>NC_133504.1:164150000-165434500 GCF_049354715.1 Callithrix jacchus
AATAGCTAAACCTTGAAATCCTAGATGCCTAACAAGGGTTGATTGAATAAAGAAAATGTGGGATATACACCATGGAATACTATGCAGCCATAAAAACAAAGGAAATTATATCTTTTGGAGCAACATGGATGCAACTGGAGGCCATTATTTTAAGTGAACTAATCCAGAAACAGAAGATCGAATACTGCATGTCCTCCTGATACGTTGGAACTAAACATTGGATATACATGGACATAAAGATAGGAAAAATAGAGATTGGGGACTACTACATGGAGGAGAGAAGGAGGCATAAAAGGGTTGAAAAGCTAACCATTGGGTACCATACTCACTACATGGGTGACGAGTTCAATCATACCCCAAATCTCAACATCACACAATATACCTTTGTAATAATCCTGCACATATACCCCATTATTCTAAAACAAAATTTCAAAAAGGCAAAAAATTAAAAGTCAAGAACAGATGTTTTTCAAGACCCATATAACAATTACATAAGTGATCATATACTACATGAAAAATGTCAATAGTTTGCAAAAATTAGAAACTATCTGGGGTATATTCTCAGAATACAGAGAAATAACAATAGAAAATAACACAAGAACTGCTCGATAATTTGAGCACTCAGTAATTAAAATTCAACTACTAAATAAACATTGTGTTAAAAGGAATTCAAAATTGAGGTTAGAGTTCTTTATAGAAAGGTAGATTCATGTGAACACTATATTAAAAACTCACAGGATATAACTGAAGAATCCTAAGGGGAAAAATTGATAGTCTATATGTTCACAATAGAAGAAAATAAAATCCTGTATAGCTTTCACTCCCTGCCAGGCACTATTCTATGGCTTTATATGCATTAACTCACTTAATCCTTATTCGAATCCTATGAGATGAGTAATCCCCATTCCTAAATTAGACAGTGAGGCTTAATAAGATTCCAAAACATTTCCAAGGTCAAAAAACTTTTAAACGGCCAATGCAGGTTGCAAAGCTTGTTAATAACTATGAAAGAGGAACTTCTAAATCCACTTCGATTATTGCAAGGAAAAAAACCTAACCAAAACAATAGCCACAACAAAATGAAACCCAACTCTCATAACATGAATAACTTTGAATTCTCTTAATATTCATGATATAAATAACTTTGAATTCTCTTATTGATCAGAAATAGCCACAAAACTCATGAATAGAGAAATATAAAAAGCCCTAATACCATCAGTCATTACTAAGGTATGCATGTTTTTTATACACATGTTGATTTTTTAGTGTTTTATTTTTTCCTGGAAGATTTACCCAATGTTATTAAGGAATAAAAAGAGAGCTGTTGATTTTAGTTAGAACCAAGATGGCTCTTTATTATTTTCAAGTTATGTATTTATTTCTATGAATGCTCATTATTCAATGATGATAAAATCAACAACAAAATTACTATTTTATTTAAATGATACATTTACAACATTTGGCTTGATAATAAAAGTTAACATTCATGGAGGTAATACTGTATGTCAGACACTATTCCCTTTGTTTGCCTGTATTAATTAATTTTCACAAATAAATACTCTGTACAATGTCAACAAGTATGAATTCTGCTTATGACTAATAAGTGAATAATAACTTTTCCAAAAAAGATGTTGTTTTATGTAATACAAAATAAGTCAGGCTAAGGGTACCTCTGGATTTTTCTGGTGGATCCAAGAACTCATGGATGGGACAAGTTTTAATTTTTCTATATCCTTAACATGGGTCTTCCATTACAGCGTTGACACTGGAGTCTTGACATCATTCCTATTACGTTGGTGGGGAAAGGAGGAAATGTGCAAAGATGTTTCTGCCAGCAGAATAGAACTGTTTGCAAAAGTATCACTCAAATAATTTGATGCATATCTCTTTGAGTAAGCCAATCAGAAATAAGACTATAAAATGTCCACTTTTTTGCACACTTTGTGCAATACCAAAAATGTTTCCTTCCAAGAACAAAGAAGTAATGTTTCTAATAATGTCTTAACAAAAAGAAGTAAAGATATGTTTTAAATTTAGAAAGTCTGATACCAGAAGTTCTCTGACCACAGTACTGTATTCTCAAAAATAAAAGTATATGCATAAATCAGATATTTTTTTAAAATAACAAATTTTAAAATGTATAAAATTATTTATTTGCCATAATGCAACAAATGTATGAACTAATGAATACTTGTTTAAAAATACATATAATATCTAATAATTCTAATTATAGAATTTTATTAAATTATTTGAGAGTCTTGAGTAAATGGAAAAAACTATCATGTTCCTTAATAAACAACTAAATGTTGTGAAGAGGTCAATTTTTGTCAGATTGATTTATACATTTTTATTAGAAACAATAGAATTTGGTGGAGATCTAGGGTAAGAGGCACAAGAACTGACAAAACCAAACCAAAACAACAACAACAAAAATAGCAGTATATTTTTTGTCCCTCAATTTTAGAATTAAAGTATTAAGGACATGATACTTATGTAATAGACTAATCAATAGCACAGAGTAAACGTTCCAGATAGACATGGCAGCACACTGGAAAATTTAGCACATGGTAAAGTTATTAGTGAATATCATTGATCTTTAAATATAATGTTTCATACTAGAGAAATTGCAAGTTGTCCATAGTAAGAATCCATCAAAAAAGTAATGTGTCATTAAAAATATTGTATGTAGTATATATATAACCTACAATTAATGTAACTTATTTAATTATAGACTGGTACATGTGCTTATTCACTCATTTATTCAATGAACATTTATTTAGTACCTATCATGTTTGCTATGCTAGGAGCAGGCAATGCAGATTTTCTCTAAGGAATTGTTACTTGAGGAAAGAAAGTGCTTATAGTGAGGTGTGACACACAGCTACAGAGCATCGTATGAGTAAAATATTTAATTTAATACTGCAACTTTTTCTTCTATTAGTACTTGAAACGCATAGTTAGTTCCCTTGCTAACCTTATCTTGTCAATTTTATCTAGTAGCATAGTCATATATCTAGGAGATATCCAAGATTTAGCTTTCCTTTCACACGTGGAATTAAACAACTGGAAAGAGATTTTACACACACGTGGGATTAAAGACCAGAAAAGAGATTTTAGGCAAAAGCAAAGTGACAGGATTTTCTTTTAAAACAATTGTTTAAAAAGAGGGATAAGTGGTTCAACCAAGAAGAATTTTCCCTTCTAACAAAGCAATTGATTTTTCATTAAAATCATTGTGAAAAAGAAAATTGCTTTAACCAAATATTTTAGTCTAATATTAACTATAATTTATAATAGTTTAATAAAACTCTAATTACTGAAAGAGAGAAAAAGCAAGTGAAATCAATGTTACTTTAATTTTTTTATTCATCTGTGTCTGTCTGGCTTAGATCTTCTGATATTTACATCAAATTCTTAAAAATTATTGAGAGTAAACCATCCTTTGAAGCTATCAGATCCTCATGTACCAAGACACATACACAGTAAATCATGATTTGTTATTTTTTTCTCATGATGATTCTGGCAATGATGATACAATTTTTCAGAGAGCATGCGATAATTTGGCTGATAGATCACCATATTTGTACAGTATGCCAAATGGCAATACTCAGATATCTTACAATTTACCTTTTATATATTTTTTAACTTTTGGATAAAACTATTTTTAATGTAATAAATGCAAATAGAGCTCTTAACTTATTTCATTATGAAGAGATAATACATGACAATGATATTTAAGTTACTGGATATTGGCCATTAGAATAGCACTGTGTTTTACATGAATATTTTAATAATTAGAAAAAGTTTATCCTAATTTTTTATTATGTAGAGAAAATATTAGAAACCAAATCTGTGAACATATGTTGCTTCTATTATTGTATTTCTAAGTCTACTGAAATTTATATAGTTTTATCTTCATTCTATTTATTACTATAGTATGATTATTTTAATTAAATTAATACTCACATATAACAAGATTTGCACAAAACCAAAGTTACATGAAATTGAATACACCGGTTTTTAATTCTGAGTTTATTGAGCTTTAAGTATGTACACCCAGATGACCATCACCTCAATCTATATTTAGATTTTTTATCACTTTAGAAAGTTATTTCATGCTCCTGTGCAAACTCTTTCCCTTATACAAATATTTTTTTAATTTATGACACCATAATTTATTTTTACCTACTTAGAATTCGTGAAAAGGAAATCACATAGTACTTACTCTTTTGTGTTTGACTCTTTTTCCTCAATATGCTTTTTGTATTCATCAAAGTTATTGCAAAGATTATTTGTACTTTTTTTTTTTTTGCTGAGCAGTATTCTTTTTGATTATAGTTTGGGGCTATTATGAATAAAGCTGCTATATTATTTGCACAAAAGTCTTTTTGTGGACATATGTTTTGATTTCAATTGGATAAATAAATGTAGAATTGCTAGATCAAATAATTTTAACTTCATAAAGAATGACATAAACTTTTCTAAGTGTTATATGATGATACTGAAGGAATGTATTCTCTTTTGGGTCAACAAGGGGGCGTAGTTTTGGGGGCAAGAACTTCCCAGGGCCATGCCTCCCCTGTCAACGGCTCCATTTGGAGATTAGAGGTCTTTGTTTAAACTTTCCAGCACGTGGGAAGGATCAAAGATCAATCACTCCAGCAGAAGTTTAAAGGAACTCCTTTCATAGGCCCAGAAAACCTGAAGGGGGCAGGAATTACCTCCCGGGTTAAAAGTCCCCATCTCTCTCATCTGGGTGACTCCATATCTGGATCCCCTTCCACATCATTGTGGAAGCTCTCTCTCTCTTACCTTTTTCATTCCCCCTTTTCTCCCTCTGCCTAAATAAATCACTTTCAGCAAAACTATTTGGGATCCGATATTTACTTGTGAGCACCCTGCACCTGGCGTGGTCCCCTCTCCCATTCTTGGGTGAATGAGAGACCAAGAGCCTGGAAGAACATCCTTTAGGGGGAGCTGAGCCTCCCCTGGGCCACGGAGTTTGGTTGCAATACTTCACTAGCATGCCACTGTTTCTGTTGTTTCATATCCTCACCTACGTTTGAAATGTTCACTTTTTTTATTTTAGCCATCTTGATTTGTCAAAAGATTTTCACACTGCGATTTTAATATGCATTTTTCTTATGATTCCTGATAATAAGCATATTTTAATGCAATTCTTGGCCATTTTGTATCTTTTATTGTGAATGTCTTTTTTAACACTGTTTTCTTTTAGGCTGGGTTTTTTCATTTTACTGTTGATTTGTGAAACTTATTTACATATTCTGGTTACAAACTGTATTTTCTCCAAATCTTTAATTTAGATGATCATTTTCTTAATAATTTCCTTTGAAGATCAAAGTTTCCTATAGTGATGAAGTTTGAATTTGTCATTTTTATACTTAATATTGTATTCAGTTTGAAACATTATAAATTAATTCAAAATCATGAAAACTCTTATTTTCTACATTTGTATTATTAGGTTGGTGCAAAAGTAATTGTGGTTTCAGACTGTGAATTTTAAATCATTATAACTTGGCTCAAAGACATCTTTATTAATCAAATTAGGAACCATGACAACTAACACATTTTTGCCAATAAGAAATGTTTGTTTATTCCCATAGCATAAAAATTGTGTCTTGGAATTTGATGAGCTCTTGGAAAGCATTTTCTGTATTATGCTAACTGTGAAAGTGTTTTTCCTGCAAAAAATTGTCGAGATGCTAAGAGAAGTGGTGGTTGGTTGGTGAGAGGTAAGGTAATATGGCAGTTGAGACAAAACTCCCTAGCCCAATTCGTTCAACTTTTGAAGTGATGATTGTGTGACCTGTGGTTGGGAGTTGTTGTGAGAAGTATTGGGCCCTTTCTATTGACCAACGCTGGCTATAGACATTGCAGTTTTCATTGCATTTAATTCATTTGCTGAGCACACTTCTCAGATGTAATGGTTTTGCTGGGATTCTTAAAGCTGCAGAGGAAGAGACTGGCAGCAGACCACCAAACAGTGACCTTGACCTTTCCTTAGTGCAAGTTTGGCTTTGAGATGTATTGGAAAGTGCCTTGAAGCTTCTTCTCAGTCCAGCCACTGAGCTAGTTGTCATTGGTTGTCTTTTAAAATCCACTTTTTGTCACATGTCACAATCCAATCAAGAAATGACTCGTTGTTGCATAGAATAAGAGAAGACAACACTTCAAGCTGATTATTTTTTTTTGTTTTTGCTCAGCTCATGAGGCACCCACATATAGAGCTTTCTCACCTTTCCAATTTGCTTCAAATGCCAAATGATGGTAGAATGGTCCATGTTGAGTTCTCAGCAACTTCCAGCATAGTTGTTAAGAGGAGCAGCTTTGATGATTGGTCTCAATTGATTATTGTCAACTTCTGATGGCTGGCAACTACACTCATCTTCAAGGCTCTCGTCTCCTTTGCAAAAGGTCTTGAGCCACCACTGCACTGTACGTGCGTTAGTAATTCCTGCACCAAATGTATTGTTGATTTTGTGGGTTGTCTCTGCTGCTTTACAATTAATTTTGAACTTGAATTTTAAAAAAGACTTAAATTTGTTTTTTGTCTAACATTATTTCAGTAGTCTAAAATAAACATAATATAAACAGCAATAAGCAATTAGAAAAAAAAATTAAAAATGCCCATTAAAATGATGTATAATAGGCTGGTATGGTGGCTCATGCCTATAATCCCAGCACTTTGGGAGGCAGAGGCAGGCAGATCACTTAAGGTCAGGAGTTTGAGACAAGCCTGGCCAAAATGGCGAGACCTCGTCTCTATTAATAATTCCAAAATTAGTGAGCATGTTGGTAGATGAGACTGTAATCCGGGCTATTCAGAAGGCTGAGGCAACAGAATTGCTTGAACCTGAGAGGTGGAGGTTGCAGTGAGCCAAGGTGGCACCACTGCACTCCAGCCTGGGTGACAGAGTGAAACTCTGACTCAAAAAATAAAAATAAAAAATAAATGATATATAATATAATCACATTAATTTAAGAACATATTCCAGTATCCAATGGCAAATTCTAACAATGCAAAAACTGCAAATTATGTTTGCACACATCTTGTATAATTTTAGACCCTAACTCTGATTTTTCTGGAATTAATTTTTGTGTATATTGTGATGTAGTGGTAAAAGTTTATCTTTTGTACTTCCTTACATATTCAGTTGTTTCTATATCAATTATTTAAAAGATTTTCTTTTCTCCTTGTAATTTTCTCATTTCTTTGGTCAAAAGACAATGGACTACAAAAATATTACTTATTTCATGTTTATTTTAGACTAAAACATTTAAATAAATAAATGGGAAAAATAAGGGTTCTTGTTAAATTATGTTTACTAGTATTTTAAGTATCCACACTAAGCCCTTGTAGCCTGTAAAACTGAGATACTGCTCAGTATGAATTTAATTTATTGAGGGACATAGTAGTGGCAATTCAAAAAAATGTCTATTATTCTTCATCTTGATTAGAAAAGCATAATGGACATCTTTTGAATTCTTATACCTCTAAGAGTTACCCCTTTATATATATATATATATATATATATATATATATATATATATATATATATATTACCAATGGACCAAATATGAAGAATAAAGTTTTTACATATATATAGGTAGAATAGAGTTAAGAAATAACGCAAATATTGAAATCCAATTATCTGTAACTTTTAGAAAGTTATCTGTAACGTTCTAAAAGTTACAGATAAATAAAGGCATTATAATATCAAATATAAATAAAAACAAATAATGCAAAATTATATCTTTTGAGTTGACTGAAGATTTCAGTTTCAATTCAGCTCTCCTCGTTTTTTTTTGGTAACAAAATCAACATTTAATGCATATGGTTTGTACCACCTTTAGAACCATGTAACATTTGGGAAATTTTATTCATACTTAAGAAAAACTAGTCAAAAATTTTGTGTGTAGGATTTGGCCTGGTGCCATTCAAGAAAAGCTCAAAAACTTTTAATTGCTGTGTTCAAATTTCAGATGCCACGTTAGTGTCAATATAATGGCAAGTAGAGCTTGGGAGCCTCTTAACTAAGCAAGGGCACAAAATTTATACAGGGGATGTGACAGATGAGTGCTTAGCAAACGTTCCACCAGCCAGGATATTTTAGCACATGACACCGTATTGTCTCACTAATTATGGGATTGCTCAAAGTACAGGTTCATGCTGGTAATCAGGATCCAGAGTCAGTGGAAAGCTAATTGTAGGGTCAGATTGAACATTTGGAGGTGGTAGCTATGTCTTGATTTATTAACTCAGAGGAGATCACAGTAAGAAAGGATCAATCATGCTACTGGGCAGATAAACTACATCCTTGATTTTGCAAAGGAAGAAAACACATAGTTTTTGTGTATAAGTGGACACACTTTTTAAGTATTCTGTTGAATCAAACACAAAATACTTCAATTTTGTATTTTAAAGAAACAGATCTCATAGTAAACAGCTACATTCTTTTCAAAACATGTATATATTGCATGATAAAAATAAAAAATTAAACCTTAAAGAGAAGGTGATTTTTGACAAAAGTTTTGAGAAGAATATGACAATTTTATTACCATAAGTGAAACTGAATTAAACAATATTTCTTAATGACCTTTTCATCTTGAGCTATGTTGGGATGCTTGGAAATCCAATCCCATAGATGGGAAAGACGACTTTTTGTTACATGTACAAGGAGCCTGTAAGCATCTTATAATGACATTATATAAAATATTAACCAAAAGTATAGCACAGTCCAAATTTACCAACTGTTCACCAATGCAGAGAATGAGATCTTTAATGAAATAGGTAAAGGAACAGAGAAGGCAATGTCAGAATGCCTACACTTTCAGCCTCTATTCTGAAACTGAAAGAGCTAAAATTATTTTTCAGAAAAAGAAAGAAAGACAAAAAGGAGTTTCTAAAGAGTGTGGATGGTATTTTCAGATGTTTAAGAAATTATCACAGAGCATCATCATTAAATTAATTCTGCAGTTTTTCAGGAAAACAAAATAAAAATGACTAGAAAATTATATGGGTAAAATTTGGAACTCTCTATCATGCAAATACAGATTTGTAAAATCTATCATGTAAAATAAGAGATTATCTTTCAGTGGATGATAAAGTGCTCGCCCATTGAAGAAAAGCAAAGAGATTTTTTTATAAATACAATGTAGGTATATTGAGATTGAAATCAGATACTTTCTGTGTTATTCAGGAAGCCTAGTAGTTGTCATCTACAGCTGACATGGAATGAAGTAGGAGGGAGGCTGGCTGGCAGAGTTTTGTATCTTCATACTCATTCAAATTTTGATTTGGTCCTCTCCAAATAGTGCTTTGCCAACTGGTTTCCATTTTCTACACTAGATTACACATATTTACTTTAGTTGTAATGTATATCTACACCTAAATATGGTATTAAAACTAAAAAGCAGTACAATGTCCACAATGTAATAACACACTGAAAGTCTATCAAGTTATCATCACAGCCAAGGTTGGAAATACCATGGTAGCAATGGAAAAGAGGGTTCTCTCTAAAACCCACCGTGTTGGCTCACTGGATCTTCTTATGCAGCTTGAGAGTGAATCATGAGACAAAAGAGGAGCTGGAAGCTGAGATTCCTCTGGCAAATCTTTCACATCCTAAGCACATTCACTTCTGAGTATCTGTAGCCTTCCTATTTTCACACACTTTCTCTAGGTGTATTACAAGAAATAAAACAGAATCATCTAGGCAGTTTGATTTCCAAGTTTTTGAGTTTATGAGTATATTTCAGTTGGCTAACTGGTACATATAATGTCAAATTAATTGGCCTTATGTACATATTTATTCTACTTCTGAAATTTGTATAAAGTTTTCATTAACATTCAAGTATGTTACAAATAACTTTGTGAGTTTCTATGGAATGTGTTGCTTACTAAATATGCTCAGAGAAGTATCTGAAATTCTGGAACTCACTTATCGCATTCAATGAATCTGGCAATGAGTTAGTCAGAAGTAATTATCAACAAAGTTCTTCAAATTATCTCTTCAAATACACTGACAGTGTCATTCTTTACTGTTAAAGACTGTATTATGCACACCCCTCTCCAAATCCCTATGTGGGAGCCGTAACTCCCAATATAACTGTATGTGGGGACAAGACCCCTGAAAAGGTAATTAAAGTTCAATAAGGTTCTCAGAATAGGGCCCTAATCAAACATAACTGGTCTTCTTATAGGAAGACAAAGACATCCCAGGGATGTGCATCACAGAGAAAAGGCCATGTGAAGATACAACTAGATGGCGTCCATCTGCAAACTAAAGAGACAGGTCTTAGGGAAAAATAAACCTACCAGTTGATTTTGGCCTTCCAGCCTTTGGAACTAGGAGAAAATATATATCTGTTGTTTAAGCCGCCTAGTCAATAGTGTTTTGATACAGCAGCCCTAGCAAACTAATAAACCTACACAGAAAAAAACCTAATATTTTATTCAAACATAAGATAAAATAACTTGTATTTAAGCTTTTCTCCTGGCTTGAGAAACTAGAAACTGAAGAAGGCATAGGGGGAAGTCCTAGACTCTATTCTTAGTGAAACAGGGAACGCGATTCTGAACGGCGTGCATTGGCAACACCGTAGGTCAAGGACATGTGACACTGAACTATCACATCTGATGCATTTGCTGAAGATATTAGTGAACTTACAAAAATTCATAATTTGGACAATTTCAATATATAGTTGATTCTACTGAAACAATATAATTATTCTTTACTAGGTGTCAAAAGTTTACCATAAATACCCAGCAGTAATTTGTTTCTTTTTCTTTCTTTTCTTTTGTGATGCAGTCTCACTCTGTCACCCAAGCTGGAGTGGTTCCCGGGTTTAAGGGATTCTCCTGCTTCAGTCTCCAAAGTACCTGAGACTACAGGCACATGCCACCACACCTGGAAATGACATGGGGTTTCACCATGTTGACCAGGGCTGGTCTCAAACTCCTGACCTCAGGTGATCTGCCCGCTTTGGCCTCCCAAAGTGTTGGGACTACAGGCATGGGTCACAGCACCTGGCCAATTTCCTTTTCTTTTCTTTTCTTTTTGAGACGAAGTTTCGCTCTTGTTACTCAGGCTGGAGTGCAATGGCGTGATCTCGGCTCACCGCAACCTCCGCCTCCTGGGTTCAGACAATTCTCCTGCGTCAGCCTCCTGAGTAGCTGGGACTACAGGCACGCGCCACCATGCCTAGCTAATTTTTTGTATTTTTAGTAGAGAGGGGGTTTCACCATGTTGACCAGGATGGTCTCGATCTCTTGACCTTATGATCCACCTGCCAAAGTGCTGGGATTACAGGCGTGAGCCACTGCGACTGGCCCCAATTTTCTTAATTCAAAAGAGCCATTGATGAATATATATTGTGCTTCCATATATGTACCTATATATATTATATATATGCATACATATTATGCTTTTATGTACATGTGCATTAGCAATATTTCATATATATTAAATCTCTTGAAATAGTATATACACATTACATTTAAGGTACATTTACTTATTACAAATTAATGTTATCTTATAGTTAGCAATAAAATTGTCTAGATACGCTATAAAATCCAGTGTCTACGTAAACTAATTGTTCAATTACCCTTTATCTAAGCAAAAATAAGATTAGCCATGTTAATATTTTATTTACATTTATAATTTTCTATATTGACTGTCTTTGAAATATGCTTAAGTTTTTCTTGGTGTAATTTTACCATATGTGTGTCTATAAATGTATATGACATATATATTCTCTTTATGGTCATGTGAATATGAAAGCATTGGTTGATCCTAATCTGATACCAAATAATGAATGAGGATGTGTTCTCTCTTATCTGCTGAGTGTGTGGTTGCCAAAAATATATTTCATAACAAAGTCTAAATATTTTTTATTGTTGTTAATGATAAAGGTGTACAGAATAAAACTCTAGACTTGGCCTTTGGTAACAACTTTTCCAAGTTAATAGATAATATCAAAGGAGGGAAGTTGTCTCTCAAGTAATGAAAGGGCATTAACAATGTGAGAGTGATAACTACCTTGTCTCTCAGCATCCTTGTCTCTTACAGATGTGACCAGGCACAGTTGGTAGAGAACTGTCAAGATTCCCAGATACACAACCACCACTAGCAGGTCTCTAGGCATCTACACATCTCTAGAGCAATGACGTCCCAAAAGTTCAGTCTGGTCGATAAGCAGGTGGCACATACCAGATGGCAGGATGCATTGTGGACATTTTGCCAATTATATTTCTAGCCAGTGGCACCCTGGGGTATCTCTGGAATATGTGTAGGAGATTTTAAAATCCCCCAGAGTATCTAAAACACATTTTGATGAAAAATAGAAGCTATAGGGCATGTGAGTTGTCCTGATCACATATATTTTTCCAAATGAAACTTTTGGTTATATATTTCAAAAAAGAACTTCAGAAGCCCTAGACTCCAAAAAGTCCTTGAGGAGTCTCTTTCAGTGAATCTTCCTTTTAAGGCCAAATGAAACAAAATGCAAAATCCCTCCACAAAACTTACTGCTGCACTATAACTCCCAACTGAATATTCTATTTTATGTGGTGCTTGAGTTAGTTCTTTTTTATGGAAATACTGGATAGACTCTTTCAAAAATCTCACTCCTAATCCACAATTAGAGAGTTTTCATGAGATCCTTGTCTTACCTGAAGAAAATATATAAATTAACATTAAAATTTTTTTAAAAATCTAAAGACTTCTTCTGCTAATAATTTACACTTAAGTGGTAATAATTACCACTATACAATAATTCAGAGTGCAGTAATTTTGTGAAT
Organism: Callithrix jacchus; assembly: GCF_049354715.1. Classification (NCBI taxonomy): domain Eukaryota; kingdom Metazoa; phylum Chordata; class Mammalia; order Primates; family Cebidae; genus Callithrix; species Callithrix jacchus. The sequence continues at coordinate 164,162,824 of NC_133504.1, forward strand.
GAAAATCAGTACAATTATTTTAATTATTAGACAAATTTAGACTTAGATTTCTTAGTATTCCCTGCTAGACTATATTCCAGGGCATTGTATTTTGCTTGTTTGTTTGTTTTGACAGAGTCTCACTCCATCACCCAGACTGGACTACAGTGGCACAATCTTGGCTCACTGCAGTCTCTGCCTTCCCAGTTCAAGCCATTCTCATACTTCAGTCTCCTGAGTAGCTGGGACTACAGGCAAGCATCACCATGCTTGGCTAATTTTGTTTTCTTTTTGCATTTATAGTAGAGACAGAGTTTTGCCATGTTGGCCAGGCTGGTCTTGAACCCCTGACATCAAGTGATCCACCCACCTTGGCTTCTCAAAGTGCTGGGATTACAGGCTTGAGCCACCACACCCAGATCATTCAGAAAAATTTTCTTATCCCTTGAAAGGTTTTAATATTAAAATAAAGAGCTATTTTATCTTAAAATATGAATGTGTTGAGTAGCATACATTCAGCTGAATTTATAATTATAAAAAATCAAGGGAGAAAGAAACGCATGCACTTCAACAGACTAGGGAAGTCTATAAGAATTGATGGTAAAGAAAGGGAAGATGAATTTCTAAAAGTAAAAAAGTAAAATATGATTAAAAAGTGATTAAGAAATGTTTTAACATACGATAACATAGATGTGCAAACCATTCAGTCACGAACATCGGTATACAAGTAAACTTTATGTGAAGTTCAGGTTTAGTTAGTCCTGAACCTGCCTTTCTATGAACTTCACACTGTGGAGAGAGAATACCATGTGAAAATTGAGACAGCTATTAGAGTGATGTGTCAACAAGACAAGGAACACGAGGCTTACTGACACCACCAGAAGCTTGGAGAGAGGCATGAGCAGATTTTCTTTAGAAACTCCAAAAGAAATCAACACTGCTGCCACTTTGATTTCAGGCTTCTGGCCTCCAGGATTGTAAGAGAAGTTTCTGTTTTGAGTCACTCAGTTTGTGGTGCTTTGTTATATCAGCCCTAGAAACCTATTATAATTAATATAATACCTAGATCCAAATTTGTTTACTTAAAACCTAACAAAGGGGGTGAAGGATGGTGTGGTCTTGTCTCCATTTATAATTTTACATAATATTATACTTGATCGAAAGTTGATAGTTAAGTGGTAATCCATTTTTTTAAAATTTGACTTTCTTCCATTCAGAGAAAAAAATTCATATGAGATTATAGAATTCGTGTTAAAGCTGTATAGATTTGTTCAGGAGAATCCATCACCCCTTATTAAATATGAGCAGGGTGATATGGCTTGGCTCTGTGTCCCCACCCAAATATCATCTCAAATTGCAATCCCCACTTGTGGATGGAGGGACCTGGTGGGAAGTGATTGGATCATGGGGACAGTTTTTTCCATGCTATTCTTGAGATAGTGAGAGAGTTCTCAATGAGATCTGATGGTTTTAAAAATGCAGTTTCCCCTGCACGCTCTCTGTCTTCTGCCACCTTGTGAAGAAGGTGCTTGCTTCCCTTTCACCTTTGACCATGACTGTAAGTTTCCTGAGACCTCTCTAGCCATGTAGAGCTGTGAGTCAATTAACACATAAATTTTATTCATAAATTACCCAATCTCCAGTAATATCTTTATAGCAACATGGAATGGATTAATACACAGGACTTATATTTTCTTTGATGTGGAGTCATAGTGATATTACTCATGGTTCCTAGAGGGACAGAACTAAAAAAAATATATATATATAATATAAACTCCCATATATATATAAAATATATAATATAAACTCCCATATATATTATATATATGTGATCACAAGGTCCCACAATAGGCTGTCTGCAAGCTTGAGAAAAAAGGAGAGCCAGTCCGAGTCTCAAAACTGAAGAACTTGGAGTCCAGTGTTTGAGGGCAGGGAGCATCCAGCATGGGAGAGGATGTAGACTGGAGGCTAGACCAGTATTGCCTTTTCATATTTTCTGCTTGCTTTATATTCACTGACAGCTAAGTAGATTGTACCCACCAGATCAAGAGTGGGTCTGTCTTCCCCAGCCTACTGATTCAAATGTTAATTGTCCTCTCAGACACACCCAGGATCAATACTTTGCATCCTTCAACCTAATCAAATTGACAATCAGTATTAACCATCACAATAGTTTTCATGCTGAATCCTAGTTTCTACTTTATCCCACCAAACTGACTTCACTAATTGCCACCAGTAGATTTAAGGAGACAAGCTAGGGTGACAACGGTTGGAAAGTGTCATAAAAAAAGAGAAAGAAATGTTAAAAACACTGCTCAGGAACATGGTCAGGTAAGACAGGTTCTCTGGAGTTCTGTGGAACTCTTCAGAACAGAAGAACTTGGTCCCGAGGAGAAGGTTTTTATTTCTACCACTCTACTTTACTATAGCATTTCAATGTTGTTAGAGTTTTTTATATTAATATGTTTAATGTCAATAAGAGTTATCTGAAGAAAGGATGAAATCAGGGGCCATTAGTTGTTACTTCCAAATTAGTTATATTAAAGTAAACAATGAGTTATCTTTAGAATGAAATGAATACAGAGAATGAACCAACACCATGGAAAGAGCAAGAGCAACATTACTCTTGGCTTATTCCCATTTACTGCCTATCCCAGATAGTATTTATAAATTCAAAAAGGAAATTATTACCAGTCCTGTTTCTAATAGAAAAAGGACACCACATCTAAGCTTCAGTGCAAAGGTATTCCTAGCAGTAAGATTCGTACAGACTGGGGAAGAGGTTCCAAACATAGCTGTTTTTTGAAAGTAGTTCTGTCAATGTGAATAAGAATTTCTGGAGTTGGTATATGAGTCTGTATTCTTAGAATTTTTTTGTAATTGGGATTAACAGCCTGCTTAGCTAACCACGCTTCCACTGTTCCCCATTTCTTCCTGTCCTTATTCTATATTCTGAGGAGGCACCTATTCAAACAAATGCATAATCATATTGTTAAATGTTAAATAAATGAAGTAAAGAAAAAAGAGGCCGGGCGCGGTGGCTCAAGCCTGTAATCCCAGCACTTTGGGAGGCCGAGGCGGGTGGATCACGAGGTCAAGAGATCGAGACCATCCTGGTCAACATGGTGAAACCCCGTCTCTATGAAAAATACAAAACATTAGCTGGGCATGGTGGCGCGTGCCTGTAATCCCAGCTACTCAGGAGGCTGAGGCAGGAGAATTGCCTGAACCCAGGAGGCGGAGGTTGCGGCGAGCCGAGATCGCGCTGTTGCACTCCAGCCTGGGTAACAAGAGCGAAACTCTGTCTCAAAAAATAAATAAATAAATAAAAATAAATAAATAAATAAATAAATAAATAAATAAATAAATCTCAGCTCTGAACTAAGCAGAGAATCTCATTTGCATGGAAATTTACATAATGACAAAATCTCTCTTCCCTAACTTGTTTTATTAATAATATGGTATGTCAATAGAAATATTTTTTTTTTTTTTTTTTTTTGAGACGGAGTTTCGCTTTGTTACCCAGGCTGGAGTGCAATGGCGTGATCTCGGCTCACCGCAACCTCCGCCTCCCGGGTTCAGGCAATTCTCCTGCCTCAGCCTCCCAAATAGCTGGGATTACAGGCACGCGCCACCATGCCCAGCTAATTTTTTGTATTTTTAGTAGAAACGGGGTTTCACCATGTCGACCACAATGGTCTCGATCTCTTGACCTCGAGATCCACCCGACTCGGCCTCCCAAAGTGCTGGGATTACAGGCTTGAGCCACCAAGCCTGGCCGCTTTTTTAACTAAAAATGTGTTATGTTCATTCCAAAAATGGATCCAATCTGACATGGGTCCTCTCCTCTCCTACATTAATGACTTATATTTTATAACCAGGGAATTCTGCCCTGACTACAAAATAGGAAACATTACATCTTTAATACTGTATATTAATGGGTATAATCAAAATTTCCATAAATGTTTTCCAATGTATTGTTTTAATTACTTCATTATACTCAATGTTGTAAGAGAAAATCAAATAATAAGTAAATAAGTTAATGTCACAGAATTATAAAAAAGAAATGCTAGCAAGATATTTTCCAGTGCTATTACCCCATGGAGACCAATTTTGTAAACTTTTAAATGTCCACATTCTTGTAAAATGTTAAATCTCATAAGTTTTCAGTCACTGCAAGGCCTCCAATTTCTTTTGAATTTCAAACATTGCTAATACCTGGATAACATATAAAGATATTTTCTGATACAGATTTGAAGTGTTGTTTATATTTTTATCATAATTTTAGGAAAGGCAATAATACTTAGCCATATATTGATTACTTACACAGATTATTTAGTCAGTTATACATCTACTTTTCCCCAACCAGACCAATAAATAAAATTTTGCTTTTTGTGAGATAGACTCCGTGAAAACCAAATGAAAAAAATTTTTTAGAAAAAAATTTCAAGTACCAGAATATTTGAATTCAAAAATTAATTTGAAGATGATTATTAATAATGCAAACCTAGCAATACATGTCACCTTAAATCTGGTTACCATACATTTGCTATTATAATACAAGCTTTCTATTTGCTTGTATGATTTTGACCTTGGCATGCAGTCATGCCATTATTTCAGCAATCCAACGTTTCTCTCAAAGGTTGAGCAAATAAAGAGATAAAGTGAATGGAAGAAAAAGCAAAACAACAGTAAAAATATTCAAAGACTACATTAAAAGTGACAGAAAATATTTACAACATAATAAAAATAAAATCATAGTAGAAAGTAGTCACTTAGCTTGTATCATTTTGGCACCCATAGTGACAGGTGTCTTTATTCCTAGACAAGTTTATTACTCCCATAATGTAATGGTTACTGTCAGAAAAAAAAAAAAATCCATGCCTCGTTACTTTCCATCTCATTTGTTGCTCCATGTTATGCATTTAAGAAAATGAAAACGCATTAAAATGCTCACATATCAACATAACCAGTTATGGAATTTCTAGCGGGATTATGCCTAAGGTATTGCAATTTATTAAATCAGTTGGGACAAGGAAATTTCTTTTGTAAATGCAATGGAAAACATTAAGCATATTTTCTGCACTTATTTCTTATGTTACCTTAATTTCACAGAGGTGCTTAATGGAATTTTTTCTTTGCAAACAATATAAATAATGTAAAATAATAAAGAGCACATTACTAAAATTATCTAATTTGGTAGTGGCATTTCAAATAATCATTTGGTTTTGTGATGTTGGAAATTACCAGAACACCAAATTTGCTTTGTAAATTAATAATGTTTGTTCTTTTTAATTTTCTTTTCTATACATGTTTGAATTACACCAGGCATTGTATTTGGATAATATATTTTAGGGGCCAAGGACACTAATAAGTAATATGCATGTCTTCACCCAAGTTCAAAACTATTTGCAATATATAAATGATTGATTAGATAGATGGGTATTTACTTAATATCCATCAGCTTAGGTATAATAAAAGGTTAATTTGAGGATAGTGGCTTAATATTTAGCTGATCTGGGTTCCTGATACCTATCTTCTAATTTGAGCTTTTCCTACAAACCTGGATACTTTCCTTTTTCAGGGATACAACTGTCCTTATTAGCAATATCTGTAGAGAGAATGGTTCAAACGAGAAGCCAAAAAGATAGAGCAACAAATGCTCAATTCATTATTTTTTAAATTTTATTTTATTTTATTTTTTGAGACGGAGTTTTGCTCTTGTTACCCAGGCTGGAGTGCAATGGTGCAATCTCGGCTCACCGCAACCTCCGCCTCCTGGGTTCAGGCAATTCTCCTGCCTCAGCCTCCTGAGTAGCTGGGATTACAGGCACGCGCCAAGGTGCCCAGCTAATTTTTTTTTTTTTTTTTTTTTTGTATTTTTAGTAGCGACGGGGTTTCACCAGGTTGATCAAGATGGTCTCGATCTTTTGACCTCGTGATTCACCCGCCTCAGCCTCCCAAAGTGCTGGGATTACAGGCTTGAGCCACCGCGCCCGGCCTGCTCAATTCATTATTAAGAGACACAGCCACTGTAGAGTAAAACCATCTGCCATTAACCTCTCCTGCCTTTCACTCTCGTAAATTTCAAGCCAAACAAACGTTTGATGAGCAAGGTGTGACTGACCTTAGGGTTAGAGCTACGAAATGTATCAGAATTTTCAGAATTCACGGACTAGTCTTCCAATGGCAAACTCCAATGTTCATGAATCCTCCTAAGAACACTGTCCAGTCTTTGCTCATTTCTAATGAATTGGCTGATGAGGAAAAAGTGATTGTTTTTCCTTGTTACTTTGCATTTGCTTAGCTTTTGTCTCCTGTCTAAGCCAGGGGCTGAAAGTAGAACCTGAAAGCTCTCCTTCTTGGATGAAATCTTTGAGACACTCTAATATAAGCTGCAATGACCTGGGAACCACGTAATGCCATCAGTGAGGGATGATTTCCTCAGTTGTGAACAAGATACAGTATAGTTTAGTACACTGATGATTCCAAGAACACGACCTCATTGACACTTTGAAGATTCAGGCCGTATGAGTATAATATAATCATGATATATTACTCTTAGCCAGGGCATTTATGCTCTCTCCGTAAGCTCTAGCCAGAGCTGAAGTGGTGTGGCAGCAGAAGACAGCAGGAATCAGTGAACAAATATCAACACAAAAGCCTGCAAGGAAACTTAAGAAATTGAAATCTGTGAGTTCATTCCATACATTGACAGCTTTCAATGCCTCTTTGAGAGAGAAAAGAAGCTGCAGGAGTAGATGGGAGCAATATGGAAAAGTGATGTGTATGTGTCCACTAGAGCAGTGGTCAGCAAATTACTGCCCAGGACTAAATCTGGCCTTTTGTTTGTTTTTGTGAAAAAAGTTAATTAGAAGCAATCATGCCTATTTAGGTGCAGTGTTTCCTTTGGGTGCTTTTACACCACAACAGCAGAGATGCTTATTTGTGACACAGACTGGCTGGTTAAGATGAAAATATTTACTGCCTGGCATTTTACAGAAAACCTTTGACGATCCCTGGTGTGGATGGACGTAACTGCAAAGAGCGGGGCGAGACTATGAATTATCTTATCTCTGAGCATGTGATAGTTCTACACAACACAAGCACAAAAAAGTTTTTATTTTCAAAAAGTTTATAAGCATATTTGAAGAGTGGATAATTTTGGAGTAATCTATCAGAATGATCCATACATATAACAATGACTTTAATTCAAAAACCTCTCCAGAATAAAGCCAGTCTGCAAATATGTACTAAGTATCTCTTCAGCTCCAGACCTTGTCCTACTCACAAGTGTTAAGCTAGTTAACAAATCCAGCACTATCCCAGTTTGAATGTGCTTTCATCCAGGGAAAAACAGAGAAAAATAAACACATCAATAATGTATACTCATAGGTCCAAAGTAGAAAATATAGCAGGACATGAAATAACCTGAGAAAGAGTAATGCATTGGTCATATCAGACTCAGCACACAACGTAGGACCATGCCCACTGAGCCCGGCTGAACACTTGCCAGCCCTCAGATATGTAAGTGAAATTGACATGCTAACTTTTTTATGCCATTGTGTTTTGCGCTGCTTTGTCAATCACAGTTATTGTGACAAATACACATCACATTTAAATCAAAATAAAAAATCTTTTCATGTGTACATAGGTTAATATGATCTATTGTTGATCATCTTTTTCTCATCAAGTATCAGTCTACTTTTGTTTCAATATACTTCAGCTACACTGATATACTTCCTGCTCCTTCAACATGCCAATAACTTTTCTGACTCAAAGCCCTAATTAACTTTATGTGGAATGCTTTTTCTTCATGTATCTGTTTGACCTTCTACATTTAATTCACATATGAAAATGCATGTCACTGCATCAAAGAGAAGTTTCCTGACCACACCATCTAAACTAGAACACTGCTTACCATTGAGCTCTTTAGTATATTAATTTTTCTTCTTCATTGTTCTTAATACCTGATGCTACATTATGCATTTTACTGTTCATTTAGTCATTGTCTACAATTTTAACACTAGGAGGATAAGGACTTTAATTGTTATATTTGTTTGATTTTCTACTCTATTTCTGCAATACAGAGTAATATCTGAAAATATTGTGTTTATATAATAACATTTATTGAATAAACAAATAGTAAGATCACTGGTGAACTTCAGAGTCTCTTATTGCTGTCATCCTTTTAAATATACATATGCAATTTTTATCAATTTTTTCAAAACTTACTTATACAAGTTTAATGAATAATGAGCTTGTTTTTGCTGTCTTAGAGATAAAGGGAACAGTTTAGGGCTATGCTTATGGTTTAAGAGAAGCATTTAAAATGCCCACATAAATTATATTTTGAAAGTGTTTAGGAAGAACCTAGAATATCCACAATTATACAGGAGTTTATTTTCTATTAAGAAGTGACTCTGAAATGCTAATAAACATAAACATATATTTAATTATAAGAATTGCCTGTTGTTCAAAATGTAAAAAATAATAATTTTAGAAAACAATACTATATAATCTGAGAAAGGGTAGTCTTCTAAAATCCCTTCAATCTTCATGTTCATATTCCATAAAGAAGTACTGCATTTGTGAGCCTGCCAGGTGTTTCAAGAGAGGTACAGATAAACACTCAAGTAAATAGCAGGAAAAACATGTTAAATGAGATACAGAGATTTTTAGAAAAGCCTGAAAAATTGGTAGAGAGTATATCTATTTTTAAATCTTAAGTGCTGCTTAGAAATATGGCTTTTTTAGTAAATAGAAGGAAACTAAAAGTATATATTTTATAGCTCCCCAGGCATGATTTGCTTAGAAATGGAGACATATCACAGCATTTAAAAACATTTCATGCTTTGTAATTAAACATGCCATCTTTCTCAGTAATGGACCAGTTTTTTATTTATGGGTGGTAAAGAGTTTTAATCAACATAGACCAATATATTTTAAGATATAATAGGTTTCCAGATAAATATTTACAGGTGTTTGTGGAAATGGCATTGACAGTTGAAAATAATTGCTAATACTTAATAATGGGGAAAAACAAAAGCTCTTTCAGGATATACTGAAAATTATAACATAAATAGTGGCAAAACATTATGTCACTGGAGAAATGTACTACCGGCAAATATAACTGATTCACAGGGCCTCAGTTCTGCATACTACAGGGATGCTAAGCAGATCAAATTTACTGGGTCAGTGACATTTATTGACCCTACTAGTGTTCCTTCATCCACTTACCTCAGGCAAATAAACATAGTTTGTGCCTGTATGACCCAAACAATGGATTGTAGCAAGGTCGATTGATGTTTTCAGCCATTGAAATGACTAATTTGGACTGTCACCTGGTCGATCTGATTGACTGTACGTAAGTTAGTCCACAGAAGTCAAAGTTGTTTTTCCAAAGCTGCTTTCATCGTGGCCTACAAACGTAGATGTTTTATGTCTCTCCAGAGTGGCATTTGAAAAGGAGTTCCTTTTCACAGTGCAGATGTCTAAACAGGATACTTCTCACTTGATCTGCCACCACCAACCCTTCTCTAAGTCACCACCTGGCACTGCCATGGTTTAGAACACTGAAATGCTTGCAGCCACCATGAGTCCTCTTACATTTTGTTTTATGCCTGGGATTCAAAAAACTGATCATTTACTCCAGGAAATTCCATGTGGGTATTTGACATCTTTTGGCTGCCAACAATTCATATTCCCACACTATCATGTTTGCAGAAAAACATGAATTCATAGTGTGTTATTATATATTATTTATACTGTCCACTAATCACAACTTTCAAATTTTAGTTCAGGGCTCAAGAATATTCACACTAAATAAACAAAAAATCTCCCTAGTTACATGAAAGGAAGTAACTTGCAGTGCCACCAGGTGTAATAATTAATGTTGATTTAGAAAACAATTGAAATGGAAACACTCTGAAATTTTACAACAGAATTATCTGAGCTTATATTCAGCCAGATTATTTTTGTTGGATATTTATAGACCCAAATAACTGAGCCTAAGAATTGTATTTTGATCAGATTTGCTTGATCCCTTTTGGTTAAATGTGAAGTGTTTATACACAAAGAAAGTATTATATATACTTTTGTCTCTATGCTGTGGCCTCAAATGTATTGATAATTGTTATAAGGCAAAGATGAATAATATGGGCTCTGGGTACAATCTAGACATTATTTTTTAATTTTGCTGAAAGAATCAAGATGGGAAAATATTAGTATGCTAGAATATTTTTTTAATTGTTAATAACAAGTATTCAGAGAATTTGGTTAGACAATTCCCACAAAGAGAAAAAATGTGCACTTTCTTAATGTTGAAGGAAGAGTGGCAAGTCTTATTGCAGTGGGAATTTAAAGCATCTAATAATGTTAAATTATTTTTAAAAACAACAGAAATAAAATTAATATTTTTAAAGGGATCGAACATATTACTTTTTTTCCAGCAAATTTATGTCCTTTTCTAATTATTGGTAGTCCACTTACATTTGCTATTTCTTGGAGAAGCAAGGTTGTAATTTGCTTGTTTGAGGGGAACGATTTGTAACTAAAATATGATGAATTTATAAATTGTTTATAAAGTTGCACACACAAGATTGACTAATTTTATACTTTTATGACTTTGTTGTTGAAAATGGAGACTATAAGTATGTTAATTTCAACACAGTATTAAAGCACATGAACAAATGAAGAACAGTCAGAGAATTAGCTCACATTACTATCCTGTTGTGCTAAATTGTTTGATTTTACTATTTTAAAATTAATTTATTTAATTTCTAACTTATAGGAAATCTGTGCTCCAAGTTAACTGACACAAACTTAAAATAGCTAGATTTTGTTGCTTGTTTAACATGATTTAGAAATATAGATTTGGGAATCACTGGTGTGATCACTATAGCCCACTAGTAGATCTAGGAATGTAGAGAGGTCACATAGGTGGAGACTATAGAGTAAAAGCAAAAATAGAAACAAATATTTAAGAAGAAACATTAATAAGAAAGTAATTCCATGATCCTTTGAGCTACTGTCACCTTAGGCTCAATACATCATTGCCCTGCACAGTTAGAAATGTCTGGCGTCTCTCCTATATATAGTAGTCCAATTATTCTTTGCTGAATAAAAATAGATAAATAATGAAATAAATGAATGGGAAGAAATATAACTGAAACTTACACATACATTTAGAAAATTTCAAAGCATGAAAATACAAAGTATTCATGTAATCCACATTCATAATTAAAACCATGAATAAGCAAATGAAATATTAATTAGAAAAATAATAATTATAAAATGTCAGTTCTTTGATATGTACAATTGAGGTGGGAGAAAAAGTAAGTGTTAAGGAGATGACCAAAGACCAAAAATGTATTCTGAGACAAAGGTGGCATGAAACAAGCTGTAGAGAAAGTACTTGAACATAATACATTAATTTATTAAATCTATTTGTTCTGATAAAATTAGTTCAAATAACATTTATTTGTCTCGGTTGTTGCTATTTCTGTTATTACTATTATTTACAATATATAGCATTCTGACAATTTTGTTAAGAAAATTAAGGTAAAAATCAGTCAAGATGAAGTTAAGTCAATCACTATCCTTCTTAAATCACATCTCATGCCCAAGCCCTTTATGAAAAACTAGGATTCAGAGTTACGTAAAATTTCACTATTAAATACATAAAAGTTAATTACCATTGGCATTAAGGAAAGTATCAATCAGTTTAGCTCTATTTTACATAGTAACATAAGTCATGTGCTCTGGATTTAAATTTTATATTTTATTAGGGAACAAATGACAACTAGAAGATATTGTGTAATGATTAAATTAGATAAGGCTTATTAGAATTTGCCAAGTAATGGATACTCTTTCATTATCTCACTATTCTCACTTTAGAAAAAAAGATTATTTCAGATCACTTTACTTCCCTTTTTTTAATCATACCCTGAAAATGACAATTTCCACTGCCTGAGGAATGTAGTGATGATGATGATGATGGAAACTTGTGATTTGGTGCTGCTATCCATTATGACAAACATTGGTAATAAACTTTGATTTGTTCTATATCAATACATTTCATTATTCAGAGATTTTTAATAATCATTCTATTTTTTAAGGAGGTATAAATGACAAAAATGGAACTTTCATACATATAATTATCTTGAAAAATAACAAGTTTGATACTAAAATTAGTAAAGGCACTATGGTATGTTAATATTTTTTATTGAATAAATTTGTACTTAACTATTATTCAATGAGCCATTTTACATGTAATTATGCATTAAAATTATTTCCATTATTTGCATTCTGTTAAACTACATAGGTTTATGATCAAGAATAAAGTATTGAAGTGCAATCTAGTTATACAAAGGAAATTATACTATTCTTTTTTTGCATTCAAAACAGGAATGCTTTTCTCTGAAGGATACATTAACTTTGTAAATAATAATTTAGTTAAAAAGTAAAATGGAAGAGTTTATTGGGGGAGAGTTTCTTAAAAAAAAGGAAATTGCATTAATCATACTTTTATATTTGGACCAGTGATTTTGTTTTGATGTACATTATCCTATTCGCTCCTTTGTTCCTCAAATGAGGTTGCAGATAATTTTTTTACTAGTAGTTTGTCTATTTTTCTCATAGCTATGATATTTAAATTACTCTTTTCTAATAGGGAGGTGGAGAAAGGAGGTTCCAGTCTAACCAAGAACTACATTTGTATATTTGATATGCTATTCTCTAAATATAGCTCATTGTATATGAGCTTAGTCAGGTTTTCTTCTAATAAAAGGTAAATTTTGTGCATTACTAAAAAAAGTATAAAATGATATATTTATACTTAATTCAGGGGCTCAGAAGGATATTTAGAAAAGTCAAAGTCATTAAAGTTCTTAGGGCAAGATAGAGCAGTAATAATGTTATCCTAATCTTTTTGGTTCTGTTATATTGAAATACAAAAACTGTGTCATTTTTTAAGTGTTAGGAGCTTATTTGATTTGGTTCTGGAGGCTAAGAAGTTTGAGATCAAGGAGCTTCATCTGGTGAGGGCCTTTGGCTGGGCCATAACATGGTGGAAGACCCATGTGATGAAAGAGAGGAAGTGGAAGGGGACTGAACTCATCCTTTTCTCTAAATCTATGCCGGCCTTTTAATGGAGATGTTCAGACCATTGACATTTCATGCTATTTTCTTTTGGGGTTAGATTTAAATCTATCATATCGCTACCTGCTTTTTTCTCAGCCATATCTTATTTTTGTTCTGTTTTCTCATTGTCTGCCTTATTTTCCATTCTTTGATTTTTGAAAATGATTGTAATTTATCTCCTTTGTTGAATTGTTAGTCATAACTGTTTTGCTATGTTAGTGGCTACTTTAGGTTTCTAGCATTTTATCATTAACTTACCATAATTTATCTCATGTGATATTATACCATTTTATTTATAGTACAAAAACTTATTATATGCTTCCCATTATCTCTCATAGTGTTTCTTTTATTACTACCTTACAATTTTGCTTATGTTAAATAGTACATACTACATTGTCATTTTGCTTAAATATCATATACTGTTATAATTTTGTATAAAAGGTAACTTACCCATTATCTGAAAATTAACGATTCTGCCAATCCAAAGGCAGAGGCTGCCAGATTGCACAAAAATACAAGATCCATCTATGTGACAACTACATAAAACACCTTTTAATATAATGAAACTAATTTTCTTAAGAAAAAGAAAGCAAAGCAATCAACTTAGCTATGATAGGCTGCCTAATGCCATGAGAGATACCCACACCTTAATTTCCAGAATCTGGAAGTATGTTACATTATTCAGTAAAATATACTTAGAACATGTAGCCAAAGTTATATGCCTTGAAATAAGGATAGTATTACAGAATATGCAGGTGGGCTCAACCTTATCATGTATGCCCTTACTAATAGGTATCTGACCACAGCAGAGGTGGAGGAATGTGGCAGGAAAATAAGTATGACATGTGTGACAGAAGAGGAAGTCCAAGAAATTGTATTTCACAGCCTTGAAAAGTATTTTACACATCATTTCTGTCACTGAAATGTAGAATGTTATTGCAAGAATAATCCAGAGACTCATGAAAGAAAAATTTGATCACCAGGTAAAAGCTGGAAATAAAATGTGGATTTTAGCTCTATTACTACAGTGATACGATTGAGTTCTGTCAACCTAAGGAGCATAGAAAGAGGATATTGAGAGCTCGCTCGTAACAGCCTGCTGACACTCACATTTGGACTTGTGAAATCCAGAGCAGAGAACAAATAATGGAAATACAAAATTTATTTTTTTAAGTGGTCATTGGTTTTACATGACCAAATTTTTGTTAATTTTTATGGCAAAAACAGAAAATTTATACATAAGCAAGGTAATTTGCCATTTTACACCACTGTAGATAATCATACAATCAGGTCAATAGATGCATAAAAATCATTGGACAAAATTTAACATCTATTCCAGGAAAAAAATTATTAGCAGTCTAGAGGAAAAATTTTTCAACCTCATACTGGTTATCTAGGAAAAAATATAGCTCATATTCTACTTGTTAACTATTGAACAGTTTCTCTCCTACAATTAGAAAAAATATATAGATAGCTAACCACTTACGTTAATTTACATCTTACAGGATGTAACCAAGACAATAGGGTAAGGAAAAGGAGATTCACTCAAATATCAAAGAAGAGGTAAAACTCTATTTAAGTGCAGACAACATCATCATGTATGTGAAATAAGCAATGGAATCTACTAACATTATTAGAACTAAAATTAGAAATGAAGTTTGCAGTGCTGCAGAATTCAAAATCCATATTCTGCAAAGGAGACATACAAACGGGCAACTGGTCTGTGAAAATGTGCTCAGCAACACTAATCAGAGAAATCCTAATTTTAGCCACAATGAGATACCACCTTCTACTTGAACAGCTAGTACTAAAAAAGAATATGTGTTGGTAAGGATGTGGTAAACTAGATGATGGCATTATCAATGGGATATTTTGCTTTTAACCTGCCTACACTATGAGGAGTCACATTGATATAGATAACTTGGGGAGACCTGCAGTGTTTTCCTGTGATTTTCTCATTGGACTTTAAGTTTTCTGAGAACAGTACCATCCACGGTGGATAGATCACAGTCTGGAAATGGATGTGCTGATTTTTTACCTGAATGCATAGATAGAGGAATAGTATTCTTCCTTGTCAATTATCTCTTCAGAATTATTAACTTTAAAATCCTTACCATTGAGGAAAACACCAAAAAAGTAAATAAACTTGCAGGAATCAGGAAAAGTCTCACTTCTACAGCCAGAGTGCCCAAGCCCCAGGTCATGGACCAGCAGTGGTCCACAGTGTGTTAGGAAATGGGCTGCATAGCAGGAGGAGAGCAATAGATGAGTGAGCAAAGCTTCAGCTGTATTTATGGCTGCCCCCCAACACTTGCACTACCACCTAAGCTCCGCCTCCTGTCAGATCAGCAGGCGCATTAGATTCACACGGGAATGAGAACCCTACTGCGAACTGTGCATATGAGGGATCCAGGTTGAGCACTGCTTATGAGAATCTAATCCCTGATGATCTGTTATTGTAGACCACCACTCCCAGATGGGATGGTCTAGTTGCAGGAAAACAAGCTTAGGGCTCCCACAGATTCCATATTATGCTGAGTTGTATAACTATTTCATTATATATTTATTACCATATAAGAATAATAGAAATAAAGTGCACAATAAATGTAATGTGCTTGAATCATGCCAAAAGCATCCCCCCACCAACTCTGGTCTGTGGAAAAACTGTCTTCCACAAAACCAGTCTCTGGTGCCAAAAGATTTGGGAACCCATATTCTGTAGTATTATTACCAGTTTGATAAAATGTTAAAGTTCTCCCTTATTTATTCTGAAATCTGATACACAGTGTGGTAGAGTAGTAATCATTAATTTACCCAAATGTTCATGGGGAGGTGTGTGGAAGGATGCTAAAGCAGTCCATTATTTGCAGAATTCCACCCCGTTCTCGGTCACGAGTACCTTGTCATTCCCACTGCCACGTGTTTCAGTGCCATACTGGTCATGATCATAATCAGCATTGTTGCTCGTCACTGTTAAGCCTAGCCACAGATTTCACACTACTCATGACACTGCATTTTATATGTACTTGGAAAATCTAGCGTCATGCCAAACACTGTATGCACAGAAGATGGTAAGACAGCTTCAAATTATCTTCCAGTTCTCTGCCATCTACTTATTCCACACTCAAATACACAATTTGTTTTGATTGCCTATCAACTTCAATTACCTTTTTTCCCTCAGAGTAAAACGGGTTTTTTACAGTTTTGTTGTCCTAGGCATAGCGTCCATCAGAAAATATGACAATTTCTTTTTTTCTTAAAGGAAGTCTTATGTTAAAAATAAACAACAACAACAAGAAAAACTGATGGTGTAAATGGTATCTAAATACAAGTGGTTTCTCTATTGTAAACTTTTATGTAAAATCGATTTAAGCCACGGCTATTTTATGTGCTAGGGAAATGCCACATTCTTGCAGCTGATGGTGCGAAATAAGTGAATAGTATGTTATATTGTTATTCTAAACTCACATCCCAATATTGTCATCATTAAAAAAACAGTATACCTGGCCTGCTTAAGCCTCACACAAATGATAAATAGCTAAGTCTCTGCCAAATCCCTTAGATATAGAGTTTCTGCATTCTGTGTCTTTGGCTAAAGGGAAATAATAGTTAAGCAAATCCAATTGGCAGCAGCAGTCAAGTAGTCTACTATTTGAAGACAGTGCTAAGTAGCAGCTGTACCAGTATTGGCATAGTAAGCTTCTGGAAGATCCTTGAGAATCTGTCTTTTTATTTCAAGTGTTAATAGGCAACAACATTCAAATGCATTTGGATAACTGATGATAGTCTTCTGAAAATGTGTGAGGTAAGCCATTAAAACTGCAAGGGAGCTTATAGTTAGACATACAGGAGTAAAACATGTGCATTTGTTGATTAAATTTTATCACTTTTTCTCCTAAATGTGACTAAAAGCATTGCCAATTTGATTGATGAATGCTTTCCCATAAATCTAAGCACAGGATTAGAAAGATCACTAAAAGAACAAAATACAATGTGACTGGTGCTTGGATACCAAGATGTAGAAGGCAAATAAGCACAGGATACATATGTTAGTTCCATTTCAAAATTTCAAGTAGTACATTTCAATAAGGGGCTGCACCTAGTTTTGGCATAAACACAAAATGACGACGTGTTTGCAATTGGAGCAGCCCAATGGTTATTAGTGACCAGCGTACTGCTCACATTTCTATTTCATCATGCAAGGATAAAACAACAGCATTCTGACACAAGATATTTATATTTCTGACGTTTGGTGGGGATGGTGCCACATAGAGTCACCATCCCACCACCATCAGAGGCAAAGCCTTCTGTTCCAGCCAAATTTCTCCTATGGGAATATACTGAATCCTACATTTTTTGTTTGTCATTTTATCAAAACCATATAAAAGCAGGAAACTAACATATAAACAACTATTTTGACTTTACTATGGCTATTCCATTTTCTTTAAATCTATTAGTCTGCATACTTATAATGAAGATTTATAAATTTATAAAAAATTAAAGTAACATAATTCTACATTTTTACTAAACAATTTGCTATTTGTCAATTATTCTAATGTCTTAACAGTATCAAAATGAACACGTTGTTCCAAATAAATCATCATTCTTTACATCTATTCGTTGACAATAACATTTATTAGTATTACTTTATTAGTAATAGTTAATATTGTAATCTATGCTCTATTCAAACAACTAGTAATTTAAAACTATAACTATAAATGCATATTTTCAATTTTTTAAATTTATTTAACTTATATAACATATATACTAAACATAAATTTTTAAAATGTTTATTTGACTTATTTCATGCAGGTGCCCATAACATGTTCTTTTTGACTGAGATACAATTAGAATTTACCTGTATGGTGAAGACAAAAAAGCATGAAATGAATCTATAAATCATTTAGATTAAAAGTTTACTTGCTAGCACTTCTCACTTAAATAATAACTATATCCATTTTGTGGAAAGTATAAACTGTACTAATAAGGGTTTGCAAGATTTAGTTATTTCTTTAAGGTATATATTAGGCATGGTTGAAGGGAAATCCTAATAACATTTAAAACTCTGCCTATTAAATTCTTAAAGCGTACATTTCTTCCATGTTCTGTAATTTTGCTTTGTGAATGAACACCTACTGATTTCGGTTAAACAATATATAATTTTTATGAAAATATATTGGTGATATTTGCTCATGATAAAGTTTATCAGTGCATAGCTTCTCACATATTTCAGAGTAATTGGTAATAATATTTAAAATCTAAAAGCCTTAATGATTTAGCTATTATAATTAATAATTACATTAATGTATCATCTATACTGTCTGGAGGTAATGAAATCTAATTAGTTTTGGACATCTTAAAAGCTGTTGACTGCAAACTTTACCTGCTGAATATCTAAAGCTTTATAAACATATTTAGAATTTTAAACATGATAATTTTTGAATGTCTGTATTCATATATTGATGTAGCTTCCCTATATTTTCTCTAAAATCTAAACCTGCTCTAAAACTTGTATTTCAATAATTATGTTTTAGGAAATATACAGATACAGAACTATGAAAAAGTAGTCCTTTTAATATTAATAGAAAATCACTTACTCATTATATTACTAAGATATATATACATGTATATATTTAAAATTTTGTCAACATTTCACCTGCTCTTATACTTATGATTGCATTACAATTTACTTTCTGCCTTATGCAAATTTATCTCTATTTCTTTGTCTTGTTCTTTTCCTTCTTAAGCATTTTGATTCCGAGAGAGCAAATAAATAACTTCTATAGTCATTGAACATATACTATTTAACTTTCTCTCTGTTCTTCCTCCTTTTATTTGGTTTATTCTACATAGGAAATGATTTCAAATTATAATCTCTCAACTCCAAATTTTCCCTTCATTATCTGCTCTGTGAAGATGGAGTATGACTTTATAACCATTTGTCCTTTGCCAGGTAGCATGATGTTACTCTTTGCAGTAGAAAGCACTAGAGAGACATTGGAGGGGTTTCTCTTCCTTTTTTCAGTCTACTCAGATTTCCCACTTCTGCAGTGCAAGTAGTTTCTCTGACATCTGGCTTCTACTGTGTGAGCAGCTTTTCTGGGGGCAGGCTTTTCATGCCTGCTTAAACAGATATTTAGTTTATTTATTTATTCACTTAATATTTCATTTTTATTCAATGTCTAGAATGCAACAGATACTATGCTAAAGGAGATATACACCAACTGTATTTAATGCAAGACCAAAAAGCTCAGGAATGTATCAGAGAGAATTCCAGAGGAATACAACTTAGTTCAGGAAAAAAATTAATAGAAAATAATACGATTGTATATTTTGCCTAAATGAAAATTCCTTCTATAGGCCACATGCAATGGATAGAAGGAAAGGGCATTGAACATGAATTAAAACAAAAAAGAGAAAGAAAGAGAAAAATGTTTGCTGTGTATCAAATTGTCATCACTTCATACTTTAGACTCCCCATAGAGAACAAATTGTGCTTCTTCATAAAGTAGAATAAAGCTAGATCTTTATCATCAAAGACATGTGTTAAAATATAAGCATTACACTCAGAGTTGGAGTATTATATATTGCATCTATAAATTAAACAACAAAATAGATAATTTTTGTGATTACTAAAACATATTCTACATATAGCAATTTTGCTTCATTTTAATTTATATAGTCAATATTTGAGCCTTAATTTCTCCAAAACTCACCAAAGAACACCACTATAAAGAAAAAATTATAGGTGCTTAGCTATCTTTCGACTTCTAAGTAGATATACAGAACTGAGACAAATTGAGAAAAAAATCTGAATTATTACCAACTATACTTAAGGTAGCAGCAGCCTTTTATATCTTATTGCACATCCTTGACTTCTAGACTTCCATTTTTTAGTACAATTTTCTTATTTTCAATTATTTCAGCCAACAAATGTTTGTTAATGCTTATTATGTATCTGAATTGTCAAAAGTGGATAAAAATGGATAAAATAAACAATATTTTCTTTTAAGGAATTCACAATCTAGCAAGTAACTCTCTCTGAATTAAGGCAATGTTTCCTAGAGATGCAGGAAATTGTACATGAATGCATTGGAGGTTATGGAAAGACAAACAAAAATGATACATTGTGTTATGTGAAGATAATGAGTAGTCTGTGATCCTCAAGAGATGAAGGAAGACCTATCCCTTTGAATAAGTTAGCAGAGGTAGATTTGGATGGGGTTTTTGTCATGTGTAACTAAGAAGTCAGAACATAACCCTAATTTTTAGAGTAATTATGCTAACTTTTAGAATGCCATTGTTATATCACAATCTATTACAGGTAAATATTGAGATTAATGGAAAATAAACTAGTTTTATAATGCTTAAGTATTTTTGTAAGCATATAAGCAATCTGAATATAATGCAAACTGACAATGGCTTATGTTTTAATTTGTTGTTAAAAAAATAATAGTTTTAGTAAAGTAAGTATTGGTGCATATAATGCCTACATACAAAACTCAGAGGAGAGAAACTATGAAATAGACTTGTGAGTTACTTCTTGTTGAAAATAGCTTTTAAAAATAGAATAAAAGGATAAAATAACCCTTGTGTTACCCTACAGATTATGAAGTAGTTTCTGCACACCTTTAATCCTCTCTCAATCAATGCCTTGAATTTAGTAGAACAATTTGAGAAAGTTTATGCTAGGACTTAACCTTCATCTAATCATCAGTTCACCTTATCTAATGCCTAATAAATTACTTCAGTGCGTATTTGAGACTCCACATCTCAGTGCAGAATTGTCAACTGCTAATTATGATTTTGTCCCTATCACACAGAGACAAGTATTCTTCAAAGAGAAAAACGTCCAGAGAAGTAGATATACTTACTTTATCCCTATAATAGTTGAAAAAAGCTAATGCAACCATTCTCTTTTTAGTTGTTTTTGTTTCTAGGATATATAGTAAAATTGTATACCATTCAAATCATGCAACTAAAATATGGAATATGCTTTCATCAAAAAAGATACTGTGTTTTCAGTGTTATCCACCAAATTGATATTGAGCATTAACATTAAACTACTATATTTAGCAGTAGGAAATAGATAAAAGTAGAGATAGAATGATGTCTGCCTTGAAGGAACTTAGAACTAGTAAGAGATCTTTCAAGGGTTGATTACATTGTGAAAGAATGTGTGAATATTTATAATTTGCTATAGGCTTTAATGGAACAGTTAACCTGTAAAGCATACTGATATGGTTTGGCTCTGTGTCTCTACACAAACATGTTGAATTGCAATTCCTGATGTTTGAGGTGGGGTCTGGTGGAAGGTGATTGAGTCATGAGGGTGGTTTCTAATGGTTTAGCACCATTCCCCCAGTGCTCTCTTGTGGTAGAGTTCTCATGAGATTTGGTTGGTTGAAAGTGTGTGGTCCCTTTCCTGCCCCTCTCTCTCTCTCTTCTCCTGGCCAGGTAAAGATGTACCTGCTTCCCCTTGACATCTACCATGATTGTAAGTTCCCTAAGCTACCCTCAGCAGCAGAAGCCAGAACAGCCCACAGAACCGGGAACTGATTAAACCTCTTTTCTTTATAAATTACCCAGTCTCTGGTAGTACTTCATAAAAGTTTGAGAACAAACTAATACATGTACCTTAAAGCTTGGAAAAGTAAATGAAGGTAACTGTTTGGACCATGCCATGGATTTGGAAATACTCAATAGTATATAATAGAAAATACTGGAATTTTCATGTTGTAATAATCTAACAAATGAAAACAACTTTGCTCGGTAGAATAAAACTTAAAAAGATCTACCAAAGTCCATTGTGATGAAGGTTATAATAATCCAAACAATGCTTCATCAACATTGATATTCAACACTTTGAAGATAAATAAGAGTATAGAAACCCTGAATCTAGATTGACCTATATGACTGACATGGATCTATGTAACATTTCAAGAATTACTTAGGACAGGCCCAAAGACTGTGGCCATGAAAGCTGACAGCATGAAGAATATGACAAACATTTTTAAGGAAAGAATCATGATAACTTAAAGACTTCCTGACTGTTTCAGAAAAGATGTCAAGAAATCTGACACATTTTTCTAAGCATAAATAAAGTTAACAAATTAACTACAGAAAATTATGGAATGGCCCCATTCTCAGTAACTTTTGAAAGCATACCAGATAATTAAATAAGTGAATTAAGCATGGTTTTCACCAAGAGGATGAAATGTTACAAAAGCCTGAGGAAAAGAATATATTAGTAAAGTCAACAGAGACCATTTTGGAATGAATGATTTCTCCTGTAGATTATAAAGAAGAAAAAATATGGATTTTTAAATTTTATATTTGTTGATTGAAATAGTTTATGTAACTTGGAAATTAACTTCTTTTGTGTATTAACAGCCAAATAGTCCAAATTGTTTGCCCATGTGTAATTATAACTGAAATGTTTCTATTAAATCAATGTTAATATGTGTTGACCTCTTTCATACTGTCATATCCCTGGCATTTGTCTTGACAGGTAGTCCATAAATATATGTTGAGTTTATAAAAGAATAAATAAAAATTTTTAAGTTGCAAGTTAGTTTCTCTAATATATCCCATGGACTTGCATTCTTTAACTGTGAATCAAAACAATATTCTGTTTTTTGATCCTCATTTAGAAGATTAATATAATTTCCTCTCATCAATATGTTTAGAAAGATAAAAACATCTTTGAATTTTGAATATGTAAAACAATTCCCAGTACACTGATGTTTAAATCAGTGCACGTGTATTATCAATAATCTGGTGGTCGAGGAGGAATAGTAAGAGAAGGAGAAAGAGAAAGAGAGGCAGCAGAGATGTGGCAAGAAACATTTAGGAGACAAAGGCAGAGATAAAGAAACAGCAGCAGCAGTAGCCATAGCCAGTTGACATCGTATCTGTGTTTAATGAAAAGGACATTCACATCAGAATGGACTCAAGATTCAGGGCAGGAAGTGAGATTATAGGAGAATGTGCCCACTTGCAATGTGTGAATATTTTGTCTGTTTTCTTTGACTGTGGCCGCAGTCCAGACTCTTTTTGGATATCTGGTGCTGGCTAGACTCCCAGGATTGGATCCCCGCCCAGGTCTATCTTATTGGTCTGTGGAATACTCCTCTGAGAGATTTCATTTGGAAGTAGGAACACTTCAGTGAGTGTCACAGCAGTTAGATTTTCAAGTCTGGTCAGCAGAGTATGCAGTTAGAAAACTGTACTTCTCAAAATCTTTCCTAGAGTAAGAAAGTGACTGCCAGAAGTTCCAGTGTCTGGAATTTGCAGTTGGAGTTGAAACGAGGAATACACAAAACCATCATAGAAAACAGCAAGTTGCAGTTCTGCTCATATTATCTTCAAAAAAAAAAAAAAAAAAGGAAAACAGTAGGAATGTAGACAAGCCATTAAGTAAGATTGAGAACAGATTGAATCAGAGACAAAGTGTCCTGATAGAGCAGTTTGTTGAGTTGGGTGTATTAATTTTCTATCGCTGCCTTTAAAATATCACTAATTTAATGCCTTAGCATAAATGCATTACCTCACAGTTCTGCAAATGAGAAATCTGGAAGGATCTGTTGGATTCTCCCCTCAGACACTAATACAACCAGAATCAAGATGTCAGCAGAAGTGGGATTTTGTCCAGAAGCTCGGGAGAATAATTCTCTTCCGAATGGTTCAGATTATTGATTGAATCCAGATCCATGCAGTTATAGACTGTTGTTTACTGGTCTAATGCTGGATCATTATGAGCTGCTAGAAGTTATCTGCATTTCCCAGCTCATGGCCTCCTTTATCTTCAAAGCAAGTAAGGGCAGGTAAACTCCCTCACATAGCATTTTTTCCTTTCCAATTTGAAAGTCTTATCTTTTCCATGTCTAATTGCTCTGGCTTGGGCTTCCCTTACTCTGCTGACAAAAAATGGTGAGAGTCTGCATACTTGCCTTTTTGCCATCTTAGAGAGAAATCTCCATTTTTCTCCATTGGATTATGATGTTAGCTGTGGCTTTTTCATACGCAGTCTTTACTGTGTTGATGTAAATTCCTTCTGTACCCATATTGTTGAGAGTTTCAATCACGAATGAGTGTTGAGCTTTGCCAAACATTCTTTCTGTGTCTACTGAGATGATTCTGTAGTCAGTCTACTGCTCTCATTTTGTTAATGTGTTGTATCACATTGATTGATTTGGGTATGTAGAACCATTCCTTCATCTCAGGGATAAATCCCACTTGATCATGGTATGTGATCCTATTAATGTGCTATCAAACCCAGCTTGTCAGAACTTTATTGAGGATTTTTGCCTTTATTTTCATCAGGAACAGTGGCTTGTAGTTTTCTTTCCTTGTAATGTCTCCATCTGGTTTTAGTATCAGAGAGTTAATGACCTCATATAACAAATTTGAAAGTGTTTCTTTATTTGGGATAATTCACCCATGAAGCCATTGGTTCTGGGATTTTCTTTGTCAGGGTTTTTATTATTATTATTGATTCAATCTCCTTATTTGTTATTAGTCTATTCAGATTTTTGGGGGGAGTTAGTTTTGGTAGATTGTAAGTTTCTAGAAATTTATCATTTCTTCTATCTTATCCACTGTGTTGGCATGTCATTGTTTATAATGGTCCTGCATAGTCTTTTTTTATTTATTTAATTTTTATTGTTTACTTATTTTATTTTATTTTATTTTATTTTTACTTTTTTAGAGGCAACGTCCTGCTCTGTCACCCAGGATGGAGTTCAGTGGTGTAATCATAGCTCACTGCAGCCTCAGATTCCTGGGATCAAGTGATCCTCCTACCTCAGTCTCCCAAATAACTGGGATTACAGGTGCATGACAACATGCCAAGCCAATTTATTCTTTTTTTTTTTTTTTTGTAGAGACTGAGTCTTGCTATGTTGCCCAGGGTTATCTCTAATTCCTAGGCTTAAGGGATCCTCTCACCTCAGCTTCCAGAAGCACTGGGATTAGAGGCATGAGCTATGGCACAATACCTTTTTATTTTCGAAGCATATGCTATATCACCCCATTCATTTCTGATTTTATTTACTTGAAGCTTATGTCTTGTCTTTACTCTTAATTAAGCTCAGGTTTTGTCTGTTTTGCTTATCGTTTCCAAAAAGGCTTTAGCTCTAAGGGCTCATGTAATTACTTTGGACACAGTTTGGTTTATCCAATATGATCTTCTCATCTCAAATTTTATAAACTTAATTATATATATTCAGTCCCTTTTGCCATGTAACCTAACCTGTTCATAGGTTCCAGGGAGTTGGGTATAGATATTTTGGGGGTTTCATTATTCAATAATTATTAGCCTATATATAGCTAATCGAACTAAGCAACCATTCATCCATTCTTTAGGAATGAAGTATGAGAAGTATATCTAAATGCAGTCAAAATGAACCACAATAGAATTGTACTCAAACTGAAAGAATCTTTCTATTACAAACACAAATGGAATCAATATTACCTGCCTAGATGTTAAAAGTTGTAATGTTTTTAAACATATTATTGTGAGATAAGATGTTTCTGTGAGACAAATAAATGACCAGGGAAAAATCTGATTCTCCCTGCATGCCTTGGCTAAGAAGAGCATATGGTATAAGATGTTATAAAGCTGGTCCTCACTGAAGTTACATTCTGAATAACTTCCCTATGATATTAAACTTTAATGAGAGCTAAGTTAGAATGAATGTGTTATATCTATTTATAGTTGCATTGAAGAATCTGGTTACACTGGAATCTTTCTGCTTTTTGTTCCTCTAACTTTGCCTTTATTTCAGCAAAAATGGAAATGGTGACATCTTTACTCAGTATATTTAGTGACCTGAGAATCAGTCTCATGCTGCTTTCTCTTCAAGCTTTAGCTTAAAAGACACCACAGATTTTTTTTAAAGGGAAACACCATCTGAATGGATTTCTTCCTAATGACAGGTAACGTTATAAAGCAATGCATTTTGGCATGTGCAGGGACTGTCGCTACTTAGCATTTTGAGGTACATCTGTTTTTTCATATTACAATAGGACTTAGGAAATAAAGACTACTTGGGCAGCGTGTAAAATGCCAAACCACCTGTAAGTCCATTTTGGCACAGTGAGATACTGCTGTATTCTCCACTTGTCTATTTTAGTGAATTCATAAACACAGCTTGGCTTGTTTCTTAGAGTTCAAAAACCTGGCAAAGTACATCACTGCAGCTCTTTTTCATCTGCTGTGTTGACACAAAGATCAATGACCCCTTTTGAATGATCAAGATTTTGACAGCTTAATTTCTGTTATGTGTTGCTAAGGTAACACAATTTTCGTGAATTCTACAGTTAATAAATCCTTAAGAAATGTCTTCCATTTTTAGTATTGAAAGTAATTTAATGTTGAAGTTAAAAAGATTTATTTCTTGGTTCACTTTCCATTCGCTGAAGAAACTCACTTTACCTGTTGGCTATTGTCTTCCTTCTTGGAATAACTGACTCAATCTGGACAGAAAAAGAAACTTAAAACACGGTGACTTATAACTGAAAAGGAAATAGAATATCTCAAAGAGGAAAATAAAGCAATACATTTTCTTTCTAGCCTGATTATGCTTCAGAGATGAACAGACAAAAGTACAGCTTTTAATGCAATCTTTAGATTTGCAGTATTATTTTCAGTCTGCTATGACACTCAATTTGTATTGATATTACATACAGCATTTTCAGAGTAAAGTAGGGTGTTAGTGTTCTGCTGTGTAACAAATTGCCACCAACTTAGTTACTTAAAACAACACCATTTATTATCCTACAATTTAATAGGTCAGAAATTGAGGTATGGCTGAATTGGATTTTCTATCCCCAGTCTTGTAAGGGTAAAATCATGGTGTCAGCTGGGCTGCTGTGAGGATCCTCTTTCAAACTCATGTGGATTTTGAAAGAATTAATTATCTCATAATTATTTGGACTAAGATCCACATTCTCCTTCTTGCTGTTGGATAGGAACAAGTTTCTGTTTTTGGAGCTGCCCACAGTCCCTAACCATGTGGCCTCCTGCATAGGTTCTCTGCACTTTTTATGTCTCTGAATTTGAAAAGAGCTTAGTCTTCATAAAGACTCAGTTGATTACATTAATCTCACCTAGTAAGCTCCCTCTTAATGAACTCAAAATCAACTGATCAGTAACAAGATCTCAAGAGTGATACCATATATTCACAGGTTCTGCCGGAACTCCAGGGGAGGTGGTTATAATCAAGGTTTATATGGCAGGGACCAGGAATCATGGGGCCATCATAAAAATCCTGTTTACTGCCAGCAGATTATATGTATTCGAATACAAAGTAATGATATTCATAAAACAAATAATTCCAAGCATATTTTGGTGAATGACTGATACTATTTTAAACAATCAAATCCTATAATTTTTGTTTTTACAAAGTTATCCATTTTGATACATTTGCTTTATAATCATAACATAGAGAAATGCATCTGACACATCTGCTTGCCCATTGACTAAAAACATAGATAGATGATTCAACTGTAACATTTAGATGTAAATATTTTTAAAAACAGTAATAACATCCTAATAAATGTACACTATAAATGTAAGTATATAAATATATTCAATAAATATGTATTATATTAAATATTTAATATATTTGTAAGAATTATACAATTATGGAACTTAAAATTATGACAATCCATTAAAAAATTTCGATTTCAATGTCCAAGAAAATAGTTCTGTTCCTAGGAACTAGTTCTGTTACTAGGAAGTGTATATCATGTAAAATATAAACAGAAAGCAAACCCACAGCTTAAAAACGCATTCTGGGAATAAATACATTTAAGAATTTTGTAAAAACTACATGCCCTGATAGAGAAAAGTGTAATTGGTTAGATAGGCAAATCCAGGAAGATTTATGTCATGACAATAAACATCATATGAGAAATTAATCACCTGTTACAGGCCATAGCAATTTTATATGGAGATTTCAGAATGGGGTCATATGAATGGATATCAAATCAGTACGTCAGTTATTCAGCAGAACGAAAGTACCCAAATGGATTATGAACATAGCTGTTGGAAATATTAATAGAAAAGCACATATATCAAATTTTTAAAAAACTCTCTACAAATCTCTTCTGTAAAAGAAAATGTTCTTTTGATAAAACATGCAAAGTCTAATATCACATAAAGCAATATTGTATAAAGATTTTATACTTAAAGCAGAAGCATGTTTTTTAAAACTGTATAAATGTAAATAGGTAGTGAAGGATCCACAGAGGACTTAAACAAACTTGTAGTTTTATATGTTGATACAGTCTGACATCCATATAATGAAGACAGAATTTATTTTCGACTATTTCAAAGATTTATCTCTTCTTGTTGTCTAACATTTTCAATTGATATAATCACTATCTGCCTAGTCAGAGACAACACAGCATTATTTCTCAATTATTAGAACAAACCATGAAAGCATTTTTATTCCAGGTTTAGAAGATACCTTGAATTCATTTCAATTTTTCATATTCATCACAATTTTCTACTAATTATTCTTATTTTACTTGGGTTTATTTTTTATTTATTTATTTTTTTTGAGACAGAGTCTCGCTCTGTCGCCAGGGACCAGGCTGGAGTGCAGTGGTGCTATCTCGGCTCACTGCAACCTCCACCTACCAGATTCAAGCAATTCTCCTGCCTCAGCTTCCCTGGTAGCTGGGACAACAGGTGCATGCCACCACGCCCAGCTAATTTATTTTTATTTTTAGTAGAGAGGGGTTTCACCATGTTGGGCTGGATGGTCTTGATGTCCTGACCTCATGATCTGCCTGCCTCAGTGCTGGGATTATAGGCTTGAGCCACTGCACCCGGCCTACTTTAGAAAATTTTCACCCCAGGGAAATTTTTATGTACATATGATTAGGTTTCTCCCCCTAAATTTTGATTCGGAAAACCTGGATTGTAACCCAAGCATCTACCTTTCCTGAAAGTTTCACAGATTATTCTAATAAGGCCTTAGACGAAAACTACTATAGTTTTTCTGGCTTTCATTGTTGATATACATTTCTTGTTAATAATTTATTTCTTCATTACCATATATCATGCAAAAAGTTCTCAGATTGCATAATCTTAAAAATTACTGTTAATTATTTTTCTTTCTAAAAATGTATATATTGACACATCTTTCAGTGACAAAGTTACAGTTCCTGAGCATGATAGCCAAGATTCATCAAAATGGAGTGTTAGTCTCATCTGCCTTAGTTAATGAATTAATTAAAGATTTTGTTCCAATGGTATTGAACTTTTCCTGTTCACCTCCATTGCATATATTTTCATATTCTTGTGACTTTTTAAATCTCCTTTTCCATTTGTTTTCCATTCCCATTTCCATTCCATTGTCACTTCTTTGATCTAAGAAAATTTCACCTCATCCTTTAAGATTTGGCTGAAGGGTTATCTCTTCAATAACATCTTACAGTATTTAACCAAAGTTAGTTGGTCACTCCTCTCTGGTTCCACAAAAGGTTTCTTTTTACTTTAGTAAAGTACTTTAATTTTTACAAGTCTGTCTTCTACACCGTTCTTCCACTTCTTCAAAAATATGAACCATATCTTATTTACTAGGTCAAGTCCATATTATGTTCTACAGATCAAGGCTCACAGACTCAATACATATTTGTTTTGTAAATAATAAATGAATGCATTCACACATGTGTACATCAGTGAGAGGAGTTTTTCTTCCAACAAACTTTCCAAATACTATGAGAAATGATAATGCTGAAAGTGTGACAATTTGACTGAGTCAAAAATAATATTTAATAGCACAGACATGGGGGGTCTTCTCCCCATTGAGGGAGGTCTAAGACAAAAGGCTGTGAGAGTTTTATGGACTGGAGTTGAAAGGAGAGCAAGAAGTAAGGGCTAAGAATGGGAAAAGATTACCAAGTACTGAGTCAAAGTGGGGAAAGTATCTTTAAGGTCTTCCCCTCTTCTCTCCAATAAGAAAGTCTCAGCTGACGCACCTAAAGAAGGCCTTTACCTCAAGTCCTCAGATAAGAAACCTAGGAATGAAGGAACTGGAAATGCATATACATACATGAAAGAATGTAATTCACACATGCACACTTTCTGTTGGTTGTGTTTTTCTGGAGAACACAGACTAATGCACCATCTAAAGTTTAAAAATTTTAACTATAAATAACTGACTGATCTCTTCTTTTATTCAATCAAATCATTTGCTCTTCTCAAAGCATTGAAGCATATAACTTTTCTTGAACTATAAATGGATTTTAACTTCCTAATCTTCTAATTTATTTGTACTTAGTAATTTCCCAGAAACATAAATGTTTCCTCTAAGGAAGTATTTATCTCATAGTATTCCCTACAAGTCCAAAGAAGTTTATATGTCTAAGCTATCTAATAAGTGGCTTACAATTCAATCTGTTAACAGCTTAAAGGTTAGTTTACCTTATTTTCTTATTCCTTGATTTTACTTTAAGTTCTGGGGTACATGTGCAGATTTTGCAGGATTGTTGCATAGGTACACACATGCTAGGGTGGTTTGCTGTCTCAATTCCCCCATCACCTACATCAAGCATTTCTCCCAGTGTTATCCCTCCCCAAACTCCCCACCCCGCGCTGTCACTCCCCTAGTTTCCCCACCCACCAACAGACCCCAGTGTGTGTTGTTCCCCTCCCTGTGCCCATGCAACCTCATTGTTCAACATTTGCCTGTGAGTAAGAACATGTGGTGTTTGTTTTTCTGTTCTTGTGTCAGTTTGCGGAGAATGATGGTTTCCAGATTCATTCATGTCCCTGCAAAGAACGCGAACTAATCGCTTTTTATGGCTGCATATGGTGCATATGTGCCACATTTCTTTGTCCAGTCTATCATTGATGGGCATTTGGGTTGGTTCCAGATCTTTGCTATTGTAAACAGTGCTGCATGAACATATGGGGGCATGTGTCTTTATATTAGAATTATTTATAATCCTTTGGATATATAGAAAGTAATGGGATTTTCTTGATCAAACTTACCATTCCATAAACTTTCACATTCAGTTGTGTAGGGCCTAAAACATGGTTGTTATGTATATGTTTTACATGGTGGTCCTGGATAAAGAACGGAAAATAATAAATTAAAAGTGTATGACAATTATACATATATATTTATTTATATTTAAGAGCATACCTGGTGCGTAAATAAGAAAGTATCTTCTAGAATTATAGACCACTTGACAACTCTTGTTTTCTAAAAAGGATAGATGCTCACAATTGTCATTTTTGGATTATAGTTGCCCAGATTTTAATGAAAATAAAACACCTCTATGCATATAAGTACTTTGCATCCTTTACCTTTCCAAGAAGTCTTCTCATATTTTTTACAGCTGCACCAGTTAATGAGACCACTGATTCTGTATGAGTTACATACTTCCATCACAATAAATTCAAATTCAATAATTATTTATCCAAATATTGGTTGTTGCTGAATCATATCTTTGAGAAAATGTCTAAGGACCTTGAATATTTTTATTTCATCCAAGATGGCAAATAAAATAATGATCCTTATTTACTATCAAACCTTTACAGCAATCCTTATTAGATTTTTCTTCCATCATAGTGTTTAGAATATCTTCCAAACTATAGACTGCCAGATACTTGTTGAACATGTAAAAATTCCAATAAAACAAAAAATTATAGCTTGATATTACATTTTTAATGATTTTAAATTAAACTCATTTTAAAGAATAATATGCACATATTTATTCAATATATGTTACAGATAATCTCAAAATGAACTCATCTTTCATTGTCCTATATGTTAATACATTTTTCAAGATATTTAGTTGATTTACTTTCAAAGGCTTTGGTTTCAAATAAACTTAAAGTTTATTGTATATAGACTTAAACACTTACAATTATTGTATTCATAAATTTTATTAGTAAAGTTGATTGTATAAAATTTGTTAAGTAAACTTTATCAATATTTATGACTGCTCATGGCCTGCACAAAACAATAATTGCTTTATAGTAAAAATGAAACAAAAGATAGTTTTGACTTTTATCATAATGGAATTCTTACAAAATAGATTTTCCTATATATTTGTCATTTGACAAGAGGAATAGCCATCTTATAGAATTAGGTATTTTCTATTTCCCTGGGGATCCAATTGCCCCCAAGAGCAGGTGGTCTGTATTTAAATAGAAAGTAATAGAGCTTGTACATAGACTAATACAAATGTCTATTTTTTACAGTTTTGAAGACACAAAATATATTACCTGGTAACATGTATATCATTTGTCATCAAACATATTTTTTCTTAATTATACCAGTTCTGTTTTTTTTTTTTTTGATTAGCATACACTTTTCTCTAAGATAAAGGCCAGATAAATATGTGTGTATTTGAAGTAGTTTTTATTTATATCAATTTGTTTTCACCTACAAATTGTCAACAGGAAAGATAAATAAGCTTTCCAAGGAGTAAAGTTGGTATAATTATGAGGGACAAAATTATATTTGAGCATCAGTCCATCAGTCTGCTAAATCCATTTACCTTTCTTTTTTTCTTGATGCTGTGATTTGAAAAGCACTAATTTTTTTTTTTTTAATGAAAACTGTCTAGATCTGTGCAACTAGACCGAACGAGACTGTGAGTCTGGCTGACTGACTTACATTTCATGAAATGGTAAGTGAATACTGAAGTATCTTCAGTCTTGTGTAAGTGGAAACCCTGCCTGCACATTGTTAGTGAGGGCAAATGTTTCCAAAATGTCTTCTCTAACAAAAAGAGAAAAACACAGATTGAAGAGTAAAAAATGATATTGTATAACAGTCAGAAAATTTCAAAAGCACTAAGGAGGAGAAAGAGAAAGACACCAAGTAGGATTTCATAAAAATTAATCACACATAATAAGTGAAAATTGTTTTTGAATTTTGCATGTCTTTAATTCCTTCAGAATTTATATTTCTCATCAGAACTTCTTAGCCATAATAATTGTTTTTAGAACGATTGTTCTGGATTTTCTAATCCAACAAAAATATCTTTTAAATTACCTAATAGAGTACAATCAACTAGCACACTTAATGAATTAAGCATTCCTTATTATTTAATTTTATAATCCCTCATTATTTTTATTCCTTATTATATTGTGAACATATTTCTAATTGTTTATGTATCTGTCTTAGATTATTTTACCAGTAGCTCAAAAGAAAAAAACTGTGTCTTAATCACAGTATTTATATCTCTAGTGAAAAACAGCATAACTGCTTTTTAAATGATTTATCAATATTCTTTTACCGATTAAGTATTTCTCAGGTTAAATCCAAAATGTCACCAAAGTTATTACTCTGTTTGGCATCACTTTTTTTTTTTGAGACGGAGTTTCGCTCTTGTTACTCAGGCTGAAGTGCAATGGCCGGATCTCGGCTCACCGCAACCTCCGCCTCCTGGGTTCAGGCAATTCTCCTGCCTCAGCCTCCTGAGTAGCTGGGATTACAGGCACGCGCCACGGTGCCCAGCTAATTTTTTTTGTATTTTTAGTAGAGACGGGGTTTCACCATGTTGACCAGGATGGTCTCGATCTCTTGACCTCGTGATCCACCCGCCTCGGCCTCCCAAAGTCCAAGTTAACATGTAGGAGTCATTTAAACTGCATAGTGCTTCCATCCTCCAAGTAAATAGGTGTATAATTGTTTTTGTTTTTGTTTCTCCCTCTATTTGGATATAGTATGGAAAACGTAGAGAAAAATAAACATAGAAGAAAAAAAGACAAAGTTTGTATAATTTGGAGATGGAAGTTTTTTGTTTTACCGAATTCCCTGAAAAGTAAGGGGATATCCATTCTCTTTTTTTTTTTTTTTACCATATAACTTGACCACTGTGGGGCAACTAAAGATAACTTCCAAATTCATGTCTCTGTAGAGTTACTCACAGCTTGCTTTCCTGCCAATGTGTATGATGCAGGCATACATTTTACTGAAGTGTTTAGCAGGACTGTAGCTAAATGAGTCAACTTTCACATTGGTTATGTAATTTGAAGAAACTCATATGTTAGTATATTATAAGTATATTTAAAATGCCTTCAACATTTCAATTTTTGGAAGGTAATAAAAATAACTGCTTCAGCTTTTCCTTTTAAAAATAATAGAAAGATAAATATGATAATGTAATTCTTCCCTGATCATAAAACTAACCTCAAACATATGCCATATGATTAATTTCCCAATGTAGGCATTCCAAAATAACTAATCAAAAACAGTGTTAATAGCAATAGTAATAAAAAAAGCCCCTGATAAATATGTGTTGGTATGTATAGTATTTTTAATTATAACACATAACTAGATTATAAAAATATAAAATTTTGAGGAACATGTTGTCACTTAGGGTCCTGGCAAAAAGAGTATATTCAAACTGGGAAATTTCAGGAGACTTTGATAAACCCATTATTTACAAAGATTTAGAAAATTTGGAGATACCTCAAGACAGTGTAGGATTTCCTTATAGCTATTGTTAGTGGGCAGTCCCAATTACCACACCTCCAATTTCCAGTTTCATCACATGGAAAAAAAAAAAGTAGGAGATCCACAGACATTTATTTACTAAGAGAGCACTATGTATAATGCTTAATGCAGCAAATTAAGCATTCAGCAATAAAACACACATTTAAAAGTCACTTATATTTGCACAATAGAATAATACAAATTTTCAAATATTTTCCACAGAAAGACATAGTAAAAATGACTTAAATATTTTTAAAAGATAAATAAACACATTTTTACAGTTTTATTTAGGTATATTTATTGTATAAAAATTGTATTAATTTGCAGGAGATAATATTCTGACTCTTAATATACATTGTTATACCATTGAGACACCATAATGAATATAATGTTTTCTCATCCTTTATTGTAATAGGTCTCTCAAATCACTTTGGCCTACCAGAAACAGTGTCATTATAGAATTTTTTTTTTAATTTAGAGATTTTTAGAAAAGTGAATCACATAAACTTTTTTCTTTTGAAACTTTATATATTTCATAATAAAAAGTAAAAAGTAACACAAGGAAGCTAACACAGCAGTAATACTACTAAACTAAATGTTAGTTAAGATATAAATATTAAAAAGAGCAACATATTTAACACTTTAAAAATCATTAAAATTATTACAGGTTACTTGTATAAGCAATAGAAAATCAAAATATAAAGAAAAGTTAGATTTAAAATAAATAAATCTGCAATCATAATATAAAATTTAATGCAACTCCTTCATAAATTATATTTGTCCTGGTTTATTCTGAAAACTGAGCATATGAAAGAATGACTATTGAACACAGAGCTTCTATTTCTGTTTCTTTGAATATATAGAAAGTACTGTACCTCAAATATAAAGGATTAACAACTTTACAAAAACCAAAGCAATCTTTACAAAATGATGACTACATGCCACAAGTCAATTGTCAATACTGCTTAAATAGACATCAATTTATATGAAAAATTCAATAAAATATTAACATTATTTAATATTAAAAGCTATCTTCAGAATCTAAAAAAACATTCTTATCACCAACATGTTAAAAATAAATATTTACAGCTCAGGAAAAATGACAATGGATTTTGGCCTCTCAATTTCATTAAGTTATTCTGTAATTTTACTTATTATATTCTTCTCCTACCTTCGGGGTTGGTTTCATCTTTTTTTCCCGCCATTTCTGTTAGGTGCAATGTTAGATTATTATTTTAAGATTTTTGAAGTTCTTGATGAAGGTGTTTATTGATATAAACATTCCTCTCAATACTGCTTTGGCTACATCTCAAAGATATTGGTAAGTTGTGTCCACATTTTAATTAATTTCAAGTACTTTTTTGATTTTTGTCTCAATTTCAGTGTTCATCTAGGAGTTATTTAGTAGTAAGTTGTTTAATATTCATGTATTTGTGTAGAATATATCTTAAATAGGTGATCAACAAAGAAAAAACAGTTAGGATTCCTATTTGTATACCACAGCAGGAAAATATTCAAACACTTTAAATGTGTCCAATAATGGGATTTTAAGTTAATGAGTTTGTAATCATAGTATTATACAGTATACAGCACTGAGAAAATAATTTTATAAAATAACCGCCTTATATTTTAACTGCAAAATAAGCTAGATGTACTGATAGTTAATAGTTACTTGCTCATTTAAAAAGTATGTGCTGAATGAGCAATATCCATTTGTCTACGAAGGGGGTTTCCCTACAGATTTATTCCATAATTGTTAGAAGAAATCTAAATTTTTGTTAATTTTGCTATTAAAAAACAACAGTCACGTAAACAAATAAAAGCATAATCTTCCATGAATTAAGCATATTTGTATAACAGAAAAAAATTACACTATATTTAATAAAATGTAGTACTGACAATATAAATATGGTTTGCCATTGAGAGAAGACATAAACCCTAAAAATATTTTTGAGGGAAAATATTTCTTCTCTTTTATCATATTTGGATTATGAAGAAACAGTTACTAAAATATTGATAAATATGTATATATTTCTCATTACCTATGGGTTATTCATACATGCATTGTTATATGTGTGTTGTATATTATATGTATCACATACAACATATATTTACATATCATATGTATATATCATAGGCAAATATTAATATACATATATACTATTCATATGTATATGCTATTCGTTTCAGTAAAAATGTGTGTGTAGAGAGGTCATTTGGGTTTCTAGGATTTTTCAAATACGTTCTAGTTCTATAAATAATTAATATAAATAATGAAATAATGATAGGCTTTAAACAATTAAAAACATTTTTAAAAATCAAACTTGCTCAATACTGCCTTATATATTTTTCTTTTATCTGATCTGATTCCACTTAATATTATTTTAAAGTCTGGTGGCTTTTCCCATTACCACTTGCCAATTGCACCCTTGTATCAGAATTTTAGGGCTTGTTTCTTTATTCTCAGAGTTTTGTACTTCCACTTCATGAAAAATAAAATGAGGATTTTGGTCTTGATTTTTTTTATTATGTATTCCTGTTTGACCACATTATTTACTTACTCCACCTAGGCTCTACCTAAACTTTAGGCACTACCAATTAGTTTACTTACTATTGACTTTAGGGTCTACCTAAACTTTAGGCTCTACTAATTAGTTTTAGCCAACTGATTGAGTTTCATTTTTCCTATCTTGTTATAAATTCTTAAATGAAGACATCTGAGAAGAGAATAATAAGACTTTAAATAATTTTATTTAACAATAAGACATAAATACTATGATTAATTTAATTTTCAAAACTAAAAACAAATATTTAATGTGCATTACCACATCTATTAATGTTTATTTTAATGATCTTAGAATATATAAACTGTATTTTAATAGAACTCGGAGATTTCTCCACAAATGATATTATAATCATAAAAATGTATATTAACTTTGGATTCATCAGACTACTACAACTATTCACCATCCTAAAAAAATGTAAAAATTGATTTTAATTATTAGTACTACTAGGTTTTCCTAATTAAATATTATTTGTTCTTTAAAATGTTTAAATTCTGACAAACTATAACAGTTTTGCAATATTTTAAATAAGGTAAAATGAATATTTTAAAGTAAAGGCACTATTAGTAAACAAAATATTATGCCATAAATTCTAAATCCTAATCAAACAAGGGCATGTTAAGAATAGTTTGAATATATTCAAGCAATAGCCCTGTTTTTATTCACTCTTGCAATTCTTTTCTTTACCAAATACAGGCAATTTCTGTTTATTACTGAGTATAAATTTACACAAATGATGCATTAACTTATTCTCAATTAATCAAGTTACAAAGCACTATGGTATCCCAATCCTTGCACTAAAAGTCTCTACAGACTGTAGCCCATGCACTATTCGACACAGTTCTTGTTTCCATGTCTGTGGCATTTGCTGGATTACACAGAGTAATAGCAAGATTTGGAAAACAGAACTACAGTTTAACAAGGGTTTGAACTGTGTAGGTCTGCTAGTATTTGGATTTTCTTCTGCCTCTGCCACTTCTGAGACAGCAAGAGGAACCATTTCCCTTCCTGTAGGGTCCGGCCCTACTAGGGTCATGAGGTGTCCCTTATTGCTATGCTGAGGAACTGGATCTGAGAAATAAGAAGACAAGACAGAGAAGGACAAAGAAAGCACAGCTGGGCTCAGGGTGCCAAATCCACTTAAGTGGAGACAGGTGAGGCCCCAAGTGTCTAGACACCTCTATATTTATTAGGCAAGAGACAGGGGGAAGGGTAGTAAATTAGGTCATCTTAAGGACAGTGATAGGGATCAAGACAATCAAGTGAGCAATAAACAATGGGCCCAAACCCATTAGGTCACCGAGTCAAGGAGGTGGGCAGTATGTAGTAAGGAGGGTGCACTGTGCAACATCTCTTATCTAGGGCAGGCTACTTCTAAGATTTCCTAGAGGAGGATGCTCTGAGTCAGCATAATAGCAACAGAGCTTCAGGGCATACAGCCACCTGCTGGCAGCTTCCAATAATTTCTGTAGGAGGATGCTTTGAGTCAGTACACATCAACAGAGCTAACAAGGTATACAGCCACCTAGACACAATTATACCGGAGGGGTTTTAAACCTTCGGATGCTCTCGGGCTTGCCGACCCGAGGCCAGCTTCCACAAGAACTGGACTCAAGGTACTACAACTCCTTTTCAGGAGGAGTGACTCTTGCTCCAAGCTTGCCATACAGCGGCTATCTCTGCGATACTGAATGCTGCTGCCTGAGCCAGCCTGCCATGTAGCACATGCCTTTTCAGGCAGGGGCGCTACCACCTGGGCCATAGATTCTTGTCCTGGTGTAACTGTTTTTCCCTTAAATCATGCTCTGCACCATGTCTGCTCTAGACCTTCCTCCAACTATATCTATATCTATATCTATATATATATGTTTATAGCTGTTTATTCCTTAATTCATTCTCTATACTGTCTGCTCTAGACATTCCTCTGACTATGAACTACAATATAATTATATTCTCTATTCATTCTCTATACTGTGTCTGCTCTAGACATTCTTCTGACTATGAACTATGATATAATTATATATATATGGAAATAACTGAGTAGTAAGATATTCTTCAGGCACTAATTGTTCCAACTATAAATTAATATATGATTATAGATAAAGGATTATATAAAGGAAATAACTGAGTAGTAACACTATAAACTATGATATTCTTCAGGCACTAATGTGCCAGGGATCTGCTTAGCTCTCCTTCCTCAGTGCCCAGATTGGGGGTTACCCACACCTTC
Organism: Callithrix jacchus; assembly: GCF_049354715.1. Taxonomy (NCBI): domain Eukaryota; kingdom Metazoa; phylum Chordata; class Mammalia; order Primates; family Cebidae; genus Callithrix; species Callithrix jacchus. The sequence continues at coordinate 164,202,213 of NC_133504.1, forward strand.
CTCCTCCTTATCACCAAGGTAATCAACATGAAGATGATAAGGTTAAAAACCTTTTTGATGATCCACTTCCACTTAAAAACAGTAAATATATTTTCTCTTCTTTATGATTATCTTAATAACATTTTCTTTTCTCTAGCTTTATTGTAAGAATACAGTATATAATATATATAACCTATAAAATATGTGTTAATTGAGTATGTTATGAGTAAGGCTTTCAGTCAACTGTAGAATATTACAAATTAAAATTTAGGAGAGTCAAAAATTATATGAAGGTTTTTGACTGTGCCAGGAATATGGTTACTTCTCATCCTTGCATTGTTTTGAGGTCAAGAGTACTTGCAAAATTAAAACTAATAATAAAATATTTAGCACACAGAGTCTGGGTGCAGAAGTTAGGTAAATGCTTGAACAAAATTTTTTTGTTAGGAAAATCCAAGAAGTTAATCTTGAAAGACAAATGTGATTGTACAATTAGAGAATCTAGAAGTGATGAAAAAAATAGTATTTATTGAAATTATCATTTGTACATTGTATTTAATGTTAATTCCACAGGCTTTAGTATCCTAAGGCATACTCCTGCACAACGTTTGACAGAAAAATGAATGCTTTCCAATAATAAAGACATCATAACTTACCAAAACTATGCTAAGTTCATTTTTTTTGAAGAAATAAGAGAGATGCTTAATCAAGGTTATACAATGGGGGCAGCATAAAAAAGGTCCTTGACAGACTAGTTCTTATGCAAAGCATCTTTAACTAAAGACATTGTAAGATGCATAATGCTATCCAAAATAAAGCTGCTGATATTACATTGTGACAACTGTCTTTAAAAAAAATGGCAATTTTCTGAAAGAATAAAACCTAAATTAGAAATATTACATGACACCTTTTGGAAACCCATGAAAGGAAAAGTATGATAAAAGCAGTCTCTCTCTTACAGGGAAAGAAAGGGAAGAACTTCAGGACAATGTAAATTATCACCTTTATACTACAAGCTCAAAGGCAGATGCTATTTCTATATAGATGAATACCAGCCTGATTTCCTTACTCCCTTCTTTTTCTTTGAGTTGCTATTCTATAGTATCAATGGGATTAGAAAATCTGGCAGCTTTACACAGTCTTCAGCATTTCTAACTCATTTCTAACTTTGCAATTACTTGATGAAAGCTAATTGTCCAATTCTTTTTTCCCTGGTCAGGACCACAAAGCTTCTTTTGGATGTAAGTAGTTAATACATTTTTGCTGAATGGGATATTAATATCTAACTAGGAGTGCTTGAAAAAGAGTGTTGTGTCAGTTGTGTTTGTCCTTGATTCTACTTACTTTGCTTTTCTCATTGCATTTTTATTAATAATATTTTATATTACTATGGTATGTTATCATTTGAGGGGCACTTTTAAAGTACTCAAGTAACTTATATGTTTTTTACTATTCTCTCTCCATATATATTACAAATATGTAAATGTTATGCAAATGAATGCATGCATATTTATCTAGCATGTGTCTATCGAATACTAATCACATAATGTTACCAGTTTAAGGTACTGGACAGTGGACTAAATGATAATGCCAAATAATGCCTACTAGTTTATTAGCTCCTTATAACTTATCTGTAAATCTTTTGCATGTAGCGTCTTATTTGCTCATAAGTACATATCTGTCTTTATTAATGAGAAATGCTATAACTTGTGTACATTTCTCTTTCTCACATAAATATCTTTAAGAAAGTGGACACATCATGAAAAATAAAGATTAACAAATTGTAAATGTGATATTAAAATTAGAATGCTTTTAAAAGTTTACACCATAGACAATAACAAAAAAATCAAGTGAAAATATTCGTAGTGGAACTCAATTATATAAAGTGCTTTAATAAAATATATTTTTAAGAAACTTATATAATGTTTTCACTTTTGATTATTGCAACCTACATTGCAATTATTCAAGGTTCTCCAGAAAAACATAAGTAATGGGATTTAGAGAGAGAAAGAGAAGGATAAAGAGGGAAAAAACGGTGAAAGAGACTGCTCACTTTGGCAGCACATAAACTAAAATTGGAATGATACAGAGAAGATTAGCATGGCCCCTGAGCAAGGATGACAGACAAATTTGTGAAGCATTCCATATTAAAAAGAAAAAAAAGAAAGTGAAAGAGAAAGAGGTGTGTTATAAGAAATAGACTAATCCGATTATGAAGGCTGACAAGTCTCAAGATGTACAGATAAATTAGCAAGCAAGAGATCCCAGAGACCCGAAAGCTGCTGGTGCAGTTCCTGCCTGAAGGCTGGAAGGCTGAGACTCAGGAAGAGCCGATTCTTCAGTTTGAATTTTAAGGCCTGTAAAAATACATAATATTTTAATTTCAAGGTAGTTAGGTAAAATAATTACCTTACTCTGAAAAAGGTCATAATTTTGTTCTGTTTAGGTCTTAACTAATCCAAAGAGGACCACCCACATTAGGAGGGAAATCAGCTTTACTAAGTGATATAGTTTGGCTTTGTTTCCCTACCCAAATCTCATGTCAAATTGTGATCCCAAGTGTCAGGGAGAGACCTGGTGGGAGGTGATTGGATCATTGGAGCAGATTTCTCCTAGATGCTGTTGTTGTGACAGTGAGTGAACTGTCACGAGATCTGATGATTTAAAAGTGTGACACCTTCCCCCTTGCAACATGTGTTGCTTCCTCTTGGCCTTCTGCCATGATTCTAAGTTTCATGAGACCTCCCCAGCCATGTGAAACTATGAGTTAATTAAACCTCTTTTCTTTATAAATTATACAGTTTCAGGTAGTGTCCTTATAACAGTGTAAAAACAGACTAATACACTAAGTCTGCTGATCTCTATGTTAATATCCTCTAAGACATCCTCACAAAAACAACCAGCATGATGTTTGATAAAATATCTGTGAATTCAGTGGCCCAGTCCAGTCAACACATAAAATTAATCATCACAGTAATTAATGATTACTTTACCTACCATGTTGAGGATACACAAACAAGAAATAGGTCTCATGAAATCTATTTCAAAATGATATGACTGTCTATGTTAAATAATACTGAGTTTTTGAATTGCTGGCATGTTCAATAGAGAAGCAAGTTTACTTCTTTTTCTTTTGTTAAATTTGGTAAACTAGACTAAAACTTTATCATGTTATTTTTAACTTAGGTTGTATTATTTTCAATAATTATCTATGTACTCAACATGCTTTATGTGGTTTTCTTATGTAGAATAGATCATAATATGTATTACAATTGTAGATGGTGTCTGCTAAATAGTGTTATTGAAAAGTGGTCCTGATCCAGACCCCAAGAGAGGGTTCTTGGGCCTTACACAAAAAACTATTTAGGGTGAATCCACAGAATACAGTGAAAGCAAGTTTATTAAGAAAGTAAAAGAATAAAAGAGTGACTAGTCCATAGAGCAGGTCATTCCTGACATCAAGAGGAGGGACACGCCCATCTTAAGTATGATACTTGTTTAATATACAAGACAATAAAGCCAAAAAAATTGTAGGATAGATTTGCACTAGAAGAAGTGCTCCTGACAAAGAATCAACTTTTGTGTAACTATTGTCTTCCACATCAATTTATAGTATCATCTTTAAAGCAAAACTTATTCTTAAACTAAGAATTCTTTTATTCTTAAGATATGAGAACATCAGGACATTTTTGGGCCTGTTAAGCATCTGTTAAGTAAACATTGTTGACCGTTCCCTTAACCATAAACATCCTGTAACTAAGAATGTCTAAACTCCTAGGAATGCAACCAGCAGGACTCAGCCTTATTTTACATAGTCCCTATCAAGATGGAGTCACTCTGATTCCAACACCATTGACAATATTACTTAAAATAAGCAGTTTTACTTTTCATTAGAAACAGCTATAATCACCCAGGGCACATCCTGATTGACTAGATATGAGTAGATTTTCTGTGTGTGTTTATACCTCAACACACACAGAAAAACTTAAATAATATAAAAATAAAATTAAAATCTCATGCTAACACAGACACTCCCACACAGTAAGTATAGATAATATTCATCATCCATCAAAAATGGTCATATGACTTTTGGAAGATTAGAGAAGATAAACAGAATCTAACTTAATGAGATGTTTGAATCTAGTGGCTCACAGAGATGGGAAGTAGGGAAAAACCACATGGACTTTACCAAGGTATAAAGGAAAAATTGAGGAATTGTAGGTGAGTATCTCTCCAGCCTGCCATGTGAACTGTGGTTAAAAATAAGATAATCTGTTGAAACTTTATATGAATAACAGTGTCTACAGCTCCTCTAAATCTGAGTCAGCAATCAACCCCAGATACCAAGAGATTTAGGATTTGGACAAATTGAACCAGAGAAATGGAAATAAAGACAAAAAGCACAGTGAATGCTGAGTAAGGATAAGAAGTAAAAGTAGGGCAGTAAGTTTCTGTTTAGAACAGCAACAATTTAGAGCACTTGTACAAATTGGCTCTGAGGTTGTTACCTGTGGAAAATCCATATGGGTCTGTAGCAATTGCAATTCTTGCCTCCTCAGAAGAAGTAATTCATCTGAAGTGCATTAGGCAAAAAGACAATCCGAGGCAAGTTTTAGAAAAGGAGGTGAAATTTTATTTAGAAGCTTTAGAGTAGGAATGAAAAGTGTAAGTACACTTGGAGAGGGCTAAGCAAGCAACTTGAGAGATGAAGTGCATGGTTTGACCTTTGACTTAACACATACCAAGTGTGTTGTCATACTAACAGGGTCTTGTGTCCTTTCTCCACTCATTCTTCTCTTGGGGTGGGATATCCACATGCACAGTGGCCTGCTAGTGCTTGGGAGGGGAGCATGTACAGTGTGTTCACTGGCGTTGTATGTGTGCTCCCTTGAGGCACTCTTCCCTTCCCAGTCAAATGTCTCTAGATCATATAGCCGTTAAACTCTGCCATTTTGCCTCTTAATGCGCATGATTGAGCCCACTCACTTATGTCTTGAGATCTTATTGGGAAGCTGCTAATCAATCGCCACTTTCAGGTTTTTTCTATCTGTTGGGAGACTGCCTTTCCTTGGCACTGGCTACGACCAATTATTATTTTAGAGAAATAGTGTAACATCTGCCTGATCATCACTTGATGATCATTTAACATTCCTGATGGAAGCAGGAGAGAGCCCTCTCCTGCCCTGCTCATGCCTGACTAGCTACCTACTGTAACAAGGTCAGTGGTAACCAGGCTTAAGCCTCCTAAATAGGCATTTGAAGGGTTCCTCTCTAAAGAAAGTGATTGACTACTTTAAAAATTACAGAATGTCACAATATGAGATGTCTAAATGAAAAGGCAAGTTCTCATCCAATAACTATAAGCTCCATCTGTGCACAGAATGATTCCAATCAGCTTTTTAACAGCTCCATTTCTAAATATTAAATATGAATAGAACATAAAGACTATGCCAGTATGAGAAGAAAGCCTTTAAAAAATAAATGGAACAAAAGAAAAATTAGAAGGGAACAGAAAGTAAGAAAAATAAAATTAATATATGCAAACATATATATATATATATATTTATATAAATTAAGTTAAAATTCTCAGAGAGAAATTCATCTACTGCATCCATCACAAGAGAACAAAAGGTATAAGACAGGAACACTTAGATAAAATGCACAAGTTTCATATGTGTGTGTGTTGTGTATAAAATGTAAATGAACACACACACAGACACCAGGAAAGTGTGAAAAAGAGAGGAAGAATAAGAATATACAATTCTCAGTGGGTGTGGGGTAGAGAAACATAAGGAATCCAAAGAGTTTGGGACATCTCATTAGCAGCAATGAAACCTAGAATCCAGCACAGGGAGAACTTAAAACATTCTGAGATATTCACTTCCAATAAAGAATTTTCATTTTGTCCAAATTAGTACTTACTTAGAGAGAAAATAAAAGTATTATAAAACAGAAAACCTCAAAAAATGGCATCTCATTGTTTTATTCTATGGATGCTGCTGTAGGCTCCGATCCATCAAAAAGAATATTTTAAAAACGTAGAGGAGGGGTGTGCATGTGTAATATAGTGACACAGGAGACAACGCAGAAATGTATTTTTTTTTTACTTTCTACAGTAAATTACAGCCTCATGACTAAAATCATGCTTTTGACTTCTAACCCACTTAGCAATTAAAGGATGTAACTATTATATAGCATTTTAGAAATATTCATGTCACTTCGTGATGTAATCATAAAAAGTAATTGCAGAATATTTATATAATGACTTTTAAAGTTTTCATGTTTTCAGCACTATGCAGCGGCCAAAAAAATGGTGAAAGAACTTTCAGAAAACATTCACAGTAAATCCATTTATGCCATAAAATTAAAGAGAATGATTTTTCTGAAAATTCACATTTACATATTTAACATTAAACATGTTACTTTAAACATTAGAATATCAAGAAAATGCATAAAGAAAGAAAATGTGCCTGATTACATATGTAAGATAAATATCAAAGTGCATATTTATGTTATATATTCAAAATTGATTTCACTTTTATTAAAACATGCATGTACATAGCTATACATCAAGCAGAAATATAAAGATTTATCAAAATCCACACGTCCCCCACATTTATCACCATTCTATCCCTAGTGCCATGTTCCAGCAACATTTTTAAATTTTCTTCAGGGTTCTAAAATACACAATTCTAAACAATACCATGTAAGTACTATTTTCTATTTATTAATTTTAGATATTATCATTTGTTTTCAATTATAACAAATGAGGTTTTCAGTTATTTCTCACAACCAATCCTCAAACATTTTATCTTCACCTCTCAAAATTATTACGTTTTATTCAAATCAATATATAGTGCTCATATTATTCTGAATATGATAGCATTCTTATTTAAGAGATATGTTGTATTTTCTGTTACATATAAATTTTATTTTCTTTCTAAAGTTAATTGTTTATTTTCTGCTTTCTCACCTAATTATCTCTTTGCCCATGAGGTCCTTTAAATACATAGCAATCTTTTTTTATTAATATTGATTTTAATTGAAAAATAATTGTGTGCATTTTGGAGGTATAATGTGGTTTTAACGTATGTGTACATGTGAAATGATTAAATCAATAGAATTAACATATCCATTACTGAACCAATTTTTCATGGTGAGATATTTGAAATTTACCCTGTTAGTTATTTTGAAATATATAATACATTATTGACTATAGTCCCTCTATTACACAATATGTCTCAAATCTTACTCTTCTTACTTATCCAAAATTTTGTACCATTTGGTTAACAACTCTCCATCTTTTTCTTTCTTCTTCCCAACCCACACTCTGATAAATATTATTCTACTCTCTACTTCTACGAGTTCAACTTTTTTAGATTCTACATATAAGTGAGACCATGTGGTATTTGTCTTTCTGTGCCGGGTTTATTTCAGTTGGTCTTAAAAAGTTCTACAGATGATTCTGATAAAAAGCTAAAGTTGGAAATTCATTTTTGTAAAGTGATTAAGCAAAAAGGGACCTTTCTTCTTTTTCCCTTCTCATTATGAGTATCCCAGTTAGTAAGCTGCGATAGGAATTTTTTTTTAGCTGCTCATCAAATTCTTTGAGTGCTTCATTAAGTATTCCTGGAAAATGAAATTCTCCAAGTGGAAGAAAATAACTGATCATCTCAAAGTTGAGTATACAAACTTCTAATTAATACACTGTTTGTAGCACTGTGGCTGCTAGGTTTCTTAACACCAGAGCTTCCTAAATGTCATTACTTTAGTACTCAAGCATTGTTTTTACTCTGAGAGTATCTGGAAAGAGGTAGAAGTCTAGATACACAGACTAGCAGACTGGAAAATTGTAGGGACAACTGATCTGTGAACACTCCTTCACATTTTGTCCCTGTGTTTTACTTTCTATTTTCTGGAGTACCTCGTGTTAGAAAAGTGCATGATGAAATTTATATGTGACATAATTTCTTTTTATTACCATTTTTTTCTCTTGAACAATAGACTAAACTACACTGTAATTGATTTTTCTGTTGATATGGGGTTTATGGTGATAGAATGTTGAAAATAATTCCTTATATTTTTACTTGTATCATTCCTTTGCTGAAAGAATTGACTCTCCCTACCAGTCATTTAACTTATAGTAAAATTATTTCTTTTCAGAAATATGCATTTGGAAAGTCAAGATTCAATAATTCCTACACAAATGGTTATTGAATGTCTACCATGTTCCAGATATTGAGCTAGATACAGAATGACGTTTTGTTGCTGTCTCCCTTAGAAGAATTAAAATCAAGTTCATGTAAAATTGTAGATACCTATAGGAAATGAAATAATCCAATTTGGTGTACACACACACACTAACACACACATAATTTTTAAACTAAGTAGAGATTAATGCAGATTGGAGTTACAAAAATGACATTACTCAACTGAAATGTGGAATTTGGTTGGGAAGAAGGAAGAAAAAGCCTGTTTCTGACAGATAAATTTATTATGTAATTATTTCACCTTTTCTTCTCTAAAAATTCAAAGTAATATTTTTCTAATTATAATCTATATTGTGTCTCTATTTTACACATTTTTACTATCTTTCCATTAACATATTTAAAACACTTTCTATATTGTTTTCTAAAATATGTATTTCTATACATAATGAATTTTAATAAATATATTTATAACTTATTTAATATGCATACTAAATCAATATTTCTAGGCATACACACATATTTACATATATTTATGGGTGTTGCATGTTTGAGCAAATGTCTATAAGTGTAGGGAACTGCACCATGAACCACAGTCTTTTCTATTTTAATTATTAACACAATCGTACCATTGATATAATATCATTCTCATTTTTCAAATGCAGAAATTTTGACTTGCCCAAGGTTACATTGTTAATTAGTTAATGGCAGAGGAGGGATCCACTCTGCTTAGGTTTGACATGATTCACATAAAAAATTACTATGCTAACCACAATTACCTCTCCTTTAAATTAACTGCATTAAAAAATTAATTCTAATAGTTTCCTCTAGAAAAAATCAGCATGGCTCTTGTTTTAAGGTAGTAGACATATTGAGTTTTCTATTAGTTTGGAGCTAGAATAAAAAGTAAAGCTTTTTTTTTTTTTTTTTTGAGAACTGTTGAGCAGGTTGAGAAGGTATGTGATCAAAAAGGCAGTTACTTGGGAAGAAGCCAAATTAAAAAGGATAAATCTGAATGAGTCATAAATTGAAAGTGGTAGACAAAGAAGGTGAATCTGGATCGAAGCCAAAGAAATAGAGAATGGCAAATGATACAAAATGCCTCTGCTGTTAGGAAAAGACAGGAATGGACTAATTCCCAAGAGGGATTTACACTAAGGGAAAGCATCTGAGATTATCTGCAAATTATTCCTTTTTAATAATTGAATGGGAAATGCTTATAGTTTTATTGCTATAATTTTAAATTTTTATTACTTGCTGATTATAAAATAAATTAATGTCATCAATTTTAACCAGAAAAAAATAAAATCTGATATGATGAATGCTTGTTAAGGATTCACATCTGGATGATCAAATCTGCTTCTATGACCCCAGTTATTAATATGTTATCCTTTGTAATTAAAATGAAGGAATATGGCAGAACTTACATCTTTAGCAATATGACACACCAAATATTCTGAAATCTCCCAGCAGCATATCTCAATATGCTGGATATTTTAAAAAATCTTTAATTGCATAGATTTAGTAAAAAAATTTAAGAGCATAAAGAAAAAATAAAATAAAATAAAATATACTGAATAAAGCAGGAATTCAAAGCTCCCAAGGAAGCTACAGTTGCCCTGAGGAACTATGCCAGCTCTAGGAGCTTTTAAGCATATTGTTTTAATCCAACAAGTACAAACACAAATTCTTTAGGCTAATAAGGATAAAAGTTAGAAAGCCAAGAACCCAGAGATAAAGACAAGATTTCAAAATATAAAATATCTAATCATAATACACACACACACACACACACACACACGCGGACGCGCACGCACACATACACACACGCGCACGCACACATACACACACACACACACCGCCAGCTGCAAGGAGAAAACAATCAGACTTAACAAATAAGGGGGTGGAGTACCAAGATCCTCCTTGACAATTCCTAATCTCCAGTCTGGCCTGAAGCAAGTTTGAAACCGGAAAACACATAACCTACAGAACCTAACATACCTAAAGCACTGACTTCATGTTAAATTTCTGAGTATTGTCAGTGTTGGACACTTCGTAGAAATAAACATAGACCTCCTTATAGCAGCAGATACTATCGCAGCCCTTCAAAGTTCTCTGAATAAAAAAGTGCCATATTGAAGAAATAAACATTAAAAATGAAAATTGCAAAAGAAACAAGCTATTGTGTGTGCAAGTTAAGAGAACAGATACAAAATAATCAGAGACGGATGTAAAATATTAATGACCAAATATAACGTGCTTAAATAGCAATAGGTGGTGTGCAAATATGTGGAGGGAGGAAGGCTATCAAAATGCTGAATCTCATTTGGAAAATAACCAATAAAAATTCTAGAAATGGAGAAAGAGCTTTTTAGATACGATATATAGCAGAATAGGCACAAATGAAGACAGCACGATTGTACCAAAATACGGATTTTAATAGAATTACTGAATTCAGTGTGGAGAAACAGAGATTGAAAAATATAAGTGTTATTAAGAGAATTGAGAGTAAAATGAGAAATTTTAGTATATATCTACTGAGATAACCAGAAGATGCTAATAATAAAAGCTAGATAAAAGATATATTGAATAAAATTATATAAAAACTCCTCATATTCTGTAATTATTGTGAATCATAGGTGGGGTATATGAATATAACTTTATACCTAGAATCACCATAAAGTAGTTACATAAAATCAAAAATAAAGACAAGACCTTAAATAAGAAAATAAAGTATATATATTTTTAATGGAACTAACTTAGAATTGAACTCTTCCAATAATATATTTATATAATATTGCAAATAACATTACCTGGATTTGCACAGAAATCAAACGTGGACAAGGACAAAAATGAAATAAGAGTACTGAAGACAAACAAACGTTGGAAAGTTTATTGCCAGCACATCTACAACCAATAAGAATTAGCCAAACAGCCTAATGAGAGAATGGTAAAAAGGTAAACACAATGTTCAAAGGATAGACAAAGAGAATGACAATTTAATGAGTATGAAGTTTCCTTTGGGGTGATGAGAATCTTCTGGAACTAGATACTGGTGAAGGTTATACAATATTGAAAATCTACTAAATTCCACTCAGGTGTGCACTTTACAGTGTTGAAAATGGCCCATTTTATGTGATATGTATTTTACCACAATAAAAATGATATTCACAAAAATATATTACCAAAACAGTGGTAGTATATAACTGCTTCAAGTTTACCTTATAAACTATAGTATTATAAGAGTTTCTGAATTCAGATCCTGGCCTCCTAACTTATTCCTGTGTATACTGGGGGTCTTTATCCATTCTGGCTGCTCTTAACAAAATACTATAAACTGAATCGCTTAAGGACAGCAGAAATTTATTTCTCCCATTTCTGGAGGTTGGGAAGGCAAAGATCAAGCTAGGTTTGGTGTCTTGGGAGGGCTCATTTTCTCGTTCTTACTCAACAACTTCTTGCGCTTTATATAATGGAAGGGGTGAGAGATCTTTCTGGGCCCCTTTTATAAAGATACTAATCCCCTTCATGAGGACTTTACCTCAAGACTAATAAACTCTCATAGGCCCCACATCCTAATACTATACTCTTGGTGATGAGAACTTCAGCCCACAAATCGGGGGATGGTGAGACATAAATATTCAGATTATTGCAACTTGTACAGTTAGGGGCCTTACTTTTGCCTTGGTCTTCTTCTGTGGTAAAATGGAGGTGATTATAATAGTAACTGCAGTGTGCAGATTAATCATTTAAAAAAGCATGGAAAATCTTAATATCATAAGATCTCTATTAGGTTTTCATATTATTAGTTTTAATTTCTCATCATTATCATTATTACTGATGTTTGGCTTCTAACATTTTCCAGTCTAAAGTGTTCATACCAAATTTTTGTGCCATTCATTATCATTCAAGTTTTCAATTAATTGCACTAGGAATGCTTTTCTTGAATCTTCATTTTACATACATATCTTTCTCTACTTCCCTGGTTTGTAGTATATCACATTCTCTTAAGATTTTGCCATATTGAAATTATTCATTTAATTGTTTTTTTTCCTACTAGTTTCTTAAGAGCAATGTATTATCCAACGTTTTTTTTTTTGATCACATATTGCAACACAACACATACACACACATCCCAAGAATTCACAATTGCTCTCTTGTACAGTGTCATTTGCATGATTGACACATATGTTGTTTCTTTTGTTGAAAATATTTTTCCATTTAATTTTTTCCCGACTATAGCACTAAAAATGTCTGAAATTCTCAGTTTCTCATAGTAAGGTAAAAAATAGCTTATTAACACATTCATTGAGCAAATATTTATTAGCACTATCTACAGGCACAGCACTATGGCTGTGATGAGTATTTCAGTATAATTCTCAAAATACTTTTGTTTGTTTCTAAGTTTAAGTAGGAAAGAGAAAGTCATTTATAATACAATGGGAAACTTCAGAAACTGAGTAGAGGTACATGCTGACTAGGAGTTTCACTGATTTCTAACCAGAACTTTTTTTTTCTGGGGAAATATATGTATTTCCCTAAATTACAAGAAAAAAATGGAAATTAGATTATGAACACATTTTTTGGCATAGGGTTCTCTCTCTCTTTATGACATAAATGTCTAATACTTTAAATATTAAGCAATTGACATGATTACAATAAAAGAGTATGATACAGTGAAACCGAATATGCCACAGTATTATCTGTTTGGTACAAAAGACCAAATAAATGTTGAGTTACATCAGCATGTCATTGATCTATTAAGAAAGGAAAGCTGAGAAAATAAAGCACAGGAGGCTGTGATCTATAACTTTATTCAAAGCTAAGGAAAGAAACACACATATACTGACTTCTTATCCAGATGCTGAAAAATTATAACATTATAACATAGAATACTATGTCTAGCTTATTTCATTTTGATTTCTATTTTAAGTAGTGCTTGACAATATCCAGGGATAGCAAATTTCTGTCAACACATTTTAATGATTATATACATGCATGGCAGTCATTTCATGCAGGTTTGGGGGTAAAGATGGATCAATTAGTGAATTTGGCTTGATTTCGTTTAAACAAATTATTTTCCATTTGGTGATACTTATCATAGAGAATGTGTACTATTTTTCATGTGTTTGTTTTCAGGAGCTTCTTAAGTACGGTACATGATTTTGACCTAACTATATATAATGAAATCACAGCAATGATGGGCACGGTGATAAATAGGACCCCACAAGTTCTTTTGAAACCAGCATACATTTGTCAAAATCACCAACACGCTTGTCAATAAGGAAAACAATATATTTACTGTTCTAGCCCTGAGGCTTTTTAAAATTTTATGGCACAACAGAGAAAAAATGTACATTTGGCAAATTTGAATTAGAGCTTCATAACCTAGGATCGTTTATATTGTGGGAGTGGTCTATATGTTCATTAAGATATTAGCTAGATTAGAAAATGCTTTCATTTTCCAGAGGATGCCTGGAATGGCCACATTGTGACTCAAGAGGCTTGTCCAGTTATCCAGTCTTTTGTAGAAATGATTTAATTTTCTCTATGTGATATTGTGTTAACACCTATGGGAGTCACCAAGACTGCTCTTGTAAAATTGGCAGAAAGTGTCTAAAATCCAAAACCAGTTTTGCTGCATCCACCAAGTAAAACAGGCCTTTCAATGATTAATGGCTGCATTTTTATTCTACTTCATGTTTAACATCTACACAGACCTTCTGTCATGCTATGGAAATACAGAGAGTGAGATTTTAGGAATATAATAAACAATGCTAACTGTAATAATAATATCCCAAAATCAAGTGATATCTTTGATAGGCACTAACATATATTTATTTACAAGTTCCATTACTATTCTGAAAGGCAGTTACCAATAGTGCTTTTCAATCAATAAAAATCATTAGGTAGTTAATATAAGCTATATGCTATGAAAGTTTCTGCGGAATACAAACATGGATAAGGCATAGTCTTTCCTGAAAGAGCTTTCAATCTAATAGTGGAGCCAAATAACAATGCCAGCTCAATGGGATAGATTTTATAAAAGAAGTAGTACAGAAAAATGCCATATTATAACAACACAAAAGTGAAGTAAGTAATTCTGATTCAGCAAACAAGGAACATAATTTAGACTTCAAAAAATTTTTATTTCAAAGTATGTAAAAAATATGACCCAACATGGAACAGACTACAAGTAAGATAATCATGTTGAGTATAAAGTGAAAATATTGTTTTCTAGGAGAAATAAAATTAAAAATTAAAATTGCTTGAAAATATTATCTTGATATTGAAACGAATAGCCAAGTTGGAAATAGATTTTATCAATTCCTCAGCTTATTCTTGTGGTGAACTCCACTCAACAAAACAGTTTCCAAAATAGATGACCTAAAACACAGAGAGTACCAAATACCAGCAGTAATACTCCAAGGACACATAATTTCTTTGCTTCCCTTTATTTTCTTTTATATTCCCATAAAATTAAATCTTTACAAAAATAATTTAATTTTTAATGTGATACTTGTACTCTAGTGATAAATATTTGGGCCATAAATTCTTATTAATTGCCTAGCAAAAGGTAAGTGTGTTATGTTTTATTTAGGATTTTCTCATGTGATAAGGTCAGACCAATGTATACTATCTCAGTATCTCAAAGCCACTTGATTTGGAATTTTACATTTGCAAAATCTCTTCACAGTACTTAAACTGAATATCACTGATATGGTTTGGCTGTGTCCCCACCCAAATCTCATTTTGAATTGTAACTCCCACAATTTCCACCTGTCTGGGGAGAAACTCAGTGGGTGGTGATTGTTGAATTATGGGGGTGGGTCTTTCCTGCACTCTTCTTGTGATAGTGAATCAGTCTCAGGAGACCTGATAGTTTAAAAAATGGGAGTTTTCCTGCACAACCTCTGTTTTTACCTGCCGCCATCCACATAAGATGTGACTTTTTCTTTTCTGCCTTCTGCCATGATTGTGAGGCCTCCTCAACCACATGAAACTGTAAGTCCATTAAACCTCTTTCTTTTGTAAATTACTCAGTCTTGGGTATGTCTTTATCACAGCATGAAAACAAACATACAATAAATTGGTACCAGTGGAGTTGGGTGCTGCTGAATAGATACCAGAAAACGTGGAAGTGATTTTGGAACTAGGTAACAGGCGGAGGTTAGAACAGTTTGTAGGGCTCAGAATAAGACAGGGAAATGTGGGAAAGTTTGGGACTTCCTAGAGACTTGTTGAATGGCTTTGACAAAAATACTGACAATGATATAAACAATAAGGTCTAGGCTGAGGGTCTGAGATGGAGATGAGAAACTGGAGCAAAGGTGACCCTCATTATGTTTTAGCAAAGAAACTGGCAGAATTTTGCCCTTCCCCAGAGATTTGTGAAATTTTGAACTTGTGAGAAATGATTTAAGGTTCTGGAAGAAGAAATTTCTAAGCAGAAAAGCATTTAGGAGGTGACTTGGATGCAATAAAGGTATTCAGTTTTATAAGGAAGGCAGAACATATAAGTTCAGGAAATTTCAGCCTGATAATGTAGTAGGAAAATTGGAACAAAAAAACAACAAAACAACAACAACAACAAACATTTTCTTAGGAGAAATTCAAGCTTCCATCACAGGCATGGAGAACAAGGAGAAAAAAATTCTTTCGTGGGCCAGCCCAGGCCAACCTGCTCTGTGCAGCCTAGCGATCCTGTGCCCTGCATTTTAGCTACTCCCGCCATGGTTCAAAGGGGCCAAGGTACAGCTTGAATTGTTTCTTCAGTAGGTGAAAGCCCTAAGCTTTAGCAGCTTCCATGTGGTGTTGAATCTGCATGTGCATAGAAGTCAAGAATTGAGGTTTGGGAATCTCTGCCTAGGTTTCAAAGGATGTATTATAATGCCTGGATATCCAGGCAGAAGTGTGCCACAGTGGAAAAGCCCTCATCAGAAACTTTGCTAGGGCTGTGAAGAAAGGAAATGTGGAGTGGAAGGCCCCACACAGAGTCCCTACTGGGGCACTGTCTAGTGGAGCTATGAGAAGAAGGCTACCATCCTCTAGACCCCAGAATGGTAGATTCACCAACAACTTGTACCATGAACCTGGAAAAGCCACAGACAGTCAACACCAGCCCATGAAAGCAGCCAGGGGAAGGCTGTACTCTGCAAAGCCACAAGGGCAGAGTTTCCCAAGACCATGGGAATCCACCTCCTCTTGCATCAGCCTGACCCAGGTGCAAGACATGGAGTAAAAAATATATAATTTTGGAGCTTAGAGATTTGACTGTCCTGCTGGATTTTGAACTTGCATCAGGCTTGTAGCCCCTTTGTTTTGGCCTATTTCTCCCATTTGGAACAGCCATATTTACCTAATCCCTGAATTTTCATTGTATCTAGGAGGTAACTAACTTACTTTTGATTTTACAGGCTCATAGGGAGAAGGGACTTGCCTTATCTCAAATGAGACTATGGACTGTGGACTTTTGAGTTAATGTCAAAATTAGTTAAGACTGGGGAACTGCTGGGAAGGCATGAATGGTTTTGACATATAAAGACATGAGATTTAGCAGGGACCAGGAGCTGAATGATCTGGTTTGGCTGTTTCCCAACCAAAATATCATATCCAATTGTAACTTCCAAATTCCCAAGTGTTGTGGGAGGAAGCTGATGGGAGGTGATTGTTGAAATACGGGGACAAGTCTTTCCTGTGCTGCCCTCATAATAGTGAATGAGTCTCATGAGATCTGATGGTTTTAAAAATGAGAGTTTCCATGCATATTCTGTCTTTTGGCCTGCTGCTATTCATGTAAGATGTGACTTGTTCCTTTTTGCTTTACACCACAATTGTGAGGCCCTCCCAGCCACATGGAACTGTACAATCATTAAACCTCTTTCTTTTGTAAATTGCCTGCCCAGTATTGGGTATGTCTTTATCAGCATTGTGAACATGGACTAATGCAATCAGGGATAAAAATCTTGGAATACCATTTTAGAATTCTGCTTATCATGGGTAACAAGGTTATGATGGCTTGCTAAAATGAGTTACTTACCAATACCTCTCTTGTAGCTGTAAACATTTATAAATAATCCAATCTTAGATTGTTGGTAGAAACTACTAATAAAAAAGTTGATTTGTTGTTAGTAGATATTACTGGTAAAAATAGCTGCTACTCACATTTTATTTAGTTTTGTATCTTGTGAGTAAATTTAATTTATTTCATGATTATATTAGTATTTCATGTGCAGGTTTATTACTGATTCTGTTTTGGCAATATTTAAATTAATTGGCATAAAATTATAATGTTCATGAATTTTTATATGATTTCTGCATATGTATTTATGCCTCTTTTTTATTTTGAATATTGTTCATGATCCCTTTCTTTGTCCTTCTCACCATCTCTCCTTCTCTCTTCTTGACCATTTTGTTTAAAGTCTATATTTCTAGGCTTTATATATATGCACTTTTTAGATAAAATGCTTACTTCAGGCTACTATAACAAAATACCATAGTCTAGGTATCTTATAAATAGCAAGCCTTTATTTCTTATAGCTCTACAGGCTGGAAGGTCCAAAAGCAATATTACATTGTTATCTGGTGAGGGCTCACTTCTTCACAGACAGTGCTTTCCAGCTCCGTCCTCATGTGGTGGAAGGGGCAAACAAACTCCCTAGGGCATTTTTTTATTTGGCCTTAGTAGCATTCACCTCTCAAAGACCCCAACTTCCTCATGCCATCACCTTGGGGGTTAGGATCTCTTTATCAATTTTAGACAACACAAATATTCAGAACATAGCAAATAGTTTTGGTCCTATCATCCTCTAAACTTTGTTAAAAATTCATTTGATTCTGATATTAGTATTGCTCTTCCCTTACAGTTATTTGAATTGGCTTTATTTTAGTTTAATAACTTTCAAGTTGGATAATTACATTATTCATTTTCAGACTTCTTTTCAAACATAAGCATGTAAAGATGTATTTTGTGCTTGGTTTTAAATGCATTTTATATATTTTGAAATATTGTATTATTACTACAATAGAGTGTATGTATTTTCTAATTTCAAATAAGACTATTGATGCAACGTACTTTCTCCATGTTATGTTTTTGAATTTCTAAATATATTGTTGTTTTTCTGTATGTCTAATTTGATTGTAGTCTGACAGAGAAGATAAATATAGTCAAAATTAATTATTTTTTCTGCCCCATATTTCTGCACAAGCATTGATACTTGTATTATGATCAGATATTATTATCATTACCATCATTTTGTTTTTGGGACATGGTCTCTCTCCACTGCCCAGTCTGGAGTGCAGTGTCATGATCACTGCACACTGCAGCTTCAACCTCCTGAGCTCAATTGATCCTCTCCTCAGCCTCCCAGGTACTGGGACTATAGGTACAAACCACCTTTTGTAGAGATGGGTTTTTGCCATAGTGCCCAGGCTGGTCTCTTGATTTCCTGGGGTAAAGCAACTCACATGCCTCAGCCTCCCAAAGTGCTGGGATTACAGGCATCAGCCACCACACCTGGTAATGACCAGATAAATTGTCTAGTTTTTTTAAATGCTGTAGTCCTCTATATCTTCAGGAGAATGAATATTTTAGAATGGTTTGATAAGATTCAATATGTATTAATTACACCAAGCTTATTATTTGTATTCTATTTGTTTTTTATTTATACTACTTTTCCTCAAGAATTAGATTTCTTAGCAATTTTTTTTAGATGAAAAGAACTTGCTCAATACAATCTGAAGGAGAATCTTGTAACAAAGACTCACAATTCAGTAAGCATGTACATGCAATTGTCTAGCCACTATCGCCCCCAGCAAAATTTCACACTATAGATCACCAAGAATAGTTGATGCTTGGTTGGTGAAAATCCCACAATATCACTGAGAAATTTTGTAATTTCTCTTTGAAATTACATTGATGATTAATTGCCAATGTTTTGAGCTAAAAGCTAAAAATGTATTGAGGGTAAAATTTTGCTGTTTTGTTATTATACATGAGCTGATCTTTTGCTAATACATGTTTCCTGATATTACTATACCTATATCTGTTTTTATCTATTTTGATCTTACTTTTGGTGTTTCTTTTATTTAAAAAAATTACTAAATATTTTATTCAATTTGAAAGTGTGTTTCTTTTAACAGAATAATTTCATTTATTTGTATTTATGTTCTTACTGGTATATTTTGGATTATTTCTCTACCATAATGGTGACTTTACATTTGCCCTTCTTTAACTACACCAAGCATCCCCAAGTGATTGTTACAGCTATTTTAAAGCTTTTAGTTATCTATTATTTAAGTGTTTCTGCTGGTAGTGGAGGCTCATCTGGTGCAGCCACTGTGGGGAAACCAGCTGCAGCAGGGGAGACATGGCCAGGCTGCGTGCTCCATGGACCTGGTAGAAGACCTGCCCACTACAAAGTTAGCTGACAGAAGCCACATGCACCCAGATGCAGCTGCAGTTGCTCAGCCATGGCTCCAACCCCAGCATCCCTGCAATCCTGGGGGCTTGGGAAGTCCCCTTCCCCCACAGGCTTGAAAGTACCTGCTTTCACTCCTTGGCCTCTCCCACCTCTGGGTGCACACTCTGAGGTAAAGCAAAGTTGTGGCCAAGCCTGGGTGCTGTTGCAACCCAGCCAGGTATAAGTACTATCAGAGTCATGCTGACATGTCATCCCCTTGCTGCTTCAGCCCCCTCCAGACTTTGGACACCAATGATCATGGAAGGGAAGTCAAAGGGGTACTGAGGGAAGTTTGGAGTGGGCCTGCAGGTGCCCTTTAACAGGAACAGGCTGGGTGTCTCAAAACGACATGTTGATGGCAACAGGTGGAAGACTCCTGAGTGTAAAGGTGTGGGTCTCTGCTGAAACTCCACCTTCAAGCAAGGGACAACCTAAAGCCTAGGGTTTGGCTTCCAGTTTTGCATGGAGTTTTCAGTCTAGAGTGAGAACTTATGGTGCTTTTTCCAAGCCCACTCATGGCCACCTATGGACCAATAAGCTCACACTTCCTCCTTTTGGAGCTAATAAAATCCCAAGACTCAGCCAGACTTGAACAGATGTTGGAACTGCCAGCAGTAGGAAGGAGCCACCCACCTGGGTTCTCTTGTACTCTTCAGGATGACCTGCATCTGAAGGAGCTACCCATTTGGGTTTCCTGAAAGCTGTCCTGTCAATTAATGAAGCATCTCTCCACGTTGGTCACACACAAGTTGTCCCCATACTTCATTTTTCCTGGTAATGAGACAAGAACTCAGGACCCACAGAATGGCAGGACTGAAAGAGCTATAATACAAACAGAGCTGAAACACATCCTTCACACCACTCACCATGTTGTGGGTGATGAGAAAGGGAGAAGAGCTGCAGCCCTTCTGGGAGCTTAGACCTAAAGCCTTCTCCAACTAGGGCTATGACACCCTCTTTGGAACTCTGTGGTTCCTGGCATCTCCAAGATTCTGGGCCCCACCATATTCCCCTCAGCCAGATGTGGATGCCTGCAGCCATGTGCAGTAGGCATGCCTGGCTATGCACAGTAGCCAGAACCCATGCTCACTTGCCCTACACCTCTCAATGTTCCACACCTGGCTTGCCCTTGGCTAGTGTGGGATCCAGGCTGATAGCAAAAACTGAATGTAGATTGTTCAGCTGAGTGGGTGGTATGAGCCCAGAAAGCATGAGCAATACTAAGGCAGAAGGTGCTGTGGGCCAAGGAGGCTTCCAGCTGGCTAAGAAATATTCTAAGAATCCTGTAGCATTTTCTGAATTAAAAAAAAAAAAAACATATAACTAAATTTTTCATTCAATTTGAAAACTTGTGTCTTTTAGTAGGGAAACTTTACTAATTTGTAAAACTAAATGTTTTTACAGGTAAAATTTGGGTTAAATTTGGGTTTACTGGTAAAATTTTTCTCACCATAATGTTTGCTTTCTATTTCCCCTTATTAACTACACCAAAAATCCCCAAGAATTATTTTTGTATGTTAGCATTTCAACTTATTATCATGATTTTTTATAACTACTAAATGTTTTGTTATAAGTGATGTTTTAGAAAATTTAAGAAATGATATTTCTTAAACTGTAAGTCTTTGATATGGAATTAGCATTCAAATTGTATCTGAACTAAAAGTGCCAATAAATGTAATAATAAAATATGATATTATTATTTTGATCACCATGATTCCAAAGATTCAATAAGATACATAAATAAAATGTTGAAATTAGGATATCGCATCACAATTTTGTCTAAAGAAAATACAAATAACATACAAATATTAAATTTATCTATTTTGGGAGATATAAAATAGTAAAACAGATATTGTTCTATGTTTTATTGGAGAAGTAATGGATTAAATCATTAAGTTGTCTAAAATAAAAATACTTTATTATAAATAAATTTTAAAAATTTATTTTGTTATAGCATTTAATTTTAATTGTAAAGTGTTTTTCTTCATATATTTTATGCCTATTAAAATTGTTTTTTAAAATATTTAGTGTTGGGTGAATTATAATACAACATTAACTACAGAAAAGGATGATACAAAGCTTCATATTTAAGTATAACCATTACTTTTATTATATTATTACTAGTACTTTTCTTTGAGATATAGGTGATTTTCTGTAGATGAGTCATACTGAAATTTCCTCAAAACTTCTTTCAACATTCCAGTGTTGAAGATAAACTATTTCTCATAGATAACTTTTATTTTCAGTTCTTTTGAAAATTCTGTTGGCTTAGATTTAATAACCCCAGGCTGAGAAGAAAATATTTTTCTTACATATATGAGAAGGTATCAGTGGAATATGTAACATTTTAGGAATGAGAAAGTTGATAATCTACCCTTAAGTTTAACATTTACTTTCACCAAACTTCCCCCAAAATATGTCACCACTTTTAGTCATGCAATATATGATTGTGAAAAGGAAATATGAGATAATGCAACAGAATTTACTTTGTAATAACATTGTAAATATTATTAATATGAATTATATATAATCAGATTCCAATTCACAAAGTTGCATAGTTTATGGATGCTCTTTAACGCTGAATATCAGTTTGCAAAAATTTTACTTTTTCAAACTCTGAATAAGCCAATCACAAATAATTGCACAAATATTATGGTAAATTAGATTAAATGCAGTTATAATGTCACAAGTAGTTTTTAAAAATGCTCAATATGGGCAATATGGGCATTATATTTTCAGAAACTCTGAAATCTATTAAAATGTATGCTTCTAAAAAGCTAACAAGTAAGCTGATAAAGTATCATCTATGCTTACAGAAGACTACTCTGTGCAAAGCAGGTAGGATGAATTTCATGTTGAGGTGAGTACTCTCTGCTTCCCCAAGTCTGGTTAGACATCATGAAGTGGTCAATAGGAGACTGAACTCTTGGTAGATTTTCTTCTCAGTTGAGGATCCTTGAGCTTAGAAAACTCAGATATTTTAGAGGGGCTGCCAGCAACATGGCAAATCTTTGACCTGAAGGGAGACATTTCCTTTTCTATTGTGGAGTATGATCTAATATGTCCCCTTCCTTCATAGGAAATACAGTTGACCCTTGAAAGACATACATTATGAACTATACAGGTCCACTTACAGGTGGATTTTTTTCAATAAAATTATGCCACGTGTGTCTATCTCTCCTGCTTCCTCCACCTCTTCTGCATCTGCCAGCCCTGTGACAGCAAGACTGATCCCTCCTTTTTCTCCTCCTCGGCCTATTTACTGTGAAGAAAAGGATGACAATCTTTCCAATTATAAACTTATATTTGATAAAGTGTAGATATGTTTTCTTTTTGTTATTTTCTCAATAATATTTTCTTCTGTCTAACTTGACTTATGATAATGTAATATATAATACATACAGCATACACAATAAGTATTAATAATTTATGTTAAAGAAAAGACTCCTGGTCAACAGTAATATTTATAGCTTGACAAAAGTTATACCTGGATAGTCAGTGCCCCCGGCCCCTGCATTGTCCAAGAGTCAATCTTCCATGACTGATTGTTATATAAGCATCCTTCAAAAGATATTTAAGAATGAAAACTGAAACAAGACAAGCAGAATTGTGAGATCCATGAAAAAAGATCTTGTTACTTAAATGAGCAAATTAAACCTCCTGTTTAGAATGTGCCCTACTTGTTTAAACAAATTGGTCAGTCTATGCATCATGTATTGTCAAGATATTGTTTAACAAATTCAATCTTAATATGTAATCAGCATAATGTATTTGGGAGAGAAGGTATTAATCCAATAGCAATCACAGTAACAATAAAAATGTCATTGAAAGGAAGCAAATATTATGTCTTGCAAAAGCTTATGCAGTGAATTCTCCTTAAACATTATTTCATCCAATAGTAGCATCTTATTCTGAACCTCACTGGAATAAAACTCAGATGCAGCTGACTGTCTTAGGAAAAACAGACCTCATACTAATGACAGGCTTAACTGTCTTTAAATAATTATTCAGTCTGAATTCTTCATATATATATATATATATATATATATATATATATAATAGATATAATAACATATTGTACATGCAAATTTAAAAATTAATAAAACATTTTCAGTATTTTTTATTTTCTTATATATTAGACTATGTTACTAAGTATAAACATTTTCAATAATCCAAAAAGAAGTGTTTAGATTATAAAATATTTGGAAATCAGAAAAATTGCACAGCCAAACATATTTTTTATTTATTCATCAAACAGCATTTAACATCTACTGTATGCTCAGTACTGTCCAAGATATTAGTGGACATAATAATGAAAAAAAGTATAAATATTCTCAATTTGATGAACAAGTGACACTACAATTTTACGTTGCTTTCTGCCAAATAATTTTTTTACAAAGAAAAAAATCCGAAAGCTTAGAATTTTAGAGAGAGTTCAAAGTAGTCCCTGAAAGGTAAAAATAGTAAGCCTGATGTTTGGTGCCTAAATATTGCCCTCACTTGCTTCTATGGATTATTTTATTTAAGGGCATATTTTAAATTAATATAAGTATAAAGCTCTGTTTTAACTACATCTGACAAAATGATGTCCTGTAAAGCACCTCGTTTCATCCAAACCAAACATCTTGAATGAACAGGAACTACCAAACACAGATATATCAGTGGGCATAAGTGGTTGCAGATAATAATTAAATACTGAATCTTTCTCTTTCTTGCTCTCTCTCTTTTTTCTCTCTCTCTGTGTGTGTGTGTATGTCTCTCTCTCTATATATATATACATATTTCTCATATATATTTATACATCAATATATTCAATATTTCTGTATGCATACATGTATATATATGTGAGTGTGTATGTATGCATCAGATCAAAACAAAAATAATGAGATATCTATTTCTTTTACATTAAATTTTTATTAAAAACACTGAGGTTTTTATCTGAGGTTGAAAAAAATGTCTCCAGAAAATCAAATACCACATATTCTCACTTATAAGTGGGAGCTAAACAATGAATACATATAGACATAAAGGAGGAAACAATAAACGCTGGGTACTACAAATTCGTGGAAAGTGAGGAGGGGACAAGGGTACTGTGTGTTTGGTGCTAACTATTGGGTACTATGTACTGGGTACTATGTGTTGGGTACTACCTATTTGGTACTGTGTTCATTCTTCATGTAATGGGTCCAATAGAAGCCCAAACCTCAGCATTATGCAATATACTCATGTAACAAAGCTACACATGTACCCCTGAATCTAAAATAATTTTTTTTAAAAAGAAGCATTTATTATAGGAATAGTTTTCCGTTTTATTTTAAATCATTTTTATTCATCTTCTGGAAATCCTATAGTGAGTAATCTGCACTGGTTTAATGCTGCTGATATAGGCATGATTATATCATGTAAATTCAGGTAATGTCATAAGCACTGTATTATAAACATTGTTCATTTAATTTCTACCTCTTGGTGACAACAATATTGCCTAATTATTGGGTTCTAATTGTCTCTGTCAATTAACAATTGTTCCACCTAAAATAAATGGAACATTTACCTTTATCTTTCTCTCTCTGATATAAGCCCAGGCCTTGCATGGAAAAATTTTATATTATGTTGGATTTCCAAAATATTTCTGGGTATACATGCAAGGAAGTGTACCTGGTAAGTCTTAATATGAGAATTGTCATGGTTATTATGAGGGTATTCAGTGAACCAATTTGGTTTTTTCTCCCTCATTATGGTGAAATGTAGTGGTCTCCCCTAATCTGTGAGGATTGTTTCAAGATCTCCAGTGGATGCCTGAAACCAAAAATAGTACTTATGAGAAACATTATTATATAAATCTGTCAGAGCAAGAGATTAACAACAATATATAATAATAAAATAGAACAATTATAACAATATGGCAGGGTAACTACTCTTGTGCTTTAGTGTCATTATTAATCAAACTGGGGGTTATTTAAACCACAAACACTTGTCAATCTGACAACTGAAAGTGCTACAAAGTGACCACTCATATGGGTAGGCCTATACTGTGAATATGATGTAGAAAGGGAGAATATGCATTCTAGGTGAAATAGAACAAGATGGTACAAGATTGTATTATGATACTCAGAACAGTGAGCAATTCGAAACTTGTAAATTGTCTATTTCTGGAATTTTCCATTTAATATTTTCGGACCACAGTTGACAGGTATCTAAACTCTTGAAAAGCTGAATCACAGATAAGCAAGGGGGACTACTGTAAATAGGACATATCACATTGCTTCTATGAGAACAGTTTTCCTTCAGTGTAAGAACTAGTCAAGCCCAAGTGCCGTGGCTCACGCCTGTAATCCCAGCACTTTGGGAGGCCGAGGCGGGTGGATCATGAGGCCAAGAGATTGAGACCATCCTGGCCAAGATGGTGAAATCCCGTCTCCACTAATAAATACGAAAAATAGCTGGGCGTGGTGGCGCATGCCTGTAGTCCCAGCTACTCATGAGTCTGAGGCAAGAGAATTGCTTCAACCTGAGAGGCAGAGGTTGCAATGAGCTGAGATCACGCCACGGCACTCCAGCCTGGCGCCTGGTGACAGAGCAAGACTCTGTCTAGAAAAAAAGAAAAGAAAAGAACTAGTCAAACACTTGTTACATTTGAGAGTGAGGAGGCTATGATATCTGTCGAATAAAAAATATATTTCCACTTCCAAATCTGCTGAGACATATTCCTTAAGTCATAGCCAATCTAGGTATTTTGGTTCTAAACAGCTATACTGTGTTTTTTCTTTTTTTTTTTTAACATAGCTATACAAAATTACATAATTAAATGTTTGCTATATGATGTATTCAAAGTGTATCATAGGGTCTTTAAGCAAATAAATTATATAGAAATTTAAAACTGTACTTTTAAATTCAATGTATTCAAACAAAATGACTGACTGGATGGATATATTGTGCCAGATAGTGTCTGCCACTCAGGATTCAGTTAAAAGACAACAGTCCTCCCCTTTTCCCTGAAACTAGAGACTCTCCCTTCCCAAAGGAGAGAAAAATATGAATTGAAATTATTTTATAGATGATATGTATTATATCAGTATCTCGATAAAATGAAAAGTAATCTTTACGGAATATATACTTACAATGCAAACAACAATGTACAATATATTTTATGACTTCAAATATATGTATGTGTTTCAACAAGTAATTTATATTATTTAAAATGATCGTGTATTCAGTGTATTAAAACCATGTCTTTTCTATTTTTCAAAAAATATGTATTTATTTGGAAAGTTGGAACACTTTACCTAAAATGAAGATACAATTTTCCTGTGACCCAAAGATCTCAGAAGTATGGAATAAGATTTTTTTTTTAATTGGGAGTACAGGCTTGAGAGATTCAGGGAAAGAAACATAAATTAGAGAAGTCAATTTTGTTGGAAGCAGTGCCTTTGACAGATTCATGCCAAGATGAAAGAATAATTTTTGTTTTGAACAGTAGGTTGAAAGATTAATGATAAGAAATAGAAAAATCATTTTATTGGGAGATGCAGGGCTAAGAGATTTGTGATTTAAGAATCTATTTTTTTCTTTCTCATTCTTGAGATCTGAGCGTCTAAGAGTGTTTTTTAAGGCCCTTTTAATTGTCCATAGTTTTTTCTAGAAACCTCAGCTAATAATTTTGTAAGAGCTAAAGTAAAGTTTGCTGATAGTTTTCCCTTGTGCTAAGGTTGTTTTAAATAAATCATAAGAAAGCTACTTTACAAATGCATCTTTACTTCTGTATTTTCATCTGTTTATGTGAGAGTAAAACATGCAAAGATTCTGGGAGACTTAAATCACCAAAAGGTCAGTGTTTGTGCCTGTTTTATTAAATTCTGTATATTACAGTCTTCTGGTGCCTCATATAAGAAAAATAAATTTATCTACTGATAGCCATAAATATATAAATTCTTCTGTGGATTTATGGGTGATAATTTCCTGCAAGTAAAAAAGTAAGACATATTTACCATTAACATGGCTTGTCATCATTTCTTTAAATTCTAGAGAGTTACTTTCCTCAACAAGCAATTCAGAAACCAGTTTAGAGCCCCTGTATAATTATAACAATATTAAAATTTAAAGCGATTACATCAAACCAATTTAAAATGGAAAAGGAGTACATCATATTATTCAAATTTTCCCATTTACAGTGGCGGTCCACAAAACACGACACATTATTCAGGTAATATGTTCACAGTATACCCTTTAGACTCAGATACAGCAGAATCTGAATCCTTACTCTCCCAAGTTCTTCCTGCGGAAATTCGGCCAGGTTCTTGAACCTCTTTAAATATCTTTCCTCATCTGTAAAATAAAAATACTACTAGTAACTAGTTCAATCACTTTTTATAAAACTTAAATAAGACATTGTTTCTAAAGTAATTAGCATCGTGTCTAACACAGTGGGAAAAGTCAGTAAATTAATAGAAATTACTTAGTAATTGTTGCCATTAGTGGTAGTAATGATAGGTAAATAAAATACTTTGGAAGATAATCCAGATTTCTCTCTCTATAGCTCTTTCTTTTGATATATCATTCAGCTGGACCTTTCAAATAATATGTTAAACATTGTTTCTTACTAATGATCTGGAAATAAAAAAAAAACTAATGCAGAAAATTTCTCAATATCGCAAGATTTTTACAGTCTATTTTTCCTTTTTCCATCTACCATATTTGCCAAATTTGCTTGTGTGGAACAGTATACTGGAAATGGAATTTATCTGATGTTAAATAAATAATTATAATTAACAAAGTCATTGTTAAATCATCTGTAATCTGATATTTATTGGTACAGCTTCTATCTGCCTGCTGTGACCTTTTATCTCTAAATCTATAAAAATGTTCCTCATTATGAATGGCAAGGTTGAGTTCTTACTATGTGTCCAATATTATTCTATGATATTTATTTCTATAAGTTTTGAGTCAGTATAACAAGGATACAAGTTAGATAAAGTATGATCGCTATGCTAGTGTGCTTCATTACTAAGTACCACAGACTGAATGCCTTAAACAACAGAAATTAACGTTGTCTCTGTTCTGTAAGGCCAGGAGTCTAAGATCAAGTTGACAGCCTGGCTTATTTCATTCTAAGAACTCTTTCCTTGGTTTGTAGATAATGTGCTGCTTCTGTTATCTTCAACTGGTCTTTTTTTTGTGTACCTGTGTCCTAATCTCTTCTCATCAAGATTTCGGTCATGCTGAATTAAGACATACCCTCCTGATCACATCTAACCTTAACTATCTTTTTAAATACCTGTCTCCAATTTCAGTCACATTCTGAGGGACTGCTGGGAATTAGAACTTCAACACACGATTTCTGTGGAAACACAACACACCCTGTAACAATCCCTATTGTTAACAGATGAGACAAACAGAGGACAAAGAAAATTTGCCCAAGGGTATGTGACTAGCTATTTTAATACTTGGGATTTTAACTCAGGTAATCTAACCAAAAGGCTAAATTTGGAGTGATAGTTAGACCACCCCTGCTAGAAATAAGACAACAAATAATAGCCAGGTCTGTGAAGCAGCTGACGGTTTTTGCTATGATAAAAATATAAGTATTTTCTTTTGCATCTGGCTGTCCAGTGCTCTAGCTTTGAACACTCCATTAAGAACTGGAGGTGACCTAAAATATTACAGAATATAAACCAGAAAAAGAAAAACTTGTTAATCAAAACATACAGGAGAATTTTTTATCCATAAAAATGGTTCATATAGAGTCAATTAATCATATAAAAGTATGTGCAATTATGTGTATTAAAGATCTTTCATATAGAAAAAGAGATTATAGAAATGTGATAAAAATAAGCACTTAATAGATAAATGAAAAAATTATACAGATTAGGTTATTTAGACATACAGTTTATTTAAGCATAATAAACTTTGATTAATGTTCCACGTTAAAAGTAAATGTAATAATAATGAGGTAGAATATTCCCATTAATTAAAAAAAAACAAACATTTGTTTAAGTGGACCATCCAGTGTTAGCTGTCAAAGTCATACTCCATTAATGTCTGAAGGATGTATAAAGCTCACAGGAATTGAAATTGATAATATATACAAAAAAATCTTTAAAATTGTCTCAGTTTTTGAACTAATAGCCTTCTGGGAATGTATCATAATGAAATAATATTCAATAAATTATCAAAGACTTTGAAAATATAGTCATTTTAATATTAGTTAAAATTAGTTAGAAACAACCTCAGTGGCAGTAAAGAAAATTATTTGGTAAAGTTTTCACATTTTTATGATGTGAAATATCCTGTTATATTAAACAAGTTTATTAATAACAGGGTAATGTGAATGTTGAAATGTAACATATGAAAGGAGAAACTGAAAGGAATGACTCAAAATGTAAATAGTTTTCTTTTCAGTGGAAAAATGTGAATTAGTTTTATATTTGTTTTTATACAAGTAATATTTTGATATTTAAAAAAAGTGAGTCAATATGAATAATCAAAATGAATTTAAAATTTAAAATGCTGTTTGAATTTTCTCATAGAGATTTTAAGAATGCAGTATATAATTTTGTCTAAGCCCAAATCGTGATATGAGTAAAAATAAGTATAGATTTTGGGATATAATGAACTAGAAGAAAAAAAAAAAGTAAATTTACATGAGAAATGTACTGATATTTCTTCATAAGATCAGACCAACATATGAGCATCACTAATCATTAACCAAAAAAGATTATTTCAAGGATATTTTTTTCATTCATACCTATTAACTGAAGACCTATTATGTAATGGACATTTTTGTCAGCCTTGTAGATATCTAACAACCAGGATAGGAAGAAATCACTACTCTCATTATAAATTATTTGGCAGAAAGAGAGAGAGAAAGAGAAACACATATATTAAGTTAGCACATAGGTATGTATATATTAAGTTAGCAAAGGGGTATGTATATGTTAAGTTAGCACATAGGTATGTATGTATTAAGGTAGAATATAGGTATGTATATATTAAGTTAGCACATAGGTATGTATGTATTAAGGTAGAATATAGGTATGTATATATTAAGTTAGCACATAGGTATGCATATATTAAGTTAAATGATAATGAGAACTCTAATAAAGTAGAAAAAATGAGGTACACATTTCTGGGTCAAGGTGGAATTTTAAATTTAATATGAATAAGGGATGCAAAGAAGGCCTCCATGAAAAGACAGTTGGGTCATGAGTGGAAGGTGATGAGAAGCAAATCTCATGGATTTCTGGGTAAGAGGTATTCTAGAAAGAATGGCAAGTTCAAAGGCCTAGGAAAGGAACATGTCTAGCATGCTTTAAAAACACGGCTGGTATGGCTAAAATTTGGTGAACAAAGAGGAGAATAGAGGTAGAAAAACCCTGGGTCACTCAGAGATCTTAATAAGTATTAACTATTTCACCTGGCTAAAAATTTTTCTAAGCCAACTGTTAATATATATACCAGCTCCATAACAACTACTTACAGATGAACTAAGTCTTGAAGTGTAATGTTTATTATTTATTTTGCATTAAACCATTAGTTCCCATTGTCTATAAACACATTGAAATGTATTTTGTATGCTGAAGATGAATCTAAGGTTTTTTCCTATTATAACTATAAATGCTAATAATAAACAGATACATGGGTAGCTTTTTAAAAATCTTTATTATTGAGTTTTTCTCATATTTTTAAAGTTTATGGGTCACATGTATATTTTGAATTTGAGAAGGAGGACATGAGATCACATGACATTATTCATCTGGGACATCTGCCACATATTAATTTGTACAGCTATTTTTTTCTTTCCAACTTTTATTATAGGTTTGGTGTGTACATTTGTAGCTGTGTTACATGGGTAAATTGTGTGTTCCAAAGGTTTGGTGTACAGGTAGTTTTGTCACCCAGGTAATCAGCATAGAACCCAATAGGTAGTTTCTCAATTATCACCCTTCTACCATCTTCTCTCACATAGACCCCAGCATCTATTGTACCCTTTTTTGTGTTCACATGAACCCAGGGCTTAACTCCCACTTATAAGTGAGAAAATGCAGTATTTGGTTTCCTGTTCCTGTGTTTATTGCTTAGGATACATAATGCCCTCCAACTCCATTTGTGTTGTTGCAAAGGACATGATTTCATTATTTTCATGGCTGTGTACTATTCCATGGTGCATATGTATCACATTTTCTTTATCCAATCCACTGCTAATGGGCATCTAGGTTGATTTCATGTTTTTGCTATTGTAAATAGTGCTGCTATTAACATACGTGTACATGTGATTTTATTGTATAATAATTTATATTCCTTTGGATATATACCCAAAAGTGGGATTGCTAGGTCGAATGTGAGTTCTATTTTTTTTTTTTTTTTTGAGTTTCGCTCTTGTTACCCAGGCTGGAGTGCAATGGCGCCATCTCGGCTCACTACAACCTCCACCTCCTGGGTTCAGGCAATTCTCTTGCCTCGGCCTCCTGAGTAGCTGGAATTACAGGCATGCGCCCCTGTGCCCAGCTAATTTTTTGTATTTTTAGTAGAGAAGGGGTTTCACCATGTTGAACGGGATGGTCTCGATCTCTTGACCTCGTGATTCACCAGCCTCGGCCTCCGAAAGTGCTGGGATTACAGGCGTGAGCCACCGCGCCCAGCCATGAGTTCTATTTTAAGTTCTTTGAGAAATCTCCAAATTGTCTTCCAAAATGGCTGAACTAATTTACACTCCCCATGACAGTGTATAAGCATTTCCCTTTCTCCACAGCCTTACCAGCATGTGCTATTTCTAACTTTTTACTAATGGCCATTCTGACTAGTGTGAGATGGTTTATCATTGCAGTTTTGATTTTCATTTTGTCGTAATTAGTGATGTTGAGCATTTTTTCATGCTTGTTGGTTGCAGGTATGTCTTCATTGGAGAAGTGTTTGTTCATGTCGTTTGTCCATTTCTAAATGTGTTTCTTCATTTTTTGCTTCTTGATTTCATTAATTTTTAATAATTTTGGATATAGACTCCATTAGTCTGTTTTCTTGCTGCTAATAAAAATGTACCTGAGACTAGGCAATTTACAAAAAAAAAAAAAAAAAAAAGAGGTTTATTGGACTTACAGTTCCATGTGGCTGGGGAGGCCTCACAATCATCCTGGAATGTAAAAGACACATCTCACATGGCAGCAGACAAGAGCAGAGAGTTCTGCAGGGAACTCCCCTTTTAAAACCATAAGATATCATGAGATATCTTTCTCACTCTCACAAGAATATTATTAATCTTATTATTACTAAGATATATTATTCACTATCACAAGAACTGCATGGGAAAGACCTGCCTCCATGATTCAGTAATCTCCCACTGAATCCCTCCTACAGTGTATCGAGATTTGGGTGGGGACACAACCAAAGCAATATCATAGACCTTTGTTGGATGCCTGCTTTGCAATTATTTTCTTCCATTTCATAGGTTGTTGTTTTGTTCTGTTGATAATTTATTTTGCTGTGCAGAAGCTCTTAAGTTTTATTAGGTTCCATCTGTCAATTTTTGTTTTTGTTTTAATTGCTTATGGAATCTTCAATGTGAAAACTTTGCCAGGTCCTATGTCCAGAGTGGTATTTCCTAGAATTTTTTCTAGCATTTTTATAGCTTTACAGCTTACATTTAACTCTTTGATCCATCTTGAATTGATATATGTACATGATGAAAGGGGTCCAATTTCTGTCTTCTGCATATGACTAGCCAGTTATCTCAGCATTGTTTATTGAATAGGGAGTCTTTTTCCCATTGCTTGTTATTGCTGGCTTTATCAGAGGTCAGATAGTTGTAGGTGTGTGGCTTTATTTCTTGGTTCTCTATTCTACTCCATTACTCTATGTGTCTGATTTTGTACCAGTACTATGCTGTTTCCGTTACTGTAGCCTTGTAGTATAGTTTGAAGTCAGGTAGTATCATGCATCTTTGTTCTTTTCTTTTTGCTTAGGATTGCCTTGGTGATTCAGATTCTTTTACAGTTTCATAGAATTTTGAAAAGATTTTTCTAATTCTGTATATGGCCATACCACACTGAACATACCTGATCTCATCTTAAAACTATGTTATCATTAAAATATTTTGTTTATTATGATCTTTTTTTACAAACTTATTTTCTTTCATTATGGCTGTTTTCATTGATTTCTTCTAACATGATACTTAAATTCTACCTCATAACAACACTGTCATTTTAAAAAATATACCAGTGTGTGTATATATATGTTGCATGTGTGTGTGTGTGTGTGTGTGTGTGTGTGTATATATATATATATATATATATATATATATATAGAGAGAGAGAGAGAGAGAGAGAGAGAGCATGTGTGTTTATATGCAGTGTAGATAAAATATATTAACTTTTCTTCCACATACATGGTGTGAGAATGAGTTCATGTAAAGAACACTTTATCCTAAAATATCAATATTGAGTCAAATTTTGATTCATATGTAAATTATTTCCTAAATTAAAAAATTTTGCTTTTCTACTTTTACATTAATATTTATTTTTAAATTAAATACATGGGATAACTATGAATATTACTGATTAATGTCTAATTTATACTAAAATAGCTTTGTTGTTTAAAGGAGGTGGGTTTTGAAAAGTGGTTTCCTTGGATATCTAGAACCTAGATTCCCTTATTGGTAAAATGATGTTAATAACTACCGCTCTGCCTTACTCACAGGTTGCTGTGTGAGTCAATTCAGAAATGATATGTAACAATGGTTTGGACACAACCCAAACATATGTGGTTGTTGTTAGATATGTAAATCTACCAAAATTGATATCAGCTAGGAGTTTCATCCAGTGAAAACAAATGATAGACAAAGAGAGGGGTTGAAAATATTACAAGGCCAAATGGCTAATTCTAAATTTATAGAAGAAAATACAAAATCTAGCTCCAGTTTCAAGAAAAATGTGCTTTTTCTTTGTTATCTAATTAAAGACTCATTAAGGTATGTGTGAAACAGGTGAGTGTGGCAGCAAATGAAGCTGAAAGTTTTTGTGAAAAAAAAATAAATTTTCAAAGAGGAAAACAATGTATATAATCTATACCAAGAAAATAATTATATGGCTATTTATTAAATAAGTATTTGAAGGAAAAAACAAAATAATTCTAATTAAAAATTTAAGATGCTAATTACAACTAAAGTAAGTTGATAATAATAAAAGAATAATGATTTGGCAATTTAAACTTAGAGTTAGGGATAAACAGAAGTATAGACTGCAAAAGGAGAACTGTAATTGTCGATTGGTGAAATAACTTCAAAAGGCACCCATTTAGCAAAGACAAACCAGAAAAGTTTGCTCCCGCCTACAAAGTAAAGTTTTAAGCCTGCCAATATCTTTGCCAACTATTTTGAAAACAGTTGCTGTATCTTTATTTACATCATTCTCCTCCTTAAGTCAAATTGTTTATATTCTAATCAAAGTCTATCAATTTTACATTGTATAATTATCGCATCAGTGAAGTTTTATTGTTGCTGTTCTCTACCATAAATATTCCTGTGGTGGTTTTCTTCTTCTTTTTGCCTTTTAAACAATATTACTTACCTGGTGGTCACTATTAAGTTCTAACTTCTCTATTTTTCTTGCACTGAACCCTGTATCCCATATCAATCTGCACACTACTCTGAAGTTTTGTAACATTTACTGTCCGTTCAGTCATTTGGCACATCATTTACCTCCCACATCAAATGATAATAAGTGTTTGACTTTTTTCTTTTAGTTATAAATACTTCTCCTCCAGCTGATTTTTCAAAGGACCTAAACCTTAATATGAATTAGGTTAAGCTGGACCCTAACTGAATAGTCTGATTTTTAATATAGAGCATTAAGTTCATAGATCAATCTAGAAAACTTGTTCATGTACATTCTTGTTAGAGAATATTCACTCACAAATTTAATTTATTTTAAAAATTAAAACTTGCACATTTCAGTTATTGTTTATGGTTTTAGATATGCAACACAAAACAGTCCTGAGAAAGTATGTGCCTTCATGAAAACTTTATTTTAATGAGAATAAATAAAATACATCTATGATAAATAAATAAATGTAAAGATCACATATGGTAATCTATCTTATAAAAATTTTTTTTTAAGTTCTATCAACTGATAGGGAGGCATTTGTCTTCGGATAAAGTGGACAAGGAGGAGAATGGGACTACTTATTCCAGCAGCTTCATAAGGAGGGCTCCCTAAGGTTATAATTTTTGAAATAAGTTTGTCTGTAAGAAGAATTTGATCCTCATTCCAGAGGATTTGATTAGCTTGAACCATTAGTCCCACCCTGGATTCACCATTCAAATCATGGGGAGAAGATAGAGCCCCGAGTCTACTGGAATTTTTTGGCATGTAAGAATAGAATATCATGGTTTCTTCCCTGTGATCTGCTGATGTCAGGAGTTTGCGGGAGCAACCTGTGCTACTTGGATAAATGGCAACTATGGTGCTGAAAATAAAGAGAGGAGGGTAATTATTTATGTTTCTCCATGATTCAGAACGATATGAAGGAACATAAGAAATAGAGAAGAAAGAAACATCTTAGGACTGCTAAGCAAACCATGGTTTGCTGTGCCTCCACCCAAACGCTCATCTTAAATTGTAGTCCCCATAATCCCCATGTGGCAAGGGGTGGACCAGGTGGGGGTAATTGGATCATAAGGGCATTTCCACCATGCTTTTCTCATGATAGTGAGTGAGTATCAGAAGACCTGGTGGTTTTAAAAGCATCTGGCATTTCCCCTTCTTGTTATCCTGCTACCCTGTGAAGAAGATTCCTGCTCCTCCTTCACCTTCCACCACAAGTGCAAGTTTCCTGAGGCCTCCCCAGCCATGAGGAACTGTGAGTAAATTAAATTTATTTCATAAATCACCCAGTCTCAGGTTTTTATTAATAAGTAATTAACCCAGACTAATACCGTGCTCAAGGGTCCATTCAGTCGACTAACAGATTGCCGTATCTAAAAAGGATATTTGATAGCTTAATATTTGGGAAGTCAAAGAACATAGGGCTACACAACTCTACATACTCAGTGAAAAGAGTAAGTTCAAGTGAGAACATTTTCTGTTTCCAAAGGAACGATATACCCCATCAAAACACTGTCTTTGTGCAAACCTATCAATGAAAACCAGCAGAAGAGATGAACCAGAGACTAAAAAAACATGCTTGGGAACACTGACAGGTAACACATTTAACTGCTTAAGATGCAAAAAAATACAGTAAGAAACTCAGGTGTTTGGATTTTTAGAGAATGCCTGCCTGTAGTCAAACCCAGTGGCAGGACAGGATTCTTAATGGGTTTAGAGCCATGTCAGACAAAATTAAACTCTAATCCATTCCCCAAAGTACTTCCCATGTTGCATACATGTCTTCCCCAAAAGCGTTTACTGAAGAAACACTGAACAGTCTGAAAGAGTAATAGTGGATTAGTGCAACTCATTACAGTTATTAGAACACAACTTACATGTCTGAGAGTGGCTCAGGAGATAACCCCAAAATGTTAAAAATTATTCCTAGGGAATTATATGTCTTAATTGAATTAAGAATTCCTTAAACAAATAATCTCTAAGATTACTTGTTTTAACATATAATTCAATTTGGATTTAGAATTCAGCTTCATATGGTCTGACTGCCTTTTACATTAATAAAAATTATTTTCACATGCTTATTGTACAAAGATGCAATTTATTTCTCATCTATTTATTTATTTTTAGTTTTTCATCCACATTTTAGTTAGACAAGAAAAATGTTCTACTGATTTTTATGTCCATCTTGTGTTTAAGGATACTTATTGAGACGTAAATTAATGTATAATTTAAAAAATATAATGAAGTTTCTTTTGCTTTTCAAACAAGTTTACGATTCTTAAACTAAAATATCTGAATTTTCCTATTGGAAAAGAACAGTGATCTTTGTTAAAATCTTACTTTACAGTAATTCAAAAGTGATACATTGTTAAAGAAAAGACCTGCAACAAGTTAAATTTAACATGGTTTTTAGCAGAGAAAAAGATTCACGAAACAGGTTGCACTCAGGACCAAAAGCGGTTCAGATAGTTCTGTCCTCCAATATGTGCAGGTAATATTTATAGTCAGAGAAGTGAAAATGGTATACAGAAATAGTCTGTTTGGATGCAGTATGGCATTTGCTTTATTTGAACATATTTTGACAGCTTTCAGCCTATGATTGGTTGAAGGTTCAGCTGCTCTGATTGGCTGAGACTCAGCTACAATAGGTCCCAGTTGACATCCTCCGTAGCTTATGGGAAACTGACTTTTAGCAGAAGCACACATAGGACATGCTCGAATAAGGTCATCACATTCAATTTTGTTTTGTTATCAATTTAATAAGAAAATGAAAACTGGTTTTGTTATGTATATGCCGTTTAACCTAAAATCAGTTTCCATGAACCACTTTAAGTGAGGACTTAATGTACTTGTAAAAAGAGTCCACATGCAGATTAGGTTGCAGTTTCTTTACACATTAAGTTACATTACAGTGTCCTGCATACAGAAGCAGATTTAGGCTAAACTTAATTCAGTTTAACAACATGTGTGGTTAGACTCACAACTACATGATTAATACATCTCAGTAAGCTACATACTGATTATTACACTCTAGTATACATATATGATTATTAAATAGGATAAGATGAGTATCCAACCTTGAGCTTTTGTCAAGGCAGGACAGCTAATTCCTAGAAGCAAACGCTGTGGAATACTCTCATCTGTCATGATTAGTTTCTAACAAATCAGTGATTTTTACATTGCTGCAAAGTATTTTGTGACTAAAGGAGTCATTATTTTGGAATTGTTTAATATGTTGCTTCCACCTCAGTGGAAGAACTAAGCATTAATAATGAGCAATTAGAAAATTCATATTGGTATTGCATCAACCTAAAGCATTTTGAAGGAAATGAAATGATTTAATTTAGGCTCCAGAGAATAGAGAATTAGAATATGCCAGACTTAGGTAGGTTTATCTTTCAATGTCTAAATTATTATCATGTACTCTTTCTTAATGTGGTAATTTTAGGTCTCTAACATATATGCCACACAGAAAACAAGTTAGGACTGTACTATTTGGGAAGGAGGTAGGTTTCTCAAAGTAAAGCTAAAATTGTCTTCTATAAGCAAATTTTACTGGAGATACTGAAGTGTGAGAAGAAATGGGAATTTTTTTTTCTTTAATAAATGTAAGTGCACCTAGTGTGAAATGGATCAGCAAACAAATCTGAGGAATTTCAACCGATGTGCCCTTCCATTCAGGCTATTTATCTCACAATATAATCACTTACCAAATAGAAGCAATGACCAAGGAGATCTCAGAGAGATGCTACATGTACTCACAAATAAAAAGAGTTGCCCCAAATGTGATAAGACAAAATAAGTAAGTTTGAAGTATATCTCAGAAAGAAGTACAAATGTTTCTGGATTTATTTCTGAGGTTACATACAATAAACCCATCATTAAGTTCAAAATACTGAAAGTCAGAACTGCATTTAATACACCCAACTTAGGGAACATCATAGCTTAGCTTAGCCTAACTTAAACGTGCTAGCATAATTACATAGTACACTGTTGGTTGAAGTCACTTAAAGCCTATTTTATAACATAATGTTGAATATCTCACATCATTTATGAAAACAAAACACATAATTGCTGTATGGGTACTTGAAGTATGGTTTCTACTGAATGTGCATCACCATTTTGCACCATTTTAAAGGAAAATTTGTAAGCTGAACTATTACAGTTTGGGGACCATCTGTACTCAAGAGTGGGTAGCTAAGTGAGCTTGCTCAGAAAACAAAAATAAAATTTTTGAGGAGATTATAAAGTGTATCAGAGAAGGCAATGAGGTAAGAATGACATTTTCCGAGTCTTAAATTAAAACTGAACATTGTAACTAAAAATCTGTTATTATTATTCTTGATTTTTAAGAGAAAACTTAAGACCATTGACTTAGAACCTCTTCGTTACTGCATGTAAAAATATAAGTTTGCTTCTAGACATTACATAAGCTGGATCACACAAATTTTAATATATTATTATCCTAAATTAAAACAACGTTGTAACTAAAAGTCCAATGAGATTACAAGGTTGAGCCCTTGCATGATAATAATGCAGAATAAAAAGGGCTAGAATAGTTTCTGGATTGACTGTACCCTCCAAAACTTCAGCATTTTTTGAAGAATGCTGTAGTGATAACAGCTGTGTTATAAATGTTGATAGAGAATGTTTATCCATTTACTTCACTTCCATGTAACTCAGCTTAAATTTCTCAAATATTTTTGTAGAGAGCAGTGTGATCAGCCACAGAGTTGCAAAAACAAAAAGAAATATATTTCCACATTCAAAAAGAAATTAAAATATAACAAAGAAGTGGAAAAGTTCATCATATTTCAGCATAATTTGCCAAGTTCAAAGTTAAAGTATTCATGGAAGCAACAAAAATATATCAAAGAACATCTAAATCAAATTCTCGGTTGGTGTTGAAGAATATACCAAGAAATGACAGTTGCATTGAATTATAAATGAAAAATGGGTACAAGCAAAATAAATAGATTGAGAGTCTGGGAGAGAAATAGATTAGAATGGACTGTATTCATGACAAAAGGTGTACATAAGGTGAAACACACAAATTTTGATGTATTGCATATTTAACATTTTAAATTTCATTAAATCGAAAATATTTTCTGATTTTAGTTATAAAATATTTTTAACCTGAGAATTAGTCATAGTTGTATTTGTTTTCTAAAAGTTTGAAAATTTTCTAACTACCTTAAAATTAGTAATTTCTGATAATCTTGCTGTGGTCAAAGAACATATTCTGTATGATTTCAATACTTTTAAACTCACAGGTACATGTTTTTGTGGAAAAATATGATTAATATTGGTGAGTGGGTTCACGTTGACTTGAAAAAAATGCCTTGTGTTGTTATTAGACTGTTTCTTAAAAACCAATGAGGTTGAGTTGATTGATGCAGCCAACCAAATTAGTTCACATTTTCTACAGCCAACCGGATATCTGTAATTCTTCCGTCAAGGGCTTATATGGTTTCTGAGAAATAATCTGGAGTCATATTTATCTTTTATTATTCTTTATAAAATGTATCATTGTTGTCTACTTTTAATATTCTCTCTTTTTTTGCTGTTTTAAGCAATTTAATTTTAACACTTGATGCTGCGGATTTTTTTTCCCATTTTGGAATTATTGACTGTATTGGACTTCAAATTTATTATTTTCATAAAATTGAAAATGTTGGTCATTAGGTTTTCAAATACATTTTTGAAATATATTTGAAACCCAAACCCCTCTAAGAATCTTATTGCATGTAGCAGAACTACTCATGATTTTTGTCTCTCTGAAGCTCCTTTCTTATTTTATTTATTTTTTTCTGTGATTTCATTTGGACAGTTTCTATTTATATCCTCAAATTCAATGATTTTTGTTTCTTTCTGCAGTATCTAGTCTTCTTTGATCTTATGTAGCAAATTTTGTACTTTAGACAATGTATTTTGCATTTCAAGAAGTTTTATTTGTTTCTTGTGTGTATCCTTCATTTTATACTCATTATGCCTATGCTTTTAAAAAGATTTGATCATGATTATAAAAGCTACTTTAATGTCTTTGTTTGTAAATTCCATCATTTTTGACATTTTTGGGTCTTACAACAATTTTTTTCTAGTTATAGTTCTCCTTTTCCTGTTTGTTGCCCTGTCTGTTAATTTTGATTAAAGAACATTTTGCTGTTTTATTATTTATGTCGTGCATTGTATGTTGTTGCCATTTTAAAGAGTGCTGAGCTTTGTCCTTACTGGTAATTTTTCTCAGGATCACCTCAAACCATTTGACACAAGTGCTTAAGCTTTGCTAGAACATATTTATAACAGCTTTTAATCTAGGGCTAGTTAATTTCTACCAGTAAGGCATGACCTTCTTGACTCAGCTGATTGGAATGTGAAGATCTTAGAGTCCTTTACACACTTTGGGAAGACTAACAGCTTCTGAATCATCCTCTGCCTGGACTCACAGATTTGCATGCTACTCATACATATGCTAGTACCCAGGAACAGAATAATATGAAATTATGTGCAGTTTCCTAGCATTCTTACTTTGTTGAGTTCCCTCCATTTTTGTACTCTGCTTCACAAACTCCAAATAACTCTGAGTTATCAAACTCCGGTCTCTGCCTCTCTAACTAAGCAATACCTCTGTGCTCTCAATGGGTTTCTCATTCCTTACCAGGGTCTAACACGTCTCCAGACTGAAAGTCAAATTACAACAGGGCTCACCTCATCTTTTTTTTTTTTTAGGGTTCATCTTCATGCACTCCCTCTTGTCCAATGTCTGGAAGCATTTGTTTCATGTGTTTGTTGATTTTCAAATTATTTCCAGTAGAAGTCAAAAGATGATTTTAGTATTAATTAAATTATCCCATTATGTATGGGAAGCAGAAATTCTCTTATAGAAAACATATCTGGCCGGGCGCGGTGGCTCACGTCTATAATCCCAGCACTTTGGGAGGCCCAGGCGGGTGGATCACGAGGTCAAGAGATCGAAACCATCCTGGTCAACATGGTGAAACCCCGTCTCTACTAAAAATACAAAAATTAGCTGGGCATGGTGGATCGCGCCTGTAGTCCCAGCTACTAGGGAGGTTGAGGCAGGAGAATTGCTTGAACCCAGGAGGTGGAGGTTGCAGTGAGCTGAGATCGTGCCATTGCACTCCTGCCTGGGTAACAAGAGCGAAACTCTGTCTCAGAAAAAAAAAAAAGAAAACATATCTAGTCAATAATGCTATTTTGCTTAAACCTACAGATGTATACTATTTCTAGAAACTGTCATTTTGAAAATAACTACTTTTTAGTTCCAACAGTATTCATCCATAAATCAAGCAAGAAAGAAGTATTTCAAAATATTAGGTAATAATTGTTTTAATACTGCATTTCACTGTCAAGTGTGTCCCCATTTAAGTGATATATGATTATTCTATTTTTAACTCTGTTAAAAGTAGTTCCAAATCTCCATTGTTTCTTACTTGCATGTGGCAGCTACCAATGTGGATTGTGTTAAACTGACAACTAACTCAAATGTCACAAAATCTCTGTCATATGTGTTTTGTGGATTGCTTAAATGGTTAATAATAACTTTAAATAATGTTGTCATAAAAGTGAAATCAGTATCTTTTTGATTATATGGTCATAGGAAAATAAAGAATACATGAATAGTTAAAATACTGAATCTTTATATTTTAAAAACCCAGATGTTAGGCTCTTGTTCTAATAAATGTTTTTGTTGTTTTTGTTTTGTTTTACTTACCTGACAATATAGATGAATATTCAAGAATGATAGGGGACTGGACAATTTTAACTTTGTGGTATTTTCTATAAGAGAGAAATCTTACAGTTGTGGTTTCACCTAGTGAATGTATAAAATTTCCCAAATATTAGGGGAAAAAACATAAAACAGCCTTTGAAAGTAAAGTTTGCCTTTAAAACTACCTATAATATATTATATAATACCTAAATAAGTAAGTTTTTCTTTTAAACTACCTATAATACTGTGGGGTTTGGGTTACCCTCAACGAGGTGGAAACTTATTAAGGGATAGTGACGTAAGGAGGTGAAAATGTGGCATAAACAAGTTAGTATTTTATTGACTGTGTGCTGGATTAGAAATGAAGCTTTGGCAGAATAATGGTGGCAGAGAGAGGAAGCAGACCAATTAAGGCATTATTTAAGTATGAAGTTATGAATAGAGATATAACCTGTTTAAATATATCACCAGAGAGCAGAAGGAAAAACAAAATAGAAATAAAAATGTTTTCTAGGCTAAAATTCTGAACCGCAGAAGGAGAAAAGTGATAGTAATAGATAGAAAAGTTGGAAAAAATAAAAGGAGAAGGACAAGAAGGAAAAAACAGACTGATTTTTTACTAAGCTATTAGAGGCAACTACCTACATTTATTTAAAAAGCAGGAATACAAATGCCATATTTTTGAAATAGGAAAAAAATCATCAGGAATTATAGTACTTTCTAAGAGAGCAATGTTGTAGAAGGATTTAGATAAATGTAGAAAAGTAATTTGTAAATTTAATTAGTGGTCGCAGTTGGATGGTGTTTATAAAGGACTATTGCTGTTTTTGTGATTATTAATAGCTGATGTGCTTTCTACTTTCTTGTCAGTGATACTGAGAAAAGTAGATGGAATAATTCAAAATTAATTAACAGACTTTTCAGTTCCAAACCAAATGTTCATGTTTTTAGAAATAAAGATATTGTAAAAACCTTGGGCTTCATGTCAAATGTTATGTAATATGTATTGAGTCACACATAATTTGAGAGCTCAGTCCATTTTTTACCTTAGTGTATATTCCAAGTTGCTGAATCAAATGTGACATTCCACTGAGATTCAAACATTTCATGGGATGAGCAAG
The DNA here is from genome assembly GCF_049354715.1 of Callithrix jacchus. NCBI lineage: Eukaryota > Metazoa > Chordata > Mammalia > Primates > Cebidae > Callithrix > Callithrix jacchus. Next base: position 164,246,304 of record NC_133504.1, read on the forward strand.
ATGTGGTAGCAAATGTTGAAGCCATGAACCTGTATCTAATAAAAATAAATTATGTTGGAGAATATTGTGTGATGAGTGATGGATACTAGATTTCCAATATTGACTGACAAAGTTATCCATTATTGTTAAGAATTTGAAGTTGGTTTTCTTGTATGCACTGAAACGTTTTAAATGCTATTTTTTTCTTAATTTAAAATTAGAATCGAAGTTCAAACAGGATAAATTAATATCCACCACTGTTTACAGCAGCAAGTTATCTGGAAACCTACGGGGAACGTTGTGAGGTTGCTGTACCTAATCATGATCTTTCTACTCATGCATCATAGTTACATTTGATGATTGTGGGCTTTGCACTATGATCTGGAGGATCATTATTATAAAAGACTCAACCATACAGGGCACATCAAATAAAGGCACTCAAACACAGTGCCCTAAATTTCAACTCCATTCCCAGAAATAGGTCCCCTGGAAGTTCTAGAAAAAGAGAAATATAAGGAGAAAAAGTAGAAAGTCTAGGAGGAGGAGGAAGAAAACTTAAGAGCACAAGGATAAGAAGGAAGGGTTCAGTTCTTGAAATAACATGGACAAAGAGGCTGAAACTGCTTGAAATTTATCTGTTAGAATGCACATTAACATCTGAAAATATATATTAATTAAAATAATACCAACATTATAAAAGACAACAATAAGAGCTAACATTTATATAGCATGTTCTATGTGCTAGGCAGTGTTTAATAATTTTGACAAATATCAACACATTGAATCTTCACTTAAAATGATGAGGTATTTTCTATTATTCATATGTGGGGAAAATAGGGTATGGAGAGGGTGCCTTTGTGGATAAACACTGATTATCAATGAATATAATTTGAACTATCAAGCCGTGTTTTTTTCAGGTACTTTAAAGGGTTTATTAAGAAAAAAATTAGACAAGCTCATTTCATGAGTTTAATATCTGTAGTTTTATGGTACTTAAGTATCCACATTAAATTAGAAATCATTAGACTTTACTCAAATTCGTTTTCAGTTTCACACTGGAAATTTAGCAATAATCTATTAGTTTTATTGTGTTCTTTTATAAAATGAAAATAATAATATCTATCTTGTATGTTTTCTGAAAACCAAATGTGATTTCTTTAATAAAGAAAATTATTTATCTCGTCCCAAAATAAGAAATAAATATATAAAAATTTTCAAAATGGCTAAATATTGAAAACCAGTATAAATAATGTAAATAATGCAGTAAAAATTAAGAAAAAAAATAATTTAAAAATATTAGTATCATTGTGAACAACAAATAAGAGGAATATCACAAAATATTTGATTAAATTATTTTGTTTCCATGTGCATAAATGGAGTATATGTGTGTTGTGTTTTTGTATTTCTTAACTCATATAGTTTCTTTCTAAATTGAAAATTAATATTAAAAGTAAATATTATGGATTTATTTTTATTAATAAGACTGTCAAGTGAATCAAATGCATAAATGAATAATGGATAAAATTAGCCTCAGGTTCAGAGATACATACATGAATCAATATATACTCTCAGAAAGTACACAAGGGCCAGGCAAGGGGGCTCATGCCTATAATTCCATAACTCTGGGAGGCCGAGGTGGGGGAAATCACTTGAGGCCAAGAGTTCAAACCAGCCTGGCTAACATGGCAAAACCCCCCTGTCTCTTAAAATAAAAAAGTTAGCCAAGCACGGTGGTGTATGCCTGTAATCTCAACTACTGGGAAGACTGGGAGAACTGTTTGAACCCAGAAGGCAGCGGTTGCAGTGAGCAGGATTGTGCCACTGCATTCCAGGCTGGGTGACAGTGAGACTCTGTCAAAAAAAGAAAGAAAGAAAGAGAGAGAGAGAGAAAAGAAAGAAAGAAAGAAAGAAAGAAAGAAAGAAAGAAAGAAAGAAAGAAAGAAAGAGAGAGAAAAGAAAGAAAGAAAGAAAAGAAAGAGAGAGAGAGAAAGAAAGAAAGAAAGAAAGAGAAAGAAAGAAAGAAAGAAAGAAAGAAAGAAAGAAAGAAAGAAAGAAAGAAAGAAAGAAAGAAAGAAAGAAAAACTCTGCACAAGATCCTGCATTGCCATAATTCAGGGCTCTCTAATGTCATTTTTAAAAAAAATTAAGTAATTAATTTATCCACCAATGTAAAAGATACCTTTATATTTCCTCCATTTATGGCTATTTTTTATTGGCATTCTCTTAATCCTCATCCTTAATTCTGTGACACAATACGTTGTAAGAAATGATCCATAGCCAAAGTTGCATTCCATTCCATTGCTTCTCTTTGGTGTCATAACATGTAGAGAAATATTATTTAGAAGGTCAGGTACATATTTCAGTAAGATGAATAGTGATCTGTGTGTTGTATGAAGGGTCTGTATTCATCAGAGAAACTAAAAAAATGTAGTGGTACTTTTAAATATAATAGATATTTAAAATTATTTCTTAGCTTTGTGATTTTAATAAAGTATGACTTCATATTCTAACTTTAATGATATCTCTCATCAGTGATATATCTCAACCCTCTATTTTAAGACATAAATGTGACTTTGCCTTTCTTGTGCTTGTTCTAAGGACTTCCCTCAACTAGATTATCAATATTTGTGGGGAAAGAGTTAGGTTTGGTTTGCTTTGCAACCCCACAATAGTTTAAGGGAATACTTATCCAGAGAAAAGGTAACAATTTGGAAATGTTTTTATTATTATTTCTTAAAAAAGCCGAGATAAGCATGATCTGAATCATGTTTATTCTTTAATCAAGAATGGAATAAACACATGAGCCACATGCAAGCATCAGGACCATTTTTATTATCTGAATATATTTATAAATAAATTCCTATACAATGTAATAAATTTACATTACTTTTTTTATTAAATGGATGCTGATACACTTCATGCCTTGGACCATAAAAACCCAGGATGAAAATTCGTAATATTATTATAAAAATAAAAATAATTTTCATCTCCCTCTGAACCAACACTCAAACTATTGCTAGATTTACTAGTGCCTTCTAAATTACAAATATAATCACGTTTTCTTCTAGTTTAGAATATGCGAAGTATTTGAAACTGGTTACATTTTATATTTTTCCATAGCTGGCCCTGCCTTATCCCTCTGGCACCCATATTTTTTGCTTGTATTCTTCCATCTGCTGCCATGGCCTTACCAATGCTGTTATCGTAGCAAATGCATACCCTGCCTTCAGAACCCAAATTAATTGCTGCACCCCTATAATTCTTCTTACATTCTCAAGCCAAGTTCTTCTTTCCCTTTCATGTGTTCCCACATAGTATGTGTAGTTATTTAATAAAGTAATTGTTTTTTTTTATTCTTCTTTTTTGGGTTCTTGAGAGGAAGTTATGCCCTATTAATTCATACCCTCATGATATGGAACTGTGCCTGGTATGTAGTAGATATTTTTAAATGCATGTTGAATAAGATAAATAATAAATGACATAGCCATAGTGCTTCACAGTGACTAACAGGCTCCCTATAGGTAACCAATAAAATAACTATCTTTGCTCAGTTTTTTTGTAGATTTCACAGCATCTTTATTGATAACATTAAAACCAGGAAAGCAGTGCAAATACCTCCCATTGGTGGATGGATAAACAAACTAGTACATCAAATATGTATACTAATCACTAATATAAACAACTTTCATCTGGTTAGATAGATGGTGGTAAAAAAAATAAAACATCTGTTCATCAACTCATATAAAGCTTATGAGTAATTTACTGAGTGGCAAAAATGCCAAAACCTTACATATTCTCTATCAACAAAAATTTATATAACTTATGTATATAAAATATATAAAAACAATTTTATTTTATCACATTTATAAAATGTGATGGAAAGGAGAAACGTGGTTGGCAGAGTTAGGTTTGGATGGAGTATAAGCATAAAGGTAGCATGAGGGAGTTTGTGTTCATTGAACAGTTGTATGTGGTTACTGTGGTTACACGTACCTATCATGTAATACAACTTCTTAGAGTACAAACTAAAAAAAGGAAAAAAATGTGCATTTTCAGACAAGATACCTTAATCCTCATTTCTAGTTGCCTTGCCAATGATTCCATAATATACTCCTTTCTCATCCCTGTTTATTTTTACTGTTATGTAGAATTGTGGCATAACAAGAAATACATTTGTTCTTTAGCCCTGTTTCCTGGCACAGAGTAACTACTCAATTTTTTAATAACCCACAATCTACACACCCCTTTTGCAAAAAATCATTAATATAATTAGAGGTATATTGCTTAAGGAAGATTAATATTAAAAGGAAATATATGTAAAAATGGGAACATACTTAATAGAAGAAAAATTGGATGTATAAAGAAAATATACAAGAATTCCTCTTCTCCTTAGAAAAGACACTGTAGTACATTTACTGAAGGTAGAAAAACATGGAATGATTAGGATAATTTAAAATATGATAAAAATCAATGTATTAATTATCAAAACAAATCTGTATTTCAACCATATGACATCTTCATGTGACTAGATATTTAAAGTAGCAAGTGCTAAACTCTTCATACTAACTGATGATAAGAAAAATTATTACCTCTGAATTCTATTTTTTTCCTGGAAAATAATTTGGGAACATTAAGCATGGGAATGAGAGTATGGATTTAAGTTTTTCAATGACAGGGAAAAAAGTATAGATTAAAAAATCCTATTGAATTGATATTGAAATAGTATCATAAAGGAAATTTGAAGAAGTTCATGCTGAGCATCATTTTAGAGGAAAGTTACTGAAATAGTTTATTTATAGGAATAGTAGTATATTTTAAATGGCTTTTAAAAAATTATAGGTAATAAATCTTATTCTCTTTGATGAGAAGTCTTATGAGTTCAGACACAGGGATGCAATTATGTAAACAGCATCATAATCAAGATTAAGAACATTTGTATCAATCTCCACATTCTCTAGGGATGCCCTTTTGTAGTGAACATCAACTTCTAAAAGTATTGATTGGCTGTTTTATTGTTGATTTTTTTGGTTTAAAATAAAGAACACTTTATGAATTTGCATGTTGTTCTTGAGCAGAGACTTTGCTAATCTCCTTATCATTCCAATTTCTGTATATGAGCTGCCAAAGCAACACTGTCTGCTTTATTTTTTTTTATAATTTAAGTTCTGGAGTACATGTGTGAAATATGCAGGTTTGTTACATGGGTATACACGTGCCATGGCAGATTGCTGCATCATCACCCCATCATTTACATTAGGTTTTTCTCCTAATGCTATCCTCTTGTAGCCCCCACCCCACTACTACCCCTCCCCTAGCCCTCCATCCCCAGACAGGCCCCAGTGTATGAAGCTTCCCTCCCTGTGTCCATGTGTTCTCATTGTTCAACACCCACTTATGAGTGAGAAATGCAATGTTTAGTTTTCTGTTGTTGTGTCTGTATGCTGAGAATGATGGTTTCCAGCTTTATTTCTGTCCCTGCAAAGAACATGAATACATCATTTTTTATAGCTGCATAATATTCCATGGTGTATATGTGCCACATTTTCTTCATCCAGTCTATCATTGATGGACATTAGGGTTGGTTCCAAGTCTTTGGTATTGTGAACAGTGCCTCAATAAACATAGGTGTGCATCTATCTTTATAATATAATAATTTATAATCCTTTGGGTACATACCCAGTTGCTGGGTCAAATGGTATTTCTATTTTTAGATCCTTGAAGAATTGCCTCACAACAGACACTTCTCAAAAGAAGATATTTATGCAGCCAACAAACATTTGAAAGAAAGCTCATCATCACTGGTCATTAGACAAATGCAAATCAAAACTACATTGAGATACCATCTCATGCCAGTTAGAATGGTTATCACTAAAAAATCAGGAGACAACAGATGTTGGAGAGGATGTGAGGAAATAGGAACACTTTTACACCGTTGGTGAGAGTGTATATTATTTCAACCTGCTTTTGAATACCTATAGTTTTTTCTTTTCAAAAGTGTCATATAAGTAGATTTATAAAATATTTAGTCCTCTGGAATTACCATCCTTCACTTAGCAGGATACATTTGAGATTACATTTGTGTTGTTGCATCTATTAATTATTCCATCACAAATGTGTACCACAGTTTGTCTACTTACTCTGCAAGAGACTTTTAATTTTAATGGATTGGTCAAATCGTACCATCACAAATAATATTGTGGTAAAAAATCATACTAAGATAATTTTCAGATATTTCATTACATTGCTTTTATGTTTCAGCTCCCAACATAAAGTCACATATACGATTTAGATAATGCCTACAATATTTAGGTTATATAACTCATAAAGTTAATTTAATTTAAAATTTTAATTATTTAAATATTTAATAAATCAAATCTAAAATCCTTTAAATTGTTATAAAATCATTTCAGTTCATCAAAATAATGTGAAAATAATATGAAGAAATATACATAGATAATAGGGAGATTAGATAAATCTATTTTTCTTCCAAAGATAGAAATATGTATATTTTGAACATTCTGACTTATTAAATTCATACATTTTCTTATCAAAATGATATTTAATGTTTTTCCTTTAGAATATGCCTCAACCAGTATTGTTAAAGGCATGAGACACAATGATTGAAGATGTATTGGTATTATACATGAATTAGTATAACATTTTAAACCAGGTAGAAGTCTTCAGGGCTTGAGTGCATTCAATCTAATGCATGCCAGTTAACAGAATTTCTATCAGACCATTATTGGGAAACATTTAAAAATGGCAGGTAGGCAATGATATATGTAATGAAGTTGTTTTAAAATTAATGTATTCTTTTGTCATATTAGATTAGGCAAGTTACACCATCATATAGTACATCTGCTTGCCTGGAAATTGAGTTTCCTTAGATAAATGCATATGAATAAAAATTTAGACACTTAAACCTTGTTTGCCAAATTATGTTATCCACAATAATTGTTTTATACAGATGTTTCTTTCTCAGATTCACATTTTTATTTCTATTTTCATTATAAAATAAAACATATAAACAAGAAATGGTTTTCATGTATAATACTTCAAATAAAGTAAAACATAACCAGTTAAACAGCTTATTAGATCAACTTTTTTTTAACCATCTTCAAGGTAAGTGTGACATATAATATCATATATGCTATAAGTATGTTAACAAGTAAACATGTCAAGTTTTATTGGAATTGAATACTGGATAATTAAAGATGCTTCCTAATATTAATAATAGGTAAAGAATCAAACTATTTAAAAACATACTGAGTTCCACAAGCTGATTGAATGAAAACAATACATAAAAACCAAAGCAGTAGCATTTCTGTACATCAACAGTAAACATATTATATATAATATGATAAAAATATTATAATAATTCCCTTGAATGTTACTTAAATATGAATCTAACAAAATATTTACCAAATGGTACTTGGTAAAATATGAAATTCATGCATGAATAAATAATTATATGCAGTAATGTGAGAACTCAATGTTTAAAACAATTCAGTTACTCAATAAATTCAATGATATTTCAATCAAAATTCCAGAGACATTTTTTTTTGCTTTAAAGAATTAGACAAACTAGAAACCCACAAGTCCTTACATTTGTAAAACAGATAAACAAAAGATGGGAAATTGATATACGTTATGTCAGAAATTATTATAAAAAGATGTCAAATTGTCAGATTAGCAGGTGACTGGGGCACATTCTCTCCACACACACATACACACACGTATATACACATGTATATACACAAACACACACACTATACATACATATATTCATTTAATTAGTTGGCTATACTATATAAGAGAATATATATGTGTATATATGTGTGTGTGTATATATATATATATATATACATAGATATTTTCTATACACACACACATATATACATATATATTTTCTATACACACACACATATATACATATATGTGTGTGTATATATATACACAAAAAATTAACCAGACGTGGTGGTGCACCCCTGTAATTTCAGCTACTGAGGAGGCTGAGGCATGAGAATAGCCTGAAGCTGTGAGGCAAAGGTTGCAATAAACTGAGATAGTGCCACTGCACTCCAGCCTGGGCAACAGAGAGAGAGTCTGTCTCAAAAAAAAAAACAAACCTATATATACATACTTATATACCCACACACACACACACACATATATATATACACACACATATATGTGTCTATTTTTGGACAGACTCTCTCTCTGTTGCCCAGGCTGGAGTGCAGTGGCACTATCTCAGCTTATTGCAACCTTTGCCTCCCAGCTTCAGGCTATTCTCATGCCTCAGCCTCTTCGGTAGCTGGAATTACAGGTGTGCACCACCAAGTCTGGTTAATTTTTTGCATTTTTAGTACACATTAGGTTTTTTCAAGTTGGCCAGGCTGGTTCCGAACTCCTGACCTCAAGTAATTTACCCACCTAGACCTCCCAGAATATTAGGATTATAAGCACAGAATACTATGTTGAGCTGTTGGGAAGAAATAATTCCACATATATGACAAAATAAGAACATTTACAATAAATTATTTGTCTGCTTCAAATTTTAAGTTAAATGTTAAAACATTTAACTTAAAAAATTAACTTCTAAGTTAAAACATTAGAAGTTACATATTTAATATAAAATTAAAAAACAAAATAGAAAGCTTTGACATTTTGACATTACCTAGCATTGCCTTTGGTAATGTTTAGAGTCAATAATGCTCTTATAGTGCTGATTAGACTAAATATGTGTCCAACTTTTGAAATCAATTTTCGAGCAACTAAAAAAGCTAAAAAAAATTATAAAGTTTGAATCAGCAATTAGGCATCAAGCTCCAGAGAAACACTTGTGCATAAGTCCTCAGGAGGCAGAGGCAAGAAGACACTGCCTTATTATTTGTAAACTTAAAAACTATGTGTATATATATATATATATATATATATATCCTGGATGATTAGCAGGTAAAATTATATGAATACATGGTTATCTATTTATGCTATCAAATGCTATGAAGCAAATGAAATTGTAAAAATGAGATCTATTAATAGCAATATTGACAGACCTAACACTTAACATACTAAAAGTAAAATCAAACTGCAAAATTATGACATAACTTTTATATAAAAATGAAACATTGACCCCATTTTATGGCTCATGTGAATAATCCCAGTACTTTAGGAGGCAAACGTGGAAGGTTCTCTTAAAGCCAAGAGTTTGAGACCTACCTGAGCAAAACAGCAAGGCCGCTCTTGCTGAAAAAAAAATATATATATATAAATAGCTGAGCATGGTGGAGCATATCCATAGTTCCAGCTACTCAGGAGGCTGAGGTGAGAGGATTGCTAAGGCCCAGGAGGTTGAGGTGGCAGTGTGTTATGACTGTGTCACTGCACTCCAGCCTGGATTATAGAGACCCATTTCTGAAAAAAATTTTCAAAAAAAACTAACATGTACAGTCAACAATATATATTGCTTATAGATGCATACCTATCTAGTAACAGCATCAGAAGTTGGAATTTCAGATTTTATATTGGTTGGTTCTGTATAATATAAGGGAAAGGAAGGGAAACTTCAAACTTACATGTAATATCCTTTTCTTTTTACTTTAAACCTTGGGAAAATATAAAAAACACAGTAGTTTTATATTATTTTGTATATTTTTGTTTGAATATTTTCTAATAAAGCCCCCCAAAATTAATTTATAAATAGAAATTTAAAATATATAAAAGAAAATATGTAAGCAATCACAAAAACCTCCAGGGTTAGTTCCAGACCTATTTTGTCAATTTTATTTTGGTTATCATGTTATCTTGCTTCCTCTGTTCAGAGACCTCAAAAATACTTTGTTCAGTTAGTATTGTTCAACTATTTACCTTTGTTTTTCCCACATTCCACACAATTCCAGATGCCTGAAAAGCTGAAATATATATATACACACACACACACGTATGTATGTCTGTATGTATATGTGTGCATATATATGTAATAATATTTTAAGATATTAATACCTATTATTCTCATAAAATATAAAAGATTATGTTTAATTAAATAACAAAATATAGGAAACAGTACAATTCAGTAACCAGTTCAAAGAGCATTTGAAAATATGTAAGGCAGAGAATTAAAGAAATTTAGAATAAGCTTACTGAGTTAGGTACAGACTGGCTATGTTTTACAAAACAATAATCATTTGGGATTACTTATTGTGCAATTATTTGCGTATCTAAGGAACAGAAATTTGTAAGTTAGCATTTAACTTCACTAAATCTGAAATAATCAATAGTAAATAGTACCTTGAATTTTGTACATTGAATAGTACAGAATAGTCTTCTGGATAATCACTATGTATCCTTTATTATCATACAATTGACAAGAAATGAGACAGTCCTATTTTGCTTATTTCCATGATATATAATGAAACTGACAATATATTTCTTACGTTGTGTAGGCATACACACCCCATATTGTGCTGCTGCTTCCTTCCTCACAAAGGTGAGGATCATCACTTGAACATATTAACTCCCAAATTATCATATCTTTGTTTACATTTACAATTCGTTTCATTGAATTTTTCTTATTTAAATCTTATTTCCTCTCTTTCTCTCTAACATAAGATTTTGAAGAAAAGGACAGAAATGAAGTTGTGTCAACACCCCATGTCCCCAGGAATTATATATGGTACTTATTTTATATTCAGTGGCTACAATTAGTTAGCTATCATTAAAAAACATTTTCATAAAGAATGAATGTGATATAAATTTTTAATCATCTGGTAAAGATAATTTTTTAAAAACTTTACCAATGCCACTGTATATTTTCAAAATAAAATTGGGAAAAGGTATTATTCATGTCAATTTTAATTGTTTTCAGTGCTCTTTAATGTACGTGTTTTACTATTTTGTCTTTTGCTTTTCATTTATTAGCAATATGGAAATAGATGTTTTGCACATTATAGTATGGCTATACTTTTGGGTCTGCAGAACAAATTAGAAACTCCACATAGAAGTATTGAGTACTTGTCTAGATGCATAGCCTTATAAATCACTTACTAATAGAACACTGCCTTTACTGAGAGAAACTATCTTGTTGCCTCGTCTCAAAATGCCTTCTAAATTGCTTAAAGGAGAGCTTTCATTGCGATATGGGAGAAAGGTAACTCTGATTGCAAACCGGAATTCCTACAGAAGTCTAGACTTTATTGACATTTTTATAAAATATGAGAAAAATTGTTCAGACAATGAAATTCAGTATCCTAAGAAAATAAACTTTCAGCTTAAAAATATATTAGAAAGCATTTGGAAGAAAATACACAACTGACTACAAATACTTCACCATCAAGCTGCAGTAGAATCATAGTATAACTTTCAGGCCTTAAAAATAAACTGTCGAACTAATATATCTAACGAAATAGAGAGAATGTGATAAAATATGTATAGTTCAATATGTCTACATGGTGTATAAATCCTATAATAGTATTAGTAATCAAGCACAGATACTAACCATTAATGAATTTCAAACTGAAGGAAATTAGTCTATCATAGTATTTAATCCAGCCATCAACATTAAAAAATATTATGAAATTTGCACTGTTTAGAAAATTGTACATAAAAAATATAGTTTTCTGCTCCCTCTCAACATTAGCCAAGCACAAAACATACCTAGAAATCTATTGCTTTGGCATCAGCATTAATAAAGAATTAGTTCTTAACATTTGTTTTTTAATCAATCTCCCAGAAATGCTGATACAAGCCATCAACCTTTGGTCCTGCAATATTTCCAGGCATAAAATTTTGAAATAGATTTCAGGTTGTTTGGGCCTCCCAAATAAACACCATTTTTATGGTGATTCAATATGCCTATTAGATAACAGGAAAATAAATACAGCCAAATTTCAACAGTGGTTATATGCTTGCATTGGGTTAGGTCACCGCTTTATTTATTACTGTTTGTCTGTATTTTCTGCTTTCTCTATAATGACTGTGATTATTATGACAGTATTGCTTTGTTTATTTCTTATGCAACAAAAATATTCAATAAAAGCAAGTTAGAAAATATAACAAGATTACCTATATTCTTTATATAAGGATAATTTTAGAAGCTTTTTCTTCTGCACTTTTTAATCACATAGCATCAATAAAGCAAGGCTAATAATTAACCCGACCAACAATGTTAAAAGTATTATTTCACACAACTACCTTTCTAAGAATCATGTATTCAATTACTACTCTTTGAGATTGAGCTACACGGAGAGCTTCCTCAAGTAAGTACACAACATCTTTTATTTGTTCTACTTAGAACCAAATACAAATTTGCAATTCTCGTGAAATTTTTCATATTTCAAAGAACTCTTGTGATATGCATAAAGAAACTGTCTCACCATCATGTCATCTGCATAATTCAATCATCTAATAAATGTTTATTAATTATCTACTCTACCAAGCCTCAAGATAGACACAAAAATGAAGAAAACAGACATTAGCTACTGTTTTATCAGAGGTAAAGGATTAGCAAGAAAGACACACAGGCAAGAAGTAATTACTTGCCATTTACTAGCTTTGTCACCTTGGACTAGTTACTACAATCAAGGTCTAATACTTAGTTTGAAAATTGAGATAATAATATGGTGACATCAACCTCATGTGATTGTTGTAATGACTAAAAGAGTTAATGAATGCCTGGCATATAGTCACAGCTCCATAAGTATTAGTTGCCAAGTTCTCATCCCTTTACTCCCTCATCCTCATAAAAAGGCTTTAGGATCCAAAACAAATGCAAATAAACCTAGATTACAGGAAGGCTTTCTGAAGAAATGTCAGTAACGTGGAGACTTATTCAAAATCATTTTTGAATAGCTCAATATATCTACATTGTGTAAATCATTAATTAATGAATTAATTATTTAATCAATGAATATTTCCGGTTGAGGAAGCTTCTACTTGATGGTCCTGGGAAATAAGAGCATATGGCAAAGACCAGAAAAGAGCTAAAATGTACAGTAATGAAGTTGGTTAAGAGATAAAAAATGCATTTAAATGAGGGAATAAGTTCTAGTATTTAATAATACGGTGGAGAAATTAGAGTAAAAAATAATTTGTTGCCTATTTCAAAATAGCTAGAATAGATTGGTAATGTTCTCAACACAAAGGGAAGATAAATATTTGAGATGATGGGCATCCCCATTACACATTGTGAACAGATATCAAAATATCACATGTACCCTGAAATATGTACAACTATTAAACATTAATCTAACAATATTAAAATCCACTAAAAAAAAACAAGAGGAAGGACAGTGAAACGAGATTACAATGTTGGGTAGGTCTATGCTCTTTCAAGGCCCTGACTTCTTGAATGCTAAGTAAAGCCTTTGTATTTTATCCAAGAGATAAGAAGATTCTGGTACAGAATTTTTTGTTAAGGCAAATGACATGATTACATCCTTGCTTCTAAAAACTGCCCTCTCCTCATTTCTAAACAAGGTCCACTTTACATATAGTGTGCTTTGGCAGTAGTATGCTAGCATTGGAACTCTGGAATAAGTATAGGGCACTGATCCCTTTAGCCTCTTTTCTGAGAAACATTAAAATTAAAATTATATTACTCTAAGAAGTCTGTGGGAATTCTGTGAACTTGGACTCCTTTCAAGTACAATTTTCTTTGGCAGCCACTTACATTGGGTAAGTGGTCCAGGCGAGCATCTCACCTCATTTTGGTAATGACCTTGATCCCAGGAATTACATTTTAACGGTGTCTACAACCTGATTAAGAAAGATTAATGTGATCTGGAGGCCTTTTTACATGGAAGAGAAAAAATACTAAAAATTTTAAAATCTATGATATATATCATGGGTAATTACAGTCAAGATATACGCTACCACCTCTAAGCTGAAATAATTTCTAGAAACAAAGTACATCGAAAAATTCTAAGCAAATTAAACAATTGAGGTAGTGGCTCATTTTCATAACTATTTTTCCCTGTGTCTGGTTGGTGGAAGTTAATCACATTTCCTTTCTGCTCTTAAATTACCTTTATTAGATGGAAAACAGGTCTAGAAAGGAGTTTTGTCATTTCATAAAAAATATGGGTGGGCATAAGTTTCTATAAAAATACCTACTACCAGACTGGAAGAATCTCCTAACATTATTTTTAAAAATTAAATTAAAAAGCTCCAACAAGCTTTTTAGAAAATGCATTTTTACATAATAACATATTTTTTGCGCTGTCAGACGTTCATGTGCTAGCTGTTATAAACACTGGATTATGCCCTTTCCTTATGCCTCTATCATGAATGAAAGAACCAGTCATTTGATTTTTGATGCATGTCTCTTCCAAAGAAATTATGTATAATTATGTACCCTATTCACTTTTGTAGTTCATACAAAATTTTCATTGTATATTTAGAAAGATTTTAAGCATTTTCATTCAACCTCCCCAATGAATATTATGTGAATGTAATATACTATATGCCTACAAGACTGTCTTATGACCATAAGTATCTCAGTGTAAAATATAATCTTACCCATTTTTTTGATTTTTAATTTATCAATACAGCATAAATAACTTGTAGAGTCAATGCATGATTATGTTTTAAAATGTCACATTTTGTCAGAAATGTTTCTCTTAATGAGATAGAATTCATCTTCCAATTAGTGTTTCTTGTATATGTAGATAAATGAGACATATTGCTAGAATTAGGCTAAGTTTAGCATACTTTTTATTCCTATTTTTTCATTTACTATAGATGCAAATGCCTAATCTATAAAAATAAAATAATTGAGTGTTTTATCATAATGTCACCAAATTCTCTAGAATCTTTTCCTATTATATAGCAAAATCACAGAAAAATTAAATGTCAAAGATTATGTTTATATTCTGTCTGCTGATGATTTAATTAGGACCTCCATGACTTATTGAGAGTAAACACTTGGAAATCATCAGACTTGCAAGAGCCTCTTTGCCTAGTCCGTATATTGAAATGTTCCTCTGTTTGATAATATAAAGACACATTTATGACTGCAAAAATGCTTCGTAGTTAAAGTTTAAGCATGGAGAGAGGTGTGTGTGTGTGTGTGTGTGTGTGTGTTTTCAAAGTTGTGAAAGAAAGATGAGCAAAAGAGTTGCATCTCCATCAGAATACTGCATTCTTAGATTGATTTTTGAAAATAGAGTACATGAAAGTTGCGAATCTGAAAATTGATTACCCTTAAAACTAATTGTGTGAAAAAATCTTTAGACAGTTATTATGCACCCTTGTGTGTATACATTTTTGTAGATCCCTTATCTCCAAAGACATGGTAATGTATCCACACTGCTCCATAAAGTAAAAAGGTTACTATTCTTACTTTTTTAAAAATGGAGAGGAAGCACATAGATAGCTAAAACAAAATCAAGAATTCCCTTTTGATTTTGATACTGGATTAGATTACTCTTACCTTTTGTATCAACAGAGTACTGTATAAGAAAGCATAGTGAGAAATGCTAAGTGTTAATGTAATGTTGTAATTGTGAGGGAGGCAAAATGAAGTTAGAAGCTGAGGAAAGGCACTCAAAGAACTTACCCTCCCAATACATCTTAGATACACAGTTCTCTCTTTTTACATTTATACACATTCTTTAAGTTCCAGTTTAATATTTGTCTAAAAAATAGATGTTATTATTTTCAATAAGGAACTCAAAAGTTTTTGACTGAATAAAAATAAATAGCATGACAAAGAGCCATAATATATAAAAATGAACTTTTTTAAGGAACACATATTTAAAGGGTTCATGTTTGCTGTTTTGATTATCTCTGTGCTAACAAGACCTGATTATTTTTGTTCATCTTTTGTTCATCCTCCACCCAAAACCTCCTATTTTTGTCTCTCAAAACTGAGAAACAAACAAACAACAAAATTAAAAGCAGGACCCTGGAAAAGTCTTGCTTTGTCAATGTTCCCACTGTCCTGTGATTAAAGAGGATGAGACGGAAAAGAAAAAAAGAAGCCTGTGCTCTTATATATACTTATACACACACACAACACACATATAAATGTATGACTGTATGTTCATCCGTATTTATATACATGTTCATATTTTTGTCTTGTTGGGTATTTATAGTTTAAAGTCCGTAAACAGCTCAAACCTATTTTCTGAACTCATGCCAACTATAAAATACAGTCATTGTCTAGGAAAATATTCAAAAGAATGAACAGAAAAGGGAATACATTGATTATTTGACATAAATCTTGGTAATTGTTTTTATCTCACATCTTTCATCTGCTTTGGTCTGAGATCTGCTCTAGGTTCTGAATACTGAGTTTAATTTACATCCTACCCAGGGATTCTGTTGATTCCAAATTCTTTCTGAGGCACTTGACTAACTGCTTACTACTGAGTCATTGGATTCTTGTGTGTTTGTGAGTGTGTGTGCTCTCAGGCATGTGTGTTTTATCTTGTGTTCATTTAAGTAGATGTGTTACAGGGTTAAGAGATAGTGTAGCCTCAACTGCAGGGAACTTAATTTATCTAGGGCCACTTGAAGGCCCTGTGAGTAGCACCAATAATTTTTATATTCAAAATGCTATATTATCTCCCATAATGAGGACTCTCAGACAGTATGTTTGGACTTCGCAAAACTTGAATGTTTTTGTTTGTGACTGGCCTGTCCATGTAATACCCTTCTTATCATGCCACTAACCTAAGTTCAGGAAAGATTTTGTTATATAAATGCATTTTTAGCCAATAAGATTTGCCAGTCTTCACCATGACTTCTTGATGAAAGGTAATTCCATGAAGATACAGAAGAAGTTGAGAAACAAGGTGAAGAAATAGACACCACTCTAAAGAGCAATCAAGATCCTACCTTAACATTCTTCTGAAATTTCTCATGCTCAGTACCAAGGCTTTTGTATTTTATAAGGAAAAAATAATAAGAAAACATGAGCTCTAGTTTCTTCTATCTCAGAAGCACTCTAAATATAGAGAATCATTGAGATGCTGTTGTGGCACATTTTCTTCCAGCTATTTCAACAATACAAAATAATTAAGCCATCTACACTCTCCCCAATTTGCACTGGACTTCAAGGCTATTGCAATAAAGGTCAAGACTATTGCAACAAGGGAGACAAATCAGACTCAACTCTATTGAAGCAAAAGGCACCAGAGATTTAATCACTGGGGTGGGCTAATAGAAAAACATTAGAGGTCGTTAGAGAGAGGGCGCTCACAGGATTAGTCCACTTGTATAGCCTCGTTGGCGCTTATTTAAGTCAGATTCTTATCCTCTTACAGACTAGAAGATAGGGGCTCCATCTTCCTTGATGATTACATTTCAAAAGGTTACTTCCCAGATCCCTGGGAAGACATTCTTGGGTTGCAAAACTGGCAAAAGGCTGGGAGAAAATGTACATCTTGAAGAAACAGAGCAAGAATTTAGAATTGCAAATTTAATAAAGTAAATACTCTAAGAAAAGTCGGGTCTATACTTAGGAAAAAAAAAAACTCTAAAAAATCGCCCAAGTTATGGAATATTACGGATGTGGTTGTCACTGAGATGCTTAAAAATATATACAATGTTTGGAGTTTGTCCTTTCATGCTAAATCACATAGTAATAAAAGTATTATCAAAATTGCTTATAAGACATGAAATTAGAGATTAGATAATAAAATTATATGTAGTTATGAAGTGCTTAAGTTACTTGTGATTTAAATTAAAGCAATAAAATGTTAAAGCACTAAAATGGATTATTGTGATATTTTCGTTCTAGAAGAGGTAGGAAAGATGATAAAGATTGCCAGAGAAAACTAGTATTAATATAACAGGCAGTGAGAAAAATAAAAACATTCAGTGAATGATCATTATACAATGAAAAATTCAGTGGACTTTCAGTAATGCTGTATTTAAACATAAAAACCCCTTTCCTTACCTTGATGGCATATTAATTAAAAATACCTGTGTACTTCCTTTGTTAGAGTTATAGCCAAAACTCTTGAGACAATAGATAAAACTTCAGCCTCACTTTGGTATATATGAAAGCAACTATAGGCTTCATTGTTTAGAAATGAAATCAAGATCATTGTAACAGTAGAAAGGTACCTCCACAGGCCTTCAGTGATCTGTCTTCAATGAGACTTGTACACAACGAATCAAATAAATCCAAGGGAAGTGCTGGAGAAGAGAGTTTAAAATATCCACTCAGAGACACCCCATTTAAAATTATTCTGGGGCTTTCTTTTATAAACATATATATATTTATTTTATAAAGGAAACCTATCATGATTTAGAGCTCAAAAATTAAAATGTTTATTGAACAGTTGTTAAAATATAGTTTTACTTTTGAAATATAAAAATTACACCCACCAGATTTTGATTTCATAAAGATAAATATTAAGAACTATAGTTACACAATAGTTGATGAAGTACTGCCATCTTTTGGTTGTATAAATTACATATATACAAAATACAGAGATTTTAAATACTCAAGAAAGAAATACATAAAATTTAAAAGTTGAGATTAAAAGTTTTATAAACAACAAAGAGAAAAGATGATAAATGTTAGGTTTTGGCAGAGATAGGCACATATCTTAGCAACAGAACATTCAGAGGAAAACTGTCAAGCCATCAACTTCGAGCCAGTTGGCACTGATAGAAAATAAGATATAACTAATTTTATTTGTAACTCTCATTACTAGATTTATGTGCTCCATCCACATGAAAAATTACCGATGACTGAAAAACTGTCAGATTTTTTGATGCTATATTTATTAAGACTTGTTAGAAATAGATGTGTAACATGTTTGTTGCAGAATAACTGTTTATTAATTTCCAAGTTTTTCATCTAGGAAATTTAATAAATGTTATTAAATTTAACCAACAATACTGCTAAATGAAAATTACTATATTCAGAGGTATGTTTTCTATATATGTCATCAATATAATAAAAAACCCCTGAAATTTCTCATTTGTATTTTTCCCCAACTAATGATATGGAAGAATTAAGAATTTTGACACATTATGGAATGTGCTGTTGCTTTTAGCATTTTAATTAAACTCTTATGAGAGCAAAAAAAATTGGAAAGCTTAAGTCTTTGATAAGTCATAAAGGAAGGCATACAACATCATATTTGCATTAAAAATCATGGTGTCTTTCTAACAGAGCTTATATTTAAAAGAGAGGCAATCCAAGCATATTGCCTAATTTTATTTTAAATGAACCTTCCCTACACAAATTAATTAGTCTTATAGGGTTGCAGTAATCAAATACTTCACATTATACAGTTAACAGGTCATTAAAAATAAATTTTATTTATTTATTTATTATTTTATTATATTTTTATTATTTTTAGATGGAGTTTCACTCTTCATGCTTAGGCTGGAGTGCAATAGCACGATCTTGGCTCATCGCCAGCTCTGCCTCCTGGGTTCAAGGGATTTTTTCTCCTCAGCCTCCCCAGTAGCTGGTATTACAAGCTTGCCCCACCATGCCTGACTAATTTTGTATTTTTAGTAGAGCTAGGCTTTCTCCATGCTGGTCAGGTTGGTCTCAAACTCCCAAACTCAGGTGATCCACCTGCCATGGCCTCCCAAACTGCTGGGATTACATGCATGAGCCACCGTGTCGGGCCACAAATAAATTTTATAAAGCGAGGGCTTGCTGAGAAACAATCTAAATACATAGTGCTGTCTATGTACATAGTGACTTGTAAATATATATGTATATGTGTGTTTATATATATAAACACACATATACATATATAGTAGTAATAATTCTAAAAATTTTTAATTTTGGAATTTCCCTGATTTTAAGGAGAATATCAACTAAAATGTCTACAACATATAATTGCTTTTAAAGAAAAATAAAATCTAATAATTTTTTAGTGACATTAGCAGGATGGCAGATTGATTATCTGGCTTCACCCTTCCCTCACAGAAATCTAATGAGTAACTATCTATAGGCAGTAATACCTTTGTAAAGATACCAGAATTTGGGAGTGAGGCTGATCTATGTTCTGGGACCAAAAGAACTGTGAAAAGCATGTTTGTGGGATAGGAGGAACTGATTTTTTTTTTTTTTTTTGAACACATAGCCCTTCCCCAAACTGGCACTGTGACATAGACAGAAAAATTCCTTGGATCTAGTTTCTATAGTGGGAAATGTGAATAGAAGGTGTATATTTACTATAGCTTCCCCATCATTCTAGAATACTTTGCAAGAGGCTATTCCTGTCTTGTCTCATAAGAAACACTGGGAGTACCAGTAGGGCTTGACCAGCTGGGGTCAGTTAGACACAAAGAATGAGGATGGAGCTCAGAGCAATAAGTGCACAGAACTTGGTTACTGATCTGCAGTCTGGCCAATTGAGGTGCCAGACCAAAGAGACTAGCCAGCAGCATCATATTACAGGAGGATGGTTCACAGATCTCCCAAACTTGAGGCCTTAGCCATCTTCCTTATATAGCCCCAGTGCTTTCGCTTAGTCTTCCCCAGGCTCAGAAGAAACCGAAGGTGAGTGATTATCTGTGAAGGAAACATCTGGCTTTGCCCATCCCCGCTGCTGAATGGCAATTCTCTCAAGCCTTTATTTTCCACTTAAGTCTACCCTAGGCCAGAACACACTCCCAAATCAATGCATATCTGAGGAGCATAGCCTCTGGCTTTGTTCACCCTATTTGCCTGAGCAGCAACCCCAGAGATCTTAGCCATAGAGGCAAGCATACAGCTCTGCCACCTGCAGGTGTCAATCAACAGTACCATTCAGACAGGGAAGACAACCTGCAACCCTTCCCAGTCAGAGATGATCACAGAACTCAGTCAGCAGCTGCTGCTGACAACCGAGTCTATCCAGCAGTCACACTGAACCACAGAACACAATCAGAACTACCATTCAATCTCAGAGGACAGGAAACAACCCATCCCACCTAGAACCCAGTACCAAAGTTTGGCTTTTCATAGTTGCTACCATCTGGCCTGTCTAGAATTTCAGGCAAATGGTACAGACTTATCACCACCAAGTACCATGTTTAAATGCCAGAAGAGGTGGATGTCTTCCTATATGCACAGGCATCTACATAAGGACACAGGATTATAAAATTTCAGAAAAACATGACATCACCAAAAGAAACCAGTAAGATTCTAATAATGAACCTAAAAACAATGGAGATCTGTGATGTAACTGACAAGAATTCTAATAATTCCCTTAAGGTTATTCAGGGGACTGTAAGAAAATATGGATAGAATATTAAATAACATTAAAAAGTTCATGAACAATATGAAACATTTGAAATAGAAAAATAAACAATTAAAAAATAGAAATTCTAATGATAATGAGTATAAAAGCTGAACTAAAAAAATCAAAAGATGGTTTCAACAGCAGACTTGATCTAGCAGAAAAAGAAGCAGTAAGCTATAAGATAGGACAGTTGAAATTATAAAGAGAAGGGAAAAGAAAAAGAAAAAGAATGAAGAAGGCCTTTGAGAATTATGGCACACCATCAAGGAAACAAAAATCACATAAGATAGAGGAAAAAAAATCTAGAAAGCATATTTTTAAAAATAGTAATAGAAAATGTCCCAGATCTGAGGGAAAATGCTGTGAGGTTACCAATTTAATTTAACCCAAAGAAAAACTTGCCAAGTCATATCATCACCAATTTATCAAAAATCAAATACAAAGAAAAAATACTGAGAATAGCAAGAGGTAGGAAATAAATCACATCCAAGGGAGCCTCAAAACATCTTTTATTGTATCCTTCTGCAGACACCCTACAGGCAATGGGAGAATAGGATGATATATTCAAAGTGCTGAAGAAAACTAAAGCAGAAGCATAAACCTGGTAACCAAGAACACTTAACCCAACAAAACTGTCCTTTAGAAATGAGGGAGAAATAAAAATATTACCAAACAAAAGCTAAGAGTGTTAATCACCATTAGGCCTGGTGTACAGGAATTGCAAAGAGGAATTCTTTAAGCTGAAATAGAAGGCAGATAATTAATGAGAACAACAACAACAAATGTGAAATTTAAAAAAAACTCAGTGGTATAAGTAATATATAGTCATATTCATAATTATTAGACAGTAAGGGTAGTATGCAAAGCATATTTATACCAACTATGAAGGTTAAAAATAAAAGTATTAAAAACAGCTATAAATACTATAAATTGTTACAAACGCAGATACAAATTACCAAGCAAATGTGAATGCTACCTTTGAAATCATAAAAGGTAGGAAGATAATGAAAGTATAAAGTTTTTATATTTCATTCAAATTAACTTGCTATCATCTTAAAGTATCATTTAAGCTTAGCAGTTTGCGCACACACAATTCAAAGCATTCCACCACAAAAATCATACAAACTGTGAAATAAAAGAAATGGAAATAAGAAACATAGGACTTAAAAATATATCTAAAAACAAATTCTAAAATGGCAGTAGCAAGTCCTTACATATCAATAAATACCTTGAATGTAAACAGACTAAATACCCCATAACATATATAGAATGACTTAGTAAATATTTTAAAAATTCAATAACATGCTGCTTACAATAGATCCACTTTACTGATAAGAACACACAGATTGAAAGTGAAGTAATAGAAAAAAAATAAACACAAAGTAAAACCAAAAAAAATGCAGGGCTTATTATAATTATTTTAGATGAATTAAACTTTAACTCAAACAGATTAAAAGAGATAAAGAGGTTATCACATAATAGCAAAGGAGTGTATTCATGAAGAGAAAAGCACAACTGTAAATATATATGCACCCCCACATCAAAGCACCTAAATACATAAAGCAATTATTAAATGATCTACAGGTAGATATAGACAGCAATACTATGACCTCAGTACCCCACTTCCAGCAATGGACAAATTATCTAAACAAAAATAAAAATAATAAAACATTGAAAGTGAATTATACATGGACCAAATGGACCTACAGACATCTAGAGAACATTCCATGCAACATTTTTCTGAAATCAAACAAATATTTGTAAGGAAATATTATATGTTAGACCACAAAAATATCTTAAAGATTTAAAAGAATTAAAATCATGAAAAATATCTTTCTGGATCACACTGACTTGAAACTGAAATCAATAACAGGAGAAATCTTGGAAAACACACAAATATGTAGAAATAACAGCATACTATTGAATAACAAATGAGTCACAGGAGAAGTAAAAACAATAAAATAAAACAATTCCATGAGACAAATGAAAATGGAACACCACATACCAATATTCATGAGACGCAGCAAAAGCAGTTTTTAAAAGAAAATTTATAGTATGAAATGCCTACATCAATAAGGGAAAGAATCTCAAGAAAACAATTTAATGTTACACCTTAAGGAACTAGAAAAGGAAGCATAACCTAAGCTCAATGTCAATGGAAACTGGAAATTGCAGCGATCAGAACAGAAATAAACAAAATCATGTATGATAAAACAATAAAAAAATTTAACAAAACTAATAGTGTTTTATATAAGGATAAACTTGACACATTCTTAGACTACAAGAATAAAAAAGAAAATATTCAAGATCAGAAATGAAAGAAGAAACATTACACCTGAAACCATATAAATACAAAGGATTATAAAAAATTAACAATTATATGAAAAAGTCATATAGTCTAAAACATGGATACATTTATAGACACAGGCAACCTAACATGACTGAATTATAAATAAATAGAAAATCTGAACATACTAGCAATAATTAAGGAGATTGAATCATTATTAAAATTTCTCCCATTATAGATAAGCCCACAACTGTATAACTTCACCGCTGTATTGTAGCAAACATTTAGATAACTAACATCGAATATTCTCAAACTTTTCAAAATAACAGAAATGGAGGAAATACTTTCAGTCAGTCAATAAAACCAGCATTATTCTTATACCAAAGACAGACAAGGACACTGCAACAAAAATGAATTATACGTCAATATCCCTGATGAACATAGATGCATAAAGCCTCAACAAAATATCAGGAAACAAAATTTAACAGCACATTAAAAGATTCATTTACTACAATTAAGTGATATTTATTTCTCAGAGGCAAAGATGTTTCAACATATGAAAATCAGTACTGTGATACACCACATTAGTAAAATGAAAGATAAAAATGTGATTGTATCAATAGTTGCAAGAAAATTTTCGACAAAATTTAACACTTTTTTTTTTTTACGATGAAAACTCTCAACCAATTAGGTAAAATGTGAGTATTCCTTAACACAATAAAGGCCATGTCCTTTGTAACTAATATTATTCTCAATGGTGAAAAGTATAGCTTTTCCTCTAAGATCAGGGACAAAGTGAGAATGCCCACTCTCACTACTTCTTTTGACCATAGTATTGGAAATCCTAGCTGGAGCAATTAGATGAGGAAAATAAAAATTATCCTAACAGAAAAGGAAAAAGAAATGTCTCTCTAATTGCTGACATAATCTTATATAGAGAAAAACCATAAAGACTACATCAAAAAGCTGCTAGAACTGATAAATAATTTCAATAAAGTTGCAGAATACCAAATTAACATAAAAAGTCAGTTGTATTTGTATATCCTAAAAGCAAACTATCTGACAGGAAAATTAGGAAAACAATCCTTTTTAGAATGGTAAAAAGTTAATACTCTAGGTGTAAATTTAAACAAGTAAAATACGTATATACTGAAAACTATAAAACATGTTTGAAACACATGGAAGAAAACACAAATAAATGAAAAAATTTCCCATGTACCTGGACTGGAAGTGAGGGACTGTGTTAGAGGGACTTCCTGGAGTCAGGTGGGGGCTTTGTTTGGAGCGGAGGGCTTTCCTGCCTCTGGTCTGCTAGGGGCTTTTGTTTCTGCTGCCCTGCCTCTGGCCTGCCAGGGGCCTTTGTTTCTATTTTCCCACCTCTGGCAGGCTAGGTAGGGGCTTCATCTCTGGTTTTCCTGCGTCTGGCTCTTGGAGGTGGGGGCTCTGTGACTCAGGGTTTTAAAACAGTAACCTTTCTGGTAAAGCATTCAAAGAACAACTAATCCAGAGAAAGTTTGAAAGAACCCCTCTCCCTGGATGAGAACAGGAACGGTGAATGAATAAGCTCTAAACACCCCAGCCTGGAGCGTTACCCACATGGGGTCCCCTTCCAAGGTGTGGAAGCTGTCTTTTCATTCTGCCTAATAAACTGTGCTACCGCACACTCTTTGGGTCCATGAGTTTTATCTGAGGTGTAGCACTCAACAGTGACACTGAGGTACCCCCTTTCCCATTCTTCAGGCTTAGGGAGGCAAGAACCTGCAGGGAGTCTGGTTACAGAAGCATTAATGTAGTAAAAATGTTTTACTACAAAAATAAATCTTTAGATTCAATGCAATCACTAACAAAATTTTAATGTCATTTTTCACAGATTTTTTAAAACAATTTTAACTAGTATGGAAGCACGAAAGATACTAAACAGTCGAAACAAAATTGAACAACAAACAAACCTGAAATATCACACTTTCTGATTTCAAACTGTGTTATACAGTGGTTTTAACCAAATCAACATGGTATTGTGATAAAAATAGATACAACAATAAATGGAACAAAATGGAAAGTCCAGAAAAGAACCCACACATCTACAATCAATTGATTTTTGACATAGGCGCCAAGCATACACAATGAAGAAGGACAGTCTGTGTAATAAATGGCATTGGTAAAACTGGTTATCTACTTACAGAAGAATAAAAATAGACCCTTGTCTCACAACATATAAAAAAGTCAATTCAAATATATTAAAGACTTAAATATAAAATATGAATCTATTAAATTATTAGAGAAAACATAGAGAAAAAGCCCACGAACATTGATCTATGCAATAATTTTGTAAATATAAAATCAAAAGCACAGTAACAAAAGCAAAAATAAACAAATGGAATGTCCACAAGCTGAAAAACAACTTGAAGAGACAACTGCCACAGTGGGAGAAGGTATTTTTAACAATACATCTGATAACGGCTTGATATTCTAAATATATACGGAATTCAAACAACTCAACAATGATAAATCAAGTAACACAACTACGAAAATATGTAAGAGGACACACAAATGGTCAATTAGGTACATGAAAAAAATGTGCATTTATCACTAATGATTAGAGAAATCCAAATTAAAACTACTATGAGATATTCTTTTACATCTCTTAGAATGGTTTTTTATCAAAAAGATGAAATCTAAGAGTTGGCAAGGATGTGAAGGCAGTGGAAAAAAGGAAATTTTTGCTGATTGCTGATGGGAATGTGAACTAGTAAAGCCATTATTACCCTTACCACAGAATCCCCAAATAATCATCATGTTCTTAATTATATACTCCTCTATTTATTTTGTGTTAATTGCAGTAAAAGTTAAAAAAGTATGGGGTGGAGACAAGTAGGTGGCAGGGGTTATCTGTTGTAGGGTAAGTTTATACTCAGGATTATAATTCATCTTCGTATCTAATCTCTGAATTAATTACGTTATTCTCAACAGTTTTGTAACAGTCATTGATTCTTTATTGTCCTGTATTGTTTCGTATTCATCACCATTTGTTGAACTTGTGAGTTCTTTAAACCTGAGATTTATTTATTTATTTATTTATTTATTTATTTATTTATTTATTTATTCATTCATTCATTCATTCATTCATTGGGACGGAGGTTCGCTCTTGTTACCCAGGCTGGAGTGCAATGGCGCGATCTCGGCTCACCGCAACCTCTGCTTCCTGGGTTCAGGCAATTCTCCTGCCTCAACCTCCTGAGTAGCTGGGATTACAGGCACGCGCCACCATGCCCAGCTAATTTTCTGTATTTTTAGTAGAGATGGGGTTTCACCATGTTGACCAGGATGGTCTCAATCTCTTGACCTCGTAATCCACCAGCCTTGGCCTCCCAAAGTGCTGGGATTACAGGCTTGAGCCACCGTGCCCAGCCTTAAACCTGAGATTCTTATACCATTTGGAGAACCTTCTCTTTGCTATATGTATACTGGTTTCATCAACCATTCCTACAGCTATAAACAATCTCATCTTAAAATGCTCCTTCACAGAACTTTTCAATGCTGTAAATTAAGGACCATTTTTCTCCAATATGTGCAATATAGAATATCTTCTGCAGGTTCCAAAGTTTGTGACAGACTTCTGCATGGTGTGCAAAGATGGGTGATGCCTGGACTTCAATAATGAATCTTAGTAAGAGGAAAGTTTCCAGATTATGCCTCCTTAGAAATATAGTAAAGCCTTCAATTTTGGTATTTTCCATGACACTATCAAATGTCTCATAGGCTGAAATCTCTTACAAATTTGTCATTTTAATTTAACAGGTTACGTAACAGTTTGTATTACAGGGCTTATAATTATTCAAAAAAGGGTTACAAACTCTTATTTAAAAAGTGTTTACAGATCATCCAGGGCCTTATCTGAAATATGCTCAAAGGTGCTAATTTCTGGGATACATTTGTTTTCCAGACGTGAACAAAAGTTAATTGGATAAAAGTATATTGATTTTTTAATCTAAGTTTAAATAAATAAATAAATATATATAAATGTATATACATATACGTTTACACAAACAGATTATTATTTTCAAATAATAACTGTAAACTATTTCAACAGTATCCTCACTGTGGCTGAATAAATCAGCTTATTTAATCTACTTGGCTGGAAAAGTTGCTACTCACCACTGCTTTTGCCCACTGAATCAATGACTGAGTCCTTCCCAACATCAGGGAAAAAAAAAAAAAAAACTTATATACTTTGGATTCTAAATGTGAAGAATGAGAGCAAAGAAAGTGGAAGAATAAAAGCTTTGGTTTTCAGTGAACTCGGTGATATAGTATTTCTTAATGCATCTATTTTTATAAAACAAAAAACTAGATATAGTTTTGATCTGCAAAGAAGTAGTAGTAACAAATCATTCCTACCACTTTTGATTAGTAAAAACTATGACAATGGTAGAAATAGGAAACTAAGTTGTTCCAATTGTAGAAAAAATCTAAGAAAACCATGCTACAGTTAAAAGTGCACTATGAGTAAAATAAGGAAGATATATTGTATTCAAAGATTTAAAAATAATACTTTCAACTACTTAATAAAACAGTTTAAGGTGAACATTTTTAATAGTACACCTTGGAAAGAAGTGCTTATTATCTACTATATTTTCTCTAAACTTCAAATAATTTTATCAATTTGCTTCATCTATTTTTAATTCAATGCTTAAAATATTTTTAAAAACTCTCTGGACTTAATGCTTTTAATAAAAATCTTTAATTTCTCTAGGGTTGGCAAATCTCATCATAAACTGAATGTTTTACTGAAAGGTAATTTCAAATGCACCAAGAATCTTTAGGAGATACTTTTAAAGTTTAAATAGTCTGAGGTCAATCTAGATACGCATAAATGATGCAATTTAAGTGTTCCAAGGGTGGTCTAGGATCTGATTTCGAATACAACTGCTCTCTTACAGCATGGTTCCTCAGGGGCCTAAAGCATTTTTAAAATGTTATGTTAACTATCCTTCAGTATCATCATGAGGGAGGCTGAACCTATTATATCCAGTTGGCAGGTGATAAAAATAAGTCAATGAGAGGTTAAGTAGCTAATTCAAGGTCGCCAAGCAAGTTCTAGTGGAGCTAAAAATGAGTCTAATATTGAAATGATGTCACCTGACCAGGGAGATTCATTCCGAGCTCATTATGCTAAACATAAGACTTGGCTAAAAACATTAATTCAATTGAAGACAGAACCTAAAAAATATAAAAAACAAAAGAAAGCCCAAAACACCACAATTTTTTTATACCTGATATTTTATTTTCTCACACTGCTGCTTCAAATTTCTAATTCCAAAAACACTTTATTTTCAAGAAAAATAATGAAATCAAGGTAGAATTAAATAACAATGAAGATGATGTTACCACATGGCAGCACAACCTTGCAGACATCTGGGAATTTGGGGGCTGTGATTACTTGTTCTACAGATGTATTGCTAAGACACCATTAGTTGTCTAATCTATGAAGCCAAATTATTAGTCTTTGTAAAATTAAAGCATGATTATTTGAATCAGGCCCAGAAAAAAGAGATTGCCCTGCAATGCTGTCATAGGAAAAGGAGAATCATGAAAACACACTACAGCTGTTCAAGCAGCAACTAGACAGACAAACAAATGAAAGTACCTTGTGGTTTCCCCTGCCAATTTCTAAAATGGCCAGTTCTTGACAATTTTCAAAACACAAAGGCCATTGCAAAATGGCTAATCAATTTTCTGTGCTTCCTCTACACAGCCAAATAAATTATTTCCCACTGAAATCGTATTATTGATCATTTAGGAAAAACAAAAGAGTAACATATTAAATATTTCAGTAATTGGTGGCTCTGACATAGGGTTTACTTTCTTATTTTTCTTCCACAAAAATAGAAATTTTTTTCCAATAATTGAGCTACAGTGTATAATGAAAAATGTAAAGCATGTTATATGTTATGAGAGAGCTGTAATGAAAATATTTTAACACATAAACAATAAGAAATGAGGGATTTAATGAGAAAAATTAAATTTGGTAGCACCTGCACACCTTGGGTGCTTTCTCAGGCTAAGTGATTTACTCCTTCAAAATCGTGCATAATGGTTAAACTGCACATATATTCAGAACAACAAAAAAATAATCCATAAGTGTTTTTGTCACTTCTTGGCCATCATTATCGCTTTTATGGAATCTTTTTGGGAAACAAACACCCCCAGAGAGCCAATAAATTATCTATCTTTTATGCTTATCTGAATTGGTAATGAAATTCATTCTATGTAAACACCCTAGGGGGTAGCAGAATTGATTTTTATCCATTGTTCTGGACAACATTTAGTTTCAAAATAAAAAATGTTACCTTGTGACTGCTGTGCTTAATTGGCTTCTACATTTGCTGTATGACTGGGAGTGATATATGTGTGTCCCTTGACATGGTAAGATGCCATGACAAATTCAATTTCTCCTCATCGTAGAGAGCTAAAATATATACTTTTTCTGTTTGATAATATGAAGAATCAATGTATGACAATACAAAACAAAGAGTTTGTTCATTCTAGTAATAGATTTTTTAATGATTTGAACTACAATCAACAGGTTTTACTAGTCAATCAGAACATACTTTGTTTTCAAAGTATAACCTGTTTGTCCTATTGCCAATTCTTTTCTAATTCTAAAGAGCAATGCCAGAGGCTTTGTACTCTAGAAATACAAAACTTCTAATTTAGAAGTGGTTACCTTTCTCTCAGTTCTCAGAATTATATGTGAATCTCCCAAAATAGCATATTCCGGCAATAATGAAAGCCAGAGCTGGAGATATTCATTTTCCTGCCTGTGTTAGTTTGTTTTCACACTGCTATAAAGTACTACTCGAGACTTGGTAATTTGTGAAGAAAAGAGATTGAATTGACTCAAAGTTCTGCAGGCTGTACAGGAGGCGTGGCTGGGAGAACCTCAGGAAACTTACAATCATGGCATAAGGCAAAGGGAAAGCAAGTATATGTTCACATGGTCAGCAGTAAAGAGAGAAAAAAAGGGGAAACATTACAAACTTTCAAACAACCAGACCTCATTGTAGGGAAAGTTTACCCCATGATTAACGAAACTCCCATCAGGTCCCTCTTCCAACACTGGGTATACAATTCAACGCAAGATTTGGATGGGATCACAGAGACAAACTCACTGCCCCAGACTGAAGAAATGTATATGAAAGCTATTGCCAACATAAACTGGTGAACAGAGTCATTCAAAGGACTACCAGAAAGATCCATTACTGGAATTGCATTTCTTAACCATAAAAACGACTTCCTTAAACTGATATTCAATGATTTCTATAGTTTGGCATATACTTCCTGGGATTTACCTTACATCACATTATTTTTTAATCCCTTGCCAGAGAAAATGAAGTTATTATTAAAAACTTCATGAAATCAAGGCCTTATGCACTTTTGTTAATGTTCTTCTTTATTTTTGTCCTCTGTTGATCTAAGCCTGAATAAAGCCTTTCTGAAATTCTCTAGCATACACTTAAATATTCTTAAGTGTTTCTGTCATTTTTTCCCTCTCCTTTTACTTTCCTGTTTTATGGAAGAAATGGGAAAAATAGAATATCCTAGGGTTTTTTTCAGGATTAAGTGAGACATTACCTACAAATTACCTAGCCTAGCTACTGGATAATATTACATTAAATTCTTTTTTATACATTAAATTATATGTCCTGGAGCCCAGACAGGATACAGTAACTAAAACCAGACTGTCATACAAACAAACAAAAGCAGCCTAAAAAAATGTACAAAATATATGAAAATCTAAAAATTTTGAAAAGAAACAAAATAGGACTATGACACTGGGAGAAAAAGAAAAAAAAAAAGCAAGGTTAGCCCCAGGATCAATCTGCCTTCTGTGTGAAGGAACTTTTGTGAAGATAATACAGACAAATAGAAACCAAAAGGATCTTGAAGCCTTGCTTGGATAAGGAAAAAAGACTAGCTGAGAAAGGGGTAGGAAACATAGCTGGGACTTACAGGCATAGTGATGGAAAGAGCTTCATCTGAAGTTCCAAAGTAATAGCTCCAAAAAAGATGCTTTGGCTAAATGTAAAGCCAGACATGCATACGGTGAGAATCTAACAAGCTGATCAGAGAACAAGAACTAGACATCGGGTAACTAATGTGAAGCTGTGAGCCAAAGATCTACCAGAACTCACACATGACTGAGAGGTGTTCAGATTCTGATTATACAAGATAGAAATATCTCCCTGAACATTTAACACATTCAACAAAAAGACCAGGCAGACCATTTTTAAACACTAAGGCCAAACCAAAAAAAAAAAAAAAAAAAAAAAAAAAAAATGCTAGAGTGAAATGTCTACTCTAGTCCCAAACTAAGAATATTTAAAATGAAGATTATCCATGAAAACATTATCTGAGAGAATAAAACTCATTTTAAGACGAGACAAAAAAAATCTGTTCTCACGAACCTAGTGTTCACAATATCCATTACTTGTTGGAAAATTATTAGATATGCCAAGAAGTAACATGTCTACTTCTCATCAAGATAAACAAATGAGTTTATAAAAATAGGATCTAAAGTGGCAAATATGATCAAGTAATCATACAAAGGCTGTAAAGAAACTTCTGGCAATATTTATGTATTTATAGAAACATAAGTCATAAGAATAGAATCTTATGACTTAGAAATATAGAATAATAAAAATAACATGAACATAATAAAGTGTAAAAGAATATAATTAAAATTTTTAGAAATAAAATATCTGAAATAAAAATCCACCATTTATATTGAACAGAAGATTAGATGCTACAAAACTAACAATCGGTTATTGAAGATAATGGAAAAGAAAACGTATAAAATGAAGCACAGAAAAAAGTATTTGAAAATCTTACCATAACTTTAGTAGCCTGTAAGAAAAAAAGGTCGTCTATAATAAAACTAATTTGAGTTTATGGGGTGGGAGTTGGGGAGAGAAAAATAAGAAAATAATTCAAGAAATCACAGCTAAAATTCATTCCATTTTAATACAAAGTCTAAACTAAAAGGTTCAAGAATCTCAAAAAATATATATATGATAAATATAAAGAAAATCATATCAAGGCTCAAGATATTTAAAACCAGTGATAAGAAACTTAAAAATAGACATAAACAACAGTAACACAAAGACATATTGCCGTAGATAGAAGAAGCAATGTCAATCAGAAGAAAATGCAAATAGGAGCAGTGGCACACACTTGTAATCACAGAACTTTGGGAGGCTGAGGCAGGCTCATTGCTTGAGGCCAGGAGTTAGAAACCTTATTGGCTAACATAGCAAAAACCTGTCTTCACTAAAAATACAAAAATTAGCCAGGCATGGTGGTGCACACCTGTAATCCCAGCTACTGACAAGACCCAGACACAAAAAAATCACTTGAATCCAGCAGGTGGAAGTTGCAGTGAGCCCAGATCATGCCACTGCACTTTATCCTGCGCAACACAGCAAGACTCTGTCTCAGATAAACAAACAAAAAAGAGATAATGAAATTAATTGTAAAAGTGTTGAAAGAAATAAATATGAATTTAACTCTATATTTAGTGAGAGTACAATTAAAAACTAAGAAATGAAAGCAAGCAAAGATTAAACAATTTGTTGTCAGTAGACTCATATACCAAGAAATATTAAAAGGTTTTCAGGCTGAAAAAATATTATATCAGATGTAATTTTAGATCTATAAAAATAATGAAGAGAGGGTGAATATTTTAAAAGTTAGAGCAAAAACAACCTTAATAATGATAAACTCTGGAAAAGCAATGAAAAATCAATGAAACTGAAATTTTATTCTTTGAAAATAATCATATTGATACATTTCCATCATATTAATAATTTTCTATGGTATGTCTCATGCCTGTAATCCCAGCTACTTCAGAGTCTAAGGCAGGAGAATCCCTTGACCTCTGGAGGTGAAGGTTGCAATGAGCCAAGATCACACCATGTACTCCAGTCATGGTGACAAAGAAAGACTCTGTCTTAAAAATAAATAAATAAAAATTAATTATTAAAAGAATAAAAATCCAGTTTAGAGTATTTGAAATGAGTGATGGACATCAGTACAGAAGTTAAATACCTTCAAAATAATAACCTGGAAATGTTATTATACAGTAATACCAATAAGCTTCAACTAAGGTAAAATGCACCAATTCTTTGAAAGATACAATGACCAAAATTGAAAGAAGAATAAAATGAGTTAACAACAATCCTGTATCTACTCATTGAATCATATACTGAATGAAAGCCTTCCCACAAAGTGAGTTCAAGACAGGTTTTTCTTTGTCAGTTAAAAGCTATTTGATGAGGGCAAAATAATTGCACTTTTTGCATTAGAATTTGCAATTTGATATTGAAATACATTTTTAACTAAATATGGTTATGTTACACATCATTTTAATCAGCATTTCTCACTTTATTTTATTTTACTTTTGCTAATGACTTATTTCTTGCTCTTATTTTATGTTTAAACTATGGAAATGATGGTAGAAACAAAGCAAAATCGAGTGATTTTCTTATTCACTTTTCAAGGCCTAAGTTCAAAATGGGTTGTACAGCAGCAGAGACCACACACAATATCAACAACACATTTGGCCCAGGAACTGCTAATGAAAATACAGTGCAGTGGTGGTTCAAGAAGTTTTGCAAAGGAGATGAGAGCTTTGAAGATGAGCAGCATGGTGGCCAGCCATCGGAAGATGACAACCTCCAATCCAGAGCAATCATCAAAGCCGATGCTCTCACTACTATACAGGAAGTTGCCAAAGAACTCAAGGTTAACCATTCTATGGTCCTTCAGCATTTGAAGTAAATTGGAACGTTCTTATTAGCTGAGAGAAAATTTTTTAAAAATCATCATTTGCAAGTGTCATCTTTCGTTGTTCTGTGCAACAGCAGCAAAGCATTTCTCAATTGGATTGTGAATGCATCAAAAAGTGGATGTTATACAACAACCGGGGATGACCATCTCAGTGGCTGGACTGAGAATAAGCTCCAAAGCACTTCCCAAAGCGAAACTTGCACCAAAAACTGTTGTGGTCACTGTTGGGTGGTCTGCTGCTGATCTGATCCACTATGGCTTTCTGAATCCCAGTGAAACGATTATATCTGTGATGTATACTCAGTAAATTGATGAGAGGTACCAAAAACTGCAACGCCTGCATTCAGAATCGGTCATCGGAGAGAGCCTAATTGCATCAACAACGCCCAAATGCCTGTCACACAATCAACACTTCAAAAGTTGAACGAGTTGGGCTACAAAATTTTTCCTTATCTGCCATATTCACCTGACCTCTTGCCAACCATATACCACTTTTTCAAGCACCTTGACAACTTTTTGTCACAATTAGCAGGATGCAGAAAACGCTTTCTAAGAATTCATTGAATTCCAAAGCACAGACTTTAGGCTAAAGGAAAAAACATATATATCATTGGCACAAATGTATTTATTGTAATGATTCCAATTTTGATTAATAAAGATGTGTTCGAACCTAGTGATAATGATTTAAAATTCTTGGTCTGAAACCACAATTACTTTAGAACTAACCAACCTAATCATTAAGCAATACAGACGTAAATATAGCCTTCCATAAACTTTCAGCATACAGAACAGTAGAGCAAAACTTCTGAACCCATTGCATGGATTAAATTAATATTAAACCACATGAAAGTGCTTCCTTCAAAAAATAAAATTGTATGCATATATCCATCAAAATCATAGAAGAACAATTCTTAGCAATATATTAGCAAATAGAATAAAACCGTATACAGGAAGAATATAGTATCATCACTAAGTAGCATTAATTCAAGGAAGCTAAAGTTGATTAAAAAGTTGCTCTCTATGATTGCTCTCATTCTTTTACTAAAGACCTTAGCACAATATTATGAAGAAAAAAATAAAATAAAAGGCATATACTTTTGCAAGTATAGAGTAAAATTGTGTTTATCCATGGACAATATAATTATTATCTAGAAAATATTAAGGAATCTTTAAAAAATCAACCAAAAGCAATTTTTAATTTAGAACATATTTTATACAAAATCAACATAAACAAAGAATTGTATTTTTGTATACTGGCAACATAAAGTTTCAAAATAAACTTTAAAAATTAGTTCATTTACAATAACATTAAGATACATGAAATACCTTGTGATAAAATTGACAAACTGTTAGAAGACCTCAACTTCAAACAAAACAAAGAAAAAAAGAAAAGAGGAGTTTTTGATTTGTTTTGTTTTGTTTTGTTTTGTTTTTGTGAAAGGGAGTCTCCCCCTGTCTCCGAGGCTGGAGTGCAATAGTGAGATCTTGGCTCACTGCAACCTCCACCTCCCAGGTTCAAGCCATTCTCCTGTCTCAGCCTCCCGATTAGCTGGGATTGCATGTCCACAACGCCATGCTTGAATAATTTCTTGTATTTTTAGTAGAGATGAGGTTTCACCATGTTGGCTAGGCCGGTCTCAAACTCCTGACCTCATGATCCACCTGTCTCGGCCTCCCGAACTGCTTGGATTACTGGCATGAGCCACTACACACAGCCAAGATGAGAAAATACTTTATTGACATATTATAGAAGGCCAAAACCGGAAGTGTACCTTTGTTATTGATTGAAAAGCTCAAAAGTGTTAAGATAGCAACATTACAAAGATAGATTAGTAAATTTAATATATTCCCAATTAAATTTTAAGCAGATTTTTATATGTAATATTAAAAAAATCTCAAGTTTATTAGAGAATGCAGAAGACCCAAAATAGCTAAACATATTTTTTAAATGAAAAGCTTGTAACTTAGTTTCTAAAGTCAAATTTTAGTTTGCTTATACTGTCATGACTCCGTAATATTCTTGTAAAAATAGACATTTTGGCTGGGCGTAGTGGCTCACGCCTGTAATCCAAGCACTTTGGAGGCCAAGGCGGGCGGATCACCTGAGGTCAGGAGTTCAAGACCAACCTGACCAACAGGATAAAACACCGTCTAAAAAAAAAAAAAAAAAAATAGACATTTTACTTAATGAACCTGAGTAAATAATTCAAGAAGAGAACCTAATACAGGTTTATTATTACTTATCCAACGTTATTGGAACCAAAGTCTTTCAGATTTCAAATTTTTACAGATTTGGTAAAATTCCCATTATATTTACCTAGTAGAGCATTCCTACTCTGAAAATTAAAAATCTGAAATGCTTCAATGAACATTTGCTTTGAGTATTATATCAGAGCTTACAAAGTTTCAGATATTGCAGCATTTTGAATTTCAAATTTTTGAACTGAGAATATTCTAGCTGTGTATATGTTTTACCAACACTTGAAAAGTGTTGAATACATTTTTTCTTTAACAACTTGAAATTCATATAAAAATATTGATCCCTATTTGAAATAATATGTAGAAATTAATTTTAAATAGGCCACAGGTCTATATTTTAAATCTGAAGTGATAAAACTTCTAGAAGTAAACATAACTTATATTCATGATCTTATAATGGGCCAAAGTTTTGTAGATAGCACATATAAAACAACTATCGTAGAAAAAAGGACAAATAGAATGCCATCAATACTAACATTTTCTTCTCTAGAAAGACAGCATTAAGCAAAAGAAAAACAAATTATAGGTTGGAAACATAGATTTCTTTCATCTATATCTGAGTAAGAATTTGTATAAAACATTTATAAAATACCCTTGATGTTCAATACTCAAATAAAAAATTAAAAATGAACTAAGAGTTTAATGGGCATTTTATAAAAGAAGGTAAAAATGACATATAAGGATTTGGAAAATTATAAAATTGTGAATAATAGGGAAGAGCAAATTAATACAATTAGTTATCACTATGCATACTTTAATATGACAAACAGCAAAGCTGGGAAGGATACAAAACAACTCATGGATTGATGTTGGATATGAAATGCTACAGTCGCTTTGGAAAATGATTTGACAGTTACTTATCCAGTTAAACATACACTTACTATTGACATAATAATTTTACTCTTAATTACTTCCTAAAGAGAAACAAGAAGATGTCCCTGTGTAAACACATATAAATTAATGTTCATAGCAGCTTTATTCTTAGCTAAAATTTGGAAATAATCTAAATTTATGTAAATATGAGAGTGAATAGACAAATTGTAGTATATTCTTACAAAAGGGTAATATTTACAGTAAAATGGAAGTTACTATTGATACACACAGAAACATGAATGCATCTCCATAGCATGCTGAGGGAACAAATCCAGACAGAAAGACTACATGTTGTATGATTCCATTAAATAAAATGATTCTAATACTTTTTTGCAGCATACTTAACTAAAATCACAGTTTTCTTGCAATCAAATAGACTTGCAACTGTAGCCCAGTAAGAAATTATAAAACATCTACTTTAAAATGGCAAATAAGCTTCTTAGAAACACAAATATATTTACGGTTATGTAAACATGTATATATAATATAGGAAAATTAGGTATAGTGTGATAACACTTTAAAAAGATATCGCTAAAGGAAAAAGTAGAAATCAGCAGAGTAGAGTGATTGTCTTTTCCTGCAGACAAAAATGAGTTCTTCCTGTGATGACTGAATATTTAGCAACAATAATCATTTGGTTTAGGGTACTGTCCTATACACACTGTTTAACTGCCTCTATGACCTGTGCCGATGGATTTCAGTAGCACCCTTGTCGGAAGTTATAACAACCAAGCATTTCTTCAGACATTGCCAAATCTCCTCTGAAAGGAATCATTGCCCTTGGTGAGTCTTCTCTGAAAGAAATCATTGCCGCTGGTTTAGAATGCTTCGCATACAAACTAGGCAGAATTAAGAAAATGTATGTACACCAGACAAG
The DNA here is from genome assembly GCF_049354715.1 of Callithrix jacchus. Taxonomy (NCBI): domain Eukaryota; kingdom Metazoa; phylum Chordata; class Mammalia; order Primates; family Cebidae; genus Callithrix; species Callithrix jacchus. The sequence continues at coordinate 164,284,633 of NC_133504.1, forward strand.
GGGGAAGAAATCCACGAACTTTTATTCTCAATACCACTCTTGGTTTAATTTACAGGGGATTGTATATTTATAGGTCCATTTCAATTTTATAACCCAAATTTAATAATTATGCAATGCTTCCAGCTGCAGTTTATACCGTCCAATATTTGTCTAAGTGCTCAAATCCTGCTATTGATTTGTGAAGCCTTATTATTTCTCAAGAAATTATGCCTTTCTATTTCAGCAGCTCACAAATTTGTCTCCTGTTTTGTTTTTACTGGAAAACGTTACAGCACATATTTTTTTCTACTTGGGGTACTAGGAATCAATCACCCTTGTTTATAAATTTCAGCGAGTAAATAGTAATGGAATTTTCTCAAGTGTTTATGGAAAGAGATGCCATGTACTTTCATAAAGGGAAGGCTACGTTTTATGTACTGCAGCAGTATAATGCAAAATATTATGCATCTATAAAATTATTTTCTGTAGGTAAATCTATATCAAATAAATAAAACAAGATGGTAATTTAATTATATTTCTTTAAAATCACACTGTATTAGTCCATTCTTACGTTGCTATTGGGAAATACCCGAGACTGGGTAATTTATAAAGAAAAGAAGTTTAATTGACTCACAGTTCCACATGTCTGGGGAGGCCACAGGAAACTTACAATCATGGTGGAAGGCACCTCTTCACAGGGTGGCAGAAAGAAAAACAAATGCCAGCAGGGGAAATACCAGATGCTTATAAAACCGTCAGATCTGAGAACTCATTCACTATCACAATAAGAGTATGGGTGAAACAGCCCCTATGGTTCAATTACCTCCCACTGGGTCCCTTTCACGACATGTGAGGATTCTGAGTGTTACAATTCAATGAGATTTGGGTGGGGACACAAAGCCAAACCATATTACACACTACCAAAAATTCTATAAAAATAGAGAATTAACAACACAAAGTCAATATTGTGTAATGTTATGATCTACAGGGAATTAAAATTTAAAATATGGAATCCAGTGGAGAGAAGTTTTCACAATGATTACCATCATATTGTATAACAGAAATTCTCAACTGAGAAAGTAGGCATATAAAAACCATATAGACACATTTCTAATGCATGTGGTTCTTCTAGACCACACATTTGGAAACAACTGCTTTATTGGAGTAAAATACCAGTGTCTAACTATTTACTGTTAAATGTTTATTTTATTTTACAAATTGTTTAATTTAATAAGCTATTATACCTTTTTATAACCAGTCAGATGTATTTATTTTAAAATATATTTAAATCAGAGTTTATAGATTCGGTTAGAATGTGTTCCCTGAGTAAGAGAATATGTCTTAGTTCTATTAGTATAACTAGCTAAACGTTGACAGCACAGAAAGAATTCTAAGATTTATTAAAAAATCTCGTATATGTTGCACAAATTTGTATTTTTACAAAAGAACAAAAAGGGAATGTGAAATAATAATGGGCATTAATGTCAGAAACAGTAATTTAGTAAAAAATTATTTTATTTAGCAGGTATGTGTATTACAAATCAGTATTTATCAAACATTAATAATGCAGTGTTGACCCATGAAAATGATCAAGGACTGAGAAAAAAAGGTATTAAAAAATGTATAACTCAGGTTAACTCTTCTTGAGTAGGAAACTATTACATTTTGGGATTGTCTATTTTAATACGACATTGTTAAAATCTCCTTTAATTCATTGTGTTTATTGCTTGTACATTAGGCACGTTAGCTGTATGTCCTCTCTCAGCAAAAAAAGATGAGTGCAATTCTTTACTTTGGTAGAATTCTTTGTAAAGGTTTAGTATTTGCAAAACCTAAAAGTTTGAGAACTATTTATTAAAAAATTTGCTGAAAATAAATACCAGTTTTCATTGGAAGTTACTTTCTCACTTCAATATATTTATAAAAAAGAACATTTTTTCAAAGAAATTTTCTTTGTAGTCAGTCTTATTGAGATTCACTATTCTTCAAGGTGAAGGACAATAACCCTTAAAAGTACTTAAAAACTAAAAGGATACAATAATGTTAATAAAGAAAAGAAAGCTAAGATACTATAAATTGCTTAGGGATGATCGTATTTCTGGAAGTCATTCTTAACAGGCTTCTGGAGTCACTAATATTTCTTCTGAAAAATGTAAAAAGAGGGGAATTAGAATAACAGTCCTTATTTAGGCCACAAAATCATGAGTTTGGTTAAGGTAACACTCATAATACGTAACATAGTTTTAATTGTCTTAAATGATTGTTCTGAATGCACTTAGCTATATAGCATCATGTTTTTATGGCCATTTGCTTAATGTTCTAAAAGTTTTTAAAAGATTAACAATATGGTTAATTTTAGAATAACTTAATCTAGGTATTTAGTAAGTCTTTGGTATGTTGGATAATAAAATGAATTTAATAAGACCAACGTTGGTCTTAAATTTGCAAGTTGTAACTGGAAATAAGTAAACTATGTATTTTTTTTCCATTTTGCTTATTTATTTATTTATTTTGGATATGCAACTTTTCTATCATAGAAGTAGTAAATCACAATGTTAAGAAATCATGTTATAGGATCACACTCTCTTGATTTGAATTCTGCCTCAAAATTTATTAACAGAGTAAATGAGCAAATTTTGATTTCTTTTGATATTTATTTTTATTTCTAGAATAAAATCACAACAGTTACTTCACAGTTTTGTGATGGTAATCAAAGTAAAGTACTAAGCATATTGTCTGGATGATGTTAAGTGCCTAATATATGCAGAGTATAATTGTTACAATCATTATATTTTAAAGATAGTTTATGTTATTTTAAAAATTACGTAAAATTACAATGTAGAATTTTCAAAAATATAAAGATTATTTTCAGGAGATAACAGCAATGTTCTAGTCTAGTCATTTAAATGTTGAGAGAATTAAGGTTTCCACAAGTTACACAACACACTTAAGGTCATACAAAGGCAGAAAGAGCCACAGTTTTCTTTACCAGGTAAAGGTCTATTTTGTTAACACTAGGTAGGAAGCACCTGTGCTTTGTGTGCTTGTGAGAAGGACCCTTGAACCCATGCCCTTGTGATTCATACATTTACTACTCTATGACCTTGAGATAACTAGGACTAAAAATGTCATTTCCTTTCACACTGCCTATAACATCACAAGAGAAAGTAAGTTATGCATACAGACCTTTACATCCTCTTTTTAAAAATTTATTTTGGTCACATCTCATTCAATTCCAGTCATTAAAATTCTTCCAAATATTCTGCGGAATTTATAATACATCACCACTATCATTCCTTATGTATTCAAACTCTTTTCTTAGAAACTCATCTCTCTCCTAAGGATACTGTGTTCCCCACAGTTCTCTCAAATGGTAATTAGTTTCGGTCTCATACTGCTTGAGCAACAAGATCTGGAGGTGACCTCTCCACTCATTGATGTTTTGTGACTAATTTTCTTTCCTATACATTGCCACTTATAATTTCAATGATTAAGATCTACCATCCCTCATGATAGCATCATGTTAACAAAATTGTAATGATTTTTATATCATTCCACAGCACTTTTTAAAATTTCCTATTTCCCTTTTACATAATCTTGATTCCAGCCAAAGAAAAACTTACATGCCCACTTTTAACTACTGAGCTCTTGCAAATATTATTTTTTACTTTTAATTTTTGTGGATACATATTAAATGTACATATTTATTAGGTACATGCAATGTGAAATAAGCACGTCAAGAAGAATAGGGTATTCATACTCTTAAGCATTTGTCGTATGTGTTACATACAATCCAATTACACCCTTTAAGTTATTTAAAAGTGTACAATCTAATTATTATTGACTGCAGTCACCCCATTGTACTCTAAAATAGTAGGTCTTATTCATTCTTTCTATTTTGTTTTTATATTCATTAACCATCCCCACCTCACCTCCAACCACCCACTACCCTTCCCAGCCTCTGGTAACTATTCTTCTACTCTCTATCTCCATGAATTCAGTTGTTTTCATTTTTAGATTCTATAAATAAATGAGGACATGCAATGTTTGTCTTTCCGTGCTTGGCTTATATCACTTTACAGAATGATCTCCAGTTCTATCCACGTTATTGGAAATGACACAATCTCAGTCTTTCTAACGGATCAACAGTATTTTGTTGTAAATATTTACCACACAGTTTCATTCTCCATTCATCCCTTGATTAATAATTAGGTTAAACTGCTAACAAATTTTAGCTATCATGAACAGTGCTCCCGAAAACATAGGAGTGCAGATATCTCTTTGATATACTAATTTTCTTTCTTTGGGGTATATACCTTGCAGTGGGATTGCTGAATCATATGGTAGCACAATTTTTAGTTTTTTGATGAATGCCAAAACTCTTTTCTATAGTGACTGTACTGATTTTCATTTCCACCAACTGCACATTTTTATGTGAATAGTTCCCTATTCTCCACATCCTCACTAACATTTATTATTGACTGTCCTTTTGATGGAAGCCATTCTAACTGGGATAAGATGATATCTCATTGTAGTTTTAATTTTTATTTCTCTGATCATTAATAATGTTGAGCATCTTTTCATATTTCTGCTTATTATCTCTATATCTTCTTTTGAGAAATGCCTATTCAAATTTTTTGCCAATTTTTTTGAGAAATGACTATTCAAATTTTTGCCAAATTTTTGATAAGATTATTAGATTTTTTTCTGTAGAATTATTTGAGCTCCTTACATATTCTGGTTATAAATCCTTTGTCAGATGAGTAGTTTACAAATATTTTCTCCCATTCTTTGGGTTGTCTCTTCACTTTGTTGATTTTATCTTTTGCTGTTCAGAAGCTTTTTAACATGATGTGATCTCATTTGTTGATTTTTGTGTCAGTTGCTTGTACTTGTGGGGGTATTACTCAAGAGACTTTTGCCCAGACCAATGTTCTAGAGATTTTCCCCAATGTTTTCTTTTAGTAGTTTCATAGTTTGAAGTATTAGATTTAAGCCTTTATTGATTTTGATTTTACTTCTGCATATGGGAGAGATAGTTGTCTAGTTTCATTGTTTTGCATATGGATATCCATTTTTCCCAGCACCATTTATAGAAGGAACTCAATTTTCCAAAGTGTATGTTCCTGACAACTTTGTTAAAATGAATTCCCTGAATGTATGAAGATTTATTTCTGTGTTGATTCTGTTTCATTGGTCTATTTGTCTGTTTTTTATGCTGGTGTCATGCTATTTTGATTATTATAGTTCTCTAGTATAAATAAAAGTTGGATAGTGTGATTCCTAAAGTTATATTGTTTTTGCTTGGGATAGCTTTAGCTATTCTAGGTGTTTTATGGTTCTATATAAATATTAGGATTTTTTTCTATTTCTGTGAAGAATGTTATTGATATAATAATGCATTGAATCTGTAGATTGCTTTGAGCAATATAAAAATTATAACAATATTGATTCTTCCAATTTGTGAACATAAAACAATTTTCCATTTTTTGGTGTTGTCTTTAATGATTTTAATTAGTGTTTTATGGTTTTTATTATAGAGATCATTCACTATTTTGGTTAATTCCCAGAAATTTAATTTTATATGTGGCTATTATAAATGGGATTTTTAAATTAATTTTTCAGATTGTGCATTGTTGCATATAAAAACGCTATTGATTTTTGTGTGTTGATTATGTATCCCACAATTTGACTAAATTTTTCAGTTCCAATAGTTTTTTTATGTGTGGAATCTTTAGGTTTTTCTAAATAGAAGATCATATTATCTGCAAACAAAGATAATTTGGCTTCTTCTTTTTCAGTATATATATATATTTATTTTTGAGATGGTGTCTTGGTCTGTTGCCCAGTCTGGAGTACTGTGGTGGGATCTTGGCTTACTGCAACACGTCCCAGGTTGAGGCAAATCTCCTACCTCAGCCTCCCAAGTAGCTGGGATTATACACCTGGATAATTTTTATATCTTTAGTAGAGATGGGGTTTCTCCATGTTGGCCAGGCTGTTATAGAACTCCTGATCTCAGGTGATCCACCCACCTTGGCCTCCCAAAGTGCTGGGATTAGAGAGGTTAGCCACTACATCCAGCCTTCTTTTTCAATTTGGATGCCTTTTTTCTTTCACTTGTCTGATTATTCTACCTAGAAATTCCAGTACTATATTAACAGTGGTGACAGTGGACATGCCTTTATGCTCCAGATTTTAGAGGAAGTGCTTTCATTTTTTCTCCATTTAATAGGATACCAACCATGGGCCTCTCATATATTGCCTTTGTTATGTTGAGGTATGCTCCTTCTATCTCCAAGTTTTTTTTTCCTTAAGATTTGTATTATGAAATTACATTTAATATTATCAAATGCTTTCAAATCATCATTTGAAATCATCATATTTTTTGCCCTTTGTTCGGTTATTATTATGTATCACATTGATTGGTTTGCATATGTTGAACCATCCTTGCATTGCAGGGATGAATGCTACTTAGTCTTGATGAATGATCTTTCTAATATATTTTCGAATTTAGCTTGCTAGTATTTTGTTGATAAATTTTGCCTCAATATTCATCAGCAATATTGGGCTGTAGTTTTCTTTTATGTATGTTTCATTGTCTGGTTTTGGTACTACAGTAATATTGGCCTTGTAGAATGAGTTTGGAAGTAATCACTTCACCTCTAATTTTCAAAATAATTTGAGTAGTATTGGTGTTAGTTCTTCTTTAAATATTTTAATTAGTTTATCATGTCTCAGTGTTTTATTTACTGTAGGATTTTTTAATACAGTTTCCATCTTGTTATTTGTTATTTGTCTATTCAGGTTTTAAGTTTCCTGGTTCAAAATTAATAACTTGTGTTTATCTAAAAATTTGTATGTTTCTTCTAGATGGTCCAAATTATTGGCATATAGTTGCTCATAGTACCCACAAGTGATCCTTTGCATTTCTGCAGTATCAGTTGTAATGTTTCCTTTTTAATTTATGATTTTATTTATACAAATCATCTTTTTTATTACTAGTCTGGCTAAAGATTTATAAATTTTGTTTAACTTTTTAAAAAACTTACTTTTTGTTTCACATATTTTTGGATTTTTAAATTTCTATTTCTGCTCTGATTTTTCTTATTTCTTTTTTCCTAATTCTGAGTTTGATTTGCTCATGCTTTTCTAGTTCTCTAAGATGGATTGATACATTGCTCACTTGAAGTTTTTCTTCTTTTTTAATGTAGGCACTTATAGCTATGAAATTTCCTCAGTGTTGCTTTTGCTATATCCTATAGATTTTGACATGTTATGTTTTCATTGTCATTTGTTTCAACACATTTTCAATGTTTTTTATTTCTTCATTGACCCACTGATCATTCAGGAGCATATTGTTTGATTACCATGTATTCGTATAGTTCTCCAAAATCTTTTTATTAATATCTGGTTTTATTTCATTGTGGCCAGAAAAGATGTTTGATATTATTTCAATTATTTTTGAAAGTTTTAAGACTTGTTTTGTGACCTAATGCATGATCTATCCTTGAGAATAATGCATCTGGTGAGGAAAATAATGTGTATTTTGCAGTTGTAGGATGAAATATTCTGTAAATATCTATTAGATCTACCTTACAGTTTATGTCTGATTTATTGTTGTTCATTTTCTCCCTGAAAGATCTATCCAATGCAAAAGTGGGGTGTTAAAGCCTCCCATTATCATCGTATTGGGGCCTATCTCTCTCTTTAGCTCTGATAATATTTACTTTATATATGTGGGTATTCCAGTGTTGTGTGCATATATATTTAAAATTGTTACATTATTTTGCCAAATTGATCCCTTTATCATTATATAGTGCCCTTATTATAGTTTCTGTCTTAAAATCTATTTTGTCTAATGTAAGTACAGTGACTTGCTGTTTTTTTGTTTCCCTTGGGATGAAGTATCATTTTTCATCCCTTTATTTTAAATCCATGTGTGTCATTATAAGTGAAGTGTATTTGTTGTAGGCACCAGATCAATGGGTCTTATTTTTGCATCCGTTCAGCTCGCTTATGTTTTGATGGAAAGCTTAGTCCATTTGCATTAAATATTATCATTGAAAAGTAAGAACTTACTCTTGACAATTTTTGTGAATTTTTTATGTTTTGTAGTCTTCTTTCTCTTTTCTTCCTTTCTTCCTCTAGTGAAAGTGATTTTATCTGATATTATAATTTAGTTCCTTGATTTTTATTGTTTGTGCATTCATTGCATATTTTTTTTGGCATCAGTTAACACAATGTTTGGAAATACTACCTTATAACCCATTATTTTAAAAGGATAATAACATAGCACTAGTTTCATAAGCAAACAAACAAACCAACCAAGAAAACTCTATGCCTCAACTTTGTCCTTACGCTATTTAAATTTTGCTCTTTGTGTTTCTACCTGATTGTGTTTATTATGTCTTGAAAAGTTGTAGTTATTATTTTTTATTTATTTATTGTTCAGTCTTTCTATTCAGGATAAGAGTAGTTTACACACTATACTTACGGTGTTATAAAATTCTGTGGCATTCTGTGTACATTATTACCAGTGAGTTTTATATATTCAGGTGATTATTTATTGATTATTAATGTCTTTTTTTTCTGGTGAAAGTACTCCCTTTAGCATTTCTTGTGGGACAGTTCTGGTATTGTTGAAACTCCTCATCTTATGTTTGTCTGGAAAAGTCTTTATTTCTCCTTCAAGTTTGAAAGATACTTTTATTAGATCAAATCTTCTAGAGGGCAAGGTTTGGACTTTTTTTCTTCAGTATATTAAATATGTCATGCCACTCTCTCCTGGATTGTAAGGTTTCCATGGAAAAGTATGCTACAAGATGTATTGGAGCTCCATTGTATGTAATTTGTTTCTTTTCTCTTGCTGCTTTTATAATCCTTTTTTGTTCCTGATGTTTGGGAGTTTGACTGTTAAGTGCCTTGAGGTAGTATTATTTGGGTTAAAGCTGATTGATGTTCTATAACCTCTTATACTTGGATATTGATATCTTTCTCTAGGTTTGGAAAGTTATCTGTTATTATCCGTTTAAATAAACTCTGTACCCCTGTCTCTTTCTCTAGTTCCTGTTTAAGGCCAGCAACTCTTCAATTTGTCCTTTTGATGCCATTTTCTAAATCCTGTAGATGTGTTGTATTGTTTTCTTATTTTTTTCTTTTGTCTCTCTGTGTATTTTCAAATAACCTGTCTTCAAGCTCACTAATTCTTTTGCTTCATCAATTTTGCAATTAAAGGACTCTTATTCATTATAATACATACCTATTGATTTTTCAGCTTAAGAATTTCTGCTTGATTCTCTGTAATTATTTCAATGTCATTATTGAATTTATCTAATAGAATTCTGAATTGCTTCTCTGTTATCTTGAATTTTGAGTTTTTTCAACACAGTTATTTTGAATTCTCTGAAAGGGCACATATCTCTGTTTCTCTAGGATTGGTCTCTAGTGCCTTAGTTCATTTGGTGAGTTCATGTCTTCTGGATGGCATTAATGTTAGTAGATATTCTTTGGTATCTGAGCATTGAAGAGTTAGGTGTTTATTTTAGCCTTCTGTCTGAGTTTATTTGTGGTCATCCTTCTTGGGAAGGCTTTCAAGATGTTTGAAAGCACATGGTGTTGTGATCCAAGCTGTATCCTCTTGGTGGGTTGGGGGCGTGGGGGGAGCGGCAGCTATGTTTTATAACCAAAAATTTAATCAGGTCTCCATTCAATGACTCATTTCATATATCATATCTACATGCTTTCACAGAATATACAATATGGTCAACCCTGAATTGATCAGAAGGATGATGGGTAGGAATGAATATACAACAAAAGAAAATCTTCCTAGTGGATTTGTTAGAGTCTGGAAATGGGTTTATATGTTCTCCTGATTAAAAAATAAATAAATTAATTAAAACTAAGGTATACATTTACTCTAAACAAGCTAGGAATTTGAGTAAATCATATAATATTGTACATTTAGGAAACCATTACAAATACATATCAAAATGGTTCAAACTGATTAAACTGATGAAAGAATGTGGAGATATATCTGGAGAAAGAGGACATGACTAACCTAAAAATATTTTTATACAACATGATTATGAGCTTGGTTTCTATAACCAAACATTTTGATTTATGTAAATAATTGATTCAGGATTATTTGAATTTTAACAACTTTAAGAAAAATGCATAAGATGGACAGAATAAGGCTGATGATATGCAAAATGAGTCAAAAGGGATTACAATAATCCAGGTGGAAAAACATAATACTGAAATGAGAAGTTAAGGCAGAAAATGGAAAAGAGGTAGGACAGCCTTGTTGTGGGGTAACATTCAATAATGGTCATGAAGAAAATAATAATTTGGAGAGCTTGTATGGTGTCATTTGCTATGATGACAAAAGAAGAGCAAAATGTTTTTATTAGAGAAGATAGTGAAATTACTGAGTGGGAGTGAATAAAAAAAAAGAAGAAAGTCAGCAAACGTGAACTGTTCTTTGAGAAATTCTGACTTTGAAGAAAGAATCAGTAACACATTTTCAGCAAATAAATTTTCAGTGCCAGTTCTAGGATCTAAGGATATTGTAATTAAAAAACAAAAAGAGAGGGATAACTTGGACAACAGCTGAAAAGATATATTTGCTTCAGAAGGTGGAGTCGTTTCTTCTTAAGTCAGAGGAAACATAATCTAATATTAAGCTTCAGAGAGAAAGAGAGAAAAAAGAAAAAATATAGGAGAAGTCAGAAATAATAAAAAAAATCAAGGCCTTTATTCTGGAGGTCATGTATATAAGGGAAGGGGTCAAAAACACAATTGGATACGTTGTCTTTTAAATACAGGTGAGGTATATGCTGATTATGTCATATTGCATGCCATTTTTACATATATTAGGAGGAGATGCCCATGCAATGAATTCCCAAATACCTAATTTAATTCTCATTAAAATAAAAAGGTCCAGTGCTGAGAGAGTTGAGGGGTGATCCTTGGGTGAATTCAATAATAAGTATAATGAATTTAAGCTACAACATTTCTACTTAACATTCTAGAAGAAGTATCTGAGCTTGTATGCTGGGTAGGAGTTACAGAGGTATCCACAAAGAGGGAAGGGCATGATTAACTGGGAGACAGAGAAGTGAGAGTATTTCCTATGTCATGGAGCTGCATTTTGCCAAGATTAAATGTTTATCCATTGACTGAATGTGTGTCTTAAAAATTAGTACATTGGCATAAATGAAGTAGCACATTCTAGGCAGGATCCAGACCTGTTAGGTCTTGAACTCAAGAGGTAACTACAGGAAGTTAGACAAATAAAACCACCTTTGTATAACTGGAATGTTTAGAACATGGTGGATACCAAAAGGGAATATCATTCATGTCAGCCTGGAGTTAGACTGTAAAGTTCCTTTGTCGAAACCTTTTCCTGGAAATATTGCAGTCCCTGAATTTGTATAGAACTTTGGGTATTTTTCTATGACCCTTGACAGTTTCTAATATATATTTTAGTTATTTGTGTTAATTTCATAAACACAGGGATATACTTTAATTAAAGAACTAAACTGATATTATGATAGATTCACAGCTTTTAATATTTGTATAAGTCATAGTATAACAAATCATTTACTTTTATTTCACAATTTATATTGCAACATAGTTTATAAATTAGGCTTTATTTTAAAAAGTGAAGGTTAATGCAGGCAAAGGAATTTTCCATTTTGCAGTAGAAGTGTGAAATATGCAAAGAAGGAATTCACAATATCTCCTTCCATGGGCAATGTATTTTCTATATTTTATCTTTCTTATGGGAAGTATTTAAACTAGCAACTTGCAAAGATTGCATTAAAATGACATATTACCTTCCCAGGATTACCTCTTTTAAGCCAATAATCTCAGGAAACATTTGAACAAAAACTATAATCCTAGGTAGTGTTTAGTTCATTGATACAAGTCATCATAATCTCTCTTTTCTTCTATATCATTGCATCAGTTTTCCTGGCTTTCTTTTTTGAAAGTATATGTTGTGATACATTGTTTATATAAACATTCCCAAAATGTAGATGTAAATTATTAAGACCATAATTGTCTTTCCATTTACATTGGTATTGTACTTACTTTCATTAAATTTATTTGTTTTTTTTTTTCTGTAAAACAATTACACAAATTTAGTTAAATTTATTGGTGGTACTTTATTTTTGTTGCCATTTTATGTGAAATTTTAAAGCATACATTTTCTAGCTGGTTACAAGTACATAGCAATAAACAGAAATTTATACAATTTTCAGAAATACTGCCAAATTATCTCATTAATTTTAATTAATAAGTTTGCATTTTCCATTATCTTAAATCATCCAGAAGTGATGATACTTTTGTTTTCCCTCCATTTTGTGCTTTTTTATTTATTATCTCCAGTTACTACAATATACGGTGACTTCCACAGAAGTCGTAAACATCCTTACATTGCTCTTCATATTAAAAAGTATGTTTCTACCATCTAGTCATTAAATTTCCCTCTTTTAGAATGAAAAGGTACCTATTTTGTCTGGAATTATAAGTTTCTTTTTTTATTTTTTAATTATAAATAGGTTTTTAATTTTTAATCAAATTTATTAATGGTATGTCTGTTGAGATAATCATATAATTTTTATCCTTTAATAACTTAGTATAATAAATTGAATTATTGAATTTCTAATGTAAAATCAACATTTTATTCCTTGTGTAAACACCAATTTAGCTTTTTTTGATATTTGTTTCTTTCTTTCCTTGGAGATTTGTAATTATATTATTGTCTTCATCTATTTTCACCTTATTTTAAAACTTATTTGCAGTCCAGCAAAAAATATGGTCAGTTTGAGCCCAACATTTCAAAATTTGTTGAAGTTAGCTTTTGCTAGTAAATACTTAATTTATATATATATTTTCAATTATTCAGTGCAGATTTTTATATGTTCATTTGTTCAAATCTTTTGTTTCTGCTGTTCTAATCACATACATTCTTACTGATTTTGATCTAATGGTTTAATTACCTACAGAAATGTGCTGAAAGCTGAAATATCCAACAGTAATGGTGTTTTGCCAGTTTCTGTCTTTTTTTTTTTAACTTCATATATGTTGAGGTTTCAGTATATGCATACAAATGTAGATTTTCATAGTTCCTGGTGAATTAAATCTGTAATTGGTATAGAGTAAATCTAGTAATTTCTAGAAAAGCTATTGACTACAAACGTTTTATCAACTTTGTCTGATTATTGTAAATACATGATATTTCTGTGAGTATGTTCCTTTTACATCTTTTTCCATTCATTATTTTCCCAATTTTCCATGACTTTAACTTTTGAGCCTGCTCCAATTTAGAGAATATAGGTGGAAGGTCTTGAATTCAAGGAAAGATTTCTGTTGGTCTCATGACATGCAGGTGCCCTAGGTAATGAATGATAAGCGTGGGAGTGAGTGTTGACCAGGTGCAATGCAGAGCCCCCAGGTGGGGGAAACTTGCTGAATTAGAAGAGGGGAGAGTTATTGTTTCTGATTTTTGCATTTTTGAGCTTCACATATGATTAGGCATTACTAGGCAAAGTACAAGTGAGCACAAGCTAAATCTACAGATGGGGGTGCTGCATTTATTAAAGAGCGGTTGTTCAGATTAAAATAAGACAATTAAATGAACACAGATACCCACAAATTGTTGAAGGACTTTCTGATATATCCACAATAAAAGCATCAGTTTCAATTTGTACAATGACTCATTGCCTGTAAACCCTGGCAAGTTTATGATGATGTCCTTGGGTCTCATCTCACTTTGCAGATGACTCTGTGTAGCTTCAAAATACGAGTTTGAGATGCAGCAGCCACTCTCCCCAGTTCCTCCTGTCTGCCCTGCTGTGAAGTTGAAAAGCCTCTGCTTTTTATGACATCATTCCTGTTCTCGTTGGGTACTTGAATTTACTTCAAAGCAGTTTTCAACAATTTCAATAGAAGTGTTTGTGTATTTTTGTTTTTGTTTCCTTTATTTATCGCAGACTCCTCAACCAGTTAGTGACATATGTATTTCCTGGAAGAGCTTACAGAGTCCAAGCTCACTGACACTGTCTAGCAGAGACAAAATGCCCTCAAGGAGATAATTACCCCAACAATTGTAAAACAGAAGCTGTTTCTTTTGCCTGGTTGTGCAACACCATCTTATGATTCAAACAGAAGAACGTGGATATCCTCGATTAATACCTTGTTAGTTAGGTTACTTCCGTAGTGTTAAAGCAGATGCTTATTACCTGGGCGACAGAATTGTAAAGATTAACTCCACATATTTAATCTTATGCCACAGCTCATGTCAGCTCTTTGTCAGAGAGATTAAAAATGAAAAGCTATGAGAAATTGTGATGGATTAACTTGCGTTCCCCTAAATTTCATGGGTTGGAGTCCTAACTGCCAATGTGACTGTGTTTGGAGATAGGGCTTTTAGAGAAGTAGTTAAGATCAAATGAGGTCATCAAATGTTACTCTAATCCACTAGGGCTGGTGTCCTGCTAGAAATACTTTCTGATATATCCACAACAAAAAGCATCAGTTTCAATTTACCTGTAAACCCTGGTAAGTTCAGGATGATGTCCTTGGGTCTCACCTCACTTTGCCGATGATTCTGTGCAGCTTGAAAATACAAAGTCAGAGTTTGAGATACAGCAGCCACTCAGAGTTTCAGATGCGGCAGTCCTGCACACAGGACACTAGGACTCTAGGCCTGGTGTCTTGTTAGGAAGAAAGAGAGGAAAGGCCCTGTGAACTGGCTATCTGAGAACCTAGGAGAGAGGCCACAGAAAAACCCAAACCTGCTGACACATTGATTTTGGACTTCTAGCCTCTAGAACTGGATGAAAATAAATTTCTGTCATTTAAGCCATCCAATATGTGAGACTTTGTGATGGCAGTCCTAGCGAATTAATACAAAAACTTAATAATTTTAGAACACGAGTTAAATAAAATGTACTGTTGATACAGTCTTTGAGTATCCTTGATGTGCCTTTTAGGAAAAATGAGACTGACAGTTCCATACCATGCTGTGGTCTGCACACATGTGCATTGTTCTGATATTGCTGTTTCTCTACTAATGAATGAGAAGCCTACCTGAAATTGTGCTGCTTTGTCTTTAACTAGACTGGGTTTTTGTGAAGATTCACAATTGCTTTTCTGATGTTGATAAGATTAAATTCTGGGATGTTTATCTGCATATTCAGAGAGACTAAGAACTGAAGCTATGAATGTAGCCAGTCAACAGTGCATAATTACTGAAAGCCCATGTCTTCTTCCTAAACCTTTCTCATGGTCAGTGAAGCAAAGAAGAAGAAAGTGGATATTATTGGCCTATCTTTAGAATACTCTTCTAATGGAGAAAGAAAGACTCTTCCAACAAAAGAAATACGTATTTATGCAGAAAATACAAAGCAATTAAACCAAAATGGTTTTATTTAAGGTCTTTTCGTTTATTTTTGGTACATATCACTTTCTCTAGGTATGTGCACTGTGGCTCTAATTTATCTTGCTTTATCTCGTTTATTCTAGTTTTATTGAGAGATTTTTGTGGCACCATTTTATTATACTCCAATGTCACTCATGCCCTTAGATTGGTCAGCTTGAGATTTTTCTTTCCTTTACTCTCCATGATGCCCAGTAAATTACCCAATGGCTTTGGAAGTCTCATCTTGCCCTAAAGAGCAACAAGTAATGTCTGTCACAGCTGGAAGTCCTCACATAAGCACTTTGCCTGTTAGTTCATCCTGCAGAGAAGTGAGGCAGTGGCCATAGCCAAAAAAAGAAGTGACAGCTCAACATCATCTTAACAGACTTAAGGAGGATTCACTAAGTTTAAAATATTAGCTAAAGCTGTTTTTTGTTGGACCTCTGATCCATGGAACCTCTTTGATTGGCTGTTTCTTTGATATTGAAAGATAAAACAGATATTTTTGGTTTTAATTCTTATATTATTTTGGCATAAATACATTAAGCATTATCTGCATCTTCTGAAGAAATGAATTTAAATGGTCTGTGTTATTTGAAAGTCTATGAATTTGTTTTAATATACAGAAATAAAATTATGTAAGACTCAAATAATATTTTCTAATACCCTTAATTAAATATTCTAGAAATATAATTAAACTTGACATTTGTAGAATTGATTTGACATGATTTTGTTCCTTTTGATCTACGTTCCATTCTTCACTCTCAGTTTTGGAAGAGTAATCATTGAGGAGTCCATCAGCAGGTTCCTTTGACCATGGGTATTTAGTTGGATTACTGAATGCGATTTTCAGTAAATGGTACGAAAAGCAGTGAATGAGGTTAAGATATTTATTCCCTTGGATTCTTCCTCAAAATGTCATATTGAACTGCACTCAGAAAGGCCTCCTCAACATAACTCTTACTTTGCATTAACTGTTCCCATCCCTACACCTCTGGACCTAGAGGTAACGATAGTTTTAATGATTCTAAGCCTGGGTAATTGTGCTTCTCCTAAACCAACTCAAACTTTTGTAAATGGTCCATTTATAAATAAAACCCTTGAAACTTACAAAAGTTGAGACTCCATCTTTTTTCTATTTCAAACTTGACCAATAGAATTGCAAAGGTTCTATTTACATTTACTCTGCCTTGTGACATATACTTGCTTAATTTCTACTAATATATCTTCTTATTTTCATTGCCTATTTTTGGTCTTTTTTTTTCTTGTCCTCTTGTTTTATAAGTTGAACTTGAACCCTTTTTCTCACTCTATTTATCGTTTTTAATTTTTTGAGGAAGTTAAATATTCTTTTTTTTTTATTTTTTATTTTGAGACGGAGTTTCGCTCCTGTTACTCAGGCTGGAGTGCAATGGTGCGATCTCCGCTTACCGCAACCTCCGCCTCCAGAGTTCAGGCAATTCTCCTGCCTCAGCCTCCTGAGTAGCTGGGATTACAGGCACACACCACCATGTCCAGCTAATTTTTGTATTTTTAGTAAAGACGGGGGTTTCACCATGTTGACCAGGATGCTCTCCATCCCTTGACCTTGTGATCCAGCTGCCTCGACCTCCCAAAGTGCTGAAATTACAGGCGTGAGCCACCGCGCCCGGCATTCTTGACTCAGTCTTCTCTTTATAACCCTAGCTATTTTAACATGAGTATTTAAACAAATAATAAATTATCAATATTTTCTCTAGCTTTCTCGATAATACATGTAATAGAACAATTTAATTCCGTCTCTCCTTCAAAACTTTTATTGTATTGTTGCTTGGTATCCTGTTCCATTATCACCCCCACCCATGCAAAATTTGTTATTATTATAATGGTTTTCTATTATCATTCCTTGGGTTGTTCTATCAATGTATTTACCATTATCAATTTGTTCATTGTCTCTATTCACATATAAGATCTCCCATATAAAATCATTTTTCTTGTGCCCAAAGTATACACTTTTAGGCTTTGCTTTAGCAGCATAAACTGTTTGGTTTATGATTGTAAATATTTATTTCTGTTTTCATCCATAATTCATAGTTTAGCTGTTTTTTTTTTTTTTAATTGTACTATAGGTTCTGAGGGACATGTGCAGATCATGTGGGATTGTGGCGTAGGTACATACATGACAAGGTGGTTTGCTGCCTCCATCCTCCCCCAAATACTATATCTAGTATTTCTCCTCATGTTATCCCTCCCCACCCTCCACACCTACTGCTGTCCTGACCCTACGCCCCCCAACTGACCACAGTGTGTGATGCTCCCCTCCCTGTGTCCATGTGTTCTCATTGTTCAACACCCACCTATGAGTTTAGCTGTTTATTGAAATTTAGATTGACAAATTCTTTTCTCTCAGTCTGCTAAAATATTTTTTCTTTATTCTGGCCTCCATTATTACATTTGAGACCTTATCCAAGAAAATCTCTTTTGTGTGTGTGAATAATCTGCCTTTTCTTTACTGCAACTTTTAAAAATCTTTCTTATATTTCTGGTCTTCTGTAGCTCAGCTTTGTTTATTGCTTTGTTTATATAAATATCAATAACAATAACTTTGTTTATTGACTGGTTGATTGCTTTGCTGGATTCACCATCCTACTTGCTATTTACTGGATTTTTCAGGATCTGGCTCTTGGAAGAGAAGAAGGACATTAGCAGAAAAACTTGTGAAATTTGAGTAAGATCTATGTTTTTTAAAATAGTATTGTCTCAAAGTTAATTTACTGACTTTGGTAAATGTTCCACACTGTACATGATGTTACCATAAGAGAAAGCCAAGTGAAATATATAACTGTACTATTTACTTTTCTGTAGAATGAAAATTATCCCAAAATTAAGATAAAATACATTCTTTTGGAGTTGTCAATATATAGCATATAACATATAAAAATTATATATCCTGTCTATGAAACCATCTATAAGCCAAAGTTATGACAAATAATTAAAGGCGAAATTAATGCCATTAATATATTATATAAATAAAAATGAGTATATCAGAAATTACAATGCCAAAACATAAATGTTCAATTTAAAAACATAATAAATAAATGGGGAAAAATCATTGAATGTGATTATATATGTAATTCATGATGAAAAATTCCATACATGAGCACAATATATGAAATGCAATGCTATCATAAGATGATTTTTAAATTACGATGTATAGAAAGATCTGACAGAAACAGTGCAGTAGTAGATGGGAGTATACAGTATCTCTTTCTCAGTTCTGATGAGTTAGAATATACAAAAATTAATTAAGGCCAGGAATGGTGGCTCATGCCTATAATTCAAGCACTTTGGAGACCAAGGTGGGCGGATCACTTGAGGTCGGGAGTTCAAGACCAGCCTGACAAAAATGGTGAAACCCCATCTTAAAAAAAAAAAAAAAAAAATTAAAACAATCTTTGTGATAATGTTGAATCTCTATGTGTGTTTTATTTGCTCCTTGCATTTCCAGTAGAAGAAATTAAAAAAACAGAACCAATCACATAAGTGATACATTAATTTAGAAGCCAACAGGGATTTTGAAACAACTCAGATTAGAAACAAGTGATAAATTAATTTAGAAGTCAACAGTGATTTTGAAACAACTCAGATTAGAAACAAGAGGCAACTACCATCTCAAGGGTATAAAGGGTCTTAGAGACAGGTAAAATTACCTCATGCCAGTTCTGTGGGATCTGGAGGCACAGAGAGAATGATTGCTTTGTTGGACCTTGGAGCTCAGAAGAAATTGACCCATGTTTTCAAAGCTTCAAAGGACGAGAGGAGGAGAATCAAATAGATCTTAATCTCCTGTTGACTCTTCTAGTCTCTCACCAGAAGTTCTATTTGGGATATTCTTGTCGGAAGATAGTTGAAAAAAAAAAAAAAAAAAAAGAGTATAGCAAATACATTTTGCAACTAAAAGATGATAACTGGATTTGAAAGCAAACCTACAATAATACCCATGTTATATCTACATAAGGGGAAGAAACATTTATTTACTCAGGCAGACCAGAAATTCTACAGACCAGAAATAATAGACACGCTATGTTTTCAAACACTTACATATTTTAAACAAAAATAGAGGAGAATATTGGAGAATGAATATAATTGAATTTCTGCTGTCATGCAGAGAGACACTTTTCACTTACAAGGGCAAAAGAAGAAAGTATAAAAGATATTTGCTATTTTCATTTTTTTAATTTTGACTTTTGTTTTAGATATAGTGGTACACGTACAGGTTTGTTAAATGGGAATATTGCATGATGCTGAGGTTTGGAGTATGGATCTTCATACCCAGGTAGTAAGCATAGTACTCAATACGTTTTTTAACACATGCCCTCCTCCTTCCATCCGCCGTCTAGAAGTCAATAGTGTCTGTTGTTCCCATGTTTAGGTCCATATTCTCAGTTTTAGCTCTCATTTATAGGCAAGAACATGTAGCATTTGGATTTTCTGTTGCTGCACTAATTTGCTTAGGATTATGGCCTCCATGTTGCTGTGAAAGACACGATTTCCTTTTTAATGGCTGTGTAGTATTCCATGGTGCATATGTAACAAGTTGTCTTCATGCAATCCACTACTGATGGGCAGCTTGGTTAGTTCTATGTCTTTGTTATTGGGAGTAACACAACAATGGACATGAGAGTGCATCTGGCTTTTTGGTAGAATGATTTATTTTTCTTTGGATATATACCCAGTAATGGGATTGCTGGGTTGAATGATAGCTCTGTTTTAAGTTCTTTGATAAATCTCCCAGACTGCTTTCCACAGTGGATGGACTAATTTACATTTCCAAAAGCATTGTACAAGTGTTTCCATTTCTGTGTAGCCTCTCCAGTATCTGTTGATTTTTGACTTTTTCGTAATAGCTGTTCTGACTAGTGTGAGATGGCATCTCATCATAGTTTTGATTTGCATTTCTTTGATGATTAATGAAGCTAATTATTTTTTCATATTGGGTAAAGGACTCCTATTTAGTACATGGTGCTGTGATAACTGGCTAGCCAATATAGACAATTGAAGCTGGATCCTTATCTTTCACAATGTACAAGATTAACTCCAATTGTATCAAAGATTTAAACATAAGACCGCAAACTATACAAACCCTAGAAGACAACCTAGAAAATACTATTTGTGACATCAGCCTTGGGAAAGAATTTTTGGCTAAGTTTCCAAAAGTGATTACATTAACAACGACAACAAAAATAGACAATTGGGACCTAATTAAAGTAAAGAGCATTAGCACAGCAAAAGAAACCATCAACAGAGGAAATAGACTATCTATGAAAGGGGAGAAGATCACGAACAATGCATCTGACAAAGGCCTAGTATTTAGACTCTTTAGAGAACTAATCAAGCAAAAAACAAATATTCTAGTTAAAAAGGGGAGAAAAACATAAACAGTCAATTCTACAAAGAAGATTTTTGGTTTTGTAATCATAAATAATTGCTGTAGATGGAAACTATTGAATTAAAAGACAAATGTTTTGCCTTTTGAGGAAATTTATGTAATTCTTTAAGGGGAACAAGCTAATCTATAAGTGAACACTGGGTGTTCTGATCTTCTTGATCATTTTTAGTATTATTATGTACCCCCTTTTAATTTCTGAAATTCTTTCCTTTAAAGCTTATACTTTCTATTCTACTTGCAGAGGTGCCATAGCGCTTTGGGATCTGCTTAGATGATACATCTGGAGTTTATGTTTCCCTCTCCCTTCAAAGGCTTTTAGCCCATGATCAACACCTTAAAGCATCAGAGCCCAGTAGTGCTGCCCCAGGTTGCAACAAAGTGAGGTGTAATTTATTCTTGAGCATGTCCTTGAACATCAGAGCATAGCTTCCCTTCATGAGACTTTGTGTGACTTAGCACGTTTGCTTGCCTTCTTCCCCTTCACTGGCATGTCCTGAAAGAAATACCTTCGTAAGTCACTTACACATATAGTCTCATGAATTATCTTTTCAGACTTTGCATCTGGATAATGCAATCTTAAGAAAGTACATATGATGGTTTGAAGGTAGAATTGGTGAGGAGTGAGTACTTAGACAGAAACTTGATTATTAATAGGTAGATCTGCTACCAACCCTCCCCCAAATGTTTAAAGGGAGAGGTAAGTTGAGAAGTTCACTATTTTAGATATTATTCAGAGGATGGTGAAAAGTGTTGGAGAGTCTAAGCAGAGTGGCTTAGCAGAGTAGCTTTGGAGTAATGGTTTAGAATTTTTTCTGTTTCCTTTTTTCTTCTTGTCAGAAAAGATGGTCTAAATATAATTTAGTGAATGGATGAATGGATGGAAAAAGGATAAGGCTAGTTTCAGGGATACTATGTGTATTAGAGTTTTCTAGAGGTACAGGACTAATAGGATAGATGTATATATAAGAGGGAGTTTATTAAGGTGTTTTGACTCACAAGGTTACAAGGTGAAACCCCATCTGCAAGCTGTGCAGCAAGGAAGCCACTTCGAGTCCCAAAACTTCAAAAACAGGGAAGCCAACAGTGCAGACTTCAGTCTGCAGGTGAAGGCTCAAAAGCCCTTGAAAACTACTGGTGTAAGTCCAGGAGTACAAAAACCAAAGACCTAGTTCAAGAATCCAATGCTTGAGGACAGGAAGCATCCAGCACAGGAGAAAGAAGAAGGATGGAAGACTCATCCAGTCTCTTTTTTCATGTTCTCTGCCTGCTTTATTCTAGCCATGTTGGTTGCTAATTAGATGGTACCCCAGGCAGAGCAGATTGAGAGTGGGTCTGCCTCTTTCAGTCTGCTAACTCAAATGTTAATCTTCTTTGTCAACACTCTCACAGATACACCCACGATCAACACTTTACATCCTTCGATCAAGTTTATACTCAATGTCAACCATCACACCATGTAAGAGGTGAACACTGGGTATTCTAATTTCTTGATCATTTTTATTATTATTATGTACCCAGTCTTAATTTCTGATTTTTTTCCTTTAAAGCTTATAGTTTCTAGTTAACTTGCAGAGATGCCATAGCACTAATGCCAGAACTAATATCATTTTAATATCAGCAAATGCTGATATTAAAAGGAGAGAAGATAACAAACTAAAGTAGCTTTATTGATATAGAGTAGTGGATTCAAGAGATATAAACATAGTTTATTTCACAGGAATTGATCATGAATCAGAGGTAGTACAGCAGAGAAGTTTAAATGAGGGCTGTCTTGCCATTTTCAAACTATGAGATCTTAAGCAACTTGTTTCAATGCCTGAGATACCAATTTTTTGTGAGAAACAGAGTTAATAAAAAAGTCACTTCCTCAGGGTCTTATGAAATTAAAATGAAAGAAAACATTCAAGACATTTAGTACATGACTGTCACATACTGGAAGAGGTATATGATATATGTAAGAAGGGAAATTATTTAAAAATGATTCTAAAGATTCTATTTAGCCAGTTGGACCAATAATTAATTTCATTGAAAGCTAAACTCCTTCAATAGTTTAAACATGGTATTTCTCCCTCAGCCTTTTCTTTGGCCTCCATTCTCCACATCTGTTTATCCTTTTATAAAACCTGTCAATCTAAAACTTGGAGATAAGCCCAAAACAAGTTGATGTGATTAGTTACTGGGAAAATAAAATGAGGTGTAAGTTAGAAAATTCTCCCTGATGCAAGCATCACACAATAATTGTCATCCCATGAAATTTATAATATTGGTATTCAAGTAAACGTCATATACAAGGAAAGAATATGCTGTTGACATTTTTAAGGAATGTGTATTAGTGTGTACCTGTGGATGATGAGAAATATAATTATTATAATTTAGCAATCTAACTTACATTTTACTCTTGGTCATGAAGACTAAAATGCTTAAAAATGTAGTCATAAAATTGAGGCTAACAGGGGAATGTCATTTCATCTGCAGTAGTCTCCCTGACAAGTGCTCTGTGTTGACCAAACAACACTTTTTCTCACAGTGTTCTGTTGTAATGTCTGTCAAAAGCCCATCATAATTCTCTATAATAAACTCTATTTCCTAGAAGCCCAAGCATTGGTCAGACAAATAAACAGTGCATGACATTTTTCTTGCAGAATGTGGTCTTGTTCTGAAAGCAATTTTCCTTGTATAATTTCTATTTGAAAATCCATTCATTTGTGACAGCAATGTAAAGAGAACATTAATTTTAGTACTCTGGGGATTGTTTTCCTTAGTGGCCAGTGCAACATCACCAATGACAGTGAGGAAATTGCTAACTTGAAAACCTACTGGCAGTCTCCCAGGAAGAGGGCTATCAGGGATCCTCAGAAATGGGCTTTATGAGTTGGGCGCAGTGGCCCATGTCTGTAATCCTGGCACTTTGAGATGCCAAGGTGGGTGGAACTCCTGAGGTCTGGAGTTTAAGACCAGCCTAACCAACATGGTGAAACCCTGTCTTTACTAAAAATACAAAGATTGGCTGGGCATGGTGGTGCATGCCTGTAATTCCAGCTACCTAGGAGGCTGAGGCAGGAGAATTGCTGGAACCAAGGAGGCAGAAGCTGCAGTGAGCTGAGACTGCACCGCTGCACTCCAGACTGGGTGACAGAGTGAGACTCTGTCTCAAAAAAAAAAAAATAAATAAATAAATAAATAAATAATAAAAAAGAAAAGAGACAAAAGAAAAAGAAAAACTGGGCTTAATGCAACTTTGATATGCCTACTTTGAGATCCCATGTATCAAAAACTAAGTGTGTTTCAGAAGGAGTACTCCCCTTCAATAGGAGAAACAGACACTTTTATAAAGTGTGTTCTCTGTGAAGTGATCCATATTTTTTAGGGAGGTGTCCAGTTGGAATTTGGTATCTTATAAAGACTTAAAATGGCAGACACATGTGGAAGTTGCAGATGTCCTCATACTATAAAAAGCTCTTCAGCTAAAGGCAGTTATATGAGATATATTTCTGTAGAAGTACATTTTCCAGGAATAAATGATATTGAACTGTGTAATGCAAGATATCTCAAGCTGACTATGAGTAATACTTGCCAGATGTGATTTTAAAGTACAGACTGCTAGGTCCCAAACGGAAACAGAAGTGTTCTCTAAGGAATGAAGTCTTTTTTTTTTTTTTTTGACTTTGAGAATCGCTTTTTCTCCTGGGCTGGAGTGCAGTGGTGCAGTCTGCACTCACCACAAACTCTGCCTTCCAAGTTCAAGCAATTCTCCTGCCTCAGCTTCCCAAGTAGCTGGGATTACAGGTGCCACTGCCATGTCGGCTAATTTTTGTATTTTTAGTAGAGACAAGGTTTCAAGATATTGTCCATGCTGGTCTCAAACAGCTTATCTCAAATGATCCACCCACTTCGACCTCGCAAAGTGCTGGGATTTCAAAAATGAGCCACCACATCTGGCTGAAATCTATTTTTAAATGGAATTTTTGTTATGTATAATAAGATGACTTAGGAGAAATACCAGTGTTGTGTTTAAAAATATGGATTTTGATAGTAACTTTGCTACTTCTGGCAATGAAGGTCATTTCTGCACCTGAATTCTCATTAATATTCAGAAAGCATTTTTATCTTTAATGATTTATTTATTAAATAGATAACGGCAATTTTAAAATTTTATTATCATTTTAAGGCTATTTGTTTTTATGTAAGTTGCCAAAATACTTTATCCTCAAGACTGAAGAATCAAAAAAATCCTTAATTACTTGGAAATCTACATATTTCATAAAGTGCACTTGAGAACTCTACAGGGTACTGCAAATGAAAAAGCTGTGAAGGGAAAACTGAAGACACAAACTTGCTCCCTTCTACTCACAGCAAAAAAGGTCATGTCTTCATTTGTTGATGCATAGCAAATTATATCTAGATTGAAGCCAAAACTACCAAAGTTTTAAACAATTCATTTTTCGGAAGCATGTCCTCCTTCAATGATTGTTATCCTAACCCTTGGATTAACTGAACCAAGAGAAAACGGAATGCTCCCTGATACACTGTCCTTAGTGTAAAGAATTTCTTGGGTACAGCATTTTCTCCAACACCATCTGTCCATTATAGTTGGAAAATAGTGCCCCTCTCTTTAAGATACCTATGATTTGTTCCCTAGGACCTGCGAATATGCTCTGTTGTATGTCGGTATTCTGATCTTAAAGTACATTATCATGGATTTTCCAGGAGAGTACAGTGTAAAAGTAAGAGCTTTTGAATGTTCAATAACAAGGCAGAAAAGTTTGTATCAGAATCAGAGAGAGAGAGAGAGAGAGAGAGAGAGTAGAAGATGCTGCACTGCTGTCTTTAAAGACAAAGGGGCCGGTCGTGGTGAGTCATGGCTGTAATCCCAGCACTTAGGAGACTGAAGCTGGTGGAACACCTAAGGTCAGGAGTTTGAGACCAGCCTAACCAACATGGAGAAATCCCATCTCTGCTAAAAAGAAAAAAAAAAAAAAAAAATTAGCCAGGCCTGGTTCTGCATGCCTGTTATCGCGGCCACTCAGGAGGCTGAGGCAGGAGAATCCCTTAAACCCAGGAGGTGGAAGTTTTGGTGAGATGAGATCCTGTTACTGCCCTCCAGCCTGGGCAACAAGAGTAAAACTTCATCTCAGAAAAAAAAAAAAAAAAAAAGATAGAGGAAGGATCCATAGGGGAAGCAGGCAGCTTTGAGAAGCTGGACAATGCAAGGGAACAGATTCTCTGCTGGAACCTCCGGAAAAAAACAGGCCTGCAGATGCACACATTTGAGCCCAGGGAGACACCCATTTCATACGTGGGACATCCAGAACTGTAACATAATTAGCTTTTCTTATTTTAAGCCACAGAGTTTGTGCTTATTTGTTAGGGAAGCAATTGGGAATAGCTAGTGAGGTAGTTTCTATGGGTTTAACCCTTCTATCATGAGTCAATTTTATTAGTAATGTTTTCCCCTCCATAGCTTTTGCTTATGTTTCTAAATCTCTGGCATTTAGCACTCAAGTATCAATACACAATCAATCTACGTCCTCCTCTCTCCATTTAGTTTGTGGTTGTTCTTTTTCCTCCAGGGTTGAAGAGTTTCTTTCTTCCATCCAATTTGCCAGCTTCACTCACTGCTGTACTGGAAAATCAGCTTGATTACTTTGACAGGCCTTCAAATTTGAAGCCTAGCAATCTTTTGGAGTAATCTCTATGGTAGCACATCTAGATTGTAAAATGAGTTGTTGCAACAGAAACCATTTACCTCTCATGATGTCTAGAAGAGCCCTAATGTTTAAAAACAATGTTTTCAGGCTAACTGCAGTGGTTCATGCTTGTAATCCAGCACTTTGGAAGGCTGAGGTGGGCAGATCATCTAAGGTCAGACATTCCAGACCAGTCTGACCAACATAGTGAAACCCTACTAAAAATACAAAACTAGCTAGGTGTGGTGGCATGCACCTGAATCCCAGCTTCTAGGGAGGCTGAGGCAGAAGAATCACTTGAACCCAGGAGGCAGAGGTTACAGTGAGCTTAGATTGTGCCATTGCACTTCAGCCTGGGCTATAGAATGAAACTCCATCTCAAAACAAAAAACAATGTTTCCGTCTTTGCTTGCTGAAGGAGTCATGAGGGAAAATGAGCGGAAGATGATATATACATGATAACAGAATAAGATGAGACAAGAATTCCTTTTGTATTACTCACCATTATATTGTTAAAATAAATTTTTTTTTTGCTTTGTTTTATTTTTCTAGACCAAGTCTTGCTCTGTTACCCATGGTGGAGTGCAGTGGCATGATGTTGGTTCACTGCAGCCTCTGCCTCCTGGGTTCTAGTGATTCTCCTACCTCAGCCTTCTAAGCCTGATTACAGGCACCCACCACCACGCCCTGCTAATTTTTGTATTTTTAGTAGAGATGAGGTTTCACCATGTTGGCCAGGTTGGTCTCAAACACCTGATCTCAGGTGAACCGCCTGCCTCAGCCTCTCAAAGTGCTGCATTTACAGGTGTGAACCACCATGTCGGGACTGTTTTTTTTTTTTTTTAAATTAAATGTTTATTTGCTATATAATTTTTGCTTGAGTCAGACTGTATTCTATAGAAGGAAAATAAAATAAAAAAAGCAATAACGAGATTTAGACTAAATGAGACAGAAAATTCATAAGGATATCCAGGACTTCAACTCAGGTCCGGAACAAGTAAACTCAATAAATATTTATAGAGTTCTCCATTTTAAATACACAAAATATTGATCGGCCATTATTAATACCCATTTTTACAATGAAGCAATATTCCTGTTCTCTCTCCCTCTTTTTCTTCCTCTTTCTTCCTCTCCTTCTCTCCTTTTTTTACTTTTCAACATACTAATTCCTCACCTCTACTCAATACATTCCTCTGAACACCTGATTCCTTATGATTCTCCCGTCCCACTGAAACCTCCAATTCATTAAAAAAAGCAATAAATATTCAACTAAGGATTAAATTAAACCTCAGAAACATTTATTTAGCAACATGGCTATTAGTTGCAATACATTACTTTGATTTAGTGTTGTTAAAATATTTTAAATTACGCTTCATAAGCCCATATTGCAATTTTGCATAAATACAATAGATCAGTGAGCTACTGCTTATTAAAGGTGTGTTGTGTTTTGTCACTAAGTGCTTCAGGTACACTGTTACATTGTTTTATTTATCTTCACAACCTCCCAACTAGGTAGGTTATATCTTAATTTTTAGATTATGAAATTAAGGTCCATAGAAATTAAATATATGGGTCACATAGTTTCTCAACATAAAATTTGACTAATGGTCATCAGCTTACAGAGATTCAAATAGACAGACTCCCAAAATAATCTGAAAGATAGTACTAAGAAATCTTCCCATCTATAACCTTGCTATGTATACTATAAAATAAACTATTCCAGTGACCTCATAAAGTTGTGAGTATTGCAAAAGAACGAGATAAATTAAAATGTCTAAAACATACATTTACTACTATTGTTAGTTAAAACAATTATTATTCCTTCTATTTGGTGCTATATTTGCAGCTATTTTAGCATAAAAAACTTAAACCTAACCAATTAACTCAAGGTTACATGTTTTAGAAAAGAATAAATAGAAAAAAATAGAAAGTGGTTTCTGAAATACTCAAGTGAGTGTATGTGTAAAGTTTGTGTGTATGTAAAACTCACATGTATCAATTAAATTTAATTAATGCCAAAATATTAGTGCAGTATTTGGCCTATATGTTTCCAAATTTCAGGAAAAGGAATGTATGCCGTGTTCTATAAACTGTCTGATTGCATAGTTTGTCTTCTCTACAACAGTTAACTCAGCCCAAATTAATATATGATGTTTGATATTTAAAAAATTGATATGGTGACATTATAATATTGAAGTTATATTGGTTCTTGAATGATGTTCAACAAGGTAAAGTTATAAGTAATTGAATAACAACAAATGAGCACAAAGTAAAGAATAAAGCTGAACAAAGATCTTGGAGGGTTATAAATACTGTGTATGTTTACACAGTATTATATATAATATGTAGAATAGAATATGTATGCATTATATTTGTATACATCGCACACATATGTATACACACACACATATACACATGGCATACATAACTCCTTCTTGTCTATGTGTAGTCCTGTAATATGTGTTAGAAGTGCTTATATTATACCTCTCCTTCTGTAAATAAGGCAAACATAGAGCCATTTCAATTTTATTATACTTTGTAAAAAATCATGCAATTGCTTCCCAACCAGCAACTTGTGTTGATGACATATCTCCAAATTTTGTTTCTGTAACCAAATGGCCTCAGTATTTTACTTTGTCTGCTCTTCCTCAAACCTTGTTTAAACTACCTTTACGATTTTAAGGTCAAGGCAATTTTATTGCCCTATTTATGTATTTGAGTTGAACATATATTATAAGCTATGTTTGTGTGTGGGGACATTATATTTCATTCAGAAAAACTGATGAACATATTTTTGTTCTGGTACCACAAAAGAAGTAATGATATTGCAAAGACATTTATTGTGATTATAAAGCTATTGCTGAATGCATCTGCCAGTTGCATCAGATCTGCTGGAATGTTATTTTATCCATTTCTGATTGAGCGAGGCAACATTGAATAACAGGTACACTTTCAAGTTATGAAGAGTCTGGACTCAAGAGTTTGGAAGTATCTTATGATCTCCAGTAAACACTTCATGTGAAAGGCTGTAATTAAACTTAGCTCTTGACCAAGCAGACCTAATAGGCATCTACAAAAATCTCCACCCCAAATCGACAGAATATACATTCTTCTCAGTGGCACCACGCACTTATTCTAAAACTGACCACATAACTGGAAGTAAAACACTCCTTAACAAATGCAAAAGAAAAGAAATCATAACAAGCACTATTTTAGACCACAGTGCAATCAAATTAGAACTCAGGATTAAGAAACTCACTCAAAACCAAACAACTACATAGAAACTGAACAACCTGCTCCTTAATGACTACTGGGTAGATAAAGTAATTAAGGCAGAAATAAATAAGTTCTATGAAACCAATAAGAACAAAGACAAAACATACCAGAATCTATGGGATGCAGACAAAGCAGTGTTTAGAGGGAAAATTATATCACTAAATGCCCACAACAGAAAGCAGAAAAGATCTAAAACTGACACCCTAACATCACAATTAAAAGAAATAGAGAAGCAAGAGCAAAAAAGTTAAAAAAAAAACTAGCAAAAGACAAGCAGTAACTAAGATCAGAACAGAACTGAAGCAGATAGAGGCACAAAAGACCCTTCAAAAAAATCAATGAATCCAAGAGCTTGTTTTTTGACAAAATAGATGCACTAGACAGACTAAAAAGGAAGAAAAGAGAGAAGAATCAAATAGACACAATTAAAAATTGATAAAGTTGATATCACCACTGATCCCACAAAAATAAAAACTATCATGAGAGAATACTATAAACACCTTTACACTAATAAACTAGAAAATCAGAAGAAATGGATAAATTCATGGACACATCCAACCTCCCAAGACTAAATCTACTTCCCAGGAAGTCAAATCCCTTAATAGACAAATAACAAGTTCTGAAATCAAGGCAGTAATTAATAGCCTACCAAGGAAAAAAGCCCAAGACCAGACTGATTCACAGCTGAATTCTACCAGGGGTACAAAGAGGACCTGTTACCATGCCTTCTGAAACTATTCCAGACAATAGAAAAAAGGAAATCCTCCCTAACTCATCTTATGGGGCCAGCATCATCCTCATACCAAAACCTAGCAGAAACACAACAAAAACAGAAAATTTCAGGGTAATATCCCTGATTAACATAGATGCAAAAATCCTCAATAAAATACTGGCAAACCAAATCCAATACCATATCAAAAAGCTAATCCACCACGATCAAGTTGGCTTCATTCCTAGGATGCAAGGGTAGTTCAACACATGCAAGTCTATCAACATAATCCATCACATAAACAGAACCAATGACAGAAAACACACAATTATGCTGAAAGATGCAGAAAAGGCCTTCCATAATATTCAATAGCCATTCTCTCAATAAACTAGGTATTGTTGAAATGTATCTCAAAATAATAAGAGCTATTTGTGACAAACCTACAGTCAATATCATACTAAATGAGCAAAAGCTGCAAGTATTCCCTTTGAAAACCAGTGCAAGATAAGGATATCTTCTCTCACCACTCCTATGCAACATAGTATTGGAAGTTCTAGACAGGGTAATCAGGCAAGAAAACGAAATAAACCGTATTCAAATAGAAAGAGAGGCAGTCAAATTGTCTCTGTTTGCAGATGACATTATTGTATATTTAGAAAACCAAATTTTCCCAGCCCAAAATCTCCTTAAGCTGATAAGCAACTTCAGCAAAGTCTCAGGACACAAAATCAATGTGCAAAAATCACAAGCATTTCTATACACCAATAATATACAAACACAGAGCCAAACCATATGGGAACTCCCACTCACAATTGTTACAAAGAGAATAAAAAACCCAGGAATACAATTTACAAGGAATGTGAAGGACTTCTTCAAGGAGATCTACAAACCACTACTCAAGGAAATCAGAGAGGACACAAACAAATGAAAAAACATTCCATGCTCATGGATAGGAAGATTCAAAATTGTGAAAATGGCCATATTGCTCAAAGTAATTTATAGATTTAATACTATTCCCATGAAGCTACCATTGGCTTTCTTCACAGAATTAGAAAAAAGATACTTTAAAATTCACATGGCATGAGAAAAAAATCCTATATAGCCAAGACAATCCCAAGCAAAAGGAACAAAGCTGGAGGCATCATGCTACCTGACTATACTACAAGGTCACAGTAATCAAAACAGGATGGTATTTGTGCAAAAACATATAGAGCAATAGAACAGAACTGAAGCCTCAGAAATAATACTACATATCTACAACAATGAAATCTGTGAAAAGCCTGACAAAACAAGCAATGGAGAAAGGATTTCCTATTTAATAAATGATGCTGGGAAACTGGCTAGCCACATGTAGAAAACTGAAACTGGATCCCTTCCTTACACCTTATGCAAAAATTTACTCAAGATGGATTAAGGACTTACATTAAGACCTAAAACCATAAAAACCCTAGAAGAAAACCTAGGCAATACCATTCAAGAACTAGGCATGGACAAAGACTTCATGACACCACCACCAAAAGCAATGGCAACAAAAGCCAAAATTGACAAATGGGATCTAATTAAACTGAAGAACTTCTTCAGAGCAAAAGAAACTGTCATTAGAGTGAACAGACAACCTACAGAATGGGGGAAAAATTCTGCAATCTACCCATCTGGCAAAGAGCTAATAACCAGAATCCATAAAGAACTTACACAAATTTACAAGAAAAAAACAACCCCATCAAAAAGTGGGCAAAGGATATGAACAGACACTTCTCAAAAGAAGACATTTATGTGGACGACAAACATCTGAAAAATGCTAATAGTTACTGGTCATTAGAGAAATGCAAATCAAAACCACAATGAGATACCATCTCACACTAGTTAAAATGGTGATCATTAAAAAGTCAGGAAATGACAGATGCTGAAAAGGATGTAAAAAAATAGAAATGATTTTACACTGTTGGTGAGATAGTAAATTAGTTCAACCATTGTAGAAGACAGTGTGGCAATTCCTCAAGAATCTAGAACTAGAAACACCATTCGACTCAGCAATTCCATTTACTGGGTATATATCCAGAGGATTATAAATCATTCTACTATAAAGACACATGCATATGTATGTTTGCTGTGGCACATATATGTTTATTGTTTAGCTTCACAATAGAAAAGACTTGGAACCAACCCAAATGCCCATCGGTGATAGACTGGATAAAGAAAATGTGGCATATATACACCATGGAATACTATGCAGGCATAAAAAAGAATGAGTTAATGTCCTTTGCAGGGACATTGATGAAGCTGGAAACCATAATTCTCTGCAAACTAACATGGAAACAGAAAACCAAACACCATAAGTTCTCACTCATAAGTGGGAGTTGAGCAATGAGAACACATGGACACAGGAAAGGGAATATCACACACCAGTGCCTGTCAAGGGGTGGGGATAGGAGAGGGATAGCATTAGGAGAAATAGCTAATATAGATGACAGGTGGATGAGTGCAAACCATCATGTCATGTGTATACCTATGTAACAAACCTGCACATTCTGCACATTTATATCAGAACTATAATAATGATAATAAAAAATGGTTAGACATTTTTGTAAACTGTATATAGACACATCATTGCCTTAGCTATAAAAACACATATGCAAAAGAAATTCTTTAATTGTCTACACTGTGGAGTGAGGATCATCTTTGATACTTACACGAAGCCACTATTCTGCTTTATTCTTTATGTTTGTGCTGTTCAAAAACATGATGCTGCTGCTCATTGATCTGCCCTACCCAGAATCACTTGAAGGGCTCCACATTTGAAAGTGGTTCTCAAAGAACTCTCTGTGAAGCCACATGGGTTCCAGTGAAGTAGTCCACAAGACATGATATGCAGAAATGGGGAAATACACATAGACTCAGACTTCTGCAGCAACCAGCATATGTATGTATGTATGTATGTATGTATGTATGTATGTATGTATTTTGTTTTGTTTTATTTTATTTTATTTTATTTTATTTTATTTTATTTTATTTTATTTTATTTTATTTTATTTTGAGGCAGAGTTTGGCTCTTGTTACCCAGGCTGGAGTGCAATGGTGTGATCTCGGCTCACCACAACCTCTGCCTCCTGGGTTCAGGCAATTCTCGTGCCTCAGCCTCCTGAGTAGCTGGGATGACAGGCACGCACCACCATGGCCAGCTAATTTTTTGTAGTTTTAGTAGAGACACGGTTTCACCATGTTGACCAGGATGGTCTCGATCTGTTGACCTCGTGATCCACCTGCGTCAGCCTCCCAAAGTGCTGGGATTACAGGCTTGAGCCACCGTGCCCGGCCCAGCATATGTATTTATACCTACATGTTTGAAAAGTATCTTGTATTCAATTTCAACTATCAACGAACAAAAGAAGAAAGCAACTGACCTAAGTCTTGAAATTAAAATTAGCTTTATGCTCCATTACTGAAAATTGGTCTGAAATTCATACTTAGGTCACTTTAGTTGAAATGCTTATATGCTATATAATGTTCAGACAACCACTGCTATATTTATGATTATAAAATCACCTTTCAGTTTCTTTTATTAATGTTTTTATAGATATTGTGTAGATTCTGAACATTTTCTTTTTTTCTAACTCAATTATCAAAAGGAAAATTTACAATCCAAATACACTGTCTCTTTATTTTTCCAGCCTTACTGTGTTATGGCTGACAAATAAAAATCATATACAGTATATTTAAAATG
Source organism: Callithrix jacchus (assembly GCF_049354715.1). Classification (NCBI taxonomy): domain Eukaryota; kingdom Metazoa; phylum Chordata; class Mammalia; order Primates; family Cebidae; genus Callithrix; species Callithrix jacchus. The sequence goes on from NC_133504.1 coordinate 164,318,863, forward strand.
TATAGGCTGAGGTCATCTATGTGTATTCATTTGGAAGCAATTGCCATAATTAAGCTAAATAACATAATGATCACTTCTCATAGTTTCAGTTTTCTGAGTGTGGTAAGATGCAGTTCAACTCTCAGCAAATTTCAAGTATAAAACACAGTATTATTTAATTACATAACTATGCTGTTATGTTAGATGTCCAGAACTTGTTTATCTAATAAGTGAATCTTTGTATTCTGACAAATATCTCTCTAATTCTCCTAGAGAATTAGACCATGAGCCCTTAAGACCCATCATTCTACTCTTTGCTTGTGTGAGTTTGACTTTCTCAGAGTCCACATATAGGTGTGATGGATCAATATTTGTTTTTCTCTGTTTAGTTTATTTCACTTAACACAATGTCCTACAACTTTATCCATGTTATCTTACATGGCTGGAATTTTTTTAGGGCTGAATAATGTTTATGTATATATATTATATATAATAAAAATAATATGTATGTATATTCCTATATATATCATATTTTTATATTGTTTAAATCTACTCATCTACTAATGAACTTTAATTTATTGCTGTGTCTTGGGTATTGTGAATAATGGTACAATGAACATGGGATAACTCTTTGGCATACTGACTTCATTTATTTTGATTATACATGCAGAAGTGGCATTGTTGGATTTTATTTTATTTTATTTTATTTTGAGGCAGAGTTTGGCTCTTGTTACCCAGGCTGGAGTGCAATGGTGTGATCTCGGCTCACCGCAACCTCTGCCTCCTGGGTTCAGGCAATTCTCGTGCCTCAGCCTCCTGAGTAGCTTACTTAAAACTATTTTTAAGTTTTTCAGAAACTCCTATACTGTTTTCCACTAACAACTGTAACAAGGTACATTTCCAGCAATATTATAAGGGGTTCCCTTTCCTGGACATTCTCACCAACAGTTATTCTTTTTTGTCTTTTGGTAAGCCATTCTAACAGGTGTGAAGTGGTATCTTTTTGTAGTTTTGATTTGCACTTCCCTGATGATTAGTGAAGTTAGATACTCTTCCATAATCTATTGGCTACTTTCTTATCTTCTTTGCAGAAATGTCTATTGAGTTTATTTCCATATTTTAATCATGGATTTGTGGTGTTTGCTATTGAGCCGACTGAGTTCTTTGCATTAATTGGAAATCAACCCTTTATCAGATACAATAAATCCATTCGTACCTGGACCCATCCAACACAATTGCAGAAAAGACAAAGGAAAGGTCCTAAAAGCTACTGAGGAGGGTGGAAAGAAGAAAGAACATGTTGACAATTGCTTTCCCACCTGCAGTAACAGACGACAGTGGAGTAAGAGAAGTAAGCATGAGATTAGAGATGATCCCCAGCTCAACTATTACTGAATGAAATATTTTTTCTTATTGTATGGGTTGCTTTTTCAATTTGTTGATTATTTCTTTTGTTGTGCACAGTTATTTTTATTCTGAGGCAATTCTAATTGTCTAATTTTGCTTTTGTTGCATGTGCCTTTAATGTCATATGCAAAATATAATTGTCTTGAGCAAAGTCAAGAAGTTTTCCCCTGTGTTTTCTTTTAGAAGGTTTATGGTTTCGGATCATACTTTTAAAGTCTTTAATCCATTTGAGTTGATTTTTGTATATTGTGTGAGATAAGGTTCCAATTTCATTCTTATGCCTGTGGATATCCTCAGTAGCCCATTCTTTATAATGGATAGATTATTCAGACAGAAAATCAGTAAGAAAATAGCAAAACTTAACAACACTATAAATGAAATGGACCTAACAGACGTATACAAAAATTTTCCCTCAACAGCAGAAGAATATACATTCTTTCTACAGGCACATGAGACATTCTCTACGATACATTACATGTTAGGCAATAAAACAAGCTTCAAAAAATTCAAGAGGGCGGCACCTCTTTTGAAACCCAGACACCATGGATAGTCCTGAAAAAGCCTCAGTCCTGGAATTAACTATGGGATTTTAGAGATTATTTAAATGGGTATACAATAGAGGTACCCAGGACAAAGACCAGTTATAATAACAAGTCAGTCACAATGTAAAAAGAAAATAGTCTAGTAATAAGGCAGTAGCCCATTTATTAAAACTGAAAAAAATCTGAATTATATTAGTAGCTATAGTAGCTTGATATTGATTATAGAGCTCTATAATTTCTCACCATGATTCTGAAAAGTGGAAGGCCAGATTTTGCAAATAATGAGAACTGAAAAGTAATCTGGCCATTACAGCATTCCTCTATGTATGGCTTCTTGGCAACTAGAAGCATCCTTCTACCAAATTAATTAGTAAATTTAAAATGCTAATTTCCAATAATCAAACTACCCTTAGAGAAAAACAATATTCAGCTGAATCCAGTGAAAAAAACACAATTGAGAATGTCTTATATTTTGGTCACTTCAGATATGCTATCTTGACAGAAGAGGTTTTCTTTCCCTTCTTCTCTCCCTCCCCCTTCTCCCTCCCTCCCACCCTCCCTCACTCCCTCCTTCTCTCCCTTCCTTCCTTCCCTCCCCTCCTCTTTCCTTTCCTTCTTTTTATTTGCCAAATTAACAATCCAAAGTGTATATACTACTTGCTGACTACAAAGTACATGTAAGCAATACCTCAAAATTTGAAATGCAACTACAATGATGAGAACGTCCTAAAGGTTTCAAAACATTTGAGATCTGCCGCACATCTTTTGAACATGTTACCAGTACCTGAGTGGGTATTTGTAGCCATTTTCAACAGTTCTTACTGCTTTCAGTATGTCACGTAAAACGACAAAACAAGTTTCTTACCAGTGAGATCATTTGCATTGAAGATATAAATTTAAAGAAAAAGGAAGCTCAGTTTAAGTGGGCAATGTGGGAGAATAGCAGCAGAAAACTAAAGAGCTAGCTAGCTGATGATGAACCGAAGAGGGGTGCTTGAAATTGCTATAGACAAAAGCGACATTCAGAGAGCATGTAGAAGATCAACTTCAAGCACAGTATTAACTTTCTGAAAAGACTGCAGCCAACATGCCAACCTGATATAAAGGCTTCAGAAATGAGGTAACTGTTTATCAACCATGTCATGTTACAGCCCACAAGGTGAAGAGGTGAAGAATTGGAGCTACCAACAGTTACAAGAAATAACGTATCTAACTTTAAATCTAACTTCTAAACATGAATAGTTGCACTGTCAATAAAGCGATTTTTTTCAGTGTCCTTCCCAGAAGGCTGAGATTTTTATTTACCACTACATGGAGCCACTTTCAATGGAAACAAGTCAATTGGGATTAATCATTATTATCACCTGTCTTGGTCATTAAATTGCAATACTGCAGATATCAAAAATATCCAAAGTGCTTGAAGTCAAAAAATATAAAGAAAATGCTTATGTTATGACTATTATGTAGAATTCTAAGACCAGTAACTCGACACCATTAACAGACAATTTATACCAAATATGAGATTTAAGAATATTGGAAAACAGCCTTTTTAAAGTTGTTAATGACATCTTTAATACAACTGTAACAAAATTTCCTCCTAAAAAAGGAAAATGGTATATACATCCTTTCTTACTTACCAGCTAAGACTTTTACTAGATTTAATTAGATAACAATAACAACCCACATTTCTTGGGTATTTTACATGTATTAACTCTGTATATTAACTCATGTATTAAATGTATATATTAATGTACTTATTATTTATAAAGATAAAAGGAGGCCAATATAGTTATTCATTCCCTTTATTTGCAAGTACACAAAGAGAATAAATAACGTTTGGAAGCCACACATGAGTTACAAAAGGCAGAAACTGCCTATAGACCCAGGAAGTCTGATTTAAGAATTGTCAATGTAGATAATCCATTATCCTAAATATACTCTATGTTGGACCAGTTTCAAAAGTTCTTGGAAAAGAACAAATAAGTACTAAACGTAATGCTTTATCTTTTCAGGTACTGTTCTATAATTAATGAGTATTCAGAAATGGGTGGGCCATATGCACCCTATTTTATAATGCTTTACTGGATGTTATCCTTAGAAACTGATTTGAAATTACATCAAATAAAGCATTATCAAATAGGAGGCATAGTTTTTTAAATTGACTTGAAATAAAAAGATAAAATTTTTAGATGGATGCTAGTAATTATTAAAATCATTTAAGAATATCTCATTTTGACCACAGAATAGGAGGGATCGAGACAATTTCTGGGGAGGAGAAAAAGAGTATGAAAAGCACCAGAAATGCAGTTACTTTTCTGTGATGGTCCATTTTATCCCTTAGTTTTCTAAGATGTTTCTTGCCTTCTCAGACCACACAGTATGCAGAAAATGACTTGTCCAGAGCACTAAACTTACATTAATCCAAAACAGTCCCTTAAACTAGAGTATCCTATGCCTAATTCTCAATCCTGGGAGCAAAGATCTTACTGTCCCCAAATGAATCTAGTCCTGTCCAGCCAAATTGTCCAAAGGATGGAGTCACACAGAAAAGACAAACATTTCTAGTTTAATTTGCAGAGAACAGAAAACAGCTCATTTTCTCCCTATAACAAGATAAAAATATTTTTAAGTGGACATGCGGCAGCATTTGCAGTAGGAGTATATGTTCTCACTCAAAATGGATGTTGAACAATGAGAACACAGGGACACAGGGAGGGGAACATCACACACTGGGGCCTTTTGGGACGTTGGGGGCTAGAGGAGAGATAGCAGGGGAGTGGGAATTGAGGGAAGACAGTATTAGGAGAAATACCTAATGTATATGACGGACGATGGATGCAGCAAACCACCATGGCATGTGTATACCTATATAACAAACCTGCATGTTCTGCTCATGTACCCCAGAACTTAAAGTATAATAATAATAAAAGAGAATAATTTTTAAAATGTCTGTCTTAAGCAGACATTTTCTTATAGAATCAAATTTTATTCATTGATTATAATCTCAAAGCAGTCACAAAATGTCTACATATACAGAAATGGTAAAATAATTAAAATGAAGGTTGGCCATAGTGATTTGGTACTATAGAATGATATTGCTAAACCTAAGAATTTTGTCTTTTTAAAAAGTCTCATGATTTCTACCTTTTAATCTGGTAACATTGTTCCATTTCTTAAATTATTACTCTGTGACTTTGATTTTGATATGATAATGTTCAATCTTCTTTAGGAAGCTGAAAATGATTTTCACTCATTTTGCAGAGTCATAGATGGCATTAACTAATATGTCATGAGATAATAGGTACAAGGAAAAAAAGCAGTTCAAAAGGAAGAGGACACTCACAATAGTACTGTCTTATCAACCTACTTAATTTTATATGAACTTTCTCTGCATTTTTGTTTTTTTGCTTCCTAGCTACTCTCTCTATTTCTGTGGTTTGGATGCTCACATAACATTCAAAGCACTTTGGTCTCAATTTGCTTTTCAAACAAAACCTTCTTTTTAGAAATTCTACCTGGATGCCTGCCCATCCAGCTTAGAAAGTAGGAGCTTTTCGAGAGTGACATGGATTAACTTCTTAAGTGGAAGCACATAGATTTAGAAAAAATAGAACAATGTGATCTATAAGAAGTAAAAATAAGATAAAATAGAAAGAAACCCAGGAAGAATAGGGATAAGGGAATTATGAGACAAGGGTATTGGAACAACTAATAGAAATATAAGGCACAGGCCCGAGGAAAAATGTAAATAAAAATGTAAACTTTGTGAGAAGAGAAATTAGAATTACAAAAATTTCTATATGGTACTTCTATAGATATAATAGTTGAAATAGAAATGGACTTCTTGAAGTTTATAGATTAGGTGCTTCAGAAGAATATATCAGAGAACTTTAAGATCTGTAAATAAAACTTACAGAAAATTAATCATAGAAAAGAATAAATTGAAGAAAAATAAGAGAATATCAAAGGTTGTTTAAAAAAACATTGAATGCCATTGGAGACTAAAACGAGAGTAGGGATAAGAGGAGACAAATAAATATATAAGAAAAAACATCAGTCAAAAAAATATTTACAATTTGAAAACCAATACATGCCCAAAGAAAGAGAGAGAAAGAAGATGGGAGGGAAAAGAGGGAGAGCAGAAGAGAGCAAAAAAGAAGAAAAGGAGAAAATAACAATGACTACACAAGACTCATCATACACAACTTGCATAATGCAATTTTTTAAAAAAATTTAAAAAATATTATAAAGAATAAAACCTTTAGAGCAGCCAGAATTCAAAAGATATATTTCATAATGGAAAAAAGTGAGATTGACAGCAGTGTTCTCACTTGAAACTATGCAAGTCTGAAGGCAGTGGATCAAGACATTTATAGTATCAAAAGATATAATCTATCAACCATAAATATCAGTAGTCATCTGAAAATGTCTGATTCCAAATGCCATTCAGTTCTGTCTTGGCAGGGCCACTAGAGATTGGTTTTATAAGTATCTCAAATTTTAGAACATGTCTAATGGGAAAAGTTAAAATTCTTGCCAGGTCAGTCTATTTGAAATGGGATGATATCTACTGAATGATGTGTGCAAATTTTCACAGTATTAATTAGAACAAATTATTATTCCACAAAAAAGTAGACTTAAGGGTAATGGAGAAAAGAGCAAGATTAAAGGTAATAGTCAGCAATCATGTGTTCAGCACTGGATTAGGAATTTCTACATTTATGTCTCCTTTAATTCTCACATTAAGCCTATGTAATAGAGAGCATTCATGTGTATATAACAGAACGTTTGCATTTTGAGAGGACACTTCAAGAGTTTATGTGACCATGAGCAAAATAGCTATGGTGGTTCATGACACAGCTGGCTCTAGTGTAGAAAGGTAAAAAAGTTTCTGAATGTGCAAAAGAGACCCTTATCCTTTCCCAAAGAATGTCAGAGAAAACATAGTGTTAAGAGAAATGGAAAACACATTTGTTGTGTGCAGTTACTTGAAAGCCACCTCTATGTTTCTTGATTGCCTGGTATAGCAGAATTTATGCTTCGCTTATTATTCTGTGGAAGGAGACATGGAGGAAGATGAGTAGATCAGTATTTTAACACATATATACATATTTTTTTCTCTTTTTTTTTAAATTTTTTGTTGCAGTTTAGGTTTTGGGGTACATGTGCAGAACATGCAAGACAGTTGCATAGGTACACACATGGCAGTGTGTTTTGCTTCCTTTCTCCCCTTCACCCACATTTGGCATTTCTCCCCAGGCTATCCCTTCCCACCTCCCCCTCCCACTGGTCCTTCCCTTTTGCCCCCGATAGACCCCAGTGTTTAGTACTCCCCTCCCTGTGTCCATGTGTTCTCATTTTTCATCACCCACCTATGAGTGAGAATATGCGGTGTTTCATTTTCTGTTCTTGTGTCAGTTTGCTGAGAATGATGTTCTCCAGATACATCCATGTCCCTACAAACGAAACAAATTCATCATTTCTGATTGCTGCACAATTTTCCATGGTGTATATGTGCCACATTTTCACTAGTATTAGTCACTTACATTGGGTTTACATTGTCATTAAAATATTTTGTTACTTGGCTTAAGATTAATATTAACTTAGAGAATGAAATGTTTTGCCTCACTTAAATAAATATAAAAGTAGAGCAAGCCAGCAAATGACACTTTTTTTTCATGATGGCCCTAAAATCTCTGCCTTTTGGTATTAGTGGTGCTACTTCCGTGATGTCTATGCATAACTACATTATTTTGTGTTTCAATTCTCTACTTAACCCAATGTTCTGGATCACCCTTGAATTTTTTTAAGATTGAAAATCTCAGATGTTAAATGGAGCAACATATTAATTTATATATTTGTTTGTTTATCCACCACTGCCCGCATTGTTATTTAAAGTGAATTAAAATAATATTAAGGTTAGCTTGACCTTATGTTAATAAACATATATCTGTATTTTTGCTTTTTATGTTCCTCACTTTGGACTCTGTATGTAAGGAAAGTAAAGCAGGAAAAATTCATTTTAAATAAAACAGCAAACCAAGTACATTGTTTTGTATCTATTATTTATTTTTTCTTTTTCTTTTTTTTTGATGGAATCTCACTCTGTCTCCTAGCTGGAGTGTAGGGGCATGATCTTGGCTCACTGCAAATTCCACCTCCTGGGTTCCAGTGAGTCTACTACCTTAGCCTCCCGAGTAGTTGGGACTATAGGCTCATGCCACCAAGACCAGCTAAATGTTGTATTTTTAGTAGAGATGGGTTTTCACCATGTTGGCCAGGATGGTTTGATCTCTTGACCTTGTGTTTCACCTACCTCAGCCTTCCAAAGTGTTGGGGTTACAGGCTTGAGCCACTGTGCCCAGCCTGTGTCTAGCATTTTGTCTATTGTCACTCTAATAGCATACATAGATCAGAAGGCCAACTTTTTTATGCATATAAAACATGTTTTTCAACCAAAAAGATAGCTGAGCTACTTATTCCTACAACTGGCCAATGACCTTAAAGGCTTTCTCAAAGTTTGTCTTGAAAAACAATTATGTTATTTAAAAAGGACAAGTTATCTGAACTTGAGCAGCTTTTCTACTATATATGTTTGCTACAAAACATTATGAAATCTAAAATAATTTGACTCATTACTTTGTCTCATTACTTTGTGCTAAATATAGATTTTATGATCTAATGTGATTTCTAAAACCAAATCACCTTAGCCATGTCAAGAAAATCTTCAAGGTACATTTAAATTGAAGCTCCAGCAAAATGTGAATGAACTTTAAAATGAGAGGTAAAGTAGAACTTTAGATCCTCTTTTTAACGTACATCTTCTAACCATTTTCTCTTTTAGTCATCAATCTTACATGAATTCATGGTTACCGGAAACAGTGTACATGAAGGAAGACCAAGAAGAATAATTGTGGCAGATAGTGAATGGATGGATAAGAGCTTCTCCACCTGTACTATAATATTGCTAGTTCTTACTGACATAATTTGTGAAATAGTTGAGTTTACATAATCTCTAAAAATATTTACCTAATGATGGAGCAAAGTAATTTTCCATTGTTATTGGAAATTAAATTATTTTCATAGATTAATGATAATTTTATAACATTTTATGTTTTACTTTTAAACTATTACAATTAAAATATTCTACCATGGGCTTACAAAACTTAAACAAATCTAAAAATTATATATGTGCAATTTATTTTGACTAATAAGCATGCAGCAACAAAGTCTATAAAATTTTACCTTCAGTAAGAAGTAAAGTGATACACTATTCAGGGAAGGAAAATTATGACCAGACAGACTTGAGAAATCTGCTAATTTCAGCTAAATGGGAGTAAAGGAAATGACCTTGACAGAAGAAAATTATTGTACAGCTATTATAGTACCTGTGGACCTAAGGACTAACATATGGCTTAAAAGATAGCCGATAAGATATTCTACTAGACCAATTCCATTTCAACCAGAGCAATCCTTATGTGATTCTGGACATGGCTGGAATATGTTGTAAAATATAGGTTTGGCATATAGCCACCTAAAGACATAATTACCCTTGAAGGAGCAGAGCATAGTGTTTTAGAATCAATGATGTTATTTGAAAGAAAAGTTTGAGGATATTGGGCTTATTCATTTTAATAAAAGGGCATGAACCTTTTTATAGCTTATTGAAGTTGCAGAATTCTGAAAGCAATAGATAAAATTGATTCTAATAAATTATTGTCTCCACTCTAAAAGTCAATAAGAGGATAAAAGGATCTCAAAATTGGGAAACTAGGGGGGTTAAAAATGAAATTTAGGTATAGGCATTTTATTCACAGCATGGGACAAATTGTAACTGAGGCTATGTGTGTGAGTATGTGTGAGTGTGTGTGTGTGTGTGTGTGTGCTGCAGAAAAATGAAGAAGCAACAGAATTTTGGAGGAATAAAATGCAATAACACAGGATGGACTGAACCCACATAAAACCTCACCAATCAGCAGATATCATTTCAAATATGTATACCAAGCCTGGATTTGGTCAAACTAATAAAACAGAGGACTTTCATTGTTATAATAACCTCCTGGACATTCTGTAGAGCGAGTATTTTTCCGCAGAAGTTTTCTCTGCATGGTGATACGGGATTCACCTTAAAACACCCCTTTAATCACTTCATTCCCTTTCAGTGTCACCTTACACTTACATAATTAAATTCAAAATTTTACCTTGTCATGCAAACATTCTAAAATTCTATATCAAAAAGTCTTCTAGAATCCCATTTTTAATTTCCCTTTAGGAATGTGTAGTAAAGCTTATATATGAAAATGCTGCTCTCTAGAGAGACTCAGGAAAAAAATAGGATAAAAAACAAATTTGGAAATTGCTTCAGAGTAAATCCTCAAGATGAATGTACTGTGGATAGTTTCCCAAATTTATTTGACAAGATCTTTACTATTTATTTTTTTCAGGAGACCTGAATAGAAACATATCCATAGACTAGTATTCTAGTATTCTATAGAACCTATTTTGGTAAATAATAACTTTGGAAACAAGCCCGGATCAATGCTATGTTAATAACCTATTTTAGTGTCATAGAGCCAAAATTAAATTGCCGTGGGGAAAGGAAGTTCTAAACCTCTACCCATATTTCTAAACGCACTTCCCTTTCACTCAGTGTAGGTACATTTGCAGATCCTCTAACAACTATCAGCTTTAAAATTCCTAATTTTTATATTTTTAGCCCTTAAAAACAGAAAACTCATATTACTGACTATATTCTAATTCCTGATTCTGATTTAAAATTAAATGTCAACTTTAAGCAAATTAAATATATCTTCTTTATAATTTAATTTTTTTCAGAATGAGCATTGAATAACTATATTATTTTAATAAGGATTTCAATTGTGCGTGAAATATCAACAGAAAGCCTATTTTATATTGCTATAAAAAATAAAACTCCACTTTTAAATACTTTGGCAACTTCTACCCAAAGATTGACACAATGTTTTAATTGGAAGATTGCTTATTCAATGTGAATGCCTATAGTAGAATGTATTCCATTCTTTTTTTTTTTTTTTTTTTTTTTTTTTTGAGACGGAGTTTCGCTCTTGTTACCCAGGCTGTAGTGCAATGGCGCGATCTCGGCTCATCGCAATCTCTGCCTACTGGGTTCAGGCAATTCTCCTGCCTCAGCCTCCCGGAATGTATTACATTCTTAAAAAATTATCTGCTAGTCTTCAAGTTGTATGTGTCTTAACTGCATTTGTTGCTGAATTAATAATTATATAAATATATAGATTCTCTAAAATCATGCTTTTTATACCAAAGTAAATGTTGATTTTTGAAAACCAGAGGCCATTAACTTTCTTTTAAGAAAGAAGTAGTTGACAACTTGAGCTTTTATTGATTTAGAGATTATTTCTTTTGGAATTCATCCTCCTGATAGTTTTTGGATATTATTATTGCTCCACAAAGAATCAATATTGGTAAGTCTGTTTGCTAAATCTCTTTGCGATTTTCATCAATATTTCAGTGACAGTAGATAAAAATCAAATTTACACATAGGTCTTCAGATGTCTTTAGTGCAATTAAAATATGGTATATGTCAATATAACTGAGAAGTGTCTTGGGGTATCTATTTTTTTGAATTATTTGTATATTTGTTCATTTCTATATAAGACAGAGTAACTATGTTTCATAGTTTGTAAGTACCATCCATAGTTTATGAAATGTTTTAGGGCTTATGAATATTATACATATATATAAAATAAATATATATTTTATTTATATAATAAAAATATGTAAACAGAGACACTGGATGTTTTCTGTTCATTCTACCAATATTATATATATATGTGATAATAGATTATATGTACATATTTATAGATATAAATATAAACATATATATATATGTGTATATACACACCCAAACATAGAAGAAAATCTACATTGGTAGATATATATATATATATATATATATATATATATATCCACAGTCATATAAATATATTTGTGGATATATATATACAATATACACTAATATACAATATACACACACACTATATATATATATATATATATATATATATATATATATATATATATAAAATGATAGGAACTTCTCTTAAATTCTGTGATGATGAAACTAACAAAAATCCTAAACTACTATGGAATATTTTACTTCCTAAAGAAAAAATAAATAAAACCGCAAATCTTTTCCCTGTGGATCACCGCAATCTGCATGGATACCTTATAATTTCATAATGAAAATGTGGCATGGATCTTAATGTAGTTTATACAAGACAGTATAGAAGACCTGTAAGAATTAGATTTCTTTTTGCCTCTGTGAGCTAGAATGATTTGCAAATCCAAAAGCAGTAAATACTTTCCTTGAATTGAGCACTTACTTTCAAGGTAGTCTCATCTTCACTCTGGGTTTTTAAAGTTTGATAGGGAGAGAAAGCCATCTATTAAGCTATCATAATAGGGCATGATTAGCATAAAGTCCAAGCAGAAATATACTAAAATATTATTAGAAGCAATCAAGGTGAAAGTCGAGAGTCAACAGGAGTTAGACCCACTGATTAGAGGCCACTGTCGTATGTATGAAGCAATCTTTTAAAAATGATTATCAGCTCAACACTGGGGCTCACACCTATAATTCTAGTACCTTGGGGATTCGAGGTGGTAGGATTGCTTGAGTCCAGGAGTTTGAGACCAGACTGGAAGAACTTGTCTTTAAAAAAGTAATTTAAAAGTTAGCTGGACATGGTGGTGCACACCTATAGTCCCAGCAACCCAGAAGGCTTAATTTGAGCCAGGGAGGTCCAGGCTGCAGTGACCCATGACCATGCGTCTGCACTCCAACCTGGCAACACAGCAGTGCCCTGTCCCAAAAATAAAATAAAATAAAATAAAATAAAATATTTAATTAAATTAATGAATCTCTAATGAGCTCAAGAAGTAAATGTATCCCCAAAATCATTTTTGGTCTCCATATATTATGGAAGTTTACCATTGCTGTTTCAGTAGGACTTTGCAAAATTTCAGTATGCTATTAATCTTCTATATTATTTCTCCCTCTGTTGGTAGGACAGCCAGTTTCTGTATATTTCTGAAGTTATGTGTCTTCCTAGACTCATATCTTGACCAATTCAAACTTCACTAAATTTTACTTTGCCTTTTTAATAAAAAAAGAAACATTAAATATTTCATATTCCAGTACCACATTTTGTTAGTTTGAAATAATTTAAATTTAGGTGCAAAAAAATGCTATATTATTGTGGTTACAAAAAAAGGTATTATGAGAGTGCAGACGTTTCAGTTTTATTATTATCATAGCCTTTTTCAATATGTATCATATTGTAATTAATTCATTTAATATTTTGATCTGTTTCCCAAATGAAAATATAAGCTTCTTTGTAATGAAACTGTTTTGTTTTGTTTTGTTATATGATGAATCCTTATGGCTGAATCAGTGCTTGATACAAGTAACTACGAATATTAGGTAAAATAAAATAGATTATTGGAAAATCATTTGCTTAACCCATCTGGGAATCTGGCAAGTATTTCATATAAATTTAGGAATTAAAATCTCTTAATAGAACTTTCAGATGGAGTCAATTTTTACGATCTACTTTGTATTATTTCATTGATATTACTTCTTTTTATTTTCACGATATGAATAGTATATAAAATAAGACCATTGTTGCAGAGGACGTAACCAAGGCTTTAATTCTGCACAGTTTAAAAGTATAATAATACTCAAAATATTTTTCAAATCTCACATTGTGTTAATCTGTTTTACATTGCCATAAAGGAATACCCAATGCTGGGTGATTTACAAAGAACGGAGGTTTATTTGGCTCATGATTCTATACACTCTACAAAAAAGCATGTCATCGGCATCTTCTGATGAAGCCTCAAAAAACTTAGAATCATGGTTGAAGGTGAAGCAGGTGGGAGCAGGTGTGTCACATGGTGAGACAGGGAGCAAGAGAAACAAGGGGGAGTTGACACACTCTTTTAAACAACTAGATATCACATAAACTCATTACTACTAATTACTGTGGGATGGGCACCAAGACTTTCATGAGGGATCTACTACCATGACCCAACACTTCCTACTAGGTCTCACCTCCAACACTGGAGGTCATTTTTCAACATGAGATTTAGAGTGTACACACATCCAAACCATATCACATACTTTTCACTTTATCATGGTGATCTAGTATAAATCCAGATGTAAAATCAAAATTATTTAACAACTTCTGGTACAAAACGGGCAACCATCAACCACAATGGACACTGGCTTATGTAGTGGAGCTGAGGGTCTGCTGCATAAGATAATTATCCCTCGATTGGTAAATTATGAGAAACTCTATGCAAAAGGTGAAAGCTATGAGAAAAGGACACTGTGGAGCTCAGGACAGTGGCTATCTATAAATCTGCATGGGAGTATTCCAGTATTATGTAAACTGGCAATTAATGCAAAATGGTTGCATATCAGTCAGGTAATGACTGTGTAAATCTGTCACAAATCACTATGCTATATATCATTTATGTTGTATAAGATAGCACAAACATAAGAAAAGGGATTATCTTATTTTTCATTTTATTGAAATAATAAAAATAATATTTATGTATTTATTAAGTGCTTTGATTATACTAGACATTTAAAAAGTATTCTATATACATTAAATACTGTCTTGGTAACATCTTATTTTGAATTTTTTTTAGAAATTTCTTTTATAATAGATTTCTTTTTAAAATTCTAAAAATAGAATATCTAAGTTCGTAATTTATTTATCCCAGGGTGTAGAACTGATATATTACTGTTCAAGTTTTGTTCACCTGAATTTCATAAATGTATTTCCAAATCAGCAAAATAATCCTTGGCATTTAAGGAAATAATAACATCATTTTTCAAGGGAAATCCTTAAATGACTGCGGGAAGCAAACTTCTCCATTTGTCTTTATGAGAACTCCTTACATATTCAAATAGAGGGATGAAGACCAGGTCAAGTGATATCTTGACCATTGCTCTATCAATGAAACATCTTTAGTAGTTGAAAAATAAAGGAAAAAAATGCTTTCAAATCAGATTGGCATTCTGGGAAATTGGAAGCATAAAAAGAAAATATCAGTTTTATGCCAAAACTGATTTAGTTTCCAAACTTTTTTTTTTAATTTTTTTTTTTTTAAAGATGGGGTTTCACCATGTTGATCAGGCTTCTCTTGAACTCCTGACCTCAGGTGATCTGCCCACCTTGGCCTCCAAAGTGCTTATATTACAGGCGTGAGCCATCACGCCTGGCTCCAAACTGTTATATCTAAATAAAAGGTAGAGTCACCTGTTTGTTTTTCTACACTGATTATCCCCACACATAAAAGTAGATTTAATGTGCAAAACTCTGCTGATTTAATGTATTTACAATATCTATGATAATTTTTATTTGCCAACAGCATAGAAATGTGCATTTTATTTATTGTTTCATATAATACAAATCCACAACTTGTAGTAATATGCTACTTTTGATTTATAAACATCAAGTAGAAACAATTTTCTTCTGACTCTTTTGTAATTAGAAAACACATTAATATTTAAAAGGCATGAAATCAGTTCAAAACAGCAAAAATAAAATTAAATATTTTCAATTGCCTATTTATTTTGAGCATTATTCACTGTCTTTCTTAATAACTTTTATAGAAAGTTATTTTCTTGTATATATATCTTCTTGAGCTAGTCTATACCTTACTGATGTGTCCCCACCCAAATCTCATCTTGAATTGAAGCTCCCATAATTTCCATGTGTCCTGGGACCAACCTAGTGGGAAGTAATTGAATCATGGAGGAGGGTTCTTCCTTTACTGTTCTCATGATGCTGAATAAGTCTCCCAAAATCTAATTGTTTTATAAAAGGAAGTATCCCTGCACACACTCTATTGCTTGTTGCCCTGTAGGACATGACTTTACCCCTCCTTCACCTTTCATCATGACTATGAGGCCTCCCCAGCCACGTGGAACCATGAGTCCATTTAACCTATTTTTCTTTATAAGTTACCCAGTCTTGGATATGTGTTGATTAGCAGCGTAAGAACAGAAAAATACACTTACTGAATGAAGGAAATGTGATTTATTTACTTTCACATCCCTAGTAGCAAACATATTAAGAACAAAAGCATTTTTTGAACTGAACCATTTTAATTAAGTTTATAAGTAAAACCACTTATATAGACAACTTACCAGGGAAATGATTCAATTACCCCCCAAAACCATAATGGTACTGAGCTGTAATTCCAATAATTATACAATTAATTCCTTTAAAACTTGGAACTATTTTCAATTTATATTTTGTTATGGAATTATGAAATTAGTTATGGAATTAGGAGATTAGCTTTTAGACTATGGAATATTTATTTACATTTAGTTATGGAATGATGTGGACTTTAAAATGTGTGATATAATAAAGTAATAAAATAAAATACAACATTATTCTAATGTGAACAAGGTCTGCAAAAATAAATGTTCTATTTATTATTCATTTGAATGCAGAGTAATGTTCAAAGTTTTATAGAGAATGAAAAATTATATTAGAGTGAGTACTAATAAACGCCAGATGCATTCATCAATTATCTTGGCAGTCATCATGTGGCAGGGATAGTTTACCCTCTAGTTCAAATCAATATGTTTTTGTTGTAAGCTACAACACAAAGTAGTTAAGTGTTGCTTTCAAAACTCTAGAAACATATTAGTTTACAATAATACACCTAGGTCTGCAATATGAAAACAGGCATTATTCCCTAGGAATAACGTGTATCTACTAGATAATAGAAACTCAAGCACAAAAAGTTAAGGAGGAAATATTGGTGGAATTACTCAGTAGGAACTTATGACTTTGGTTTGATATATGGGTTTAGAAAGTATATTCAAGTAATATTTGAAATAATAGGAGAAGACATTGTGGAACATTTGTATTTATTACTAGGCTGTTGACAGCTCAAAGTTTAATACCAAACAATTTTATACAACACAGTTCTCGTTTTTCACAAAGCAAAGTTATAGCAGCATGATTTGGGGGGCATGGAGGAGGAGTTTATAATATTTAGCAACCCTTTAAATAGCTTTCAACTGGTCTGCAAAAGCCCAGTTTTGATTCTGACAGTGCTTATTATTGGCAAATGATATTTGATCAATTCATTTTTCAATGAATAGATTATTTGTTTCCACCTGGTCTGAATGGTATATTCTCTTTAACAAATGTCATAGGAAAGAAAAAGATTACTTTAAATTTTACAACTAAGTGATTCCTCTTTTCATGTATTACCGTGAAGAAATAGTTCATTAACTTTAGTGTAATGGGCCAGAGTCCATTATTTCAAAGTATCAAAAAAAGATACATGGATTTGGGGCATTTTGGTTTTTCTTTAATTCAGTTTCCCTTCAATAAAAATTTTAATGTCTATAAGTTTAAGCATGCCAAAAATATGTGTGTAAAATTAGCATCTATTTTGTAGTTTTCTATTTAAGGCATTAATATCCTTAAACATTAAAGTGTTTAAAAATACATCAGCAAGAGGAAAAGTGTACCAAATAGAAAAGTAAATTCAACTTATAAATGAGTAATTGAGAGTAATATTTAAAATATTCAAAATCAAGCCAAGCATAAGGGTGCATGTCTATAGTCCCAATTGCTAGGGAGGCTGAGGTAGGAGAATCACTTGAGCCCAGTGGTTAAATGCAGCCTGGACAAGATCCTGCCTCAAAATATACATATATATTTATATAATGTATATATAATATAAATATATATCCTGACTCTAAATATATATACATATATATTTATATATTATATATTTAAAATATATATTATATAAAATATATATAAATATAGCTCATTCTAATTAGCTCCTGGTACATTTTAAAAATGCATATATCATATATAAATATAATTAAGCTGTCTCTAAATATATTATCTATTAATACATATATATTTATATATTATTATATCTACATATATAATGTATGCATATTTAAAATTGTACAAGGAGCTATCTAGTTAGAGTGAGCAACTGAGGAATGAAAACTGATCTAGGCTTAAACACTTTACTAGAATAAAAAGTACTAATTACAGTAAGAAACCATATTAATCATGTGATCTATTATCAGTATTTGAAGCATAATGTCCCAAATCAGCATATCTACAGGAAAATTCATACTGATGCATTTCTATTGAAAATGCAAATATATGTCCCAGAGATTCTGGTATATTGTATCTTCATTCTCATTAGTTTCAAAGAACATCTTTATTTCTGCCTTCATTTCATTATTTATCCAGTAGTCATTCAGGAGCAGGTTGTTCAATTTCCATGTATTTGTTCAGTTTTGAGTGAATATCTTAACCCTGATTTCTAATTTGATTCCACTGTGGTCTGAGAGACTGTTATGATTTCCATTGTTTTGCATTTGCTGAGGAGTGTTTTACTTCCAATTATGTGGTCAATTTTAGAATAAGTGTAATGTTGTGCTGAGGAGAATGTATATTCTGTGGATTTGGGGTGCAGAGTTCTGTAGATGTCTATTAGTTCTGCTTCATCCAGATCTGATTTCAAGTCCTGGATATCCTTGTTAATTTTCTGTCTCCTTTATCTATCTAATATTGACAGTGAGGTGTGTCTCCCACTATTATTGTGTGGGAGTCTAAGTCTCTTTGTAGGTCATTAAGAACTTGTTTTATGTATCTGGGTACTCCAGTATTAGGTGTAATATATATTTAGGATGATTAGCTCTTCTTGTTGCATTGATCCCTTTACCATTACGTAATGCCCTTTTTTGTCTGTTTTGATCTTTGTTGGTTTAAAGCCCGTTTAATCAGTGACTAGGATTGCAACCCCTGCTTTTTTTTTTTGCTCTTCATTTGCTTGGTAAATCTTCCTCCATCCCTTTATTTTGAGCCTATGTGTGTCTTTTTGCACATGAGATAGGTCTTCTGAATAAAGCATGCCAATGGGTCAATGGGTCTTTTCCTTTTCTTTTCTTTTCTTTTCTTTTTTTGGAGGGTCTTGACTCTTTACTCAATTTGCTAGCTTTTGTCTTTTGATTGGGGTATTTAGCCCATTTACTTTTAAGGTTAATATTGTTACATGTTAATTTGATCCTGCCATTTTGGTACTAGCTGGTTGTTTGCCAGTTAGTTGATGCAGTTTCCTCATAGTGTCAATGCTCTTTAGAATTTGGTTTGTTTTTGCAGTGGCTGGTATCGGTTGTTCCTTTCTATGTTTAGTGCTTCCATCAGGAGCTCTTGTAAGGCAGGCCTGGTGGTGACGATATCTCTCAGATCTGCTTGTCCGTAAAGGATTTTATTTCTCCTTCATTTATGAAGCTTAGTTTGGCTGGATATGAAATTCCGGGTTGAAAATTCTTTTCTTTAAGGATGTTGAATATTGGCCCCCACTCTCTTCTGGCTTGTAGGGTTTCTGCTGAGAGATCCAATGTAAGTCTGATGGGATTCCCTTTGTGGGTAACCTGACTTTTCTCTCTGGCTATCCTTAGCAATATTTACTTCATTTCAACCCTGGTGTCTAGTTATGAATTAGTTCAGTCAAGTTTCTCAATTCAGAATGAAAATATAACTCATACATATATATAGTTTTATAAATGTTATATAATTTTTTTATTGAGGAATTTAAAAAAATTTATAAAGATCAAAAAAATGAATGAGAGAGATATATATTAAGTACACAAATAGATTTAATTTGTTAAACATTTCAATTCTTTCTAAGGTAATTTAAACACAAATTTGGAGAACCTGATTTTGTAATTTACATTGAAGATGTAATACAATATAATACAGTAACCAAAACACCATGATTGAAAATAGGGTGGGTAGACACAAAGGACTTCAGTGGCATAATTGAGTTTAATATTTTAGAAAAAAAAAGTAAAAAAAAAACAAGGAAGGAATGAATCAAGAGAGAAAGAAAAAGAAAGGGAGAGGAAGGATGGAGGGGAAAGAAGGAGGGAGGGAGGGAAGGAAAGAAGGAAGGAAGGAGGGCAAGAAGGAAGGAGGAACAGAAGGAAGGAAAGAAGGTAGGAGGGAAGAGACAGAGAAAGAGAAGGAGGAAAGGGGAGAAGGAAGAAAGTGAGGGAGGCAGAGGGAAGAACATGTAAATTTCTGACCTTTGTTGTTTCATAGATATTCTTTAATGCTAATAATTCCTTGCTATTTTCTTTTTGTTATATGCTTTCTATAGAAATTTTTTCTTCATATTTTCCATGCAGTACTATAAATCTTCCAAATTTGTTATAGCAGAACATTTTGTAATTTTATACATAGAAAGATCTATTGAGGTACATAGTATGTGTTTTGAGATGACTCAGCTTCTGAAAATTTGATGGTGGTCCATGGTACTGTAAGGAGTTTTCTAACTACAAAATGTGTTTACCTGATCTTTAGATTTTTTTTTTTTCAATTTAAAATCTGCCTTTCTATCTCATAAGTTTTCTGTGAACAGTAAATGGTTTTTTTCAAAACTGTTTGTAAATACAAAGCAACAAATAACACGTATTATTATTTTTTGTGTCATTTTTATATCTTTATGCCATAAAAGACAGAGAAACAACTATATGTTCTTGTTTGCTGTTCAAAAAGAGAGAAAAATATGCAACGATCACTTCAAAGTAGATTTTTATAATTTTGTTAGAGTAAATTTTCTGAATATACAGGAAAATTGACTTGTTTAAACTGTATGATTGGGTGGGGGTTGACATATGCATACACATATGTAACCAATGTCACAGTCAAGTTTCTCTCTTGAAGAAGTTATAGTAGTTTCCATTTATTATTTTTTATGTGGGAAGCATTATACATACATTTCTATAACACTCAGTGCCTCACAAAATAGATATTACATGCACCATTTTATTACATGCACCACAAGAAATCTTGGCTGAGAAAAGTAGATGGCTTGCTCCTGGTTTAAAAATAATAATATTAAAGTAATAAAATTTAAAACAGAGAGAGAGAAAGAGAAAGAAGAAAAATATATTAAAAAGCAAGCTGTTTTGCCTACCTACTTCTGTTTCACCCTAAAAATCTCACTCTCTCAATTACATCAAAAATCCCACCCAAATAATATTTAAAATTAATATGCAGTTTGTCCAGATATACAAATCATGATGGCAAATCTGCTACTTAAACACATTAAAGTTAAATTAAGCAAAGAGGTATTTAATTAGATATTATGTAGTTCTTGTTTTCTGGGTCCAGCCTCTGATGTGATAACATGTGTGACCATTACGTGCCATTCGAATTTTAAAATATTGTTGCTAGAAATTAAATCTAAATGTAATTTAGTTCTTTTTCTAACAAAGAAGAATTTATTTATAAATTGATAAGAATCAGTCATAATTGCTGTTTGGTGCTTGTGGCTTTTTATCTATTTTGCTGTAACTTTCTTGAGAGTCATTTAGTCATAGTAGGATGATTGAACACACAGAAATCCCAAATGTTGAAAACATTTTTTTAAAATGAAATTACTTATATATATATGGTATTAACAAAGAGTTGATGGTCTTAGAGGAATATGCATTTTGCATGCGACTCGACTGCTTTGGCAGACTGCTTCCCCAGCATAGCTTTTTAGAGCTCTCTGCTGTGATTCCCTTATTTGTTATGTGATGTTCATGGTGAGCAATGAATTGCCTATGAGTTAAAATTGTTAAAAAAGTTTAAAGCGAAATATAATTTTAAGGGTGCAATTATTGACATGTCTCAGCTTTAGGTTGTAATCAATTACACAATGAAACAATTAGTCACCATTAAGTGTCTGAAAACTTTGGTATAGCTTTTTCTTTACCTCTGGGCTTCTAAGGATGTTCTATGACTTTTTACAATGCTGAAAGAGACACAGCAATCTGCTTCTCTCACTCCAGTACTATGTTCTGCTCTTCTTTACTGTTATTTTGACCTTTGAGTCAAGTACTCTCAAGTAACAAGATAATGAAACTACAAGGCTAAGAAGCCTTCTTGACTTTTTGTTAGTGCTCTGTCTTAGGTACATCATTATGTCTACTAGGACAGCTGAGTATTTTATAATGCTTTAAATAACAACACTCTATATTGCTGACTCATAGGCAATTCATTGCTCACCATGAACATCACATAACAAATAAGAGAATCACAGCAGAGAGCTCTAAAAAGCTATGCTGGGAAAGCAGTCTGCCAAAGCAGTCAAGTTGCATGCAAAATGTATATTCCTCTAAGACCGTCAACTCTTCTTTAATACCATATATACAAGTAATTTCATTTTTTAAAAGTGTTTTCAACATTTGGGGTTTCTGTGTGTTCAATCATCCTACCAAATGCTGGCAAACATATTAATATATAACTGCCCAGCTAGAGAGCAGAGAGAAGAAGTGGTTTCAGAGACACATGCCAAATGACAAGTTGCCCTGGAATCTCTTAATTTAGGCTTACTTCTCAATAGAGTTTTTAATTATGCTTATATGGTACCAAGGATTTCTTGAACTGAATTAGGATATATAAGACTCTTTAGGTAAGTGTATTTTATCCAAAATAGGATTAATAGAAACATAAAACCAATAATACAAATGACAAATTAAGTATTATAAGTGCAATTTAGATATACTATTATAGTAAATGTATTGTTCATAGTATTTCTGATGATGCAATGCAATGATACAGATAACTTATTATGTCATTAAATTTTATTATTTTTATAATGTTCAGTCATTGAAAATTTAATATTTACCACTAACTGTAGCAGATATTTTATCTTCAGAAATGTGTAAAATTGGTTCCATTATTGATGTTTTGTAATCGGAAATTTTCATTTTATCAGGTAAAGTAACTTTTATTTAGTCAGAGTTTAAGCCAAATCCTTTCTGAAAATAAAGACTATAATCTTTCTGCTAAGCTAGTACATCTTTCAAATATAATATTTAAATTTAATTATTATTCTTTACTTCTCAAGATCTACTTTATTTGCTTTACATGAATATGAAAATAAATAATGCAATAATAAAAAAAAGATGCACTAGATTATAATAAGAACCTTGCATTTCTACTCTGTCTGTATTTTATTTCCAGGATGCTACCATATTATCTGCAGTAATATCACATTTCAGGTTGACCAATTTTGACTTTTCTAATTAGTTTTGGTTTTGAAGAATCTAGTATTGAACTGTATACATCTTTACAATAGTATATTTTCAATGCCCAGATTCTTCCTAATATAGCTTCATAGGTCAATATAGTATTATTAATCATAACATTAGATATGCCCAGGGAATATTTTGTAATTTACCTATAGATTATCTAATAAATTAATAATTTTACTTAATTGTAAAGATACTGAATTAATATATCTGAGTTTCATATTGAGAAATGGTCCTTAGCACTCTTATCACCCATGTTTTGCAAATATTTTGGATTTTAGCTAGGCTAGTGTTATAGATGAAAAGTACCCATTTTAATTCATTCTAAGAAAGAAATTATTTTAGAAAGCACACTAAACATCAGAAATTTCCTACAAATTAAAGAACGAGGAAATGTTTGTGATCAGAAAAAAAACCACTCATTAAAAAACCAATATATTTATTAAAAACCTGATAAGTTTGTATTCAGTCCTATCTAAGACAGTTCCTAACAAACATTATATCCAAGTAAATAGTCAGTTTTGTTTCTTTAGGAAATACTGTGTTGTGAAGGTGAAAGTACACTCAGAGAAAATGCATCATCTAGCACAATATATTGAAAGCTAGTGCAGAGTTAAAATACAATAGCTATCTTCTTGAACATCAGAAGAATACCAGATATCCATAATCGAAACCACTTAAGATGAAAAGCAAATTGTGCTGGGTGTGGTGGCTCATGCCTGTGATCCCAGCACTTTGGAAAGTAGAGGCAGGTGGATCACTTGAGATCAGGAGTTTCAGTCAGACCAGCCTGGCCAACAGGGTGAAACCCCATATCTATTAAAAATACAAAAATTAGGCCAGGCACAGGGACTGACGTCTGTAATCCCAGCACTTTGGGAAGCCGAGGTGGGCGGATCACAAAGTCAGGAGTTCAAGGCGAGACCCACCAATATGGTGAAACCCTGTCTTTACTAAAAATACAAAAATTACCCAGGCGTGGTGACGTGTGTCATAGTCCCAGCTACTATGGAGGCTGAGGCAGGAAAATAGCTTAAACTTGGAAGGTGGAGGTTGCAGTGAGCCAAGATCATGCCACTGCACTCCAGCTTGGGCAACATAGCAAGACTCTGTCTCAAAAAAAAAAAAAAAATACAAATACAAATACAAAAATTAGCCAGGAGTGGTAGTGCATACCTGTAATCCCAGCTACTCAGGAGGCTGGGGCACTTGAACCCAGGAGGTGGAGGTTGCAGTGAACCGAGATCACACCACTGCACTCCAGCCTGAGGGACAGAATGGGACACTGTCTCAAAACAAAAACAAAAACAAAAACTATTTGTTAACAAACCATGATGAATATGTGTTAATTCAAATAGCTATATTAAAAATACCTTAGACTGGGTAATTTAAGAACAATATAAATATATTGCTCACTGTTGTGGAAGCAGAAAAATCTAAGACCAGGAAACCATCAGATTTGTTATCTGGTAAGGGTTTTTTCTCTGTCACATAGATAGTGAATTTTTGCTGCCTCTTTGAATGGCAGAAGGGCAAAGCTGTCTCAGGCCTCTTTTATAAGAGCACTAATACCATTTATAAAAGCTCTGCTCTCATGACCAAATTATCTCCCAAAAGCCTAACTTCTTAATACCATCATCTTGATGTTAGGTTTTAATATACAAATTTTAGGGGGTCATAGACCGCAGCAATGCATAAGAATAAACGCCACCCATTAAAAAAGGAAAAAAAAAGAAGAAGAAAAAATTATCCAGGAAGCTTTTCTAAGAGTAAATGAGAGTGTGGTAAAGATTAACACAAATGAGAACTAGTAAAGATTGTCAATCATAGAAGGATTTTGGAAATGTGCATCAATATTGAAGACATGATAAAGTAAACTGAAGAATTTCAGAAATTTAAGACTTCAAGTTTAAAAAATAATCAAAAACACTAAACCATATATTTCTAGTCTCAGATCATTGAAAGATCATAAAAATTCTGTTACTTTCTCTGCTTGCTATTATTAAAGTTTGTACTTTTATACAGAAAAATAGAAAAATACTTAAACTGAAAAAATGTATAAATAAAAATGTATGTGTTTAACAAACACAGTTTAGAAAGCAAAACTTGAGAGAAGTATATATGACTCACATCCAGTCTTAGGTAGCTTGAGAGAAGAAATACATACAATGGTAAAGATAGGCTGGATGTTATCTGCTGTCACTCCGAGGGAAGGCAATCAGATTGATTTCCAGAGATTTGCTTCAGCAAGCAAGTCAAAAAAAAAAAAAAAAAAAAAAAGGAAGAATATAGGATAAATGCGATGGATAGATGTGGCATCATAGAGATGCACTATTAGGAATTTCTTGCAATAAAGAGCTTTCCAGTCAACTGCAAAGAGAGCACTTAAGATAGCCTTCAGCTACAGAACCCTTGGAATCAATTGCAGTGGTTAAACTGAAGCCATGTTCTTCCCAAGCAGCCAGGATTTAATGACTGCTTAAGATGAGAGTGATAGGTTCCAGGCATTTCTTCCCAGCATGGGCCTCCTCTGTAGCAATTGTTGTCTCAGACCTCCCTAATAGACTGGCCAAAGCTCACTCAGAGCTGCACTACCATCTGGGGCTTGACAGTCCTTTCTCTCAGACCTGTATTGTCTGCACATTTCCCATCTACTCTTGCCCCTTCCCCTTTTATCTTTCATAGATATTATAAACAAGATTTTCTTGTACCTTTAATTTTGTCTTGATGTCTGCTTCGAGGAAGACACAACTAACTCAAAGGCTTCAAAAGAGTAGGCGATAGTAGCGTCTAAATGTGATTTTCTGATACTATACAGAACAAATTTTAACACACCTCATGTATATTGGACTCAAGAAAGTAATCCAAGGAGACTGTCTAAAAGCAAAAGAACTTACACTAAACAGAAAAACAGGAAGCTAAGAGAGAATGCCATCAGAGACAAAGCAGATGCCACTGGACCATCTCCTGTTTCTTTCTCATCATCTTCTTCCAAAGGTGCTTCTTCAGGACCTAACCATAATCAGAACTACTGCAACTACTGTCACAAAAATCAACCAGTTTGGAGATTCTTCCATACTCATTCCTGGGAGAAACAATGGTGTTTTGAGGAATGAGACTATTGTTTGTTGTTTGATATTAGCATGCTTACTAGGATGTACGCTCCACAGAGCAATCATTTCTGTTTGTTTTTTTTCGTTCATGTATTATGTGTGCCTACAATAATGCATCATGTATAGAAAGTGCTGGGTATTAGTTAAATGAATAGCTTTTGGTATGTGATTCTAGGCAGTAAAAGGAAGTGCAACTGAATTTGGTTCCTTAATACTCAACATGATGTATTTTGAGTATTTTTATTAGTTTCTATTTTTACTTATTATACTTTAAGTTCTGGGGTACATGTGCAGATTGTGCAGGCTTGTTACATAGGTGTGCACATGCCATGGTGGTTTGCTGCGTCCATCACCCATCATCCACATTAGGTATTTCTCCTAATGTTATCCCTCCTCAATACCCCCATCCCCTATTATCCCTCCCCTAGCTCCCCATCCCCCAACAGGCCCCAGTGTGTGAGGTTCCCCTCCCTATGTCAATGTGTTCTCACTGTTCAACTCCCACTTATGAATGGGAATATGTAGTGTTTGATTTTCTGTTCCTGGGTCAGTTTGCTGAGAATGGTGGTTTCCGGCTTCATTCATTTCCCTTCAACGGACATGAACTAATCCTTTTCTTGTGGCTGCATAGTATTCCATGGTGTAATGTGCCACATTTTCTCTATCCAGTCTATCATTAATGGGCATTTGGGTTGGTTCCAAGTATTTGCTAATGTGAACAGTTCCGCAATAAACACACATGGGCATGTGTCTTTATAATTGAATGTTTTATAATCCTTTAGGTACATACCCAGTAATGGGATTGCTGGGTCAATGGTATTTCTAGATCTAGATCCTTGAGAAATTGTCACACTGTCTTCTACCTGGTTGGATTAATTTACAGCAATGTAAAAACATTCTTATTTCTCTACATCCTCTCCAGCATCTGTTGTCTCCTGATTTTTTAGTGATCGCCATTCTAACTGGCGCTGGTATCTCAGTGTGGTTTTGATTTGCATTTCTCTAATGACCAGTGATAATGAGCTTTTTTTTCATATGTTTGTTGGCTGCATAAATGTATTCTTTCGAAATATATGTGTTCATATCCCTCCCCCACTTTTTTATGGGGTTGTTTTTTTCTTGTAAATTTGCTTAATTTTTTTGTAGATTCTGGATATTAGCCCTTTGTCAGATGAGTAGATTGCAAAAATTTTTTCTCGTTCTGTTGGTTGCCGGTTCACTCTAATGATAATTTCTTCTGCTGTGCAGAAACTCTTAAGTTTAATCCACATAGCTTTGTCCAGGAGACATGAGGGAATAGCACAATAGAATATATACTTGTAGACAAAGCGAAGACTTCTGGAACAGGTGAGGTTGAGACTAAGTTCTTTCCTGAATATGAGACTGATAAAGTGAGAGATAGCCAGAAATCCACATGAAATTGTACATGGAAACATAGCACGTTTGTTTTTAATTTGAGCTGGGAGCTGTTTTCAAGAAATTTCCTATACAAAAACTTTGAAAGATTTATATCATGACATACACAATATTCCAGCATCCGATTTCTTTCTATACAGTTATATCCCTAAACCTCTGCTTTGAACTGCACATTTTAATAATACAAACTATAACTATCTTCCCACATCTAGCTAATTTATGTCTATAGGATTTTTATTTGTTTTTTGTTTTAAAGGCATTGTAAATGTTATGTCAGTCCAGTTAATAGATTTAATTAAATAAATCCAACTTTTAAAAAAAAACACAAATTTATATACATAATCCAAATACTAGCTTATGTTAGCTTTTTGGAAACTTTGATATATTTTCTTGTATAAACTGTGTTATTTATTATTTAAATGTGTTAAATAGCAAACATTGTCAAAGGTGTCAGTCGTCATATTCTCCAGCTTTACTCCATGTCAATTACATTCTGTTCATATCAGTCCCAGAACCTATTCTACAAATATATGGGCATATACAAACAAATCCTATGTCACAAATGTGGGATAAGAGATGTATGTATCACCAGAAAGTGGTGGGAAAGTGAAAATCTTGTTCTTGTATTAAGGGATAAATAGAATGAAAGGCAACTGGGCTAAACATTAGGTACTCTTGGAATTACTAAACTTTTCTCCCAAATCTTGCCTTATTCTTCAGACTGTAAAAATAGAATTATAATTCTATATTAGATTTAAACTCTCAGATCACTTTTCTAGATATTCTGCTTATCTGCAAAATTATTGCCAGCCTTCTTCAGCTGTGGGGTTGATATTGCCTTTAACCACATTTTAGTGATGCATCAAAGTACATCCACTGCCCTGAAGCCAAAATACACACACTGAGTATATTGTCAGTAGACAATAGGTTCTATGTCATACCACTTCAAGCATAGGAAACTGAGGCCCTGCTATGTCATAGAATTCTGAAGTTCAACGAATCCTATCCTTTGAACTTACAGATCTTATGGAATAATTGGCATGAAGATATACATAGATTCAATCCTATTTATTCTCCAATTTTATATTCTTTATTTCAAATTTGTTTCCTTGTTAAGATTTATTTGCAATTACCTAATCAATGCTCAAGGTTCTTCCATGGTAACTTGTGGCAAGCACAGAACTGAGGTGGAATAAACTCTCTGATGCTGTAAACAGCCCTTCCATATTGAAAACAATCACACTGTAAACACAACTGTACTTTTTGCAGTCTATTTCATGGAATATTTAATTCATGTTTGTGCCTTTGTGATCTCATCATTTAAAATGACCTCAAATATAGTGTTGAAATGCTGTCTAGTATTCTTAGCACAAGAAGGCTGTGATGTACCTTACAGAGAATATATGTTTATTAAATAGTATTAAATAGCCTTTTTTCAGGCATGAGTTACTGTGCCTTTACTGTGAATTCAATGTTAATGAGTCAATAATATGGAACATACAGAAAAACGAAATATTTGCCAATCAGTATATGAGGCTGCACCAGAAAACTCTATGAAAACGATGGAAAAGTGGCAAGATTTGTAGATTCATAAAATAAAAACTGATTTTAAAAAAGAAAATAAAGTATAGCAAACATTGTTGTGAGGCTGAAGATGAAAGTATATGGTCATTTCACCCAGAGGCAAGAAAATGTTGAAGCCCTCTTGGTTAATGCTGACTGACTCATATGTCTCAAAAGCCAATGCAGTGTGAAAAATGTTGAGTTTGCAGGCAAGGTAGATTCTGTTATGCAGGAAATGGGTCAGGTGGAAGAACAGGTTTTCAACATTGATGAGGCTGGCTTGTTTGACAAGGATGTTTTTTAAAAGAAACTAAGTAATACAAATGGAGAGTTGGTTGGTAAAATGTGTGACCACAGGCTTGCAGAAACCTTACTGTATTTCTCCTTGGAGTCGTGGTTCAGTACTTGCTAATTCAGTGTTCATGGCTGTTTTATAAAACAACTACAGTGAATAAAATCAGTTGACTGTACTCATTCATTATTCACACACACACACCACACATTTGTATACATATAGTAAGCAGATAATATAGGAATAAGGCAAGTGAAAATATATAGAGAGGAATCTACATTACTTGGAGCAAATGAAAGGGGGTATTTAGCTTCCTTT
The DNA here is from genome assembly GCF_049354715.1 of Callithrix jacchus. Lineage (NCBI taxonomy): Eukaryota > Metazoa > Chordata > Mammalia > Primates > Cebidae > Callithrix > Callithrix jacchus. The sequence continues at coordinate 164,348,647 of NC_133504.1, forward strand.
ATTAATTATTTTCACACAATTAAGCTAGTAGTGAGTATGAGCTACTGGCCTCATACAATTTACCTTATAATGTTTGGAGAAGCACAATCATCTATTTAACAAAAATAAGGTGTTAACCAATAGCTATATCTTTCAATGAAAGAACCAAAACTGTGAAAATGACTAGAGTTACATTCTATACAATATATAATTACAAAAAGACCCTTGTAATTGGTGGGCGTATTCCAGCCAAGATATACAAATTTAGAAGCCAGCCACGTGAAAACCCATCATAAAAATATTTTTTCCTATATGAGATTTTGCATTTAATTTTGTATAAATGCATATTGCCAATTCAGAGATGAATATTTGAAGATAGAGTCAGTACCTATTGAAATAAGAACTGGTTTCTAAATATTTCAGCAAATGAAAATATAAAGACACATTTATCATATCAACTAAATTGTGTCAATAAGATTAATTAAACAATTACATGATAAAGAAAAGGAAATAAATTTATAAAAAATGTCTTTTCTGATGCTGAAAAGCCAATATGAATTCTTGTACATTTTAGGTTTGGAGTTTGGTAGAATCATTATAGAAACAGCTTTCCGAACATTGCTAGTGATTCTGCCTCCAATTCAAGCCAGAAACAGAAAATAACAAGACATACAAAGAGGAAAGTAATGAATAAAGTTAACCAAACTTTGAAGCTTTCACATTTGATTTAGGTCAACCATGAATTTCAGATGAATACTTGAATCACAATTCATCTAAATTAGGTCATCCATCCCTGGTGACATATGTATTTCAGAAATTAACATTGACTTTCAAGTGATTGAAAACATTTCTTTGAAACTTTGGAAGCGTTTCAAATAATTAAATATCTACGTTTCATTTTAGATAAGAATTATAAAATTGTATTCTAGAATTAAAAAAAGATATCTGAGTATATTCCAAAGTGTAATATCTTGATTGATCACAATATGAATTACTAGCATTCTAACATTTTCTTGCATTACATATATCCTATCATCGTATCATATTATATCACTAGTTTATTAATATCTTATTTTAGAGCAGGCTAAGGTATAAAGTAACCCAAACTTCTTTGTCCATTCTTTAAACATGGTCAAGCTATGCTAATACATTATAAAGACACTTAAACAAGTATACTTGTTTGATAATAATCATGTTTCTGTCCTTAAGAGCCCCTTCTAGCTTTTCTCCCACCCTCACTAATTCTGGCCCAGGAAAGGAAAGATGATTTTTTTAATTGGTTGAATTTAGGAGTTAAAACTCAGGTTAGCACTTCGTCCTTGCCCCACTGGTGAGGTCAATCTGTCTGCACACAGGGCAGTTGGTTCAGCTCTACAGTATGGGCTAGGTTCAGTAACGAGGTACTGTTCTGTGAAGAGGCCTCTGATTGGGTGTGAGAGCCTTCCTATTTCAAAGATGAAGTTCCAAGAAGCCTATTTTACTTTATAAATACAACAATATCTCCCAAAACTTACATCTTGGGCTTCATTTTTCTATGCCTTATTTCTTCATATGCCTTATATCTTCCTATGCCTTATTTCTCAAATAGTTCTGAAATCAAGATGAAAAGAAAAGATATTACCTACTAACTTTTAAAACCCCCAGAAATATGAAATCACTTTAGAAAAGGAAAAAATGTAATAGAAAGGAGAAGGCATAACATTTGGAGTCAGAGAGCCCTGAATTCAAATTTCAGCTGTGCTGCCTCTTGGGTAGCAAGGGGGCAGTTACTTATCTTTTTAAAATCTCAGTTTTCCAAGTAAAAAATGGAAATACTACCAGTTAACTTCGGAGGCTTTTGTAAGATTGAAAAATACTGAAGATAAATTTTACAAGACAAAAAAGGTTCTAAAGGAATGCTCATTATCAATATTAATATTATATTAATTTTATATTGATACTTTATAAATGAAGACTTATTTAAAAGTGATGATATAGCTAAAGATTTTTTAGTTGAGATGATTGTAATTGGTTTTCTCCACTGTCACAATCATAATTAATCAATTCTTAATGTCTGAAGAAAATTACATTAAGAAACATATAAATAAATAAAATCCATTTCAGTTTGTGAAATCATTACAAAATCCAATTTATTTGAGATAGACTAAAATACTTTGCATCAATTCAATCACTAAAAAACAGATAGTATCTTTTTAATTTTCTTGATATACATTTTGACATTAATTTTTTACCTCTCATGTTTTCTTCCATTCCCTATTCTTCCACCAGCACAAATAAATTACTAATGTGTACAGTTATTTCTAATGATACCATTAGAAATGAGACAAATTGACCACAGGTCTTGAAAAACAACAACAACAACAAAAAATGTAAGAAGCTACAAAATATCTTCTCAAAGTGAATTCAGGATTTAAGCAAATTTTTCCAGTGGTTTCCTACCTTGCTACTTAACTGTGCATTTTACTTCTCAGGCAGGGGTAAATAGTATGAAGAGGTTTTTCCGCCCCCCGCTCTTCTCTTGACTAGCAAATGAACACATTTGAGGTAAGGAGACTCAGGTGTTCATATCCAAACAAAATGAGATAGTACATTTTTTTAAAAAGTTAAAAAATTATTCCTCTAATCTAGAACTATACCAATAAAAGAGGCGGCTTAATGATAAAGTTTGCAGTGTGTGTGTTTGCAAACATCATAAAATCCTAAGTTAGGTGTATGTTTCATAAGTGCCTCCCACTTTTAACATTTTTCAGTATTACAAAGTTAATTCAATAGAGTGCTCATTCTCTGACTGGTCTTTAGCCTCTTTTAACATTTCCCCAAATGTCCTGCAACCCAGAGGTGATTGATTTATTTTAATCAGTAACTGTCTTAAAACAAAACAAAAAAACCTGTATTTAGCTACTTTTAGAAGTTCCTTACTTTCTTATTTCCCGAGGTAGGAAAGGAACCACTTCACATTTCTTTCTGAGTTGTAAGAAAACTTGCACGGGCATGTGAAAACGACATACTCCAGCTCCCATGCTTTTGGTTTGCCTTTTCCCCTAAACACCGCTCTAGTTTCTATCTAGCTCTTTATCTCTCTATGGTCTTTCCTTAAAAATTACAATCAATTTTTCAAGCCTCCCTTTCAAATCCTGGATAGTTTATTCTTGCCTTTTAAAAATAATCATCAGACAATAAGCAACTGTAACATAAACCATCCACTTTTAAAATTTCAAAATCACTAGGTTTTGATGAAGATGGGGTTATGTAAATACTATTGTAGTATATTTTCTCTGACGTCACCTGTGTGGCCTTTTCCTCTATGAAATGCATGTCCTTTTTTCCAACAATTCTCCAGCACAAACTGGGTTTCCAACAATTACATTCTGATGCTTTGTGAAGTTAGCCCAGGCCTCACAGGTTAAGGGTTCAACCCTAAAGTCAGCTCACTCTTCATAGGCCAGCCAAAATTGGTGTATTATGCTACCTACACTTCAAATTGGCTGACTCACAGAACTGAGGAAAGTGTTCTACTTACTCTTTCAGTTTATTATAAAGGATACAATGGAGATATAGACAAATTGATGATAAGGTATGGGGGGGTGGGGCAGAGCTTCCAGGTGCACCACCACCACTGTTCTAGCATCTTGTATGCTCCAACCCTAACCCTGTTATTTGGGGTGTTATATACAGTTTCATTGTTTAGGCATACTTGATTCAATCATTGGCTACTGGTGATCTCGGTCAGTCTCCAGCCCCTGCCACCTCCTAAAAGTCGAGTCGTGAGGCTGAAAGATCCATTCTTCTAGCTACATTGTTGGTTCCTCAGTGACCAGCCCCCATCCTAAAGCTATCTAGGGGCTGCCAAGAATCACTTTATTAGCATGAACTCAAGCTATGGTTGAAATCATCTAATTATTAATAATAAATGATGCGCCTATCATTCTCTCAGGAAATCTTAAGGGTTTTAGGAACTCCGTGCCAGGAGCCAAATAGGGAAAAAGAACCAAATATGTATATAACCACAATTATAAAGGCTAGCATTTATGCACATTTTCCCTCCAAGTTCTCCTTCCTTAACTAGTAGCTAGAACAGTTTTAGCTGACGCTCTAATACTGAAGACTGATTAGATAACTGAAAAGTTACTTAGCTCCCCATTATCTTCTTCTTTTTAAGTTATGGTAATGATAGTTTGACCTATCTCCCAGATGTTGAGAAAGAATAACGTTTTAAATTTGTTGACTTTGCTCTTTTCTTAGTAGCTATCTATGAAAAGTCAATAAACAATTATAATTACAGTCAGCTCTCCATATCTGTGGGCTCTGCATCCTTAAAGGCAACCAATCAGGGATTGAAAATATTTAAGAAAAAAACTATATCTGAACTGAGGATGTACAAACCTTTTTTTCTTGTCATTATTCCCTAAAAAATACTGCATAACAGCTATTTACGTTATTTACATCGTATTAGGTGTTATAAATAATCTTAAAATGATTTAACATATACAAGAGAATATGCATAAGTTATATGAAAATACTATACCACTTTATATCAGAAATTTGAGCACACATAGATTTTGGTATGGGAGTGGTCCGTGAAACCAATCCCCCGATGAATATCAATAATGACCAGACTAGAAAAATAAGATTTGGGAATTATTTGTATATTACTTGTATATCCAATTTGATAAAGTATATTAGATTACTATACTACTTTTGTTTTCTGAATGTATGCCTTTTTATTTTTATTTTTTGCAACCATCCTCAAAGCCATTTTAGCAAAAAGGTATTTGGAATTTGTTATATTCCATAAAGCACTAAAAATAGACTTTAATCTAGTAGATTTTTTTTTAAAAAAGGTCTATTTTATGCATTTACTATCATCTATGTACACAGCATTCCATATAATTTAGAAGAAAATTTTTTTGTAAATTTATACTTGAGTAATGAATTAAGTAAAAGAAGAATTAAAGGAAACAAAAAAGAGTATGTGAGGAAAAATAAGCAGTTTTCTAGTGGTTATTTTAAAAATAGATTATTTAAATACATTGGTTCTTCTATGCAGAAAAGGTGGACTAGGGAGAAGGTTAAGAGCTACAATATAAAATTCTGATTCTATTCTCAGCCTCATTAACATCCAGCTGTAAATCATATGCCAAAATGCATTTTGAGCTCCCTTATAAGGAAGAATTATGGGTGATAAAATGTTATTTTTTTTTCAGTGCAAATGGTGAACCTTCACATGGATTTGCTACACATTATTAATCCCTCTCCTTAGGAAGCAAACAAATGAATAAACAATAGAAAATTAATATACAATAACACTGCAAGTAATTTTGTGTGATTGTGATTATGTAATAATGAAAATAAATTATATGAACATAATTTTTTTCATAAAAAATGTTGCTTTTGTTTAACAAAAATTATATTTATTTGCTTAATTTCTTACTGTGGTAGCCAGCCTCCAAACTGGCCACTGATAATCTCAGTTTCCATGTATTGATGCCTTTCAGTAATGACCTTCTATATTGTCTAAAACCTGACCATGTGGTCAATATTTTGAGTGATTGTGTGTGGCTTGCACAGAGCAGTCATTAAAGGCATTGTAACTTTCACCCTGCTTTCGGTGCCAAGCCATGAGAACACTCAAGTAGCCCTATAGAAAGAAATATACATGGACAGGTACAGAAGTTTTCCACCAGCATCCAGCAAGAATTTGCTGGTGATGTGAGAGAGCCACCCTGAAAAAAGGTATTTTGGTCTCAGGAAGGACCTTGAATTACTGCATCTCCAGCTCATCTCTGAATGCAACCTCATTAAGACCCTTTGTCAGAAGCGCCAGTCAACCTGCCCCTAAGTTTATAATCAACAGTCACTTTAAAAACAATAATAATGATTACTGTTTTAAGTCACTAAGTCTTGAGGTAATGCCTTACATGGTAATACAAAGTAAAACATTTATTAATTTAAAATTTTCATGTTTTGAGAACAACAACATGGTGAAACCCCTTCTCTACTAAAAATACAAAAATTAGCTGGGCATGGTGGTGCAGCCTGTAGTCCCAGCTACTGGAAAGGCTGAGGCAGGAGAATTGCTTGAACGCAGGAGGCGGAGTTTGCAGTGAGCAGAGATTATGCCATTGCACTCCAGTCTGGGTAACAAGAGCGAAACTCTCAAAAAAAAAAGTGTTGCTAGACAAATAAATATTTAATAGTGTATACATAATTAATACTATATGAAAATAATTAATAGAAATAAAAATCATATGTAATTATTTTTTGTTACATCATTAAATAAACATATCAGGCACTTTATACGACCATAGTATTCTAATTATAGAGCCAAACCATTGTGGAAGACAGTGTGGCAATTCCTCAAGGACCTAGAACTAGAAATACCACTTTACCCAGCAACCTCATTACTGGGTATTTACACAAAGAATTATAAAACATTCAGTTATAAAGACACATGCACACGTATGTTTATTGAGGCACTGTTTACAATAACAAAGACTCAGAACCAACCCAAATGCTTATCAATGATAGACTGGATAAAGAAAATGTGGCACATATACAACATGGAATACTATGCAGCCATAAAAAAGGATGAGTTCATGTCCTTTGCAGGAACATGGATGAATCTGAAACCATCATTCTCAGCAAACTGACAAAGAACAGAAACCAAACACCACATGTTCTCACTCATAAGTGGGTATTGAACAATAAGAACACATGGACACAGGGAGGGGAATAGCACACACCAGGGCCTGTAGTCAGGTGAGGGGCTAGGGGAGGGTTAGCAGGGGGTGAGGGAGGAAAAACGTTAGGAGAAACAACTAATGTAGATGACAGGGGGATAGATGCAGCAAACCACCATGGCAAGTGTATACCTAGTAACAATACTGCCTGTTCTGTACATGTACCCCAGAACTTAAAGTATAGTTTAAAAAATATGTATTATATATATATATATATAAATCAGAAACACACACATACAAAGAAAAGAATAAATGATGCAAATGAGTAAAGGAGGTAGGCGATTATTACAGTGTCCACAGGAATACAAGAGTAGGCTACAAGGTATTAGATGTAAAATGTTAGAGACTTGGTTTTAAAAGATATGAATACTATAAATAATAAATAAATTGACTAAATTAAGTATAATAAAGTATTTTCTTAAAAACAATAAAGCAGACAATGCATATAGAGATAATTTTTTCCTTCATTTGGAAAAATGTTACCAAAATATAATTAAAATAACTCTTGGAAAACTATAAACTGGTATAATATGATAACTTTATATATTATTTCGAATTCTTAGTTGGAAACAAAAGATCAATTTTCGCTGGTTTCAACAGCAGAAGAATTTTTAAGGCCCATTAGGTAGATTGTATAATCTCCAGGAAGGTCAAAGTTATTACACCAGGACAAGAAGATGTAATCAGAATCATAACCAAATCACCCAGTCAGTAAGCCAACTCAAAAATTCATGCCACCTCATCTAGGCACAGGCACCAAAGCTCATGTCATAGAACCCTGAGGGTTAGATTTCAGTGGTAAAACATTTTCCATTGATACCTCTGGGAAACTGGTAATTCTTAACCAGACCTCACCTCAAGTACCAAAAAGAGTCAAAAAAGTAGCTAATTTACAGCAATACTCTCTTTCTCATTAGACTCATAAGGATATCTCTGATTGTCAGAACCTAGGTTACATGCTTGTATCATAGGTACAAAGAAAGTTAAAATGTTGAATTTTATTTCCCACCTTGAGATTGTGGTATCCATATGGGAATTTCTTCAGATAAAAGGAGAATATATATGTAAAAGACGCTACAATATAGTGAGGAAATGTGTTCTCTTTCTGGGTCCATGAGGGGGCATAGCTTTAAGGGCAAGAATTTCCCCTGGGCCATGCCCCGCTCCCATTCATCACCATTCGGGAGATTCTACATTTAGGTTTGAATTTCCCCGGGGGCGGTGGGGCGGGGGGGGGGGGGGGGACACTAAATGTCAATCACTTCAGCGGAAGTTCTAAGGAACTCCTTCTATTGGCCCAGGGTCTTGGAGAAGGTGGGAGTTTCTCCCAGAATAAAAGTCCTCCCTCACCTGGGCCGGATTTTCTAGCTTTCTGGAATGCCCTCCCACATCGTACGAGTTCCCTCCAGGACTTTTCCCTTTGGAATCCCCTTCCACACTCTTCGTGGAAGCTTTCTCTTCTCCTTTCCTTGTCTTTTCTCTACCCAAATAAAATCACCTTTCTGTAACTTTTTTTTTGGTCCGATATTCACTTTGCGAGCATACGGTGCAGCTAAAGCAGCCCCGCTGCTTATTCTTTAAGAGTTTGGAGTACTACACACTGGGGTCTATTGGGAGGAATAGGGGAGGGACAGCGGTGGGGGTGGGAGCTGGGGAGGGATAGCATGGGGAGAAATGCCAAATGTGGGTGAGGGGGCGGAAGGCAGCAAAACACACTGCCATGTGTGTACCTGTGCAACTATCTTACGTGTTCTGCACATGTACCCCAAAACCTAAAACGCAATAAAAAAAATTAAAAAAAAAAAGAGATTGGAGGCCAAGAACCCACAACGATCACCGGCATCCATGAAAAAATCCGGTTACAATAGTAAAAATGCAAACTGCAAATAGGCTAGAGGCAGAAAACTGATTTATACGAAGAAGAAAATATTTAAATTGGTTATTGAAAAATGGAGAATATTGAAACACATAGATCCAGAAGGAGAAATAACTCTGGGTAGATACCAATTTCACCACACATTATGTATGAATTCAGCTTTATTTTCATTTGTCCTTTTATGTATATAATTGATTAATTGATTAATCGATTGATTTCCAATAGTATTCCAGACATTGTTGTAGGGGAAAGAAATTAAACAGTAAACATCAGCCATAAGGAAGCTCAGAAATTATATTAACAAACAAATATGTGATAAAAACAAAAGACAAGTTGTATTTAAAAAATTGAGCTCTAAAATGGAAAGAGAGGGAGAAGTAAGGATGTCCACATTGTCATTAATGGTGGACAAAAATTTTGTAAGAACTACCCTTTTGCAGAATAAGTAGATTCTGGACAGTATTCATAGTTTGAGATAATAGTCCCACAAGATCTAAAGAAGGTCTACATATAATTTCACACAATGAAAAAGAAAAATTTATATGCGGGATTGTAACAGTGGATCCTAGGAAATGGATATCTGAAATGATGATCATGCCCCAGTGGTATTACAATCCAGATAATGAAACTTAGTTTGGTCTGGTTTGTATGTAAGGCATGTTCATTAATTGTAGGATCAATTGAGCGAGGATCCTCAAGGAGGACTAATGTGATTCCTCTATCGGTGGGGCCCTTAGCAATTCAAAAGAAGTAGATGCAAATTTTCTCTGGAAGAAGGTTTTCCCATTTAGACTGTGAGTCTCCCAAAGAGAAGGATAAAGTTGTCAATTCACTTTCAAAGTATATTAAAAATCCTTTCACATTCAAAGTTCATTTAACGCAGATGAGAAAAACAAATCAATGTAAGGGGCAATCATCAAGAAACTACCCCAAAAATTTAAATCTGAAAATATTAGAATAATTAGATATGGGATACCAAATTACTCTGAATGAAATATATGAAAAAAAATTTAGGACACATGGAGAAATGTTTAAATTTCAAAAGATTATAATAAATGAGCAGATAAATTAAGAAAAAAAATGTAAATAAAAATGCATTATGAATCATTTTTTAATCAATAGGAAATACAGAATATTATGGACAGCCAAAAATTAATTAACTGGAAGTTATTACCAAACAATCTATATCGAAGCACAGTAAAATATGAAGTTGAAAATATAAGAATGTTATTGAAAGATATTGAGGAGAGACTGAATTGAATTGCCATCCAATGGAAGTTTCAGAAGGAAAGACAATAGCTACACAATTGGCAAAATTTATGACAAATGTGAATCTATAAAATTAAAAAGCAAAATGTGTCAAAAAAGATAGCAACAAATAAACACATGGCTAGGTTAATTATAGTAAAAGTGTAGAATAATAGAGACAGAGATAAGCACTTAAAATAAGCTTAAAAAGTTTTCTTTAAATGTCACATACAAAGAATGGATTTTAACTTGACCGTAGACTTTTTGGCAGTAACAATGGAAAACACATGCTGTGGAATCATATCCTCAAGGTTTGAGAGAGAGTAACTCACAGCCCAGAGTTATGTATACAACAAATCACAAAAGAAGGTGAAGTAAACAAAAATATGTTGATGAAAAAATAGCTTATTGGTAATGTAGCTTTCAGTCAAGATAACTGGACTTAAAAAAAAATCACAAAATGTGAACTTAAGAAGAAAGCCATTGAGCACAAATAGCATAAGGTACAAAAAGAATGGTAAACAAAATAAAAAAGTATTAATTAAATGCAAATGGCCACTGTCAGTAGCAAAAATAATTATTATTATCTAACTTATAAATTTAAAAAGAAAGAACTAAAAGTATTGAAAAAATAACATGTATGTTGAAAAGAGGAAATCATAATCAAAGTGTTTTGGCAAACCTTGTACTGTTCATAGGAATGGTTAAAATATTATTCGAATTATTCATGTAAATGTATATGGTGAGCTTTTAAAAGTAACTTCCTGTAGAGTACAGATTGCCAAACATTTTCTGTAAATGTTTTAGCCCTTGACACTCAGATCTCTTTCTCAGCTACTCGATTACGCCATTGTACCTTGAAAGCAGACAGAGACAATATGTAAGCAAACAGACATGGCTATGCATCAGTAAAACTTGACTTACAAAATAGGTGTTAAGCCACATCTGCCTCCCTGGGAAATAGATTTTGTATCTCTGCTCTGGAATATAAAATAGAAAAACCAGTAGAGAGAGAATAAACAAGAAAGCATGGAATAAGAAAATAAAAATTATAACAGTAACAAGAGCTCCATCAATGCAAAAAATGGCAGGAACATTAAAAAACACAAGCATAGAAATGTAGGACTAATGGACATCATAAAGTCAGTTGATAAAAGTAAGCCAATGTATTAATAAACCAAATTGAAACTTCTTAGTTAAAATACAGATAACCAAAAGTAGGATGCAGAAACACAGCTATTTCCAGGAAGCATTTCTAAAGGAACATTCTAGGAAATGATGAAAGTAGATTAATGGCATGAGATTTCAGGGATGAGGATAATTAGCATGGTGCTTGCTGTTTTATGTAAGGTTTTGGGACTTTCGAATTAATGCTGGAAGGTTTAAGACTTGTGAGAATCTTAGGAAGGCATGATTGTACTTTGAAATGTGAGAAGGACGTGAGATTTGGGTAGCTAGAAGCAGAATAATATAGCTTGGATGTTTTTTCTTTCCAAATCTTATGTTGAAATATAATTTCCAATGTTGGAGGTGGGGCCTGATGTCAGGTAATCTGATCACGGGAGAGGATCCTTCATGAATGTTTTAACACTACCCCATTAGTGATAAATGGGTTCTCTTTCAGTTTGTTGATGAAAAATCTGTTTATTTAAGAGTCAGGGACCTCCCTCTTCTGTTTATCTTGCTCCTCCTCTTACCCTGTGACATGCTGGCTCCCTGTTGCCTTCTGCCATAACCGTAAGCTTCCTGAGACCTCACCAGAAGTAACTGCCAGAGTCATGCTTCTTGTAAAGTCTGCAGAACTATGAGTCAATTAAATCTCTCTCTCTCTCTTTTTTTGAAATTAACCAGCTTCAGATATTTATTTATAGCAAAGCAAGAATGACCTAATATGCTAGGCCTGAGTAGACACCAGTTTATAGTCTTATAGCTGGTCACTTTCTCCTTGGAGTGTGCCCAAAACCACCAGCAACTGCCTTTGAAGACGATTTTGAAGATGCTCAGATCTAAGGTGCCTTTCACTGACATCTCACCATCATTAAGCTGTTCAACTTATGCCAGGCTTAGTCCCTTAGTTTCAAGGAGCTTGATGCTTGGGATTGACAGAGTCCACTGAAAGAGAGTTTCTCCTGCCACTTGGTCGCTATCTCCTTAATAATAATAATGAGGATCTTGAGAATCTTCTCCATAGGAACTTGCTCATCTGTGACCTCTAAGACAGCTCATAATTGTACTTCTCCATGAAATAGAAACTATTATTATGCTCCAATACCATAACTTGAACATCCTTGAAGCTGCCAACGGGCAGCTCTCTTTAGAAGGACTCATATGGTTAGTTGTTGATGTAGAGATCCTTCTTTTGGGCTCAGATATTTTTCCCTGAGAGTGGCAGCAGACTCAGCCCTGTCAGCGTGTCCGCTTGTCAGCTTACCATGCCAGCATCACTGCTGAAGTCAGCTGTGCATGATCTGCTCCTGTGTAAGAGTCATGCCACACACTGCCATTGTCTCTTCATGCCAATTAACACATCTTGCTCACTCATCTGGGTAGCCCTTGGCACAAGCACTGTCCAGCAGTGTGGGGTAGCTCTTTTCGGAGATACATGATGCCACCTCTGAGTAGTTGTGTAGCCAGCAGTTTCGGAGCCTGGAGATGAGGCCTTTCTTAAGTGCCTGGAATGGCAAGACTTTCTGTCCAGAGTAGGGAACTCTGTAACCTATCATAGGCTCCTGTACTGAGAGCAGGTCTCATAGATCTATGAATCTCTCAATCTGTTCTTCACTGCCTCCTCCACTGTTATCCAAGAACTCATGGTCATTGAGTCCAGTGCTACCTGCACCTCCAGTGAATCCATGGATACCTCCAGCAGGTCTTTCTCCAGGTCATCATAGATGCTCATTTTTTGCCCTGTTGCCGTCAGTCACATATATTTTTTTTTTATCACAGCAGGATGCACATCTACCTGAGCTATTCCTTACCATAGAGAGTTAGTCCCACTATAGTTGCAGTAGATATCATCGTTGACCTTGGAAATGATTTCAAGCAGCTCAGTCACTGGCACTAGGTGCAGGCTCCCAAAACAAACTATGTTCACACTCCTTGATCGTAGTGATGACACACATAATCTTACATAATAGCTCTTGAATGGAGGGACTATTTAACATCATGTTGCCATTGTGGTTAGCAATTTGGTAGTTGTAAAAAGGCAAAAGCAAAATAAATTACAAAACAAACAAATACAAGTTTCTCTTCTAGAAAGAGGCAAATACATATATTCTTTCATTCTCCTAGTAATAGTCTGTAATGATCAATTTTTATGTGTCAACTTAATTGGGCTAAGAGATATCCACATTACTTGTAAAGCTGTTTCTGAATGCCTCTGTGAGGACATTTTTGTAAGCAATTAGCATTTAAATAAGTACACTGTGTACAGTGTTATTGAGTACACTTTCAATAACATGGATGGGCATCGTCCAATTCACTGAGGTCCCAGATAGAAAGAAAAAGGCAGAGGCGGGGGGGATGAATTAGTTCTCTCTGCTAGAGCTGGACAGTCTGCTTCTCCTGCCCTTGGCCATTGGAGTTTCTGGTTCTTGGGTCTTTGGACTGGGATTTAGGCCATTGGCCTGCCTGGTCCTCAGGCTTGGGGTTGCATTGGATTTGTACCATAAGCTTTCCTGGGCCTCAGGCTTGCATACAACAGATAGTGGTATTTTTCAGCCTACATAACCAAATATTTCAATTCTTCATAATGAATCTCTTTCAATATATCTATATGTCTACATGTATGTATGTATGTATGTATGTATGTATTTATCTTCCTAGCTATCTAATCTATCCCACTGAAGACACATTACAAGAAAGTCTTTCAGGTTCTTAGCTAATTATCCTGATAAAGGCAAAATACTGAAACAAAATAAAACAACAACAAAAAATTATCCTGGTATAATTAGAAATACTTTCTTTTTCTTGTTTTTAAGATACTGTGTTTGTTCTAGCATGGGACCAAACATACTTTGAAATTGAACGTCTGTATGAAAAGACCTGACAAAGATATAAAGAAGACAAAACAACCAGAAAAAAATCTTTTAGTGATAGAACATTTTTTATTAAAGTTTACCAAAGTAATAAATTTCCCACAATCTCAAAAGGCACTGAAAGGTTAGTTTTATTTTTTAACTCCATTTTCTTCACGACAAGAGTATTTATAATTTATAGCACTGATTTAATTTTGAAAATGGAAACTGACTTATGTGAAATTTTATGCAGCAAAGGGAGGTGGATTTTTAAACTAAAAAATACATATTACAAAGATGAGAAAAATAAAACATTCTACACTTTTAAAGTTTTACAGAGAGCAGAATCAATTATAGTCCCTTCTAATCTAAGTAATATTTTTATTTTAGAATCCCAAAAAATAATCTCCACAACCCAACAAATGAAAGAGCAGCTCTCACATTCTTATAAAAATTGAAAAATTTAGCATGATAAAGGATGCATAAATTGGAGTACTAAAAAGTGTGGCTTATTAACAAGTTCCTAAGGGAGTTCATGGCTTAGTCACCTGAAAAGCTCTTTTTATATAAACCAAAATACTTCATTTTTGAGATACAGAATTCTTTATATTTATATAACCAAATAAGGAAAACTATTATTTCTTGTAAGTGAAAGTTCTAGGAACAGATTTGTGATTCTATATAGGGCTGAATATAGACACATAAACGATTTCATCGAGATTGTTTCTCTGTTTCTTTGTGTGTGTGTGTGTGTGTGTGTCTATCTGTCTCTTTGTCTCTCTCCCCCCCCGCCCCCATCTCTACCCCAACCTCTACTTCCAGGTTCTTTAAATTGGCGTGATTTTCAAGCATTCTCTTACTCTTTGTTGTGACATTGGCTGGCAATATCTACCTCCAACTAGCTTACCAGATCTAGGATTCAAAGAGTTCTAGTGAATATCCTGGGTTGTCTCTTTGGACCACCCAGGATCTGTTGTCCAGTCTTAAGTTACTTGTGTAGGACATGAAACACAAATTGTGCTGGCTGGCATCTTGCATCATCCTTAGAACCACAAGTGTAATATTGGTCTATTTTATAAAACACAAGCCTAGAATTTGGGGAGGTGTCTCCAGATAAAACAAAACTGTATGATGTTGCCAAATATAAAGGAATGAGTATTTGGAGAGAAAACAAAAGCAAAAAGCATAAACAATGATTGCTAACTGTACTTCCACTGCCTCTAGAGTATTTCAAATTGGAAAATATTTGTTAGTTTTTACACAAAGTAATTATACTGATTGTAATCTAGTCTTTCTTTAGCAATGTGTGTGTATTAGTGTGTGTGTGTGTGTGTGCATGTATGATTGTGTGTCATCCTAGATTTTTCTGGAGACATTTAGTAATTGAAAAAGTTAATTAAATGATGACATTTTAAGGGTTAATAAAATTGTCCACTGGGAAAAATGAGTGGAAATAAATGAAGTCCTATCTCCGTTTATCCTTAACTCAGCCTCCTTATGTTTGAAGTCATTAGTGTGATTAGAGTGATTAGAGTTTTAGGTAGCCTGTAGAAACCAGTAGCCTAGCAAAGTGCATTGTGAGGAATTTGAAAAACAAAAGGTTCAAGAATGCAGCAACGTAATAATACAAAGCAATCGGAAAGCAATGTTTAACAATTAATATATACTATTTACTCTCTATAATTTTATTTTCATAGTTTCTTTGAAAATTACATTTTTCAAAATAGTTTCTTTCAAAAATGCCCCATAATATTTCAACCACACACATTCAAAGGGTGTTCATAGGATATTGGTCTCAATACACCAAAGAAAGCATGTGAGTATGAGTCTTGTCCATGCCATTCCTATCTAAGTTATTGAAGAGTTGAACTACTGTCATTTGAATTTATAAAACTAATGTTGCTTCTTTGGGACTTCAATATGTTTACTATCTGAAATACACAACCTCATTTTTCTAATCACACAAAAAAGGGTGTTCTCAGTTGTCTGCTTTCCTTAAGGATAGTAGTAGCTGTGTGGATAAAGTCGCAAATAGAGAACACAAACAGGAAAGTAAAGATATGTATTTTTATCAACCAAAAAAGCATTGATATTCTTAGCATCCTCTGACTTTCTATTTAAAATTAATCTCCCTTTCACACCTCAAAATCTTAGCACTGTCTAAGAGCTGATGCTACACTTTAAAAAATATTTATTTTATTGTTGTTTTTTAGCTCTTTCAGGCACTATAAGAAAGAGAATGTATTTAGTTTTTCAGAAGAAAACATTATTTTGATACATACTTCTTGTCTTTATATTTCTGGCATTTGATATGTAATATAAAATGAAATTGTCTAAGTTTAATTATTTTAATGATTAATTTTTATTCCTTTTTTAACACAGAAAACATCTCTTTTTACTCAGATCAGCTACATTGTCCTTAAGTCTTCAAATATCTTCTATAAACTTATCAGACATTGGGGAAGATACAAAGATATCCTCAATGAAAATTAAAGACTAGCTAGAGTGAGACTGACCTATGAAATATTCAGCAAAGTAAAACTATGTTCTAAGTCTACCTGTTCAGAAATCATCTCTTCAAACTTAGAAGTCTTCAGAAGAAAATTTACTGTGTATAACTATTGGTGAAATAAAAACTTTTGACAAATTAAATTTAAGAGTTTAATGGAGCAAAGAAAAATTCACTAATCAAATAGCACTCAGGACTGGGGTAGGTTCAGACCAACTCTAGATTCCGTGGCTGCCAAAATTGTCAGATAATATTTATGGACAGAAAAATAAAAGTGACATAAAGAAAATGGAAGTGAGGTACTGAAACCACTGGATTTGTTGTTACTGTTCAGTGTTTGACTTATTTGACACATTTTAAACAGTTGTCTACCTGTGATTGTCCAAAACTCTGTGATTGGTAAAAGAGTATAGTCTGTTTCCACATCCAATTAAGTTACAGGTCATTGTACATGCAGAAACCTTCAGGCAAAAATTAAAGTATGTAAGAAGGCAGCTTTAGTCTAAACATAATTTAACACTATAAAAAGCTAATGTAAAAATGATAAACTCAAGACTTTCAGTGGGTCCAAATTCATTGTGAAATACGGATAAAAAACAGAACACAAAACATTAATGATGTCACATATAATATGAGTTACTTCAACGATAGTTTGTTGGGAACAATGACATGTATTTCTATACCAGTTAGAGGTAATTACCAACATAAGGAATGTTAGCTAAGATTGAAAGTACTCAAATCAGGAATTCACATTCTGAAGTTGTTTCATTTATATTTGAAAAATTAATCAGGAATTTATACTCCAAAAGTTATAGGAAATGGCCTATATAACATCATCGAACTCTGCATAGAGGAATCAGTACTTAGTCTGAGTAATCATAAACATACTTTTTTGTGAGTGAAGTAAATTCATTAAAGTAGTTGCTTAGAATATCTGTATGAATCCTGATATTCTTATACAAGACAACATAAGAATTCAGCAGACCCTGCAGTTTGGAATGTATGAAATTAATCTCTAGGTCAGGATTCCTGGTTTGTTTTGTGTCTACCATTCTCTAGGTATTAGTGTAAGATTCTGTTGTTTGATTCCAATAGATACTAGCTTGACCTGCCATCATAAGGTGGTTCTGTGTGACTCAAACTGACCCATTCCTTATAAGATACTTGTCACAATGTCTGAGGACAGCGGAGGGAAGTTTAGGAAATCAGATTATGTGATGGATTACTGCTTCTTTTCTAGACTTTGGACTTCTTTGCTTCTCTCATACATATATTGGTATCAATTTCAGCTTACATCCATTTATGCCTATTGCCTTGTTAAAAGGAGACATAATACCATTTATATCTAATTGCAGGAAGTAATGACATTCACCATAGAACCAGACACTTGTTTGAAGCACTATTTTTTTTTTAGTTATTTACAATAATACTATTTGTAGGTTTGAGTATTTGAAAGTTAACTATATTGAAAGTATTAGGTAAGTACTTTGTTTATATAATCTCATTGAATCTTTTGAAAAATAAATTTCAGTAAGAAGTATTATCTTGTGAAAGACAAAATACACCCGAAAATGGAGGTGATTATATCCAGGCAACTATGATAAGAATATTTATTAATGAAGGGAAAATAGTAATGTGTGGTTTTATAGAGTCAGGTAAACAAAAGAGGCATTCTGAGTTCTTATGTACTTCATTAGGGAGAAAGGAGAAGCATCTTCTCTGAGTGTTTGGGGAAAGGTAGAAGTGAGTTTTACCTCAGAGTATTCAAGTTGACTGAAACAGCTTCATATTCCCCCCAGAATAACAAAATTTTAAACAGATTTCTCTTGAATATAGACCACTGACCTTCTATTTCTTATTTATTGTAGAAAACTTTTAGTTGTAGATTCTTTTTTTGTGCCATTGACATTAAGTTTTCTTATAGCTTCTTGCCCATTTACAATGCAGGCATGTCTTTCTTAAGGACTTGGAAACCAGCCCTTGGAACTGTAATTGTCAAGAAAAGTAGAGTCGCTCTCTGTATCAATGAAGAAACAAAAGTGCCCTTATCACACTGATCAACCTTCCCTCTAATGTCCTCTAATACTTTTTCACAAGCTTACCCAGGAACTTAAAATCTCTCCTCTTTTGTTTCACTGCAGTCGAGTTCAGTCTCTCTCCCCTATTGCAATAGTCTTTAATAAAGTCTTCCTTTACTGATTAACTTGCTATGGTGTAATTTTTCTCTAACCAGGGCAGAGATACTCCTTTAGAAAATAAATGGTGAGTGAGATATTTTAAATGTTCAATTTGTTGCTTTCCTAGGAGCACATGATTCAGGTGAAATTCATCTTTATCTGCCAAACTTGGCAGAGAAGTATGAAATAAAATACAATCCAGGCTTCTGAAAGGAGAGATCTACTTGAAAGGATTGTATTAATAACTGGAAAGATACTATTGTAACAGAGAGAAAATACCTGCAGTAAAATCTGAAAGTTAAACAGAAAGGAACTTTTGTTTTATACAGAAGATTAATAAGGCTAGAAAGAACTGGATATAAGAAAGGAGAATAAATAGGACAAATGGGTGAGTAAACTCAGAGGTCAGTCTATTCTAGCAAGGAGCCATTTAAGAGGGATTGAATTCTCACATAAGCTTAGGATAGACCAAAGTTCAGAGCCTGGTGGAAGGAGAGAATCTATTCCAAAGAATGATGAACAAAGCATTTCAATTTTATTGAGCAATGGGAAACAATAGTTCAGCTAATAAATATAAGGCTCTGTGTCTGGCCTTGATATAGGTAAACAGATGGAGCATCAGAGTCATTTTGGAACACAAAAAGTATGTGGAGGTGGTACTTCTTAATCATTGCTACTATTTAGGAACACAGGGCACCACTAATGTCGAATATCAATAAAAATACTTAGGTTCATATTTGCTTAAAATCCTGTCAAAGGCTTACAGATATTAAAAGAAGTTGTAACATTAACCCTAAGCACAATTCTCTAAGAATTCTTAAACTTTAAGAGCAATCGGGAAAGAAAAAGAAATAAAGGGTATTCAATTAGGAAAGGAGGAAGTCAAATTGTCTCTATTTGCAGATGAAATGATTGTATATTTAGAAGACCCCATCATCTCAACCCCAAATCTCCTTAAACTGAAACTGATAAGCAACTTCAGCAACGTTTCAGGATACAAAATGGGCAGAAATCACAAGCATTCCTATACACCAATAACAGACTTAAAGAGAGCCAAATCAAAAACAAACTGCCATTCACAATTGCTACAAAGAGAATAAAATATCTAGGAATACTACTAACAAAGGATGTAAAAGACCTCTTCAAGGAGAACTACAAACAACTGCTCAAGGAAATAAGAGAGGACATAAACAGATGGAAAAACATTCCATGCCCATGGTTAGGAAGAATCAATATTGTGAAAATGGCCATACTGCCCAAAGTAATTTACAGATTCAAGGATATCCCCATCAAGCTACCTATGACCATCTTCACTGAACTGAAAAAAGCCACCTTAAACTTCATATGGAACCAAAAGAGATCCTGTATAGCTAAATCAGTTCTAAGAAGAAAGAACAAAGCTGGAGAAATCATGCTACCTGACTTCAAACTATACTACAAGGCTACAGTAATCAAAACAGCATGGTACTGGTACCAAAACAGAGATATAGACCAATGAAACAGAACAGAGGCCTTAGAGGCAATGCCACATATCAACAACCATCTGATCATTGACAAACCTGACAAAAACAAGCAATGGGGAAAGGATTCCCTGTTTAATAAATGATATTGGGAAAACTGGCTAGCCATGTGCAGAAAGCAGAAACTGGACCCCTTCCTGACACCTTACACTAAAATTAACTCCAGATGGATTAAGGACTTAAACATAACACCCAACACCACAAAAACCCTGGAAGAAAACCTAGGCAGAACCATTCTGTACATAGGCATAGGCAAGGACTTCATGACTGAAACACCAAAAGAATTGGCAACAAAAGCAAAAATACACAAATGGGATCTAATTAAACTCCAGAGCTTCTGCACAGCAAAAGAAACAATCAGTAGAGTGAAACTGCAACCAAAAGAATGGGAAAAAATTTTTGCAATCTACCCATCTGACAAAGGTCTAATATCCAGAATCTACAAAGAACTAAATGAGATTTATGAGAAAAAACAAACAAACAAACAAACCCATTCAAAAATGGGTGAAGAATATGAACAGACGCTTTTCAAAAGAAAACATATATGAGGCTAACAAACATATAAAAAAATGCTCATCATCACTGGTCATTAGAGAAATGCAAATCAAAACCACATTGAGATAACATCTCCTGCCAGTTAGAATGGTGATCATTAAAACATCTGGAGACAACAGATGCTGAGAGGATGTGGAGAATTAGGAACAGTTTTACACTGTTGGTGGGAGTGTAAATTAGTTCAATCATTGTGGAAGACAGTATGGCAATTCCTCAAGGACCTAGAAATAGAAATTCCATTTGACCCAGCAATCCTATTACTGGGTATATATCCAAAGGAATATATATTGTTCTATTGTTAAGACACATGTACATGTATATTCATAGTGGCACTGTTTACAATAGCAAAGACCTGAAACCAACCCAAATGCCCATCAATGATAGACTGAACAAGGCAAATGTGGTACATATACAACATGGAATACTATGCAGCCATAAAAAAGATGAGTTTGTGTCCTTTGTAGGGACATGGATGAATCTGGAAACCATTATTCTCAGCAAAATGACACAAGAACAGAAAACCAAACACTGCATGTTCTCACTCATAGGTGGGTGTTGAACAATGAGAACACATGGACACAGGGAGGGAAGCATTACACACTGAGATCTGTTGCGGACTTGCGGGGGCAGCATGGGGTAGGGAGTTGGGGAGGGATAACATGGATAGAAATGCCAGATATAGGTGACAGGAATGGAGGCAGCAAACCACATTGCCATGTACCTATGCAACAATCCTGCATGTTCTGCACATGTACCCCAGAACCTAAAGTGCAATAAAAATAGATATTATAAATGAATAAAATAGAAAGAAAGGTGTGAAGAAATTTTCATGGTTGTATGAATAGACAGTTTGAAATAAACTATGGAAATAGCCAACATAACTGGACTTTTGGAGGATTAGATACAATCTATGAAACAGAGCAGAGCTACATTCAGAGATTATTTCCATTGTTTGAATGTTCATAAACCTTTTAAGACATATCACTTTTTCTTTTGTATTATAACTACATGTATTCTTGTCCTACTCCTTCTTGTAGAGTTCCAGCTCTTTAAACATATGAACTTTGTCAAGTTTATTTTCATATGTCAGCATGGTTTGTGTGGTACATGTATAAAAGCATTTGAAAGCCCTTAACAGTCAAACAGAAGTTAACAAGACCACTAATCCCAGTTCTTGAAATTTACAATTTCTAAATGCTATTGCCTTATGGAAATCTACCTATATATTTTGGAAGAGAGTATACACTCATTACTTTAAAACCCCTAGCATATTTTTTATCCCTTAGGACTTATCAATGTTTGCAACCTATAACACTTTAATGTGCTTGCTTTCTAAACTATTCTTTGAGTTGTTAAAAGACAGAGACCATATCTTTTAAAGTGAGTATTTGTCAATGCAAAGCCCTTATTACATTCAAAACTTCAACAGACTTCAGCACCAGTAGTTAATTTTTCTTTTTGTCTCAAGTCAGATATCGTTGTTCTTGCCCAGAGACGATGAAAAATCTTCAAAATTCTCAATGTGCCTACACAAATTTTTCTATCTCTTTCTTTGATAATTACCATCTCTGCTTTATTGAGAACAATGAAGCTATCTAATATCATCTTCTCTAATTTTATGTATTTTTAAAATCTTTTAGAAACATCTAATTTACAATTTAAACCCTATGCTCTCATAAATTTCTTCATTCTTATTATCCTTAAAAGGGAAATAAAAAATAATGAATGCTCTGGTTATCTATCTCCCACCCATATATAATCAAACCAGTCTCTCTTTTCATCAATAATTTCTTGACTGTAAGTGAATGAGGAAATGAGTGAGGGAATATAGAAAGAGAAGAGAAGAACACTAGTACCAGAACGCATCAAAATTTAAAGCCTAAAAGAGAAGAAAAAGCCAATTTTTTTGTAAAATGGTTATAATTGCAACAGAAATGCAGGTATGAAAAAATAAGAGAAACAAAGAGAAAGTAATGATTACAACAATAATGTTTGTCATTCACTAAGCACTTCAAGTCAGAACATCTGGCATCAGGCAGGCATTATGTTGAATACTTAACACAGGTACCACCTGGCCATTAACAATATAATTCACAAACATGGGCCACATTTTTTAACTACAACTGTGGGAAACAGAGAATAATAATATGCTGCTTTTGCTCTCCAGAGACCATAAAAGTTTCAGAAATAAACCTAATAGAGAAAGAAATATAAACTTAACTCATTTATTGCTGCATTTCATTGAGGCAGATTGCAATTTCTATAGACTATTAGAGAATGAAGTATCCAGCCATTAGTGATTCCAAGAGAAATGAGACACGAGATCTTAAAAGTTAACGTGATTTAATATAGTTATTTATAAAAGAAAGTCTAAGAAAATGTAAAACGTGAACATGAAAATAGAAGTTGGAATGATCAGGATCTACCATCTTTGAGTTGGGTGTCATAGTTCCTGCAAGATGACAGATCTGGTTGAAAAGTGATAAATAAATATGAATAGTTTGGTTGT
Source organism: Callithrix jacchus (assembly GCF_049354715.1). NCBI lineage: Eukaryota > Metazoa > Chordata > Mammalia > Primates > Cebidae > Callithrix > Callithrix jacchus. The sequence goes on from NC_133504.1 coordinate 164,371,776, forward strand.
GTCCAGAAAGAAAATGCTAAAAATATCCATAACATTTGCTCTTTTTGGAGGTTAGACAAAACTTAAGACTTGTGAATTTGTGTTTAGTCACGGTAGAACTAATTTATCTCGATTAGAAATTATGCCAAAATATGAATCACAGATTTTCAATAAAATATGATTAGGAAATAACAAATGGAAAGAATGGATAACATATATATATATATATGTTTTCAATTTATCACTGGAAGAAGGAACATTGAAAATATTTCTTATTTAAGATACCAGAATCTGATGCCTTTATTACTTACCAGATGAGCACACTACATTTTTCATAAAATATAACGTAATTATAAAGAATTTGAAGTTTTGGAACAAAATGGTAACTGCATACACCAATATGGAATTGCATTACATGTCATATAAAAAAGTAAAAAAAAAAAAAATATCAAATATCTTTGATATTCCCAACTTACATGAAAATTTTTAAAACTAGAAACTAAAATTCTTTAGTTGTATTTACCTACACTTATTATAAAGAAACATGAAAGTATTGGACTATGACTAACATTTTTAACAGTTAATTAATTTTAAAGAATCAAACATAAACAATGTATCTAAAAATTTAATGTCAAAAATATGCTTACATTTAAATTATGTATAACTTTTTCAAATAATCAAAAAGTATTTCTATATACTAACCAACTTAACCAAAATTGGACTTGTGAACCTGAAAAATATTAAGAGAATATATTATTGTTTTCTCAAAATTATTGCTTTTAATGAAATGGATTGTGAAGCTGATAATATTAATTTTAGTGCAGTTCACTATATATTTTCTACAAATTGAATGTACTATTTGTTTAAGAAGAAATCACATTTTTGGGGTGACAGACAGAAGGTATGAAGTAGAAATGCAGACAAGACTATTTTATGTAAATATTAAGTATTATTATTGTGTGATAAACTTATAGGTTTAATAATAATATATAGAATTTCATTACATAAAGTGAATTAAAGGAAGTTATTTAAATTGACCAGTACAATATATCTAGTAGGTATAAAAACTATGTAATATTACAATCTCTGTGCTACACTGCTTCCTTAATGTAGCATTTTAAAAACATCCATATTAACAAATTGCTCATTGAAAATTATGTAAAAGAGTTCATTTTTAGTATTTCAGAGGGACCATTTCTATATCCTTTAATGCAGACTGCTTGGAGACACAAATCTAGGCTCTACAAATAATACTGAATTATGTCAGTGATTTCAAGATGTCATTAGAGTTATTTTTTTCTATTTTTCAACAACAAAGATAAACCCTGTGTATTTCAGAGTCTTCTTTTTTATATGGTGTTTCATATTTCCTAGCAGATATCACCTTCAAATCCCACGACACATTCCCTAGATTTGCTTAAGTTTGCATTAATTCTTTGTCAACCGGAATTATGCAACACCACTGAAATCCTACAATACAATTAGAAACTCTGTTACCTTCAAGATTTTTTCTCATCCTCAGGCAAAATGTTGATTGTATTTGGTATTTACAATGAAAGAGAAAGAGTTGAAGGAGTTAAAGGGATGCTGTGATTTAAGAGTTGGCCTCAAATTAAGCCAAGGGATTTTGTGGGTGGATCCATTTGGGAGTCTTGCTAATTAGAAATTGGGAGTAAAGATTTTTCTCTAGACGTTTATAACAGACAAAAACATGAAATGGCAGTTGTTATTTATCATTGACTGAATACACAGGAGAATTTGCACAATGCCTGCAACTACCGTCTATAGAAAACTTCTTTTTTCAACTTCGTAGAGCTAAATGTTTACAAATATTTTATAAACCAAAAGGTGAGGCCTATTTTCAATATGATTTCTCCACTCAGCATTTTTTTTTTTGCATAAGGCCATTCAATCCGACATATGTCAGAGGCAATTAGCAGTCTCTGCTAACAGAATACCTGCCCTACTTAGCAGGCATTTCTTGTTCCTCATTAACCAAATTATGTTCAGGTCATACATCATATCTCTGACAATAATGCTACTTTCATGCTTAATTGATTAAATAAATGTGTAATTATGGAAATATGCTAAGGCACTACTGTAAATTCTTATAACCATGACATTTGCCTGATATAGGTTGGGATGTTATTTGATCTACTGTAAGATATCAAACACTACCCCTTAATGTAGCATTTGTTCAATGTCAATGAAGAGCCTTCCAGATGTTAATAACATTTTCTATAAAATGTTAGAAAACTCAGCCAATTTTGTTCTGAATCTTTTATTAAATGAAGACATAGTATTTTTGTAAAAAAATATTATCACTAACAATAAGCACAGAAAAATAAACTGGCAAGTTTTCACTAAGTGGGGAGATCAAAAATTTGACATATGGCAATTAGTAGAATGTATATCTTTCTATGGGATATTTGCAGTAATGTCTCCATTCTTAGAAGATTTCAGATTATAGCAAATGTTGAATCATTGAAAATTAAGAAAATTATATTAGACAGAGAGGAAGGATATTAACAGTTTTCTTAAAACTCTCTCCAACTTTTTTTCTTTCCAATTAGCACCTTTCTGATGAGTGTTAACAAAATGAGGCTTTGACATAAATTTTCAAAAAAGTTTCTAAACCTCTCTAAGAGTAAAATAAATGACATATGGCAAAATGTTCACATGGCAAACATTTAAATGTATTTGTTTTTAATGTAAAGTACTTTTAAATATTAGGTATCACTTCTGCTACACAACAGATACATCACTACTAACAAGAATTGTTTGGGTTTATCTAAATACCTGATAGAAGCCTGGACATGTGTTGTCTGCAACTTGTGTAAAGTTCTATTACCAAAGACATAAATATTCTCTTTCCTTTTTCATCATTCTTGATAGGGGTAGGAAAACTTAAGAAACTAGGCAGGACACGGTGGGTCATGCCTGTAATCCCAGCACTTTGGGATGCCGAGGCAGGTGGATCACGAGGTCAAGAGATCGAGACCATCCTGTTCAACATGGTGAAACCCCGTCTCTACTAGAAATACAAAAAAAAAAAAAAAAAAAAAAAAATTAGCTGAACATGGTGGCACGTGACTGTAATCCCAGCTACTCAGGAGGCTGAGGCAGAATTGCCTGAACACAGGAGGCAGAGGTTGCAGTGAGCCGATCCCGCCTTTGCACTCCAGCCTGGGTAACAAGAGCAAAACTCTGTCTCAATAAAAAAGAAAAGAAAAAAAACTAGATAGAAATATTTTAATAAATCCAAGATACATAGTCTCCATTATAACCACTTAACTCTTCTTTTGACACAAAACATCAACTCTCCTTTACAGCACAAAACTAGCCTTAGGCAACATGGAAAAATGTATTTATGACTGCAAACCCATACAAATAAAACTCTGTCCAAAAACAGGTCATTAACTGGATTTAGCTCATGGGCTGTAGTTTACCAAGCCCTGTATTAGAATGTAGCTTTCACCTTCAAGGTCAACTTATGATCTAAGATGGCTGTTCTAGCTCCAGACAGCATGTAGATAAAGGAACTAAAAAAGGCGCAATGAAATAGAAGGATACATGGGTTTTCTTCTCAGTTAAATTAGCTCCTTTTGAATTTATTTTCTAGCGAATCATACTTATATTTTAATTACATCTTTGCATAATGAAGAATTTGGCCTATCTTCATCCTGATTGCTGAGAAGTAACCACTAAACCTTTGAAATAGAGAATTTGGCTTGTCTTTGCCCTGGTTTCTGGGAACTCATCTCTAAATCTTTGTAATATTTCAAAGTGGCAAGAAGTGTGGTCCCCTGGGACCAAATCTGATAGTTTATGTTAACAAGATGTCTCAGGGAGGGCCCCTCATTGTTTATGCTACCAAGATGATGCAGATGAGGATTGTCCATGAGAGAAAGACCAATCATGTGATTAGAGGGTTGAGGCTTTGATCCATATGATATCATCCCCAACTCCCAGGAGGAAAGAGGACTGGAAATGAAATTCACTTACATGGACAATATTTAGATCAATAAGGCCTAAGCAATGAAACCCCAATAAAAACTCTGGACATGAGTGCATGGGTGAGCGTCTCTGGTTGGCAGTAGTCTGTATAATGTCACTCATTTTGTTGAATCTTTTATAATAAAATGTTAACCAAAAGTTTAGTTCTGTCCTGAATTTTATGAGTCATTGTAGCAATTTTTTGAACCTGAGTGGATATTGAAAACCTCCAAGTTTGTTCACAAGCTGGGCGCCTAAATTAGTGTCGAGTATCTGAAGTAAGATGAAAAAAATACTGTGGAGATCAATGCTCTTCATTTCTGAGGTTTGGTTCAACTCTCAGCAGTTTTTGACAGAAGTCACTGCAATCTCATTTACCAAAACTTAGTCACTGGGCTAAATCTAGATTTAAATAAAACTTTTAAATTCAGGCTTGCCGTACGATCACTAGATAAATGTTGCCTAAATGTCAGTAATTATCAGCTAAGTATTCTGGATTCAAACTTGAAATTGTTGGCCACCTTCTTACAAAAGACTAGCAGAACCAATCCCATCATGGTTTATTTTGGGTTTGCTTTAGTTACCACAGGAAGAGCAAGACTACACGGTTATCCTAAAACTCCTGGTATTTAACATTCTTCATAAGTCAGATGAAAAAATAGGAAATGCTTATATTTCTATAACTATGCCTAAAAACCTGCTTCTGTCTATACCTATTTCAATGTTCCTTTCAATTAAAAACAAGAAGTTTTTTCCCAATTAAAAAAATTATCTTCTTAGTTTCTGGATTTCATTCCTTGTAAATTGCCAGAGACTGCTTTACAAATGTGTGTATTCTCTTTACCACAATAATAATCTTCTGGCATGCAAATATCCTTCTTATTTTTTATTAGACAAAATAAAGCTAAATGTAAACCTGAATTTTAAGTTTATATCTTTCTTCAATTACTGCCCCATTTTCTGACCTCCTTCTTAGTATAACTTTCATCATATTTGTTTAGATGTGATGCTGTGTTTCTGCCTTCCTACTTTTTGTGTAGATTCCATTTCTACCAATCTATTCTTGTAATATTTTGTAAAGTGATATTGTGCCAAAAGCATACACATTATACATGTCTCTTTTTTTGAGATGGAGTCTTATTCTGTCACCCAGGCTGGCGTGCAGTGGCACAATTATGGCTCACTGCAGCCTCATACCCCTGGACTCTAGCAATTCTGCCTCAGCCTCCTTAGTAGCTGGGACTACAGGCATGTGCCACAATGCTTGGGTAATTTTAAAATTTTTTTATAGAGAAGGTATTTTGCTATGTTGCCCAGGCTGGTCTTGAACTCCTGCACTCAAGCAATTCTCTTGCCTTGACCTGCAAAAGTGCTGGGATTACAGGTATAAGCCACCATGCCCAGCCTATACATGTCTTCTTTTCATCTAATTTCACTGATTTTTCATCTTAGTTTCCATTACCATTGTCCCTTTCTAATCTTCTTATTCTGTGGATGCAAGAGAAACTCCAACAATTTGTTCTTAACATTTTCGATTATCTGCATACATATATTTTTACTAGAAAGTTTTTACCAAGTCTTTCTTTTAATACAATACTAGTAAAGATGATCAACAAATTTTAGCTATAAGGCTAACATTTCTTCTGAACTTTAGCCTCATTTTAAGTGATCTCTTTGCCTTCTTCATTTACATATCTAAGAGATATCACAATTTAGTTTAGCAGAATGTACAAAACAAAGTTTGTAATAGTCCTGCATCCAAACCTTTCCCATGCCTGTGTTCATCTCAGGGTTATCAGAATCGTTTCCATGTCCTATTGAAATAATGTATAAAATATTGAATATTTTCATTTCTCTCCATCTTGACTACTCCTATTTTAATTTAAGCTACTTTTGTCTCTTGCATGTGTCATAGTATAAACTCCTCTTTCATCTATTCAATCCTATTATCTATTCTTTACAATTTGTCTTTTTAAGTCAAATCATATCAGACTACTTGTTTGATTAAAATCCACTAATAGTTATTCCAATTGCAGTTAGTATAAATCAATGTTCTTTTTTTATGTTAGAGACAGGCCTGTATGTCAGGTTCATGCATACATTTTCGTATCTTTTCGTTTTCTTTTGACTCACCATATTCAAGTCACAATAGCTTTTCTATTATCTGCACATGTCAAACCATTTATGTCTCAGAGCCTTTTCAATTGACAGCTTCTATGTGAAATATTCAGATTATTCGTGCCTGGATCCTTATCACCAACTTTGTCTCAGTTCAAATGTTAGAACCTCTCAGAGGCCTACCCTGCCCATTAATTTATTTAAAGTGGCAGGACCTTCCCCTATCATTTTGTAACACATCATCTTGTTGTTTATTCTCCTTAGTAGTTTTCACTATGTTTATTTATTTTAGTTTTTCCCCTGCTAGAATATACAAATATATATAAATATGTAGTTTATCAGTGTGTGTGTGTGTATATATATATATAATAAGTATAATTATCTAGAAGATATAGATAGATAGATAGATAGATAGATAGATAGATAGATAGATATGCAGATTCTGATTCTGGTAGGTCTATGGTTGAACCTGAAAATTTATATTTCTAACAATCTTCCAGATGGATTACATTAGTTGAGGACTTTGATGTCTCTTTTTAATTTTGTATACTTTCCTATCAGAAGGTCATCATAGCTTATCAGTCAGGGTTTAGTTGCTGAACTGAGTGTAACTAGGTTAAGCAGTGGGTCAAAATTGCCTTGTAGACTCATTTTCCCTAATCATACAAGCCTATTTAAGCTTCCAGGAATGACTTCTAAAAGCTCACCTCACAGGCACACTCCAAAGCAGTGTCTTGTACTGCAGGATCATTATGTTACCTGTGGAAAGTGGAAGTCACCACTACAGTAACTGGCTCCAAAGTTACTGTCTTGGCATGATCTGAAAAACAGCTTCTGGAAATACTGCTATGTCCAATTTCTGGTAATGGGTGGCTCATGCTGCCTTGCTTCTTTGCTCCTTGGATTCTTTTTCAAATCAAGCCCTACACAGTTACATAAAAATAATATTTAAACTCCCACTTGCAAGGAAGTCATAAAATTTAGCTTTTAGTTTTATAAGTTATGCAATACTAAAAGGCAAAGCAGGAGATCAAAATGGGTAAGAGAGTTAATCCAACTTATTTGCCCCAAATAGCCCTTGAGGCAGTGCTATTTGTGCCTCAGCAGCTTAATATAGTTTTCACTGAACTATGTTTCATGATTTTAATTTGCTTTGCCTTCATTTTTTCTCTTTAGTTTACATATGACTTAAGTGAGAATAAAGATGAGTCTGAGAATGAAAAAATAATAATTAAATGTAAAACAGAATGCCCACTATGAGCACACCCCTTCCCACTAACAATCTAAGTTTGGTATTTCAGTCTTAGAGTGAATTACATCGTAGGAGGATTCCTCATTCTGTATGCAAATATTCATCTAGCTACCCAAATCCACAAGTTTGTCAACACAAATTTAAATAATGCTGCTGTAATGAGTTACGTAAATTGCATAATATAGGACTAGTCTTCACAAGTCTCCCCTCATGTTAGACAGCATATGAAAGTTTTGGGTTCCGCCAAGGCCACTCTACTTTATACCAGCTAATTACAAAATCGCGCTTGTTCCTGTAGCTACCCTCCAGTGCAATAATTTACTAGAACAACTCAAGGAACGCAGAAAAGCCTATACATACAATAGCAGGTTTTGTTATTTTTTAATAACAAGAAGGCACAATTTCATGCCAGTGAAAGAAAGAGACATACAGGGTGAAGTCTGGAAAGTAAACTAAAAAGGGATCTATATCCTCAGGGACACTTACTCCCTTGTCGTCTTTTTGTGACTCTGGCTGCCCAATGTGTTCTTCCTGTGCACTGCACAGACAAAATCAACTCACCAAGACCATAGCATTGCAGTAAAGTAAGAGTTTATTTGACATGAGGCTGACCACGCCTTTCAAGAGATGGAGGTATAACTCAAATCAATCTCCTCAAAGACTCGAAAGTTAGAGGTTTTTCCTAGATAGTTTGGTGGGCAGGGGCTTAGAATAGGGAGCATGCTGACTGGTTGTGTTGGAGAAGAAATCACAGGTAGTCAAAGACGGGCTTTTATGCTAAGTCAGTTCGTGAGTTGGGGGGGGTACAAGACTGATTACTGTGTCCAGGTGGGGCTATTCAGTGGTCAGAAACGCAAAAACTTTGGCTCACGCCTGTAATCCCAACACTTTGGGGGGCTGAGGCAGGCGGATCACGTGGCCAGAAGTTTGAGACCAGCTGGCCAATGTGGTGAATCCCCTCTCTAATAAAAATACAAAAATTAGCCAGGTGTGGTGGCGCTGCTTGTTGTCCCAGCTAATCAGTAGGCTGAGGCAGAAGAATCTCTCGAACCTGGGAGCCTGGCAACAGATGAGACTCCGTCTCCAAAAAAAAAAAAGCAAAAAAAAAAAAACCTGAAAAACACCTCAAAAAGGCCAATTACAGTTTCTCCGATAGTGACGTTATCTGCAAGAGTAAATTGAGGATGTTACAAATCTTATGACCTCTCAAATTATGGCTGGTAATTATTTAGAATTCAAGCCCCTTTCATCCTTCTAACTTGGTAGTATTTAATTCGTTTTACAAGAATAGTTTAGTTTTGGGGAAGGGCTATTATCATTTAAACTACAAACCAAATTTCTCCCAAAGTTAGTTTGGTCCAAGTCCAGGCATGAGCAAAGACAGCCAGTCTGTGTGAGGAGAAGCAAGATGGAGTCAGTCGTGTCGGGTTTCTCTTACTATCATATTCTTGCAAAGGTGGTATCATGACAATATGCATGGAGTATTACCAAACCGGGAAGTTCATTTGAACTTTCATCTTCTTAGCCTTTATTGGGACTTCATTAGACAGGCACAATTGATTTAATTATTGGCTATATGTGTGACCAACATCCCAACCCTTCAATCACATGGTCGGTTTTACCTTTAATTTGCTAAGAGAGTAGTTTTTCATTGTTCTTATGACAAAAAGGTAACTATGTGAGGTGATGGACATGTTAATGTACACATACATTAAAACATTGCTTTGCGAACCTCAGATAGGAATAATTTTTCTTTGTCAGTGTAACTTGAAAAAAGCTGGAAAAGAAAATTATTAGGTGTGGCTGACAATGATTATTTGCTTGGCCAAACTTTAGTCAGTTCCTGAAACTTCATCCTCATCTTGTACTTCCTTGTAAGATCCAGTTGTAACTGGATCAACAAACTTTACTAAATCAGTTCAGCAAGAACCCTTCACCCTTGATATTTGATCACCCTTGATAGTTGATTGGGTTCCTCATCTTCCACTATCCTGTGATGATGTCTGATCACCCTGGTCTATCTTCAGCAAAAGTTCTGTTAAGTGGGTTTAGCCAGAATATTTTTACTTCTGAAGTCTTCTTTTAGTAGTTTTCCATCCACCAACTCTCACCATGCTCTGTAGATGTAATTTCCCGCTTGACTATCATGTATTTGGCATTGAGCCTGATCTTTCTCACCCACTGCAAAACTACATTTCCATGGTCCCTGTGTCTAACCAGAGAGTCCTTTTAAAAAAGGTTTTTTTAAAAAATCATGCTTTGACAAGTATCATTGAATAAATTTTTTTCTATAACATGGTCAAAGAGTTCACCATGAATCACAAAGACAATTTTAGAACTTGGGAAATTTGAAGGGTTTAGAAATTACCTTCAAGGAGTCAGGAATCAGGACAAAGACAAGACCTCTCTTTGGGTGAAGTTAATTCTTTCTACACATCTACCTTTGCTGTGAAGCTCTTTCTGGCTTTCTTTTTTAAGCCATCAGGTGGAATTTATCATGCACTTCTCTGTGCTACTAAAGCATATTAAAGTATTCTCTTATTTTAGACAAACTCACACAGAACCCATACTTTAATAGATTTGGGTTCATCTTTGTACCCCCTACCAGAAGATGGACTTTTAGAAAGGAAGAGTCAGTGAATCTTGGTGTTCTCAGAATCTAAAATGGTGATTGGAACATAAAGAAATCATAACCTCTCTCTCTCTCTCTCTCTCTCCCCCTTTCTCTGGGAGCACAGATACATACAGGTAGGCACACACAAGTATGTACAAAAAAGAAGCATATAGGTTTGTGGAAGTAATTTTATCAATCCCACATAATATAAAATCCTAATGATAAAGCCTGGTTTATAGACAACTATAAATAATGTCTTTATATATAAGAGGGAAAATATGTTATTTGGCTGCTAAATGTACCAAAAAAAAAAATGAAACATTCAAAGATGGATGTAATTTTGAACTTTAAATTGGTCTTTTCCATCTTGCTGAAGATTCTGAAGTGATGAGGTGCAGGTATGGAAAATGTGAGAAAGCATATGTATCTGGTGGCGTACTGATGCCTGGAATATATAACCAGCTGATACTGCGAGGATGCCATGAAGCTTCTAAAATTAATATAATGTTCCTCCTCAATAGACCCTAAGCACAGTGTCTCCCTTTCATAGCATAGTAGACTAGAATAATCGACTTAATGGCAATGAGTTTTGATCTAAAATTGAGAGTGATCTTTTATAATTGTCTTTAATATAGTTGTAAAAAAAGTAGATAAAAGCCTTCTTTCAAGAAAATTTGCAAAAGTATTAATGTAGTAAATAACACATTTGATGCCTCTATTGAAGCTCTGTGTTTAAATGGAAATTGACTATGTACCCATGTTTTCACAGTCTGAGCTTTTTAACATTTGAGTAGTAACACAGGTAATAGGATTCTGCATATTAAGTTTTATGGAAATGGAACACTTCCAGCTCAAACACTAGACTTTCTATAAATGGGAATTTAATTACAATAAGATTATGCCAACAATTTTTATAGTTTTTCTGTCTATAGCAAAAACAATCTCTACCTAATGTTATAAGAAAATTCAAATCTAGGTACAGATATCCATAGGCAAGCTAAAATACTCTGATGCTTTAATTATTACAGAATAATTAAGATTTACTGTATAATTTAAAGTTAGAATTCATTCTTTATGGTACATTTTAAATTGTTTCATGTTTTATCTGCTTTTTGTCACCTATTATCTAAATATGAATAATTTTAAAAGAAATAGATGAGACTAAGTCAAAGAATAGAATTCTGTCCCCCCAAAATTCACATGTCAACCCTAACTATCAATATGACTGGTTTTAGAGATACATCTTTTAGGAGGTAATTAAATAAGGTCATAAAGATAGAGTACTAACCTATAGGATTGGAGGCCATATAAGCAGAATACAAGATTCTCTCTGTCCATATGCATGTACCAAGAAAATGTTATGTGAGGACACAGCAAGGAGGTAACCACCAACATGCCAGAAAGAGAACCCTGACCAGAAACGAAACTGGTGAGGACCCAGGACTTCCCAAGCTCCAAAACTATGAGACATAGATGAGTGTTGTTTAAGTCACCCAGCTTATCAAATTTTGTTATGGAAGCATGAGCTAATTAAGACAGTCAATCATAAACATTTTTATATGTATGCAACACAGAATATTGTTCACATTTAACAGAAAATGCTAATTATAATAGCTTCTTATAAAAAAGAAATATAAACATATTAGAAATGTCTGTTACAACAGCAAGCATATTTTTAAATTATTCAATTGCTAATTTATTCATTATTAATTTGGGTTTGGTTCCAGCCTGGGGTTATGAGAATTAATCAAAGGTAAGAGTACATAATGTTGATCTTTGACTTGTAATAACAGGGAGTCTTTAGGAAAATTGTAACGTAACTAATAACAGAAATGAGCCTTTAAGAGTACATATTTTAAAGAAGCAGGAAAGTGTGAAGAAGCTCTATGGGAAAACATATTATCTCACTTAATTATTATAAATAGCCTCATAAAGGTACAATGGTCTACTCCAAAGCAGGCTTGAGACTGCTTCTATTTATTAAATGTGTCACCTGGAGTGAGTTACCCAACTTTCATCTACCTAAGGTTTTCTTGTCTGTTAAATGATGAGGTTAACCTGCTGTCTGTGTATCCCTACTTTATAGAAATTAAAAGAAACTCAGTGTGCCAGCTACTTTGTGGCAGACCACAGATTTATCATCAAACGCTGTGGAATTCAAGCCTCTAAATTTCCATTAAAATAATTACTAGAACAATGAGAACACACGGACACAGGGAGGGGAGAATCACACACTGGGGTCTGTTGGGGGGAAATAGGGGAGGGACAGCAGAGGGTGGAGAGTTGGGGAGAGATAGCATGGGGAGACATGCCAGATATAGGTGATGGGGAGGAAGGCAGCACATCGCACTGCCATGTGCATACCTATGCAACAATCTTGTTGCATGTACCCCAAAACCTAAAATGCAAAAAAAAGGAATAATAAGAATAATAATTACTAGACCTTATAGTTAGGTGATATATATATATATATATACCTTATAGCTATATATCTTATAGTTTTATATGTATATCATATATATATATCCTATAGTTATATATATATTTTATATATATATCTTATAGTTATATATATTATATATATCTTATAGTTATATATATAGTATATATCTTATATATACATATCTTATAGTTTTATATATATCTTACCTATTATTATTTTAATAATAGGTAATTAAATAATTAAACTTCTTTATAAAGCCTCAACTTTTAAAAATCAGACATAGAAAGGACCACTTATACACCCATAAACATTCATATGTATTTGAGCAGGCTAATTTGGAAGTTTTCTTTCATTTATTTATTTATTTATTTATTTATTTATGAGGCAGAGTCTTGCTCTGTTGCATAGGCTGGAGGGCAGTGGTGTGATCTCAACTCACTGCAATACCTGCCTTCTGGGCTCAAGCTAAGTTATTCTCTTGCCTCAGTCACCCAATTAGCTGGGACTACAGGCGTTAGCCTCCATGTCGGGCTACTTTTTGTGTGTTTAATAGAGTCAAGGTTTTGCCATGTTGGCCGTGTTTATCTCCAACTTCTGTCCTCAAGTGATCTGTCCGCCTCGGCCTCCTAACATGCTGGGATTACAGGTGTGAGACACAGCACCCAGCCTGGAAGTTTTATTTTTGAAATCATGACAAGTAAAAAATAATATCACTTGTATGCCTTTTGAGCAATGAGGAAGGATGTCTAAAATGTATATAGAGGCAACACGGAGGACAGATTGGAAACATACTGATGTGACAGAGTGAGAAGAAATGAGAGAAAGGAAAAGATTAAAATCTCTGCTGCTGAAACTTATGCTGGAAATTTAATGAGCTACTATGAGTTCATTTTTTCAGAGAAATGTATGGCACATATCAATGATATGAATATTAATTTAAAAACTAAATATTTGGAAATAGAGGTCAAATTAGTTTTTACTATTCTTGAGGGAGAAAATGTTCAACTTGTGAAAAAAGCATTGTGGGTTGAATTGTAACCACCCCAAAATATATATTGCATTCCTAAGCTCCCTGGTACCTGTGACTATGATCTTACCTGAAAGTAGGATCTTTGTAGATTTAACTAAGTTAAATTAACTCATGAGCATGAGCCCTAATGCTACATAACTAATGTCCTTATAATAGGGAAGTTAGAACACAGAGATATAGTAGGAACAACATGTAAAGACACAGACAGAGATTGGAATGTTAAATCTGCATAGATGAAATGCCAAAAATTGCTGGCTGCCACCAAAAGATAGGGGAGAGAGATGAAACTGATCCTCCCCCAGAACCTTCATAATAATTCTATTTATTCATCCAATCTAGGTACTGTGTCAATGATGTTGGTTTCCTTGTGATTAAAAATCGATGTGGGGCCAAGAAGACAACAAAAACTAATGGTTCTTTACAACCTCTAAGTAGATGCAAAGACATTCATAGCATGATATCATTTCACAGAGTAAAGGATATTGAAGAGTCATAAAATTTCCTGTCAGGGGATTGAAAATCATCTAGTCCAATTTCCTAATTACACGTCAGAAGCTGAGGCCCAGAGAAATAAGGCAAACTGCCATGATCTCAAAGCCAGTCAATGCCAAAACTGGGACTATCACCAGACTTTAGTGATGTTCAACTGAGACGCTTGTCCCTAATACAGACAATACCACCACGACCGTTGTTGATAGCAGTGAGCCAGATGCTCCAATGCCTCCTATGTCCTGTTAGACTAAAATTGCCAAACGTAGGTCCTTAGTCTGATGCTAGACAGGCTGTACAGTCATCACCCCAGAGAATGTGAAGTGAAAACTGTGATTCTAATTCAGTGAGTCTGTAAAGCCATGTTTGCAAACTACTCCAGAAAAAGCTTCAGAATTATTGTGAGTATAAAAGCTTATGCCAATGAAAGATCTTATTATGAAGAGTTTCTTCCTCAAGGCTGAACTATATGTGTTAAGTAGTAAAAAAGAATAGACTCCAATGACCCATCAGCTGATAGAATTTTATCTAATGCAGAAGACAGAAGGTTAATAATGTTTTTTGGAAGTTTCCTTCTGACAAATTATGATAACAGAAATAAAGGTAGAAAATAGATAAAATTGGCCTGCTAAGCTATTCAGGAAAAAATAATATCCAGCTTTCTTTAAAATGGCATCCTCGTTTTTTTTTTAACCACTGACATATTTATTATATGATTCACAGAAGCAATGAGATGATATATGCTAGCATATTTAAGGGAGGCCTCTACAACTGTCAAGATAAACATTGTAAAAATAAATATATGAACACCAATCCAAAATTGAAGGAACTAAAATTAAAACCTTACTAACATGGAAATATTTAATTCAAAATATTACATGCATATAACACTAAATGGTGAACAGACTATATCATGTCACATAAGATCAAGTCATTTCTATAGAAGTAAAGGCAAGTTGAGTAACTTTGAATTAATAGAAAGCCCTTGAATGTATACTCCTATTTTGAAGAGGATTCATCTTTTCTAGTAGATAGAATTATAATGTGATATTCTGGGATATTTAAAAATATGATCATAAATTTTTGTTTTTCTCAACAAGACTTCTAACAAAAGATTTATATATACTTCTGGCATCAGTACCCAAACATTTTTTGGAAGTTATATTATTTGGAAATACTACCATAATTAATATCAAGAATACAGTGACTTCTGTTAAAATAAAAAGTTTTGCACATAAAGCAAAACTTGGCAAGTATGAATCATTTTGCTGGCATTGCAAAAAGTTGTAATAAATCATTTTGCACTGGTATAGGATGCTCATTTTCACCCTAAGTAACAAACAGCCTCCACCTGCAAACCTTCTTCCAATGAATTATACCTGAGTGCTCATTAGTGCAGTAAGATCCCCAAAGGAAAATCAGACAAGCTGACTTTCAGCCCTGTGAATCAGAATACCTGAGGGGAGTAAGATGAAGAGGTGCTTTCACTTTTGGTTTTATTAAACAACAGACATAGAGCCAAGTAAGAAGGAGAAACACATAAACTTTTCTCCCCACAAGTTAAGGAGTAAAATTGATAATGATTTTTAATACTAGAAAAAAACAAAAACAAAACCCCCAAAACTATAAAGCTCGTTGGTTAGAAGTACTTTTCATAAGAGTGGATAGGGATTTGAAAGTCACAGGTTTAATAAATGGCTAAGGAACTTTTGTGCTGACGGCAGCATTTATGTTCTGAATGTGTTAACCTGGTGAAAAAAAAAGTAGTGTTTCATTTTATCTTTTTATTTGATATTAGAAACCTACATATCTTGACGATGTTATAGAGAAAATACATTGCCTTGCTTAATTCAAGTATAACAAAATTATCCAGAATAAAATATGTACCCGGCAATGACTGAGGAACATGATTTTGTTATGTTTACTAAGCTTATATCAGGTTATCTGGAGAACAAAAATTACTACTTGGAGAATTTTATGAACGGTGGAGAAATGATGATACAAAATTAAGAGCAGATGAGATCACAATTGTATGCACTCTCAAATATGATTAGCTACACAGAAACTGTATGAAAAAACTATATATACATATATATATAAATCAAGTAAATTTATTATTTGATTAGACTTTTACACAGTTACACATTTCCAATTAAGCATACCTACACACACACACACACACACACACACACACACACACAAAGTAAAAAGCATAGAAGTTAAAAATGTCAGGTTTATTTATTAGAAAACAGCTTTGATTTTCAATAAAGTGAAAAATAATACAAAATTCCTAACTATATTTTGAGTTTTTAATGCAAATTTTGTTATGACTTTACCATTTCACACATGGTCTTGTATGTGATTCTTTTTCTTTATATCGAACACATAGTTGATAGACTAAGCTTAGTTAGAATCTTAAATTTAGGATTTAAGTTTTCACAGGTTTTATCATGCCTAGTAATTTCTATCTTCAAATTACAATATATGTATGGATACCATTTTTAGAAACAGAAGAAACACTGATAAAAAGAAGCATAAAGAATTAGGAGACATTTTGTCTGGTTATATAAGAAATTTGAAGTAGGGCACATCCAATACTTGTTTTTTTTAAAAAAATTCACAGCTCAGTAAAGTTGTGGCTCTCTATAGGCTTCATGTGTGATTTTCTTGGAACCTCTCTGAGTCACAGAATCACTGCATCAGTTGAAAACTGTATTCTTTCAGAAAAAAAAGTCTCAAGTCAAACTAAAATGAAATGCCGGCACCTTACGTCCATTTTGTAAGAAGAATGCAAACTTTCCCATACATCTTTCAGAAGACATCTTGTCTCAATTCATGGATGTATCTGAGTCACATGACTGTGCCAAAACTTTTATTTTTCATAGAGGACACTATAATTGGCTTCTATCAAACAAGAGTCACACATGGCTACATGCCCTACTTCTTCTGAAAGACATGGCCTTCTGTCCTGAGAAAAGTCAGGGAGCCTATAATACTTAGATCTGAGTGCTGACACTGTTACGTTTTCAAGAAAATTTTTATGAGGTAACAAAGGCAAAATACAATGAAAGTTGAAATAATTGCATAAATGAACATTAAGGTAACCCTGTGAAACCAAAAGCTTGCCAGGCAGATATCATCATCTTATGATTGTCTTAAGTTTGGTAGACCTGATGCATGTAAGCTTGAGTTTCACATGTTGCAGACAGTGAGTGGAAGGCAAAATTAAAAAGTACATATTCTCATGTTTTCACTCATAAGTGAGTGCTGAACAATGAGAACACAAGGACACAGGGAGGGGAACATCATACACTGGGGCCTGTCTGGAGGTTGGGGACTAGGGGAGCAATAGCAGAGGGCTGGGGGGCTAGGGGAGGGATAGCAGAGGGGAGGGAACTGGGGAGGGACAGCATTAAGAGAAATTCCTAATGTAGATGATGGGGTGATGTGTTCAGCAAACCACTGTGGCACGTGTATATCTATAACAAATCTGCGCATTCGGCACATGTACCCCAGAATTTAAAGTATAATAAAAAGTATATGTATATGTATAAAGCAAAAAAAAAAAGGTACAATTTGCAGAAAATTTAATTGGAAAGAAAATCTACCATACTGGCAGTCATTTTATACTAAGATTTTCTGTTATATTATTAAAATACACTCTTAAAATCAAAATAGTGTTGAGGTCAGATGTTCACCCATGTTGTTTCTATTACCGGAAGCAAATTTTTATGAGCAAATAAAATACTGAAGTCCCGAGGAATATATAAATGCTACATCTCTCCCTGCAGTCTTAAAGTTGGTTCTCTACCCAGAGTCTTTTATTCACCAAACAAGCATATGTTAATTGATAGTTAGAGGTGAGGCTACAGATGTGGCCCTTGCCTTTATAGTTCTTATAGTCTGTCAGGAGAGACAGACAAGTATACAGTCAGAATAAAATTAATTATGAGGACATAGGAAATATAGGATGTGCGTGTGAACACATGGTGGAGGCTGCTTATCTAGTCTGTGAAATGTCAGAAAAGGTTTCACAGAGGAAACCAGAGTTTGTTTGAAGTCTGAAGACTCAGTTGCCAGTTGAATGGGTAAACATGAAGAACATTCCAACACACAAAATAGCGTAAGCCATGTTCTGGAGGCATAAAAGAACATTGATCTTTCTAATAAAAATGTAATATGACCTGCCAGGCACAGTGGCTCATGCCTGTAATCCCAACACTTTGAGAGACCTAGGTGAGTGTATCATGAGGTCAGGAGTTCAAGACCAGCATGGACAAGATGGTGAAATCCCATCTTTACTAAAAATACAAAAAATTAGCCTGGTGTGGTGGTGGGAATCTGCAATCCTGGCTACTCAGGAGGCTGGGACAGGAGAATTGCTTGAACTCAGGAGGCGGAGGTTGCAGTGAGTCGAGATTTTGCATTATAGAAATATTCCTCTGATTGTGTGGAGTCAGGATTGGGGTGTACATACTGGAGGCAAAGTTGGGAGGTCGTTGAAGGTAAGGCTTAATAGTGGCCTGAACTAAACTTGTGGCATGGGGTTTGGGAAGTGAATATATTGGAGAAAATATTTGGTAGTATCATCTAAACATTTAGAGGCTATAGAGACAAAGTGGGTGAGAAAAAAAGAACTCCAGTCTGACTCTGAGGTTCCTGGTTTGGATTACTGGTTGGATATTCGTGTTAATTGCTGAGATATGGAATTCAGAAGAAAAATGTTGCTATGTATATCTCATTCCCTTTTTAGCATGTTAATTTTTGAGTGCTTTAGTGATTTCAAAAAGTGGATTTTCTTAACTTGTTGGATGTAAGGATCCAGAGAACAAGAGAGAGATCAGGTCTAAAGATTCATTTCTAAATCATCTGGTAGGAAGATATAATTTGAAATTAAAGGATTATTATATCGTCCAGGGAAAACATGTAGTGTAAGTAAGGAGAGAAGAGGAAAGTTCTCAAAACAAAATTCTAAGAAGTGCCAAGAATTTGTCTGCTTAAACAGAAAAAAAGACCTTGCCCTTTATCTCTGTCTCCTATTGCCACTATAAAATCACGATCTTCGCCGGGGGCATGCGGGCCTTTTATCAGATCAAAATCCGCGCGGGCGCCGGCTGCTCTAAAAAAAAAAAAAAATCACGATCATCAACCTAGTAAGGTAAAACAGCAGTAATTTATTTTCTTACAGTTCTGAAGGCCAAAAATCAGTGATTCTGGACCAAAATAAATGTTTCAGATGGGTCAAGCTCTCTCTGGAGATTTTGTGGAGGTTAGTGGGGAGACATTCCATTCTGTGTCTCCTGGAGCTTTTGGTACCCAGCATCCCTTGACCTGTGGCGGCCTCACTCCAATCTCTGCCTTTCCTGATCACATGACCTTTCCTTCTTCTGTATAGTCAAACAGCTTTTTGCTTTTCTTTTTAAAGGATAAATGTGATTGTATTTAGTGCTCACCAATATAATCCATTATAATGTTCCTATCTGAAGATCCTTAACTTCATCATGTCTACGAAGTCTTTGTTGTTATACAAACTAGCATTCACAGGTCTGGGATTTAGGATGTGGATTAATTTGGGAAGCTATTATTCAGCCTACTGTACCTACTAAGAAGAAAAGAACACTTTATCTGCCCACGTGAAGCTCATAAAATGTATTAAGACAAGAACAAAATAAATTCACAACAGATGGTGTTAAAGGCCATTCAAGTTATGCCAAATAAGTTAGTTCTCTAGAAGATCAAAAATGTAAGAGCCATCTTTGACCTGAGATTTCTGGAAACAGCCCTCCACGAAAAAGGCAAAAGAGAAGAATACTATCTTGCAAGAAGTTGTATTATACATAATTAATGAAATTAGTATTTTTAAAGGTGATATTTGTAGCACCAAGTGAGAGTTTCACATAAAAGTGTGAAAACGTATTTCAACTAAATATTTCCTGTGGCCTTGAATACTGATTTTCTCCCTCAAATCATCTTTGTTTGCCTCTTCAAGATATGAAGCAAACAGAAAATTTTAGTTTCTAGAAAATACAACAAATAATTTTCTGCAAATCTTTCTCTTGTCTTTACAGAGGTCAGCACTTTCTAAAGGAAAACTTGAAGGCAAAACCGTAGTATGGTATTTTTTTTTATTATTATTTTACTTTAAGTTCTGGGATGCACGTGCTAAACATGCAGATTTGTTACATAGGTATACATATGCCATGGTGTTTTGCTGCACCTATCAACCCATCATCTAGGTTTTAAGCCCTGTATACATTAGGTATTTACCCATATTCTCTCCCTTCCCTTTTTCTTTACCCCGACCGGTCCCAGTGTGTGAAGATTTCCTCCGTGTCCATGACTTGTCATTGTTCAACTGCCACTTATGCATGAGAAGATGTGGTGTTTGCTTTTCTGTTTCTGTGTTAGTTTGCTGAACATGATGGTGTCTAGCACCATCCATGTCCCTGAAAGGGACATGAACTAATTCTTTTTTATGGCTGCATAGTATTCTATGGTGTCTATGTGCCACATTTTCTTTATCCAGTCTATCATTGATGGGCGTTTGGGTTGTTTCCAAGTCTTTGCTATTGTAAATAGTGCTGCAAAAAATATAATGACTATTCAACATCTATTTATTTATTATATGTACTAGAAAGAAAACTATATTGACTATTAACAGAGATTCAGCATTGTTTTAAACAGCTGTGTATGATTCAACTAGCCAACATATATTTATGGAATCCTTATATTGTTCAAAGATTTAGTCAAAACACTAGGAAAAAATTTCAGGGACTTTAATCCCTATTTCCACAGAGCCTAGAGTATTTTTAAAAGTCACACCTAACATTTTGTGCAATATTACAATTTTCCCCATTCAAATCTCAATATACTCCTGGGAGAAAAAATGTTTTGAATTCATTTTGGAAACGGAAAACAACAGCTTCAGAAATTTAAATGGGGGAGCACTAACTTGAATCCATGTAGCAAGACATCCTGTCTGAAACTTTCTAAAACGTAGTATGCTTCGGTAAGCAGCACAGAACATAAATAGTATTATAGTGAAGAGCAATAGCAGTTACTACAGTGGGGCTTGGTATTTATGAAAAGCTTCCTAAAAAAAAAAAAAAAAACTGAGGGAAATCATAAACAAGACAGCAGGAAAATGGATCTCAATTACATAAGACAGCAAAAAAGAATGAAGGAGAAAAAAAGGAGTTTAGACTGGAGAAATTGGGTAAAAAAGACTTGAACATAGTGGCATACAACCTCCAAAAGAAAACAAACCAACAAAAAAAACTCTAAGTACAAAATACACAGCTTCATATTAAATTATTCATGAAATATAAAGTTGATATGGTTTTAAATTTATTCTTTTTCTATTTTTCACTTTTCCATAAAATAATAAGCAATTAGCATTCCCCCTAAATGGTATATAACCCCACTGGTATACAATCACACTATTTTTAAAATTAAAAATTGAGGTAAATAAAAAAAGTTGAAATATTAGATCAAGAATAGCTGCATTAATGTTTGAAAGAAAATATTTTTAATTTGTGTGAAGTCTGGCAGTAGTAACAGAAAAATATTTATTGTTAACTGGACTTTCATTTAGATTCTGTGAAGATAAATGCTGAGATGAAAGATCCTCTGAACTTACAGTCATTGAATAGATTCTCTTCCCTCGCTTGTTTAATTCCTCTTATTAGCTCCACTAGAACATATAGTTCCAAAACAGGGAGATGATTTGGGTCTCATCAAAGTGATATGCCTTTCTAGCCAACATTTTATCACAGCTGACCTTGTGTTTTATTGTGCTTTTTAAGTTCTTTGCCTGCTACTCTAGATTTTGTAATGAGTACTCAATAAATATTGAAAAATGGAGTGATAGTCGTCAAATACGTTGTATCAAAATATGCTTTAGGATGCTGGCCAGTTATGATTTTAATTGAGATCTGAAACATCTTAGAAATGTAACAGTCTCTCAAAGAATATATTTCAAATCTGATAAATAAAAGATAAAGAATTAATCTAAAGAAGAGGGGCTAAGATACAGGGATGCCAACAAGCAGTTTTCTGTTCTTCTGCGTCTCCTGAGTACTGAAAGTATAAGAATTCAAAAAAAACAGCAACAAGATTGCAGGAGCTGGGGGAAGAGGAGGGAGAAACTGAGACGTGAGAATGCATAAAGAATGAATTTTTCCTGGAAGCCAAACCGTAGTACTGATACTGTGGTTATGTCTCTGTTACTTGCTCAATTTAGGGCTCTTTCCCCGGAGCCCCCTGGGCTTTCCTTACCTGTACTGAATGTTTTCCCCATTAAAACTCTCAATCTGTTCAAGCTGTGGGGTGAAGGAGAGAGTGTGATTAGTCTACTGCTTAAAGGAAAATTAAATCTGCAGTGGCTTCCAGAAAAATAAAATTTAAAAAAAGTAAAATCAAAGCCTCTTCTATCACAAGTGAGGATAATACAAGTAACATAAGTCAGTAAGATTGCTCTTAGCACAAACATCATTCCACCACTAAAAGCTTCTTTTAAAACTAACCATAAAAGAGCATTCACTAGTCAATGTTAAATTCTTCCCGAGTTCAGAATTGGAAGAGTTTATAGTACTTAATATAATCAAAGAATCTAAACACAAAATGTGTTCTGAATAATTGCTTGGTTCAGTTTCTTTTTTAATAGATAGTGGCAGTGCATCCTGGGAAGATTAAGAATAAGAATTCTGACCTTCTAGTTTGCAGTCCTGTACTCTTTACTAGACTGGAAATTAAAATTTTAGATTTTTTTAGAACCTATCTTAGTTGGATAGTGCTGCTATAACAAGGTACCATTGGCTGGCTGGCTTATAAACAACAGAAATTAATTTCTCAAAGTTCTGGAGCCTGGAAGTCTGAGAGCAGGTTGCCAGCATGGTCTGTTTTTGGTGAAGGCCCTGTTTTGTGCTGCAGACTGCCAACCAGTCTCTGTATCTTCACATGACCTAAAGAGGCTAGAGAGATCTCTGGGGTCTCTTTTTAAAAGCACTGACTTCATTCACTAGGGCCCCATCGTCATGGCCTAATTAGCATCCAAAAGTCCCATCTTCTAATCCCATTACATGCGGGATTAGGATTTAAACAAATGAATTTTCGGGAATGTAAGTATTCAGTCCATAACAGACTACTTATCTGATGAGGAAACTTCATAAAGGTCTCAACATTTTGCAAGTATTTTCAGTTTTTGGCGACATTTGTGTTAAATATTTTATTCCTATGGATTATATCTTAAAGTGTTCTTTCTTATATACCACTGTTAGAAAAATTTGTCGAGATATTAAAAAATGTTGTTGTAATGATACTTTTACCATCTCCATTCCAAGAGGTAAACAAAACTTTGTGTTTTTTTTTTGCCTAATGAATATTTATGTTTGAAGGGAAAAAGAAGAATATGAGAGAAAAGCAAGGTATAAATATTATTGTGTATAGTTGTATCATTGTGATAGGTTTCCGGCATGCAAACCTGGGCAGTGTCATCCGCTTAATGACTTATGTAAATTACATCTCTGGAGCTGTTCGGTGCCCAACCTGCACAACTCTTTGTGATTACTATTTCTTGAAACAAAATCTTAGTTTGTAAAATCATATGTATATAATAATAATATTGGTCACTGTAAAGGGAGAAGCAGACTGACAGTATACACAAATTCATTCTATAAATACTCATACTTCACATAAAACTAGATAACACTATTAATCCCCAATAGATATTTAAGTAGTCTGTGTTGTCAGATCTACAAATTTTTCAAGTGAGAACTGAGATCTATAATTTAAAAACTTGGTTCAATTAGTAAAATGTTGTATTGGCCCGAATAAAACACAAATAGAATAAAATCTATAGAATAATCTATAGAAGAAATTCAAAATTGAAACTTTGAGTTTGCAACCTCTGACATTTAATCACTTTAGTGGGCTGTTTTTGGAAGAGGTAGTAAATGACGTTGAGGAGATGAAGTATAAAAGATGAAATGTTAGAAGATACAGATTTGAGTCCCATGACAAAGAAAGAGAAAGAGAAAAAGATTAGGATTCTGGGGAGCACCAGGAGGGGAATCTTCATCCACTACATCAGAGCCACTGGAATGGAGCAGGACATCTGAGATTGATCCCTATGTAATGAATTTAGAAAGATTGTACCGTAAGTGATAGGACTATCTTGGTAAAGAAACACAAATAATCCATAGAACATAAATAAGAATATAAATAAGCCGAAGAACAACATATATTCAATGGAGGATGCAGGCTTAATAAATTATCATCGAGAATTGATGAGTATTGACAAAAATCAGAAGTGTACTCTGTAAATGTTTTAGTGTCCTAAATGACTTATAGTACCCTGAACAGACTAAGCAAATCCCTGAATTATGACTGAGAATGATCTGTTTGCCACAATCATGAATGAGATGGTTAATTTGTTAAGAAATATAGAGTGATATTTAATGAGTCACATTGAATTAATCTGTCAAGGCTGCCATAACAAAATATCAAAGACTGGGTGGTTTAAATAACCAAAAATGTACTTTCTGGCAGTTCTGTAGGTTGGAAGTCTAATATAAAAGTGCAAACAGGATTGGTTTTTGTTAAGTCCTCTTTCCTTGACTTGCAGATGGCTGACTTCTCACTATGTGCTTGTATAGCTTCCTCTCCATGTGCACACACTCCTGGTATCTCTTCCTCTACTCATAAAACCACAAGTCCTGTTACATTAAGGTCTTTCTTTCTGATTTTTTTTCAGCATAATTGACTCCTTGAAGGCCCTATATCCAAATATAGTGACATCAACGTTAGGACTTCAACCTATGAATTTTGGGAAGATGCATTTCAGTCCATAACACCCATGAAAGCTTAAATGCAGATGTTTAGCTTGTATATATCCAAAACACTTTGGAAATAGTGATAATAAAAGAAAAAGTATACACTAACAAACAGAAGTATACTAGAGAAATGACACTGGAGGAGCAAGGCCAATAAAGTTGTAAGAACTATAAAATAGGCAGATGTTTGGCAATAGACGTCAAATAGAATAAAAAGATGAAATCCAACTACTTATAAGTCAGGAGCCAACAAGAAGGAAGCAAACTTGCTATAGAATCATCAAAAGGCTCTGGAATTAGAGGCACCAGTAAGTCTGAAGGTAGAAGAAATACAGGAAAAGAGGCCAAAAAGAGCAAGATGGATTAAAAGTACACCATTTAATTAAAACCTTCAAATCATTTTCCTGACCTAATTATTTCAAGCATTCTATCCCCTTTTTGACAGGATGAGGGAAAAATTACTCTCTGGTTAATTCAAACTAGAGACATTTCAGACTTGGGGACACCTGCCATCACCAAGAGTGACATAAATGCATGAGACTGAAAAAGTTGAGGATTGTCTTCAAAATAATGGCATCTCTCATTCCACCTCTTTTACTTACATCCCAGAACATGAACACATAGAATCATATCCAAGATAGGGAATTGGAAAAATCATGCTCTGTAGAAATGAACTGGCCTAAGAAAAATGACTAGAGAAAAGGTAATTTTGTGTCCTCCAATTCCTTCAGTAAAATGACTAATAACTCTATAACAAAAGCAGCACAAGACAAACACAACATAAACATATTCACAGACTGTAGGTGTTGCTTTCTGGGAGACAGTTTGCCTGGGACACGTGCTCCAAGAACAGAAATGTATTTGTTCTCTTAGTGGGTTATGCATAAGGCTAATGCTTCATAGCCTCATGTGACCTATTAACTGTTTCTGCTATTACAAAGTAACATTTGTGAGAGTGCATGCCTTGATTCAGACATCACTGGCTTTCGTGAATAAACTGTCTCCTGTCGGTGCAACACAGTCCAAATTAGAGCTCCCAGAAGTACCCCATTTCTACCTGAGGGTTTGACACTCAGATGAAATTCAGTGGAAATAAGTGGTTAGGAATAATGGTGTTCTTACTTATTTTTATTAAATTTCAACTCTTAAGCATGAGACAATACAATTTAGCTTTTAACTTCAGGGAAGTTTGTTTGTTTGTACTCTCATTTGGAAGACAATTTAATTTTCAAATTTTAGTTTTTTTGTGTGCATTTCACAATGAGTGTCAGATAATATTCAAGTGTAAGGCATCTCTATTACACTGAAATTTTATCTCATTGCCTTACCTCTGATAGGTTATGTTGGATAATGCAGAAAACCTAAGCTGCATAATAAAGTGAATTTTCAGATTCAACTACAGAGTTAACTTGAAGTTGATTTATCAAATGTATAATCCTATTTCTTAGAAGTTTTAGGATAAAATGTATACTTCAAATTAGTATCTGTGGAGGGCTCCCAAAGAAATTTAGTTGCAGGAGTGGGTAAGTCATGTAGCTAATACAACATGAGCTTTAGGAAAGTTAACTTGCATAGTGCCTTCTAAGACCTTGAGAGGGAAGCAGAAAGGTGTTCGCATGGATATATATTATGATACAATGTTCAGCCTTAGGAATATTACTTGCATTCAGGTAAGATCATTGTCTTTTTTTTTAATCTGACATTACTTTCCCCCTATTGGGTCGTGTTCAAGGATCTGAAGGAAATTTTTTGATCCAAATTAGGAAAAGATGAGTTGAGAATATATCTAATGTAGGTTTAGGGAGATGACATGTATATGGTTCCTGGTAATATTTAGTCTTAAATTTTACTGCTGGCTGCCCTGTTGTAGAAATGGTTTCCAGGATACTGGTACTTCTCACCAAGTTATCTCACCAGGTGTGGTAATGAGCTGCAGAGTCAGAGTTAATATAATTCAAACATTTCCAATAATGTCAGTACCAGGTGTGTTAAACTGATAATTAGTGTGGACCATCCAACTATTAGATATAACGGAAGATTTGTTTCTTTTCACCATGTAACTGAAATTGAAGTTCTCTCAAATCAGTAAAATATACTTTACAATAAAACATATCTAATTACATCATTACCTGTTTTAAAATAGAAACTACAAAATTGAATTTATTAGTATTTCTGTTTTTTCAATAAACATCAAAAATGACTGCCTAAAGACACATTTTATGCATCCAAACTATGAATACTCAAAATAAATTCTATAAGTCATAAATACAAAAAAGACTAATATACTTTCCACTTGTACAGAAAATTCTATTGCAATTATTGCCATAGACAGGGGATCTCAAGGACAACAAAAGAAACACTCAGTACAATAAATTATTATACCTCTTAAGAAATACAGGAGACTATCATTCCACCATAAAATAAGAAGAGTATTCTATAAAAAAATTTATAAAACAAGAACTCTTAGAAATAGGCATACAATAGAAACTTCTGAAAACCAAAAACATAAAATCAGAAATATAAATGGAAAAGATGTCTTAAGATAAGCTTCAAAACAATCTCCAAGAAAGCAAAACAGAAAGGAAGTATAGAAAGTAAGAGATAATCTTAAAAATGAATTAGAGTATCTAGAATATTCAGTTTATCAGTAACTGAATTTCTGAAAAGAAAGAACAGACAAACTACAAAATGAAAAATATAAAAGAATTAATTTGGAAAAGTCTTTAAAAACAAAGATATTTTAAGGTTCTCTGTGTGTGTGTGTGTGTCTTTGAAATCTGTTGATTTTTTTCCTCTGTGTGTGTGTGTGTGTGTGTGTGTGTGTGTGTCTGAAACTTGTTGAAGGATACTTTTCACAAAAAGGAAAGAGTACAAAGAAAGTTCTAGGATCTAGAGAAAGCACAGATCCATGACTCGAAGAAGATACAGGTAATGGCCATAGTGAATGCTCTATGCCAAGTGTAAAGCGTGATCTGATTCCAGACTTTTGTAGTAAATAAAAAGTGATTATATTGTATTAAATATCTCAATAATGAATGTATTATGTTTCTTTTACTGCTGTAACAAACTTGTAGATTCAAAACAACAGTGATTTATTATCTCACAGTTGTATAGATTTATTATCTCAATTGCATAAATCAGAAGTGATCCAAGAGGATCCAAGATGGCTGATTGCTAACAGCTTGGGATTGTAACTCCCAGTGAAAGTGCAGAAAATGAGAGGACGCCACACTTTCAGATGAATTTTCGTAACTCACGGACCAGAAGATTCCCAGTGGAGGAGCCCCATGGGTCGCCAGCATGACTCTTGTGGCAAGCGCAGCAGTTTTGCTGGTGCCTCGGTGCGGCAGCTCTTGGTGCAGAGTAAATGGGACTTGTTCCCCTTCTGACTGATGTTTGGAGTTCCGGAAAGGCAGAGCCACTTCTTACGGACTCAAGAAGAAAGCCAGACTGGAGATTCCCGGGCAGAAGAGCACCATCAGTCTTATCACTGCTGTTTTGGCTGGCGCAGTGGGTTGCTTGGATTCCAGAGCTGGGAATCAATAAACTGGACGTCCACTCAGAAACCCAACTAGAAAGGCAGTAATTGTAAAGATGACAGATGGATAAATTTATAACAAAGGGAAGAAACCAGCCTAAAAAAGCTGAGAATCCCAAAATCAGAATCCTTCTTCCTCTACAGGGGATTACAGTTCCTCATCAGCAACAAAACAAGCCCTGATGGAGAAGGACTGTGTTCCATTAACAGAAGTAGGCTTCAGAAGGTGGATGATAAGAAATTTCTGGGAGTTAAAAGAAATTGTTCTATCCCAATGCAAAGAAACTAAGAGCTTTGAAAAAAGGTTTGACAAAATGCTAACAAGAATAGACAATATAGAGAGGAATATAAATGAACTAACAGAGTTGAAAAACACAACATGAGAACTTAGTGAAATATGCACAAGTTTGATAGCCGAATTGATCAACCAGAAGAAAAAATATCACAGGTCGAAGACCAACTTAATGAAATAAAATGAGAAGACAAGAATAGAGAAAAAAGGATAAAAAGAAATGAGCAAAGTATCCAAGAAATATGGGACTATGTGAAAAGACCTAATTTACATTTGATAGGTGTACCTGAATGTGAGGGAGAGAATGAATCCAAGCTGGAAAATACTCTTCAGGATATTATTCAGGAAAACTTTCCCAATCTAGCAAAGCAGGATGATATTCAATCCCTGGTAATATAGAGAACACCACAAAGATATTTCTCAAGAAGAGCAACCCCAAGGCACATAATCGTCAGATTCACCAGGCTTGAAATGAAGGAGAAAATACTAAGGACTGCCGGAGAGAAAGGTCAGGTTACCCACAAAGGGAAACCTATCAGACTTACAGCAGATCTCTCAGCAGAAACCCTGCAAGCCAGAAGAGAGTGGGGGCCAATATTCAACATCCTTAAAGAAAAAAAATTTCAGCCCAGAATTTCGTATCCTACCAAACTAAGCTTCACAATTGAAGGAAAAATAAAATCTTCTATGAACAAGCAAGTACTCAGAGATTTTATTACCACCAGGCCTGCTTTGCAAAAGCTTCTGAAAGAAGCATTATACATAGAAAGGAACAACCAGTATTAACCTTTCTAAAAATATACCAAAAAGTAAAGAGCATCAACATAAAGAAGAATTTATATAAATGAATGGATAAAATAGCCAGTTAATATCAAATGGCAGTAACCCTAAATTTAAGTCGAGTAAATCCCCCAATCAAAAGATACAGCCAAAACCTAACGGTATGCTGCATCCAGACTGATTTCACATCCAAAGATACACAAAGACTCAAAACAAAGTGATGGAGAAAGACTTACCAACTAAATGGAGAGCAAAAATAAATAAATAAATAAAAAGCAGGAGTTGTAATTCTCGCATCTGTTAAAATAGATTTCAAAGAAACAAAGATATAGTGGTAAAAGGATTCAATGCAACAATAAGAGCTAACGATCCTAACACCCAGATATATAAGTCCCATAAAGAGATTTAGACTCAATGAGACAGAAAATTGATGAGGACAACCAGGATTTGAACACAGATCTGGAACAAGTAAACTTAATAAATATTTATAGAGCTTTCCATTTTAAATACACAAAATATACATTTGCCACTTTAAATACACAAAATATTGATCGGCCATTATTAATACCCATTTTTAGAATAAAGCAATATTCCCGTTCTCTCCCCCTCTTTTTCTTCCTCTTTCTTCCTCTCCTTTACTCCTTTTTTTCTCTTTCTTTTCTTCTTAAAAAAAACAACAACAACAAAAAAAAAAAAAAAAAAAAAAAAAAAAACCAGAAGTGAATGAGCTTGTCTGAGCCCTATGAATCTGCTTAGGATCTCTCTAAGCTAAAATCAAAATGTTGGCCAACCTGAACCCAATCTGGAGGCTACAGGAGAGACTCTACTTCAGGTTTCACCCAGGTTGTTGGCTGAATTCAGTTCTATGGTTCCATAGGACTGAGGTCCTTATTCCTTGCTGGCTTTTGGCATGGTTTCTTCTGAGCCTCCAGAGGCTGCCTGCATTCTTGGACTTTTGGTCCTATTTGTGTTCAAAAAAGTAATGGTGGACCAAGTCCCTTCTCATACTTCATCTTACTGACCTCCATTATTCTGTCTCACTTCTCTTATCATATTTTCTGCCACATCTCTTTAAGTAATTCTTCTGATTTCCTTTTCTGGTTTTAAGGGCTTATATAATCACATTATAGCCATTCACATAATCTAGTATAATCTTCCTATTTTAAGGTCAGCTGATTAGTAGCCATCCTTCCTTCTGCAAAATCCTTTCAAGGTAGTAGCTAAATTAATGTTTGATTAAATAACTAGAGGATAAGAAGTTTGGGGGAATTTCTTTAGAATCTATTCTCCTGCTACAAAGAATAATAGTTTAATCTTCATAGTAGTGTAAAGACTGACTATTAATTTGACTATATATTGAAAAATCTTGAGAAGATGAGAGGAAGGGATGCCTTTGTATAAAATCTTAAGGGTTTTGAGGAGAGTTGGGTGAGTGTAGAAAACCCAAAGTACTCTGATATAGAATTTAGAAACATGGAAGGCAATACTAACAGAAATTAGGTAACTGAGTTAAAAGTGCATGATTTTAAAAACTGAGACAGTAATAATGAGAGTTCAAACACAGATGAATACCTTTTTATAATTATAAACCATGTAATACCATTTTATTTTTATAAATTAACTACCATTTTTCTTTTGATGAAAATTAGATTAAAAATCAGAAAATACATTTTTAAAATGTTAATTCTTAAGTTACTGACCCATCCTATTTAAGCATAATACATGGATTTCTCTTGAAACATTATTGGTTATAGTCTTTCTCTTCTCTAATATCTGCTGTGTTCATTCATGTTTGTACATATAAGAAGAAATGGGTGATAGGGTCTCAGTTTATCTTTGTACAAAATAAGCATGCTCAAATTAAGACTCAAATTTTACTCTCATTAGCTTTTCTTTTCTTTTTTTGAGATGGAGTCTCCCAGCCTGGAGTTCAGTGGTGTAATCTGCTCACTGCAACCTCCAACTTCCAGATTCAAGTGATTCTCCCACATCAGCATCCCCAGTAGCTAGAATTACAGGCACCCACCACCATGCCAGGCTAAGTTTTGTGTTTTTAGTAGAGATGTGGTTTCACCATGTTGGTCAGGCTGGTCTTGAACTCATGACCTAAGGTGATCTTACTGCTTCCTTCCTCAAACTGCTAGGATTACAGGTGTGAGCCACCACAGCTGGCCAATCTTGCTAGCTTTCTTGTAAACAATTTATAATATAAATTGGGTACTGAGTATGAAATCCTTGAACTAGTAAACCCAAATGGTAAATTTAGCTAGTGTACTTAATTAAAACAATTTGCTTAAAACAAGTTTGAAAAAAAGTTTACCACTAATTTGTCAAAAATTTAACTCCTAGAACCAGTTTGTGTTTTATGACTATTAATGGCTACTGTAGCTCCATGATGAGGAGCTCATGTTTTCAATGGAAAAAAAAAAAATGACAAACTCAGTTTAAGATCTATCATAAACCTTTTTGTAATTCACACTTTGTAAGAGTGAATGACTAGGTGCTAAACCTAGAGTCAAAAGTTTTTGGCAGGCATATTAATTTAGAAGACATAATCTCTTGAGCATGGAAGTAAATATATTTTAAAAAGATTATTTTTACAAGAAAAATACAGATACAATAATTTTCCACGTTTTTATAACAGAGGAAAAAAGTTAAATATTTTGAAAAATGCCACTTTTGCAGAGATATTTAAATGTATTTTATGTATATTTATTTTTAATTATCAAAAATTGAGTCGAGTAGGTATATATGCCTTCTTGTTGACAGGTAAAGTAAACCAATTTATTTTTGAGTTTTGTTTAGTGTTATATAGTTATTTTTCATGGTTCTAAGCTAAATTCAAATTACTTAAGGTACCTGAAATTTCTTCAGGTAAATTTCTTTAGTAAATTCTTAATGCTTAAAAATTAACAATTAGTCATATTTAGCAAAAGAAAACAGATGCAGTAATTAATTACTTTTTAATGGAGATTGAAAGAGCAACAAAATGTGGATGAGTTCCATTGTTTAGTATCTCAGTAATATAGAAACTATGAAAAATTCAGACTAAGCATTAATCATTCACGGGACAATTAATTTTAATTAAGGCAAGTGGTGAATCCCATATGGTTTTAGACACCATCTATTCATTAATGCACATATTCTGAGAGGAACCATTTGGAGCATTTTGGTTGAGAGAAATGGTAGTCAGCTCAAGAGACACCTGGTTAAACATCCTCGCATTTTTATCCTGTTGTGCATTAGTGGGCAAGAGTCCATGTTTAACAGTCTTTGGCATGACTGATTATGTGAGAAGAATTTATTGTATCAATTTTTCTTTAAAAATCCATATCACATACCATGCTTTTACTTTGGGAAATTGGATATGCTCGCTTCACAAATTTTTCTGATATATTCTCTCTTGGTATTATTTTGAATATGCATATATTTCTTTATTTCCAATCCATCAACAGACATACAGAAGCACAGACAAAATTACATTGATACATGAATACTAATGTTTCTTTTTTATATACTGTTCCATTTCTACTCGATATTTCTTGTAGTATATCTGATTAACCTTCAAACTTAAAGGTTTAACATTACTGGAATATGTATTCAGTCACACATTTTATGTAGGTCGGGAGTTCAAGAGCCGCATAAATGGTGAGTTATGCCTGAAGATATTTTATGATGAGGTTTAAGCCAAGATGTGATCAGGGGCTGTAGTCATCCCAAGCCTTAACTGTGGCTGAAAGATCTAAGATGGCTCATTTGCATGGTTTTCAGTATCAGGCTCAGCTTCATACTGGTGGTTTTTGTCAGGAAGCCTCAAATCTATACCAGGTTGATTTCTATTTAGGATTATAGTCATGGCCTCAGAACATGGCAGCTGATTAGAGCTAGTTATCCCAGAGAGCAAGGTCAAAGTTGCAATGTCTTTTATAAACTAGCTTTGTCATATTTCACAATAGACTATTATTTTTAAACATCAGTCCTGTTAAACATGGGGAAGAATTATAAAAAGGCGTGAATACAAATAATTGAAAATCACCAGCTACCACCCTGCTGAAATAGATGAATTCAGGGTGAAATATTTAAGCCTAGAAGTAATGCTTCATTGCTGCGGCAGCAGGGATCACCAAATAACACCATGAGGAGCTGTTTAAAATATAAACAAATTATTTATTACCATTTCACTTCATTATGTCAATACGGATCCTTTTAAATGTCTCCATTCTAAAAGTTAACAACAAAATTGACCATCTTAACATTAAGTGTAAAAGACATATTAAAAGGAATGCATTTTATTGCTGTGCCTTTCCCTCTAGACACTGCTTAAATGTGTCCATATGAGAAGAAAGGAAAGATCTAAAATTGATACTCTAATATCAACATTGAAAGATAGAGGAACAAGATAAAAAAAACTCAAAAGCTAGCAGGAGACAAGAAATAACTAAGACCAGAGCAGAACTAAAGGAGATAGAGATACAACAATTCCTTCAAAAAGATCAATAAATCCAGGAGTTGGTTTTTTGAGTAGATCAACAAAATAGACCACTAGCCAAATTAATAAAAAAGAAAAGAGAGAAGAATCAAATAGATGCAAAAAAAAAAAAAAAAAGATAAAGGGAATATCACCACCGATTCTACAGAAATACAAACTACCACAGATATTGCTACAAACAACTCTATGCACATAAACCAGTAAACCTGAAAAAAATGGATACATTCCTGGACACTTGTACCCTCACAAGCCTAAACCAGGAAGAAGTTGAAACCAATAACAAGGGCTGAAGTTGAGGGAGCAATTAATAGCCTACCAACCTAAAAAAGCCCAGGTCCAGATAGACAAATTCTACCAGACATACAAAGAGGAACTGGTACCAATCCTTCTGAAACTATTCCAAACAATCCAAAAAGAGGGAATCCTTCACAAATCATTTTATGAGACCAACATTATCCTGATACCAAAACCTGGCAAAGACTCAACAAAAAAAAGAAAACTTCAGGCCAATATCCATGATGAACATAGATGTGAAAATCTTCAATAAAATACTGGCAAACTGATTGCAACAGCACATCAAAAAGCTTATCCTTCACGATCAAGTAAGCTTCATCCTGGGGATGCAAGACTGCTTCAACACATGCAAGTCTATAAACATAATTCACCACATAAACAGAACCAAAGGAAAAAAAATATGATTATCTCAATTGATATAGAGAAGGCCTTAAATAAAATTTAATGTCCCTTTATGCTAAAAAATCTCAATAAACTAGGTATCGATGGAACATATCTCAAAGTAAAAGCTATTTATGACAAACCCACAGCCAGTGGCATACTGAATGGGCAAACACTGGAAGCATTCCCTTTGAAATCTGGCACCAGAAAATTATGCCCTCTCTCACCATTTCTATTCAATATAGATTTGGAAGTTCTAGCCAGAGCAATCAGGCAAGAAAAAGAAATAAAGAGTATTCACTTAGGAAAGAAGGAAGCCAAATTTGTCTCTATTTGCAGATGACATGATTGCATATTTAGAAGACCCCATTGTCTCAGCCCCAAATCTCCTTAAACTAATAAGCAACTTCAGCAAAGTCTCAGGATACAAAATCTTTGTGCAGAAATCACAAGCATTCCTATACACCAACAACAGACATAAAGACAGCCAAATCAAGAGCAAACTGCCATTCACAATTGCTACAAAGAGAATTAAATACCTAGGAATACTACCAACAAAAGTTGCAAAGGACCTCTTCAAGGAGAACTACAAACCACTGCTCAAGGAAATAAGAGAGGATACAAACAGTCAGAAAAACATTCCATGCTTGTGGTTAGGAAGAATAAATATTGTGAAAATGGCCATACTACTCAAAGTATTTTAGAGACTCAATGCTATCCCCATCAAGCTACCTATGACTCCCTTCACAGAACTGGAAAAAAACACTTTAAGGATCATATGGAACAAAAGAGAGCCGGAATAGCAAAGGCAATCCTAAGCAAAAAGAACAAAGCCAGAGGCATCACACCACCTGACTTAAAACTATACTACAAGGCTACTGTAATCAAAACAGCATGGTACTGGTAGAAAACAGAGATATAGACCAATGGAAGAGAACAGAGGCCTTGGAGACAACACCACACATCTACATCTGATCTTTGAGAAACCAGACAAAAACAAGCAATGGGGAAAGGATTCCCTGTTTAATAAATGGTGTTGGGAAAACTGGCTAGCCATGCGCAGAAAGCAGAACCTGGACCCCTTCCTGATGCCATTCACTAAAATTAACTCCAGTTGGATTAAAGTCTTAAACATTACACCTAACACCATGAAAGCCCTGGAAAAAAACCTAGGCAATCCTATTCAAGGCATAGGCATAGGCATAGGCAAGGACTAAGACACCAAAAGAATTGGCAATAGAAGCCAAAATAGACAAATGGAATCTAATTAAACTCCACAGCTTCTGTACAGCAAAAGATACAATCATTAGAGTGAACCAAAAACCAAGAGAATGGGAAAAAATTTTGCAATCTACCCATCTGACAAAGGGCTAATATCCAGAATCTACAAAGAACTAAAACATATTTCCAAGAAAAAAAACAACCCCATTCAAAAGTGGGCAGCAGATATGAACAGACACATTTCAAAAGAAGACATGTATGAGGCAACAAACATATGAAAAATATTCATTATTCCTGATCATTAGAGAAATGCAAATCAAAACCACATTGAGATACCATCTTATGCCAGTTAGAATAGCAATCATTAAAAAATCAGGAGACAACAGATGCTGGAGAGAATGTGGAGAAGCAGGAACACTTCTACACTGTTGGTGGGAGTGTAAATTAGTTCAACCATTGTGGAAGAGAGTGTTGTGATTCTTAAAGGACCTAGAAACAGAGATGTCATTTGAACCAGCAATCCCATTACTGGGTATATAGCCAAAGGATTGTAAATTGTTTTATTACAAAGACACATGCACACATATGTTCACTGAAGCACTGTTTATAATAGCAAAGACCTGGAACCAACTGAAATGCCCATCAATGATAGACTGGACTAGGAAAGTGTGGCACATATATACCATGGAATACTATGCACACATAAAAAATGATGAGTTTGTGTCTTTGTAGGGACATGGATGAATCTGGAAACCATCATTCTCAGCAAACTGACACAATAACAGAAAATCAAACACCACATGTTCTCACTCATAGGCATGTGTTGAACAATGAGAATATATGGACACAGGGAGGGGAGCATCACACACTGGGGTCTGTTGGGAGGACTTGGGGAGGGACAGTGGCAGGTAAGGAGGTTGGGGAGGGATACATGGGGAGAATTGCCAGATATAGGTGATGGGGGATGGAAGTGGCAAACCACATTGCCATGTATGTACTTATGCAACAATCCTTCATGACCTGCACATGTACACCAGAACCTAAACTGCAATTTTACATATATATATATTAATATATAAATTAATATATAAAGTATGTATATATAATTTTTAAAATTTTATATATATGTGAAATTTAAAAAATAACAAAAAATAATGCATTTTAAATGATTACTTTTTAAAGACTATATGACATTTGGGCTATACCAGCCTTATATACATTTTTTTATCAAGAATTTTTTTACTTTTTCCTGGTACGAGGGCCTTTTAATTGAAGGACCCAGAAGAATATAAACTTGAAATAGCTAACCTCTTTATTTTTTGTAACAGAGTACTGAAAAAAAAAATCTGATTTTTGGATACAAAGCTAAACCTACTTTAATATTAATCAATAAGCATTTTTTAGTAAACTGTTTCTCAATAGGCATTATGCCAGCTTTTTCTGCATATCAGTAAGTACGGTTAGCATTGCTTTATATAATATTACTTGAAATTTTACTATTTCTGAGAGTTGAAATTCAACTTTAACATTTCATAAATGTCATTTTTTTGGTAGTAGATGTAGAAAGTGTTACTTTTGAAGAGGAATCGCCTTTATTGTCTCTTGTCTAAAGTGATTCTCTTAATACTGAGAGAAAACGATGATTAAAAAGAGGAAAATAAGGCCAGGGATAGTGGCTCACACCTATAATCCCAGCACTGTGGGAGGCCGAGGCAGGTGGATCATGAGGTCAAGAGATCGAGACCATCCTGGTCAACATGGTAAAACCTCATGTCTACTAAAAATACAAAAAATAGCTGGGCATGGTGGCGTGCGCCTGTAGTCCCAGCTACTCAGGAGGCTGAGGCAGGAGAATTGCTTGAACCCAGAAAGCGGAGGTTGCGGTGAGCCGAGATTGCGCCATTGCACTCCAGTCTGAGTATCAAGAGTGAAACTCCGTCTCAAAAAAAAAAAGAAGAAAATAATTCAATGACTATGGTGTTTTTTTAAAGCAGCAGTGGTATTAGCTATTTTGGTGCATATTTTTATTCCATTTGGCTAGGTTTGCCTCTTTCAAATGTTAGTGTCAAAATAATGTGCTAATTTGCACAACAACAACAAAGAAAACATATTGTTATACAACAGAGGATGTGTTTTTTTAATTAATTGCAGTGACCAGATTATTTTGTTTGAATTGAGTAGATAAATTTTGTTAAGATTAATTAATCATGATGTTTAAAGGAAGGTGAAATTTTATTTAAAATAAAACAGAAATTACTTTTCTTGATCCATATTTTTGATCTTCATTTTATAATTTTGTTATCCCTTTTCTTTCTTAAAAAGTATTTTCTTGAAGAAAATCAGTCTTCCATTTATTTAGTAAATATTAATTAACTTTTTTCACCCAAGAAATGTGTGACTCTCTGAACACAAATTTTACTTTTTAGTGAGGAGACTCTCAAAATTCTAGGTTTATCTTTTTTATATCAATGATTGACATGCACTTGAAGATAGAAATCTTAATATTAATAATAAATACTAAAACCTTAACACAAATATATGCCCTGACATTGTTCTTTTTCTCAGTGTATTTTATTACAGGAGATAGACAGTAAAAATCTAGAAAAAATTGATTCTCGTATTTGAGTATTGTAATTAATAGATTTGGCTTCATCCAATATTGGGTTTCACTATTTTTAATACTCATCAGAAAATATTGAAATTATTTATAGACACTGTATTAGTAATCTATTGCTGCATAAAAATTAACATAAAACTTAGAGACTTAAAAAAGCAAACATTTATTTTCTCAAAGTTTCTATATGGGTCAGAAATCTAGGCATTGAAGATCTGGTTTCTCTGGCTTAATATCTGTCATAAGATTGAAATCAAGTTTTCAGCTGGGGCTGCAATAACCTCAAGTCTCAACTGTGTAAGAATGCACTTTTAAATTCTTCAAGTGCCTTTTAGCAGGATTGAGTTCCATGCAGGTTGTTAGTAGAGGGTATTCAGATACTCAGTGCCTGTTGGGTGGAAGTTGTCCTGAGTCCCTTGCCACATGGGACTCTCCATAGGGCAGTTCACAGCATGACAACTGGCTTTATTATACAAGAACAGAAAAGAACCAAAGAGGGTAACAGACATTTGGAATTAAGTGATCTGAAGACGCAGGCCCTGTGGTAACTTCTCTCCCCAAATAGTAGCAGGTACAGCAAAACTCAGTTCTCCAAAGCACATTTTATGTGTAGAGGGAGGATTCGAGGCAGTGTAGCCCTCATCTGCAGGAACATTCTGGAGGATGGAGTTGGCTGTTACGTCTGACAGTATAGTTCTTTATCATGTATACCAACAACGACATAAACTCACCAAACGTGTTTTTAAAAATTCCACCATTGCTTACATTATCCAGAGTAAGATTCTGTTGCCTGCAGCTAAATGTCCGGTGGATGTATATATTTTCTTTATTAGTCATCTATGGGCTTTTTTTTTTTTTTCAATAAGAAAGAGTTTTAACATAATTGTTGAAAATTAGGTTAGAAATAGCTTTATGATTTTTGACAACTAACACTAATTTTCATAAGCTTTTATGTATTACTCTCTAGACATATAATTAACTAAAACTATACATTTAGTTACTTTACATTTAGATTTAAATGTATTATGCAGTTTTTTCTATATTCCAGACATTGTTACATGGCTTCTTTGTCTATTATTTCATTTCCTTTTTATAGCTATTATGATAGATATGCTTTTTTGTTTTTTTCGGATAACTCATGTTGAATGGTTAAATAAATTCCCTGTTACGATTTGGATGTTTGTTTCACCCAAAACTCATGTTAAAATTTGATCCCCAATGTTGGAGGTGGGGTCTAATGAGAGGGTTTTGGATCATATGTTTGGTTCTCTCTTGAATATATTAATGCCCTTCATTGGGAGGGAGTATTTCTTATTCTATTAGCTTTCATGGGAGCTGGTTTTTTAAAAGAGCCTGATCCCCTTCCCCCCCCCAACACCTCTCTCTTGTTTCCTCCTTCGCTCTGTGATCTCTCTGCAGCCTGCTGCTCTTCACCTTCCACTATAAGTGAAAGCAGCTCCAGACCTTCACCAGATGCAGATGCCCAATCCTTAACTTTCCAGCCACCAACATCATGAACCAGATGAACTTTGTTTTCATTATAAATTATTCAGCCTTAGGTATTTCTTTATAGCAACACAAAGTAGACTAAGATACTCCCCAAAGTTATATAGCTGACAATAAAAAAAAGTAGGATTCAATTGCAGATAGTCAAATACACCGAGCTCTTACTATCAAATACAATAGTATTATACATGTTTTCTAGTTCCATATTAAACATTAAAAAATATACCACTATTTAAGTGAGGTGAACATTTGACATAAGGCACCCAAACAAAAGAAAAATATATATATATATATGAATAAAATGAGAACTTTTGC
The DNA here is from genome assembly GCF_049354715.1 of Callithrix jacchus. Taxonomy (NCBI): domain Eukaryota; kingdom Metazoa; phylum Chordata; class Mammalia; order Primates; family Cebidae; genus Callithrix; species Callithrix jacchus. The sequence goes on from NC_133504.1 coordinate 164,411,959, forward strand.
TCATCAAAAGTCACTATGAAGGAAATTACAAAGACAAGCCCCAACGTAGAAGAAGATAATGCATGCTTGACAAAGGCCCATATTCATAATAAAGAGTTTCTACAAATCAACAATGGTAATAACACCGAATTGATTATGATAATAACTATGAACAAGCACCTCACAAAGAAATATACGCAAATGTTGGATTAAAATTACTCAACATTTCATTGCGGAAATGGAAATTAGAATCACAAAGGTATACGACTGTGTACTTTTTTTTCAATAGCTAAAATTAAAATGATATTATTTGTAAAATGTGGAATATCTGATGTGCTTATATGCTGCTTCTTGGTGTGCCAATTTCCACCTTGAAAAGCTTTTTGCCATTATCACTCAAACTGAAACAACAGCAAACCTTGCAACTCATCAGGTAAACTATTAGATAGCTAAATGGGTGATAGCTAAATGTAATAGCTACGTAGCTTATATAGCTTGACCAATCACATATACAAAAATATTTATAATGCACTTTTTTTTGTGTGTGTGACATGATCTTGCTCTGTTGCCCAGGATGAAGTGCGGTGGTATGATCACAGCTCACTGCAGTTTTAACCTCCTGGCTTAAGTGATTCTCCAACCTCAGACTCCCAAGTAGCTGGGACTACAGACATGTGCCACTATACTTGGCTCATTTTTGTATATTTTAGTAGAGAAGTGGTTTCATCATGTTGCCCAAGCTGGGTATCAAACTCCTGAGCACAATAAATCCACCAGTTGTGACCTCCCAAATGCTGGGATTACAGGTGTGAGCCACCATGCCTGGTCCCATAGCATTATTTTTAATCATGAAAACAACCCAAATACCAACAGTAAACTGGATTGATATTTTGTAGCATAGTCATATGATAATATGTATATTATATGGCAGTGATAAAACAGGCTATTGGTATTAAGAGCAAACATAATGAAAAATACACATGTTGTCAAGGTACAACTTGCTAAATTTTTACAATTTAAATACATCTTTGAAACCAGCACTGGATCAGGTTATAGTGCATACTGGCATAATACAGTGCCCTTTCTTTGTTTCCCATCCCACCCTAGTGACATGGAATCTGTGACTTCCCCAGAGGTCATGCAAATGTTTTGACACAGAGTAGTAGCTCCTCTTTTTCAAATTTCAGTAAATCAATCAATCAATATACAATGTTTGGTAGTTTGTTTTGCTGATAAATATTATGATCATGTGATTCCTTTATGAAGTTGTATTTTGGCCTTTTAAAGAGTAGTTCATAATCCAAATCAAGAAACAGAAATCAGATAAAAGATGAATAGCTCAATTGTTCAACATGGCTAAAAATCTATATGAAATCACACCATTATTAAAATAAAATATGTAAAGAAGTAATTTACATTCTATAAAACAAGCAAAAGATTAATATTGCATATATATAAAGAACTTCTATAAAAGGTGAACAAAACCAAAACATGAGCAAAAAAATTCATCTGGTAATCCACAGAAGGAGGAATATACATAGCTTTAAAAACTCATTATTTATTTATTCATTTTTTTCACTGCATAACAAATTATCACAAACTTACCAACTTAATGCAACCTTTATTATCTCATGTGTTCCATGGATCAAGACTGCATATGTATGTCTGATGAAATCCTCCATTTAGGCACTCACACGCTGTAATCAATGTGTTAGCTGAGCTACAGTTTTTAGTTGGAGTTCCGAGTCCTCTTTCAAGATGATTCAGGTCATTTATAAAAACTCAGTTCCTTGCAGGAAGTCCCTATTTTCTTACTGGCTTTCAACTGGGTCCATTTTTACCTCTTTGAAGTTGTCCTCTAGTTTTTGCCTTGTGACATATCAGATTTATGTATTCAATGCCAAGTAGAGAGCATTTTTGGCTTTAAATCCTTTCGTTTTACAAGGTCCCCACCTGCAGAAATCTCACTCAAATAATCTTGTTAACTGATGTGAATTGAGTGAAGACATTTATTACACCTACGTAAACCCATAAACTTAATTATTTCTACAAAAAAAATTTCTTGGCCAATAGGATAGCATTATCACAAATCCACAGGTTTCATTCATGTCCGTACAGATTGGACAAGTTATGTATATCAACAGATGGAATTTTTGTAGCCATCATAGAAACATGACAACCAGAAGGATATTTTATAATGTGCATTCTTTCTTTATGTTGAGAAAGAAACAACATAACTTATTAAACTGGTTAGAATGGTGAATAATAACAATCCTGGTCAAATATCAATCAACATTATAAAAAAAATTTGTCTCATCCCCTGGTTTTGGTATTTAAAATTTTAAAAGCTATACAAATAAGAAGAAAATCACTATGGAAATATATGCAAGGTAGAAAATAAATATAAATTATGACACTCTATATCTATACACATACACATTTATATAAACATATTCATTGAATATAATTTTGTTTACAAGCCCAATAGAGTGTAAGTGAGGGAAAGAGAGTGGCATGAAGGCTATGATGAAAAGGCCGCCAAAAATATGAGAGAATGCTAATAAATTGCAGATATGCAAATCAGAAACAGAACTAGAGAACAACATATTCTAATCTTTCTTCATGCTCCAGAGCAGGATAAAACCTGGAATTTAATTTGAGAATACATCAGAATTTCAATTTGGTGATACTATTTAAATAATAATGTTAATGTTACGGAACTTCTTGAATCATTAACAAAGAAAAAAATACTATACCAATCCTATATCTACTTTCAGTTAGCATGGTTCTCTGGATTTTTTGTGCAATGGCTGTGATGGATAGAGGGCATCAGCAGAATAATAAGTTTATATTCCAGAAAAGAAAAGCAGCATCAGAACCTGAATGAAGTCATCACATGAAGAATTATAAAAGACAAAAGGAGCTCTACTGACACTGATGAAAAGAAAACCTTGTTTTAATTTGTTTATATTAATATATTAGTAGTTATAGTCACCTTAGTGGACATTAATATCAAAAAGTAAAAAAGTCATAAATACAGTATTTATTACTTTAATATATCACACAGGTATCATTGCCACTATTTTGCATTTGGAAATGGATTGTTATCATTCTATTCTATCCACAGTTTGCCATTCTCCCTTTAGAATAGTTAGTTCACAATAGAAAACAGATCATTTTGTCCCTTATCCTAACCATATTCACTTGGGATAAAAACCTGTATACCTTCAGTGACATCAACAAGATGGCAGAGTAAGAAGCCCCAGATGTCCTTTACTCATAGAAACAGCAACATAAGAAACTATGGTCAACAAGAAGCCTTTATGCAAACTTTAGAAAACAGTTAGTAAGTCACAGTGCCCCAGGCAAACTTGAAGCCAAGAATAGGTGAATTGAAGAAATATGTAACAAAAAACATTTCATTTCTACCAAAATACCTCCTCCTCCAAGTCAGTAAGTTAACCTACAGTACTTCAGTCAGACACCAAAAGTAAAAAGAGACTACAATTTGCTGAATAAGAAATAAGAAATCCAATCTTTCTAGAAAAGTGTATGCACAAGCTCACCTAAGAAAAGGTTTAAGAGGTTTCAATACAAAAACAAAATGTACATGAAGAAACAAGGAAACATGACCTAAAAAAATATATCCCCAGAAGCCAATCTTCTCATAAAAGAGATTTACAAATTATGTGACAAATAATTGAAAAGAATCATCTTAAAGAAACTCAATGCATTGCATGACAAAACAAATAGACAACTAAACAAAATCAGAAAAACCATGCATGAATAAAGTGTGAATAATAAAAGTAGATTGAAACGATAAGAGAAGAACCAAATAGAAAAACTAGAATAAATATTCATTAGAGGGGTTGAACAAGAGAGTGTATCTAGCAGAAGAAAGAATCAACAAACTTAAACAGAAGTTATTTAAAATTATTGAGCTATAAGGACTAAAAGAAATAAGAATTTTAATTAAGTGAAGATATCCTAGGGAACTTAGGAGAAAGCATCAAGCAGAACAATATATGTATTATTGTATCCTCAGAAGGAGAAGAGAAAGATAAAGGAATTACAAGTCATATGAAGAAAAAAGGACTGAAACATTCCCAAATTTGAAGAAGAAAATGGTCACCCACATTTAAGAAGCTCAAATGATTCCCACTAAAATGAACAACTAAAAAGAAAATTTTAGGCCAATATCCATGATGAACATTGTTAGGAAAATTCTCAATAAAATACTGGCAAACCAAATCCAATAGCACATCAAAAAGCTTATCTATCATGATGAAGTTGGCTTTATCTTTGGCATCCAAGGATGGTTCAACATACACAAGTCTATAAATATATTTCATCACATAAACAGAACCAAAGACAGAAAGTACATGATTATCTCAACAGATGCAGAGAAGGCCTTGGACAATATTCAATAGCCCTCTATGCTAAAAACTATCAATAGACTAGGTATCAGTGGGTCATATTTCAAAATAATAAAAGCTATTTATGATAAACACACAGCCAATACCTTACTGAATGGGCAAAAACTGGAAGCATTCACTTTGAAAACTGGCACAAGACAAGAATGCCATCTCCCACCACTCCTATTCAACATAGTACTGGAAGTTCTAGCCAGGGCAATCAGGAAAGAAAAAGACATAAAGAGTATTTAATTATGAAAAGAGGAAGTCAAATTGTCTCTATCTGCAGAGAACTGATTGTATATTTAGAAAACACCATTGTCTCAGCCCAAAATCTACATAAGCTGATAAGCAAATTCAGCAAATTTTCAGGATACAAAATCAATGTTCAAAAATCACAAGCATTCCTATACACTAATAAAAAACAGAGAGCCAAATAATGAGTTAACTCCTATTCACAATTGTTGCAAAGAGAGTAAAATACCTAAGAATACAACTAACAAGGGATGTGAAGGACCTCTTCAAGGAGAACTACAAACTACCGCTCAAGGAAATAAAAGAGGACTCATGCAGATGGAAAACCATTCCATGCTCATGATTAGGAATAATGAATATTGTGAAAATGGCCATACTGCCCAAAGTAATTGATAAATTCAATGCTATCCCCATCAAACTACCATTGACTTTCTTCACAGAATTGGAAAAAAAAACACTTTAAACTTCATATGGAACCAAAAAAGAACCTGTGTGGCCAACACAATCCTAAGAAACAAACAAACAAAGCTGGAGGCATCATGTTACGTGACTTCAAACTATACTACAAGGTTGCAGTAATCAAAACAGCATAGTACTGGTACCAAAACAGAGATATAGACAAATGGAACAGAAACCAGGCCTCAGAATTAACATTACACATCTACAACCATTGGATCTTTGACAAACCTGAAAAAAATAAGTAATGGGTAAAGGATTCCCATTTAATATGTGGTGTTGGAAAACCTGGCTAGCCATATGCAGAAAGCTAAAACTGGATCCCTCTCTCACACCTTATACAAAAATTAACTCTGATATTTAAAGATTTGACCATAAGACCTAACACCATAAAAACCCTAGACAAAAAGCTAGGCAATACCATTCAGGACATAGGCATAGGGAAGGACTTCATGACTTCCAAAACACCTAAATCTACTGCAACAAAAGCCAAAATAGACAAATCGGATCTAAATAAACTAAATAGCTCTTCATGGCAAAAGAAACTATCATTAGAGTGCACCAGCAAGCAACAAAATGGGAAAAAAGATTTGCAATCTACTCATCTGACAAAATGCTAATATCCTAGAACTTAAACAAATTTATAAAAAAAAGGCAAACAACCCCATCAAAAATTTGGGGGAGGACATGAGCAGACATATTTCAAAATGAGACATTTTTGCAGCCAACAAACATATGAAAAAAAGCTCATCATAATTGGTAATTAGAGTAATGCAAATCAAAACCACACTGAAATTCCATCTCACACCAGTTAGAATGGTGATCAATAAAAAATCTGCAGACAACAGATGCTGGAGAGGATGTGGAGAAACAGGAACACTTTTACACTGCTGGTGGGAGTATAAATTAGTTCAACTATTGTGGAAGACAGTGTGGCGATTCCTCAAGGATCTAGAAATAACCAAGGGAGATATATTAGTACAAATAGTCAACAAGCATATAAATGGTGTCAGTATCACTAATAATCAGGGAAATGAAGGAACAGGGAGGACAACATCACACACCAGGGCCTGTCGGGAATTTGGGGGGGCTGGGGTTAGCAGGGGGTGGGAGATTTGGGAGAGACAACATTAGGAGAAATAACTAATGTAGATGACAGAGGGATGAATTGGATGTAAGAGATATATTCAGAATACTCCAACCAACAACAGTAAATTGTATAATTTTTAAACAATAGAAATTATTGTTTTGGGATCACATGGTAGGCCACAAAACAAGTCTAAACAAATTTTAAAATACAGAAATTATACCAAGTGTCTTTTCTGATTACAATGAAATGAAACTAAGATCAATAGCAAAAGGGAAACTGGAAAATTTACAAATATCATTAAATAAGACATTATTGAATATCAAAAAAGTCAAAGAAAAAATCAAAAGAAAAGTTAGATAATATATTGAGACAAATAAAACAAAAACAAAACATACCAACCACATAGGATTCAGCAAAACTCCATGACGAGGGACATTTACAGTGGTAAATGCCTACATTTAAAATAAGAATTATCTCAATAGCCTACATTGACACCTAAAGAAACTAAAAAATTCTGAAACAAACTAAACCCAATGTTAGCAGAAAGAATAAAATAATGAAGACTATAGCAAACAGAAAATTTCAACTAAATGAAGGGTCATTTCTTTTTGGAAAGATCAACAATCTGAAAAAAACATAGCTATATTAATGGAAAAAATGATTCAAATAACAAAATCAAAATAAAAAATAGACATAATTAATATCACAGAAATAAGCCATTCAGAAGAGAATATTATGAACAATTATGTGCCAAAAAATTGAATAATCTAGACAAATGAAGTCAATTTTTTGAAACATACAACTTAGCAAGAATAAATCATGAACAAACAGAAAACCTAAACAGACCAATAGCATACAAAGGGGTTAAATCAGTAAGCAAAAAGTACCAACAAAGCAAATCCCAGGATTAAATGGCTTTGCTGGGCAATGTTAACAAAACATAAGAAGAATTAATACAAATACTTCTCAAACTCCTCCAAAATATTGACAAGGAGAGAATACTTCCAAACTGCTTTTTCTCTTCAAGGCCAGCATTACCCTGATACCAAAACCAGACAAAAGCACTGCAGGAAAATAAAATGACAGACCAGTATTACTGATAAATATTAATACACACGTCCCGAACAAGATACTAGTAATCCCAATTCAAAAACATATTAAAAGAATCATTCACCATGTTGAAATGAAGTTTACTCCTGGGTGGAAGAATTGTTCAACATAGTAAAATCAGTAAATGGAACCCTAGTAACAACCATAATAACATATTCATGAGGGAACCAAGCATATGATCCAAAACCCTCTCATTAGACCCCATCTCCAACATTGGGGGTCACATTTTAACAACAAAATTACAATGAGATATGACTTTTTAGAGTGGCCACTGACAAAAACAAAAATTAAATAAAAAAATAAGTACTGGAGAGAATTTGGAGAAAGTGGAACACCTGTGCATTGTTGCTAAGAATGTAAAATGTGCAGCTGCTACAGAAAGCAGTTTGAAGTTTCCTCAAAAATTAAAAGTACAATTACCATATGATCCACTAATCCCAGTTCTGGGTATATATCCAAAAGAATTGAAAATAGAATCTTGAAGAGATATTTGCAGCAATATTCAAAGTAGCTGAGAAGCAGAGAAGCAGAAGTAACCTAAACAGCAATAAAAAAATAAATGCATACAGGAAATGTGATATATATATGTGCAATGGAATACTATTCAGCCTTAAGGAAGGAAATTTTTCAGATGCTATGCCATAGATAAACCTTAAAGGTGTTATGCTAAGTGAAATAAGCCAGTCACTTACACAAGTCTCACACATACACACACACACACACTCACCCACTCACACAAGTCTCTCTCTCTCTCTCTCTCTCTCTCTCTTATTCCATTAATTTGAAATCTAAAGTCGTTAAGCTTTTAGAAATGGATATTAGAATGGTGGTTTCCAGAGTAAGGGAGGACAGGGGAAAAGACTGCTGTTTGTTTTGTTGTTTAATGGGTATAGTTTCAGTTTTTCAAGATAAAAAAATTCCTAAAGGTCAGTTCCAGAATAATTTTCACATAGTTAACACTAGTATACCGTGAAAAATGATTAAGATAATAAATGCTATGGTGTAATTCTTCATCAAAATAGTAAAAATAATAATAAAAATTGCAAGAGAAAGAAAGCATAAAAACTTCCTATTCTTTTTCAATTTCTAATATGGGGGCAATATTTTTAGACTATAGATCAGACACCAAAATTAAGATAAACAAAGTCTTTTGAGACCAGAAATAGTCTGTATAATTTCTGTAAAAACAGATTCTTAGTAAGTTTTGTGGGTGTCTGTGTTAGTCCATTTTCACACTGCTATAAAGAAATACCTGAGACTGGGTGATTTATAAAGGAAAGAGGAATTGACTCAGTTATGCATGTCTGGGGGGGACTCAGGAAACTTACAATCATGGCAGAAGTCAAAGGGGAGGCAATCTTTGACCTCCTCACATGGCTGCAAGAGAGGGCCGAGTGAGGAGTGAAGGGGAAGAGACCCTTATAAAACCAACAGATTTCATGAGAACTGACTATGCTGAGAACAGCATGAGGGAAAACACCCCCATGATCCAATTACCTCCCACCAGGTCTCTACCTAGACACATGGGGATTATGGGGATTAAAATTCAAGATGAGATTTGGGTGCAGACACAAAGACTAATCATATTAATGCCCATTGGACTAATGTAAGCATTCAGAGGACTCAAGTTAGAAGTAGTTTTTATCATAGCCTCAGGCTATATGCACTGCGTATCTACCCTGGATTATAACACATTCAGGAAAAAAAATTATGTTGCAATTTGTTTTTTTTTTTTGCTTGCAACATATGGCATGTAGTTTATTTGGACTACATGTTTTAAAAATGTTTAATGTTCATTTAGAACATTTTTGTTGCACATTAATAATTATTTCTTGACCAAGAGTATTATGAGTTGAACTCTCCGGATACAGAAAAAATAGTGAATTATGAAAAGGTTATCAAGGATCCAATTCTATTAATGCATATAAGTAAAGATTTATGGCTTGGGAAAGACTAAACATTCTACATGGATAAAATGAGAATACATGTGTTTTATGAAGAAAGGGCATCTTAAAGAATTGTGGCCAAAAAAATGATTATGAATTTTGAGGGAAGTATGTATTTATTCTCTATTTTCTATATTAAGAGCACCGAAACTACGACATAATTTCTGCCACACCATAGTGTACAATCAAGGGGCAGAAATTGATATATAAACATTCTACTACAATACAATGAAGAATGACATGATAATAAAGGTTTTTATAGTATGAAAAAGAAACAACTAATGTGTTAAGAAAGATAAGAAACTGAGCAGGGACTGAAAATATTCTAAATACTGTGCTACAGAGAGAAAAAAAAATAAAGGCAGGCTATTTTAGACTGAGAAAATGGCAGAAATTCTTTCTTCTTTTCAAAAAACATTTACAAAGGAAGTTGGCACTGGGCAATATCAAAGCCAACATTATTGTGAAAATGCCTGGGATGTAAATGTCACTGGGCCTCCGGCAGAGCATTCCTCCATAGAAATAAAGCTGCAATTCTAGTTTGAGACCAAATGAAGTACTAGCTCGAATGACACTAAGAGAGATTGACTTGAGACTGTAGACACCAAAATATTTCTCTAGATGGTTTTTAACAGGAAAACAAAGAATCAAAGAACAGTCCTTTGATGAATATTTTCTTAGATTTTGTAGGTTGTCTGTTTAATCTGTTGATAGTTTCTTTTGCTGTTCAAAAGCACTGTAGTTTAGTTAGTTCCCACTTTTCAATTTTTGTTTTCATTGTAATTGCTTTTAGGGATTTCATCATAAAGTGCACTTATGATATCATTGCCAAGACCAATGTCCGGAACTGCATTTCCTAAGCTTTCTCCCAGAGTTTTTAGAGTTTTTGGTCTTACATTTAAGTCTGTAATCCATCTTGAGTTAATTTTTATATATGATGAATGGAAGGGATCCTGTGTCAATCTTCAGGATAATGACTAGCCAGTTATTCCAGCACCATGTGTCGTATAGAGAGTCCTTTCTCCATTTCTTGTTTTTGTCAACTTTGTGGAAGATCAAATGGTTGTAGGTGTGCAACTTTATTATTGGGTTCTCTAGCCTGTTCCTTTAGTCTATGAGTCTTTTTTTTCTTTTTCTAGTACCAGGTAGTTTGGGTTACTGGAACCTTATAGTATAGTTTGAAGTTTGGTAGTGTGATGCCTCTGGCTTGTTCTTTTTGCTTAGAATTGCTTTGTCTACTTGGGCTCTTTTTGTTAGTTTCCTTATGAATATTAGAACTTTTAAAAAAATTTTGTGAAAAATGTTATTGGTAGTTTGAAAGGAATAGTACGCAAGCTATAAATTATTCTGGGTAGAAAGGCCATTTTAACAACTTTTTTTTTTAATCCATGAACATGATTTTTTTTTTTAATTTCTTTGTGTCATCTCTGTTTTCCTTCAGCAATGTTTTGTAATTCTCATTGTAGAGATAACTCACCTCATGGGTTATCTATATGTTTAGGTATTTTATTCTTATTGTGGGTATTGTAAATGGAATTTAATTCTTGATTTGGCTTTCAGCTTGAATGTTACAGAAATGTTACTTTTTTTTTTTACACTGATTTTGTTTCTTGAAATTTTATGGAAGTCATTTATCTGTTCTATGAGCCTTTTGTGAAGTCTATGCGTCTGGTTTTGCATCTGACAAAGGTCTAATATGTAGAAACTACAAGGAACTTAATAAAAAGCAAAACAAAAAACAAAACAAAACAAAAAAAACAGCATCTGGCAAAAGTTCAAAGGCAAAAACTACAAAAAACTTAAAAATCAACAAAAATAGATCAATAATCAATTAAAATATAGGCAACAGACATGAGCAGACACTTTTCCAAAGAAGATATACAAGCGTCCAACAAATGTAAAAAAATTATCTGCATCACCACTTATCAGAGAAGTGCAAATTAAAACAACAATGAGAAACCATATCATACCAGTCAGAATGGCTACTGTTAAAAAGTCAGAAAACAACCCAAGAGATGTTAGTGATGTTACAGAGAAAATGGAATGCTTACACACTGTTGATGGGAATGTAAATAAGTTCAGCTGCTCTGGAAAGCAGTGTGGAGATTCCTCAAATAACTTAAATGATAATTTTCATTTGATCCATCAATTCTACTACTGGGTATACACCTAAAGGAAAACAAATCATTCCACTGAAAAGGCACGTGCACTTGTATGTCCACTGCAGTGCTATTCAAAACAGCAAAGATATGAAATCAACCTAAATGCCCGTCAACAGTAGGTCAAATAAAGAAAATGTGTATATACGCCATGAAATACTACACAGCCATAAGAGAAATGATGAAATCATGTATTTTGCAGCAACATGGATGCCGTCGTAGGCCATTACTGTAAGCAAAATAACACAGGAACTGAAAACCAAATGCTACATGTTCTCATAGGAGTGAAATAGTAAATACAATGAACACAAAGACGCTGGGGACCACTTAAGTGGGGAGAGTGGGAGGGAAGAATGGTTTGTAAAACTACCTATTAGGTGCTGTTATGTGTCATGCTCATTACCTATGAGTTGGGATTATTTGTGCAACAAACCTCAGTGACATGCAAATTACCAATGTAAATAACCTGTGCATGCACCCCCTAAACATGAAACTAAAGAGAAAAAAGTAAGTAAAAATGTTAAAATAATCATTACAGAAAAGAACTGTCCTAATGTTGAAGTCCCAGGAAGTGGTGAAATGCTAGTGCCAATACATGGAAAAAGTAGTTTACAACTCAAGAACCTAGTACTTTCTCACCTCCCACATAAGTGTTTTTTTTTCCAAACCTTTTTTATGCCTACCAAGAGGCTTAGTTGAATATCAAATTGTAGTCAAATTTCTGAGTATCTTGATTCCCGTGTCTCACTCATGCAAGTCTATGAACGTCAGACATTATACATATTCACCCCTTTACACATTGTCTCTCCCTGATTCTTATATATTTGTCTCTTTGCATAGGAAAGTAACCTGGAGAAGTTACTGCAAATAATTGGTGACAACCCTTTATTGCTTGAGAGCAACTGCTTTTAAAACACAAATTTGTAATATAAAGAAGTACATCTTTGTTAAAAAATCAGGAATTCTGTGACGGGGTTACCAAAAGAGAAAGCTTAAAATTTTATCACTAAGGAAAATCACTATTTTACCATGTTTATGTGTGTGTGAGAGTGTGTGTGCGTGTATATACAAGTAAATCGAGAAAGCCATATTCTTTAATGCGGAATTAGTTTCAGTACTGGAAAATGATATTTCCTAATATAATTTAGAGTAATAAGTTAATGCAATTTAAATCAAAATTTTGAGCGTGAAGGCCATAATTGGTAAAATGCAAATTGGCAGCGATTTATTATGCATCTGCCATATGCTAATAATATTATTATTTTATTTTATACAAACCATTCAGATGTATGGAAATTTCAGTGAACTTAAACTATACCTGATCGAGTTTCCGTCAACTTTATGCAGATAGTTTTAAAAATAATTCATCAATCTGAAACTCAGCTGCAGAACATAAAATGATGTTGCCAAGCAACTAATGGAAATCTATTATCTACTTTGTAGATTTGAGACACTATATTTGTCCTTAAATTTTAGAAAATTTTAGAGAACAGTTATGTATATGTGTGTTCTTTTTGATGTCCAGAATTTTTAAAATGTCAAATACTAAGGTCTTTTGCTTTATTCAGAAAAGAAAAAAAAAACACACACACTTTACTGTAGTTTTAAAAATTAATAATTCACATAAAATTTGTAAACAACTCAGTTCATAATTAATGTTTATGATGTTATTTTATTTAAAAATTTGGAGATGTAAGCTATCTTATACACTCTTCTAAGAGAACTGTATCATTAAATTCAATACTCAATTTATCAAAAGAAATATAAACCTGGTACATTAGCATTACTTCTTTCCTGAACTGTTGTGACTTGTAACCATACTACCACTTTTTAAATTGTTGTGATGAAAGCATGATTATGAAAGTATTTATTATCTGAAACAAACAGCTACATTGCAATGCTATATTTCTATTTGTCACTTTTAACATTGTTCGGAGTGTTCAAATAAACATTTTTTTCAGCATAAATTTATTTTACTGTGTTGGCAACTAGAATCAGGAATATAATGTTTTGTCTTTATATAGTTTATCTGTAAAATCATATTTATATTGGTAATTTTGGATATTTTATATTATATGTTGTGATATTCAGTTGCAATATTCAACTCTGTAAAAACTACCCTTAAAACTTGTTTTCTCATTTCTATTCCCTCCCATTTAATTTATGTTTAGCTTTTCTTGGAAGTTTTGAAATTAATGATAAAAAGGGGTCTTTTATTGCTTTTACATTTTACATTTTAACAGAGGTTGACAAAGGTAACCAAAGATAAAGCTCTAACTTTGCTCTTAACAGAATATTGAGAACAATGCAGTATCAACATCATTCATTGTTCTAAGGGACACAATATTACACATTGATTTGTAATAAATCTGTTAAATAAATATTAAAGAAAAATTATCATACTCTGAATTCTACACTACTAAATAAGAAAATGATGCATCAAACATTCTATGGTAAAACATGGAGATATAGTATATATATATGTATATACTTGAAAAGCAGCATTTTCAGTTTCTATAACAGTAGGCCTGACAAACAGTTGTAAATATCATGAAGTCCAGAGGAAGAGAAAAAAAAATTTTTTCTGTGGCTCTCCTTTAGAATGGAGACTTCCCCAGTGTACTCTAGCAGCTGGCTACTCATATCTCATATGTGAGAATTGGATCAAATAGACATTCATAAATCATTCAACAACAGTGAGACTAATTCACAGTATTGGTTTAGAGTAATTATTTTAGATAGAGAGTCTCTCAGGGAGTCAAACAAGTATTCATTGCATGGCCTATTTCAAAGTTGCACACACAAAACCACACACAGCTAGTCTTTCTTCATTTATCACATTTTACCTCTATATGGGGAACTTTCTTCTCATTCCTTTTTGCATTTTCAGCTTTTGTTAATTCATAGCACATAGTGTGTATGTTCAGTATCTATGTGATAAATGCTGAATTCATAATTTGGCAACAGAATAAATGCAGCATTTAAAAGATGAAGCAAGGGGTGCATTTGAAGCTGCTAGAGAGGGAGGTTGAGGTGAACTTGTTAAGTGAAATCCAGAGTAGAGGAGGAGAAACAGGCTTTATTTTCATAGGAATAAAACAGGCAGCATGTTCAGTACCTAATATTAAATTTTGAGGTGCTGCAAGATATTTATGTGTATTTAACCAGTACATATAAAATTAAAATACATTACTAAAATTTAGGAAAAAGGCTACATTTGAGTAGAGATTTGATGATCATTTATTTCTGAAAATGAATGTATTTCGCGAAGTCATTTGAAAAAGACATTAAAATAGAATGCCTTAGCATACAGTGAATTTGCAAAGGAGTAAAACTAGAAAAGAAAACAAAAACTAAACAGTCTCAGAAGAACTGGGAGAAACTTGGATTAGTGGTGAATAAAATAAGAAAAAGCACAAATTTTTGAAAAGGGGTTTAGCAGGGATGACCACAGTATAGAATAATAAAGAAGGAGAAAATTATAAGCAATTTCTTTTTTAAAAATAATGATTTTATTTTAAGCTCCAGGATACATGTACAGGATGTGCAGGTTTGTTACATAAGTAACGTGTGCTATAGTGGTTTGCTACACACATCAATCCATCACCTAGGTATTAAGCTCCACATGCATTAGCTATTAATCCTGATACTCTCCCTCCCCTAACCCCCAACAGGCCCCAGTGTGTGATCTTCCCTTCTGGATGTTCATGTGTTCTCATTGCTCAGCTCCCACTTAGAAGTGAGAACATGTGGTGTTTGGTTTTCTGTCCCTATGTTAGCTTGCTGGGGATAATGGCTTCTAGCTCCATTCATGTCTTTGCAAAGAACATACTCTCATTCCTTTTTAAGACTGCATAGTATTACGTGGTATATATGTACCACATTTTCTTTAGCCAGTCTATCATTAATAGACATTTAGGTTGATTCTTTGTCTTTGCCATTGTGGATAGTCTGCAATAAACATATGTGTGCATGTGTCTTTATAATAGAACAATTTATATTCCTTTGGGTATCTATCCAGTAATTAGATTGTGGACCGAATGTTGTTTCTATCTTCAGGTCTTTGAGGAATCATCAAACTCCTTACATAATGATTGGACTAAATGACATTCCCACCAACAAAGTAAAAGCCTTCCTATTTCTAAGCAGCTCGCCAGCATCTGTTGTTTATTGACTTTGTTATTATCACTACTCTGATGGTGTGAGATGAAATTTCATTGTGGTTTTGATTTTCATTTCTCTAATGATCAGTGATGTTGAGCTTTCTTCATATACTTGTTGGATAAATAATTGTTTTTTGAGAAGGGTCTGTTCATGTCCTTTGCCCGCTTTTTAGTGGAGTTGTTTTTTCTTGTAAATTTGTTTAAATTCCTTGTCAATTCTTGATATTAGACTTTTGTCAGATGGATAGATTGCAAAACTTTTCCCCATTCTGGAAGTCGTCTGTTCAGCCTAACAATAGGTTTTTCTTCTTGTTGTTGTTGTTTTGTTTTGTTTCTTCTGTGTAGGAGCTCTTTAATTAGACACCATTTGTCAATTTTTGCTTTTATTGTTATTGCTTTTGATGTTTTCACCATGAATTCTTTGCCAGTGCATATGTCCTGAATGCTATTGCCTAGATATTGTTAAAAACAGTTTTATGGGCTAGGTGTGGTGGCTGACATCTATAATACCAGCACTTTGACAAGCCAAGGCAGGAGGATAGCTTGAGGCCAGGAGTTTGAGACCAGCTTAGGCAACAGAGACTTTATTTCTACAAAAACAAAAATTAAAAATAATCTGAGTGTGATGATGCTCTCCTATGGTCCCAGTTATTTGAAAGGTTAAAGTAGGAGGTTTGCTTGAGTCATGAATTTGAAGCTGCAATGAGTTATGAACTTACCACTGTATTTCAGCCTGGGTGACAAGGAGAGACCCCATATCAATAAAAAAAATAAGAATAGTTTTAGGCTTTAGTGAATACAAAGTTTGGGCAGCACACAAAGACCAGGCTTTCTGGAAGTTTGATGATGAAAGGGAGATGAGTGATGGAACACGTATGAATAGAGTTGGAACTGTTTACTTATGAAGAGATAGAATCAATGTGTTTATAAAATGAGTAAGGAAAGTCATTTCAGAGAGTGAATTAAATATTTGAGTTTTAAAGACAATAACTGATGAATCCTTTTTCTATAGAAATTAGGACAGGTGAGTAGAGAAGGCAGAAATGAAGGGTTTCAGATAGACTTAAAAGCACCTTCCCCTAAAGATAGGATGGAAGGACAGGTAAATAAAAATGTTTACATTAAAAGACCAGAACAGTTGGTGATAATTGTACCTAAAAGTAAGTATTTTTTTCAGTGAATTATAAGAGCATATTATGCAAATAAATGATTATAAAGAAGTTAATCTTGACTAGGTTCTTAGAGTATGCTGCATTAATAGTAATTATTATTTTAATCTTCGGTGATAATTGTGCAATGTAAATATAATTATATACATTTTGTAGGTGAGAAAATTGAGACACAGATATCTCAAATAACTTGCTCAAGGCTACTCAATTAATAAATTACAAAAACAGATTTAAACTCCGGCAGTTTTATTTTAGAGTTCATACTTGTAGCTTCGTGATAATAAGCTATAACAGTTTAAATGCTTCATAACATAGAAAGCAAAGCTATTGTAAGTATAATTAAAACAGATTCTAAGTGATACCATTATGTTATTAATATTGGACATTCAACAATTAATTTGCAATGACAGACTTTTTATCAACATTTCAGAGTGTGCACATAGCAAAACTATCTAACTCTTCCCAATCACAAAAAAAACAAAGAAATGCATAGATTTAAAAAGATTCTCAGATCTTTAAAATTTATATCTATAATCCAAGAAAATGGGTAGTATGATCATTATTCAATGACTATTGTTTATTTATACCATAAAATATGATTGCTATTCAATGAAATGAACAATGAAGTAAATAACATATTCTCCCTCTGCCTCATTGATACTGTGCATACTGTTCTATTTGGCATAATTTGTTAATTATCAAAAATAGATTCTATCAATCCCAGAATTAGAGAAAAAATTAAATAATTTAAGTGTAAATGTGACAATGTAATTCAAGAAGAGTGAAAGGCAAGTTATCAAGGATACTGATAAGAATGCCCTTGTGTGATGTGTATCTTTCCTTTTGCTACTGTGACAAATTATCCCAAACTCTGCAGCTTACAATAACACAAGTATATTCTTATAGTTTTATAGGTTAATGGCCCTAAATTAATTTCACTGGGCTGAAATTTAGATGTTGAAAGGGCTACATATCTTTTTGAAGGCTTTAAAGGATAAACATTTTAATTGCCTTATCCGGGTCTAGAAACTATTAATATATGTGTTACTTGAGTCATTGATACCCTTCCATCTTCAAAGCTAACAATGGCTGTGTGAGTAAGTAACTCTCACATTACATCATCCTAACACTGACTCTTCTTCTCTCTCTATCTTATACATTTATAGACACCTGTGATTACATTAGGCCCTTTGGGATAATTCAGGATAAGTTCCCATCTAAATATTAACTGACCATTGACTTTAATTTGATCAGCAAAATTTATTCCTCCTGACCATTCAATGTGACACATTCATGGATTCTGGGGTTTAGAATGTGCACATCTGTAGGGAGTCATTATCCTGCCTACCACAAGTGATGAACTGTGAAAATAAGCATTTTTAGAAAAAGAAAAAAGGAACATAAAAGAGTTGGAAAGGTGGAAATATAAGTTAAATTGTACATACCTTAGACTATCTTGAGATGAGACAAAGGAAATTAAGTTTAGGATGATGTTGTTCTTCTTAGTTTTCTAAGGTATTTTTACATTTGTTTTCATTAGTATTCAGTCACAATCTATATAGTTTTACCTATGAAATCTAAAGTTCCATCATTATTGATGGGTGGTGCTATTAGTCACTGTCTTCCATCATCTTTCTTTCTTTTTTTCATATCATTTTATGCAAATGCTTTTATTTTATTTTATTTTTTATTGCATTTTAGATTTTGGGGTACATTTGCAGAAATGCAAGATAGTTGCATAGGTACACACATGGCAGTGTGTTTTGCTGCCTTCCTCCCCTTCACCCACATTTGGCATTTCTCCCCAGGCTATCCCTCCCCAGCTCCCCACCCCATGCTGTCCCCCCCATTCTCCCCAATAGACATCTTTCTTTCTTGACCATGGTTCTTGATGTTGAAATTATCTAGAGAGAATATGAAAGTATCAGAATGCTCTGGGCTATCTATACATCAACTTCAACACTTTGATTTTATTAGGTGACAGCTTTAACTGACTGAGTCAACTGATATAGACAGCAAACTTTAATGAAATCACAATTACATCATGACAATGACTCTATTAATTTATCTTCTTAACTATATATATATATATTTTTTTTTTTTTTTTTTTTTTTTTTTTTTTGAGACGGAGTTTCGCTCTTGTTACCCAGGCTGGAGTGCAATGGTGCGATCTCGGCTCACCGCAACCTCTGCCTCCTGGGTTCAGGCAATTCTCCTGCCTCAGCCTCCCGAGTAGCTGGGATTACAGGCATGTGCCACCATGCCCAGCTAATTTTTTGTATTTTTAGTAGAGACGGGGTTTCACCATGTTGACCAGGATGGTCTTGATCTCCTGACCCCGTGATTCAACTGCCTTGGCCTCCCAAAGTGCTGGGATTGCAGGCTTGAGCAACTTCTGAAGTATATTTAAGCACAATCTACATGCGTATGGTTGAAACCTAAGTAATGTAAATTGCATTTATTGAACTTTATAATTTTTACTTTATAATTTTTATAGATAAATTTGAAGGGACAAAACTAACCCAAAATCCATGTCTTAGGTCAGGTAAACTTAATGCCACTCCTAAATATCTCTCTATTTATCATATTAGGGCCCACTCTGTATCTAGAAAACATAAATCATTCTTTTTACACAATTGTAAACCATCAGTAGAGTTTAGGCATGCCAGTGACTCAAGTGCAGGTGATTAAAGGTTTATATTTTCAAAAGATTAATTCAAAGAATGGTTGTTGAATTAACGTGATTTACTGTTTATCGCTCTTATTTTCCATGTTAGACTGTATCCACTGCCCATATCAAGTTTATCTAAATTACGTTGCTGCAAACCCTCCCTATTGCAGGGTTGGGTATTATTGAGCATTTAAGACTAAGATCACAACATAAACTTAGGGAAAATGTAAACTCATATCCCATATTCACAGTTAACTACCTTGCAATTGATAAGATTTTAAAAAAAGGTGAAAGCAAAACTAAAAGGTAATTCAGGTATAATGCTAGCTGGGAGCAAACAAGAGACAATGTAATACTGGTGAACAAAGTCAGTGATTTTGTAAATCATAGAATGTCAAAATGACCCGAGAGATTTCAGGAAAAACAGTTTCTTGTGCTTGACTAGAGTAATTCCTTAAAAGTTCTAGAAAGATGGAGTGTCTAGATGCAAACTGTGGATTTGAGAAATGGTTGAGAAAATATTTTAAAATAATGAACCCTAACTCAATATTATTCTTCACTAGATTTACTACCTACTCATTTTAACTAACAATCAACCAACTTTAAAGACAATAAATAAAGAAGAGCTCTTTTTCTTTTTTCTTATTTTTTTTATTGCATTTTAGGTTTTGGGGTACATGTGCAGAGCATGCAATACAGTTGCATAGGTACACACATGGCAGTGTGTTCTGTTTGCTTTCACTCCATCACCCACATTTGGCGTTTCTCCCCAGGCTATCCCTCCCCACCTCCCCCTCCTACTGACCCTCCCCTTTTCCCCCCAATAGACCCCCGTGTTTAGTACTTCCCTCTCTGTGTCCATGTGTTCTCATTTTTCATCACCCGCCTATGAGTGAGAATATGCGGTGTTTCATTTTCTGTTCTTGTTATAGTTTGCTGAGAATGATGTTCTCCAGATTCATCCATGTCCCTACAAACAACACAAACTCATCATTTCTGATTGCTGCATAATATTCCATGGTGTATATGTGCCACATTTTCCCAATCCAGTCTATCATCAATGGGCATTTGGGTTGATTCCAAGTCTTTGCTATTGTAAACAGTGCTGCAATAAGCATTTGTGTGCATGTGTCCTTATAGTAGAATGATTTATAGTCCTTTGGGTATATACCCAGTAATGGGATTGCTGGGTCAAATGGAATTTCTATTTCTAAGGCCTTGAGGAATCGCCACACTGTCTTCCACAATGGTTGGACTAATTTACACTCCCACCAACAGTGTAAAAGTGTTTCTTTTTCTCCACATCCTCTCCAGCATCTGTTGTCTCCAGATTTTTTAATGATCACCATACTAACTGGAGTGAGATGGTATCTCAATGTGGTTTTGATTTGCATCTCTCTGATGACCAGTGACCATGAGCATTTTTTCATATGATTGTTGGCCTCATATATGTCTTCTTTCGTAAAGTGTCGGTTCATATCCTTTTCCCACTTTTGAATGGGCTTGTTTGTTTTTTTCTTGTAAATCTGTTTGAGTTCTTTGTAAATTCTGGATATCAGCCCTTTGTCAGATGGGTAAACTGCAAAAATTTTTTCCCATTCTGTTGGTTGCCGATTTCACTCTAGTGACTGTTTCTTTTGCCGTGCAGAAGCTGTGGAGTTTGATTAGGTCCCATTTGTCTATTTTGGCTTTTGTTGCCAATGCTTTTGGTGTTTTTTTTCATGAAGTCCTTGCCTACTCCTATGTCCTGGATAGTTTTGCCTAGATTTTCTTCTAGGGTTTTTATGGTGCCAGGTGTTATGTTTAAGTCTTTATTCCATCTGGAGTTAATTTTAGTGTAAGGTGTCAGGAAGGGGTCCAGTTTCTGCTTTCTGCACATGGCTAGCCAGTTTTCCCAACACCATTTATTAAACAGGGAATCCTTTCCCCATTGCTTGTTTTTGTCAGGTTTATCAAAGATTGTATAGTTGTAGATATGTTGTGTTGCCTCCCATGCCTCTGTTTTGTTCCATTGGTCTATATCTCTGTTTTGGTACCAGTACCATGCTGTTTTGATTACTGTAGCCTTGTAGTATAGTTTGAAATCTGGTAGTGTGATGCCCCCAGCTGTGTTCTTTTTGCTTAGAATTGACTTGGCTATGCGGGCTCTCTTTTGGTTCCATATGAAGTTCATGGTAGTTTTTTCCAGTTCTGTGAAGAAAGTCAATGGTAGCTTGATGGGGATAGCATTGATTCTGTAAATTACTTTGGGCAGTATAGCCATATTAATTCCTCCTAACCCTGAACATGGAATGTTTCTCCATCTGTTTGTGTCCTCTCTGATTTCGTTGAGCAGTGGCTTGTAGTTCTCCTTGAAGAGGTCTCTTACGTTCCTTGTGAGTTGTATTCCAAGGTATTTTATTCTTTTTGTAGCAATTGTGAATGGCAGTTCGTTCTTGATTTGGCTTTCTTTAAGTCTGTTATTGGTGTAGACGAATGCTTGTGATTTTTGCACATTGATTTTATATCCTGAGACTTTGCTGAAGTTGCTTATCAGTTTCAGGAGTTTTTGGGCTGAGGCGATGGGGTCTTCTAGGTATACTATCATGTCGTCTGCAAATAGAGACAATTTGGCTTCCACCTTTCTTATTTGAATACCCTTTATTTCTTTTTCTTGCCTGATTGCTCTGGCTAGAACTTCCAGTACTATATTGAATAGGAGTGGTGAGAGATGGCATCCTTGTCTAGCGCCGGATTTCAAAGGGAATGCTTCCAGTTTTTGCACATTCAGTATGATATTGGCTGTTGGTTTGTCATAAATAGCTTTTATTACTTTGAGATACATTCCATCAATACTGAGTTTATTGAGGGTTTTTAGCATAAAGGGCTGTTGTATTTTGTCAAATGCCTTCTCTGCGTCAATTGAGATAATCATGTGGTTTTTGTTTTTGGTTCTGTTTATGTGGTGAATTACGTTGATAGACTTGCGTATGTTGAACCAGCCTTGCATCCCCGGGATGATTCCTACTTGATCGTGACAAGTTTTTTGATTTACTGTTGCAGTCGGCTTGCCAATATTTTTTTGAAGATTTTTACATCTATGTTCATCATGGATATTGGCCTGAAGTTTTCTTTTCTTGTTGGGTCTCTGCCGGGTTTTGGTATCAGGATGATGTTGGTCTCATAAAATGATTTGGGAAGGATTCCCTCTTTTGGGATTATTTGGAATAGTTTTAGAAGGAATGGTACCAGCTCCTCTTTGTGTGTCTGGTAGAATTCGGCTGTGAACCCGTCTGGACCTGGGCTTGTTTTGTGTGGTAGGCTCTTAATTGCTGCCTCGACTTCTGCCCTTGTTATTGGTCTATTCATAGTTTCAGCTTCCTCCTAGTTTAGGCTTGGGAGGACACAGGAGTCCAGGAATTTATCCATTTCTTCCAGGTTTACTAGTTTATGTGCATAGAGTTGTTTGTAATGTTCTGTGATGATGGTTTGAATTTCTGTGGAGTCTGTGGTGATTTCCCCTTTATCATTTTTTATTGCGTCTATTTGGTTGTTCTCTCTTTTCTTTTTAATCAATCTGGCTAGTGGTCTGTCTATTTTGTTGATCTTTTCAAAAAACGAGCTCTTGGATTTATTGATTTTTTGAAGGGTTTTTCGTGTCTCAATCTCCTTCAATTCAGCTCTGATCTTAATTAATTCTTGTCTTCTGCTGGGTTTTGAGTTTTGTTGATCTTGCTCCTCTAGCTCTTTCAATTTTGACAATAGGGTGTCAATTTTGGATCTCTCCATTCTCCTCATATGGGCACTTATTGCTATATACTTTCCTCTAGAGACTGCTTTAAATGTGTCCCAGAGATTCTGGCATGTTGTGTCTTCGTTCTCATTGGTTTCGAAGAACTTCTTTATTTCTGCCTTCATTTCATTGTTTACCCAGTCAACATTCAAAACCCAGTTGTTCAGTTTCCATGAAGCTGTGCGGTTCTGGGTTGGTTTCTGAAGTCTGAGTTCTAACTTGATTGCACTATGGTCTGAGAGGCTTTTTGTTATGATTTCAGTTGTTTTGCATTTGCTGAGCAGTGCTTTACTTCCAATTATGTGGTCAATTTTTGAGTAGGTGTGATGTGGTGCTGAGAAGAATGTATATTCTGTGGATTTGGGGTGGAGAGTTCTGTAAATGTCTATCAGGTTTGCTTGCTTCAGGTCTGAGTTCAAGCCCTGGATATCCTTGTTGATTTTCTGTCTGGTTGATCTGTCTAATATTGACAGTGGAGTGTTAGAGTCTCCCACTATTATTGTGTGGGAGTCTAAGTCTCTTTGTAAGTCATTAAGAACTTGCCTTATGTATCTGGGTGCTCCAGTACTGGGTCCATATATGTTTAGGATCATTAGCTCTTCTTGTTGTATCGATCCTTTTACCATTATGTAATGGCCTTCTTTGTCTCTTTTGATCTTTGTTGCTTTAAAGTCTATTTTTATCAGAGACGCGAATTGCAACTCCTGCTTTTTTTTGCTCTCCATTTGCTTGGTAAATCTTCCTCCATCCCTTTATTTTGAGTCTTTGTGTATCCTTGCATGTGACATGGGTTTCCTGAATACAGCACACTGATGGGTTTTGGATTTTTATCCAATTTGCCAGTCTGTGTCTTTTGATTGGTGCATTTAGTCCATTTACATTTAGGGTTAATATTGTTATGTGTGAATTTGATTCTGCCATTTTGATGCTAAGTGGCTGTTTTGCCCTTTAGTTGTTGTAGATTCTTCATTATGTTGATGCTCTTTAGCATTCAGTGTGATTTTGGAATGGCTGGTACTGGTTGTTCCTTTCTATGTGTAGTGCCTCTTTCAGGAGCTCTTGTAAAGCAGGCCTGGTGGTGACAAGAGCTCTTTTTCTGCAGAACAGAGCAATTCTTTAGACAAGGATCATATGGCAAATAGTTCTGTCTGCTGAATAAAATGGATAATAAATATGACGAGCTATAGTCTTTGTTATTCAATCAATAATTAGAAAATTTCTTTTGAGATTAACACTGAGGTAATGTATTCACTTCCTGGGTCCACAAAGAGGTATAGTTTCAACGACAAGAACTTCCCAGCACCATACTCCCACACGTCTCCATCCAGGAGCTTAAAGGTCTTTCTTTAACTTGTGGCACCCAGGAAGAAATCAAAGATCAGTCACTCCAGCAGAAGTTTAAAGGAACTCCTTTCATAGGACAGAAAACTTGAATAGGGCAGAAATATCTCCCAGGTTACAAGTTCCGTTCTCCCACATCCAGGAAGACTCCATTTCTGGTTCACCTTCCATGACATCCTGGGAGCTGCTCTCTCTCTCTTTCTCTTTCTTCTTTTTTTTTCTCTCTCTCTGCCTAAATAAATCACTTTCTGCAAAACTCTTTGGGATCAATATTTACTTAAACTAATCCACCACACCTGTCCTGGTCCTCCCTCCCATTCTTGGGTGAGTGAGAGACCAAGAGCCTGGAAGAACACATCTCAGAGGGGGAGCAGAGCTTCCCCTGCAGTCCGGAACCAATCTCAACACCTGAAGGATCTAGATGAACTTCGACTTGTTGGTAATGGCACCCACTGAGGAACCAGTAGAGATTAACAAGTTGATTGTCATAGAATTAGACTACTGAACCACTTGGCAAGTACTTACTAAATATAATAAAAGTAAAGAGGACTCAGGACTTACACTGTTTCCTGCTTGGTATTGTTAAATCTGTGCAACAAAACCAAGCTAGTGAATTGGTAAGTTGTCCCCAGATCTCATTATCTAAACAATATGCAGGGCACAACTTGTTATTATCACTAATCAGAAAGGAGTATGAGAAGGATGAAAACTTCATAAACCTCTACCATCACCCGTTTTTCAGACATTGTGTTAAATTCTTGGGAAGCAGCAAAGGTTAAAGAGTCTTAAGATTGCACATGTTTGAAGAGCCTTAAGCTGAAGACAGAAAATAATAAACTTGGATATTTTCTCTTTTCCCACTTATTCAAATGTTTCTACTCACCCCAAGACAGACAAGTCCAATATATTATTTTTTCAATTATAGTAAAGATGCCTGGAATTAGAAAGAGGGTATCTAAAAACATTTGAAATTTTTGCTTGGGTTTGATAAAAGTCTTCTATGATTAGATTGTAGATGATAGAAAGATGAAAGTATTCATGCTTTTTCCTTGCTACCCTCGAAGATTTTGATAATATATTGTTTCTGGTGGATGAATGCCAGGCAGGAAGATTTGGAAGGAATCACATTTCATACTGGCTTCCTGGAAGGCGCAACTTCCTAGGCCTCCTGAATTTTATAGCATAAGCCTGTGGTTCCACAGATAATAGAATGGTAATATTATTCTATGGACTCCGTGAAAGACAACCTTTACTGTGTGTGACTCCAATTGTTCATTACGGATTGCAGTGATACTGTGATAAAGATGTAGTGGCCTAGTAGCTAGATGGGAACTGTAGAATTGAGTGAATATTTTAGTACAGGCAAAATATCATTTATAAAGCTTAATAAATTACATTTTCTACTGTGAGTCAAGGTTGAGACAAAGCAAAGCTTCACCTCTGAGAAGGCAGGCAGACTCCAGGATTCAATTACTATGCTAAATTTTCTTGGACAGTATATTCTCCATTCTACCCCGAAGTCTCTAAGGGAAATGATTGTGAACAGGAAATATAGTATTGCTAAAGGGGTAGCAAAATAAAGGTGTTATTTTCAGAAAACTGTATTTGAGTAAAAGTTAAACCCAATGTCTCAAAGTCTCAAATTTAGCAGATCTCAAGAATTTCAGAGAGCAAAGTCATTCATGATTAAGTAGAAGTCCATGATAAATGTCGCAGTTATGTATAAAAGTTATACAATTAGAAAGTAAAGGAAATCACTGATTTTATTCTGCTGGAATTGGTAGAGTGATAGAAATTGAAAAGAGAAGATGATTTTCAACTGTTTTTATAATGGGAAATAAAGGGTTTTTGTTTTGTTTTGTCCTTTTTTAGACAGAGTCTCTCTCTGTCACCCAGGCTAGAGTGTAGTGGCATAATCTTGGCTTACTGCAGCCTTGACCTCCCTGAGCTCAGGTGATCCTTCCATCTCAAGCTCCTGAGTACCTGCAACTATGTGCATGTTCCACCAAGGCCTGCTAATTTTAAAATATGTTTTTAGGGGTGAAGTTTTACCATGTTGCCTAGGGTGGTCTTGAACTCCTAGGCTTAAGCGATCAACCCACCTTGGCCTTCCAAAGTGCTGAAATTACAACTGTGAGCTACCATGTCTGGCCAGGAATAAGGATTTTATATTAGAAAAAAGATGAAGATGGAGGAGGAAGCAGTGATAGGTTGGGTACAGCCAGGGAAATGACTTTCAGAGAGAATAGTGAGATTCACCTACAATATATGGAGGAATAAGCAGAATAACGAAGTCAGGAGTAGAGAAAAGGCTTGGGCCAAATTTTAAAAAGATTGATTGTAAATGCTTAGGTCAAACCTATGTCCTGAAACACTGATTGTATTCTGTGGATGCAAAACAAACTAATATCAAATTATGTCCACTTCCATTAGGCTTCAGAAGATACTTTGCATCTCTCAAAACTGCTAGCTAGTATCATATATGGAAAGAAAAAAGTAGATTCAATATGAATTTAGTAAATAAACTAACAGATATTAATTGAAAGGAAAGAAAGTTATTTGGATCCTGATAAGATAGTATCTGATTTAAAGAGCTCTATGATCATCTCCTATTCCAGAAGTATGAGTAGCCCAACTCAAATACCCACACATGGCTATTTAAATTTACTTTTGAGTTGAATAAATTAAATGTAAAAATCAATTGAACAGTTGCATTAGCCACAATTTAAGTGTTCAGTAGCCACATGTGAATAGTGTCTACCTTGTTTGACAATTCAGATTTTATAATTTGTTTTTCATCATAGAATATTCTGATGGTCAAAGATAAATCCCACCTATGCTAATCTTAAAAATGTAGATACATTTTATTATGCCCTAGAAATTTCTTTCATCATTGATTTATTTCTTCATCCATAGAGTTACCAACTTGTTGCAGTTTTCTCTAGTCTTTGTTTATGTTAGCACCAAGGTGGAAGGTGAAAGAAGGAAAATTACACAAGATCTAATGAAGATTTTACACTGGGAATTTGACAGTAATTAATTCTTGAGGATGTGCTTGGTTACTTTCACACTAGTTTACTCCATAGTCTTAAGAGTCTATATTGATTTCCTACCTTGTATCTTCATCTTAAAAGTTATTTGCTACTACTTTATTCCTCTAACATTCTATGAGAAATAAGATTTATTTTCCAAAGACAAGGCTGTGCCTAGGATCTAATATTATGCTCAGACTCTTTTGCCCCAGGCTCCTACTTTGACAATTACTCAGGTGACCATGCTTGAAGTAGTTATTACAGAGTATTCTCTGTACCAGCTTGTATAGCCCAGGTTTCCACAGTTATAGTTTTTTTTTTTTTTTTTTTTTTGGATAAAGTTATCAATTTCCTTCTGAAACAACTCAACAGATGACTGATTTTGCTTTCATTCAGTTTCATAAGCCAGTAATTTTCACAACATTTATTTCCACAAAAAATATTCTTAGACCGATCGTGAGAAGAAGAGAAGTTCTGCTTCAAAGTTTCCATCTTAAGGTCTGAAAGGATAATAATTTCTCACTGCAAAATTCTCTATCCTCTATTAGCTCCTATATTCTAGCCCAGTTAGCTGCTTTAGCTTACTCAGGTGTGCCTGGACAGGCCTGAGCAAGTCCCAGCCCATAGTTCATGCCATTCCTTGATTGGAAGCACTTCCCTGATCATCTCGTGAGTGACTTTCTTCTTCTTTTTTTTTTTTTTTTTGTTCTCTCTTTTCCTAGCCTGTTTAGGAAAGTCTTAAGCTGTTAGCCAATTGGGTCAAGTATAGAATGTGAGATCGCATTGGAAACCAGACACAGCAGCAGGATGGATGTGTCAGTTTGTAAATAATCCTCTCTCCCTTGTCCAAGTGTGCTCTCATGGCAAGGCTGCTACTGGGTGGCATCCTTTCTGCAGAAAGTAAAACTGGCCTTGCTGAGAAATCCTTTGTCTTTATGTTGATTGTTTTTGTGACATCAAGAACCCATTTTCAACACTTATTGTTATTCTTATTTCTTTGTCCTCATGCCCCTCTCATTGTTAATAGGAGTCAATTCAAATTTGAGATGACATAAAATGATACAATTGTGTAGAAAATCTTGCATTCTATCGTTTGGGGCCTAGTAAGAGCTGACTTCTCATCTGCAAGCTTTTCATTCCTTGAATCTTACCACCTTAAATCTCTGCTCTCAAACAGGAAGTCCTTATCTTAGCTATTTTTTTAAATTAAAATCTTACTAAAGGCAGCAATAGTAAAATTCTATGTGTATGGGCTCTATTGAATCTCTTGCCCTAGGACTACAGTAATGGTAGGCTCTTTGCCTTCAGGTTTACTGAAGTAATAGTATCATCAAGTGTTTTGAGTGTTTTGAATCAATGTGTGACACAGGAATTGTTTCCAATCTGTGATACCAGTTTTATAATTGCCCACCGTATAACAATCAAGTTACATACTGATTGCCATATCAATTTGTGTAGGATTTTGCTTACTTAAGAATCTTGAACAGAATTCAGGTCATTCAGGTGGTCTGCTTCACATATTCAGAGACCTAAGATGAAGAACATTCTGTGATATTCAACATAAAACTTTCCAGGTTAACATGATTTTCTCTATCCATTTAGCAGTCAGGGTGAAGAGAACATGGAGAATTTGTTTTGGGAGGTGATTTATCTGGAGAGAGTGAAGAGAGTGTTAGACCACTTTCTCTTAACTTTCATTGACTACATCTGAGGAGCACAATCAAATCTATCTTCAAGAGAGCCTGTGAAATGGAGTCAAGTTGTGCATCAAAGAAGAAGAATATCCCAACTTGATGAATGCTAGCAGTCTCAAATACAAAGATTCTCACCAGTAAGCAACAAGTAAGTCTGCTCAGCTCTTACTCACTTTCCATAGTATTTTAAAAATATTGCTTGTCAGTCTGTTTCTGCTCTAGCATAACTTCATGGTTTCCCAGGCTTTGTCTACATAAACCTTCTCTCCTTTTCTTCCCCAACCTATGTTAACTGTAATCATGTGCTTGGGGGAAAGAAACTTCTGAATTCTTTGTCTTAGGCCACAGAGTCCATCATATGAGTTTGTTTTTTTTTTAATGATTTTACTGCAGTTTTTTGTATTTATCTGTGTGCACTGAGGAAATGTTTGGTGGGAGCTTATTGAAGTTAAATGATATGCTACCATATTGTCTCCTTCCTCTCTAGTGGAAACAGTGATGATCTTACTAAGCATAGGAATCAGTAATCTGTTTTTCACCCTCATATAATAAGAAGAAATATATCTTGGAACACAGATCATGTGCTACCTTAGACTACAACACTAGGAAACTTAGGACAATTTCACACTACTGTAGTTTATTGAATACTTTCTGCATCTTTTAGCAGCAGCTTATGTAGCAAATCACACTACAGAACTGGCCAAAGGGGTCATAGAGTGAAGAAAAATAAAGGCTTTTTCAGTGGTGATTGTTCTACCTGGAGACTATAAATAAAAGCAACTGAATGAAATAACCTGGAACCTGATACAGTTGAAAAACTCCGAGATATGGAAAATTAGAAAAAGATAACTTGGGACTCTAGGAGAAACCTGACCCCATAAATCTCTCACAAATGCCTAATAAGTTTTCTATGCCTGGCAAATACCATTATTTATGATAAACAAAATAATTTTGACAGTGCAACCTGAATGCCATGTAGGGACAGGCACAAATCATTGACATTTATTTGAAACTTCCTCCAGGCAGAAGTTAAAATGAAAGCAAATTACAGAAAAATGAAGTCTGAAGTAACAGGCAAAAGACAAAGTTTTAATGTTTAAAAATAGAAATATTCAACATGACCTGATAGAGACTAAAAATTATAACTGAAAAATACCCCTGAAATTGATTCAAAATGGACAGAAAATAAACCCCTTTTGTTTTTCCATAGGTTCTTTTTTGTTTGTTTGTTTGAGAAGGGCTTTAATTCTCTTTTACATTTGAGGAATAATTTTGCTAGATATTTAATTCTAGATTGATGAGGTTTTGGTTTTTTGTTTGTTTGTTTGTCTGTTTTGTGTACTCCAAGTTTTGAGATACATGTGCAGGACATGCAGGCTTGTTACATAGGTATCCATGTCCCATGGTAGTTTGCTGCACCCATCAAACTGTCATCTACATTAGGTATTTTTTCTAATGCTATCCACCCCCTTGTCCCTCCCCAACCAGGTCCCAGTATGTGATGTTCCCCTCCCTGTGCACATATGTTCTCATTTTTCAACTCCCACTTATGAGTGAGAACATATGGTGTTTGGTTTTCTGTTTGTGTGTTAGTTTGCTGAAAATGATGGTTTCCAGCTCTATTCATGTCCCTGCAAAGGACAGAAACTCATTGTTTTTTATGGCTGCAGAGTACTCTGTGGTGTATATGTGCCACATTTTCTTTTTCTATTCTATCATTGATGGACATTGCGGTTGGTTCTAAGTCTTTGCTATTGTGAATAATGCTACAATAAGCATACATCTGCATGTGTCTGTATAGTAGAATTATTTATAATTTTTGGTGTATATACCCAGTTATGGGATTGCTGGTCAAATGGTATTATTGGTTCTAGATCCTTGTGGAATTGCCACACTATCTTCCACAATGGTTGAACTAGTTTACACTTCCACTAACCATGTAAAAGTGTTCCTATTTCTCCAAATCCTCTCCAGCATCTGTTGTTTCCTGATTTTTTAATGATTGCCATTCTAACTGATGTGAGATGGTATCTCATTGTGGTTTTGTTTTGCATTCCACCAGGATTTGCATTTGACCAGTGATGATGAGCTTTTTTTCATATACTGGTTGGCCGCTTAAAAGTCTTCTTTTGAGAAGTGTCTGCTCATATCCTTTGCCCACTTTTTGATGGGGTTGTTTTTATCTTGTAAATTTGTTTAAGTTTCCTGTAGATTCCGTATATTAGCTCTTTGTCAGATGGATAGATTGCAAAAAATGTTCTCCCATTCTGCAGGTTGACTGTTCACTCTGATGATAGTTTATTTTGCTGTGCAGAAGCTCTTTAGTTTAATTATAGCCCATTTGGCAATTTTGGCTTTTGTTGCCATTGCTTTTTGTGTTTAGTCATGAAGTCTTTGCTCATGCCTACATCCTCAATGGTATTGCCTAGGTTTTCTTTTAGGGTATTTATGGTGTTAGGTCTTATATTTAAGTATTTAATCCATCTTGTTAT
Source organism: Callithrix jacchus (assembly GCF_049354715.1). Classification (NCBI taxonomy): domain Eukaryota; kingdom Metazoa; phylum Chordata; class Mammalia; order Primates; family Cebidae; genus Callithrix; species Callithrix jacchus. The sequence goes on from NC_133504.1 coordinate 164,443,703, forward strand.
TTTTGTATATGGTGTAAGGAAGGAGTCAATTTTTGTATATGGTGTAAGGAATGAGTCCAGTTTTAGGTTTCTGCATATGACTAGCCAGTAATCCCAACACCATTTTATTTATTTATTTATTTATTTATTTATTTATTTATTTATTTATTTATTTATTTATTTTGAGACAGAGTCTCACTCTGTCACCAAGTGCCAGGCCGGAGTTCAGTGGTGCAACCTTGGCTCACTGCAACCTTCACCTCCCGGGTTCAAGCAATTATCCTGCCTCAGCCTCCCAAGTAACTGGGACTACAGGCGCATGCCACCATGCCCAGCTAACTTTTTTTTTTTTTTTTTTTTTGTATTTTTAGTAGAGACGAGGTTTCACCATGTTGGTCAGGATGGTCTCAATCTCGACCTCATGATCCACCCTCCTCGGCCTCCCAAAGTGCTGGGATTATAGGAACACCATTTATTAGATAGGGAATACTTTCCCCATTGCTTGTTTTGTCAGGTTGGTCAAAGATCAGTTGGTTGTAGATGTGCGGTGTAGATGTGAGGCCTTTGTTCTGTCCATAGGTTCAGGGCCAGCCAAATTCTGGAAATTAGAGTATGTGATTGCTAAAGTCCTGAAACCATCCCAAAACCTTAAATCATGAACTGACCAGAGGTGCCCTATGGAACAGTGAGAATAGTGGCATAAAGTTAGAGACAACTATTCAAAAAAGTTACTCAAGAACGGAAGAAGCAGCAGGAATGAAGTGCAGTATTCAAGGCAGCATCTTCCAGAAAACACAACTCGAAGCTTCAGATTGGAAAAACAAAGCAAAACAAATCAACAAAAAAACTTATATAACAGCAAAGGAATAGTTTGTTGTTTCATTTCAAGAGGCTGTGGTATTTTTTATGACGTAGTGGCCATTATGTGCTTCCAAATGGGTATTTTATTCAACCTTCCTTATGCTTTGTTCCAGTGAATGTATTGGACATCCTGAGCCTAGTTCAACTTATCAGTTAATGACAGGTTGCTAGACCATGGTGAGCTACAGACAAGTTTGACCAAGAAAACTGAATATCATCCAGACATTTTGGCTATAGAATGCAGTATAATTACACATCATATTTTGTCGCTTGTGTTCTTTTTAAGAGAAGTTAAATATATTTTTATATTATTAGACATGTTTTTTAAAGGCATTTATAAGAAGGGTATTTTTAATTGGTTGGTTAAAATATTGGATGGAGATTGGTGTTTATTGTTTTCCTTTCTTTTAATAACACGAATTCATATTTTTTTAGCCACAGAGTTTAATTTAGATTGATCCTCACCTCTATATCCAGTAATATGATGGATTGGTATAATCCAGTTAAAATACTCCATTCCCTTGTTAGAAATTCAGTTAGAGTTGTGCAGCTTAATTTTTCTTTTTTGCTATATTTGAATATGGGAACATGTAGTCTGGGAAAATATTAGACAGACATGTCTCAGATGGAAAATGGAAGTTTTCCATAAAAGAATTCAAAATAAAGCTGATGAACTAAAAAAGACATAAATAACACTGAGCCCTGACTATATCGTTTGATCAAATAAAAAATTAAATTTTATTTGCTTTAGAAAATAAATCCAGATTACTTTTAAAGCTGATTTGAAAGCAGTTACTGATTCTTGCATATAGAAGTATGTTAAGTGAAACAAATGATGCGAAAAAGATTAAGAATCATCAATGAAGTATATATGTTGCTAAAATTTTATACTTAATATTCTTGACTATGGCGAGATTTCTCAAAAAACTATCAAAATTTAAATCTCCTGTACCCAAATTGGTTTCCTCTAACCATTTCCAAATAACCTAGTTTTAGACAACCTCATGAATCACTCCTCTAGACCCAATAATTTGAATCAAAGGAAAGGCCGAAAGGGTCACAAATGTAGATAATTCATATAGATGAATAGTCTTTCCAGATGGGAAGAAAGGCTAGCAATCTGGGACTCTCAAGACTTTTTATAACAAAAGCGTATACAGGAGAGAGAAACAAAGACCTAGTGAGTGCTTTCAAATGCCATAAATTACGTGACTTTCTTTCTCACACTTTCTTTCCGATAATCTTTACTATAATTCTCCAGGGCAAGTGTACATTTTTCTTGTTCTCAGATGTATTCAACAAGTATTTCGGTTGGAGCTTTTGTTAGATATTATTAATAATATAGCTTGGTATGTAGTAGGTAACAGCTCCTCTCCTTTGTATGTCACATCAAAATTCAGATTATTAATTACCGTGCCCTAGAATGTAGAATTACTAATTAAGCAGAGATTTGAAGCTACATCTGAATTACTAAAAGCTAAAGATATTTCTATTTCCTCTAGAATACCCCTTCATGTAGAATATGAAATTCTTTCCATGTGTGCCCCACGCCTTCTAAGACCACCAGAAGACTCATCTGAATTCTGTAATGAGTAATTCATATACATTTTTAAGATTTTAATTTTGGCTTTGTTAGAGATGATGTATCATTATCTTGTCCAAACTAGTCTCATATTCCTAGGTTCAAGGGATCCTCCTGCCCACAGGGATCCTCCAGTAATCCCAAAGTGCTGGGATTACAGGAGTGAGCCACTGGCCCACTGGCCCCAGCAACATATGCTTTAATTATAGACTTCAAGGGCAGAGATGTACTATGAATGTTGTAGGTAAACAACTATCCAACAAATGACTCAAAATTTGGCTTTTTTACTTAACTAAAAGGGAGTTTCAAATAAAATTTTAAATATCATTTTGTCCATGATATAACTTTATCTTTTGGAAAGTAACTGCATATACATTTATTTGTGGTAATCATTGTTATTCTTTCTTAGGAATAACATCAGTACTGAGCATTGTAGTTATATTTTATTAGACATTTTATATTAACTTACTGCAATCCCCCAATGGCAAATATGTGGTTATAAATACACTATTAGAGGCACATAATTCCAACAATTCATATGACTGTTGAGATGTTGGAGAAAAATAAAAATTTCACGAAGTTTAAAGGTTTGGAGCTAATTTTTTATTATTTGGTTTTAGATATCTGAAGAGGGTAATATTGTATGCTATAGGAAAATCACTGACTCAGCAATGCCCATTAAACAGAAATAGCTTCTCACATTTGGATTTGCAGTACAATTCCATTGTTAATCTCCTGGGACATTCAGAGTAAAACTTCAAGGTTATTATCTCTTTCTCATATTCCTCTAGGAATTTTTGCAAGAAAACTTACCAAAAGTAAACAAAAACACCTTATCAGGTTTTAATGTATTTCAAGTATTCTAGAAATAACCCAGTGTTTTAATCACAAGAGCCAATGTTATTTGAGTCAGACCATACTGTCTTAAATTTGATGAATTTAATAAGTTTTCCCATAAAGAAGAAAATGTGTCAAGAAATTATCATGTGCAGAATTAAGATAAAACATTGAATATTTCTAGTAATATTAAATAAACAAGAAATGTTGGATATATGTCATAATTATATCTTATATTAGCAACTGATGTTTCATAGCACATCATGAGTAGATTTATGAATTAATTCCATAAATCAATTTGCTTGTGTAGAAAGCTGCTCAGTGTGATCAAATCAACGTTCACTTAACTTCTGGGTGACATAAATTTTCTTGTCACTTGAATTTAATTGAGAACAGGAATAATCAGTGAGTTGGTTACTTCTTTGTGTATTGGCTGTATAAGATATTTACTAAGTGTTGAGGTGGTCATTTAAGGCAGATGGAAGTGCAGATTTTAGGTTTTACCATTAGTAGCTGCACACTCTCAGGCAATGATCAAACCTTCCAAAGCCTCAATATCCTCATGTGGTAATGATGCTGACTTTAAGCAGCCACTGGAAGGAATAAGTGAGAAAGCACATATCTGACACAGTGCCTGGGATGAAGAAATTAGTAAATTTTCAAATTTACACTTAAATCAATGAGTCTGTATATTGAATTATTTTATTTTGCTGTGATAAAGTTAAGAAAATTTTTAAAAAGTCTTCAAATGTTTGATATTGAATTCACTCGGACAACAGAATCATTCTGTATTCTAAATCAATGAAATAATTTACATTTAATAGCTAAATAGAAAAAGAAATTTGTATTCATTTACAGCTTGATAACTTCATGTAAATTATATGAAACAATTCTGGAGCTTATGAATGACTGCAAGATGTAAGAACTTTTCATAATTATGAATAAAATTTTGAGTATATGTAAAGGAGAACCTGCAGCCTTTTGATTGGTCAGAGGTCAGTGAATAACAGATAACTTAAACAAAAAACTACACCTTGACATATTTTTTCCTATTTTAAGAACCATTATTCTAGTTATTTAATGCAGAACAGAGAATAGGGACTCTTTTTTCAGGTGAGTGGAACAATTTATATATCTGAAAGGTTAATATTGCCATTTTTGTGCAATCTGCCTCTACGTAGACCTGAGTATTCTCTTCTATATTTTCTTTGCTATTCCTAGATTTCTATTGTTATCTATGTGAAGAATTCGGAAACCACGGGTTGAAGTCTTTTCCTTTTAAAATAAAAAGTAATTGTGTTCTTTTCTATTTTAGCCTCCATTCATCATGAGCATAAAAAATAGGCAAAAAATAAGGCCACTGATTTTTGCATTGAGAAACTATGAGTAACAATGGTTTTATATTATAGTTCTATTATTAGAAATATAGCAAATGATGCCTATGAAGTAATAACACAGGATGATTCAATTCTTTTCAATTTCCTGTCATATGAGAGTGATGTTCTTAGGTGGAATAAAAGCTAAATTATGTAGACCACACATGCTGATATCCTGTTTCTGGAAATCTCCTTTTCTGAGTGTAAGTCTTCATGATAAGAGGAAAAAATAAATTTAACAGGAAATAGTGGTTGATTCACTGGTAATAGCTGGTGCGATTTGCAGTATGCCTTAGTCACAGATTCTCCTGGTTGATACTCTCTCATAGTTATTAACATGTATAGGTCATGTCCATTTACAGTTATTAGCTTGTATAGGTCATATCAGTTTGGCAAGTTGTACTATGGATTGTTCTGCCATTCTGGTTTGGAACCTTGAAGAAATATGTGTATTGTATATCATATGCCAGTGAAACCAAATATTATTTGAGAGAGATACGATTTTGAATTGGCAAGACATGAGAAATTAGCATTTGGAAAAAGCATCCTCATTGTCAAGTCATTTTTTTTTTCTTTTCCATTTCTTGACTGGAATTCTTCTTAATACCAGATGGCTTTCCTATTTAGATGTTTGTGAATGTGGCAAATAAATATTTCTCCTCAAAATTTTTCTTGCACCTTATTCTATGATGTACGTTGTCCAAGCTTCAAAACAAATAGGGATAATTAATTTGTTCTTGTAAAGACATCTTATTTTGTGACAATTTGCATCATCATGCTAGTTAATTATACCATAAATTTCATTCAATGATTTCTATAGTGATTTATTTTGCAGTTTATGATATGCCAGCCTATGGAAATATGAAGATGAAATGACATAATTCTAACTTGTAGTTATGCACATAGAACCCAGCAATTACAATACATGTGATAATTGCCATCGTGACACTCTGCACTGAATTTAACACAAGTATGAAAGAGCATGAAAACATAATTAGTTATGAAGAAATGCTTCACTGAAGGGAACTTAAGTGGAGATTTGAATAATGAAGGTGTTTGACAGTTGGGCTGGAGGAGGCGTTGGAGGAATCAAGAGTTAGAAACATATGAATGAATAAATGAATACAAAAGTTAGTTAGTAAAGAAGTCTTTATTTCCTTTCAATATCCTTAAAAATTTTCACCTTACTAATAAATATAGACTTAACCTATTAGAATTTCCATTTTCAAAGGGAAATAAAATTAGTTTTATAAGATATGGCTTCTTTAGAACTAAAACTTTGAAATTGAATGGCATTTCTTTGGGTACCTTTAAAAATGTAATTTTATTATTAGGAATTTACATATATATCACTAATATATTATTATTATGATTAGTAATGAAAATACAATAATCTAATTATACTTGAGGTTAAATCAGAATTCATGCAAAAACGTATATTATTCTAGAAGTATATATAGTTATATCAAAAGATAAAACAAAAAGATTGATAAAGACATAAACATTATAATGTATTGTAATGTAATATAATATGGACAGTATATCATATGTTCGTTTGTGAATAGTACTTAAATTATTAGGTTTGTGTGTGCTGCTTCTGGTGGAATTGACTTAAACTAATATATTCCCACATAATCCTATCCAAAGCGTTATATAAGCATTACAACACTGCATTTTAATTACCTGGTTACTTAATTTTCTCTTCCACATTGGTCTTATATAACCTTGACTTTGATGTACTCATTAATTTAGCCTATAATTGAGACATATATTGGAAGTAAACTCAGCAGAATTTGGTAACTGATTACATATCATATAGTAATAAAAGAATCTAGAGCCCATCATAGGTTTCTGATATCATGGAATGTGGAGAAAATAAGGTATATTTTTTCTATACCTTATATATCTTACATGTAACTAAAATATGAGATAGAGATAGAAGATTTGTCTATGTTTTTAAAGGTAGATTATTGAGCTTATTCCTATGATAACATCAGTTGTGAGTGTATCATTTATTTACTGACTTATTTTCTAATTGCAGTAATCTATGCTTTTCCTAGTTCTTTATTCCTTTCTACCATGTTTCTTTATGGGGAATTGGGAAACATGGTTAAGAAAGACCTGTTAGCCAAAACAAAGAGAAAATCTCCTATTTGGTTAACAGCACTATTTCTTTTAAGTTCAAGTTAGATGTCTCAAATAAGCTAATGAATATAGACTTGGAATTGACCCCTGGAATGGCTGGATCAAACATATTCCCACATAATCTTCTCTAGATCATTTTTGGTTTAGAGAAGAGGGGATAAAGCTACATCCTCCATCAGCTTTTACCAAAGCTAATAAAGTTTTGGTATACTTAAATTGCATAGTTAAAAAGGATCATAATCCCAGTGGGACCACTACAATGTCTTTGCGTTTAGGACAATCAATCAATATATTGGTGCTTAAAGAAATAAATAAATGCGATGTGTTTTTCTTTCTACACTCTAATTTGTTGGAGTAGATGAATAAAGAAATCTAGCCCCTAGATGAAATAAAAAAATAATACAAAGAAAACACTTGTTTTCACAACATTTTGAAGAAGAAAAACAAATCAGAATGACTGTCAACGTTATCATAAGTGAAAAATATTATACCTTGGACAAAGAGAAAGCTACTATTTAGAAAAATTAAAGGTTAAAGTTTATCAAACTTTACATACTAATGGGCATTAAAAAAGAGAATGGGAGGAAGAGACATTCATGAAAGTGACAGAAAGAAACATGATGTCAACTCAGAGAGTATATTGGACTAATTCCATATTTCAAGACTGGAAGAGTCTTAAAAGAGTTGAGAAGCTCTGAAAAATGTATGTCTATTCATGCAATTAAAGTGTTTTTACGATGAAAAATAGGATGCCAAAAGCAGTAATACAAAAAAACAACCTCTCCAACAAGTACAACTTCTCAAAAAACTTAAATGAAATGCATAAAAGATTGAAATAAGAACACATAACCAAAAATAAAAAGGAATGAGATGCATGACTCTCAGAAGAACAAAGGGTTACAGAAGTATAAGGACAACAAATAAAAAGTTACTTTAATCTCTATTCACACAGAAGGTGTCAAAAAAAGTAATAGACCCATTTCTTAGCACAATATTTCATGGTTAATGAATGTCAAAGAGAAGGCTGAAGAGTTATTCAATAATGAGCTGTCATCTGTTGTTACCCGAACAGGGAAAGTGCACTATTAACAAAAAATCCCAGAGGGAAAATAATTAAGAGAACATCAATATGTCCCAGTGTCCCACTTCCATTCCCTAAATGAATTAGAAAGAGGAAGAAGAAGAGGAAGAGAAGTTAAATGACACTGTGTAATTTTAAATGCTATATTCTTTATTAGCTTGTTTCCTTCTTCACTCACATTATTCCATAAAACCAAAAAGAAACTCCAAACCAAACCAAACCTTACTGTAGAAAGTGATTAAATAAATTTAACAAGATGATCATTGAGAGCAACTGAACCTGGGTTTTATTTTTCTTTTTCATTGAAGCCAAATTTCTTAACTCTTCGTCCAGAACCGGCCAAGTGCCTATCCCTGCTCAGATAAGCTCAGTGATTCCAAGTGATGTAATTATATTGTGTTCACATTCAGTAATGTCGTCTTACCTTGGAGATAATCATCAAAAGCTAAAGTAGTTTGTGAAGATTCTGTGTGTTTGATGAAGTATATAAGAAATACAATGATTTTAAATGAATCTTGAGTTATATTCCTGGATTTCTTTTTTTGAAAAATACCAATTGATCTGTGAGAAAAATAATAACTCATAAACAAATGTTTAGTTACTACATTATTTTTATTAAAACACTTTTTATTGGCAGCTTTCAAATTCCACACAGATTTTGTATCAAAAGCAGTAATTGAAACTCTGTATGTTTCCCTTAGTTCTAGCTTCCTTTTTAGTAATTTTTGTTGTTTCTTTCAGCATATTAAATTCCATTGGTTTCATTTTATGCCAGACATTATCCACAATTACTAGATTTTAGCATTTGTACAGTTAGTATTCTCCCAAAATATATTTTCAAGAAATCAGAAAGCAACATAATGTTTAAGATTTTGAGATTTGTCTTTTCTCACAGGGCTAAATACATAAAAGGCTGAGTTAGAAGAATTGGTTGTGATTTTGGACTGTGTCAAGAAACTAGTTTGTGTATATATATATAGGTTTTATAAATAGTATATATTATATATCTATTTTTCTTAATTCAGAGCAATGAGGCATTCTGTTTTATGATTTCTGACTGTGTAAGGTTTTTTTAGTTTGTTTCCAAATAGACAAATAGAATTGATATTTGCAGGTAATATAGGATGTATTTGATTTCTATCACAGCTGTGACATAGTAACATACATTTGGTATGTTACTCAGGATCTGGAAGTTAAAAGTCCGAAATAGGCTTCACTGCAATAAAATCAATGTATCATTAGGGCTTCATTCCTCTTTTGAGGTTTTATAGGAAACTCTGTTTCCTTGCCTTTTCTAGTTTCTAAAGACTGAATGCATTTCTTAGCTCATGCTCCCATTTCATCTTCAAGCCCACAACTTCCAGTAAGTCTTTCTCACTTTACAGTGCTCTAACACAAACTCATCTTTTGCCTTCTTCTTCGACATTTAAGGACCTCTAATCATATTGGACCAACCCAGATAATACAGGACAATTTCCTCACTTTAAAGTTAGTTGATTATCATCCATAATTCCATTTGCAATCTTAATTTCCCTTTTCTGGGAAAGGTAATAATTTGGGGATAATGATGTGGCTATCTTTGGTATACCATATTCTGCCTATGACAGAAGAAGAAAATTGTTTTAAGCTATTCTAATGTACATAAGTAAAACTTGTATCTAAATTATTTAAATATATTGTGGTTTGAATTAAAATATTTAATAAAAGCTATTCAGAACAACTGGAGGGAATAGGACTTATGGAATGAAGAAATAAGTTCCCCAATAAACTATCTCCACAACAACAACAACAACAACAAAAAAACAATTTACACAGAGAAATTTTTTTATAAAGTCAAAATTTAATTTAAAAATTGTCCTTAGGGCACATCAAGTGGAGAACGCTGTCTTCAATAAAATGTATTAAATCTTTGTAAAAAGGAAAAAGTCTGTGGCATCTGATCCAAGTTTTACTCCATCACCCCATGCCCATCTTCATGATACAGTAGCTGCACCCTGGGCATGGGCAGCCCTGACAATGGGACTTCCTCTGACTCCAGCTATCAGAGGCAATGGTGTATCCCTTAGAGGCATACTTTGCTGGCATCTCTTATCTATGATTCCAAGTCTAAAGTTACAGAAGCTCCATTCCAGGAAGGTACAGTAGAAAGGACTACTCTGTTTTTCCCCATCCAGCCCTTATTTATACAGAAGTTTTATCTCAGACATGGCAGGCTGAGAATACTGAAGTTATGATTGTACTTGATCCAGTTCACTTGCAGAGTGAAGTTGCAAGCCAGAAGGGATAAGCAGGAAAGACTGTCATCCCCTTCTCCCCAGTGCCGGTTTGTAGAGTTGGGTTGCCAGTCTGGAAAATGCACGTTCATCTCATTCTGGAGCAGTGTTGCAAAGCTTCTGATCACAGGGAAAGACAAACCCGAAGGGTTTGGAGCTCTGGAGCTGTGGCTGAGGGGAGTGATTTTATTTGGAACAGAGTGGAAAACTCCACGTCTAAGGCCTTTGTGGAAAATAATGCAGCTCTTCCTACAGAGCAATTAAGAGGAAGTTGTATGTATGATTAAAAAAAGAGCAGCAGAACAGTCAGAAATTTGGCAGAGAGAACAAGGAGGAAAAAAGCTATTCTGTGACCAAAGACAGCAATTCTGGAGATTAGGAAGTCTGTGTGCATAGGGCAGGCTTAACCCTCAGGAGTAGCAGAGCAAGACCAGGGGCAGACTTAAAAGCATTCACCAAATGACACACAGTCCCGGTAACTCAGGTCTGAAGCCCCACTGGCACAAAGGTGTTGAGCACTCACTAAGCAATAAGCTACCCTAACCTAAAAACATAGAAGTCACACTTATTAGGAAACTAGGAAAACTTTCTCACACTCTGTAACACCTTATGAATGACAAAGGCTGAGCTCTTTTCAACAGCAACCAGAAGGAGAGAATCTTTATACAAGTTCTGAGCTGAATATGACATGAAAAATGTAAATTTTTGATGGCTGCCTTTAAGCCACACACGCACACAAACAACACAGCAGAAAACAGTAAAATTTAACTTTTCACCGAGATGTCATCCAATCTTTGATCAACAAGTGGCTTGTGTTAGCCCAGGAAGCTACCTAAAAGACAAAATGAGAGAAAAATATTTGGGCTGGAATAGTGAAGATTTCACACTGCAAATATATTTTGAATAATTAGTTCAGCCAACTCACTAAAGACATATGCAAATGGCCATGCAAACATCCATAGGACCCCTCCCTCCCATAGCAGGTATCAGTATTGAGAATTGCTTCAATATGTGATCTAAAATATCCAATTTCAACAAGAAGTTGAGACAGGTAAAAGAACACAGGAAAGTCTAATCCACACAGAGAAAGAAAAGTAGGCAATAGAAACACCTGAGAAGGGGCTGAGATGATGTAGCACGCATGACTTAAAAGAAACATATGTATTTGTTTTTCTAAAATGAATAAAAGAAATCAGTGTGTAAAGATTTAAATAAGGTATAGTGACAATATCTCACTAAACAAAGAATATAAGCAAAGAGATACAAATTACACAAAAAAACCCAAAACAGAAATTCTGAAGCTGAAAAATACAATAACTGGCTTAAAAACTTGCTGGAAGGGATTAACAGATTAGACATGCAGAAAAAGGAATTAGGGAACATGAAGATAGAGTAATAGAAATTATGCAATATGAAGAACAGAGACAAAAAGAAAAATAGAGTCTAAGAGTAACCTTGGAAACCATTAAGCACAAAAATATAGCTTTAATGAGAGTACATAAAAGAAAGTAGATCAAGGCCTTAGAAATAGAAATTCCATTTGACCCAGCAATCCCATTACTGGGTATATATCCAAAAGAATATAAATCGTTCTACTATAAGGACACATGTACACGAATGTTCATTGCAGCACTGTTTACAATAGCAAAGACCTGGAATCAACCCAAATGCCCATTGATAATAGACTGGATTGGAAAAATGTGGCACATATACACCATGGAATATTATGCAGCAATCAGAAATGATGAGTTCGTGTCGTTTGTAGGGACATGGATAAATCTGGAGAACATCATCCTCAGCAAACTGACACAAGAACAGAAAATGAAACACCGCATATTCTCACTCATAGGTGGGTGATGAAAAATGAGAACACATGGACACAGAAAGGGGAGTACTAAACACTGGGGTCTATTGGGGGGAAAAGGGGAGGGCCAGTGGGAGGGGGAGGTGGGGAGGGATAGCCTGGGGAGAAATGCCAAATGTGGGTGAAGGGGAGAAGAAAAGCAAAGCACACTGCCATGTGTGTACCTACGCAACTGTCTTGCATGCTCTGCTCATGTACCCCAAAACCTATAATCCAATAAAAAATTAAAAAAATAAAAATAAAAAATTAAAAAAAGAAAGTAGAGAGAGAAAATGACAGAAAAGTCTATAAATATGTAATGCCTGAAAAACCCCAGTATATGAGGAAAAACATTAATCTATACAAATAAGTATTCATATTTATCAATGAAGCTCTTTGGGCTTGATTTTTATTTGTGGGAAAGTTTGTATTTACTAATTTTGTCTTTTTACTTATTATAAGGCAATTTAGAAGATATCGTTTCTTTTTGAATCAGCTTTGATACTTTATATTATTTTAGAAAGTTGCCTATTTTATCTATCATAACCATCTTCTTGGCATTCGTTGTTTATCATAATTCTTCATGATCTTGTTTCTGCAGCATTAACACTAATATCCTGTCTTCTATTCTTGATTTAATAATGTATTTTACCTCTCTTTTCTTTCTTGCTTTAATTTTTTCTTTTCTTTTTTTTCACAGTCATTATATCTAAAAGTTTGTCTATTTTGTTGAATTGTCAAAGAGGAAATTTTTGTTTTGTTTATATTTTTGTGTTTCTACTTTTTAATTTAATTAATTTCTACTCTAGTCTTTATTATTTTCCTCTGTCTTCTTTGTTTTAATTTATTCATTTTTTCCTAGTATTTTCAAGCAGAGGATTAGGTTGATAATTTGAAGACTTTCTTATTTTTTAGTGTTGGGATTTATAGCTATTAAATTTTCTTTACACACTGATTAACTGCGTCCTATAGCTATTTTTTTAAATTTTTATTCTTCTTCAAGTATTTGCTATTTTTCCTTAGTTATTTGGGAATGTGTTGTTTACTTTCTACACATTTGTAAAGTTTCCAAATTTTTTAAATGTTTTCTAGATTATTATAAATAAAATTGTGGTTAGAAAATGTCTTTTATATCATCTTGTTCCTTTTAAACTTATTGAGTATTTTTTAGGGCCTAGCGTATTTCCTGTTTTATAAATAAAAATATTTTATTAATACACATTGTTGTAAACATTTGCATTCTTTTAAAATCAGTTAAATGAAGAAAATATATACAATCATACATTTAAAATTTTTACTCACATAATTCTCTTTACTGACAGTTTGTTCTTTGATGCATATTCTATATGGATGCTACTGCAGCATTATTCATCCTGCCAAATAGTTGAAGCAACCCAAATGTTCTTCAACTCATGAATGTGTGAATAAAATGTGCTACATTCAAACAATAGGATGTTATTCAACAATAGAAAAGGATGTACGGACACCTGCTATAACATGGATGATTCTTGAAAACATGCTATGTAAAATATAATCCAGTCACAAAACACCACCACACATTACATAATATAATTTATACAAAATGTGCAGGATAGGCTGAAAATAGATTAGTGGTTGCTTAGGGCTGGGGTGGAAGTGAGAAAAATGGAAAAGAGAGATTGACTGTTTAAAGATCCAAAATTTCTTTAAGGGACTTTGAAATACCCTAAAGTTTCATTGTGAAGAATCCTACTATTTAAAATATTCTTAAATTTTATTGTGAATATACAAAAATATTGAATTGCATAGTTTAAATTGTGAATTGTATGATAAGTAATTTATATCATTTTATTTCTTTTTTACTAAAGTATAACTCTTGCATTTTTAAGTTTTTTTGCCACATAATCACTATACTATGAAAAAATTGTAGCTTTTACACAATTAATTTCTGTTCTGATACAAATGGTTTTCTACTTGGTAATCTATTACATATTTCCAAGTAATTAACTCCTAACTAAAATTTTATTCGAAAGTCTACAGAAGAGACAGTACACATTTTATTTTGCTGTAACATTTGATAATTTTTGGCTTAGGACAAAAGCAATTCTACTTTTTCAATTACTTGTGAGCAGTGTAAGTACATGTGAGCCAGGTTCACAATTCCTTGGGATGGGAAGAAAGTTTTGAAACAGTTTAAGTATCTGGAAAAGTACCTGGTCTCATAACACTTTTACATGCATTGTTCATAGAAGAATCCAAGAATAGATTTCCGAATTATTTTGTTATTGTTGTTGTTTTGCTGCTAGTACAACCATACACTGAATAGACCAATGAATTGAGTTAGAATATAAAAATATTTAGCATTTAATGTAAGAAAATATCTCATCCACATAATGTTTAGTTTTGTTAATTGGTGTTAAGCTACTTTTCTCTCACAGTACTAAAATAACTATTTCAGTTGCTTATATGACCACTTCTGAAGCAAAATTCTATCATAAGCAAAAATGGTGTAATTTTAAATTATATGATATAGCAAATATTAATGCCAATCTAATCTGAGAATTAAGATAAATACAAGAGGACAGTGATTAAGAGTGATTGGATACCCTCACAGCACTGATTGTTTCATAGGATTTTCACAGCATTGCCTATAGAACATTACTAAAATGGCTTCTGGGTCAGCATCTTATTTTTTGTGTAATTAAAATGTAATGAATAATAAAAGTGTTATGAGAAATTTCTTATGCTGCTTTTGGTAGTTCTTCCTATTAAATGAAAAATACTGAGTAGTCATCAATATTGAATTACTTTTTCTAATACCGTACTTGTTTCTTATGTAATGTTATATAAAAAAATAACTTGAAACACTTTCAGAAGGAACCAACAAAGTTTGAATGAATGTTCAACCAATATATTGGTTGAGCCAGTGATTTTTTTTTTTTTTGGTACAATGGAATCAAATGTTCAAATTTATAAAACAATTCTGAGAGCATGTAGCAACAATGAATAACAGCTAAACACTGTGAACTACACATGAGTATTGATCATTTATCCTTTCTGTAAACTCACTAAAATAGTACATAAACCAAAAAAAAAAAAAAAAAAACCACAGGCATCAAAGGCAATAATAACAACAAACAAAATATTTTCTATAGTTTTTTTAAAAAGTAATCCAGACAGAGGAGTAATAAATGACTTAAATGTGAGGAAAAAAGTTACAATTTAATTGAATGCAGAAGAAGGGAATGTGTCAACTATGTCAGTTTGTCCAACAAAACCTCTTTAGACCATCAGTATTTCTATATATATTGCATTTGGGAATGTAGCTTGGAATATACCAACTCTTCAAAACAGTTGCATTTCTATGAAACTATAGCATTTGCATATCTATGAAAATCATTTCTCTAAGGCTCCTACCTTTGTAACTTAGGCTACAAATGTAACTTTTATTTGTTGGACTCTGTATAGCAATAAATGTCCCCAACATAACTTCCATATATCCTTTAGGGCCAGTAGTTACATCACACAGAAAGGGCAGTTCAATATCATCCTATTATATTTGCTTTTGGACTTAGAAAAAGGGAATATGTTTGACAGCAGTGTTTTCAGAAAAACAATTACCAGGGAAAATCAATGGAAAAATTGCTTTGACATGGAACGTTATGATATTTCATGAAAATTAAGATACACTGAAATGCAAGGGAAATTGCTTCTGTCCAGGGAAAGTAATCACATATGTGTAGCTGATTATCTCACTGCTTAAAACATATGCTGTGTCTTTTCCACCTTTTAACACATTGGCCACTCCTTCTGATGCTACTCAATTAAAGGAGTTCTGAATGGCTCCTGTGGTATGTTAGGGGCCAGTTTCCAAACACGGCCCATAACAAACCGTATTTACTGGCATTCATCTCATTGTGTGCTTCCCTCTCGCATTGTTGGATCATCCCATGATTTGCTTAACCAACAGAAGACAATGATGGAATACTGTATCTGTTTTGTTTTCTATTTTTTATTATTTATTTATTTTTTAGAGGAAGAAAAAGAGGGAGAAAGAATGGGAATATTGCTTTATTTTAAAATGGGTATTAATAATGGCCGATCAACATTTTGTGTATTTAAAGTGGAGAATGTATATTTTGTGTATTTAAAATGGAGAGCTCTATAAATATTTATTAAGTTTACTTGTTCTGGATCTGAGTTCAAGTCCTGGTTGTCCTCATCAATTTTCTGTCTCGTTGAGTCTAAATTTCTTTATGGGACTTATGTATCTGGGTGTTAGGATTGTTAGCTCTTATTGTTGCATTGATCCTTTTACCACTCTGTCTTTGTTGCTTTGAAATTTATTTTATCAGATGCGAGAATTGCAACTCCTGCTTTTTATTTATTTATTTATTTATTTATTTTTGCTCTCCATTTGGTTGGTAAGTCTTTCTCCATCCCTTTGTTTTGAGTCTTTGTGTATCTTTGGATGTAAAATGGGTCTTGATGCAGCATATCATTAGGTTTTGGCTGTATCTTTTGATTGGAGGATTTACTCGACGTAAATTTAGGGTTACTGCCATTTGATGTTAACTGACTATTTTATCCATTTGCTGATATAAATTCTTCTTTATGTTGATGCTCTTTACTTTTTGGTATATTTTTAGAAAGGCTAATACTGGTTGTTCCTTTCTACGTATAATGCTTCTTTCAGAAGCTTTTGCAAAGCAGGCCTGGTGGTAATAAAATCTCTGAGTACTTGCTTGTTCATAGAAGATTTTATTTTTTCTTCAATTGTGAAGCTTAGTTTGGCAGAATATGAAATTCTGGGCTGAAAGTTCTGTTCTTTAAGGATGTCAAATATCAGCCCCCACTCTCTTCTGGCTTGTAGGGTTTCTGCTGAGAGATCTGCTGTAAGTCTAATAGGCTTCCCTTTGTGGACCTCGCTCTCTGGCTGCCCTTAGTATTTTCTCCTTCATTTCAACCCTGGTGAATCTGATGCCTTGGGGTTGCTCTTCTTGAGGAATATCTTTGTGGTGTTCTCTGTATTACCAGGGGTTGAATATTGTCCTGTTTGCTAGATTGGGAAAGTTTTCCTGAATAATATCCTGAAGAGTATTTTCCAGCTTGGATTCATTCTTTCCCTCACATTCAGGTACACCTATCAAACATAAATTAGGTCTTTTCACATAATCCCATATTTCCTGGAGACTTTGCTCATTTCTTTTTATCCTTTTTTCTCTATTCTTGTTTCTCATTTTATTTCATTAAGTTGGTCTTCGACATCTGATATCCTTTATTCTGCTTGATCAATTTGGCTATTCAAACTTGTGCATATTTCACTAAGTTCTCGTGTTGTATTTTTCAACTCCATTAGTTCATTTATATTCCTCTCTATTGTCTATTCTTGTTAGCATTTCGTCAAACCTTTTTTCAAAGTTCTTAGTTTCTTTATATTGGGATAGAACAAGTTCTTTTAACTCCCAGAAGTTTCTTATCATCCACCTTCTAAAGCCTACTTCTGTTAATGGAACACAGTCCTTCTCCATCAGGGCTTGTTCTGTTGCTGATGTAACAGAACTGTAATCCCCTGTAGAGAAAGAGGGGTTCTGATTTTGGGTATTCTCAGCCTTTTTAAGCTGGTTTCTTCCCTGTGTTATAAGTTTATCCATCTGTCATCTTTACAATTACCGCCTTTCTAATTAGGTTTCTGAGTGGACGTCCAGTTTATTGATTCCCAGCGCTGGAATCCGCGCAACCCACTGTGCCGGCCAAAAGAGCAATGATAAGACTGATAGTGCTCTTCTGCCCGGGAATCTCCGTCTGGCTTTCTTCTTGAGTCCGTAAGAAGCGACTCTGCCTTCCCGGAGCTCCAAACATCGGTCAGAAGGGGAACCAGTCCCGTTTACTCTGCACGAAGAGCGGCCTCTCCAAGGCTCCAGCAAAACCACTGCACTGGCCACAAGAGTCGCACTGGTGACCCGTGGGGCTCCTCCACTGGGAATCTTCTGGTCCGTGAGCGACAAAAATTCATCTGAAAATGTGGCATCCTCTAGTTCTCTGCGCTTTCACAGAGAGCTGCAATCCCGAGCTGTTAGCGATCACCCATCTTGGATCCGAGATTTCTGTTTTGTTTTTTAAAGCTTAGGAAGGCCTGGAAGCTTCCATGTTTGCTCTTAAATCCCTTATTTACCATGGAAATAGTTCAGCTCACAGGGAGAGTGACTGGGAGAAACCACGTTCCTATTAGGAAAGGAGAGCTTCCCAGTATACCAATGGAGCTTCAGATGATTTCAGCTGTACTTGGTCTCTGACTGAAAGTAGTTAAGAGACCAAAGACGTAGCCTTGGTTATACAGCAGTTTGCTATCCAGCAGTAGATTCCAGACCTAAGTCCAAAGTTATAGAATTCCCTTCTGTTTTCTTAGGATGCTGATCTTTTCCTAATAGTTCTATAACTAAAAAAAAACCTTCTCATTTTAACTCAATATGTTTTCAGAATTTTTAAATAGATTACAAATATATCTGTATTCATGTAATAATGCTAGAATTGCTAATGTGTAAGTGGAACAAATAACTAGCTTTTCAGGTTCTTTTTCCTGTAATAGTGTTTATTTCAGCAGTACTTTTAGTGTAAACCCAAAGAAGTATGTCTATAATTTAGACACCTGCTGGATCGAAAGGCAGTGGGGAAGAGAAGGGAGTACATTTAAGATTCTAATATGTCTTTACATTTACTCACTTATCCCTACAACCATACCCAAAGAAACTCATTACTTGATTTACACTCAGAAATAAACCAGATTAAAGCAGGCTCAACAGGTCTGACTTGGTTCCAGTCAGCTACTGGCAACAAATCTCCCAGGGGAATATTGTCTGGACACAGTAAGAATTAATGCTCACCTTTAATCTAACTTAGAAAAGTTTTTTTTGAAAATGTATATATGTTATTCTAAGTCCTGGATCTAAAGGATATTTACAAGTGTATTAGCACCATATATACTTTAAAAACTTTAAAACATAGCCTAATACTTCCTAAGTCAGTGAGCCATAATCATGTAACTTTTCCATAAATCTACAGCATTCCAGGTCACCAGAATATCCTTTTAATTTTAAATAAAACTTTGGACATATACTTGGTGATAGTTTTACATCTCCTTATAACTACTTCTGAATAACAGTTAAATTTTACCAAATGCCGCCAGAGCAGAAAACATGTAAGAAACACACTTATTTTTTTTTTTAATTTTTTTATTGCATTTTAGGTTTGGGGGTACATGTGCAGAACACGCAAAACAATTGCATAGGTACACACATGGCAGTGTGTTTTGCTTTCTTTCTCCCCTTCACCCACATTTGGCATTTCTCCCCAGGCTATCCCTCCCCACCTCCCCCTCCCACTGGCCCTCCCCATTTCCCCCCAATAGACCCCAGTGTTTAGTACTCTTCTCTCTGTGTCCATGCATTCTCATTTTTCATCACCCACCTATGAGTGAGAATATGCGGTGAGAAACACACTTATTAATGCTAATAGTGTATAGGATGAAGGAAATGGATGACAGCTATACTGAAGCTCACTCTCTTTTATAGGAAACCACTTTAAATATTTACATGGCAGCTCAGAACAAAAAATGTAGGTAAGCATCAAGAACATTCAGCAATTCAGACATGAGGATAAGAAATTAGATATAATTATTATTGCATATCTCTAATGTAAAGATACTTTCCTGGCCATAAGCCTGGGAAGGACAGTCAATGGGATATGAGTCATCCCTAAATGATGTATTATTTTGCCAGACACTCATAAGAGTAATTGCTGGAACCTAAGCTACCCTGAGTGCTATTACTTTTCCCCATGAGAATCCTGGCAGATTGCCCAACACTTTCTGTAGTGGTCAGCACAGTTAATGACTGAAATTACCCTTTGAGTCACCTCAAATCTGCAATGTTCCTCAGGGTGCCACTTTCTCTCCTAGTCTTCACTGACATTCCCTGCCACTGCACTGCCTTGCCATCTTAGAGCTTCATTTATTTAAAGCTATTTTTCTGTACCTTATTCTGGGGGAGAGTCTCTTCTCCCCTGCAAAAGAAGCATTACATCCCACCAATTCTCCCCTTTTTGTGTGAAAGGGAAAGTAACTTAGAAAGTCTCTTTTGGCCTGCAGAGAACTGAGTTACTCGTTACCATTTGCTTCTTTTCCTCTTTCCACGGTAATGGAACAAGTATTTCCTTTTTGAATGTTGGAATGGGGTCAGCTCCTCTTTCTTTCTGTCTTTCTTTCTTTTTCTTTCTCTCTTTCTTTCTTTTTCTTTCTCTCTCTTTCATTCCTTTCTTTCTTTCTTTTTCTTTCTCTCCTTCCTTCCTTCCTTCCTTCCTTCCTTCCTTCCTTCCTTCCTTCCTTCCTTCCTCTTCTTCTTTCTTTCTTTCTCACTCTCTCTCTCCCCCCCACTCTGTATCTCTTCAGTTCAGTACCTTCCCCATTCCACTCTATCTCAGTTTCTTTTCTCACTGCCCATCATTCTCACATGCTCATATATATGAACATTTGTTCTTTGGCAAATATCATACAAATATAATTAGTCTAAATCTACCAATAGCACTGGTGGAATGTTTTTAAGAATATACTGCAGACAATTTTAAATGTCAGAAATAAAGTCTTTCAGCATTAACTGCTACAAAACCTAGTTCATGTTGGAAAGAAGACCACCTCTATCTGTTCAGATAATAGACAGTTTAATTAATCTAATCTGAGTGCAGAGCTGGGCAGATTTCCACAGAAGAGCCATGAAAGCAGACCTTCTGTGCTGCTTTATGCCTTCTATTATTTTTTTCTCTTCTCTGAGATTCAATCTTCTCCTTCTTTTATAACTTGACTGCCCCTCCCCACAACATTACAATATTTAAAAAATGATACTGTCTTTTTCCAAATATATAGTATATATCTAATAAAAGAAATCAGAAAATAAAGCATAAAAATATTACTAAACTGAGAAACTGCTGGAATACTACACTTTCACCTTCAAAATGCTCTAATCCTAATATAAAATCAAGGGAACAATTAGTCTTTCTTCCTCTTTATCTTTAACTACTACTCTTTAACTATTGGGAAGATAAATTGGTTATGAAGACAAAAATCTTATTTGAGGCTAAATTAAGTTTTGTAATTATGTTTTAGGCCCTACTAAACCTTGCCTTTCAGACAACCTTTGGCTAATTACTATAATCCAGTTCAACCCCTAACCTTCTTGTTCTTAGCATGGAATATCTCTGGCTTGACCAGAGCCTCTAATGCTTCTAACTCTTAGAAAATACTTCCTTTTGATAACATTTTCAAAGTATAATTAATAAGGAAGATTTTTCAGAGGTATAATATTTGAAGAAAAGGATGAGAACAGAAGACTCATCAATTTTCTTGTATTTTTTATAATAAATATTTAGTAGTGAATTGAAATCTCCATGATCTAATTTTACTATAGTGAATGGTTAGTCCCTTTGTATATTAAATAGTAGCAGGTATAATTGTATAAAGTAGATACAAAATTATTTAGAAATAAATGCATTTATTAAATTAGAAGTATTCATTAAATATGAATTTCTGGTCTCAAAATTTTTGATGAGGGTAGAACATGATGATTCTAGATGAGTGTTTCTCAAACACACCAATATTGATATTTAGACTTGATAATTATTTGTGTTGGGAGACTGCCCTAAACGTCATAGAATGTTTAACAGTGAACTTGATTTCTACCACTAAATGCCAGTAGTATCTCCTCTTTAATAACAATGAAAGTGTCTTCAGACACTTATCAAATATGCCATGGAGAACAAGATTGACCCTTGGTAAGAGTCACTGACTGATCCAGATAGGAGTATGACCATAAGATAACAAATTTAAAGAGTAAGTAATAGAAGTCCTTTCTTGAACACCAAGTGTAGGCCATTCTCTGTGCTAGTATTTTATGTCCAATAACTGCAATATGAAAAATGACCTTGATGCCCTTCTACCTCTGCACAAGCTACCCTGAAAGAACAGAGCAGACTGGAAGACCAAATTAAAATGCTCAAAATAGAAATTTAATTAATTCAATGTAAAGCAGATAGTGAAAAGACAGGGAAAATGGATGGGATATGCTAGACTTAACATAGTTTCCAAGTGTGTGGACCTGAATCCAAGGTTAGGCAAGGTTCTTAGGTATGATCTTTCTCTGCCATATCGAAACCTTCCCTGCTAATTATGTGGTTAATGGGTTTATGGATAAATTTTGGTCATGAACACTCACAGACAGAAGGTATGGAAAGGAAAAAGAGGTGGCCACAGATGTAGCTCACCAGTTAGCTGTTAAACAGCTATGGGATTTTCCTATATTTTCTGAGAAGGGTAGTCATGGGGTCATGATGAAAGTCAACTGTCATCAATAGGTGGCTGATGTAAGAATAACACAGCTAGTAGCTTAGAACTGGCAGCATCAATTCATTCCATCTCTATCTTAAACTCTCATACTTGTTAGACCCGTCATAATTTAATTTTATTCCCTCTTTTATAGGCCTTATAAGTTTATAAATTACATGTTACTTGTCCTTTACACAAGCTACTTGATTATTCATTATCTGTATCTTTAAACAAATTCTATGATTTGCTTTATTATAAGTTACTAGTATGAATATCATTGCTTAACCTTTCCTATAAATTTTTTTTACTCTATAATTTGTCTTTCTTTTAAACAAATTGAATATTCTAAAAACTGAAAATGAATTATTGTAACTAGTGGAAAATTAACTCATAGCTAATTTTGAGGTGATTCCTCACCTCAATAAACTTGGTTAATTTTACACAACTTACATAAAGTAAATTTTAAAGAGAGGATTCAGGTGTATCTGTACTCAAATGCAGGTTTTGAGTTTTTTTGTTAGTTTGTTTTGTTTTTTGGAGGGTTCTTTTTTTGGATTAGTTTGCTTCTTTTACTTCACCATGTCACTTTTTTGAACAAATATTCCTAAAGTAAATTCTAATAATGTTTCTCCAGGATTTCCCATCAATATATTTTTTTATTTCTTTGTTTTTTTTTTTCTTTCACACACCTTAATTAGGAAATGTCCTGGAAGGAATAAAATACACAAAATAAATAGAACATTATGTATAGATTGAATCTTACAATTAACCCTGCCACCCTGCTGTCCTTAATGAATATTTATGTAGTTACACATTGCTTAGCGATGGTGATATGTTCTGAGAAATACATCCTTAGGCAATTTCATCATTGTGCAAACATTATAGTGTAATTACACAAACAATAATGGGGTAGCCTACCATACACTTAGCTGTATGCTATAGCCAATTGCTCCTAGATTACCCACCTGTACAACATATTACTGTGTTGAATATTGTAGGTAGTAGTAAAACAATATTAAGTATTTGTGTAAGTAAACATAAATAAACAGAGAAAAGTTACAGTAAAAATACAGCATAAAAAATAAAAAGTGGTACCCCTCTGTAGGGCACTTATCATAATGGAGCTTGCCAGACTGAAAGTTTCTCTAGGTGAGTCAGTGAAGAAGCGGTGAGTGTCTCTGAGGGCTTAGGACATTACTGTACATTGTCGTAGACTTTACCAACACTGTACACTTAGGCTACATTAATTTGTAAAATATATTTTCTCTGTATTCAGTAATAAATTAATCTTAGTAAAAAACCTATGTTTTTTACTTTATAAACTTTGAACTTTTTAAAGTATTGACTTTTTTGTATAACACGTAGCTTAGAACACTCATTGTACAGCTATAGAAAAATATTTTCTTATTTTCTCCTTATTCTATAGCTATTTTTTTCTATTCTTAATATTAAACAAACTTTTTTGTTGTTGGTTTTTGTTGTTGTTGTTGTTGTTTTGTTGATTTTAGAGACAAAGTCCTGCTTGTTGCCCAGGCTGGAGTGCAGTGGCACAATCTCAGCTCACTGTAACCTTCACCTCCCTGGTTCTAGCAATTCTCCTGACTCAGCCTCCCAAGTACCTGGGACTACAGGTGTACATGGCCACTCCCAGCTAATTTTTTTATATTTTAGCAGAGACAAGGTTTTACCATGTTTCCCAGGCTGGTCTCAAACTCCTGAGCTCATGTAATCCACTTGTCTCAGGCTCCCAATTAAAAATTCTTTTTACTTTCAAACTTTTTGTTGAAAACTAAGACTAAGACAACTAGGACACAAAAACACACACATTGCCCTCAGCATAGGTGGGATAAGTCATCAGTATCATTATCTTTCACCTCCACATGCCGTCCCACTGGAGGGTATTTAGGGATAATAACATGGAGCTCTCACCTCCTATGCTAACAACGCCTTCTTCCAGAATATCTTCTGGAGGATCTATTTCCAGTTAACTTTTTTAATAAGTAGGAGTATATGCTAAAATAATAACAAAAAGTATGGTATAGTAAATACAAAAACAAGTAACATAGTCATTTACTGTCCTTACAAGTATTAGTGCTGAACATAATTGTATCTGCTGTGCTTTAAGACTGGCAGCACCACAGGCTTGTCTACACCGGCATCACCACAAACACACGAGTAAAGTGTTGGAATGCCATGTAAGGACAGCTTTGACATTAGGCAACAGGAATTTTTCAGCTCCATTATAAACTAATAGAAACATTGTCATATATGTAGTGCTTCATTTACCAAAATGACATTATGCAGCTCGTAACTGAATACATATGTGTCAAGATGGCTACAGCCTTAAATTTTCTTTAGCTTTACTAAATGTGGTATTAATGCTTCCATTGGTGTGACTATATTTAGAAGAACTTCTTTCTGACTCTAAGATCTGATCTCCATTTTATTAGAGCATTTACTTTAGGAAACTTGCAATTTCTTTCTCCTTTTGAAATGTAAATCTTTTTAAAAGCCCCCTCCCAGTAATACAGCCAGCAATTGACTTCCTTAAGGACCTGACAGCCGTTCTTTTGAAATGTAATCAACAAGAAAGGTAGAGCCTCTCTCCTCTGGAGTCTCTGGGAGTGTAGAAGTCTAACTTGGTGGAAACCTTATTCAAATTGTCAAACAACTTTCTCTCATAAAGATAAGAGAGTTTCCTTTTTGTTTTTTTGTGTTTCGTTTTGTCTTTTGTTTTGTTTTTTCAGGAATAAAAGGATGAACCAAGATTCCCCTACCTCATGCCATCTTGAAAGAATTCCTCTGCCTTTTGTTCCAGCAGAGTTGAGCTCAGACTGAGTTCTGGTCTCTCTCTCCCCTAGTACAATGCCCTTGAAGAAACTTTTTCTTGAGTAAATGATATACACTTTCTCAAGAATACAACTTTGTGCTAAAAGCACAATATTCCCATATTCAGGGATGATATCAAGGAGTCCAATTACCAGTGCTCACTTCATCATGCTGTTGCTGGACCAGGGAGCTGATGGAGCAGCCCTAGCTCAGGACTTTACATCCCCTTCAGCAGATGTATGTCTTTAGCCAGAGATGGTGGATGGCAAATGAAGCATCAGAAGGCCTTCCAGGACTTCCAGAACAACCTTCCTCCCTCAATAATGGCTTCTGAGGACCAGCTAATCCAGGGTACCTCAAGCTCAACATTGACAAAGTATAGACATCCAGCCATCTGCATTGCCCATGCTTCCACCACAGGGCAGCTCACCACTGCCCAGGTGGAGCCATCCTGGGCCCTCAGCCGGTTGTTGCCCAGGATGAAGATTGCCTTGGGTGAGCACAGAGGCCCAGCAGTCTACATTTCCAGAGCCCAACTCAGCACCACCAGCCATGAGGTTTGTTTCATGGGGCTCATGTACACAGCATTGATATGGAACCAGTTCCCATTGGTGTTTATTATCATGAAAGGTGGCAGGGTAAAATGTTAGATTCAATCTTAGAAAGTTTGAAATTTTTATTTTCTTTTCGTACATTTAATTGAAGCCTGTTATGATCATCTTAAGCCATAATACATATTCAATGATTACTCGAACTCCAAAAGCCAAATAGTTAGGAGGAGAATAAGTAATTTTTAGAAGAACATGTTTCTGTTTTCTACCCTGCTATCCGAATGGTACATCTGCTACTATAATGTAATCTTAATCCATCAGTTTGCAGCTCTTGTCAGTATAAAGAACTAGGTCAACAATTAATTTTCAATATGAATGTACCATTAGATTTGTATAAAATATTATATTATAAATATGTTCTGTAACATAGTAAAAAAAATGATGTTATTTCACATGGAAACAATGTGTTGTGATCATCTTCTTTTGAGAATCCTGAATTAGTAAATCTATGCAAAGCTGTAATCAATGGCTGCTTAGTATTGAGTTATATACTAGATGCTGGACAGGCTGCTAATGCCTACTTGCATTTCAGAAAATAAAATGTGCTACTGAAATTCCTCCTCTTTGTTGACTTAAGTATATCTGAATACTGATTGCAGCATTAAGCTGGATTCATCAGTTATCTTGAGTGTGTATGTCTAGTTTCCTACACAGGAATTTTCAGGGTAGCTCAATATTTCCATCATGTAAGTTATATAAATAAAAAATACTAGAAGAAGTAGATTATATCCTTAGCATCTTCAACAATAATAGAAGTACAAGACCTACACCAGAGAAGATTTAGTAGAAGGTTGTCAAAAATAATAAAAAGAAAAGATAACTCTGACATTCCCTCAAAATGCTGAAATCCTGATTATGATAAAGCAACCCACTGTCTAATTCTGCATTAAGCACCTACATAATTGCATTCACCTTTGCACCTTGCACTATGAGCAGTATTGAAGAAGAAACAAATATGCAAATTAAGCCTTCCATGGATATGCTTAAAACTGAATTCAGGAAGCAAGATACATATACAATAATTAACCTCACTTATATGTACAATACTCCGTAGTTCAACATGAGTGGTATGAAAACAGATATCTGCATGAACTGAAGTAGTTTTCTGAGAAGATAACTCTATTTCAGCTGAAGTATGGACCTGAGAGAAGAAAAGATTAACTGAAGATTAACTGATACCTATACAGGAAACCGCAAAAAGTTTCAGGGAAAAGATAACGAAGGCTTGAACTAGGGCACTGGCAGGGGAAATGGACAGCAAAAGCCAGATTCAAGAGATATTTATGAGGAAGGATTAATAAGTGAATGATTGGCTGTGCAAGATGAGGGAGACATCAGGAGTCAAGATTGGCTCTGAAGCGTCTATCTTGGGAAACTGGGTGTCTGTAACGCTTCTTGAGATAAAAACACCAACTGACAGTCTGAAAGATTTCCATGATATTACAGTTCCCAGGCAGTTCTACTGTGCTTATAGGGAGAATTCAGTCTTATATCTCAATTACCGTAGGTGAGACAGGATGTGTCAGTCATAGCAAAAAGCAATGGTCTCAGTGCCAGTTTCCCGGCTTAAAGGAGGCAGGATATTTTCATACCCCCAGAAGCTTGAGGTAAGCACAGAGGAGGAAGCTTTCATATCCTTTGACATGAAGCATTCCTATTTCATTTTTCTTCTTTCCTTGTCATGCATGGTTCCAGAGTTTGAATTCTTTAAATAGATTTGCTGGATATGTCATTTTATTTATTTTCTAACAAAAGGTGCAGATTGTGGTACTTCAATTATATGACTCCAATTATATAATAATTTCAGCTGAATGGCATTTGTTCATTTTAAGCATTACTTAAAAAATAAACAAATAAGCATCTTATTACTTTATAATAGTGAAGAAACAGGCCAACACTCTTACAACAATGGAGTAAGAGTCAGGATATTTTTCTACTGGTGTTACTTCTTTTAAAAACTACCTGTGGGCCGGCAGGCGGCTCACGCCTGTAATCCCAGCACTTTGGGAGGCCCAGGTGGGCGGATCACGAGGTCAAGAGATGGAGACCGTTTGGGCCAACATGGTGAAACCCTGTCTCTACTAAAGCTACCAAAAAAAAAAAAAAAAAAAAAAATTAGCTGGGTGTGGTGGCTGAGACAGGAGAACTTCTTGAACCCAGGAGGCGTAGGTTGCAGTGAGCAGAAATAGCGCCACTGCCCTCCAGCCTGGCACCTGGCGAAGGAACAAGACTCTGTCTCAAAAAAAAAAAAAAAAAAAAAAAAAAAAAATTGCCTATGCCCTTTGGATCCCACCCATTACCAAAATCCATTGCAATTCCAAATTCTCCTTTGAGAATTCATCTTCTGATACTAAGTGAAATTGAGTTTACCCTGCAAACTCTGTGATTGTTACATCTGTGTCATATGGGGTCTGTTAGACAACTAGCCCTGGGATTGGAGTAAGTGCTTTAATCCTCTTTGCTTTTTTTTTTTTTTTTTTTTTTTTGCATCATTTTATTGGCCTTACTACCCACAATTTGGAATCTCATGTCATATTGTCACATTATCATAAATAATATTTATCACTTTAAAATTTTAAGTATGTGAACTGCACATGGAATATGACGTGTATTACTTTTACAAAATTTAATTTTATATATCACATATTAAATATATTCTATTTTTAGCTTTCCATATAGTAGAGGGGTATATAACATAAAAACTGATTTTTTAATTAAACCTTTGTCTAGATATTCTATTAACCAAATAATTATAGCACTATGGAATGAATTTTTCCAGAATTTTTAAATTTATTTTAGTTTTTTTTTTATAGAGAAGGCATCTCACCATGTTGCCCAGACTGGGTAGTCTACAACTCCTGAGCTCAAGAGGTCTGCCCCTCTCAGCCTCCCAAAGTTCAGGAATTACAGTTGTGAGCACCATGCCTGGCCCAGTTTAAAAATATACTTCATATGCAATGCTTTAATATGTACATTGTCACATTTATTTTATAATTGGAGTCAAATTGGATTTAATATTTCATGGCATACTGCCTTTGAATTGAGTGATTATTTTATGTCATTGCTTATTATTCTACATTCTTCTTCTTAATGACATAATATATAGTGTTCTACAACATAGGGGTATATTAGTTGTCCAACCTAAGAATCTCTTTTGTTTAATAATGGAATTAAAGCAAATCAAATATATTGTGATAATTTAATGTCTGGACTTTTTTCAATATGATTTCTTATTTCCCTTTGTTATTTTAAATTTATATTCTAGTTTTTCTCCTTCATTGGTTTAGTTTTATTTAGGTTATGCTAATTTTCCTTGTTCAATAATCTTGTTTTCTTCATTTCTATCTCTAGATGCTTGAATAATATCATGCATAACATTCTATTTATTTACTATTTATCTTACAATTTCAACAGGGATGTTTGTACTTTTTTTAGTTAATTGATCTTGGAAATTGATAAACAGCATTAAGCAGTGGATATTGATAAACAGCATTAATCAGTAAAAATTTTTATTATGATTCAACTGAATCTCTTTCTCAGCTTCTCCTTTATGTTTGTAAAAATGATCTAATTTAATTCCAGACTTTCAACATTCTTGAAAAAAACTACAATTTTTACAACATTTAAGATTTTAGATTGGCCATAGTGGCTCACGTCGGTAATCCCAGCACTTTGGCAGGCCAAGGCGGGTAGATCGCTGGAGGTCAGGAGTTCGAGACTAGCCTGGCCAAAATGCTGAAACCCCGTCTCTGCTACAAAATACAAAAATTAGCCAGGCATGGTGGCAGGTGCCTGTAATCTCAGCTACTCAGGAGGCTGAGGCAGGAGAATTGCTTGAACCTGGGAGGCGGAGGTTCCAGTGAGCAGAGATCATGCCACTGTACTCCAGCCTGGGTGTCAGAGTGAGCTTCCATCTCAAAAGAAAAAATAAATAAATAAATTTGAATTTCAAGATATAAAGTTGTATTGAAATTATGCATGCTCACTTATCCATTTTACTGTCTCTTTTGTGAGGCTTATTTTTCTACAGTCTACAATTTTTCACTTCACAAATATAATCCTTGATAATCTAACCTGTGTAATAAAGCAAAATAAAAACAGTGTATACACATTAGATAAAAGAAGCAAAACAGAATTGTTCGTGGTATGATTACATTTTACACATTTTTGTAAAAATATACGACTATACCCGGTTTTGAAAGGTGAATGATGCAGTGGGAATTCTTACAGGCTCCTAGATGCAGTGTAAATAGGTATATCCATTTTGGTAAACAAATTTAGTATTACTTATTAAAACTGAATATGTGTGCCTCATCTTACAGTCAATGATTTCACTTTGGAATACATACACCAGGAAAATTCTTGCATGTATCTTCCATGGGAAATGACTAAGAATAAAAGCAGATTTTAAAAATAATAACATCCTGGAATACAACATGGAAGTGTTAATGGATAAATGAATTATTCTATTTCTGAACAAGTATTATTACAAAGCAATAAAATGCCTAAGTAGCAACCACAACCATAAACATAATGAATCTCACCAATGAAATTTGGGAGAAGAGACAGTTTGTTAATAATTCATATAGTACGATTCAATTTTTGTAAAATTAAATTGCCTGATATTGGGCATTATGGCTTTTGAGGTGTACTTACTTAATATATGATAAAACTTGGGGAGGGCTAACATGGGGAAAAAATGCTAGATATAGGTGACGGGGATGGAGGCAGTAAACCTCCTTGCCATTTATGTACCTATGCATCAATCCTGCATGATCTGCACATGTACCCCAGAACTTAAAGTACAGAAGAAAGAAGAAAGAAAGAAAGAAGGAAAGAAAGAAAGAAAGGAAGGAAGGAAGGAAGGAAGGAAGGAAGGAAGGAAGGAAGGAAGAAGAAAGAAAGAAAGAAATGATTTACACTAAATCCAGGATTATGGTTACCTCTGTGGAGAGATTGGCATTTGTGATGTACTCAGAAAGTTCTTCAAATATACTTTGAATAGTATTCAAAGATACGATTTCTTAAGTAAGGAGATCAGCATACAGGTTTGACATTTTTTGCTATCCTAAACTGTACGAATCAATTATATAAATACTGTACCCATATTTATATAATCATACAGTTAAATAATATAGATCATATATGCTATATATAAGAAAGCATATATATAAGCATATGTGTATGTATGTGTAAATATAACAGGTATGATATACATTGTACTTTTAAATTTTAAAATATATTAAGCCAAAATCAAGAAGTATATTCCCAAACTTGATTTGGGATTGACTAACGACTAATGTTAATCTCACAGGGAGTCTTCCAATTTGTGGAAGACCCAAATTAATTAGCTTTTGAAGTCACCAAAGGACGAAAATGCTGTCTCCAAATGTAAATGCCCTTTCCATTGCCAAGGGAGTGTGTACATATTCACAAGTAGAACAATGAACAGTTGAATGAAATGTGACTGAGGAAGGACTTATTGTTAATACAGATTATTGCATAATAAAGTACAAATTTAGAATCAATCTGACCTGGGTTTCATTCCTGGCTCCCACTCCTGAACATATCACCTAATTTCTCACTTTGTTTCTTCATTTTTAAAATAGGTATAACAATACCTCAAATCATGGCATTATTATATTGATTAATTATTATGAATATGCTTCTCATATGGTAGAGTCTCACAGAACATTGTTTCCATCGTATTTCTATCTAATCTGTAATAACAGTGAGAAATAATTAACAAAGCAATAAATAAAATTCAAAAAAGTAAAGAGTGATATTTCCATCCTAGTTTGGAAGTGGTATTTGTTGAGAACAGACTCAAGAATATTAACATGGAAGGTTTGAAATAAGATGTTTCTAAATCCAGTGGTCCTGAAAAAGATACCAGATTCCTTTTTCTTTTTTTTTTTGAAACAGGTTCTCACTCTGTTGACTGGTCTGGAATTCAGTGGCACAATCATGGCTCACTGCCACCACAGCTTCCCAGGTTCAAGCGATCCTCCCACCACAGCTTCCCAAGTAGCTGGGACCACAGGCATGCACCACCACAGCCAGCTAATTTGTGTATTTTTTGTAGAGAGGGGATTTCAACAAGTTTCCCAGACTCGTCTCGAACTTGTGGACTCAAGCAATTTGTTCTCCTTGGCTTTCCAAAGTGCTAGGTTTACACGCATGAGTCACCACATAAGGCCAGATTACTTTTTTTTTTAAGAATATGAAAGTAAACTCAATTTGCATCATTTCCCTTCTATCATTCTGGTCTGTTATGAACTCTTTGCCAGTAGGAAGTTCGATTTTGTGTGAGTATATAGCTAAGTTCAGCATTTTAATACATCATACTGCAAGAAAATAATCTGAGAGGAAAACATACAATTTTATTCTTCTTAACATCACCTCCCAGAGTATCCTTTCTAATGAGTATATTTCTAAAAACAGACTAGGGCAGTCTAAACTTGAGAGTGTCAGATGTCCAGGAAGTACTGGGTCTCCCACATAACTAAGCAAGCCTTTGTGAGCCAAAGTGCTATATTCAGAGATAAATATTATTTGTAAATTACAGGATTAAGACACAGTTTAGTTTTCCTCACAGGAGAACATGAAGAAACCAAATGAATATAAAAATTGTTTCAGACTATCAACTCAAAGAAGCACAAAATATCCAGCCTGAATTACAAAACATGGCAGAGCTGACAATTTTACTAGTAGAAATAAATCTCTCACAGGAATTCCAAATCCGTTTACCTTCAGCTTCTACTTCCTGAGTGTGGGTGAGATGCTCATTTTCTAGCTCCCCTCTTATTTCTAGCCCTTGCACTGATTATTCATCCTTCCCTGTATTTTTCTTGGCCCTCTGCTATCCAATGGAGAATCTGACAAGTGCAATAGGGTGCTATTTTTCTGTAGACTTTACCTTATTTATATATTTTTTAAGTAGAGACTTCAACCAGAAGTTATAAAACACTTGCCCATTCCTGATATTTGGGTACTCATTCATCTGGAGGTTTTTTAACCCTTTGTAGAATTTCTATCTTAAAGCTCCCTGGAGGCTTTGCCCTGTTAAGATTTAATTCTCATTTTACCTCCAATTGTTCTGTTTCTCTCTTACTCACTTTAGACCTTGAGTGTCAATCAGGATAAAAACATTGACTTTCTTAAGAGGATAAAATAATAGCTCACATTTCAGCCTTAAATCCAGTGGTCCCAGTACCACCATTCAAAGATATGAACAGGAGACTTCGGTCATGATGAAAAAGGGTATCATACAAAATATTTGAAGCATTATGTTGCCAGGACCAAAGCAAATTAACAGTGCTTGAAAGAGAAAAAACAAAAAATCCCAGGAACCCACAGTCATGTTTTCTGTCATTGACAGCTTCAATTTATGAATGGGTAAATGACAAATTATTATTGGTAGTTATTTTGTTTTGTTTCAAGAGGAACTAGTGAGAAAGATGTTTAAGAAGGATAACCTCAAAATGGGATGGAGTCTACCTTGCAAACTCAAATGCCCTGTGTCAAAAACACTAGTAACTATGTAGCCTGAAGTAGCTTTGTTACATGAGACAAATCTTCTTCCAGTGGAAAAAAAATGATAATAATATGGGATTCGGGGAATTGAAGACCAAAAGCTGCAGGATCCTTCATCATTTAGCTTTCGACAGTGTCAGTAATGTGAAAGAGAATATGTCCCATTTGCCTCAAGCTAAATAGGTTTCAGAGTGA
The DNA here is from genome assembly GCF_049354715.1 of Callithrix jacchus. Classification (NCBI taxonomy): domain Eukaryota; kingdom Metazoa; phylum Chordata; class Mammalia; order Primates; family Cebidae; genus Callithrix; species Callithrix jacchus. The sequence continues at coordinate 164,477,202 of NC_133504.1, forward strand.
ACAAAAATAAATGTGAAATATGATGCTACTCCAGACACTTCTAGGCTGTTACAACAGAAACTGTAACATCTCAAAATCACCCCCTGCCTTACAAAGGCATATCTCAGCCTCCAACAAGAGACTGTTTCAGCTGTTTTAATTGCATAAATACATAGTAGAAAATAGGTAGGATATCAATCAAGAACAGATGGGAAATTCATTAACCATTCCGATCCTACATAAGAAAGACAGGGTGAGCTCAAATACGTTTGAAATGAGTATGAAGAGGAGTGAGTATTTCAGTGCTTTACCTCTTTAACTTGGTCAATACCTACTTTTTAGGATCTATGCAGGAATGAAAATCAATGCTATTAAACTAATTTATGCTTTGTAAATCTGTGGTTTCCTATGATGATTCTTAATTGTTGTATTTTGTTAATATCATTGCTTATAATAAACTGTTACTTATATGTAAGAGAACTTTGGTTGGCAGAACAATGGCCCCCTCATGACGTCTGTCCACATCCTAATCTTTGGAACCTGTGGATATCTTTCCTTACATGGAAAAGAAGAATTAAGCTTGTAGATAAAATTAAATTTGCTAAGCTGCTGATCTTAAAAAAGGATGTTATGGAGTTTGTCCCAATGTACTCCTAGACTCCTGAAAGTGGAAGAGGGAGAAAGAAGAAGGGGTCAGAGTGATATGAGGACTCAGTATGCTGTTGCTGGCTTTGAAGATAAAGGAAGCCATGAGACAAGGAATGCAGGTGGCCTCTGGGACCTGGAAAGAACAAGGAAACAAATTCTTCTCAAGAACCTCAGGAAGGAACTCAGCCCTGTTGACACCTTGATTTTAGCTCAATGAGATTTATGTCAGACTTCTGACCTGCAGCAGTATAAAAAAATAAGTTTTTGTTATCAGAAACCACCAAGTTTATAGAAATTGTTATATCAAATTGATACACCAATAGCAAACTAATATAGAACAAGGACCCTATATGTCATTGATTTTATTGCTACATTTTTGCTGCTAAGAGGTAAATTACGCTATGCCTACACCTACATCAGAAATGAAGCCATAGTATGGTGGGATGACTTTCATTTTATCTGATGTATCTTTTCGAGCTTTCTAGACATTCATCTATTCATTTTACCAGTTCATTTGTTCATGTGTTGCGCATAAATTGGTTGAGCACCCACTGTGAGACAGGAATCTTGGAAGACACTGCATACAGAAATGAAAAATTTACGTACCATACATGCCTTCTTGGAAGTTGGCATTTTGTATCTTTCTTTCAACCATTGAGGAAATTGTTCTTATAAATGTGCTTCAAGGTATCACAGACATAAAAAGTCAGTTCACTTCTTATTCCTATAAATCACAATGTTGGTAGGATGGCCCTCTTTTCTAAGCTACCCTCTAAGCTGTGATTGGATGATCAAGGTCCCTTTCATTCTGTGGCTTCATCACCTATGAATATTTCAGCTGCAGCTACAAAACAAGGAAAGAAAACATGGAGGGTCTTGTAACAGATTTTCAGGGACAGTGCTAGAAGTGAAACACATAACTGTTTCATTCCATTGCCAAAAATTCACAGTGTAGCTACATTAACTAACAAAAAGTTAGGAAAAATTGTCATCCTGGAGTTGCATCTCACTGATATTGTCTGCAATCTTTTTTTGTTGGTTATATTCTCTCTTGTTTTCACACATGAAATATACATCTCCATTTTCCCAGTGGAAAAACACAAGTCTCTGCATTTACTGCAAACAGCTCACATCTAAGATTTGCAATAATATTCAGTCCTCTCCAACATATTCAATAATCGTAAAACAAAACAAAACAAAAAGTATTCACTCCACTTCCCTCCCAAGTAGTAATAAAGATACGGTATAAATGTAATAAATATCCACATTTACATAGAAAATAAAGGAAGACAATTATGTCCACCTGCTACTGACATTTACAATTTTTGACACAATTTTTTTGTTGTTGTTGTTGTTGTTGTTGTTCGAGACAGAGTTTCGCTCTTGTTACCCAGGCTGTAGTGCAATGACGCGGTCTCGGCTCACCGCAACCTCTGCCTCCTGGGTTCAGGCAATTCTCCTGCCTCAGCCTCCTGAGTAGCTGGGATTACAGGCACGCGCCACCATGCCCAGCTAATTTTTTGTTTTTTTTTTTTTTTGGTAGAGACGGGGTTTCAGCATGTTGACCAGGATGGTCTCTATCTGTTGACCTCGTGATCCACCTGCCTCGGCCTCCCAAAGTGCTGGGATTACAGGCTTGAGCCACCGCGCCCGGCCTGACACAATTTTTAAGTTAAGCCCAAACACCAGATGTGAAAAATATTAACCCATGAGATGATTCTAAATATCTTAGCTGCTGTGGAGGTGAGTACAGTTATAGAAGCTAAAAAACTTCCAGATGGACCTAGGGAAAAATCAGACTTTTTTTGTACTTCTTTTAATTCATATTAATTTGTTTAGGGATAGTTTATCTGGTAGCATTGAGTCATAATACTTATATAAAACTAATATCTATGAACAAAACGTGTTAAAATTATACACAGTATATCAGGCCTAATTTGAAATCAGCCTGGATAGGTGAAATCAATGCAAATTGAGCTAACTAAATATCATCTTTATGAATCTCACAAGATTAAAAATATTTCTAAGAGAGTAGCCTCATTAGAGTAGCCTAATTCTGGCTTTTCATTTTTTGTCTGAACAAAGAGAGAATGGCAAGTCAAAGTTTACTGAGTTCAGTGTTGATATTAATTTTTACCAACATGATGATTATACTAATATATAATATTCTTTTTATAATATATTCACATTTTACCAGTGTTCCATGTTTATATTCTATTTATATATCTCATATTTCTCTTATGGATTAGATTTGTTAAGGTAAGTGGGGGAAACATCTTAGTTAATAGCAGAAGCAAATGAGGTTGGGAGAGTGATTTTGAGGAGAGACCAAAACTGCTTGAAGTGGCTGTTAGTAACTGTAAGCCCACGATCACAAACTCAATAGGTGTCAGAGCAGATTCTAACTCGGATTTGTTTATCTGCAATGCTTATGAGGCTCTTTTTATTCTTGAAAACTGCCTATATAAATATTTTAAACACAAGAGTTGGAGATTAGAAGAAAGCCTAATATTTATTGGGAACTATTATTTCCAGATATTTTTATAAATTTATAATTGAGTTTAACATTCTTTGCAAACCCCCAAATCAAGATGCCTTGGTTAAGTAGTTTATCTATCTATCTATCTATCATCTATCTATTATCTATCGTCTATTATCTAATCTGCCTACCTATTTACCTATCTACCTCTGTGATTACTTACCAACCAACCTGCCTATCCAATACTTTCCACAAATAATATATTAATTCTATGAGAGAAAATCTGTATTTATTTTACTTATACCCCAAGCACCTAAAACTGACTATATATATTTGCTTAATGAAGACATGTATAATTGAAGAATCAGAGGCTTAAATAAAGCTTATAAAATTATGCTGCTAATTACTTTTTGGATACATATTTAATTGCCAGTCTTCTTTCTCATTTGTTATTTCAATGATTTTGTGAAAGTTGTTTTCAGATTATTTAAGATGAAGCAGATTCATTTTATATTTCACTCAACCCTGGGGAAATCTAGATGTAGAAAAGAATGTTTTCCACAGTCAGCAGGCCAATATTATGAATCACAGACAAAATCATATTATAGAGAAGATTCTGTTTCCATCTCTTGTTAGATTTGAATTTGACAATAAAATGCATATAGAAATATTTTAACTTCAAAATTTCATTTAAAATCATGTTAAAAGTAGTCAATTAACGGAGCCATTGTAAATAAAAATTTCATATTGATAATATGGTTGATAAGTGATAGTAAACATCAAAGGGACTTGAAAATGACAGTTTAATATATTCCTATAATGGAGAATCTCATTCAGTGGTTTTAGGTTTGTATCCCCTTTTGTTCCTACCATTTTTGTCAGTAAAATATTAAAAGTTCCTGTGGTACTATGCCTCAGGATATGATTTTCTTGTTTATAAATAAATGATACCCAGACTAAAGTGATGATATATTGGTTAGCTAAAAGAGGGACTATAAACCCCATTGACTGTTAAAATACTGGAAGCAAACAAAATATGTATTGGTGAGAAAAGTTACTTCTAGAGTCAGTATAATTATTCTAAAATAAAACATAAAATTCAAAAAAACAATTTTTAATTATTTAAAATATTTTCTGCGTTTTGTCAAATGAAGTGGTAAGTATAAAAATAACTACTTGAGGCTAGTACTTCAAACCAACTACAAAAGGCAATGCTGAGACAGATTAAAAGTAATTTTAAAATTACTCATTAAGTATAAATTAAGGATTAAAGAAAAATAGGAACTTGAGCAGCATGGTATTTGTTTGGTTTTAGTCAACCTAGCATCACTGTAACTTGTTTTGAATTATTGTAAAGAAGATTTAGAGTAGGTTAGTGGGTTTAATCTCAATGTCTTCAAATTACAGCACTGTAAGTGTGTACATTCCAGGAATAACAGTGATATTATGAAATACAAAGCAGATTATTTCAGGTTTATACAGTTTCTGTCTAAAAGTGGTTCAATATTCTAATCAAACTTTCAAAATATTTGCTATTTTTCTCAAGTCTCTGTTAATCTTTAAAATAAAAAGCATTGCCCAACTATGCTTAAACTGTGGAGAATTCAATGTCTTTTCAAAATGCATTAGCACTAACCACAGCAGGTTTATGTCTTCAGATTTCTTTCTAGTTGTAGCATTCTGAAGTGCAGGCCAGTATACCATGGGACATATTTAACAAAAACTTAAAGAAATACAGTGCTCTTAGCAAATAATGTTGAAAACAATGTTCTGTATCAAATATCTATAATGACACATATTTCTTTAATGACTTCTATTATTTCTTATAACAGCCTTGCTTCAAATTGATCTCCATTTGATCTCCAATATTGCTTTAGCTTCAAATGGTTTGTTTTCTTTATACATTTTACTGCATGTCCCCTAGTCTTACTATAATAATGCAGTAATAAAAATGAATTTGTTTTCTTTAGATATAAGCTTAACATTTTGTATGTGCCCAAAGGCATTGTAAACAAATTGCACGACTGCGTTTCTCCAAAATACTCTATTTATAGCTGATATGCAGAACAAATAATGGGAATAGCATATGCGGGACCTCATTGTAAAATTACTTAATGGTTTCTAAATGGGAGTAAGAGACATACCGATTTAGTATGTGCCAGGTAGAAATTGAGAGGGATTTTTGTTTTTGATCTAAGGAAAACAAAGAACTATTGCTATCAAATCAGAAAAGATGTCCTAAGATAGCTTTGTTGGTATTATAGGAAGAATATATGTATATATCTCATGATTTTAAAGATAATCTTTTTAAAGTTACACTGAGCAAGAAATTAAGATAACTTATCAAAGCACCACCTACTTTTAGACATTTTTTCTTATAGTACAGACCATGGAGGTGTTTCCAATTTACTTTATGTGTATCATGTTCATTAAAACCCTGTTATTCCTGCAAGAAATTGCCACAGACTTAGGGACGTAAGACAACATAAATGTATTACCTTACAATTTTTGATATTAGAGATACAAAATGGGTCTCAGTGATCCAAAATCAAGGTGTCAACAGGGCTGAGTTCTTACTAGAGGTGTTATAGAAGAATGTGTTTCCTTGTATGTTTCACTACTGGAAGCCTCCTACATTCCTTGGCTCATGGCTCCCTTCCTTTGTCATCGAAGCCAGAAACAGCAAGTTGAGTCCTTTTCTTACATCACAACACTGACCTCCTCTACCTCCCTCTGAATTTTGCAGGCTGACCTTCGGAATACATTGGGCTAACCTGCATAATCCAGAAAAACTTCCAATTTTTAGTTCAGCTGATTAGTAAATTTAAATTCACCTGAAACCTAATTATCCTTTTTATGTAAGAGAACACATTTATGGGTTCCAGCGATAGGATGTGAACATCTTTACCAGGTCATCATTTGCCAACCATAACACTAAAAATGAGTGCTTGATAATAGGCCCACCTATTATCATATTACATATGTCATATTACATTATACCTCATGGAAGTGATCTGAGATAAACTGTGAAGCTGATGGGTGAGGCAGTGCCATGAGAGAAACAAGAAACAAGAAATAAAGAAACAGTTTGTTTAATTACTATTTAATTAATAGCTCTAAAGGTGATTTTATTCCTTCTAAAAAGTGATCTTTTGATTATTTTTCCATTGCTTAGATTTCACCAGCCTCTAAAGTTCCTCTTGCAGACTTTTCATGCAGCCATCTTGAAATTTGCTAAGCAAATGAGAGAGCCTATGTGATAATTAATCTGGATCAGAGCCAAACTCATTAATTTGGGGACTAAATGCATTTTAAATCTAATTTTTCATAGAGAAGTCCACTATAAATGGGCTGATTTGTATTTCTCATATCTCCAGAAGCAAAATTTATTTCATTTATTTATACACTGAGAGACTAAATATAATAATTTTCAAATAAGAAAAATATATCCTCCATCTAGAAAGCATGCAATGTGTTTAATCATGTTGCAGCTCAAACTTTGTGAAAAATATGCAGTATGCTTGCTTTTAATTATAGTAAGGCAATAAATGTTTCTTAAGTCTTTATAGCAGCAGATCATTACTTTAGTGAACAAATTTAGCAAAATGTCATAATGAGTTGTTATAATCAAATGTAAAATTTATTTGCATAAATTTGATTAAATGGTATTTGTTTCTAATTTCAACACATAGTATTAAGTTTAAGATATTCTTATGATTAAAACAATGTATTTTTAGTCAACTCTTAAGGTGTAGTGGAAATAAGGAAACTAAGGTAAAATAAACAGCAGTGTTAAATGTTTAGTATATTTTTTCCAAATATTTGTTATATATATTTAATATCTATGAGATTAAAATTTACACCTTAAAGATTTATGAAATGAGAAACTGAAACATTGAAAATGGTATTAAGTGACATTACAACTCTTAGAAATAGACTGCTTTTATATACAACAAATAAATTAACACAAAAGTTGTTAAATAACCTTTTTAGAAATTTTGATTAGATGACCAAATGGATAGCACTTTTAGCTAGTAAAAAGAACATGCTTATTATTTTACCATTCCAGAGAAAAAGGTTTAAAATTTTGATGATTTAAACCTGAGAATATGCCATTAACCTCATAAAAGTAGATAGTCAATAGGTCATATATCCAAGACACTGTGAAATGACATTGGAAAATGTCAATTAGAGTGGAACTCATAAACAACATCTAGCCATGTACCATTTTTAAATTTTTTGTGGGTACATAATAGGTGTATATATTTATGGAGCACATGAGATATTTTGCTGCATGCATACAATGTGTAGTAATCACGTTTGATCACATGTAGTAATCAAACATTTATCACTTGTGTTCAAAGCATTCTCTGTTATTTTTAAATTGGCCATCAATTATTATTGACTCTAATCTTCCTGTTGTGCTATTAAATACTAGATTTCATTCATTCTATCTAACTATATTTTGATACTCATTAACCATCCTCGTTTTCCCCACAACCCACTACCCTTCCCACCTTTTGATAAACATCATTCTACTCTCTATTTCCATGACTTCAATTGATTACATTTTTAGCTCCCAGAAATAAGTGAGATCCTGGGAAGTTTGTCTTTCTGTGCCTGGCTTCTTTCACTTAACATAATGTTCTCCAATTCCATCCACATTGTTGAAAATGACAGAATCTTATTCTTTTTTATGGCTAAGTGGTATTCCATTGTGTTTTTGCATCACATTTTCTTTATCCATTCATCTGTTGATGGACACTTAGGTTTCATCTAAGCCTTGTTTATTGTGAATAGTGCTGCAATAAGTGAAGCTATCTTTTTTTTTTTTTTTTTTTTTTGAGATGGAGTTTCGCTCTTGTTACCCAGGTGCAATGGTGTGATCTCGGCTCACCGCAACCTCCACCTCCTGGGTTCAGGCAATTCTCCTGCCTCAGCCTCCTGAGTAGCTGGGATCACAGGCATGCACCACTGTGCCCAGCTAATGTTTTGTATTTTTAGTAGAGACAGGGTTTCACCATGTTGACCAGGATGGTCTCGATCTCTTGACCTCGTGATCCACCCTCCTTAGCCTCCCAAAGTGCTGGGATTACAGGCTTGAGCCACTGCACCCGGCCAAAGATATCTTTTTATGTACTGATTTTCTTTCTTTTGGATAGAATCCTAACAGTAGTATTGTTGGATCATATGGTAGTTCTACTTTTAGTGTACCAGGACTCCATTTTTATTCCCCAATGCCTTGCCACCATTTGTTACTGCTTTTTTGTTTTTCTTTTTTTTAGATAAAAGCCATTTTAACCAGGGTAAGATCATATCTCATTGTGGTTTTGATTTGCATTTCTCTGATTATTAATGATGTTGAACACTTTCTCATATACTTGCTTTCCATTTGTATGTGTTCTTTTGAAAAGCATCTATTCAAATCTTTTGCACATTTTTAATTGGATTATTGGATTTTTTTCCTATAGAGTTGTTTGAGCTCCTTGTATATTCCAGTTATTAATCTCTTATTAGATAGATAGCTTACAAATATTTTCTCCTATTCTCTTGGTTGTCTTTTAATTTTGTTGATTGTTTCCTTTGCAGCAGAGGAAAGTGATCTCTTAAAGATGCAAAGTAAGTGAAAGACTTACCTTACTGTCTGGACAGTTTTCAGGCTGTGATGCAGTGAGGAAGAACCCAAAGAGATTCCAGAATTCTTCTGTAGTTGAAGATATATAATTAAAAATTTAAGTAGTTCAAGAAAAACATAACTTTCAGATAATTTTTAAAAATTATTTTAGTAATAAAGAGGTGATAGTCACACAGAGGGCTAAATGTGCAGATATGAGAGAGCTGCTCAGAGAGACAGAGATAAAGGAGAGGCAGCTTTCAAAATTCTCAGAGGGTTCTCAATTCTTCTCTGAGTGCTGATCATATAAGAAAACTGTAGAAGGCTCAAGAAAAAAGCACCAGAATGGAACCAGTAGAACAAACTCAAGAGCTCATACACTGTGGGAATAATTCAAGTCCCCAACAAAAAGAGTGGAAAAATTCACAATGGGGCATTGGACAATTACGAGAGATCTTTTCTTGTTAGTGGGGAAAATCAGATGTAGACTAAAGTTTCCATGGTTGCAATTAACAAAGTTTACAATCTAGCTTTGAAAAGATCAAACTACTTCCAAGTACATTAACTATGTTCAAGAAAACACACACACACACACACACAAATCAACAATAGTTATAGACATACAAAATATAAGGTGAAATTTACAATTTTAGGTATCCAATTAAAAATTACCATACACACCAAGAAGAAAAAAAATGGGAAAAAAACTAATCAGTCAAAAGTGACCCAGAAGTAGCAAATGTAAAATTAGTAGGCAAGGATATTTACACAATCATCAAAACTAATCTACCTGTGAGAAAAGCTAGAGAGAAGACTGTACATGTGAGGTAGATACATGGAACTTATAAAAAGGAACCCAAATAAACTTCTAGAAGTAAATGCCACAATGCCTGAGATAAAAAGTACTGAATGAGATAATAGTAGGGAAAATATTTAAGAAAAGATTAGTGAACATAATAAAATACTAATAAAACTTTACAAAATGAAACATAGAGGAATAAATGTTTGAATCAAATTAACAGAGCATCAGTGAGTAGTGAGATGAGGTCCAAGGGCCCAATGTATGTGTAATTTGGAATCCCAAATGTGAAGAAAAGGAGTGTGATTAAGAAATAGCTTTGAAAATTAGTAGCTCAAACTTTTCCAAGTTTGCTGAAAATATTAACCAACAAATCCAAACACTTTAGCAAACCATATGCATAAGGAAAAAAAAGAAAATTACATTAGGACAAATTATAGTTAAATTGCTTAAGACTGGTAGTAAAGAGAAATGTAAAAGCTACCATAGAAAAAAGGCAGATGTTGTATACAGAAGAACAACAAACTTTCATCAGATAAAATACAAGCCAGAAGATAATGGAGTACACATCTGTATAATACTAAAAGAAAATGGAAAACAAAACCAATGCCTTAACAAATGTTGTCAATATTTGCAATTAATATGTTTTTAAAGTAAAGACAAAATTTAAAAATCTTTAGACTTAGAAAAGCTGAAAGAATTTCTCATAAGTCAATTTAATGTATAAGTTAAAGAAACTCAGAAGAGAAAAATGACAAAAGATGGAAATCCACATTTATACAAAGGAATACAAAATACTGAAATAGATAATATTTGGAAATGTAAGAAGTTGTATTTTAAACTAGCTTAAATAAGCATTGAAACTTTAAAGCAAATATATCAAAATATTTAGCTGTTTTCAACATATAAGTAATATAAATGTTTGAGAACAGTAGCACAAGGGTTGGGAATGAGAAAATAAAAATGTACTTTACTTTTTTCTTATTTTTCAGATTAGCTATCTGTGTTTGTTTTGTAATTATTATTATTATTGCCCTTTAAGTTCTGGGGTACATGTGGAGAACATGCAAGTTTGTTATGTAAGTGTGCCATGGTGGTTGGCTGCACCCATCAACCCATCACCTACATTAGGCATTTCCCCTAATGCTATCCCTCCCCAGTCCCCTACCCCCCAACAGTTCCTGGTGTGTGATGTTCCCATCCCCTGTGTCCATGTGTCCTCATTGTACAACTCCCACTTATGAGTGAGAACATGTAGTGTTTGGTTTTCTGTTGCAGTGTTACTTTGCTGCCAATGATGGTTTCCAGCTTAATCCATGTCCCTGCAAATGATATAAACTCTTCCTTTTTTATGGCTTCATAGTATTCCACAAAGTGTATATGTGCCACATTTTCTTTATCCCGTTTATCATTGATGGGCATTTGGGTTAGTTCCAAGTCTTTACTATTGTGAATAGTGCTGCAATAAATATATGTGTGCATGTGTCTTTAGAGTAGAATGATTTGTAACCCTTTGGGCGTATACCCAGTAATGGGACTGCTGGGTCAAATGATATTTCCGGTAATAGATACTTGATGAATTGCCACACTGTCTTCCATAATGGTTGAACAAATTTATGCTCCCACCAACAGTGTAAAAACATTCCTATTTCTTTGTATTCTCTCCAGCATCTGTTGTTACTTGACATTTTTATGATCATCATTCTAAATGGCTTGAGATGGTATCTCATTGTGGTTTTGAATTTCATTTTTCTAATGACCAGTGATGATGATTTCTTTTTTTGGCCACATAAATGTCATCTTTTGAGAAATTTCTGTTCACATCCTTCACCCACTTTTTGATGGAGTTGTTGGTTTATTTCTTGTAAATTTGTTTAAGTTCTTTGTAGATTCCAGATATTAGCCCTTTGTCAGATGGATAAAGTACCAAAATTTTCTCCCATTCTGCAGGTTGCCTGTTCACTCTGATGATAATTTCTTTTGCTGTGCAGAAGCTCTTTAGTTTAATTAGATCCCATTTGTCCATTTTGGCTTTTGTTACCATTGCCTTTGGTGTTTTAGTCATGAAGTCTTTGTCCATGCCTATGTCCTGAATAGTATGCCTGGGTTTTCTTCTATGGTTTTTAGAGTTTCAAGTCTTATGTTTATATCTTTAATCAATCTTGAGTTAATTTTAGTGTAAGGTGTAAGGAAGGGGTCCAGTTTCAGTTTTCTGCATATAGCTAGTCAGTTTTCCCAACACTATTTATTAAACACCATTTATTAATTGTCCCATTGCTTGTTTTTGTCAAATTTGTCAAAGATTAGATAGTTGTAGATGTGTGGTGACAAAGCTGGGGGCATCACACTACCTGATTTCAAACTATACTACAAGGCTACAGTAACCAAAACAGCATGATACTGGTACCAAAACAGATATATAGACCAATAGAACAGAATAGAAGTCTCAGAAAAGTGTACTTTATAATGTTCTTATACTATGCATGACGTAATATGACATCACTTAAAGGTGGACTGATAAGTTAAAATGTATGCTCCAAAACCTAAAGTGCCCCCAATTTTGTAAAATGAGACAGAATTACTATGCTAAGTGCACTAATGTTGAAAGTCAAATAGAGTTCATTTGATGATGATGAAAAACAGCACATATGTCAAAGTTTATGAAACGAATTTATTATAGTAAAATGATATGATATAGCAAAAAGTATTTAAATAAAAATATGCTTGTTGCCTAATGTTATCTCACATTGAGCAGTCCAGAGATACCTTCAGTTGTCCTCCCTTTTCAGGATTACCCCAGCTTCATTTTTCTCCCTTAGATCAAAAATCACTGACATCTGAAGCAAAGCTCCTCAGATCCAGACATCTCTACTTGGATTATTGGCTGGGTTTTCTTATCACTGTTAGTCATATAGGCAAATTATTGCTATGAGATCAGGCATGATGGAAGACTATGGGGATCTCCTTGAATAAATTTCTTTGTTACCAATAATATGGACAAGCTGACAGCAAAAAACACTGTCAGTCAGTACATTTGTGCATGACAAATGACCATTTGTCCAGTGCAATGTGGATATATTTCCACTTTAGCAAAATAACTCATACCAATTCCAGGCTTGTTGGAATGGACCAACACATCACAGTTCACCCTTGCTGACCCATGGGCAATGGCTTTTTATGACAAAACAATCACTCTATTTTGGCAGTAGTTTTCCTCCCTTACAACATCATGTATTCAATTAGACTGTCAAAATGCACAGATACCTAACTCTCCAATAACTGGTAATATGGATTTAAACATACAATAATACCAACACAAATTTTATAAAATATGTTTCTATAATAACTTTACAAATTATTTTGCTTCCCATATCTATTATCTGCAAGTGTTACTATACATATGCTGCAAAATTAAGAACAATAATCATTCTGCTGTTAATTACATTCAAATCTGCTTCAGGCAAATTCTCTACCATATAAATAATGTCTTGAGAGAGTTTTTTTTTTTTCTTTTTTTTTTTGAGACAGAGTTTTGCTCTTGTTACTCAGGCTGGAGTGCGATGGCACCATCTCGGCTCACCACTACCTCCGCCTCCTGGGTTCAGGCAATTCTCCTGCCTCAGCCTCCTGAGTAGCTTGGACTACAGGCACACACCACCATGCCCAGCTAATTTTTTGTATTTTTAGTAGAGACAGTGTTTCACCATGTTGACCAATATGGTCTTGATCTCTTGACCTTGTGATCCACCCGCCTCGGCCTTCCAATGTGCTGGGATTACAGGTGTGAGCCACCGTGCCTGGCTGAGAGAGTTTCAAATTGATCTTCCCATATGTCTGATCACCAACATCAGTATTAACATTAGTTTTCCAGCTTTTCCACTATTATTTTTACCTCTGATTCCTGTATTCCGTCATATAACACTGCTATGTAGTATTCCAGTACACGGCTATGACAAATCTGTCATTGTAATACCCTTATTTTGTTCCATATAACAAAATGTACCTGGTCTATATATATTATTTGTCATAGGAATATATTTTAGAAGCTATGGCTCTATTTATTCAGGATTTCAAAACTCTAAACACACAACCAAATTTCTTTTCTCAGGTTACATGGCTTAATAGATATTGGTTCCCAGTGGGAAGATCTTCATTTCAAGGCCTTTCTATCTCCCATAAGAATTACTCCAGTCCTATTAAAATTTTTTCCAGTATCCACGAGTTTTCCTGTAAGTAAATAGTGGTTAAAATTCAGCTATGGAATAAGAATTACCCAAGAGAATCTCAATAAATTATCCACTTAAAAATGTCCTTACATAGGAAGGATAGAATATTTCCTATAGGTGCATACTCAAGGTTTTTTTGAGAATCTCCAGTCATTTTTACTAGGATATTTAAGATTTCTTTAGATTCACAATTTCTAATTTTCCAGATCATTTCAGGGTACACTCTTGCCACAACCCTTGGGTTTGGTAAGTGTGTCTTATGTTATGATCTAATTGCAAAGCCCAGTTTATTTGGGCCATGTTATCATTCCTGGCAGCTTGCCATTCATGCTCTTCTGCCTAGAATAGGATGTTTTCAGTGTCTTATCGGTCTAGGATGTGGTTTTTTTTTTCATTGACAAATAAAAATGTGTATATTCATGGTGTAAAACATGGTATTTGAAATAGACATCCATTGTGGAATGGGTAAAATGAAGCTAATCAACATAAGCATTGCCTCACATACTTATTATTGTTTGGTCAGGTAAGAATAACTAAACTTTTAAGATTTAACTTAAGCAATGTTCAATAAGTTATTTTTGACTTACTGATGTAAGTCGTATTATAGCTGTCTTGAACTTACTTACCTTGTCTAACTGAGATTTATATTTTCTGAACAATGGTGCTTCAATATCCTCCCACGCCCATCTTCCACCTCCTGGTAACCACCATTCTACTCTCTGCTTCCATGAATTCACCATTTTTAGATTCCTTATATAAATGATATTATGCAATAGTTATCTTTCTGTGACTGGGTTTTTTTACCTGGTATAATGTGTTCAGGTTTATCCTTGTCACAGGCTTACTTTAGTATATATTTTCCCATTAGAAGAAAATTCTGTCCTAACTAACACAACTAGCCCCAATCCAAATTCAGCTAAAGCTGTCTTATTTCAAATGTGCCCATTCTGGTTGATCCACCAGACATCATGATGCCATTGAGTATTAACTGCTTTAAATTAGGGAAAAAATATGGGACCCAAAATAGTTGAGACACTACACGAAGACATATAGATAATTGTAAGGCTGGTTGCCTTGCCGGGAGCTCAGACATGCCCATCCCTCTCCACACCTGAAAATTACGTCACCAGAATATGCCCATCATCTAGCTCCGCCTTGGAAATACCCTCTTCACTAGGCACCTAGCCCGTCCTTGGAAAGCCCTGCCAAAATCTGCCCAATAGCACATTGCCCCATCCAGAAATCCCACCTACCTACCTATAGCAGCTTGCACGTCCACATCCTGTTTCTCCACAGCCAATAAACACCTTCACTCCCTATAAAACCCCATGCCCAGAGGAGTCAAACGTGACTTCTCTGGCCTCTTTCCCTGGGACCACAGAACCTCGCCTGGGAGCCACATAAATTGGCATTTAACCTTTTGGTGCTGGCCTCATATTAAGCTCGGCAATAAACCTCACAAGACAATAACCCTTACAATAATAACTAGTAGTTACCTCCAAATGGACTTGGATTTGAAAATAACAGCCACTTGTATCAAATTTCTGGCCTTTTAATCTCAGGAACTGAACGTAGGTCTACAAAGTTTTACTTAATTCTTTTTTGTTGTGATTCTGGTGTATCAACTACCTCTTCAACATTTTCCAGTATGCTACACATGATAAGAGGCAAAACAGATAATTTTATAACTCATATTATGAGAGGTGCTTTATACAGCAAATATGTTTCTATCTTACCTTTCTTAAGCATTCACAATTAACATTAATAGCCACACAATGTTAATTCCGATTGTTAATCAGTAAAGTGTTCGCTACCTTTGACTGGGAAAATAGTTCCAACACAGGTCCTTGCTATGAAATGAAAACAAAAATACATAGTCACATTAGAATATTTTCAAATGGACATAGAATTTTCATTTGTTCTTTCATTTTGACATAATAGAACACTCTGAAAAGTACATTTTTAGACCGGCCCTCATTCAGCTCGTTCTTTGTTCGTTAAAAAGAGAGTACCTTTCAGCGAACATTTGGGTAATGGAGATGTTACCAAAGTACAGTATATACATTTTTAAAAATTATACATTCCAATTTTTAAGAAGATTTATTTGTTCTTTCCAGGCAGCATCCCCACATCCTATTAAAATAATTCTATTATCACTAAGGGGCTTATTAGCAATCCTATACAGTATTCTATTATGTGCTTCTGTGTCTAATAGATCTTAAAAATATTATTTTACAATTTGAGGCCTTTTCACCCACACATTTGTAAATGTTTACATCCCACAACAGGAGTTGTGTCAAATAATACTGGTTTTCCAATCTCTCTTCTTTCTCTATTACCGCTTAATAGTAACCAGGCGCGACATTAGAAAGACCTTGAAAAAAAGATCCTTTGGCATCACTCACTCCGGAAGTGTACAACTAGAAAGTATTCTAAGGTAAGAAAATCAGCCTGCCTTCACTAGAACTCAGAGGGAAAGCAAAGAAACCTCCTGGGCTTGCAGAAAAGAGAGAAGCTACAATGAGTAAGAAGGAGGATCATTTTAGCCTACAGTACCCTCTTCCACCATACTAGAATAATGTCACTTACAAAGAATTTCCCTAAAGCCATGGATTCTGAAATGCAAAGAAAAAACTGGAAGTGGAAAAAATTTGACTTCCTTACTTGTCTTCAATTGTAGTGGAAAACTCACTTTTGTCCTGTCCCATGGTAAGCAGTGGGAGTGTCAGGAGAGCAAAAACCATCTGGAGTGAATTAGAACAGAGTAGGGGCATTGAACGTAGTGACTGATGTACAGATTTTCACAGCTACACTACTTTCAATCAATGGGGAAGCCAGGCTGGGAAGACTGACCAGCACCATAGGGCAGAAGAGGTCACAGTCTATTGAAAGTCTGCAATCCTGGTCTGGATATCCCACAAAGTCCAGGCACTTGCATGAAGCTGTCCCCTAACCTGGAAACAACTAAAAGCCTGCTGATTCAGCTTGCTTACGTTTTGCCCAGACCCAGAAACGACAACAGGTGTGTGTTTAAGTTTCAGTGCAGCACTTAAGTTCTGGTTGTCACATAAGTTCTCCCCAGACAAAGAAACAAATGCAGGACAGAGTTGGTTTTCGTTCAGTGTTTTAGTTATAGTACTTAGTCTTAGTCCACCCCAGAATGTGAAGCAATGTCAGGCCAGATATTAAGTTCTTATATTAATTAGAAAAGGTCTACACTGTTGGTAGGAGTGTAAATTAGTTCAACCATTGTGGAAGACAGTGTGGCGATTCCTCAAGGCCTTAGAAATAGAAATTCCATTTGACACAGCAATCCCATTACTGGGTATATATCCAAAAGACTATAAATCGTTCTACTATAAGGACACATGTATACGAATGTTCATTGCAGCACTGTTTACAATAGCAAAGACCTGGAATCAACCAAAATGCCCATTGATAATAGACTGGATTGGAAAAATGTGGCACATATACACCATGGAATATTATGCAGCAATCAGAAATGATGAGTTTGTGTCATTTGTAGGGACATGGATGAATCTGGAGAACGTCATCCTCAGAAAACTGACACAAGAACAGAAAATGAAACACCGCATATTCTCACTCATAGGTGGGTGATGAAAAATGAGAACACATGGACACAGAAAGGGGAGTACTAAACACTGGGGTCTATTGGGGGGAAAAGGGGAGGGCCAGTGGGAGGGGGAGGTGGGGAGGGATAGCCTGGGGAGAAATGCCAAATTTGGGTGAAGGGGAGAAGGAAAGAAAAGCACACTGCCATGTGTGTTCCTACGCAACTGTCTTACATGCTCTGCTCATGTACCCCCAAACCTAAAATCCAATAAAAAATTAAAAAAAAAAAAAAGAAAAGGTCTAACATCTCCAAAGAGCACCCAAGAATGCTGGAAAATGTTAACCATCTGGCCAAAAACACAGGCTTCAAAGGAAAAGTAGAAATACTTGAAAATTCAAAGAAATATGACACCAACAAAGCTCCACTAATGAACCCAGAAGAGTTAAAGATCTATGAAATGTTTGAAAGAATAATTTAGAATAATCCTCTTAAAGACGTTAAAAAAATCACAAGAAAATATGGATCAAATAAAAAGTAAAAAGGGAAGAGACAGTGAGGAAGAAGGAAGAAAGAAGGAAGAAAGAGAAGGAAGGAAAGAAAAGAAAGGGAAAAAAGAAAGGAAAGAAGGAAGGAAGGGATGGATGATGGGTAGGGGAGGAAGAGAAGGGATGGGAGAAGGAGAGGGAAGGGGAGGAGAAGAAGGGATGAGAGGGGAGGGGAGGGAGAAAGAGAGGAAAAGAAGCATCTTAACAGAGGTTGTTTTAATACATCTATAAACATACAGTTAATCTTATACATAATGGTAATAAATTGAACATTTCACCCCTAAGAGCAGGAACAGGACCAAATATTTGCATTCACTATTTTTATTTAGCATTTCAGAAGTTCTAGTCAGTGTAAAAAGGAAAGGAATGAGGAAAGCTGTTTAATGTGAAAAGATGTAATTTCTTTCTTTCTGAAATTCTTTACCACTGACTCTACAAGCCTGGCTATTTCTTTTCATTTTGGCCTCTGAAATATTCCTTTGATATTCCCTTCTCTATCTCTGCTGCTTTATTTTCACATTAGTGCTTGTTATTTTCTGATATGTCTGATTACAATTGTAAACTTTGGAGAGTAGATATTTGCCTTTTCATTGTATCCTAGACTTGGAAAAGTTTCTGGCACATGGTAGGTGACCAATGTATTTATTTATTGAGGAAAAAATAGGATACAATTTAATGAAAGATGGGATACAATTAATACAAATGTGTAAGACTAAAAGGAATATATACAAACTTTACAATTAAAAAAGTATTCTTTAGTGATATTATTTTCCAATTCTTTTAATTTTGATCAAAGGAGTTTTATTTTAAAATTGATATCTACTTCAGTAGTTATGTCATAAATTTTGCTCCATAATTTCAGAAATAGAGTCATTTTTAGGGCTATGTTTTGAATTAGAATATTAATGAATAATACTTTCTCTATTTGAAAACTACCTAATTGTTACAATTTAATTCAGTTGTTTTACGTAGCTTCTTTTGAACAAATTCAATATTCTTATGGAATAAAGTAGTTTTGCAAGCTATTTTGAGAAATCTGTGCAAGTCAGAACTTCGATGAAAATATGTTTTCATTGCTGGCTATCTTAAACTTAAGAAAAGCATTTTTAAAAAAGTTCAACCATTTGAGTTCACCATTATAGCCATCACTGATTTAAAAACATAATAAGACAGATTTTTACATTAGGATATTTAGTTATACATGTTTACTTAACTTTAGGTTAAATACTGTCAGATTATTAGAATTCTGTATTTCATTTGGCAGTTTATCTGTGCCATGCTGGTTAGCTTTCATTTTATGTTTATTAGCACTATTAACATTGAACTAATTATATCTAATTAATTATAACTAATTAATATCATTTACTGTCTATGCACAATTTTCTTGCCATTGAGAAACAAACTAGTCAAATTTCTTACAGTTTTGTGAAAGATAGATGAATCAGCTTTGAGTAAGTTTTTATGAGATTCCCTGATGTCTAAAATGACTATCTGACTCTGAGACAGATAGTACTGCTGTCTAGAAGTTTTCTTTACTAAATGTCTGCAATTTCCGGTTATAGTTCTGAGATTTGCAAAGATCTGATATGTTTTAGCTGTGTCCCCACCCAAATCTCTTCTTGAATGGTAGCTCTCATAATCCCCACAAGTTCTGTGGGGGGGGGGGGACCAGTGGGAGGTAATTGAATCATGGGGGCTGATTTTTTTCCATGCTGTTCTCATGATAGTGAATAAATCTCATGGGATCTGATGATATTATAAAGGGCAGTTTCCCCTGAACATTTCTCTTGTCTGCTGTCATGTAAGACATACTTTTGCTCCTCCTTTGCCTTCTGCCATGATTGTGAAGCCTCCCAAGCCATGTGGAACTGTGAGTCCATTAGACCTCTTTTTCTTTATAAATTACCCAGTCTCAAGTATTTCTTCATAACAGTATGAAAATGGACTAATACAAGGTCTGAAAGAGTTAATAATTCTATTATTCTATGTAATTTAGTTTCTTTTACACAGAGGAAATCAGTATTTACAAGCTTATGTCTATCTCATTATATTTATTTTAGAAAAACAGTATTTACAAGCTTCTGTCTATCTCATCAGATGTATTTTTATAGTTCATTAACCAGTTAATATTTCTGGAGTTAACATAGGTTACATGCTATTATTATAATTACTATTAAAACATCACATTTCAGATATATGGCACTTAACTTCAAAAACAAATACATAAAATGAGAATGTTGTCCTTCCCTGTTAAGTTATGAGGTGAGAAAATCTAGTACAATTATTCTCATTTAATTTGTGAGGAAAATAAATTCTAACATTTCTGAGTTAAGAGCCCATATCTTCTAATGTTCCTATTTCCATCCCTTAGCATGTAGTATTCACTCAATAAGTGTATATTAATATACAAAGAGCTCCTTTAGGGCCAAGTTTTATGTGTTGGCTTTTGGAGTCAAAGACTCAGTGATTCCTGAGTGTTAATATTCTCAATTATAAAATGAAAAAAGAAAAATAGGCACACACAGTATGAGGTCTTCTGAGGATACTGCCTCTAATGTAATTACTGCATTACCTGAAGCTGAATTTAATAACAGTGAATGAGTGGAAGATACTTCCAGATGGACACACAATTATGTAGAAAAAAATCCAGGAGACAAAAATAATTCTATGTATGGCTTTCCCATCTTCCTTAGCTGTTGTTGGTGGTGGTAGTGTTTCATCTACCTTGGATTGTTTTCATTATAAATAGAACAAATTCATAACCATAAGTAAAATCAAACACAGTTTTGTTTACTGTTTAATTAGTGCAGTTTCCAGTGGGGGAAAAAGCAAACAGTTACTCTGCTTATATCTACACCAACCGTAGAGGCTATTGGCAAAAAGTGTATGATCTGTACTGAAACTATGAACTAGAATAGGTCACAGCAACAGTTGCTTATACAGCCTATACGAGCTTGAGGCTTAGGGCATGATGATTTTCTCAGACGTCGCTGGAACAAAGATAAAATAATAATGAGTGAAAAAGTTAACAGGCTTCAGTTGATGACTGGAACTCTTTTTTTCTTCGTTCTGCTTTTCTGTTTTTTTTTTTTTTTTTTTTTTTTAATGATACGAGTGTCTGGTTTCTATGCTGGTTATAAAGTTGATTTCAGCAATTCCAAAAGGTGAAATTGGAGTTACCGAAAAATAATTTAAGCTGGATAAATATCCTTGTACTTGAATATGCTGTTATCATAGCACAACATTCCATCAAAATGTGTTTTTCATTTTAAACTTAAATTGTAATATTGCTTCTTCTGTTATGTCTCAGTGCCTACCACTGTCATATTCAGAAAAGCAGTAAGATTCAGGCTGTGTTAAGACCAAGGGCAATTAAGTGCATAAGAATGAGACTCATTTGTTGGAAAGAAAACTTTACATCACAATTCAGAGATACAGAACTGATGAATAATTTAGAAATTTATACTGAAAAGCTCATTTATATTTTAATGAGCATGTTTACAATGGTAGAAACAAATTATATCTATCATAGAGAAAAAAATTTGTACACATGTTAGTTACAAAGTTATGTACATGTTATATACATTAGACACAATGCATATAATACATATATACTATATAAATATATGCCAAATTTCCAGGTAAAGCATGTATAAAATAACTTACAGTATTTATGTAAATGCTAAACTTGATTTTCCATTAAATAGGTTTATTTGCAAGCATATGCAATATGGTGCAAAAGTATTTTTAGTCTTTTTGGTAAATTATCATATAAAATCAAAAAAGAATTCTAAACTACAGGTCAGGATATTTGAAATCAAGAACTAACAACCATATTTTGGCCTCGTAAAACTGACTTCCTTACTAGGCCTTTCTCTCAACTGATGATAGTCCTTGTGTCATTTTAATTTTGACACCAATTTTGGTTATTGTTATTTACAATTCTGTTAATAGAAACACTTTTAACAACCTATTTACAAATTGTAAGCACCACCACTACAGTAAGTTTTGTTCATATAAATTGAAATCATACTTTGAAATAAATTAAGATGTAAAAAACAGAGGTTTCTATGTTACTAATATAAGAGGTTGCATTTTTAAGAATAACTGGGTTTATTCTGGAATTGAATTAAACTTTAAGAGGCTTAAGGAAGGTTGGCTTAAGGAAGGGCAACATTAGGTCAAACTCTAGTTTCATTGCAATAAACTCATGATTTTTACAAACGGTTATTTTTATATTTCCATATTCAACTTTGAAATACAGAACATCTTTTTTAAAGCAGAAATTGCAGCTGCAAGAACTCTAATAAATATTTATAAACGGCAACCAGAATTCACTTTATAGGCTAGTTACTTTACCTTATAGAAATGAGAAGTAGAGGGTATTTATGCTAAGTTGACACCCAGATCTGCTGCTTATCCTGGCAATACATCTTATTGTTCCATCTACAGCTAAATTTTTAGATAGAAGTGGGAAGTTTCAAAGGAAAGTGAAAAAGAAGAATATCTATTATTTTAAGGCCCCATAACACTTCAGCTTTTATAGTTAAAAATCTGAATGCTATAAACTGGATAATTCATTTTCTAAAGCAGGACTTGGTAAGATTTTAGAGAAAGTCAGAGTCCAGAAACTGAAGGAACTACCCCAGAGAAGCTAGTGTGAGCGGTAGCACAAGCGGAAATACTTCGGGACCCAGTTGACTGAGTCAGGAAGTGGTCTGGAAGTAGTTGTGTTATTCTTGCCTGAGAGTACTGGTGCCAACCTAATACAAATATTTGGAAAAACCCAGAGACAGTTTATCAAAGCAAAAATCGGACTTTCTCAAACAGTCGAGGAAGACTTTATTCAACACTATTGCAATAGGGAAGACAGAGATCAGAACTAAGTCTGCACTCAACTCTACTGAAGCGATGATTGGGAAGATTCTTAAGTGCTTAAATGAAAGGGAACACAGGCTATGTTTGCCAATTTACATCACTCAAAGGTAAAGCAAAGCTTTTCATATTTTTGTGATAAAAGTATTTTTATGACTTGGAGCAATGAACACACAAAAGTTAGGCTCTTACCTTGTCACAGAATCAGAAAGATAAGGGTGCTATCTGACTCAATACTTATGTTACAAAGATGGCTCTCAGGTCCTTGAGAAAGACATCCCTGGGCTATAAAACTGGAAGGAAGTTTGTAAAAAGATTTACATTTCAAAGGGACAGAAAAATTACTCACAATGATAAATTTTCTAAAATCAATGCTTTAAGAAAATTGAGGTCAGGGCCTAGAGACAGGAAAAAGGTCCTCTAAAGTTTAGTCCTCCTGAGAGGAACATTAAATCCACGTTTCCGGTATCAATGGTGTGGACTATATTGCAATAATAGCAGAGAGGGCTATGGCTCTGCTGGTAGCTTCATTGGCAGTGTTTACTCACGAGCTGAGACTAGATTACGGGAAAAGCAAGAGTGTGGATGTCCTGTGGGACCTCACTGAACTGAAAGTCCAGTTATAGGCATGTGGTGATACAATGTGTGGGTTCTTCTAGGATTAAGAGTGGATATTTAAAGGGCAATGAATTACGTGTAACAAATCCTGGAGAGGTCCATAAAGGAGGCTGTGGACAACTAGATGGTGGAGGTGGGGGGAGGGGGGACATGGATTGTAAAACTATCTATTGAGTATTATGCTCATTAACTGGGTGATGGAATCATTATCCTAAGCCTCAGCAACATGCAATATGCCCATGTAACAAATCTGCATGTGTACCCTTAGATCTAATATAAAAGTTGACATTATTAAAAAAAATAATACATTTAAACAACAGGAAATTACTTCATGGTTGTGGGATAGAGACAGCTAGAAGACAAATTATGCTCTTTTATTTTATTTAATTAGTTGTGCAAACTGAGTTTTTCTCAGCAGTCACTTTGTACTTTCTAAAGTGCTGAGTTAAAGAGCACCTCCAGTTAGTATTACATAATTCTATCTTAGATAGATACTATTTTTTTCCCTCTGTTAAAAAGAAGATCTTGGTGAGCAAAACAAGATAACTACCCTTGTTCATCATTTAAATAATTGTTCTAGTTTTTGTTTGCTTTTTTTTTCAGAATACAACATAACTTAGAAAAGAATATTATCTTTTTTTCTAGAGAAGCAAGAAGCAGACCAGAATCAAGGGAAAACTGTTCCCCATTGAGCAGAGAAATAAGCTTTTCTTTGCAGAAATGTTTCTTTTTCACTGTGAGTTTCACTTTTTCACAGGTTTCCTTTTCACTGTGAGAGTTCTCTATATATTTAACATGCTCTTTAAATCTTCAAAGAGATTTATAATGCAAAGTTTCTTTTTTTTTACGATAACACTTGCTGTTCATAAAGTGAGATGATACACTGCAGCTTTATATGACTCAGGAAAATGATGCAGTTCAAATTTTTAACATCATTCTATAGAGATAAAAAATGATAATTAAGTCCTTATTCATGAACTGTTCTGCTTTTCTGTTTTGGAATGTTCTTAAGTTGTTCTACATATCAGTGATTCACATTTTTGCGACAAGAAAATAGTAAATTTTTCTTGCTCACCGGATTAACTTTGTTATTACGTGTCTTTCATTTTCATCTTATTGTTTTCATTTCTCAATTTGAATTCACATGAATAGCTACAAGTAATTTCAGTTGTTATTATGCTTTCCCTTAAAATGTTAGTGAGAATGTCCATTGTCAGTGTAATATGTAAGAATTTAGGTATTCTAATAAATTTAATAAAATAAATTCTATAATTCACTGATACTAAAATGTACATTTTTTCATGGCATTATGTTTAAACCTGGAATATGTCTTATAATTCATGGTATTGAACATTTACTTTGGTCTGATAATAAAGACATATTTGTGTTTGTGAACATATAAATATCAGAATCATCTGTACCCAGATATTCAAATTAAGTCTCAAAGGCTTAGAAAAAAATCTTAGAGATCATAGTGAAGCTATATTAACACACAGGAACTGATGGCTGTGGAGAAGTGATGAATCAGAACTGTTTGACTCTGACTCTAATACGTTTAGCGACATATTAGAGTCAGAGTTAGAAGACTAGATTTACATTATGGCAAAGCTAGCTTGAAAACGTGTCAATGACATTCAGCTTTGTTAAAAGGAAAAATGTAGCAGAATTAAATTAAAAAAGAGTTTAAGGCTGGGCACGGTGGCTCACACCTATGATCTCAGCACTTTGGGAGGTGGAGGTGGGTGGATCACAAGGTCAAGAAATCGAGACCATCCTGGCCAACCTGGTGATAACCTGTCTCTACTAAAAATGCAAAAAGCTGAGTGTGGTGGGACTCCCCCGTAGTCCCAGCTACTCAGGAGGCTGAGACAAGAGAATTGCTTGAACGCAGGAGGCAGAGGTTGCCGTGAGTCAAGATCGCACCACTGCACTCCAGCCTGTCAACAGAGCAAGACTCCCACTCCAAAAACAAAAAGTTAATTGATCAAAGAACAATTTGTGAATCGGAAAGTTTCATGAGCCACATTAGCCTCAGAGACTCCAGTGAAGTCATGGTGGAAGCAGATTTGTAGACAGAAAAAGGAAAGAGATGTAGAGAAAATGGAAGGTAGATACGGAAACAGCTGGATTGGTAACAGCTTGGCATTTGCCTTATTTGAACATGGTTTGAACAGTTGGCCGCCTTTGATTGGCTGAAACCTGGCGATTGGCACAAAGGTAGGCTACAGTGTGTTTATAACAACAATTAGATTATAGCTTACTGTGTACACAGAAACCTTTAGGTTGAACTTAAAATACGGAAGGCAGCATTAGTTTAAACTTGATTTAACAATTTCCCTCCTTTGGTCATTCTCTCAATTTAGAGCAATTGTCCAAAACTTTAGTCATTGATGTCACGACCATCATGGTAAATGTATTTATCTGGATTTGAAACCCATTGGGAAATGGCAGAACAGTGTTCTATAAGGTGGGAACATGACTTTTTTTGTAAGGGTTAGCACAGAGGGTGGTTTCTTATGCTGGAATGTCCTGTTGAAAGGAGAAAAACATAACCTAGCCTGTTTCAGGATCTATGTGTTTCCTTGAAGTCTTAGTTTGACTATGTCACATTTAGTGCCAGTGACTCTATTTTGGTTTGGTCTGCTCTTTTGGGGCCCAGTACATGAGAGTTGCTTAAAACAAAGGCCTTCCATAATTCATTGAATACTTTTTCCCTTTTGGTCAGGTTGTCACTTAGGCGAGACTGTGATCAAGACTTAGGGCCATTCTCAGTTACTATCATTTTGGGTTTCCAGTCTCAGCATGCCATTCATAGGCTATGGTACCCTCATGGTCACACATTTATTTCAGCTCTTGTCATTCAGTTGAAGGGAGACCCTATTTGATGTTCTAGGATGGCTGCACACAAACATTTAAAACTTTTGAGAGAATACAGCACCCCACGGATACTACTACCATACCAAGAGTTTAGAGTATGCTTTTTAGCCAGGGTCCCATAAACCAACCAACTAAAAGCAAATTGATTAAAGAATGAGTTTGATAAAGAGTATGCTCATTTCAACTAAGCAGTCTCTTTATTAATCCTCTACAACTGAATATCTATAATACCCATTGTGATTTATATTTCCCTGGGCAACAAGAAGTGTCAGCTGCTGCACAGATGCTTCTCTGTTTAGACAAAAAGTAATCAAGAGAAATTATATTTTTAGCATAAGTTTCACAAGAAATTAAAGTCTGTTGTGTAACCTAGCCTTTACAGTAGAATCTGCTGTAGACACTATTATGAGGGAGACATTTCTAATTGTTGCCTTATTTACTTCAAACCATCAAAAAAAAAGGACTTAAAACATGATGCCCGTCTAGAATAGTGAAGACTTCCTGGCAATATTCTCTTTAACTCATGATGTAGTTTAAGGGGAGTGAGCCAATGTTTTGTTTCTGACTGATTATGAGGCAACATATGTACCATTAAAATTTTTCACCTATATTAGGCCTTGTTACATAATGGGTGTTAACAACTGTGGAGAGACCCTTCTGAGTTGTGAGATTATGAATCCAAGTTTCAAGGTCCCAACGTTTTGTAGCAATGTGGATGGCAATGGCAGTCATACTCTGATGTTTCCAGAAGATCCAATCTTTGGGTTCAAGGTTGTAAAGGGGTTGATTTTCTTCAGTCCGTGGACCGTCAAAAGGTTTATTTACCTGGTTAAAATACACTTTGTTATAGTGATCTACTGTTAATATTACAGTAGTTCTCTTATATGGGAAATCTATATAACCAGAAAATATGCATTGAAAATGACAACTGAATAAAATCTCTCTATAAATGTCTAAGTGGCTCGTCAGATAGCAGAATATACCTGAAGTTTTATTGTCTTCCTCCAAAAACAGGTTTGACAAACCAAACATTGGTCATAAACTATTTTAACAATTTAGAAGTCACTACACACACACACACACACACACACACACATACTTATATATGCATATATATACCCACATATTTAATTTGAAACTTTATATAATTTTCATGATGAGTTATGTAATGCATAACTTTTAATAACAAAAGCTTTAAGGACTCAGGAAGGACAAGAATCAAGCCATCTTGATTCTCCATCAGTTCATGCTTACCATTGGACTTACATCCTCTTGAATACCAGTTGTCTCTCCAATTTAAGTGCATAGCACTGATAAATCATAAGTTATCATAGGTAAATCTGACTTAGACCATGGAGTTTATTCAAATTGTATAAACAATTGAATACCGGCTAATTTTTTATTAAAGTTCCAAGAATTCTTACCCAGTTCAAATGATATGATTCTAAAGTTGTCAGAAACCTATATTCAGGGATGTTTCTCAGGGTCATTTCCATTCTTTCATGAACCTCCTAAAAGACATCATATTCTAGAGTTTTGTGTGCTTGTGAAGTTTTCATAGACTGCATTAGAATTAAGGAATTAACTGTATAAATAACTTTAAATAGTCATAAAGACACAATTGACAAGGAATTTTATGATTTCTGTGATGTATAACAATAACCACGATTGTGATTGATATTATATGCTCACATACGTTAGAATTTTAGAACTTCCATACAATTTTGGAACATATATGAGTAACATGCATTAAATATAACCAGAAAAAGGTTAAACATTATTTCTTACTTAACAATGCTTCCCATGTTGTTTAACATGTCAAATAATCCTGTTTAACTGCATCTCTTTTTGGATGCTTCAGAGGCCCACTGTAACATCTCAATGATAGAAGTCCAAAAGGACTTCATTTTGAAGCTGAAATTTGATTTTGGGAAGTCTGTCAAATATGGCAAAGGTTTAGAAAACTTGGCCAAAATAAAATCACAAGTCACCATAAAATGATAGTCATAGATTTAACCAAAGTGGTAATTAAAAGATTTTAAAAAACAAACTCCTGTACTCTGATAAAAGAAATTCTGATTTCCAAAAATAATCAAAAGACCTAAGAAATCAAAAAAGAAAAAAACGAAATCAAATAAAAAAATCAAAAATTAAAAAACCTAAAAATCAAAAGCATGAGACAGAATTGGTCTCTTCTTCTTTCTTCTTTTTTTTTTTTAGTGATTAACTCAAAAGATGAACAAAAATACTTTACTGCTTCTTCTTAATACTACACAAAACCTTCGTTTAAAAGAGAAAGCCTACTTTTAATTTGCTGTTCATTATCAGTACTAAAATTAATTTTAATAAAACCTAATAAATGTATCAAATTTGTCATCTTTTAGTCACACAAGATTTCTATAAACTTTTCATTTTACATTTTCCCCTGACTTTCTATATTCATCTTGTTTCATCTATTTTTTATTCCTTCAACTGGAAATCTTAATGTAACTTTAAACCTGACAAAATTTGTAGCACACATTTTTATGCCTTATAAATTTTCTCATCAAATGCATACTTTTCTTTTGTTTATATACTTGTTGTACAAAAGTGTTTCTCTCATATCTCACAGTTTTTAACTCTTAGTAACCCTAATTTCTAGTAAAAAAATCATAGAAAGTAATTTTAAAATGTATTATTACAGTATTTCTCAATAAAAAATATTTTATAATATTTTAGAAAACTAGTTATTCAAATTATTATTTATTAACAGATCCACATGTATTTAGCTTTTGTGTATCATATAAAAATACCATGGAATCTCCTGCATTGGAAACCCCTTCCCTACTGGACCTTGGAAGAAAAGTTTCTTTAAGACAGTCTCTCAGCCCCCACTCTGAACAGGAAAGTCCAACTGCTGTTAGGACATGGGCAAGGATCACTTTCTTACTACTTCCTCCTGAATTGTGGTGTAGAAGGGGCCCCACAGTTGAGGTTTGTACCAGAGGGGAGTCACCCAGGGGTAGAGGTCAATCCAGAGTCCACGATAGAACTCATGAGCCAAGGACATCCAGGGTTCCATCTGCACCACCATTTGTAGCCTCATGGCCTCAATTCTAGAAGAAACAACTTTGACAAGAAGGTTAAAAATGAGAGGCCCGGCCGGGCGCGGTGGCTCAAGCCTGTAATCCCAGCACTTTGGGAGGCCGAGGCGGGTGGATCACGAGGTCAAAAGATCGAGACCATCCTGGTCAACATGGTGAAACCCCGTCTCTACTAAAGATACAAAAAATTAGCTGGGCATGGTGGCGCGTGCCTGTAATCCCAGCTACTCAGGAGGCTGAGGCAGGAGAATTGCCTCAACCCAGGAAGCGGAGGTTGCGGTGAGCCGAGATTGCGCCATTGCACTCCAGCCTGGGTAACAAAAGCGAAACTCCGTCTCAAAAAAAAAAAAAAAAAAATGAGAGGCCCAAAGCCCATCAATAATAGAAGGGCTATAAGCATGCCTAGAAGAAGGTAAAGCCAGGACAGCCAGTTGCTAAACAAGCTCCACAATCCTGTTTCTTGGAGGTCTCTGGTCCTGTATTCGATTCAGTTCGCCATTACTTTAACTTCGTTTAAAACAATACCTGACTGGTTTACAAAGTAGCAGCAATCTTCTTCTAAAAAGAGACAGGTTCCTCTTCTCACTGCTGTTAGCAGATTCAGGGCTTTAAGAGTTATGTATACATAAGCCAGAAGACCCTCCGTTTTTCAGAAACTAAGGATCCAATTTTTACCTTAAATATTGTCTTAGGCTCCCAGTAACCAATGATTTCTCCCTAAATAAGCATGCAAGAAGCAAAGGAGGCAGAACCCAAAAATCCCTGAGAATTCCAAAAGCCAAATTTTACACCCCATGCAAAATGGCAATTTATTACTAGTTTCTTTCAGACCCAGTTGGATGTGAATCCTCTAACAGGATCCAAACCAGTTAATTATTCAATCCAATCTGATCTTGGTCCCATTCCAATTTCTGTCGTGACTTCCAAACTCAGTTTAGACCAGAAATTTGCTTGAAAAACTCCAGTGCTCAAAACACAAATTCATGGAGCTTTGGAATTTAAGAGAGAGCAGTTGCTTCAAGACAGCAATGGACATAGTGGGTTCAGTAAGTATCTCACTTGGTCACTCAGCTCTCCTGGGGGTCTCTGGAAACTCTACTTTGAATCCCACTTCTGACACCATCTGTTTAAAGAAAAGCTTAAGCTTAATTAAATTTAAAAGTGTTAAATTGAGCAAAGAATGATTCATAAATTGTGCAACCTCTTGAGACAGAGTAAGCTCAGAGACTTGAGTGCAGCCACATGGTGGAATATTTATGAACAGAAAAAGGAAAGTGTTGTACAGAAAATGGAAGACAGGTATAAAATATTTTTCTTTTCTTCCAAAGGAAAAGTCAAATAAGTTTATAAATTAAAACTGAAATATTGTCTACAATCTAGTGTTAGAGAAAATATTTGCATTATGAAGCAGGCAGAATAAACACATAATTCTCATGAATTAAAAACAAGTAGAAAAACATTGGAAAAGCTTATGTCATAATAGAAAATGCAAATAGAAAATACATTCTATCTAAATATTAATAAAGAGCTGAGTGTGATAGCTCATGCCTATAATAGCAGTCTGAGAGGCCAGGGCAGGTGGATCATTTGAGGTCAGGAGTTTGAGACCAGCCTGGGCAACATGGCAAAACCCTGTCTCTCCCAAAATTACAAAAATTAGCTGGCTGTGGCCGGGTACCATGGTTCATGCCTGTGATTCCAGCACTTTGGGAGGCCAAGATGTGTGAATCACCTGAGGTCAGAAGTTTGAGACCAACCTGGCCAACATGGTAAAACTCCATCTCCACAAAAATACAAAAGTAGCCAGGCATGGTGACGGAAGCTTGTAATCCCAGCTACTCAGGACGTTGAGGCAGGGAAAATTGCCTGAACCTCAAAAGCAGAGGTTGCAGCTAGATGAGATCACACCACTGCACTCCAGCCTGGATAACAGAGTGAGACTGTCTCTCAAAAGAAAAAAAAAAAAGAGAAAAGAAAAACAACTGAGCATGGTCGTGTTTGCCTATAGTCCAAAGTACTTGGGAGGCTGAGGCAGGAGAATTGCTTGAACCAGAGAGGTAGAGGTTGCAGTGAGCTGAGGTCAGGCCACTGCACTCCAGCCTGGGGGACAGAATGAGACTCCATCTCAAAAAAAAATTAATAAACAAAGTACAATTAAAACAAAGCTGAATTGGAATTTTCTTAGTCACACTGGCAAATATTTAAAAGTCTAAGACGACTGTATTTGCATGGCTTTATTTCTAGGTTTTCTATTCTCTTCCATTTGTGTATGTGTCCTGCTTTTATAACAGTACCATGCTGTTTTGGTTTTTGTAGACTTATAATACAGTTTGAAGTGTTATAATGTGATGTTGAAGCAGGCCATGTTTCCCTTAGTAACCAGACCAGTCAGTTTCCACTGGCTAACCCTTTACTAAAATTCTGATGAATGCATAAGTTAAACATTAAAGAACTGGAGAAACTGGTACATGAGTAAAAGGATTGGAATGTAAACACAAACTCATTACGACACCACCCAGGTTTTCTCAGACCCTAAATTCTGATTGAAAAATAAAAGCATTCTTACACAAACACTTCATACCAGGGTCCACTTAAGATTACTAAACTGTCTAGACCCCACATGCTAGTTAAATATTTTACATAGGTTGAATGAAACACTCCCATTTGTAGGAACACTTCCACATATAGGCAGAGAGCTTAGAATATATATAAGCACTTTAGCTATAACTTTGAGTTGGTCTGGGGAACTAATCTGATCTTCTCTCTGTGGCTGGTAACAGAAAAAAACCTCTCTTCTTTCTCAGTTTATCAGCATCTTGTAAATTGGACCACAAGATCAAACAGATGGACCCCAGTTTTGTCTGGGTAGAATATTTCTGGTTTTGTTCCTTTTGCTTAGAATTGCTTTAACTATTGGGACTCTTTTGGTTCCACATGAATTTTAGAATAGTTTTTTCTAATTCTTTGAAAAATGATATTGATGGTTTGTTGGCAATAACATTGAATCTGGATATTGCTTTAGCCAGTATGGCCACTTCAATAATATTGATTATTTCAATCCATGAGTATAAAATATTTTTCCATTCATTTGTGTCTTCTGTGATTTCTTTCAGCAGTGTTAGGTAGTTTCACCTCCTTCATGGCGTGTATTCTTAGTTATTTTAATTGTAGCTATTGTAAATGGGATTGTATTCTTAATTTGGCTCCTGGCCAAATGTTATTGGTGTACAGAGATGCAACTGATTTTTATGCATTGATTTTGTACCTGAAACTTTATTGAAGTCATCTATCAGTTCCTGAAGACTTTTAGCAGAATTTTGGAAGTATTAAAATATAGAATTATATCATCATTGAAGAGAGATAGTTTTACTCTTTCTTATCCTATTTGGATGCTTTTGTTTCTTTCTCTTGACCTATTGCTCTGGCTAGGACTTCCATTACTAGGTTGAATAGGAGAGGTGGGAGTGGGCATCCTTGTCTTATTCCAGTTTCTAAGGGGATGCTTCCAGTTTTTCCCCATATAATATTGACCATGGCTTTACAACAAATGGTTCTTATTGTTTTGAGTTATAATTTTTTATGCATAGTTTCTTGAGGATTTTTAGAAGTGATGTTGGATTTTATTGAAAGCCCTGTCTACATCTATTGACATAATCAGATGGCTTTTGGTATTTTTTATTCTGTTTATGTGTTGAATCACATTTATTGTTTTGTGTACATTGAACCATCCTTGCATTTCAGGAATACAGCATAACTGATCATGGTGAATTAATTCTTTGATGTCCTACTGAATTCTGTTTGCTAGTAGTTTGTTAAGAATTTTTGTGTCTGAGTTCATCAGAAATATTGACCTGTAGTTTTCTTTTTCTGTTGTGTTCTTGCCATATTTTCATATCAGGATGATACTGGCTTAGGACAGTGAGTTAGGGAAGACTCCTTCTTTCTCAGTTTTTAAAAATAGTTCCAACAGAATTGGAACCAACTGCTCTTTATACATCTGGTAGAATGTGACTGTGAATCCATCTGGTTCCAGGGTTTGTTTTGATTGGTACATTTCTTTTTGCAGATCCAACCTCAGAAATTGATATTGGTCTATTCAGGGTTTCAATTTCTTCCATATTCAATCTTGTGTGTTTCCAGAAATTTATTCATTTCCTCTAGATTTTCTGGTTTGTGTGCACAGAGGTGTTCATAATAATCTCTGAGGATCTTTTTGTATTTCTGTGGGACTAATGTAATATCACCTTTATTGTTTGTGACTGTACTTATTTGGAACATTTCTTTTTTTCCTCTGTTAGTCTAGCTAGTGGTCTAACAATCATATTTATCCTTTCAAAAACCTTTTAGTTGGTTGATTCTTTGTATGGATTTTGGGGTCTCATCATTCAATTTGACTCTAATTTTAGTTATGTTTTTTCTTCTGCCAGCTTTATGGTTTGTTCATTTTTCTTTTTCTATATCCTCTAGGTGTGATGTTAAATTATTAAGCATAGATGTTTCTTTTTGCTGTAGTGCTGAGATAACTGGATAGCCACATGTATAAGAATAAAACTAGATTCACCTTTTAATATATACAAAAATTAACTTATGGTGGCTTAAAATTTAAACATAAGACCTCAAACTATAAAAATTTTAGAAGAAATCCTAGGAAATGTCATTCTGAACATCAGCCTTGGAAAAAAATTTATGATGAAGTTCTCAAAAGCAATTGAAACAAAAACTAAATTGACAAGTGAGACCTACTACAAAGCTTCTGCACCACAAAAGAAAAATGAACAGAATAAACAGACAACCTACAAAATGGGAGAAAATATTTATAGAGTGTGCATCCAACAATGGTCTAATATCCAGAATCTATAAGGAACTTAAACAATTCAACAATCAAAAATAAAGTAGCCCCATTAAAAAGTGAGTGAAATACAGAAACAGACACTTCTCATAAGAAGATACACGACTGGCCGACAAACATATGAAAGCATGCTCAATATCAGTAATCATTAGAGAAATGCAAATCAAAACCACAGTGAAATGCCATCTCATGCCAGTTACAATGGCTATCATTATAAATTCAAAAAATAACAAAAACTGGTGAAGTTGCAGAGAAAAGAAGACACAGATACACTGTTGGTTGGAATGTAAGTGAATTCAGCCACTGTGGAAAGCAGTTGTTTGATTTCTCATAAAACTCAAAGTAGAACTACTAAACAACCCAGAATTCCCATTACTAGGTTATTTTCAAGAGAAAATGAATTGCTCTACCAAATAACACATTCACTCATGTGTTCATCATAGCACTGTTCACAATAGCAAAAGCATGTAGTCAACCTAGGTGCCCAAG
Organism: Callithrix jacchus; assembly: GCF_049354715.1. Lineage (NCBI taxonomy): Eukaryota > Metazoa > Chordata > Mammalia > Primates > Cebidae > Callithrix > Callithrix jacchus. The sequence goes on from NC_133504.1 coordinate 164,511,857, forward strand.
AATGGTAGACTGATTAAATAAAATGTGTTACATGTACATCATGGAATACTATGCAGCCATAAAAAGTACAAAACTATGTTCTTTGCAGCAGCAAAGATGCAACCGGAGGTCATTACCTTAAGTGAATTAATGCAGGAATAGAAAACAAAATACTGCATGTTCTAACTTACAAGTGGGCACTAAACATTGGTTACTCATGGATGTAAAGATGACAACAATAGACACTAAGCACTGCTAATGGAAGAATGGGGAAGGAAGTAATAGGTAGAAATACTAATAGTTGGGCATTATGCTCACTACTTGGGTGATGGAATCAATTGTAGCCCAATCCTCAGCATCATGCAATAAACCAATACAACAGACCTGCACCTATAAACCCTTATTCTAAAATAAATGTTGAAATTATTTTAAAAATAAAAAAAATATATAAAAAATTAAATGTTGACAGAATTTTACAGTATGGCTCTCCATATACTGCTGTGAAGGTTGCCATTTTAACCACCAATTTGGAATTCAGTTTATTAATATCTTTGTTAGTTATCTGTGACTGAATAAATTACCACAAACTTGACGCCTTAAGACTACAGATATTTATCATCTCCTAGTTCTGAGGGCAAGAAATCCAAAATTAATATTATTGGGCAAAAATAAAAATATTGGAAGATTAGATACCTTCCAGAAGCTCCACAGGGGAAAATTCATGTCTTACCTCTTCCAGCTTCTAGCAGCTGCCAGCAATCTTTGGCTATGACTGCATCACTGAGGTGTTCAAACTGCCATCTTCAATTGTCTGTTCTGTATTTTCACCTTCTCTTTGTCTTCATTCTGTCTCCTTCTTCTAATGATATATGTGATTGCATTTAAGACTCAGTGTAAAATTTTAGGATAAATTTCCCATCTAAATTATTTATCTTAATGGAATCTGCATAAACCTTTTTCATATGTAAGTTCCAGGAATCAGGATCTGATATGTTTGGTGATTATTATTCCACCTACTACAATTGCCATACAAATTTTCAAAGTGTGTACCTAATGACTCCATAATTATACTTTCTAATGGCTTACTGAGAATAAACATTTAAGGTGCATGATAATAATACATATACACACACAATTGCTTACTGATACGATCTTTTAATGTGAAAATCAGACTGTATCTAAAGGTTTACAGAAAGAATAACTTAATAAGTAGTTACAATGTGGTAGCTATGTGTGAACCCATATGGAAAGTAAAAGGGAGATTAAAAAAATTGTGAATTAAGTATCATATATGTAAATAAACAGAAATGATAATATGTGTTTCCATTAAGACTACATATGATTCAACTATATAAACAGAAAAACTTAAATTACAATAAAATGTTTGTTCAGGAGTAGATGTGTATTTGAAAGGATTTATACTACACCAATAAAAGAGGCTTTTTTTTTTTGAGAAACAACTGGAACTGGAAATGAAGAGGGAGTGGTCCAAAGACATGTTAGATTTAATTGTAATGTTTAAAAGCTTACATTTGAGTAAAGAGTATGGACCTTTATTCTGTCTTTCAACTGCAAGAAATTAGAGTTTTTAAAATTATTTCCTAAGAGGCCTTTAGAACTTCGTGTTTTGCTTTGGATTTTTTATAAATCCACTTCAGCCTTCTATTATCTGTCTTTATTAAATGGTGCTCAGCAGCCACCACCATGTGGCTACCAGTTCCCTCATCCCTCTCCAGCACCAGTGAGACTGCATTAGCCAGTGTGTCTCACTTCACTGATATTTTATCCAGGTTACCAACCAATTTTAACAGTCATATTGCCACACCTGCTGAGGCCATCAATACCTCAGCTATTACAAGTAATGGTATTGTCATTGCTAGCCAGCCAAAAGTCAGCAATCTCAACATCTCTTTTTAGAAACTATTCCCTGTAATTCTGGCAACAAATATCTTATTTACTTTGGGGGTCCTAGAAACAGATTTTGAAACAAATAATTGCACATGGAAGGCCTAGTAGGGATAATATTTAGATGGTTCCAGGAGCTAGGATACAGAATAGTGCATAAAGAGAAGCTTCCTGGTAATGCAATTGCAATGGAGTCATCAGCTGACTCTATGAGAAGCTCTGCACTTCTGCACTTGAGATGGCTCTTTACAGTTATCTCAAATTGAAGCTAGGATTCTGGGACCTTGTTTCCTTTTAGTAGCCTCTTCTCAGCAGGGAGACATTTCCTGGAAGGAACATAAATAAGATGATGTAGTTCTCTGTAGTCAAGGGCAATTCACAATGAGGGGCCCTGCTGCGGTCTTCAACAGCTAATACTTGTATTAATGAGGAATAAAGACAGTTCATAATAGAGGCAGCACAATATTCATTATCCAAGAAATGCTTTTTTCCATGTTTTGAAATTCTAGTCACTCTCTGATTTACTGTTTCCAGTTTTAATAATATATCCTCATATAAAATCAAATTTAATAAAATAATCATATTCTTATCATATAGCACTTTATTATCTCCATTGTAATATAATTTCCTAATTTATGCTTTTTAAAACAATTAATTCAAGCAGATACAGAATATTCATTCCAGTCTTATACTTGTTCCATATTGAACTTCTGGACTTCCACTTGGAACTGCCATCATCACAGTTGATAAGAAAGCCATTATCTCAATTTATGAGGCCAGAGTCCTTGGAATCATGCATGGTTTTTCCTTCTCTCACGCCTCATATATAATGTGTTGGTCAATCATTTTGGCTCTCTCTTCAAAATGAATTCGCTTCTCCATTGTAACCATAGTGCTTTAAGCCAACACCAACAATTACTTGATTTATTGCAATTATCTTCTTAACAGACCCTCTGCTTCTCTCCTTACATATGGGACATCAATTCTCAACACAAAGACCCAGTCAACCTTACAACAATTAAGGCAGATCATGAAAATATCCTGAACAAAATTCTGCAAGTGCTCCCCATTTCATTGTGGGTGAAAGAGAAGTTGGGTCTATAAGCTCAAAACAGTCTGTTTCCACTTATATCCTTGATCTCTTGTCTACACACTCTCCACTCACTTCACCCATTCTACTCCAACTATACCACTATCCTTGCTGCCTCTTCATCACACCAGGCATATATTTGATTTAGAGCTTTAAATTAGATGCTCCTCTGCCTGGAATTCACTTACTCCAGCTACCTACCTAACAGTTTCACCTACAAAAGCCCTTACCAAAAGGCTATGTTAGCAAGGTAGCTAATCTGTAGCAATCTATTTAAAATTGAAATTTCCTTCTCAGCATAGTACATCTGACTCACCTATCTTTATTTGGCAATTACTCGTGGGGGGGGTTGCCTGTTTTTGTCACCTTTTCCTACATCTTTTAACTTTTGAACAACTATACAACTGACCTATTAATTATTTTCATTATTTTTTATCTGTTATTTTCCTGTTTGATTGTAGCTCCCATAAAGGCATGAATTAATATTACTTAACTGATATATCTCCACAACCTAAAACAGTGCTTGGTACATAGTAGGTATTCAATCCAAGTATTTAAGTACATGAATTGCTCAATTATACCACCTGACCCCTAAGATTTTTTCTCTATTTTAATTCACAGCAAAAGCTTCTTCCTACATGTGAACATTTTTCTTATATAAATCTCCAGTGAATCAAGCTATCCAGGGATAACAGTCAGGAAAATGTCTTTAGTTTGTTTTATGCCTCACAGGTAATTCTGATAGTAAACTCAGATTAATCACTTCGTTGTAGTATAAAATTATGAGCTGATACTCTCTTCAAATTACTTTACATATACCAGATGGCAAAAAAAAAACACAGACTATTTGTAAAGAAATAAAATGTACATGTTTAGACGAGAACATCAGTAAAACTGTCATTAGAAGGAAATAATATGCCCCAAACTCGAAGCTATAAAAAGCTGACATGTGTAGATTTTCTTTCTTAATATTATTATCACTGATATTTTACTTTACATATTTAATATAAGATGACTGAATTTATTGTAGTGGTACATGTAAGATGGGGCATATATTGATTTCATACATAGATAATGAATGAACTTCTTTCCTCCATCTATTACATGCATAGTTTAATAGAGGGAGGTGCTTTGATCCAATATGTCATATGAAATGGCAGATCTTATAATAAATGTATATTCTGTTGTAATGGCCAAAATAACTGAACAGGCTTTATGGAGGGATGTAAGATAAGCCTACACAGCAGAAAACATCACTGATGTAAGATAAGCTACATAGCAAAAAAAAAAAAAAAAGAAAAATCCTTGCAACTGACTCTTTAAAAAAAATGGTTAAAATATATTATTTAGAATAGGGTCTAAAGACATTTCAGGAAGAGAGAAAATCAAGGATAGAATAATCTCTGATTGGTGAGATGTTCCATAAGGCTTAAAGATGGTATCTGTTCCATGTTTATTGGCATAGGACGGAAAAGGGAATTGGGGTCAGGACTTCCTCATTGTAAAATGGATCCATCATATAACATCACAAGACTTTTTTTTTATAGTTTCAGAAAGAATATTAAGGGTAAAATTTTGCACAGCTCAATTATAAATATTTTCATGGTAAACACGTAATTATCTCTCTGAACAGAAGCTTAGTAATTGCTGACAACTGTCAACCCAACAGGACATTTTCTCTTTTTTCTGTCAACAAAGAGTGGAGATAAGTTTGAACAATGATATTACATGCACAACTATACATTTTTTAAGATTACAGATTTAATCTTACAGATTTAAATCCAGAAACAACAACCCTGAATTGAGAAAATAAGCCATATCATGGAACCAACTTCTGCTCACTTATCAAGCAAAATGCTTAGCATGTGGCCCAAGCATCAAGAGACATGCCACTTAAGTATCAATATATATTCATAGGGAAAAGCTCTGGACATTTTTCTACTTATTATAAAAGTTTAGTAGTAAGAGAGGATTACTGAAAAATAAAGGGCAAAATTACTTGAAACAACCGTTCTGTTGTAAAACAGATAAATAGATATTATAGGTTAACGACCATTTTAACTCTCTTTCACTGTATTTATTTCTCTCACTTCCCTTTCCCTATTCCCTGCCTTTGCCTTTCTCTTTGGCCTGCCAGTCTGGTATTACTATCATTTTGACAACACAAGGACTTTTAAAAGTAGCAAAGTGTAGCAGCCGTCTGTTCCTCAACTTTGTTAGTAGGCTTAAATGCACTGTGTGTTTCAGATCAAATGGTTTTACCTTTTAAAATTTTTTAACTGAAGGAGATTTTGTTGAGCTCTTGTGACTCACCAAAGATTTTGGCATAAAAGTGTTAGCAGCAGTTGCCCGAGGGCAGCCACTGGGGGTAGAAATAGAAACTTACACAGCACTACTTGATCCAACCCTTAAAAATCGTTCTGCAAGTTATCAAAAAATAGTTTCAAAGCAACTGAGAATACATTTCTATAGGCATAAAATCCTGTGCAAGAGAATCAGCTTAATCAAGACCCAGTGGGAGGGGGAGACTAGTAAAAGGTCTATTGCCAAAGGCACAAAGGAGAGTAGCATCTTGACATCTTACCTGGCTTGAAAGCATGGGAAAATAGAAAATGGACATGGATACCATGATTTTTATAGTAGACATGCACAGATATAGCCAAGTATGCAATTGCATCATTCAGGAATCTCCAGAGAAAGAGAACCAATAAGAGACCTCCCCCATCCATATATCTCTCTCTCTATATGTATGAACAAGACTGTACAAGCACACATACACACACAAAAAAAATGGAGCAATTGTGGGGACTGGCCAGTCTATAGTATGTAAGGCAGGCTGGAAGGCTGCAAATTCAAATTCAGGGCTCGTGTTGCAGTCTTAAATATGAATTCTCAAGGGCAGCAGCTGGCTGGACATTTAGGCAGGGTTTCTATGTTGCAGTCTTGAGGAAAATTCCTTCTTTGGAAAACCTCAGTCTTGTTCTTAAGGTTATCAACTGATTAAGGCCCACTCAACTTATAGAGGTTAATCAGTTTTACTATATCTCTACAGATTTAAATGTTAATTCTACCTAAAAACGACAGTGTATCTAGAAAGGTGTTTGATAAAACATCAGGGCACCATAGCTTAGACAAGTTGTCATGTTACACTAACCATCAAAACAATTAACATTAATGATATTTAGGTTCTAAAATAATTATTATTGACTTATAGTGCCTAATAGAGCAAGTTGGTCTTAGCATCTACCTATCATTTGAGTGAGATATTCTCACTCACCCCTATCTGTGAGCCTCAGAAAAGCCAGTGTCTGAAAGAAAGCTCCCACCACCATCCATACAAATATGAGGGTTAATTTGCCCAAATTAGATATCTGGATATCACCACCTCACACTTGGATTTACTGACTTCTTGTAGCCAGTATTCCCATGTGGATTTCTGATCTCCATTGCTTCGATGACCTCTTGACCAGTGGACAATCTGTGGGTTTTAGGGAGATCAGGCTTTTGTCTTTCTTCACAGTTCCATCCCAAACAAACAACTCTCCTAGAATGGATGCACACGTTTTTATTTAATATTTTGTTGCATGTTTGTATTCTGAATCTTTTCTGTACTCTTAATTACTGGGTTATCACAGCATTGATTTTATTCATTTTTAAAACTTACATGAAAGGTATACATTGGCATCAACTTCAACCCGTTTTTGAAAACAATGATTTTTCTGTTTCAAAGGAAAACTGAAACAAATATCAGGCACTATTTTATATTTTTAGGAAACAGAAGGAACTTTAAAATTATGCATGTGCTTTAATAATAAACATTATTTACTAAATGATTTTTTCAATCTGGGAGTATCTCTTTGGAAAAAAAGTCAGGGCTGGATGCTAAGGCTCACACCTGTAATCCCAGCAACTGGGAGGCTGAGACAAAAGGATCACATAAGCCCAAAATTTGAGACCACCATGGGCAACATGGGAAAATCTCATCTCAACAAAATTACAAAAGTTAGCCAGGTGTGGTGGAATCGTCTGGTAGTCCCAACTACTAGAAAGGTTGAAGTGGAAAGACCTCAGGGGCCAGGGAGGTTGAGCCTTCAGTGAGCCAAGACTGCCACTGCACTCCAGCCTAGGCATCAGAGTGTGACCCTAAGTATTAGTCCATTTTCATGCTGCTGGTAAAAACATCCAAGAGACTTTATAATTAAGGAGATTTAATAGACTCACAGATCCACACAGCTGCAGAGGCTTCACAATCATAGTGGAAGGTAAAAGGCACCACTTACATGGTAGCAGTCAAGAGAGAATGAGAGCCAAGCAAAAGAAGAAACCCCTTATAAAACCATCGGATCTCATGAGACTTATGCACTACCACAAAACAGTATGGGGAAAACTGCCCTGTGATTCAATTATCTCACACCAAGTTTCTCCCACAACACATGGTAATTATTGGAACTACAACTCAAGATGAGATTTGGGTGGGGACACAGTCAAACCATATCATTGCACCCAGCCCCTCCAAAATCTCATGTCCTCACTTTTCAAAATCAATCACCCCTTCCCAACAGTCCCCCAGAGTCTTAACTCATTTCATTATTTACTCAAAATTCCACAGTTCAAACTCTCATCTGAGACAAGGCAAGTCCCTTCTGCCTGAGTCTGTAAAATCAAAACAAGTTATTCACTTCCTAAATACAGTGGAGGTACAGACATTGGGGAAATACAGCCATTCCAAATGGGAGAAGTTGGCCAAACATGGGGCTAATGGTACTTTGCAAGTCCAAAATCCATAGGGGCAGTCAAATCTTAAAGCTCCAAAATTATCTCCTTTGACTCCATTTCTCATATCCAGGAAATGCCAGTGCAAGAGGTAGATTCCCATAGTCTTGGCACAATCCATCCCTGTGGCTTTGCAGGGTACAACCACATTCCTGGCTGCTTTTGCAGGCTAGCATTGACTGCCTGTGGCTTTTCCAGGAACAGAGTGCAGTCTGTCAGTGGATCCACCATTCTTGGGTCTGGAGGATGGTGGTGGCCCTCTTCTCAATATCCGCTGGGCAGTGGTACAGTGGAGACTCTGTGTGAGGACTTCAATCCCATGCTTCCCTTTTGCACTGCCCTAGCAGAGGTTCTCCATTAAGACCCAAAACCTGCAGCAAGCTTCTGCCTGGACATCCAGGCATTTCCATATGTCATTTGAAATCTAGGTGGAGGTTCCCAAACCTCAATTCTTGATTTTGATGCACCCACAGGCTCAACACCATGTGGAGGCTGCCCTAGCAGAGTTTCTTCAGGAAGACAAACTTCTGCCTGGACATCCAGGTATTTCCATATGTCCTTTGAAATCTAGGTGGACGTTCCCAAACCTTAGTTCTTGATTTCTGTGCAGCCACAGGTTCAGACCACATGGAGGGTGGGGGCTTTTACCCTCTGAAGCCATGGTCCTAACTATACCTTGACCCCTTTTAGTCATGGCTAGAGTGGCTGGGACACAGGGTACTAAGTCTCTAGGTTGCACACAGTAGGGTGTCCCTGGATCCACCTATGAAACCATTTATTTTTTCTCCCAGGCCTCTAGGTCTTTCATGGGAGGGGCTGCAGAAAAGGTCTCTGACATGCTCTGGGGACATTTTCCCAATTGTCTTGGTGATTAACATTGGCCTCCTCATTACTAATGCAAATTTCTGCAGCCAGCTTGAATTTCTACTCAGAAAGTGGATTTTCTTTTCTATCACCTCATCAGGCTGCTAATTTTCCAAACTTTTATGTTCTGTTTTCCTTTAAAACTCAGTGATATTAACAGAACCTAAGTCGCCTATTGAATACTTCGCTGCTTAAAAATTTATTCCACCAGATACCCTAAAACATCTCCCTCAAAAACAAAGTTCCACAGGTCTCCAGTTTCCAACCAGTTCTTTTCTGAGACCATGTCAGTCTGAACTTTATTGTCTGTATCACTATCAGCATTTTGGTCAAAGCCGTTTAATGAGTCTTTAGGAAGTCCCATACTTTTCCACAACTTCCTTTGTTCTGAGCCCTCCAATTTTCTAGGAAGTTCCTAACTTTCCTAGAAAGTTTCCACACTTTTCTAACTTCCTCTGAGCCCAAACTGTTCCAAACTCTGCCTGTTACCCAGTTCCAAAGTTGATTCCACATTTTCAGGAATTGTTACAGCAGTACCTCACACTGACAGTATTAATTAACTGTATTAGTCCATTTTTTGCACTGCTCTTAAAGACATACTCAAGACTAGATAATTTATAAAGAAAAAGAGGTTTAATAGATTCACAGTTCATGTGTCTGAGGAGGCCTCACAATTATGGCAGAAGGCAAAAGGCACATTTTACATGGCAGCAGGCAAGAGAAAATAAGAGTCAAGTGAAAGAGGATAGCCCTTATAAAACTAACAGATCTTTTGAGACTTATACACTATCATAAGAACAGGATAGGGGAAATAGTTTCCATGATTCAGTTATCTCCTACCAGCTCCCTCCCATAGCACCTGGAAATTATGGGAGCTACAACTCAAGATGTGATTTGGATGGGAACACAGCAAAACCATATCATCTTGTCTCTATTAATTTATTTTAGATAGAGTCTCTGCCATCCAGGCTGGGTTGCAGTGGTGCAATCTCTGCTCACTGCAATCTCAGCCTCCCAGGTTGAAGTGGTTCTCTTGTCTTAGCCTCCCTAGTAGCTGAGATTACATTTGTGCACCACTACGCCCAGATATATTTATATGATATTATTACATTTTGTATTTTTAGTAGAGATGGGGTTTCACCATGTTGGCCAGGCTGGTCTGTAACTCCTGACAAGTTATTCAAATGACTTGGCCTCCCAAAATTTTGGGATTCACTCTGACTTTAAAAAGTAAAAATAAAAATTTTTAAATAATTAAAATAATAAACATTCAGGAGGGAAAACATATTTTGCCCTTTTTAAATTTCCTTCATTTTAATTTTGAAATACCTCCCAAGCCTGCATTTTATTATATATATTATTATAGTATTATATATTCTATTATAATTATATTATCATATTATTAATGTGGATTAACACATACACACATTTACTAAGCTTCTCCTCTACACTGCAGATTCACCCCATCATTAAAAGCAAGTGTGTGGTATTATATACGTATATATATATATATATATATATATATATATATATATATATATATAAATAATATATAAATACATACACACACATAATACAGTTATGTATGTATGTGTATGTGCTTATATCTACATATATATGTAGATATAAATGCATACACACTTCCTTTTAATGGTGGGGATGGATATATATATATATATGAAGCGTGTATGTATGTGTGTATATATAATATACATGTGTATATTATATATACACACTTTTTAAATATATATATAAAATACTTTATGAATGTTTGTGATGTCATTTATGCATGTGAGATGTACATAAAATATTCAGAAACATATTATTTTGCATTCGTGCTATAAAAATTGAAAAATTAATTATAAAGATTCTGTCCTTCAAAATCTTCACTTCCTTTCTAGGCAAACTCTGTTCATTTCATAGGAGAAGGATAATAATAATAATAATAAAAAGCCAGTGACACTAGTCTTCATTTTGTTTTTTAGTTCACTGTTGCAATGTATTTTAATAATCCTCTGGCCAAGCCCTAAGCCCTGATTTCAGTCATGAACGTTCCTTTGTCATCAACAGTGATCTCATTGTAAAAGGATGAGTTGCCCTTTCTTTCTCTCTTTATGAAAACAGGGCATAGTTTCCCCATAATAATTCCATACTTGGATTTGATATTTTGAATTTTCTGCTCATCTTCATCCCTTTGTTCCAGCTTATTTAAACAAATTATGGAAGGGAAATGAATCATAGTTTTGCATCTGAATTATGACTAACCCTGATTTTTTCAAAGTAAGTCGGTATTAATTTGTAAATTGAATTTTAAAAAAAGAGATGAGCATCAATTTCACCTTTCCTGTCATTTAATAAGCTACCTTAAAATTCCATGAAATTAAAAAATTTTACTTATGTACAATATAATCACAAAGAAAATGAAAGCAAACCAATAATAAAATTAATTGTAGCAGACAGCACAATTAGGCATTATCTACCCACAAAATGTAAACACCCATTTCCAAAAAGGGAGGTCTAATTGTCACTTAACTTTCTTCCTGGCTGTCACTCAGGAGTATTATATACATTATAATTGTCAGAGAAATAAATCTGAGGACATAGTAAACAGGAATCACTGACTAGGTTACCTCAAATTAATGCTAACACAAGACAGTACACACACAATAGTTTCAAATATGATTTGGAATTTTGTTGTGGTTACAGTTTGTACTGAAAGAGATACTTTTAATCAGGATTCTAAACCGCAGAATGTTTGAAACTTTGAGATAGATAGTTATATATATATATATATATATATAAAATTGCACTTTAGGTTTTGGGGTATATGTGCAGAACATGCAGAATTGTTGCATAGGTACATACATGGCAAGGTGGTTTGCTGTCTCCATTTCCCCATCACCTATATCTGGCATTTCTCCCCATGTTATCTCTCTTCAACTTCCCTACCCCCAGCTGTCCCTCCCCTAGTCGCCCTCAACACATCCCAGTGTGTGATGCTCCCCTCCCTGTGTCCATGTGTTCTCATTGTTCAACACCCACTTATGAGTGACAACATGCAGTGTTTGATTTTCTGTTCTTGTGTCAGTTTGCTAAGAATGATGGTTTCCAGATTCATCCATGTCACTACAAAGGACATGGACTCATCTTTTTTATAGCTGCATAGTATTCCATGGTGCATATGTGCCACATTTTCCTTGTCCAGTCTATCATCGATGGGCATTTGGGTTGGTATCAGGTCTTTGCTATTGTAAACAGTGTTACAATGAACATTCATGTGCATGTGTCCTTATAGTAGAATGATTTGTAATCCTTTGGATATATACCCAGTAATGGGATTGCTGGATCAAATGGAATTTCTATTTCTAGGTCCTTGAGGAATCACTACACTGTCGTCCACAAACTTTTAACTAATTTGCACTCCCACCAACAGTGTAAAAGTGTTCCTATTATTAATGAGAGACTTCCCAGTTTTTTATAGGATGTTTAACAGCATTCTTGGACTCTATCTACTAGATAACAATAGCATACACTTTTGTTCCCAAGTAGTAACAACCAAAAATGTCTGTAGATACTCCTAAGTTTTCTTGGGGAAAAACAATCCTTTTTATAACTATTACTTTAAGTTAATTTAAAAAACTAACCTCCAACATTGAGCCATACAGTGAATATAGAAGAATAATAAAATTAAGAAATCAGTGTGCTAGTATTTACAGAAAACAAGCATGAGGTACAGATCTCTAAAACACATTATGTATTGAGACAGATATTTTACAGATCTAAATTTACCATCAGTCTCTGAAGAACGCTGCAATTAAAAGATCAAAATTCATATAAAACTTTTCTCTAGCATATAAAAAACACTAAAACAAAATATTTTGTAAATAAACTTCAAAAAAGAGGGTCAGTGTTTTCTCATCTATAAACTAGCCTGACAGAATTTTCAAGGAAGAGAATGCAAAGTAGCCAACAGATTTTTTTTCACATTATCATCAGTTTCGAAAAAGAAAATTACAAAATATACTCTAATTATATCAATTAAGTACAAATTGAGTAATGAGCTTTGCTTGAAGCCATTTATTTTCTGGTTTATGAAGAGGGCAGTGGTTAAACAATAATTATTTGTATGACATGAAAACCATAAAGTAGAGTTTGTTTATAATTATAATTCTGGACATTAGATTTTTTTTATTGTACTTTAGGTTCTGATGTACATGTGCACATCATGCAGGATTGTCACATAGGTACACACATGGCAATGTGGTTTGCTGCCTTCATCCCCCTATCACCTACATCTGGCATTTCTCCCCATATTATTCCTCCCTGACCTCCCCACTCCCCTCCCTTGACTACCCCCCAGTCATTAGGAAATCACTGTCCCTCCCTTGGCCATCCCCCTATCATTAGGAAAACGTGTGTCCAGAGAGATTGCATGTCTACAGACATTCATGGTTTGTTGCTATTTTTAATTCTTTCTATATTTTTCTCCTTGAGAAGTTCAATTCTTATATCAGAAGTGAAGAAGACACTTCACTTTATTTAATAGCATGTTTTGGAGGGTTTACTATTATTATTATTATTATTATTATTGTTCTTAATAAACACAACCAATCTAACCCAACAGAGATTAAAGTGATTACTGGCTTCAGTAATATCAATTTGCGAAATGAACATTCTTCCTTTAAAAAAAAAAAAGACTTTTTAAAGGAAGGTACAGTCCTTATTTGTCCATGAAATAATACATACTTTTTATAGTGATTTTATTATCACAAAACAGTATATGAAGGAGTAAATTAACTGCTTGTTTCATATATGATTTATCAAAAAGCAATGATTTTTAATCAAAACTGTTAAAAAGACAATACGTGTTGTGGTTTTTTGTTTGTTTACTTGTTTGTTTTTATTGTACTTTAAGATCTGGAGTACATGTGCAGGTTGTGTAGGATTGTTACATAGGTATACAAGTGCCATGGTTGTTTGTTGCATCCATCTTTCCATCACCTATATTAGGTATTTCTCTTAATGTTATCTCTACCCAATCCACCCCCACATTATCCCTCTCCCACCACTCCATCCCCCAACAGGCCCCAGTGTATGATGTTTCCTTCCCTGCATCCACGTGTTCTCATTGTTCAACACCCACTTATGAGTGAGAACATGTGGTGTTTGGTTTTCTGTTCTTACGTCAGTTTGGTGAGAATGATCGTTTCCAGCTTCATCCATGTCCCTGCAAATGACATGAACTCATCCTTTTTATGGCTGCAGAGTATTCCATGGTGTATATGTTCCATATTTTCTTTATCCAGTCTATCACTGATGGTCATTTGGGTTGGTTCCATGTGTTTGCTATTGTAAACTGTGCTGCATTAAACATATGCATGCATGTGTCTTTATAATAGGATGATTTATAATCCTTTGTATATATACCCAGTAATGGGATTGCTGGGTCAAATGGTATTTCTATTTCTAGATTCTTGAGGAATCGCCACACTGTCTTCACAGTGGTTGAATTAATTTACACTGAGACCAATAGCATAAAAGCATTCCTATTTCTCTACATCCTCTCCAGCATCTGTTGTCTCCTGATTTTTTAATGATTGCCATTCTAACTGGTGTGAGATGGTACCTCAATGTGGTTTTTATTTGCATTTATTTAATGACCTGTGATGATGAGCATTTTTTCATAGGTTTCTTGGACTCACATATGTCTTCTTTTAAAAAGTGTCTGTTCATATCCTTTGCCCACTTTTGAATGGGTTTGTTCTTTTTCTTGCAAATCTGTTTTAGTTCTTTGTAGAATCTGGATATTAGCCCTTTGTCAGATGGGGTAGATTGCAAAAAATTTTCCCATTCTTTTGATTGCTAATTCACTCTAATGATAGTTTCTTTTGCTGTGCAGAAGCTCTTAAGTTTAATTAGATCCAATTTGAGTATTTTAGCTTTTATTGTCATTGCTTTTGGTATTTTATTCATGAATTCCTTGCCTATGCCTATGTTCTGAATGGTATTGCCTAGGTTTTCTTCCAAGGTTTTTAATGGTGTTAGGTCTTACGTTTAAATCTTTAATCCATCTGGAGTTAATTTTTGTATAATGTATAAGGAAGGGGTCAAGTTTCAGCTTTCTGAAGATGGTTAGCCAGTTTTCCCAACACCACTGTTAATTAAACAGGAAATCCTTTCCCCATTGCTAGTTTTTGTCAGGTTTGTCAAAGATCAGATGGTTGTAGATGTGTGGCTTTACTTCTGAGGCCTCTGTTCTGTTCCATTGGTCTATATCTGTGTTTTGGTACCAGTACCATGCTGTAATACTGTAGGCTTGTAATACAGTTTGAAGTCAGGTAGCATGATGTCTCTAGTTTTGTTCTTTTTTACCTAGGATTGTCTTGGCTATGCAGGCTCTTTTTTGGTTCCATATGAGGTTTAAGATGGGTTTTCCTAGTTCTGTGAAGGAAGTCAATTGTAGCTTGATATAGATAGCATTGAATCTATTAATTACTTTGAACAGTATGGTCAGGTTGACCATACTGATTCTTTCTAACCATGAGCATGGAATGTTTTTCAATCTGTTTGTGCTCTCTCTTATTTCTTTAAGCAGTGGTGTTTGTTTTTGAGACAGAAGCTCTCTGTATCTCCCAGGCTGGAGTGCAGTGGTGCACTGTAACTTCTGCCCTTTGGGTTCAAGCCATTCTCCTGCCTCAGCCTCCCAAGCAGCTGGGATTACAGGTGCCCTCCACCACACATTA
The DNA here is from genome assembly GCF_049354715.1 of Callithrix jacchus. Classification (NCBI taxonomy): domain Eukaryota; kingdom Metazoa; phylum Chordata; class Mammalia; order Primates; family Cebidae; genus Callithrix; species Callithrix jacchus. The sequence continues at coordinate 164,527,211 of NC_133504.1, forward strand.
CTAATTTTTGTGTTTTTAGTAGAGACAGAGTTTCACCTGTAATATTTTGGGAAATATTAGTCCCTAAAATATTGTGACAAAGCTTAATGTGAAACATGCAACATCACATTAACAAGCTTCCAACCTCCCATTTTCTAACTACAGTTACTGTAGTGTCCTTCTATAATGTCCTAGGTTATGGCACTTTGTGATATTTAATCAAGGAGTGCCTCCCCAGTACCCAGGCATTTCTAAGAATTTCCCTGCAAGAAGGAGCTGACAGAGGATTCCTCATGAGGTACCTCAAAGGTAACATTGTGAAGATTCATCATGCAGGACAGGCATCACTTCCACTGAGCAGATGGCTGCCAAGATTACACTGACAGAAAGGATGAATTTCCCACACCTGAGAAGAATAGGCATTTTTAGTAGAGACAGAGTTTCAGCAAGTTGACCAGGCTGGTCTCGAAATCCTGACCTCAGATAATCTGCCCACTCAGCCTCCTTAAGTATTGGGATTACAGGCATGAGCCACCATGCACACCTGGCAATATGTGTCTTTAACTGTAAAGATTCAAAGAGGCGGCCAGGCGCGGTGGCTCAAGCCTGTAATCCCAGCACTTTGGGAGGCTGAGATGGGTGGATCACGAGGTCGAGAGATCGAGACCATCCTGGTCAACATGGTGAAACCCCGTCTCTACTAAAAATACAAAAAATTAGCTGGGCATGGTGGCGCGTGCCTGTAATCCCAGCTACTCGGGAGGCTGAGGAAGGAGAATTGCCTGAACCCAGGAGGCAAGGGTTGCAGTGAGCCGAGATCATGCCATTGCACTCCAGCCTAGGTAACAAGAGCGAAACTCCGTCTCAAAAAAAAAAAGATTCAAAGAGGTAAGATAAATTACAATGCAATTCTTTTCAAATAAATTGTATTCTGTAAACGAATTTCTTTCCATTTGCTTTGTATTAGCCATACTGCTTTTTTTAATTCTATGAAATTCTTCTGATGAAATTACTGGCATAATTCAAATTATGATGTGAAGAATTAGTTAACAAACAGAATAGTGTCTAATACATGTCATGTGTTGTGCTGCTTAAATTGTAATTAATCATAGGAAACTATAGGATAGAGGATGATTGGTAATCTTGGAATAAAATGTTATCAGATTAAATTATTTGTTATTAAAAAGGAGAGTTTTTCACCTGTCAAAATCTGGAAGGATTTTCTTTCTAACAAAAATTCAGAGAATATAAGCTTCTTCCATTGGTTCAACACTACAATATCAACACCCTTATATTTTAATTCAGATGAGAAAAAGATAAATACAGTTGATCTATGAACGACAAGGATTTGAACTTATATATGCTGATCCACATATACATGAAGGTTGTTCAAATCAAATAAGAATCAAAAATACACTATTTTCAGATTGAAATACCCCAAATACCAAGGACTGACTGCATATAAAAGAGTGTCTGTAGCACTTGAGGATGTGAGAATTTTTATATATATGGCAGTCTTGGAACCAAGTCCCAAGGTATACCCAGAGAGGGCTGTAAATTACAACAGTACTTTGCAGTTGGCATTTTGAAGAGAACAAAGTGAAAATTTTAGCATGGTCAATAACTTAACAAAAAAGAGTAACAATTAGAAATATCAAAACAAAACTCACATTCAAAAGATAAAAGGGGTTACTTCTGTGCAATTATTTTTCCTAAATAGATATTTTATCAAAATAAAAAGAAAATGAGGTAGATGGAAGGAAAAAGAGGCTGCATGTTTTTGAAGTAACTCTTCGGTATTAAATTCTGTGACTCAGGAAAAAGCATGGAATCAACAAATTATCCAGCGCTAGAATGAGCAAAAAAGAAGACCAACCAGTTCAGAGGCACAACCTTAAGTCACATACATATAACTGAAGTGTACAACTAAAAAGAAATGTGTTAGTTGTAGATTTGAATGTTCTTGATAAACACATACAATATACACACACATATATATAAATCTTGAAGTCAAAAATATTCTAAATGCTATATTTTCTTTGATTATGAATAATTAATAACATTTGGTGAATTTTACACTTTAAAAATGTCTGTAAAAATGGATATTTGAGCTGAGTAAATTAGTTGAGGCAACAGTAGCAAAAATTGTGGTACCCAGGATGGAAAACTAAAGCCTTTATTATTCTACTGACTATTGCCATAGCTAAAGTTAATCTTTCCTATGTTTTATATATTATAGCAGTGCTTCTCAATTTTGTCACCCAGCCTCAGCATCGCCTGGGAAATCACTAGACATGAGAATTCTCAGGACACCTACCAGTCTTATGGAATCAGAAACGAGCCAGGGCCCAGTGATCTGGGTTTTTATACATTCTCCAGGTGATTCTGATACACACTGAAGTCGAGAATCATGGTGTTGTGTCATATTTGGGGAAACATTAATCCCCAAAATATTGTAACAAAGCTTAATGCAAAACATGCATTAACTAGCTTCCAACCTCTCATTTTCTAAAGTAACTGTAGTGTCCTTCTATAATGTCCTAGCTTATGGAACTTTGTGATATTTAATCAAGGAGTGCCTCCCTAGTACCCAGGCATTTCCAAGAATTTCCCTGCAAGAAGGAGCTGACAGAGGATTCTTCATGAGGTTCCTCAAAGATAACGTTGTGAAGATTCATGGTGCAGGATGGGCATCATTTCCACTGAGCAGATGGCTGGCAAGATTACACTGACAGAAAGGATGATTTCCCACTCCTGAGAAGAATAGACATTTAGCTGTCACACATTCGGGAGCCAGGCAAGGTTAATATTCCATGCATATGAGGACAAGGTGGTCAGCTGGAGTGGACCCTGAGCCAGCAAGGTTCATACAGTGTTTACTCTTCTTGCCAACTTAACGGGATGCTATCCCAGGCTCAGACCTCCTAATGTTTGGGCACTTCATTCCTTTGTTCATTATCACCTGAATGTGTATGACTTTCGTCACTTACATTTCTCACAAAAGTCCTTTATGGTCAGCCAAAAATAACCTTAATGATCCATTAAAATCAAGACGTTTTAATGTCCTGTGTCATTACAGCAATAACACCGTCACCACCACCACCAAATTTACTTTCCTTTCTTGCATTATTCAAAGCATTCAGTCTTCATATGACACATTTGGCTGTTTAGCATGTCCTAATTCTATCCTCAAAAACACTATTTTGATAATATGGGCAGAATCATTCTTTTGAATGAAGCAAAATAATTTTTTATCAAAAGAGAATGACTATTCAAATTATGCTGCAACATGAAGAAAAACAAACTGTTATTAAATATAGGTGCATAAAGGACCGATTGAAGAGAAAATGGAAATAATGGACTGTCAGTATCTGAGATTTGAGGTGTCTGTGCCCTGTATTTGGCTGCTATGAACATACATACAAAGTAAAAATTAAGTTGATTAAAGAACATTTTCTGTGTGCCTACTATGTGCCAGACTGTGATGTTATATTTTCACAGGTATTTACTTCACATTACAATCTGTTAGGTAAAAATGATTTCTAGTGTATACAAAGACCCAGCAAGGTTTAGCAAAGTTAAACAAAGTGTAAAGCAAAGCATTAGTATTTGTTAGGATAAGATGTGATGTGATGTGATGTGATGTGATGTGATGTGATGTGATGTGATGTGATGTGATGTCATGTCATGTTATGTTATGTTATGTTACGTTGTTATGTTGTACCAAGACTGTCAGACTTTAAAAACCATACTCTTTTTCTAAAGTTAGTAATGTTTTCTGTAAGGGACTAGCTATTAAATGTTTTAGGCTTTGAGAATTACATGGTCTCTGTAGCACTACTCAAGTTTGTCATTCAGGAAAGATAATAGTTTTAGATTTTTTCTAAACAGATAAGTGTGAAATTGTTCCTAAATAATACCTAAACCAATGACTGTGACTGTGACCCAACAAAATCTTATTTACAAAGAAACCTGTTAGCGAGATCAGACCCCCCCTACCACAGTTTATGACTCCTGCTTCAAACTGTAATGTAGCATGCATGGAGAAAACTGGTGCTCCATCCAAACTCATGTCATCAGGCCATTGTAGCCACCTCCCAGCTCTTAACTGATTACAGGTTCGCTCTTCTCTGGAGTGTTGCCCACAACTGATGAAACAAGTCAAGCTTTAAATTCCAGAAGCATTATGAACACTAACTAAAGCAAATTCAGCAAAACATATTATTATTCTAAAAAGCCAGAACAGAGAGAAAATCTTAAAAGACAGAGACAAGTTTCAAGGAAATCAATCAAATAAGCAGCAGACTTCTCAACAGAAATGATGAAGGTGAGAAAAACATTATACTTTGACAGGTATTTTCTCTCCATATTTAAAGCATGCTATTCTTTAGATATGCAAAGGAAGTGTCTGCCAAACTATAATTTTATATCTAGAGAAAGCACTATTGAAAAGTGAAAGCATAATTAGAATGCATTTGGATGGAAATATGAACTGTGGGAGGCAATTACCAGAGAAATGTCACCAAAACAAACACTGAGATAGTGGTGCTTTATTTGTGCTTTTAATATAAAAGATACAAACAAATCAGGGAGAGAGCCATGTAGATGTCTTAGGGAAGAACATTCTAGACATAGGGGCTTAACCATTGTAAAGACCTTAAAGTGAGTTCATGAAAGAATGTGGCTGGAATGGAGTAAGCAGTTGGGAGATTAATTATAGATGAGGTCAAAGATGTAATTTTACCACCATAGGACCATATATTTTCTCCACGTGATAAGAGGAACCAAGCGAGAATATTGATCAAAGAGTTTATGTTATCTTGCTTATGTTTTAAAAGGATTTCCCTTTTATTATCAGAATTAAGAGTGAGGCTTGTTCTTCACAATAGCTATCATTGATATAGATAAATTGTCATTCCTTAACTAGAACACATTCATATCTACACACACACACACACACACAAACACGCACACACACAAACATACACATACACAGAGAACACATTTTTAATACTCACAACTGCTATATTAATGTAAATTTGTATAGTATTTTACAATTAAATGATTTTTGTGCATACTGATCTATTTCCAGGTTTTATTATTAAATAACAAAACAGCAACACTTTTTTGTTTTTTGTTTGTTGTTTGTTTGTTTGTAGAAGCATCGTCTCACTATGTTGTTCAGGCTGGTCTTCAACTCCTGGGATCAGGCAATCCTCCTGCCTCAACCTCCCATGTAGACAGAACTACAAGCACATGCTACCATGCTAATTTTTGTTCTTAAATTTTAGTAGAGGCCCTTTATTCTTAAGATTTTGTCATCATCAAGCATGATAGACTAAAGTTTTTTTTCCTGTGTATTTGCCCAACTTTCAAAAATAAATGAGAGAAGCAAAAAAAGTCAGAAGATACATTAATATAATTAATATTTCTATTTAAACTCATTTCAATAATTACACATATTTTGAACAAAACTAGCTCAAATAGAGTTTTTTCCCCTTTTCTTTCTTTCTTTCTTTCTTTCTTTCTTTCTTTCTTTCTTTCTTTCTTTCTTTCTTTCTTTCTTTCTTTCTTTCTTTCTTTTTGAGACAGAGTGTCACTCTGTTGCACAGGCTGGAGTGCAGCGGCACCATCTCCACTCTTTTTCTTTTTCTTTCATAGACACGGTATCACCACGTCATCCAGGTTGATCTCAAACTCCTGGGCTCCAGCAATCTGCTGGATTCAGTCTTTCAAAGTGCTGGAATTACAGGTGTGAACCACCAAACCTGACATCAAATAGATTTTTAACAATAACTAAGAAGGAAATATTTAATACTATCAAAATATTCATTCATATACTCAGTTTACATAATATATGCAAGTCAGTATTAATTTTTATTAACTTGAAGGAGTTAAGCAAGTATAAATCCAAAATATGCCAACTTGGTATATTGATTATCTCTAGCTAAAAACGTTAGAGAAACTATAGTTACAGAAAGAGCTATCTGACCTGTCTTTCATTTCTATATGTAGCAGCCCATCAAAATTATTTTAAGAGGGTTGCCTTTTCTGTACCAGGGATAGAAGGTAACCCTTACACCAGAGATTGGGAACTGGGGCAGTGATGGACCTGAATAATAAATAAATTTTCCAGTGTAACCCTTGTCTTCCGCTAGCTTTATTCCCCAATGTATTTCCTAGTGACTTCCCTAAAATGCACTGCCCCAGTCAGATTTCCCAGCCTACTCATTTCTTCTCAAATTTATTGTTACTTAATAATGAATAACATTCAATATTAATAAACAAAACTAGCTCAAATAGGTTTTTTTGTTAATAAATAAATAAAAGCTCAAATAGATTTTTTTCTTAAATAACAATAGTAATATTGAATGTTATTCAGTATTAAATAACAATAATATTGTTATCAAGATGGCCAAAGCAAGATGCTTTTATACCTTTTAGACAAATAGTAATTATTGTACTTTTAAGACAAATAACGATAATTGTAATTATTATACTTTTAAGACAAATAGTAATTATAATAATTATCATTATACTTTAAAGACAAATAACAATAAGTATTTTTTTTATTGCATTTTAGGTTTGGGGGTACATGTGCAGAACATGCAAGACAGTTGCATAGGTACACACATGGCAGGGTGTTTTGCTTTCTTTCTCCCCTTCACCCACATTTGGTATTTCTCCCCAGGATATCCCTCACCAACTCCCCCTCCCACTGGCCCTCCCTATTTCCCCCCAATAGACCCCAGTGTTTAGTACTCTTCTCTCTGTGTCCATGCATTCTCATTTTTCATCACCCACCTATGAGTGAGAATATGCAGTGTTTCATTTTCTGTTCTTGTGTCAGTTTGCTGAGGATGATGTTCTCCAGTTTCATCCATGTCCCTACAAATGACACAAACTCATCATTTCTGATTGCTGCATAATATTCCATGGTGTATATGTGCCACATTTTTCCAATCCAGTCTATCATCAATGGGCATTTGGGTTGATTCCAAGTCTTTGCTATTGTGAACAGTGCTGCAATGAACATTCATGTACATGTGTCCTTATAGTAGAAGGACTTATAGTCTTTTGGATATATACCCAGTAATGGGATTGCTGGGTCAAATGGAATTTCTATTTCTAAGGCCTTGAGGAATCGCCACACTGTCTTCCACAGTGGTTGAACTAATTTACACTCCCACCAACAGTGTAAAAGTGTTCCTTTTTCTCCACATCCTCTCCAGCATCTGTTGTCTCCAGATTTTTTAATGATCGCCATTCTAAATGGCGTGAGATGGTATCTCAATGTGGTTTTGATTTGCATCTCTCTGATGACCAGTGATGATGAGCATTTTTTCATATGATTATTGGCCTCATATATGTCTTCTTTCGTAAAGTGTCTGTTCATATCCTTTGCCGACTTTTGAATGGGCTTGTTTGTTTTTTTCTTGTAAATCTGTTTGAGTTCTTTGTAAATTCTGGATATCAGCCCTTTGTCAGATGGGTAAACTGCAAAAATTTTTTCCCATTCTGTTGGTTGCCGATTCACTCTAGTGACTGTTTCCTTTGCAGTGCAGAAACTGTGGAGTTTCATTAGGTCCCATTTGTCTATTTTGGCTTTTGTTGCCAATGCTTTTGGTGTTTTGGTCATGAAGTCCTTGCCTACTCCTATGTCCTGGATAGTTTTGCCTAGATTTCCTTCTACGGTTTTTATTGTGCCGGGTCTTATGTTTAAGTCTTTAATCCATCTGGAGTTAATTTTAGTGTAAGGTGTCAGGAAGGGGTCCAGTTTCTGCTTTCTGCACATGGCTAGCCAGTTTTCCCAACACCATTTGTTGAACAGGGAATCCTTTTCCCATTGCTTGTTTTTGACAGGTTTGTCAAAGATTGTGTGGTTGTAGATATGTTGTGTTGCCTCTGTTGCCTCTGTTCTGTTCCATTGGTCTATATCTCTGTTTTGGTACCAGTACCATGCTGTTTTGATTACTGTAGCCCTGTAGTATAGTTTGAAATCCGGTAGTGTGATGCCCCCCGCTGTGTTCTTTTTGCTTAGAATTGACTTGGCTATGCGGGCTCTCTTTTGGTTCCATATGAAGTTCGTGGTGGTTTTCTCCAGTTCTGTGAAGAAAGTCGATGGTAGCTTGATGGGTATAGCATTGATTCTGTAAATTACTTTGGGCAGTATAGCATTTTCATGATATTAATTCTTCCTAACCATGAACACGGAATGTTTCTCCATCTGTTTGTGTCCTCTCTGACTTCGTTGAGCAGTGGTTTGTAGTTTTCCTTGAAGAGGTCCCATACGTTCCTTCTGAGTTGTATTCCAAGGTATTTTATTCTTTTTGTAGCACTTGTGAATGGCAGTTCGTTCTTGATTTGGCTTTCTTTAAGTCTGTTATTGTTGTAGAGGAAGGCTTGTGATTTTTGCACATTGATTTTATATCCTGAGACTTTGCTGAAGTTGCTTATCAGTTTCAGGAGTTGTTGGGCTGAGGCAATGGGGTCTTCTAGGTATACTATCATGTCGTCTGCAAATAGAGACAATTTGGCTTCCTCCTTTCCTATTTGAATACCCTTTATTTCTTTTTCTTGCCTGATTGCTATGGCTAGAACTTCCAGTACTATATTGAATAGGAGTGGTGAAAGAGGGCATCCTTGTCTAGTGCCGGATTTCAAAGGGAATGCTTCCAGTTTTTGCCGATTCAGTATGATATTGGCTGTTCGTTTGTCATAAATAGCTTTTATTACTTTGAGATATGTTCCATCAATACCGAGTTTATTGAGGGTTTTTAACATAAAGAGCTGTTGAATTTTGTCAAATACCTTCTCTGCATCAATTGAGATAATCATGTGGTTTTTGTTTATGGTTCTGTTTATGTGGTGAATTACGTTTATAGACTTGCGTATGTTGAACCAGCCTTGCATCCCCGGGATGAATCCTACTTGATCATGATGGGTAAGTTTCTTGATTTGCTGTTGCAATAGGCTTGCCAATATTTTATTGAAGATTTTTGCATCTATGTTCATCATGGATATTGGCCTGAAGTTTTCTTTTCTCGTTGGGTCTCTGCCGGGTTTTGGTATCAGGATGATGTTGGTCTCATAAAATGATTTGGGAAGGATTCCCTCTTTTTGGATTGTTTGAAATAGTTTTAGAAGGAATGGTACCAGCTCCTCCTTGTGTGTCTGGTAGAATTCGGCTGTGAACCTGTCTGGACCTGGGCTTTTTTTGTGTGGTAGGCTCTTAATTGCTGCCTCGACTTCTGACCTTGTTATTGGTCTATTCATAGTTTCACCTTCCTCCTGGTTTAGGCTTGGGAGGACACAGGAGTCCAGGAATTTATCCATTTCTTCCAGGTTTGCTAGCTTATGTGCATAGAGTTGTTTGTAATATTCTCTTATGATGGTTTGAATTTCTGTGGAATATGTGGTGATTTCCCCTTTATCATTTTTTATTGCATCTATTTGGTTGTTCTCTCTTATTTTTAATCAATCTGGATAGTGGTCTGTCTATTTTGTTGATCTTTTCAAAAAACGAGCTCTTGGATTTATTGATTTTTTGGAGGGTTTTTCGTGTCTCAATCTCCTTCAGTTCAGCTCTGATCTTAGTTATTTCTTGTCTTCTGCTGGGTTTTGAGTTTTTTTGATCTTGTTCCTCTAGCTCTTTCAATTTTGATGATAGGGTGTCAATTTTGGATCTCTCCATTCTTCTCATATGGGCACTTATTGCTATATACTTTCCTCTAGAGACTGCTTTAAATGTGTCCCAGAGATTCTGGCATGTTGTGTCTTCGTTCTCGTTGGTTTCGAAGAACTTCTTTATTTCTGTCTTCATTTCGTTGTTTATCCATCAACATTCAAGAGCCAGTTGTTTAGTTTCCATGAAGCTGTGCGGCTCTGGGTTGGTTTCTGAATTCTGAGTTCTACCTTGATTGCACTATGGTCTGAGAGGCTGTTTGTTATGATTTCAGTTGTTTTGCATTCGCTGAGCAGTGCTTTGCTTCCAATTATGTGGTCAATTTTAGAGTAGGTGTGATGTGTTGCTGAGAAGAATGTATATCCTGTGGATTTGGGGTGGAGAGTTCTGTAAATGTCTATCAGATTTGCTTGCTCTAGGTCTGAGTTCAAGCCCTGGATATCCTTGTTGATTTTCTGTCTGGTTGATCTGTCTAATATTGACAATGGGGTGTTAAACTCTCCCACTGAAATTGTGTGGGAGTCTAAGTCTCTTTGTAAGTCTTTAAGAACTTGCCTTATGTATCTGGGTGCTCCTGTGTTGGGTCCATATATGTTTAGGATCGTTAGCTCTTCTTGTTGTATCAATCCTTTTACCATTATGTAATGGCCTTCTTTGTCTCTTTTGATCTTTGTTGCTTTAAAGTCTATTTTATCAGAGATGAGAATTGCAACTCCTGCTTTTTTTCACTCTCCATTTGCTTGGTAAATCTTCCTCCATCCCTTTATTTTGAGCCTTTGTGTATCCTTGCATGCGAGATGGGTTTCCTGGATACAGCACACTGATGGGTTTTGGATTTTTATCCAATTTGCCAGTCTGTGTCTTTTGATTGGTGCATTTAGTCCATTTACATTTAGGGTTAATATTGTTATGTGTGAATTTGATACTGCCATTTTGAGGCTAGCTGGATGTTTTGCCTGCTAGTTGTTGTAGATTCTTCATTATGTTGATGCTCTTTAGCAATTAGTGTGATTTTGGAATGGCTGGTACTGGTTGTTCCTTTCTATGTGTAGTACCTCTTTCAGGAGTTCTTGTAAAGCAGGCCTGGTGGTGACAAAATCTCTGAGTACTTGCTTGTTCACAAAGGATTTTAATTTTCCTTCACTTCTGAAGCTCAGTTTGGCTGGATATGAAATTCTGGGTTGAAAGTTCTTTTCTTTAAGGATGTTGAATATTGGCCCCCACTCTCTTCTGGCTTGCAGAGTTTCTGCCGAGAGATCTTCTGTGAGTCTGATGGGCTTTCCTTTGTGGGTGACCCGACCGTTCTCTCTGGCTGCCCTTAGTATTTTCTCCTTTATTTCATCCTTGTTGAATCTGACGATTATGTGCCTTGGGGTTGCTCTTCTTGCGGAATATCTTTGTGGTGTTCTCTGCATTTCCTGCAATTGAGTGTTGGCCTGTCTTGCTAGGTGGGGGAAATTTTCCTGAATAATGTCCTGAAGAGTATTTTCCAACTTGGATTCATTCTCTTCGTCACATTCTGGTACACCTATCAAATGTAGGTTAGGTCTTTTCACATAGTCCCACATTTCTTGGAGACTTTGTTCATTCCTTTTTGCGCTTTTTTTCTCTGATCTTGGTTTCTTGTTTTATTTCATTGAGTTGATCTTCGACTTCTGAAATTCTTTCTTCTGCTTGGTCAATTTGGCTATTGAAACTTGTGCTTGCTTCGCAAATTTCTCGTATTGTGTTTTTCAGCTCCTTTAATTCATTCATATTCCTCTCTAAGGTATCCATTCTTGTTATCATTTCCTCGAATCTTTTTTCAAGGTTCTTAGTTTCTTTGCATTGATTTGAAACATGTTCTTTTAGCTCACAAAAGTTTCTCACTATCCACCTTCTGAAGTCTAATTCCATCATTTCATCACAGTCATTCTCCATCCAGCTTTGTTCCCTTGTTGGTGAGGAGTTTTGGTCCGTTGTAGGAGGCGAGGTGTTCTGGTTTCGGGTGTTTTCCTCCTTTTTGCACTGGTTTCTTCCCATCTTTGTGGATTTATCCACCTGTCGTCTGTGTAGTTGCTGACTTTTCAATTGGGTCTCTGGGTGGACCCCCAGATCATTGATGATGAAGTATTTCTGTTACTTGGTTTTCCTTCTACCAGTCTAGCCCCTTTGCTGTACGACTGCAGAGGTCCACTCCAGGCCCTGCTTGTCTGGGGTACACCTATATCAGCTGCGGAACAGTAGGGATGCTACCAGTTTCTTTTTCTGCTATCTTTGTCCCAGAATGATGTCTGCAAATGTCAGTCTTTTGGATATAGAGGGGTCAGGGAGCTGCTTGAGGAGACAGTCTGTACTTTATAGGAGCTCAAGTGCTGAGCTGTGAGCTCTGATGTTCATTCAGGGCTGTTAGGCTGCTATGTTTAGTTCTGCTGCAACAGAACTCAAAAAAAGCCCTTTTTTTCTCAGCTGCTCTTTCTGAAGGGGTTGGTGTTTTATTTTTGAGTGTCTGCCGGGTTGTCCTGCCCAGCTAGGAGGCAGTCTTGTCCTGCCGAGGCTCCACCCTGCTGGTGTGAGGTTTACCCTGTTTCTGCAGTCTCCGTCCTGCAGCCGCGGGCTCCACCCTGCGGCGGAGTCTCTCTGTTGTACCAGGTTGCCTCGGCAACGGCAGGCTGCGTCAGCAATGGGCGTGTACCTCAGTAGGGGCTGATTGCCTCGGTAATGGCGGACGCCCCTCCCGCACGGAGCTGAGCCTTAAGGTAACCTCCTAACAGCGAGCGTTTGGAATCCCATTTTGTTTGTCGCACTGCGCTACCCCTAACGCTTTGTCCTGGGCTGGCTCACTGTTCAGGTCCCATTCAGTCTCAAGTTCAGCCCTCTCAGGTCTCAGGTTGCCAGTTCAGCAGGGCACCCGGAACAGTGCGCTTTTGTGCGGACCTCTGTGGAGTGCCTCTGCGCTCTGGCGCGGGCCGCAGCCGCACCGGCTGCTGGCTACACCAGTCAAGATCTCTGGCTGGCGTCCCGCATTTGTTTTATATCTGGGAATTTCCCCGTTCTGTGGGCAACAAAGGTCCGTCTGGAAATGCGTCCCTGACTCACCTACTCCGCACATCCAGCGAGAGCCTCAATCATTGGTTGTTCTCACAGCGCCATCTTGAGTCTGCCTCCAACAATAAGTATTATTTGTCTAAAAAGTATAAAAGCATCTCACTTTGCCCATTTCTTCGGACTTCACTCCCTTGTGAGGAATTCCATGTGCATGTTAATGTAACAAACCTTTCAGGCTTTCCTCAGGTTAACTTGATTTTTGTCAATTTCATTACCAGACCCAGTTGAAGAACCCACTGAAGATTTAAGAGGAGTAGAAGTTACAAGTTATTCTATAGTGTTATTACTTTTAGAAAGAAATAACTGTAAAAGATATGGATCTGAGCAGATATTAATACAAGAAATTCTATTTTTACTTTTAATATTCAATTGTAAATAACATTACTATTTATAATTTTGTTTGTTTTATAAATTCTCAAAAGCTAATATTTTCAGCTTTTGCCAGATTTATCATACAGAATATTTATCATATTTTTTGAGTGATCATCTTTATCATCTTTTTTGGCTAAAATCATATTTTTCTATTTCTTGACATCTAATAAATAGCATCTAATTTTTAAAATGTATGTATGATAGTCAATGACTCTTTACTCTCAATTATTAGAGTTTACTAATGTCTACTCCTCCCCTTCTGGGTCAACAAGTCCCAGTATTTCTTCAGCTCCTTGCAGTTGGTGGGGCCATGTGACTAATTTTAGTTTGTGGACCATACATAGAGATGATGTGTGTCTCATTAAAAAAAGACAGTGAAAAGTTCTCTTCTCTGGCCACTGTGGTCAGAGAGGAGAATCTGTGTTGGAACTCCAGAGCCATGAAAGCAATGCATCCTGCATCTCTGGAGGATTATCAATGCTGAGATTTGCTTGGACTCAGTGCACTTTGAATACATGAAAAATAACCCTTTATTGTGTTAACTTGAGAATTGGGGACTGCCTGTTACAGCATTACAGGCTGGCCCATCATAAGAAGTAAAGTGTAGACACTGAAGGAAAAATTTTAGAATCAGTAAACCAGATTAAGAAAAAATGTCACAAAGCATAATACATAAGAATTAAATGCCATTAATCTTTACACACTATTTTGTAACCTGCTTCTTAAGTTAACATTGCCTCATGATCATTTTCCAAGTCATTAAATATTATTCTACAACATAATGTTTAATGACTGAATAGTATTATATGCTATGGTCTATCAAAATTTATTCAATCACTTTCTTACTCTTAGACAATTAGATTGCTTAGAAATTGTTTCCCTTGCAAACTGCATTGCAGTAAACAATATTATAGCTCTATCTTAAATATATCCACAATTACTTCTATAAAATAAATACTTAGAAATAAAATTTCTGGTGTGTTATAAAATGCTAAGGTTTTTGACAAATGCCCATAAGTTTACTAAGTTACACCATCACTAACATAATCAGTTCTTTTCTTTTTAGTATTTTGAAAATGTCTCTTCTAAATCCTTAATGACACTAATTATGTAAGAATCCAGACACTTAATTTTGTCCATGTAGATAAATTATTTAAGTTTGCACCTTATGTATATTTTTAAATTAAGTAAACTTGCCAACAATTTGTCAGATAGTGGAGGTATTTATCATTGGATTCAATCCAACAGCTATCAAGAACAGACTATGTATCCTGTCGTCTCTAATGCACTGAGTTAGCCAATATTATATTTGAGTAGTGTATAGATACTTCAACTCAAAATCTTCAAATATCTATCCTTTCTTATCATTTGTATTGTAAAAAATTTTGTCAACTAAGTTCTAACTTATTTACAATTCCAGTTTCTGTTGAGAAGTTATCTTTGTCAGAATCTCTACCCCTGTGATCCTCGGTATAATTCCTATAAAAATGCTTGATATCTATTTTTTTCTTGAGTGTTGGTGACATGGCTAGAATATATTTAGTTTTATCTTAATTCATTGGGTGCCTACTATAGCTAACCTTACTCCAGAAACATTATTTATCGAGTCATTATTCCTTCCATTTTCAACACTTAGGGAAACATTCTGGATGTCTCCATTTGGATTGAGTTTCTGTCTCTGATGGCATCTGCTGTGGCTGCAATCTGGATTATATTGTATGAAAACAACTGCTTCAAATGCAATTCCCCCACAATTGGAGAATTGTTTTCAAAAACAGAATAAATAAAATATGTGTGCAGGCTGAGTAGGAGGAGTCATCCTCAGACAGACGCAGCAACACCAAGCATGTATAACGTTCATCATTCTAGTTACTTTTCTATAGCTCCACATATTTTCTGTATCATTATAAACATCACACTTTGAGGTCATGAACTATGTCATTTAACTTTTTGTATGTTTTTTCTAACAAGCAATTAACTACTAAGATCATGACCTGTGGTTATCTTGCTTAGCAATATGTCCCTGAAACCAAAAGCAGTGTCTGACACATAACACATTCTTAGAAAATGTATTTAAAATGAATTAATTAATAAATGATTGGTGGATGTTTTACTAGTAAAAGATAACTGTAACTTGTATTTTAGTATTCTCTCTTTAGGATGTTTTGACAGCAAAAGTTAAATATTAAAATAATTCAAATAAATTAAACATATATATAAGAATACTCACTTTGTGTTATATTGTAGGCCGCCCTATGCATTAAAGATCTAGAAATAAGGAGACATTGTCCCTGATCTTAAAGAATTCTCAGCCTCACTGAGGAGAGAAACTTTAGGGAAGATACACGGTACATGATGATAAGGAAAGCTGAAGGATGTATGCCAAATGAACACATGAATGGCCAGAAATGATAAATATAACATTAATGTGACAGTGATTGTATGGAGGGGATATACCCTGGTTTCATGCCTTTCTGAGCATCTTTAGTTCTGAGACTCATTCACAAAACTGGTCTCTGTAGGTTTTTGTGAAGCATTTAGGGTTATCAGTTAATTTGTACAATTATATAGGGCAGGAAAAAAAGGTTTTGAATCTCGACATAAGATGTGAGTTTTAAGCAAATATTGGTCAGCTCAAGAGGGAACAAAGTCTTCTCTATCTTTCCCTTCTCTTCCGCCTTCTTTTTGCCACTGTCCTCAAATTCCTGAATTCAGAACATTCTTCCATCACTCCATATCAGTTAGTTTCTCTACACAGTGCCTTGTTTTTCCAACTGTAAAATAATGTTTGTATCATAGAGTTATTGTGAAAATTAAATAAGTAAATAGACATTAGAAAACTAGAGCCTGGCACATCATACTTGGAAGGAATGCTGTGTTATACCTATATCATACAATAAGAAAATGATTTTACTTTTCTAAGCATGCATGCACTAAATTTATAATTTTTTTTGCATGAGATCAAATTTTCACAGTGAGAGCCCAGAGGACAAATGATTGCACAGAAAGAGGAAAAGCTGAAGAACATAAAATTCTATATATTCTAGAGGTCTTCTCTCTCTACCCTTTTCCTACAAATGGGAATTTTGAGGTTGGAATATTAATATACTGATTAATAATTAGTATTTTCTTGCAAATGTTAAAATATCAATTTCAGGAACACTGTGATAAGGGTGTCAATAACTTTTTAACATAAGAATCAATATTCTCTAGTACAACCAGAGAGAAAGAATCAATACATATTAGTTTAATGTTAAAGCTAGACCTGCAGTTTGAAAAATAGGAAACTGCTTTCTGAGTGGAAAATAAAATGACTTTTCTTGAAGTGCAAAACCTTTTTAGAACCTAACTGATCCCCTAGTGATGATGGTACCTTGTACCACATCTCTTGAGCTATTTGATGGTTTTTTCGTATTTTGGTTTTTGCCATTTGAAATATTCATTTATTAAGATTTTTACTCTTACCTTAAAGAAGTACTTTTTCACAAACTGCCCTCCATCTTGAAAAATATATAAAATTGTCTATTGAATATGTGGAATTGTTTGTGAAATAGTTAACTAGTTATATAAGCCACAGTTTCCTTTTAGATAATTTGCATTATAAAATCTCATATTTTAACTTAATATTTATAACAAGGTAGAGAATGGAAGTTGTATAAGTAATATACTGTGAGTAACACTTTTTTCAAAAGCTAAAATCTTGTTTTTAATTTGAACCTATAAAGAGTTGCCAATGTCTCGGCCTTTCTCTAAGAATTACTAAAATTTGTAGGAAGGAACTTGTCTGTAAGCAGTCACTAATTCAATGTCCAATCTTCCTGTTTATACAAGGAGAAATATAAGATGGATAAAGGCAGTTCAGTGGTGATACTCTATGCTTCCTGCCCAATTTATGTTATCAGTAACCCATATTCAATGTACTACTTTAAAGACTTCAAGGCATTTGACTTGGTTATCTGCCATTGTGCTTTTCTAAGTATTAAAGAAAAATATCAAGTTAAACATAACTGCCAGTGTAACTACCAGATATCACTTTCTTCATTCCATAAACTAAGAAAGTATGAATATCAAGTGAATCAAAGGTTACTACTGCAAAAGCTTTCTCAGCTTCAACTGTCTTATCAGTCACTGAATCAGGAGCACTATCTACTTGCCCAAGAGACTCTAGGAGCAGCAGGTAAATAGATGCACGAAGATGGCACCTGTAGCTGAATCAGTAGTGCTATTTGGAAGACAGTCAACAAGACACCCAAGAAGGAATTGGGCGGTGGAGAAGCTTGGATGCTTAACTTAGAGGGGCCACTGATAGTCATTGTTTTCCAAGGATTCAGAAAAAAAATCAACAAGGAGAAAATTATAAACACTTCCAGGTAAATGAAGAGATATTGTTTCCATGCATGCCCCTCATATCTTCAGGCCAGGTGCAGATCTTCTCTCTCTACCCTTTTCCTACAAATGTGAATTTTGAGGTTGGAATATTAATATACTGATTAATAGATTAGTATTTTCTTGCAAATGTTAAAATATTAATTTCAGGAACACTGTGATAAGGGTGTCAATAACCATTGACTTTCTTCACAGAACTGGAAAAAAACCACCTTGAACATCATATGGAACCAAAAGAGAACCCTCATAGCCAAGTCAATTCTAAGCAAAAAGAACACAGCAGGAGGCATCACACTACTGAACTTTAAACTATACTACAAGGCTACAGAAATCAAAACAGCATGGTACTGGTACCAAAACAGAGATATAGACCAACGGACCAGAACAGAGGCATTGGAGGCAAAACAACATATCTACAACCGTAGAATATTTGATAAACCTGACAAAAACAAGCAATGGGGAAAGGACTCCCTATTTAATAAATGGTGTTGCAAAAACTGGCTAGCCATGTGCAGAAAGCAGAAACTGGACCCCTTCCTGACACCTCACACTAATATTAACTCCAGATGGATTAAAGACTTAAACATAAGACCTGACACCCTAAAAACTCTAGAAGAAAGCATAGGCAAAACTATCCAGGACATAGGAGTAGGCAAGGACTTCATGACCAAAACACCAAAAGCATTGGCAACAAAAGCCAAAATAGACAAATGGGACCTAATCAAACTCCACAGCTTCTGCACGGTAAAAGAAACAGTCACTAGAGTGAATCGGCAACCAACAGAATGGGAAAAAATTTTTGCAGTTTACCCATCTGACAAAGGGCTGATATCCAGAATTTACAAAAACTCAAACAGATTTACAAGAAAAAAACAAACAAACCCATTCAAAAATGGGCAAAGGATAGGAACAGACACTTTACAAAAGAAGTCATACATGAGGCCAACAAACATATGAAAAAATGCTCATCATCACTGGTCATTAGAGAGATGCAAATCAAAACCACATTGAGATACCATCTCACGCCAGTTAGAATGGCAATCATTGAAAAATCTGGAGACAACAGATGCTGGAGAGGATGTGGAGAAAAAGGAACACTTTTACACTGCTGGTGGGAATGTAAATTAGTTCAATCATTGTGGAAGACAGTGTGGCGATTCCTCAAGGCCTTAGAAATAGAAATTCCATTTGACCCAGCATTCCCATTACTGTGTATATATCCAAAGGATTACAAATCATTCTACTATAAGGACACAGGCACACGAATGTTCATTGCAGCACTGTTTACAATAGCAAAGACCTGGAACCAACCCAAATGCCCATTGATGATAGACTGGACAGGGAAAATGTGGCACATATACACCATGGAATATTATGCAGCAATCAAAAAAGATGAATTCGTGTCCTTTGTAGGGACATGGATGAATCTGGAGAACATCATTCTCAGCAAACTGACACAAGAACGGAAATTGAATACTGCATGTTCTCACTCATAGGCGGGTGATGAACAATGATAACACATGGATAGAGGGAAGGGAGCACTACACACTGGGATCTATTGGGGGGAATAGGGGAGAGACAGTGAGGGGGGGAGCTGGGGAGGGATAGCATGGGGAGAAATGCCAAATGTGGGTGAAGGGGAGGAAGGCAGCAAAACACACTGCCATGTGTGTACCTATGCAACTATCTTGCATGTTCTGCACATGTACCCCAAAACCTAAAATGCAATTAAAAAAAATAAAATTATACTGTATACCCAAGATATTATTAAGTAACAGCAAGAAGAAATCAGATATGTCATGTCTGAATACATTAATTTTGGTATAATTTGTTTTTCTTGGTTGTACCCTCCTTAGCTCATTTCATTCAATAAACTGGTTACATATTTAGGTAATATGTTGACATTTGGATTTTTTCTCAAAACAGTAATGATGTAATTCACATCTTTATCACTAAATCTCTATGCATTTTCCTCAATATTTTCTTGAAATGTATTTTATAATTGTGAGATGTATATTGCTAGATGTGTAATAACCCAACTTTTAAAATTCACCAGTTTTTCATAATTCTAATACAAATCTTTAATCATTCAAATTTAATTTTTTTTCAAGAAAGTTGTGTGCAATTTCAACAAGCTTTTGATCTAGACAACTTGAAGCTCAGTGCTAAATATGGAAGTGTAACTCTCAAAACATAATAAAACTAATTTAGGTCAGATGATGTGTTACGTTACAAAAAATAAACAAGAAATGCCATGATGTTTATTTGATGCCATGCTCTAAACATCTTCCAAATGCTCTAAAAACACCTTTAACTTGTGGTAACCACATCCTGGGGTATAATCCCTTCTCTTTGATTGGAAGTGGCATCTATGATTCTTCTAACCAGTAGAATGCAGCAAATGTGAGGGAATATCATTCCCACAATTATGTTATGCTATTACCACCATCACCACCACCACCATCATCATCATAATTATTATCATCACCTTCCTCACGTCCAGATATATGTATTACTCTTCAAAATGTGTTGCCACAAAATACGTAAAAGAGCTTTATTTGGGCAAACATTTGAGTAATAATTTTTTTTTTAATTCTGAATATTATTTCTGACAAGGCTAATTGTATTAAGGTTATTATCTGTGTTAAAACACTGGTAAAGCCTTGTCCAAATCAATTATTTTTTTTCCAAGGGTTTAGGTGGAGCTAATATCTTTATATAATCAAATGAGTTTTTTTCTCAGAAAAAGATGGATGCTGAACTACACATTGAATTTTTTTTAAATCTTCCTCTTTTAATTCACAGTTACCTTTGCATTGAGTTAACAATTTAACAACGATTATAAGGCAAAGTAAGAAATTATATATGGTATTCTAGGCTTCCATAGGGAATGAATATAGTTTGATAAATAAGATTCAGTCTCTAACATTAAAGAGGGTATGTTCTAATTAGGTAGTGTTAACCAGCACAAGAAAAGATGTGCCAACATAGCAGGTGCAAAAGTTTTAAGTGGGAATGCTCCATCCTGAATGAAGATAAGCGAGAAAGACACTGTGGCTGGAGATGAGTGAGAAAAGGAAAAGTGGGGAAGGAAAGAAAGTTGAAGAAAGGAATAGGCTCAGCTTACCGGGTCTGGTAGGCCATGAGCCAAACATTGGTTTTTCTGTTGAGTAAGATAAAAATGTAATTGAGGATTTCAAGAGAATGACATGCTTTGATTTGCATTTTGACAAAATCACTCTTGCTGCCAGCTAAGAACCAAATTAAAGTTAGTAGAACAAGTCTCAGTAGGAAGCTATTTTAATAATGTGGGGAGCAGATGCTGGTATCTTGGACGAACAGTCAGAAGTGATGGTGGTGAGCTGTGGTCATATTCAGAATCTATTAATGACAGGATTTACTGTTAGAGTAGACCCACTTTTGGAGAGAAGAAAGAGGCAATAACACTGATGCTTTTCATTTCCATTTCATTTCACTGATGCTCAGGATTTTTGCCCTGAGAAATGAAAGCATAGAGTAGCCATTCACTGATATTGAGATGATGGGGGAAATATTCTTGTCTTAACAGACTGATAGAATTTTGATGAGGAAGATAGGAATAAGTACAGAAAGGGGAATTTTCTTTTTTATTTTATTTCATTTTATTTTTTATTTTATTATACTTTAAGTTCTGGGATACATGTATAGAACATGCAGGTTTGTTACACAGGTATACACATGCCATGGTGGTTTGCTGCACCCATCAATCTGTCATCTACATTAAGTATTTCTCTTAACGCTATCGTGCCCCTTGCCCCCCACCCCGTGATAGACCCTGATGTGTGATGTTCACTCACTGTGTCCATGTGTTCTCATTGTTCAACACCCACTTGTGAGTGAGAACCTGCAGTGTTTGGTTTTCTGTTCCTGTGTTAGTTTGCTGACAGTGATGGCTTCCAGCTTCCTCCATGCTCCTTGAAAAGGACATGAATTCACCCTTTTTATGGATGACTAGTACTCCACGGTGTATATGTGCCACATTTTCTTTACCCAGTCTGTCATTGATGGGCATTTGGGTTGGTTTCAAGTCTCTGCTATTGTGAATAGTGCTGTAATAATCAGACGTGTGCATGTGTCTTTATAGTAGAATGATTTGTAATCCTTTGGCTATATACTTAGTCATGATATTTCTAGGTCAAATGGTATTTCTGATTATATATCCTTTAGGAATCACCACACTTCCACAATGGCTGAACTAACTTACACTCCCACCAACAGTAAAAGCATTCCTATTTCTCCACATCCTCTCCAGCATCTGTTGTCACCTGACTTTTTTTGTCACCATTCTAACTAGAGTGAGAGAATATCTCATTGTGATTTTGATTCACACTTCTCTGATGACTAGTGATAATGGTAATGCTGGATTCAGTTTGCCAGTATTTTACTGAGGATTTTCATGTAGAAGTTCATCAGGAATGCTGGCTTGATGTTTTCCCTTTTTATTGTATCTTGGCCAGATTTTGGTATCAGGATGATGCTGACTCCATAAAATTAGTTAGGGAGGAGTCTCTCTTTTTCTATTGTTTGGAATAGTTTCAGAAAAAATGGTACCAGCTCCTCTTTGTACCTCTGGTTGAAATCGGCTGTGAATTCGTCTGGTCATGGGCTATTTTTGGGTGGTAGGCTATCAATTACTGCCTCAATTTCAGAACTTGTTATTTGTATATTCACGGATTCAACATCTTCCTGGTTTAGTCTTGGGAGGGTGTATGTGCCCAGGAATGTATCCATTTCTTCTAGATTTTATAGTTTATTTGCATAGAGGTGTTTATAGTATTCTCTGATGGTAGTTTGTATTTCTGTGGGATTAGTTGGGGATGTCCCATTCATCTTTTTTTATTGTGTCTATTTGATTCTCTTTTTCTCTTCTTCTTTATTAGTCTGGCTAGCTGTTTATCTACTTTGTTAATCTTTTCAAAAAACCAGCTCCTGAATTTATTGATTTTTTTTGAAGCAGTTTTCCTGTTCTATCTCCTTCAGTTCTGTTTTGATCTTAGTTATTTCTTGTGTTCTGCTAGCTTTGAATTTGTTTGCTCTTGCTCCTCTAGTTCTTTTTATTATGATGTTATGGTGTCAATTTTAGATCTTACTGACTTTCTCTTGTGGGCATTTAGTGCAATAAATATCCCTCTACACACTGCTTTAGCTGTGTCCCAGAGTTTCTGGCATGTTGTGTCTTTGTTCACATTGGTTTCTAAAACTTATTTATTTCTGCTTTAATTTCTTTATTTACCCAGTAGTCATTCAGAAGTAGGTTGTTCAGTTTCCTTGTAGTTGTGTGTTTCTGAGTGAGTTTCTTAATTCTGAGTTTTAATTTGATTGCACTGTTGTCTGAGAGAATGTTTGTTATGATTTCCATTCTTTTGCATTTGCTGAGGAGTGTTTTACTTGCAATAATGTGGTCAATTTTAGAATAAGTGTGATGTAGTGCTGAGAAGGATGTATATTGTGTTAATTTGGGGTGGAGAGTTCTGTAGATGTCTGTTAGGTTCTCTTGGTGCAGAACTGAGTTCAAGTACTAAATATGATTGTTAATTTTCTGTCTCATTGATCTGTTTAATATTGACGGGAGTGTTGATGTCTCCCATTATTATTGAGTGGGAGTCTAAGTTACTTTGTAGGTCTCTATTAACTTGCTTTATGAATCTGGGTGCTCCTGTATTGGGTGCATATACATTTAGGATAGTTAGCTCTTCTGGTTGCATTGATCCCTTTACCATTATGTAATGGCCTTCTTTGTCTTTTTTCATTTTTGTTGGTTTAAAGTCTGTTTCATCAGAGACTAGGATTGCAACTTCTGCTTGCTTTCCATTTGCTTGGTAAATATTCCTTCATTCCTTTATCTTAAGTCTACATGCTTCTGCACATGAGATGGGTTTTCTGAATACAGCACACTGATGGGTCTTGACTCTATCCAATTTGCCAGTCTGTGTCTTCTACTTGGGGCATTTAGGCCATTTACATTTAAGATTAATATCGTATGAATTTGATCCTGTCATTATGATGCTTGATGGCTATTTTGCCCATTAGCTAATGCATTTTCTTCATAGTGTTGATAGTCTTACCAATTTGGTATGTTTTTGCAGTGGCTTCTACTGGTATTTCCTTTCCATATTTAGAGCTTTCTTCAGCAGCTCTTGTAAGGCAGGCCTGGTGGTGACAGAATCTCTCAGAATTTGCTTGTTTGTAAATGATTTTAATTTTGCTTCACTTATGAAGCTTAGTTTGGCTAGGTATGAAATTCTGGGCTGAAAATTATTTTCTTTAAGAATGTTGAATATTGGCCCTATTGGCCCCCACTCTTTTCTGGCTTGTAGGGTTTCTGCAGAGAGATCCACTATTAGTCTGATGAGATTCCCTTTGTGAGTAACCTGACCTTTCTCTTTAACATGTTTTACTTTGTTTCAATCTTGGTGAATCTGATGATTATGTGGCTTGGGGCTGTTCTCAAGGAGTATCTTTGTGGGGTTCTCTGTATTTCCTGAATTTGAATGTTGGTCTGCCTTGCCAGGTGGGAGAAGTTCTGGGTAATATCCTGAAGATTGTTTTCCAACTTGCTTCCATTCTCTCCATCACTCTCACCAGTCAAACATAGGTTTGGTCTCTTTACTTAGTCCCATATTTCCTGGAAGCTTTGTTTCTTTTCATTCTTTTTTCTCTAATCTTGTCTTCATGCTTTATGTCATTTAGTTAATCTTCAGTCTCTGATATTCTTTTGCTTGATCAATTCGACTATTGATACTTATATATGCTTCATGAAGTTCTCATGCTATGTTTTTTAGCTCCATTGGATCATTTATATTCTTCTCAAAACTGGTTATTCTTGTTAGCAATTCTTCTAATCAATTTTTCAAGGTTCTTAGCTTCACTGTATTGGATTATAACGTGCTTCTTTAGCTCAGAGGAGTTTGTTGCCCACCTTCTGAAGCCTAATTCTCTCAATTTGTCAAACTCCTTCTCCATCCAGTTTTGTTCCCTTGCTGGTGAGTTGTAATCCTTTGGGGAAGAGATGTTCTGATTTTTTAATTTTTCAGCCATTTTGTGCAGGTTTCTCCCCATCTTCATGGATTTATCTACCTTTAATCTTTGATGTTGGTGACCTTCGATGGAGTTTCCTTTCTGTTGATATTAATGCTGTTCCCTTCTGTTGGTTAGTTTTCTTTCTAACAGTCAGGCCCCTCTGCTGCAGATCTGCTGGAGTTTGCTGGAGTTATACTCCAGAGTCTGTTTGCCTGGTTACAACCAGCAGAGGATGCAGAACAGCAAACATTGCTGCCTGTTCCTTCCTATGGAAGCTTTATCTCTGAGAGGCACCCATGAGGTATCAGCAGGAGCTCTCCTTTATGAGGTATCTGCCTACCCCTGCTGGGAAGTGTCTGCCAGTCAGGAGGCACTAGGGTCAGGAACCACTTGAGGAGGCAGTCTGTCCCTTAGCAGAGCTTGAGTGCTGTGTTGGGAGATCTGCTGCTTTCTTCAGAACTGACAGGCAGGAACGTTTAAGTCTGCTGAAGCTGTGCCCAAAGTTGCCCCTTTCCCCAGATGCTCTGTCCAAGGGTGAAGGGTGTTTTATCTATAAGCTCCTTACTGGGGCTGTTGCCTTTCTTTCATAAATGCCCTGCTTAGTGAGGAGGAATCTTGAGAGGCAGACTGGCTATTGCAGCATTGCTGAGCTGTGGTGGGCATTGCCAGTTTAACTTCCAGGTGGCTTTGTTCACACTGTGAGGTGAAAAACACCTACTCAAGCCTTAGTAATGGTGGATGACCCTCCTCCCAGCAAGCTCAAGTGTACCAGGTCAACTTCAGACTGCTGCGCTGGCAACAAGAATTTCAAACCAGTGAATCTTAGCTTGCTGGGCTCCATGGGGGTGAGATATGCTGAGCTATGTCATTTGGTTCCCTAGCTTCAGCCCTCTTTCCTGGGGAGTGAATGGTTCTCTCTCACTGGCATTCCAGGCACCAATGGGGTATGTAAAAAAACTCCCACAGCTAGCTTGGCATCTGCCCAAATGGCTGCCCAGTTTTGTGTTTGAAACCCAGGGTTCTGGTGGTGTAGGCACCAGAGGGAATCTCCTGATTTGCAGGTTGCAAAGACCATGGGAAAAGTGTTGTATCTGGGCCAGAATGTGCTCATCCCCATGGCACAGTTCCTCAGGTCTTCCTTTGGCTAGGAGAGGGAGTTCTCCAACCCCGTGCACTTCCCAGACACCTTACTCTTCTTCACCTCACCCTCGTTGGGCTGTGCCCACTGTCTAACCAGTACCAATGAGATGAATCAGTTACCTGAGTTGGGAATGCAGAAATCACCTGCCTTCTGCATTGATCTTGCTGGGAGCTGCAGACTGAAGCTGTTCCTATTCAGCCATCTTGCTAACCACTGGAGATTTTAAATAGAGAGGAAAATTAAGTAAATATGGACTACAGAGTAGGGTGACAGGAGAGTTATATTTATTTTGAAGCCAAAGTGATCAATTGTCTCAGGAAGGCATAATGCATGCAGAATTATTATTAAGTCTGATACTGATAATACATTAAGAAGGACGTAGACTATTTCCTAGTAATTTTCCACTTTTTGAAGGTTACTAGCTTTTACAATATAAAAGTTCTTCATTTAAATTGCAGACGGACTATAACAGATTACCCTATCTGAAAGAGGCCAAGCATTTTCTAACCAGAATCCTTTAGTTGAATGATTAATTAAAATATTATAAATATTTGTAAAGATTCATATACAGGGATAAATTGACTTGTGTTTTTATCCACAATGTATACATGGTACCCTTGAATATTTAATAGAAGTTTTAAGATTACATATTATTTACATTTTAATGTATATTTGGTTAAATGCTGGTGTGATTGAGTACAAACACAAAGTGTTTCATCTGAATAGGACATTTATATTTCTTTTTTTTTTTTTTTTTTTTTTTTTTGAGACAGAGTCTTGCTCCGTCACCCAGGCTGGAGTGCAGTGATCTTGGTTCACCGCAACCTCCCCTTCCTGGGTTCAAAAGATTCTCCTGCTTCAGCTTCCCAAGTAGCTCGGATAACAGGTATGCACCATTATGCCCAGCTAATTTTTGCATTTTTAATAGAGATGGGGTTTTACTGCATTGGCCAGGCTGCTCTGAAACTCTGGACTTCAAGTGATCCACCTGCCTCAGCCTCCCAAAATGCTTGTATTACAGGTGTGAGCCACCATGCCCAGCCACTAAATTGTTTTTATATGATACATACATTACAATTTGTCCACTGGTGTAATTAATAATTTCTATACAAATATTCCATACATGTATTTCAAATTTTATGGTTTATCATTTCCTCTTAATTTTTTAGGTATTCACAGTCAAATCTACTAATTTGTTGCTTGGGATTTTCTGCCTTTAGTGTTATTTTTAATATTACTAAAATAAACGTGTATAATAATAAGGTCTGTTGGAGCTAGCTGGTCTGTCTACTTTCTTACCTTGGGTAAATCTGCCTATCCACAGATAAGGAAAACCACTGACTCCGAACATGTTTGCCACTGGCAGGATTGGCTAGAATGAAAAACAAAGGGAACAGGAATGTCAGAACAAAACTTCATGTCAAAACAAAAAGAGATTTACTTTGAGCATCACAGATGACATCAAGATCCCTAAATCCTTTACAGAGTAATTATATGATAGCACATTGATGTTAAATGCCACTACAATAAAGATGGAAAACTTCCTTATTCTCATTTTTTAGATTTACTCAGCTGAGCGGCCATAATACTTACCTGCTTAGTGAAAAATATCTGTAAGCTGCGGAGCTGTGCTATTAGTTTGACAACAAGAAGTGAAGCTATGGTACATGAATCACAGAAGCAGCCATATATCATAAGAAGAATCCATATCACTTATAACAGGGTATTCGCCTTTCCCCAATATGAACCTTTTACTAGTAGCTGGTCCAGCCAGAACTCTTCTCATTCTCAAAAGAATGCCATAAAGTAAACAAACTGAAATGGATCTGTACATATATAAAAAGTAAAAAGAGAAATAAACCGGCAGAAAGATGAGAAGAAAAAAATAACTTTGGCAAATAAAGAACATCTATAAAAAGCATTACCAAGAAAATAATTTTTTTTGCCAAATAGCAGCATAAGTTTTTAAAAATGAATCAATTTCCATTATACAACAAAAACACAGTGCAGAAACACAAAATTTAACAAAAAGCTAAAATATACATAACAGAACTCAGAAAAAGGAGAAAGAAAATATAGTGCTATAAAAAAATGAAGGGTAAAACAGAAATTGTTCAATGCAGAAGAATTAAAGAAAAGTTGAAATGGTCTAAGAATTCAAATAAAGATTTGGAGCCCCAGCTGAGACAGGAAGCATTCTAACTTAAAAATAAATCATTGATGTGGAGGCCTACCAAAATTCTAGATCCACAGAATGGTGAAATATTAAATGGTTGTTTCATCACAAAAAGTTTGGAGGTAGTTTATTTAGGAATAGATAACTGGGACAGTAATTAAGGGTGGAGACAGAATTCATTTTCAGATAAACAAGAACTCAAAACTTTATTTTCCATACATTTGGAAAATAACATTTGGTATTTTCCAAAATTACCTTGGGAAATTTTTGAGGATATAGAATAGCAAAATGAGGCTATAAAATAACAATAAAAGTTGAATCAATCAAGCAATAAAATGAAGACAGCTTTATATTTTTCTGAGTAAGAGCAGTATGCTTTGAGGAAAGCTGCCAGAAGGACTAAAGTGGGAGAGAGGTTTATCAAAAAAGAAGATACTTAAGAATTGGATTATAAGACTTGAAGCAATAGTGGAACAAATTAGTATAGGAAGAAAATGAAGGCAATTTCAAATTACAAAAGCAATAATAATGAAAATAATATATATATATGAGAGAAGAAATATAATAGGGTATTATTTGAATATGCAGTGAAATATATAATCATGATCATACAAGTGATAGAGATTGATTTTCAGTTCCTAGGGTACTTCCCTGGGCAAAGTATGGAGAACTAAATTACAGCCAGAAGGATTAGAGTTGGTTCCAGCTAACACATGTCCACAATATAAGAGTTAAAATGAGAAGACAGTCAGTGGGATGGAGTCAGGAGAAGAGCTGATTTGCAAATATTGTCATTTCACAAGAGTTATATGGTTCAAAGTTTTAATCTAAAGTTGACAAAACAAGTAAAAAAGTGAATAATTTATCAAAGATAAATAGTAAAAAATTTTAAAATAAAACCATAATTTTATGAGAAAAGCTAAGTGTTTGATTTAGAAGAGAGGTAAATAAGATTTAGCATATATATATAATTTATTTATTCAAAAATTTTAGTATGCTGCATAATTCAAGAACTACCTATAAAGTAAAAAGTAAGGCAAACTCCCAAAATATTGACACAGAACCATCAACAGTGGGATATTTCCAAATAAAGATAGTGATTATGCAAGTTAAAAAATGTTTTAGCACCTAAGCAAAATTTCAAATAACTCATAAAGAGAAGATAATCAAATAATATTTTATTCAAAC
This sequence comes from Callithrix jacchus, assembly GCF_049354715.1. NCBI lineage: Eukaryota > Metazoa > Chordata > Mammalia > Primates > Cebidae > Callithrix > Callithrix jacchus. Next base: position 164,556,284 of record NC_133504.1, read on the forward strand.
TAATTCCAAGTAAATATCATTTCGGAAAGATAACAGAAATTTTTACAAAGTTCTAAAATAAAGGAAGAAAAAGAAAAAAATAAAGAACAAAAGGAATAAAGGGAGAATGAAAGAAAAGAACTGTAACAAAATGTTTTATATTCAGCCAAAGTAAAAAAGTCAAACACCAAAGACAGCGAAAAATACAAATTCTGAAATCTTTAAAGATTTCCCCAAAATACACTTTCAGAAAAAAGTGAAATATAAAAATAAACCACAGGATATAAAGTAAAATTTTTAAAGAAAAATGAACAAAACTATTTTGACAACAAAGATAATGTACAGAATAAATACCGAATTAGATCGTCATGTATATCTGTGACAATAATGAACAAGAGTGGGTTAAGCCTATCTCTAAGGTAAACCCATCTCTGAAAAGAAAATAAAAGAGGTTATAAAGAAAACCTATTTGTATGTTGCATTAAAAGACAACAAAAATGTAATTCCAGCACTTTGGGAGGCCAAGGCCCGTGGATCATGAGGTCAAGAAATCAAGACCATCCTGGTCAACATGGTGAAATCCCGTCTCTACTAAAAATACAAAAAATTAGCTGGGCATGGTGGCGTGTGCCTGTTATCACAGCTTCTTGGGAGGCTGAGGCAGGAGAATTGCCTGAACCCAGGAGGTGGAGGTTGCGGTGAGCTGAGATCGTGCCATTGCTCTCCAGCCTGGTAACAAGAGCAAAACTCCGTCTCAAAAATAAAAAAAGACAATAAAAAAACAGATAAGGAAGACTGAAAATTTTAAAATGAGCAAAGTCACACTAACAAATAAAAACCTGAAATTTAAGATTCACCGTATTTAAATCAAGCTAAATTCTAATCGAGTAAAAAATTATTTAAAATAAAATATTTACTTGTTAATGAATAAGATATATCTCAAAATGAAAAATGCTTGAATATCTATGAACCATAAAATTTACCATTATATAATATACATGAATAAAGCTTTATGTATCTATATGAAGCCTACGAGAAACAATAAACAGAAAAAAATTATAGAAGAAACATTCAATTTAGCTTTTGCAGCTTCAAATAAGTGAACAAACGTTATTTAAAACATATAAATAACATAAAAATAGGCTAAATCGAGTTGATAAATGTACATACTTTTAACCCTGAGAAATTAGCATATGCTGGGTACTGTGAGGATTGTTTACGTTATTTTTGTTAATTCTTAAGCAAACCAATATGGTAACTGAGATTTAGAGAGATTAGGCCAATTTCTCATTATTTTTAGTGAACTGTGAAATCTGGAACTAATTCGAGTTTTCTCGTCAATACCCAAAATGTTAAGTACTGTACAACTGTATCTGTATACCTGGCCTTCCAATAGAGTAGAGCAAATTTTTTGCTTAATTTTTTATATGTATTTTATTTTTATTTTTTATTGCATTTTAGGTTTTGGGGTACATGTGAAGAACATAGAAGATTGTCGCATAGGTACAAAAGTTTGCTGCCTTCCTCCCCATTACCTATATCTGGCATCTCTCCCCATGCTATCTCTCCCCAACTCCCCACTCCACACTGTCTCTTCCCTATTTCCCCTCAACAGACCCCAGTGTGACGTGCTTCCCTCCCTGGGTCCATGTTTTCCCATTGCTCAACACCAACCTATGAGTGAGAACATGTGGTGTTTGATTTTCTGTTCTTGTGTGAGTTTGCTGAGAATGATGGTTTCCAGGATCATCCATGTCCCCACAAAGGACACAAACTCATCATTTTTGATGGCTGCCTAATATTCCATGGTGTATATGTGCCACATTTTTCCTGTCCAGTCTGTCATCGACAGGCATTTGTGTTGGTTCCAGGTCTTTGCTATTGTAAAGTGCTGCAGTGAACATTTGTGTGCCTGTGTCCTTATAGTAGAAAGATTTATAATCCTCTGGATATATACCCAGTGATGGAATTGCTGGGTCAAATGGAATTTCTATTTCTAGGTCCTTGAGGAATCGTCACACTGTCTTCCACAATGGTTGAACTAATTTACACTCCCACCAGCAGTTTAAAAGTGTTCCTATTTCTCCACATTTTTTCCAGCATCTGTTGTCTCCAGATTTTTTAATGATCGCCATTCTAATTGGCGTGAGATGGCATCTCAATGTAGTTTTGATTTGCATTTCTCTAATGATCAGTGATGATGAGCATTTTTTCATATGTTTGTTGGCCTCATGTATGTCTTCTTTTGTAAAGTGTCTGTTCATATCCTTTGCCCACTTTTGAATGGGGTTGTTTGTTTTTTTCTTGTAAATCTGTTTGAGTTCTTTGTAAATTCTGGATATCAGCCCTTTGTCAGATGGGTAAACTGCAAAAATTTTTTCCCATTCTGTTGGTTGCCGATTCACTCTAGTGACTGTTTCTTTTGCTGTGCAGAAGCTGTGGAGTTTGATTAGGTCCCATTTGTCTATTTTGGCTTTTGTTGCCAATGCTTTTGGTGTTTTGGTCATGAAGTCCTTGCCTACTCCTATGTACTGAATGGTTTTGCCTAGATTTTCTTCTAGGGTTTTTATGGTGCCAGGTCTTATGTGTAAGCCTTTAATTCATCTGGAGTTAATTTTAGTGTAAGGTGTCAGGAAGGGGTCCAGTTTCTACTTTCTGCACATGGCTAGCCAGTTTTCCCAACACCATTTATTAAACAGGAAATCCTCTCCCCATTGCTTGTTTTTGTCAGGTTTTTCAAAGATCGGATGGTTGTAGATATGTTGTGTTGCCTCCGATGCCTCTGTTCTGTTCCATTGGTCTATATCTCTGTTTTGGTACCAATACCATGCTGTTTTGATTACTGTAGCCTTGTAGTATAGTTTGAAGTCCAGTAGTGTGATGCCTCCCGCTTTGTTCTTTTTGCTTAGAATTGACTTGGCTATGTAGGCTCTCTTTTGGTTCCATATGCAGTTTAAAGTGGTTTTTTTCAGTTCTGTAAAGAAGGTCATTGTTAGCTTGATGGGGATAGCATTGGATCTGTAAATGACTTTGAGCAGCATGGCCATTTTCACAATATTGATTCTTCATAACCATGAACATGGAATGTTTCTCCATCTGTTTGTGTCCTCTCTTATTTCATTGAGCTGGGGTTTGTAGCTCTCCTTGAAGAGGTCCTTTACGTTCCTCGTTAGTTGTATTCCTATGTATTTTATTCTCTTTGTAACAATTGTGAATGGCAGTTCGTTCTTGATTTGGCTCTCTTTAAGTCTGTTATTGGTGTATAAGAATGGTTGTAATTTTTGCACATTGATTTTGTATCCTGAGACATTGCTGAAGTTGCTTATCAGTTTCAGGAGATTTTGGGCTGAGATGATGGGGTCTTATAGATATACAATCATGTCATCTGCAAATAGAGACAATTTGACTTCCTCCTTTCCTATTTGAATACCCTTTATTTCTTTTTCTTGCCTGATTGCTCTGGCTAGAACTTCCAGTACTATATTGAACAGGAGTGGTGAGAGAGCGCATTCCCTTGCCAGATTTCAAAGGGAATGCTTCCAGTTTTTGCCCATTCAGCATGATATTGGCTGTTGGTTTGTCATAAATAGCTTTTATTATTTTTTGCTTAATTTTTATGAGTGAGAACTCAACATATTAATTTATATTCTCACAAATGCAACCAGTTTTGATTGTCAGTCACTATAGAAGTTAGTTTTCTCATCACATTTTTAATTTAAAAATTCTTTTTAAAATTCATTTAAACTTATTTTCATACAACTGAATACATTTCTACCAGCCCAACATATTTCTTAACATACATAATTTAAACAAAATAAAGGATTCATTGGGTGTTGATGTCTTATTTCTAACAGGAAATTCCATAAAAGTTATAAAGTTCAACTCTAATTTTAAATCTTTTTAGGCTATGAAATGTCCAAAGAAATAGCAAAATGTTTAACATTTCCTTATATTATTTTATGTTAACTGATTAAGAAGATTGAAATTCTTTTGCAGTCTTGAGACTATTTTTAAAATACTAAAATATATAATAAAATAATATATATAACAAATATTAAAAATATTTCTCTACTATAGAAGGAAATCAAACAAAATTTAAGAAGTAGCAATAGTATAGATCCCCACTTCTGATAACTCACCAGACCTAGAAAATAATAAAATGATTGCCATAAATGGATCAATTAATATCTTTGAACACATGTCATTAACATGCTTAATTTTATGTACGTTTATGGAAGTAAGGCTAATAAACAAAGGGGCATGTGAATTTGGATTTTTCATCTCCATAGTTTACCAGTTAAACACCATCCAGATAGGCAAGGGAATGCCAATACAACATACTAACTTTTATTTACCCAACAAGTGTGTTAAAATATTTTATTTTTCATTAGGATAAAATCTTAACCTATAAATTTGTCCTGAGCTGCTATAATCTCTATACTGTAGGATTTTATGACTTAAAATCTGATTTAAAAATAATTTCAGTTAATAAATAATAATTTAAATTTATTTGTAATATATATCTTGAAAGTTTACTAAGCACATATTAGACAAAGGTCTAGTCACTTTACGTGTGCTAAAATGTATAAATCTGTACAAAAAATTGAAGCTCCAAGACATTAAGTAAATATTTCATCATATTTTAAGGTATGGTGAAGCACAGACAAGAACACTCGAACTTTCTCAAAAGCTCATCCCTTTATTGTAATTTAATATTAACCATTATTTGGCTTTTCTTAATGTAAGATCTAGATCGTCTGAAATATACCTGTTTATTTTTTACTACCTTAACAGAGCAATTAATGCCTAGTACATGAGTTTCTTCATGTAAATGTTTATTTTGAAACAGAAACATGAATACATACCTATTAAAAATTTTTCATACAGGCATTTACAATCAATTAAATTATTTTTCCAACTAATGTTATTTAACATAAAAAAGAAAGGCCAAATTTTATGAGTTTTAATTGAAATCAGAGTTGGAAAAATATGTTAGCACTGTGAGGAGATTTGCGTACTCCTAATAAAGCTATCAAATATGTTTAATGATAGTAATTTTGGTGGTTAGTTATTTAAAAACAAGACGTCACTGGGTTTTATTATTGGTATAATCAGAATGTAAATGAAAGATATTATGAATCAATCTTCAGCTTCAGTTTAGAATAACTTTCTTTCCTGTTATTGTTTTTGTGTTGCTTGAATTCTCATTTTCTTTCAGGTATTTAATTCGCTATAACGAAGTCATCACCATCCAATTGTTCTCAGAGAGTCTTGAGTATGTGCAGCTGGGAAGAAAATATGATTTCAACTTGAGGGATTTAAAGTGGTACAAGTGGAAATACACACCGAAGCCACCTTCTTTGGAGTATAAAATAAGTAATTAATTTATCCTATTAAAATTATTATTATTGGAAAAATTATTTTCTTAAATTTTAGATATAGTATATTTGTTCAGAAATGATGACAGAATGCTTTCTCATTTGATCATTGTTTTTGAGCCCTGGTTAATTATCTATCCAGCATCTTCTCTAATAAATCATTCGTGGTTACTGCCAACATTTAGGATCAGGCCTTTGTGTAAACAGAGTATCACATACTCTGTGAGTTAGGTTTCCCATCTAATGGACTGTATATGTATTAGAATTGTGCAAGCTTTTGGAATCTCTCCTGCCTTTTAACAGTCATATTTCAGAAAATGGGAGTTAAAAGATATAATTTATTTTGCTAATCACACAGGGGCTTTATTATGGGATGTCTTTGCTTATCTTTTCTTCAGCTTATTATTTTTTTAAATTCAGCTTTGACACTGCTGGATATTCTCCTGAGAAAAAAGGGCAAATCAGTGAAATCTTTATGACAATTTCTAGATTCATTTTCAAATGTTTCTTCTGAAACAGAAAAGAGCACTCTATGCATACAGTTTCTTCTTTCTCCCACATTTATGAGATATGCTTGACATCACAGTATACAGATGGCAATCTTCTAAAACAAAATCCAATGTTTCTCCACTTTGATTACCAAAAACATGTTAAAAATGGGGACTCAAGTAGTGATTTAATGGTTGCAGAAGTCTGAGTCACTTTCATTCAGACACAAAGATTCTAACATTCTCCTTGCTGTCTAGCATAAGAAATCTAATCATAATGCCATTTTTCTTGCTTATAGCTATAGATGAGGATCATACTCCCCTGTAAATTTTTCACATAGATATTTCAGAATTATCAGATGGCAGGGCAAAAAAAAATTAAGGTCACCTTCAAACTTTAAATCTCCTATGGTTCAGGATGTTAAATTACTCTAAAGTTACTGGGTCAGATTTGAATATATATATATATATACATATATATATATATATATATATATATATATGGATATCTATATAGATAGTCTCCAAGTCAATTTTCTTGACTAAAAAGAAATAATAAGCAGATATTTAAAGGAACATGTCAAGGTTGAGAAGGACAATCTAGCATCAGGAATAGGATTTAAGATTTCTCTCTTAAAAGCTGCATTTTGGTCTCTTCTTATTTGCTGTGTAGCCACAGTTAATATAATTTAGCCTATAGTTTAGTGATTGTATTGTCTAATGAGGGAATGAAAATCCATAATGTCTTGTTTCAACTATCAAAGGAAACACCATCAATTTATACCAACTATACTGTTATATGTTATTTTAAATTACATCAATCTCCTTCTTTCCAAATTAAAAGAGATCCATTGTATTGGATTCAGTGACTGAATCTTCAAGAGGGAAAAAAGGAGTTAAAATGTTTACAAAATTACTTATTTTTCGTTTTCTAATCTGATGTCAACTAGATAATGTCATCCACAATGTCAGCATGAGCAAATAACAGACAGCAAGAGTGAATATGAGAGAGAGAACTTTGGAGTGGGCATTGATGTAGTCAAAGGTTTCTAATTAAGTAACAAATCTTGATGTGGGAGAAAGTCTGCAGTACAAAATAGTAAGTTCTATTCAAAAATGTTCTTTACTCTGAAAATTCCTCCTTCCTTATGAAAAATGTATTCTGATTCATATGAAATGTATCTGTTATTTCCAAGTTCTTCAATATATGTTGGTAATTTGATTTAACTTCAAAGAAAATTTTAAAGGGTACTCCTTACACAATAATCTAACTAATCCAATTGACATACCCTCATTAAAATATTAGGGATGGACTCTTTAGGATATGAAGGTGTAGTATTAAACTGAGATATTTACATAATCTTAGGCACAGATGCTGGATTCAGAAAGCCAACATCACCTTTTATAAAGAAAGCAAGATACCTTTGCAAAAAATCATTTATTAAAACCAAACTACTATTTCAATAAAGCATTAAGATTTACTCCATAGAATGCCCCTTGGGCAGCACTCTGAAATAATAGTGAATTGCTATTCCAATTTACAATGGAACATTTTAATAAGTGTGATAAATGACTCACAGAGAGCTTTAGATTTCGATGTCAGTGGAATTAGAATCACACAAACGCTGGCCCTGGGTGATGGATGCAGAGGATTTCTGTGGTAACCCTCTGCAATGTCAGGACAATACCAGCTTATGAAACTCTCATAGGTGAAATTCATGTCCATTTGTCAACTTGTTGCCTGAGGGTAAAAATGTAGACAGAACACGAGTCTTACTTTAACAGGTGATATACTCTCTTAAATTCTTCAAAAAGACACAAAACAAAAAAAGTAAAGATGCAATGTATAAAAGTAAATCGCTTTGCATTTAGAGATATAAACATATTTATAGCCTCCGTAATAGAATGGATTGGAGAAATATTTCATATTCAACTGGAATTAATTTTTCAGCTTTTTTCTCTCATTTTAAAGAACATATTTTGTTAAGTGTCCAAGCTTTATAAATATATTAATGTATATCAGAGACTTATTTTTTCTAAACAGATGCAAATCACATATTTTTAGACAAGATTTCCTCTGACCATGTTAATTTAGAACACAAAGTTAAGGAAGGTAAAAAACTATGACTATGCAGATACCGTATGACTGTACACTAATATTCAAATAAAGAGTTTGGCATATGTGTATTATCTCTTACGATTTTCTTGGGTATTGCTTTAGATGTTCCCTAGGTAGCAAGTTTCTCATTTATGCTTCAGGTTTGCTAAGCTAATATCTCCCTTGCTGTTTCCCCAAAAGGTAGCACAATGTGCTGGTATATACAACATGTTTCTGTCAACAATATATTTAATCTGGATGAGACTTAATAAGTGAAATCTAAAGGACTAAAGAAAAATTAGGATCACAGGGAGGGGAATATCATTCACCAACACCTGTCAGGGAGTGGGGCCATGGGGGAGGGATAGCATTGGGAGAAATACCTAATGTAGATGATGGGTTGTTGGGTGCAGCAAACCACCATGCCACATGTATACCTATGTCACAACACTCCACACTCTGCATATATATCTCAGAACTTAAAGTATAATAATTAAAAAATTGGAAAAAAAAGAAAAAGTACGATCAATACAGTTTAATATAAAATTAGTTTTTCCAATATTTTCTAATATATGAAAAACATGGACTACTACAAAGTTCAAAGATGTGATAAGCAAAGATATTTTATATTTATAAATAGCCACAAAACACATCTGAAAAAAAGTAAATTTGAAAAATTCTTCACTATATCCCTGATTTTCAAAATGGTTTTTGAAACACTAAGGCAATACTTTCTAAACTTCAATGTCCACATAGAATCACCTAGGAACATTATTCAAATGACAGCTGTGATGTAATTGGCAGGCCTGGCAGGGAGGCCTGAAGTGCTACCTTTCTAGTAATCTCTTAGGTGATCTTATTGCTCCTGCTCTGCAGACCACACCTTGGTGAATCAGGCAATAAGGCTACTCCCATGACTTCATAATGTATGAAGTTTATAAAAAGTAAAAAGCAACTGCTCTGTGTTGGCCTGAATTAAATAAAATGTACATTAAATTCTTGATCCTTTTTGGCTTAATTAGTGTCAGGAAGTGACAGAAAGTGAGTGTCATGCTATGGGGTGACTATGCAGACATGTGAATTTTCACTTGGAAGCCTAAAATATTATTATTAGTTATTTTATTTAGTGTGTTTAATTATTACGTGAGACAACACACATAAAACAGCTAAAATAATTCCTGGCATATTGTAAACCCTTAGTAAGTATTCCTATCAACATTCCAATGTTACTGATTGGAGCAAGAAAATTTGGATTTTTATTTTAATTATTTTATTAAGAATTAAGACATTTTTATCTCTTTAAAATTATTTAAATTATCTGACCCCAATTTCCTCATTTCCAAAATCTTAATAATTATGTGCATTTTGAAAGGGTGCTCAGATTAAGAGAATACATAAGAAAATATTTTATTACTCTAAATTATGCAAGTAAAACATAATTTTTGCTTTAAGCATGAAACTTTTGGGGAAAAACTTCTTTTAAATTTATGAATTACTGGTAGTGACTCAACAGCTAATAAGTAACTTTGCTGATATATATATATATATATTTTATTTCAGTTTTGTCAGAGTTTCCCACCAAAGTTCTGGCAAAATACAGGAAAATGTGAAACTAGTAAGTTCTACACTTAAAGTATTTAATTACTGATTAGACATGGACACAAAAGCAGAAGCATACAAAATATGTGTTCCTATTACTTTAATAATATAGAAGCGCTAGTAATACCTTATGTCTCTTTCTGTGCTTACTGAAACATCATACATTTTATGTGGGAAAAGGTAAAAGGAATCCTTTCTTGTTATACTTGAGCCCTTATAAAAGAGACACAGTAAATAGCTGTTGAAGAATCAGTTAAAAAGTCTAAGTTTATTCCTAATTCGATTTCTCTCTTGTGATCTGTCCTTAAAAGTGTACTTGGTCTCTTTATTCTTCAGATTCAGTGCAAAATGGGACTATCAATATAGAACTTGCTACTTGAAGACGTTACAGTGAACCATGAGAATTAACCAAAACGATGACAGGTAAGTGATTTGAACTGATTTCTAAAGAAAAGTTCTGTAGGCACACAAACCTCTCAAGGCATGAAAGTCTTTTTGAAAGTGAAAAAAAAATAGCTGAGAGGGAGAGGTTAGTAATGAGGAAAAAGAAGATCAGAGAGTAGGGGAGGTTAGAGATCAAGAGTTACAGCCTCTTGCATTTCACACAAGTAGCACCCAGCAAGGGCACTGCTAATCTTTTCTGGATGCAATCAATATTAGATTTTATTAATGACTTGGAAAAGGGAGTGATCATCCAATTAATTAGACAAAGAAGCAGGAGTTATGGACACTCATAAGGCCGAAGATATAGAGGTTAGAGAGATAAGAGAGAAATAAGTTAATAGGAATAAAATTTAACCTTGGAGACCAAAAGTTAGTATGCTAAAGCAAAGTCACGATGTGGCTTTCAAAATTAAAATCAAAATCTGTGATTTTTTTTTTTTTTACCAGAAGAATTTGTTTTCTAAAATTTGAAAATCAATGGTGGTGTTCTCAGTATCAATGAATACACTTATGACAAGTTGAAATACTGGACAGAGTATGAAGAATATCTATAGTTTCTTAAGATTATTTAATATGGCAGTTAATGTTATGTCTTTAATTGTAAAGATTGATGTGTATTCTCAATAAAAATGCACATAAAAAACCTAACCAATAACAGAGTAGGTAGATTATGGCTCCAATCACTGAACTACATGCCCATGGTAAGAGCAGTCATATTAAAAAGCTGGAATAGTGTCTGCAGACAAATGAAAGGAAGCCTTTTCTCAAGGATCTGAGACAGGCAGTTATTCATTCAATGTTTATCCACGTATCCCTTCACTGGTTAATGTTGTACTAATACGCTAACGAAAGTTAGGAAAATGAAACTGCCTTTATTTTGTATAAAAGAAGAAAAATATTTACAGCACAATTAACAAAAGTAAAGAGAATAAATTTTCCCAGAGTTTCTGAAAATCAATTTGATATTAACTATCCATGTTTAAATTTGCATATGTTTGACCATCAAAGTTTAGTTATAGAAATCTGTCCTAAGTAATTATTCACATAAGTGTGAGGCATACATGTTAAATATGTTTCTTACAAAATTATTTACAATGATGAATAAAACAGTAGCCAATAGGCAAATCAGAACATTGTGGTATTTTTGTAGCATGGAACAGTATGCAGCCGTTAAATAGATGAGATGACATTTTTGTGTACCACGCCATTAGTAGTTACAACCACAATGAGATATCATCACACACCTACTAGAAATGGCTAACATCCAAAACACTGACAACACCAAAGCTGGAGAGTATGTCAGAGGAGTAGTTGGGCAGCAAACTATTCTGAATGGCTCTGTAATGGATGATACTTGGCACTGTGTATTTATCAAAGTCCATATTGTTGTGCAAACCAACCAGTGAATACTAATGTACACAGAAAGCTCCAAAGTAAACTATTATGAACTTCAGTTAATAACAATGTATAATCAGTTAAAATAAGTATACCACACTGTATTAGGCCATTCTTGTATTGCTATAAGGAAATACCTGATAGTGGGTAATGTACAAAGAAAATAGTTTAATTGGCCTGGAGTTCTACTGGCATTATGAGAAGTGTGCTGGCATTGGTGAAGTGTCAGGGAGCAGAGAGCTTTCTTTATTTGCCCCTCTTTCCTTCCTTCCTTCTTTCTTTCTTTCTTCTTTCCTTCCTTCCTTCTTTCTTTCTTCCTCCCTTCCTTCCTTTCTCTTTCTTTTCTTTCTTTCTTTCTCTCTCCCTTCCTTCCTTCCTTCCTTCCTTCCTTCCTTCCTTCCCTCCCTCCCTCCCTCCCTCCCTCCCTCCCTCCCTCCCTTCTTTCTTTCTTTCTTTCTTTCTTTCTTTCTTTCTTTCTTTCTTTCTTTCTTTTCTTTTCTTTTCTTTTCTTTTCTTTTCTTTTTCTTTCTTTCTTTCTTTCTTTCTTTCTTTCTTTCTTTCTTTCTTTTCTTTCTTTTTCTTTCTTTCTTTTTTTCTGGTGAAACAAGGTCTCACTTTGTCATCCAAGCTGGAGTGCAGTGGCCCAGTTATGGCTCAATGCAGCCACAAGCTCCTGGGCTCAGTTGATCCTCCTTATTCAGCCTCCCAGGTAGCTGAGACTACAAGCATGTGCCACTACACCCTGCTAATTTCTGTATTTTTTGTATAGATGGGGACTCACCGTGTTGCACAGGCCAATCTCAAGCTCCTGAACTCAAGCCATCTGCCAGCTTCAGCTTCCCAAATTGCTGGGATTGCAGGTGTGAGCCACCATGCCCAGCCAAAGAAGTTTCAAACATAGTAAAAGGTGAAGCAGACACAGGCATGTCACATATAGAAAGCAGGAGCAAGTGAAAGAGACCAAGGGGGAGATTTCTTACACATTTTCAAACAAACAGATTTTGTGGGAGATCGGAGCAAAAGCTCACTTATTACCAAGAAGTTGGCCCAAGCCATTCATGAGGAATCCTCCCCCATGACAAAAACACCTCCCACCAGGTTGTACTCCCAACACTGAGGATTACATTTTAACGTGAGATTTTGATGGGGCTAAATTTCCAAACAGTATGACACACAAATGCAAGATGCTAGTGTTAACAGAAACTATGTTGAGAGGGGTTAGCTTGGTAGTATGTGGAACTCTAACTGCCCTACTTATTTTTTCTACAAACCTGAAACTTCTTTTAAAATAGTCTATTACATTTTTTAATGGCCTGTTTGAAGAAGCTAAGATTGTTGTACACAATGAATTGGATATGTATAATAAATGGGGAGATTTTTCTTTAATATTTCTAGGAATTAAAGAAATGGATAAATGGAGTTATTAAAAAGAAAGCAAGAAAGAAGGAGAAAGAGAAAATGGAGAAGCCAAAAGGGAGAAAGAAATGAAAAAGAAAAAACAGAAAGAAGAAAAAAATCAAATTAAGCAAAACTTTCATGTCACATGACATTAATGAAATTTGACATTAAATGAATGAAATACATAAACAAGATATACATAAATACACACGTATATATATATTTGTCCTTTGTTCATTGTATATTCTTTATATATCATTCAGCATCTTGCTCAACGTTACATTCATAAAATGTATTCATATGCTCAAGCTTATTTGTAGATTTTCCATTCTAGTTGTTGTACAGTAGTCATTCAATGAACATAAAAAATTAATTTGTTACATGATTGATAAACATTCAGTTTCTTTCTGATGTTTGAATAAAATGAGCTGTGCTGTCATAAAGTTCCTGTACATTTCTCTGTCACGTGTATAGATGTACTCCTTGCTATTTGTTACACACCTAAAAGAGAAAACAGTTTTCTAAATGATTGAAACAAGTTACATTCTCACCAGAAGGAGTTTCATTTGCTCCTTGGCCTCCTCAATACTCAGTATTTCCTCCTTTTGTGTTTTTTTCTGTAATTGTAGTTGCATTATACTATTGGACTTTGATTTTTACTTGGACTTAGGGTATTGTTGTCCATTTTAAATTTACTTTTAAGTTCACAGGTACTTATGCAGGTTTGTCATATAGGTAAACTTGTGTGATGGGGTTTGTTGTTCAGATGACTTTATCACCTTTCCCTCTCTGCTCCCACATTCCAACCTCTGATAGGCGCCATATATGTTGTTCCCATCTATGTGTTCATGAGTTCTCATCATTTAGTTTCCACTTATCAAGAAGAACATGCAATATTTGGTTTTCTGTTTCTTATATTTTATTCTTAAAGAAACTGCCAAAATATTTCCAAAAGCGTCCCTGTTATTTTACTTTTCCACAAGAAATATATGCTGGTTTTAGTTTATGTATATACTCAAAAATAATTTTTATTGTCTGTCATTATATTATAATCAATCTATTAGGTGTCTTGAATTGTCTGATGGAGATTCCTCTTTTTTTAATTATTTTTTTCAACTGAGTTTCACTCTTGTTGCCCAGGCTGGAATGCAATGCCATGATCTCAGCTCACCACAAACTCCACATCCCGGGTTCAAGCAGTTCTCCTGCTCCAGCCTCCCAAGTAGCTGGGACCACAGGCACACACCAACATGCCCAGCTAATTTTTGTATATATATATATATATTTTTTTTTTACTATAGATGGGATTTCACCATGTTGACCAGGATGGTCTCGATCTCTTGACCTTGTGATCCACCCACCTCAGCAACCCAAAGTGCTGGGATTACATGTGTGATCCACAGCGCCTAGCTCAATTTTTATTTTCTTAACATTACTGAGCCAGTTTTCATGTGCTTGCTTGCTATTTTTATATGATCTCTATTAAAATGTCTATTCAAACTTTTTGTGCATTAAAAAAAATTTGTAGTTGTTAAAACATTTTACAAGTTTTAAAATATTTTGTGTGTTCTGATATTTCTCAGATATAGAATCTGTAATTATTTTCCTTCAGTCTATGAACTGTTATTTCATTTTTAATGATGTTTCTTGAATTATAAATATTTTTAATTTTGGTGGAATTAAATTTTAATTTTGTATGAATTATTATTCCTTTGTATAGTTTTAGCCCTTATAGATATGTGTATTATCTAAAATAAGGGTCATGTTTTGCCTGTGGCTGTCTGACTGACTCAAGATCATTTGCTAAAGAGTTTTCTAATCACATTTAATTTTCTTGACAATTATGTATGAAATCTATTTACTTTGATGTAGAAATTTATCTCTAAACTCTGAGTTTATTTCTATTGATCTATATGTCTATCCTTCTACCAGTGTACTCTTAATTGCTATGACTTTATAACAAGTTTTAAAATTAGATAGTTTCAGTCTTCAATTTTCTATTTCTTTTTCAAAATCATTTTTGCCATACTGCATACTTATGTATTCATATACCTTTAACTGTCAGTGTGCATAGCTATAAAAATGACAGCTGTGATTTTGACCAAAATGGTTTTGAATATATAGGTCATTTTACTGAAAGATATCTTGACAATGTTCAATTGTCTTCTCCATAAACATGAATTTATCTCCATTTTTGGAGATCCAACTTTCTGGTTCACAGATGATCTCTGGTTCTTTTTTTTTTTTTTTTTTTAAATAAAGGCACTCATCATAATCATGAGGGCTCTTCCTTCATCACCTAATCACCTTTCAAAGGTCCCACCTCCTAGTCCCATTACATTGGTGTTAGGATTTCAACATATGAATTTAGGGAGGACATAAACATTCATTTCATTGCACAGGCTAACTTTCCTTTGATGGTCCATTTCTTTCTTTCTTTCTTTTTTCTTTTTTTTTTTTGAGATGGAGTTTTGCTCTTGTTACCCAGGCTGGAGTGCAATGGCGTGATCTCGGCTCACCGCAACCTCTGCCTCCTGGGTTCAAGCAATTCTCCTGCCTCAGCCTCCTGAGTACCTGGGACTACAGGCGTGCACCACCGTGCCCAGCTAATTTTTTGTATTTTTGGTAGAGATGGGGTTTCACCATGTTGACCAGGATAGTCTCGATCTCTTGACCTCTTGATCCACCCGCCTCGGCCTCCCAAAGTGCTGGGATTATAGCCATGAGCCACTGCGCCTGGACCATTTCTTTCTTACCAATAGTCACGCCATTCTTTTGAATCTAATTACCCTCTTCCCCTACAAGAATGAGAGCACAGTATAATTTCTTCCTTAACTGTCAGTAAAGACACTCTTTTCTGCTTGCTCTTATAAACTAATAATATAAAACTTGGAAACTTTGGTAGTCACATTTGCCAACACAGAGACAGAAGGGATTACTTTTAGACAGATTTGAGAGGGTCCTTATGTCTACCTATCCCTGAACATACATGTAACACTGAGAATGCCAGTTGTATAAGCCAATCAGATTCAATTTTTTTTAATGTTATACTTTATCCTACACCATTCTTTGATTTTGTTTATTACAGCTGCAAAAAGCTTGCCTAATAAAAAAATAATAACCCAAAGGAGGAATTGAAAATGAGAAAAAGGTAGTCTGAGAAACTGCCTTTATTAGGCCTGATTAGTACATAACATAGATATTACTAATCTCCCTTGCATTTATCACTTTTTATACAAACATTACTGATTGATCCCTTTACTTTGATAGTTGGACACGGTTTCAGATACTTTCTAGGATTCTCCACATTGACCATAAAATTTTGGAATCTATTGCATTCCTGACAGTGGATAATGATAATATTCATGAAAAAAAAAAGACTGGTTTTCATTGTTTGCATATTCTCTATTTTGCAAGTACTATTTTGTTTACACAAATTAAAACATGGTATTTGGATTATAAATAGCAATGCACCACGGAATAATATTAAAAGTTACATTGGTTACTAAAAGTGTCATAGTAATCTGTGCTACATTATCACTTGTTAAATGGTTTCTTACAGTTCTATGACAATGGATGTGCATATTACTGTATAATATTAAATAATAATCAGTGAAACTATGTCAAGACAGGAACCACCTATATGCTGTAAATTATGAAGCCAATATAATTTACAAGTTTACATTGTAATAGAGATATCATCATTTAATACAATATGGTCCTTGTTTCACAAATGTCCAAGGGCCCTAATCTAAGAAATATACCCAACGTCTTCTCTTTATTGGGATCTTGGACTGGCAGCACATGACAAAAATCTCAGAATTTTTTAACCTAGTTTTCATATAAAAATGTTGCATGTTGATTAAACATGTGAGCTTATATTTAGAGTACATACTAATATTTTTAAATTGCAGGCATTTGCATGCTATGCATTTTTTCAATAAAGAATATAGAGTAAATATTTGTTTTTAAAATCTAAAACAAAGTAATTCTTTAGAGTTTCTCAGTAGTACTTTCCACATAGTTTGCATTTTACATCATTGCAAACTAAAATAATTTCCCTATAGGATGGATATAAAATTAAATTATTTGCATTAGAAAATTACCTCTAAATATATTAAAAAGATGGTTCAGGGCAAAATAATCCCATTAACTGCATAGCAGGTAATAAATGAGACTGTGCATATTATAATCATGTCATTTAAAGGGTGTACTAAGTCTTTGCTTGGAGGACTGTTGAAGTGAGCCTTTTGAAATAGGAAAGAAAAATGAGAAGGGATTCTGAGAATTACATTTCCTTGGAGGGAAAAAGAGAAAAATTTAGTTAAAACAGATAGGCTTAACTTCAATTTAAAAGTGCATTTTAGGTTTAAAATCTTAATAATGTGTATAATGTGTGTGCTAATAACTCAGCATGTCTGAATTTCCCCAATATATAATAAAAGATGTAAATGAGTTATAAATAATTTAAAATACTTTCAGTTATAATTACTAAAAAATAACAATAGCTAACATTTGTTCAGAACTCAAAAATTTTATTGTCTATATGTGTTACCTAACTTAATTTTCCCAATTACAATAAGAGATATGTGCTTACTACTTACTATGTGCACTTACCAGATAAGAAGTTAAGGACTCCTTAGATATTAAATAGTAGATAAATTATGGTATAACCTATTAAAATAAACACTATGCCATTATTTGAAATGGTATTGTAAAAGTATGTTTAATATATTGAAGATATTCTTATTATATAAATAATATAATTAGATGAAGTACGAGTTACTTCTGAGTTTTGGTATTCAGCACGATTAAATTTTATCCTTTGTTATTTTCTTTATTTTCCATATTTCTCACTTTTTTTTTCTAAACAGGAAAATAATTTTATTTATTAGTTCAAAAAAAACAGACATGGGACTCTTTCATAAGAATAGATGTCTTGGTGTATATTGACACTCCTTTGCCTGACAATAACTTGAAGTAAATACAATTATTTTTATTATTAACACCCTTTTACAGCTGACAAACTAAGGCACAGAGATATTAAGTAACTTGCCTAAGATTACATCTAATAAGTTGAAGAGCAATAATGAAAACGCTGTAGATTCCTTGGTTAAGCTGTTAATTCTCTTATTCTGCCAGGACTAACATATTCTCAATCTTTATTTCCATTCTTTCATTTTCCAGAGACTCTAACTCAGTCTTGAATACATGCCTTTTAAATGTTTCTTTCATAGTTGCAAGTGGCAGAGCACAGTGTGGCAGTTCCTGGTTTCTGAGGCATTGTGCTGTAGGATATTCTACAAGTACAGAGAAAACCTATATGAAAATTAGAATCATCCTTACATTTTCTTCCTTCCTGCTGAACTCTGCAGTCTGCTATTGCATTGCAGTGGTACTGCCAAGTAGAAAGGTAATAACATCACAAGTCTCAGTTGACCTGCGTCTCAGCATTTTTAACACAATCGTTTCTTTCCATTACTTCAGGATTTCATTTAATATTCTCCACTGTTAGAATCATTGTAACAGCAGGAAAAGGCAGAATCAGCAGTTATGGTTATATGCTCACTTCTAAAGTTATTTTTTTCTTCAAATTAAAAAGCATTTTATATATTTGAATAAAATGCAGACCTTAGTTTATATTCTTAAGTGGATTTTGAGTTTGCTGGTGAGATTGTTTATTTCAACTCAGGAGATTATTCAATCCACCCTATAACATAATTAAAAGAGCAAAGTTGCCAATACATTATATGCCTTTGGGTTTTCAAAGTTATTTAAAGTATTGGTGGTGTTGATGTTCATAAGAGCTCATTAAATAGGAAGCTTGGTTTTGGATCTAGAAGTTAATTTATTAAAGAGAACTTTGCCATATTTTTAAAGAACAGATAACATGTTTATCATATACTTAATTAACAAATTGAAAACTATTAAAATAATAATCACTGCAGGCAAAAATAAAACTATATTTTATGTTTCTCAAGTATGTGCTAAGAAGATTTCTAAATGAAGTTATATATTTATTAAACTTAGTTATCAGTTCTAAGTTTGCTAGTTAAAAACAAAATTAACTTTGAAGTAGCACTGTCTTATATGCATATTTCCATGAATTCTTCTCATATAATTAAATCCCAACATTGAAGATAAAAGATCTACAAAATACACAAATCAAAATTTATTTTTTTAATGTAAGTTTAATAATTTTCTTAGAAATAGGTTCGTGAAGGTTAAATTTTTTCTGTTAGTTGATTCTACTTTCAGGAAGATAAATGAAAATTTTAATTAAATGGCTAATTTCAGAAATGACATGATAGTTTATATTAGTCCAACTAGCAATTTTCTTGAAAGTTTAAGATTAACGTCTCAAGTTATCAACCTCAATATTTGAAGTGAAAAAAGGTAGCAAAAGTTAGCTTTTTATACTTGACCTATTAAAAATATTAACTGTTTCTGACACTATAAAGAATATGAGTTTTGCAAGAATGAGATGGTTTATTTCAAGCTGATAAATTATTATAAGCCACACTGATATTCCATTATTATAAAAATTAAAACATTCTTACAAATTTTTGTTTAGTATTAATGATATTATATTCTATATCAATCGAATGATTCTAAAGAAAAATATACTGATTACTATAATTATATAGATGCACATTGTTTTTGAGAAAGTATCACATTAGATGATATTTTATTTAGCCATTTTATCTCTAAATATTGTGTCAAGAAACATTTACAGATGACAAGAAAGAAAAAAATGAAATTGGTATAATGTTGAAACAAGCAGAAATGAATAAACAAGTAAAATAAGATTTCCTATTTTAGGAAGGTTGGAGGAACTCCCAAAAGCAATCTTTGAAATGCCAAGAAGATTTTTAAAAATGAGAGTGAATCTGCTATGTAGACTGAAACTATGAAGACCATGAAAATAACCAGAACGTTACTATATTCTAATAGACATCATAATTAGGAGACATGTCCCAATCCCAAAAAAAGGCATTGAAGAACAGTGTTCTTCTGTATAATAGTTAATTTTTTGCACTAATTATATCACTAGATAGGATAAACACAGTAGATAAATTCTTACTGAACAAAAATTATTGTTTCAGACCTCACTTTTACATCGCCTGAAAATCTCCACATTGCTGCAGCACATGACATCTGAATTCTCTTAGAGCCAGTGAGGAAGAGGAGAAAGAGGAGAAGAAGAAGGAGGAGAGGAGGATGAGGAGGAAAAATGGAGGAGAAAGAGAGAGATTCCAAGATGAATTGCACTGTTTTGTAAACTGATCTTAGAACTGACTCCCCATCATTTCTTTCATACTCTATTTATTGGTGGTAATTCAGCAAACACAGCCCACACTCAACCCTACACACAAGGGAAATGGGGACCAGGAAGTAGAGGTCAGCTAGGGCCATTTAAATGTCGGCTTCCACACTATTCTCTATATATTCTTCTAACCATATGCTTGGCCAAGAGCCATGATTATGGCTCAAAATAATTAAAATCTTACAAATGAAATCTCAGAATACTGAAGTAAGCATCGGAGATGAATTATTTTATCTAATCCTACATTTTTCAGACTATAACACTGAAAACAAAAGAAAAAATACAACTTGTTTAAGGTAGAGATAAAATAAGAACAAATTTTCTTGTATTAAATTACCCTAGAATTATTCAATTTCCAAAAAGTATTTTGAAATATTTTAGAATTACTAAGTAGTTGTCAAAATCAAGTAATGAGTTCTTATATAACTTTCACCCAGTATCTATCAATATTAACATCTTATACAGCCATAGTAAATATGTAAACTAATAAACTATAATTTATTAGAATTCATTTTTTGTTAGCATTTATAGTACTTTATTCAGATTTAATTACTTTTTAAATTAATACCATTTATTTCAAGATCTAATTCAAAAATCATGTTTTATTTTGTGTAATCATTACACCTCGTCTCCTCTAGTCTGTAACAATTTTTCAGTACTTCCTTGTTTTTCATGACCTTGACTCTTTTGATGAGTACTGGTCATGTATTTTATAGAATGTCTTTCAACCTTAGTTGGTTCAGTATTGTCTCATGATTATACTACAGTTTTGAATTTTGTGGAAGGATACAGCAGAGGTAAAATGACAATCTCATTTGTCAGGTAGTATATGATATCAATATGACTTATGACTGTTGATGTTCACCTTGGTTTCTTGATTAAGAGGTGTCTATCACGTTTCTCTGCTATAGTCACTGTTTTTTTCTTCTCCACACTCTGCTTATAAGATGCAAGTCACTGTATCCAGCCCATTTTCAAGAAGAGAGTAATTAAATGCCACCTCATGAAGATAAAAATGTCAAATGATTTGTTGACATATGATAAAACTACCATGTCAATTAATTAATAACTTGGGGAGTTACTCCGAGGTTTTGCAAATATGTTGTTTCTCCTGAAAGTTTTGTACTTCGTATTGTCTTCATTCTCTCTGCATAGGTTATGTGGCATACTTCTGTAAAAACAGTTCCTTCTCACCACTTATTTATTATTTAATCATGTATAGAATCCATGAATATTTATTTTATTATTTGGGTCATAATTCAATATCGTTATCATTGTTAATAGTATTTTGCAGAAAAATACCTATTCCCATCTAATAAGAGACAAATGCAGCAAATGAAATAAAGTTCATGAGTTTGCAGCAAGGAAAAAAATTCTTCATGCTTTAATAGAAGTCATATATTTTGCTCTAATTGATACAGTGTTGCTAAAATGCATATAAAATTAACATGGACGTATGTAATTTTAAATTGTGTTTAGAAATAATTTTATTTTCAAAGAGAATGTTTACATAGCTGTTGATGACTAATAAGCAGAATAAATAATTATGTCAGTGAATAAATACCTTGATAAATATTTTTTACCTATAAGCTTTCCCAGTTTGAACAATAAAATATATAAGTAGCTGTATATGTCTGTGTTAATTTTCATTATTTTATAACAACTGTAGGCCTTTATGGTTCTCCTTACAATAATTAAAATCTTCTTCCCCAGATATATTATTGGATTCTTCTCATTTATTGTGAACTTTACTCAAATGCCACCTCCTCCTTTCATCAGTAGCATTATGTCTCCTTGTATTTCTTATATTGTCACTCTTCCCATCCGAAATTATTTAATAATATATATATTTAATATTGTCTCCCAACACTGCCATGGCAGGGCAGAAGTTTTTCAGTTTGTAACATTTTTCAGTGTAATTCCATGCTAATTATTCTACTTAGAATAAATACTATTTGGAAAGGAACTTAGTGTTTACTCATGTACTCTAAGCCATCATTACATATGTACACATATGGAGGATTTTCTTAAATTTTACAACACATTGGTCTGCTAACAATCAATTGCAACCTAATGTTGTATATTCTTTTTTCTATTCTATTTATAGACATGTCCCTGGAAATTTCAGATTTCAAAAATCTAACTTCTACAATGCCCTAATGTTTTTAAACACTTGTGTTTTTCTTATTCTATTTCTTCTGCTCACATGCTGTTAACGCACTATACCAACTCACATTTTGGTCATATATAAATCTTACTTCTTTTCCCCAAGACTCAAATCAAGTATTACCTCCTACAAGATGTTCAACTTTGAAGCAATTTGAAACTCCTTTCCACCTGTGTGTGCTTCTAGCATGGTGCTGCATGATAGAGAAATGCTCTGTCTACACAACAACTCTTCCAGACATTCAATAAACATTTTCCCCAATGAGAAGATGAGGAGATCCATATAGTGTGAAACAAATTTGGCCTTCCATGTATCGGTGGATCTTGAGATGAATTGTCAGGGGATAAGGAAAACGACAGTTCTTCAGACTTTTTCCAAGACGAAAATGTATTCTAGATAAAAATAATTTTTTTCAAAATTTTCTGTGTTGTTGGTGGCTAATGCGAATTAGATCAATGTAGGGCTAAAGTTAGCTCCTCCCACATTCACTGATATCTGGTATTCAGGGAATTTCTACTTAAAAAAACTCATGAATAGAATCAAAAATAACAATTTTCTCCCCCAGGATTCCATGAGCTATTGAAGATCATTCTCTTTTGTGGCACACAAGTATTTTAGTAGTAACTGTAAGAAATCCATTTTATTAAGTTAATTTATAACTTTATTGTAAACCTGTCTCCATTTCTGACCTCTTCCTCCCTCTATCAACTCTAAAGAATACTTGGCACAGCAAAACACACAAAGCCTCTGCTTAAAGTAGAAAGAATAATGGCTCTTAAAGGTGTGTACACTTGAATCCCTAGAATCTGTGAATATGTTATGTAAAATGACAAAGGGAAATTCAGCCTACATATATAATTGAGGTTGCTAATTAGCAGTCATTACTCGATTATTGCAGATTATTTGGTGGGCCTAATGCAATCACAAAGATTCTTAAATGTGGAAAAGGGAGGCAGAAGAGTCAATGCCAGAATGACGTGATACAAAAAGAACTTATCCATCAAATGCTGACTTTGGAGAAGGAAGGGGTTTAGGAGCTGTTGAATGCAGGCAGCCTCTGAAAGCCAGAGAAAGCCATAAAACATTCTTCCCAAGAGTTTCCTAAAAGAAACATCATCACTGACATGTAGAGTTTAGACCCTTATTGCATTTCTGATCTCCAGAATTATAAGATAATAAATTTTCCATTGTTTTAAGCTACTAAGATTGTAATAATTTGCCCTAAAAATGGTGATCAAAGGTAGAATCTATTATTCTGCTTTATGCTTTGCCAAATAGCCTATCAACATTCAATAAATTTCAAACAACAGATCAAATACCTTTTAAAGAATAAATAACTTTATATATTGATGATATTTTGTTCTGAATATCTGAACTGTGAGCTATAGTTTACACACACACACACAAACATACACACACACACACATATCGCATAAGCTCTGTCAAACACTAGGAATTCTTGATCTTATAGGGTGAGGACAATTTTGTAAATGTGATAAATTATGGACAAAAATAAGATACTGCTGATTAATAATTAGGAAACTGGCAAATTGAAGATAACATGGCTAGTCAGGACAAATAAATCATGTACATCAACTTGCTTAATACAAACAAAATAAAATACTTAATACAGATAAAATACTAACATTCATGAAAATAATTGAAAAAAAATTGTTATTACGTTTGCCTCAAGAAAAGATTAAACTCATCAGCAGAGCATGAATTTTTCTTTCTCCTCACTAAGAGAGAGAGAAAGACAAGTGGTGAGACAGTATAGCCATGTTTATTTTGGTAGGAAAACTCAGCTGCAAAGAAAAATTGCTGTTACTGGTTTCTTTTAAGTGATAGTAACTCCTATCTATACCCTTTCCATTCAAACAAGAGACTTTTATATTCCATTTTATTTTCCTTGCTGTTGGCTGTCAAAGGCTATGGGCAGAACAGAACTTACATCTCACATTCCTCCTTACCCCTGCTTGACAAAGATGCACACTTTGTATGTTTGATGTATTATTTCCCTAGAAGAAAACAGTTGTGCCTCAAGAAACAAAATATAATACAAAAGGTTCAGCTTTGCTGGGTGCATGAGTAGTAATATTTTAAGGAAATGAGGCCAGATAGAAAAAATAATAGCAATTGTATATACATTGGGATGAAATGAAAAACAAACAAAAACAAGGAAAAAATATTTATATAAAATCTAGGTGCTTTCGAGGTAATTAAATGAGTAAAATGACAAGATAAAATGTGAATATCTTAAGATTTTTGTTGTTAGGGTCCCCTTTGACAATCTGATGACAAGCTTGTGAAAATTATGACTGTCATTCCTGTTAATTACCCACATATACATACACAGACATACACCGGGTTTGCAGACCATTTACAGGGTTCCTGGAACCTCTACTTTCTGGGTATCAATAAGCCCAGATTGCAAATTGCTAGTTTTAATGAGTAGGAGAAACCGTTGTTTTGTATTACTCTAATATTAAGTGTGAAATGGTGTGTTTCATCTAAGAAACAACTAACTTCCCTCAAAGTGAATAAATTAATTTGAGTTACAGTATACCCTATGAACCAGCTTCAGAAGAAAAAGCAAAGGCATTACTCGAATGAAGTGCAAAAGTGGCTCAAGACATTTTGTAAGATGTTACAGGAATGCTTTGTTAGATGAAGCAGAGATGAATAAGGTGAAACTGAAGTCCACAAAGATAACATCTAAGAAACTTTTGAGGTCTTGGATGAAAGGAGATGGTCATTATGGAGGTGATTTGAATAATACCAGGTAGGGTTGGCAATCACAATTTTGAAGTCATACCCAGATCATAAAAAGGATGCAACAACAACAAAAAAAAAACCAGCATAGTGAGAACCAATGTTGAGACTGGAAAAAAGGATCTGGTGAAGAACAGCGTGGAGATTAGGGAAAATAGTTTACAGTTTTGCTGCTTGTTACCCAATGCATGTTCTGGTGCAAGAGCACTTAACTCAAAATGCCTACATTGGGCATTGGACAGCGTTGCATAACATGGGCTCTACAATCAATTTGACGTGGTTCAGCTCTGCCACTTACCCCAAGAAGATAATGTAATCTTGCTGAGTCTCAGTTTTCTCATTTATAAAATCAGTGAAATGTCTCCTAGCATTAAAATCATAAGTGAGATAATGTATATAAAACACTTACCATATTGCCTTGCACCATAGAAGACAGACAAAAAAATGTAGCTATTGCTGTGTAATTATTTCATAAGATTAATAAATGTGATATATATTAAGGTTTTTTTTACCTGTAATTTCTGTAATACAATTTGATTCGTTGTATTTTAGTTAGAGTCATGGGTTTCAGCAAATTTTTTATTTTATTTACTCATTTAACTGAAAGTAACGAAGAGCTTATCATGAACCAGGTAGTGTTATAGCCACCAGAGGTATGATAACTAAGAAAATGAAGTTCCTGACCTAATCCTTTTTTAATATAACATTTGAGAATATAAATTATGAGCAAATATACTGAAATGTATGATGCCACATGATTCTGAGTGCTCTAGAGAAGATTAAATCATCTAGAAGAAGTTTGGAGAGTGAAAATGGGGGTGAAAATGCCATTTGGTTTAGATGGTCAGAGAAAAATCATTGTGTCCTTACAGCAGATGAACAGTATGGTCTGAAATCTTTCAAAAACTTTGCTCTGGCTACTGTGTTGGAAATCGTCTGTTGGGAAATTAATTAGGAAGCTATTGTCAGAAGTATCATGTGGTTTAATGTTGTCTTGGACCTGGATGGTAACAATGAACATAGTAAGAAATGATATCATTCTTGCCAAATAATTGCATATCAATAGCTACTTTTTTTTGTGTGTCTTCTATGGTACAAGGCAATATGGTAAGTGTCTTATATACATTACCTCACTTATGCTTTTAATGCTAGGAGACATTCTAGATATATCATAAGGCAGAGTTGAAATTATTTGCTTATTGGTCAGATATATGTGTATGAGAGAGACTCAGAAGTACCAATAATAATACATTCTTCCTCTTAAAAATGTGATCTTTAAGCTAATAATTTATATTAATCATGACTCATCTGCAATAAAGGCAATACTCTGTACATTTGAGATAAGACAATACAAATTGCAATTGAGCAAACATATATTCAAATAAGAAAACAAATACATAAGTATTGGATTATTAATGAAAAAATATACGATCATCCATGCAGTCACTCATACAGTATAATTGATGGCTTGATGATAGCTCTTAACCAATGCAAAGTTATTTAAATATATTTGAATAGTACCAATTTTATCATTATAAAAGTGTAATGTTTAGGCAATTAAGTAGAGCTCCGAAAACTATTTCTTATTTTGATGAATTATGATAATATAAATAAATTATGGTATAAATTTATATAAATTTTGATATTATGATAAATTATTATTTCTTTGAAGATCTGCTGGAACATACAGCATCATCACTGCTCACAGCAAAATCTTTCCCTTAACCTTTTCTTAGGAAGAGAAAGGAATGGAAAGAAAGATGTTGCCTAGGAACACTGGAAAAATGACCAGAGTAGATTCGGCAAGAACTGTCTGCCCACTCCAAGTAAATATTTAATGGTTTGTATCTTAAGATCTGATGGAAAACATATCCCAAATATATACAGGATTATCCTTCTGCCAATCCCAATTCACCCTATTTACAGCATTAGTAAAAATCATCATACTTATGCCTGGGAGGAAGAGCTAATGCATGCTGTGAAATTATTTGGATGGAAAAATTATTTCTGAGCTCTCACAACAAACCAAAGCTTGTATTACTATTTTTTAACATAAAAATATAGTTTTCTTCTTATCCCTCTGGTCTTCTCTTTTAAATAATTTTGGTTCTTCCTTTGCTTTATGGAGACACCAATTCAGCTTTTAAACCACACATTCATAATACTGAAAGAGAAGAACATTTTCCTTTTCTAAACATTTTAAGTTAGACAAAACAAAAAATCAGAAAATCTTGAATACATAAAAAAGTGCATAAGAAGAAAGAAATAATTTAAGGATGACCACTTCATTGTCTGGTCTTCTATTCTATTTTAACATAAAATGTTTGGAAAATTCTACTTGCCTTAGTATTCACAGTGAGTGCTTTATTTAATTTGCCCCTTTCAGAAGAATTTGCCAAAGTTAGAGTAGAAATGCTGATTTTTATTTTAAAGTCTAAAATTGGAAAGATGCTAAATTCCTGACAGCAGCAGGAAAGTTCAGCACCCAAATGAAAATATGATACCCTATTATGGAAGCACATGAAAATACAGATAGATTTGTCTCTGGGATTTCAGGGATTCTGATCATGTTTCTATTATGCACTTCCTTCTCCTTGCTCAGAACTGCTCTCGCCCAGTTCTGAGAATAAGATTTGCAAACTCAGTGTCTTTCATGAGAACTTTTCAGCCTTTCTACTGTCAAACATTTTTAGCACACTGTACAATATTTGCTTTTCCCAATCATGAGCATAGACCATAGGATATATTTTTGTGCACTTACTGACTTATTTAAGTTTAGAATCTTTTCTATATTCTATAGAAATAAACACAAATTCAATTGCTTTATTATTTAATAAAATATGAACTAATTTAACATTTGTACTGTTACCATTTATTTTTAGTTACAAACTAAAATGCTGACTCCTTATCTTGAAAGAGCATATCTATGCACATGTACATACTCACATATTTGCGATATGATATAAGATAATAAGTAAACATAATTTAAGAACGTTTATATGTTTCATGGCTAATTTCATACCATTTTACATTTTGCATGGGAGAAAATCGAACCAGAAAGAAGCACCCCACCTTTATTTTTCCATAAATTTGCAGTCAGAATCACCATTATAAATCTGTCAGTGGAAATGGTCCTTTTTGTAAGCCACATCTACATAAACTTTCTTTTTTAAATTTTATTTTAAGTTTCAGGATACATGTGCAGGACGTGCAAGTTTGTTACATAGGTAAACGTGTGCTTTGGTGGTTCGCTGCAACCATTAACCCATCACCTAAGTATTAAGCCCCATATGCGTTAGCTATTTGTCCTGATTCTCTCCCACCCTCTCCATCCCCCAGCCCCCTCCTCCCAACAGTTCCCAGCCTGTGTTGTTTTCTCCCTATATCCATCATAAACTTTCATTCCAATGGCCCATTACCAATTAAACTATCAATGTTCATAATGTTAACATTTTCAAAGGAATACAAAGCATTTCAAAGAGCAGAGAACTTTTAAAACGTGTACCAGTCTGTCGAATGAAATCAATTAATGATCATCTTCTTTGTACAAAAGCAACATAAATGTAAAAATTATAAATAAGGTATTTAGGTTAAATATAGATTTTTCCGTTTTTAATTGTTCAAAATTATTCCAGTGTAAATGATATTCAGCATATTTTTTAAATGTAAGAAAGGGTTATGAAATGAATTCCTAAATGTTTTAAACAACTGTAATTACAAAATAAAAGGAATTATGTAAGTTCTTGACATCTCATCTCTAGACAAACCTTAATGTCTTTAGTCAAATATAGCATATGAACATTAATCAACATAAAAGTTGTAGCACTGAGTTTTTGTGCTGTGATATATGAGCAATTTTCATGAGTATTTTAGTTTTGCATTCATTTAGATTTTTAAGGAAAAGTATTATTGTTGTTTTGTTTAAGATAGCCTTCTTAAGAAATAATTTTGTTTAGAAAGTTGTTTCTGTTTTTTGCTTTTTTTTTTTTGTAGACTCTAACACTTGTTTTCTTTCAGATAAACTTAAGATCTGAGACAGTAGCATGTTTGATGGAAAGTAACAAAATAAATATACTAAAAAAAAAACAGGAAAACTCTAGGTACCTTAGAAAAAATTAACATGTAAGATTTTTCGTTGTTGTTAACAAAGAAATCTTACTAGCAAAAATGAAAAAATCACTGTCTCCCCATCACAGTTCTTTCTCATTTATATTTTCTACTGTCTCCCAGAGAGTACCAGGGGAATTACCGTTGGCTTACTTATGTTAAATTCCTTAGAATGACAAAGTGATGATTACAAATTAGACATCTGTGGTGGTTTCTTTTACATATCAATTATGCTTGGCTATTGTGCCCTGTTGTTCAGTCAAACAACCCTCTTGATGTTGCTGTCAACCTATTTTTTTAGATGTGGCTGACATTTATATCAATAAATTGAGTAAAGCTGATTGATCTTCATAATGTGAATGGGAGTTACCTAACCAGTTGAAGGTCATAAGAGCAATAACTGAGGATCTTGTAGTAAAAATAATTATCCTGAAGACAGCAACATAGAAATCCTTCCCAAATTTCTATCCTATTGAGACACATGAGCCTGAGGGACTTCTCTTGCAGAGTCCACGAAGAGCGAAGAGCGTGGTTTCAAAGGCAGGAGTTTCCCGGCTCCCCGCCTCCATCTGGAAACAACAGGGGTTTCAAGCCGGGCGCGGTGGCTCACGCCTGTAATCCCAGCACTTTGAAAGGCCGAGGCGGGTGGATCACGAGGTCAAGAAATCAAGACCATGCTGGTCAACATGGTGAAACCCCGTCTTTACTAAAAATACAAAAAATTAGCTGGGCACAGTGGCGCGTGCCTGTAATCCCAGCTACTCAGGAGGCTGAGGTAGGAGAATTGCCTGAACCCAGGAGGCGGAGGTTGCGGTGAGCCGAGATCGCGCCATTGCACTCCAGCCTGGGTAACAAGAGTGAAACTCCGTCAAAAAAAAACAAACAAACAACAACAACAACAACAACAAAAACACAGGGGTTTCAAATGTAAAGTTATTTATCTGGGTTTTCCCTCGCCTGGGCTAAGCAGAGAAAGCCAGGTGAGGCTCCTTTGTTCCAAAAAACTGGAGGAAAGTTCTGGGAGGAGGGGGCTGTGTAACTCAGAGTTGTGTACCAAGTAGCCAATCGAGTATCAGGGTTAAAGATCAATCACTCCAGAAAAGTTTGAAAGAACTCCTCTCATTGGATGAGAACATGAATGGGGAGGGAATAACTCATGGGTTAAAACTCCAGCTGTTCCTTACCTATAGGGATTTCTTCTCTGGGTTCCCTACCACAACAGCATGGGAGCTGTATACTTTCTCTCTGTCTAATAAATCACTTTTCGGTAACACTCTTTGGGTCCACAATATGTATTCAAACAGCAAACTCACCATGTCTTTGGGGCCCCTTTCCCCATCTTTGGGGTTAGCGAGGCTAAGAACTTCTTTAGAACTGGGAGCTTGGTACACTCCCTGGGTTACAAGCCCACACAGCACATGAGCCAATTCTTTAAAACAAACCTCTCTCTTTCCTTCTCTCTCTCTGCCACCCTTACACACACCTGTGTGTGTGAGTCTGTGTGTGTGTGTTCATTTAGATATATATTATAGATATTGAGAAAGATTATAAGGAGCTATAACCTATATTAATATATATGAAGATAAATATACATATATATTTCTCTGGAGAACCAAAATACAATGTTTAACATTTTATGTCCTTACATAATGACCACAAATCTATTTCTTATCATGTTTATAAAACATTAAAATTAAAAATACTTAGTCTTTTTTAATTTTTTTAAGATAAGAGGATCAAAACAATAATGTGAAAACATTTCATTTCTAAAAGAAAATTTCTTGTGTTAAATATTTACTTTTTCTGTTTGTTGGTTGTGCGATTTTGAACTAATTATATGACCACAAAAATGTCAGCAAACTTATAGTGTAATAGCAATAACAATAATACAAACTTTGTAATGTTGCTAAGATATTTAAATCAAAAAAAATGCCTATAAAGTGCTTAGTACAATAACTAGAGAAATAGAGCTGCTAGTTTTTGACATTCATTTTTACTACTTCTTCACTGATAATAATAATGAGGTTTCATGTACACGAGTTGACAAGAGCACAAACATAAAGGTAAGAAATAATTGATATATGATGTTAAGATTATTCTGATTTGCATAGATATTTCAAGTTATATAAAAATGTGTTGGATCTTAAATAAACTAACATTATACCTCAAGGAAATAGAAAAAATAAGAACAAATTAAGTCACAGTTAACAGAAAGAAGTAAATAATAAATACCAAAGCAAAAATGAATAAAAAAGAATAGAAAATTAACATAAAATTTTCATGAAACTTAGAATTCGTTATTTGAAAAGATGAATAAAATTGACAAACTTCAGCTAAAATAAGAAAAAAAAAGACAGGGAAAGAACACTGTAAATAATTTAGAAATTAGAGTTATAGCAACAAATGTCAAAGTATGAAAAAGATTATAATGAACTATTATGAAAAATTATATGCTAACAAATTGGATATTCTAGAAAAAATTGGTTAAATTTTTAGAAACATACAATGTTCTAGGACTGAATCAAGAAGAAATAGAAAGCCCAAATTAACAAACCTTCCAACAAAGGGAAGTTCAAGACCAGATGGATTTATGCATAAAGTTTATCAAAAATTTGTTTATTATTATTGTTTTCAATTTTTTTTAAGGATAGGGTCTTACTCTGTTGTGTAGACTAGAGTGCAGTGGCACAACCATGGCTCATTTCATCCTTGATCTCCCACACTCAAGTGATCCCCCCACCCCAACCTCCAGAGTAGCTGGAACTACAGGAATACCTAGCTGTTTATTTTTATTTTTTTTATTGTTGTTGCTGTTGTTGTTGTTTTGTTGTTTTGTTTTTGTTTTGTAGAGACAAGGTCTCCTTATATTTTCCAGGCTGGTCTCAAACTCCTATACTCAAGCAATTCTTCCACCTAGGCCTCCCAAAGTGCTAGGATTACAGGTGTGAGCCACCAGACCTTGCCTCTGCAAAACATTTAAAGAATTAATATCAGTTCTTCTTAAATTCGTCCCTAAAAGTGAAGAGTGAACACTTCCAAACTATTTTGTGATGCTAATATTATCACGATACCAAATCCAGAAAAAGACATGACAAAAATACCTCCAGGCCAATATCCTTGTAAAACAGATGCAAAATCCTTCAAAAAATTCTAGCTAACTAAATTCAATAGCATATTAAAAGGAGCATATGATGAGTGATATGGTTAGACTTTGTGGCCTCACTCAAATCTCATCTTGAATTATAGTTTCCATAATCCCCACATGTCAAAGGCAAGGTGGAGGTAACTGGATCATGGAGGCGGTTTCCCCATGCTATTCTCATGTTAACGAGAGAGTTCTCATGAGTTGTGACTATTTTATAAAAGGCTCTCCCCACTTCACTCAGCCTTTCTCCTTCCTGTTGCCTTGTGAAGAAGATACCTTTGCTTTCTGCTATAATTGCAAGTTTCCTGAGGCCTCCCAAGCCATCCCGAACTGTGAGTAAATTAAATCTCTTTCCTTTATAAATTTCCCAGTCCCGGGGCAGTTTTTTACCGTGTTATGAAAAGAGACTAATACAATGACAAAGTGGAATTTATCTGTCTTAACTCTGTATACTTCAACATTTTACTGACTGAAGATCTTACGTTAAATATTATCAGCATATTATTAATAATCATTATTATTGACATATTATTCATATCATTATTGTTATTAGCATATTCATCATCATCCTGATAAGCAGTACCTATTGAAGGTGATGAATAGGTGGTTTATGGCATAAATTGTGGCTGTTTTTTCTCAGGTGTATAATTATGTTCAAACTCATCAATTTGTATACATTAATTATTTACATCATTATTTATTTATTTATTTATTTTTGGTAATGTTAAATGTACATCTAACATATGACCTAGGAATTTTAGTTCTAGATTTTTATTCATGAGGAATGAAATTTTATATATCTATAAAAAATATGAATAACAAATATTTACTGCAGCTTTATTTGCAACAGCCCCAAACTGGCAATTAGGCAATGTCCATCAACGTGTGAATGTACAAAGTAACTATAATGTATCCATACAATGAACTAGTACTCAGCAAATGAAAAGAAATAAACTATTGACACATGCTACAATATGTCTTCACTATGGATGAATCTCAAAATGATTATTCTGAGTAAAAGAAGCCAGTTTTTAAAATATATATACTGTATGATTATATTTATTTTAATCATAAAGTAAAAATTGATCCATACTGACCGAAACAGATGAGAGGTTACCTGGTAGCTGTGAGCTGTAGGAAAAGGCAAGAAAGTGGTCACTCACCCAAAGAAGCACAAATAAATTTTTGAGGGTGATTGATACATTCATTTTCTTAATTGTGGCAATAGTTTTATATTAGCATGTTAAAATATATTAAGTTGTATACTTAAGAGATATGCAGTTTATTATATGATAATTATAGCTGAATAAAGCTGTTCAATACAAATAAATGACAATATACTGGGTACATTATAAGTCAAAATAAATTATGTTCAGTGGTTGATAGCTTCTTGTGTGTAGGAGAAAAATGGTATAAAAAAGGAAGTGGCAAAAAGGTAGTGCTTAGTCTAGACTGTGGATATTTTTACAAAGAGAAATTATATTACCTCACCTAGCAAAATAATACTAGTTTTGAAACTATCCTCTGGTAGTGGTATTACAGAAGATTAAATGCCTGCTGGATCCAGAGGGAAGGTAATGTGGATATGGGATCTTAACAGAAGAAAGTCTGGAAGATTGTATTCCTGAATCAGCTATAGCTAGTAGAACAGCAGTGTCCGAAATTCGAGTTTGGCTTTTTTTTCTTTTCTATAGTAAATATCCTCTGCAAACCCCACTGTTGTATTACAATTTGATAATATATGCACAAAAATAAATAAAAATCTTTTGGGAGGCTTGCCTTTTTTATATGAAATAATAATTTTACAAATTTCACAGATGTAATTTTACAAACTATTTTTACATTAACTAATTCCCCTAATTAATGAATTAACTGCCGCTAGTAAATGGACATATTAAATCTTCAGCTTCTCAAAAAGTGTGTGATATTAGAGAAAATACGAAGGAGAAAAGGACTTCTCAAACTCACATCATGCTGTATTCTTCTACTTTCAGTTAAAGCTGCCTATGTGTTTCACATTTGCTCTGCTAAATGTTTTTTTCTTTGTATCATTTTTCTTTTCCTGTCATTACATTATTTAACTAAAAAGTAATAATTTGCTTAATGATATACTTGGAAATTCATATAAAAGAGGAATGAAAAGATAGCTCTCATTTTGTTTCATACCTAAATGAATGAAATCATAGATAAATTGGTCATTTACTTCACTTTTGATCATTAAGGTGTGCTCTGGGTTTTCTAGCCACTAAATTTTAAACTTTTCTGTTTCATATCTTGACCAAATGATGTTTCTTTTAATATCAGTGGAGCTCACATTACTTGAATTACCATTTTCACAGTTAACATTCACCTCAAATTACCTGTAATATGTCAAATCTTCACAACTAGGATTATGTTGAAAATGGATTATGGGCAGACAACAGATTCCAGAGCATAATTCATCTTCTCTAGAGAGCTCATTAACCTTTAAAGGTTTGTACATGATTCCATAATTATGTTGCAATGGAATTTTTATTTCTCTTTTATTTAATCAGTGTGCCCCTTTGTATGGCCCACTATAAGGCTGACATTCTTTTAACTCTTGGATATGGCAAAGCAATTGGCAATAAAGAAAAGATATAGATAAAGCCGAGTCTACCCTTTAAACATCATCCATGTCTCTAGTATTTCTTTCAAACATGACAGGAAGGATATATCATATATACATACAGAATAATATACAAATGACTTAAAATAATGGCCAATATGATTATATTCACTTTTCATAATTATTTGCCCAACTCTTACTAAAAACCTATTTTTCTTTTAGGGTTCATATATGTTTCACGTCATCCAAAAGCTTCTCTTCATGGGCATCCATACACATCATTTTTTTATTGATTCTTAATGTTAGTGCAATTTCCATAAATTCTTACATTTCTTATAAGAAATATGAGAACAACAAAAGATAGGATTATTGTTCCAAGTATTTAGGAATTTATTTATTTTTCATTGAGAGTAGAAGCCCACTTCTTTTAGAAAATATTTCAAAATTTAGAATTCATGGAAAAAGAGTATAAAAAAATCTTTTATCAAAAGGATTGGAGAGGTTTTTTGTTACTATTAAAGTTACCCAAATTGATAGTTTATTGTGTTAATAAACTAAACTAATCTCTTCACTTATTTCATCTTGGACTTGAGAAGACAGTTAACTCAGTTGTGGGTGATAACTGAAGTGTAGATTTCCTTTGCTTTTTTTCTGGTATCTAACAAGATGCTGGGCACAAAATCGCTATGTCATATATTTGAATTGGCTCAAGTAACCAAACTAATAAATTGCTCAAAACAAATGTATCAATGAAACATTGAAAATAAAAATTTAAACATCTTTTGTAGTGATTCCTATAGTTTTTGTGTGAATTACTAACTTTGGAGACTTTCTAACCACACAGTAAACTTTTGAATGAAGAAAGTTTTTGTTGAGCTTCTGCCTTTTCTAAGTCAAGGTGCTCATTATATAGGTAAGTTTTGTTTTGTTTAGTAAATCTGAGGATTCTTTAGCAGTTTTACTTACTATGACACCAAATAAATCATTGTGAAAACAAATATCCACTATTTCCAGAAATACTGAACTACAGAAACTTTTTTTCTCTCTCTGTCTCTCTTCCTCTCTGTCTTTGCAACTTATTGCTTTCTACCCAATTTGGCTCAGTCATACCAAATTCTTCCCAGAGAATTTTATAAAATTTAAAAAAATTCCTAAAGTTTCAAACTAATACATTTCTTGAAGCAGTGTACATCAATATTGCTTCTATAAGATGAATTTATGCCTTATGGTAAATTCACTGTTGATATTTTCCAGATTATCAGCATCAACACATCGAAATCACAGCTGTGGCATGGGAATTTCTAAAATTATGTTGACAGATATGTAGAAAGCCAAAGAACAAGAAGCAAAAACACACACACACACACAAAAAAAAAAACAAATCAAAAAACATAATTCTCAATAGCAATGTAATTTTTATGTATGACAACATACTATTTTCAGATTCTAAGGGTGGAATTTATTGAAATCATTGGTTTCAATTAGATCATTGCTATTATTATTTATCTCTGAAAATGTATCTTTCACATCTTCCTGCCCCATGTACAACCATCCAAAATAGCTCACTGTTAACTGATATATGAGGAGATACATGACATGGGGCCAGTTACCTAACATCTCAGACCCTTAATTGAGTATCTTATAAAATGGAGATAAAATATATTGCCTTTCTATGGTTGTTTTGTAAATTTTATAAATACCATGCAGAGATCCTCGACCATGATAAGGATTCTATAAATATGTTTTAATAAGAAATATTATTCTACGTCTTGAGAGTAATTTTCTGGGGTTTCAGAATAAATATTGTTTTAGTAACTAATGGGCTAAATTTCATCACTCCTGAAATTTATATGTTGACATCTTACTTCCAGTAACTTAGAATGTGACTATATTCGGAGATAGGATCTTTAAAATGGTAATTAACTTAAAATAAAGTTGTAAAGGTGAACCATAATTCAATATGTATGATGTCCTTTTAAGAAAAGGAATTTTGGCCACAGGAAGTAACAGAGGGAGGACAATGTCAAGATAAAGGGAGAATATGGTCATTGACAAGCTAAGAACATCCTGAAACAGAAACTTCTCTCATGAAGCAACCAAAGCTTCTGACATTCCTTGACTTTGGACTTCTGTCTCCCGAGATTGAGAAAATACATTTCTGTTGGTTAAGTCACCCAATCTGTGATACTTTATTATGCAACTCTAGCCAATTAACATAGCAATAAATTTTTAAAAACACTCAAATGGACTAGAATAAAGGAGCTTATTTTAAAGACACAGATATAAACCTGTGATAAGAAAATGAAGTAAAAAATTGGGCTTTATGAGAAAACAAATGCTACCAGGAAAGGGGTAATGTAGTCTTTTTCATCAGAGTCAATATGATATTATTTACTTCTGTCTTTTTCTGCTGATTTTCTGTTCCAAGTTAAACCCCATTGCCATATTAGTCATAGTTGACTCAAGCAAACAGACTTAATTATATATATACTTCAGGCAGGAAAGGTTATAATACAGGGAATTGGGTGCTTACAAAATATGTAGAGGGTTTAGAAGAAAATGGTCACTGGCTGGGTGTGGTGGCTCACTCCTATAATCCCAGCACTTTGGGAGGCCAAGGCAGGTGGATTCACAAGGTCAAGAGATCGAGACTATCCTGGTCAACATGGTGAAACCCTATATCTACTAAAAATACAAAAATTAGCTGGGCATGGTGGCATGCACCTGTAATCCCAGCTACTTGGGAGGCTGAGGCAGGAGAATTGCTTGAACCTAGGAGGTAGAGGTTGCAGTGAGCCGATATCGCACCATTGTACTCCAGCCTGGGTAACAAGAGCGAAACTCCATCTCAAAAAAAAAAAGAAAGAAAAGAAAAAGATACTGAAAACTGCCAATATCCTAAAAATTCAGGAGTTTCAGGAAGTCATAGAAAACCAGTAACATTTACCTTAGTTTCTTTGAATCATGAACAGTGTGATTAACTGAAGATGATGGAAACCACTGACAAGATATAAGATCTGGCATTTCCACATTTTCCATAGCAGTCATTTTTTAAATACTTCAACTTCCCAAATCACACCCACTTTTTTCATGCTGGCAGAACCTGGAGAGAAAATTTGCAAATTCTATAATCCTAGATTTTAGATATTTGCTTAATTATATTTTATATGTTCCATTCAACTTTCCAACCCAAATGTTTATTTTGACAATCAAGAGATCTCCAAAGTGTCCCAGAGCAACATGTGCTCCAGATGAGGCTGCTTCCCTACACTTACCCACTCCTCCATTGACAGCAACCAAGAGGGTGCGCAGCAGCTCTGCCTGCTCGAGATACACTTGACCTTTCTTTGGTTTAACGTGTTCATTTGGGAAATTAGGCACATTTCTCAGAACTCTGTGTGTTTCTTCAGGTCCATCACTGTCCAGCTTTCCTCCAACACTTACAACCTCATCTTCAATATCCAATATAAAAAAAAAATAAATATCAATTCCATTACTCCTTTTATCCATTAATATGAAATATCACAGAAATTCCAGGTCTCCTGGGTCATGCCTAATTTCCCAACGTCAAATCTTGATATACTTTTTTGGTCTATGAGGCAACACCCCGCTTTACTCCCTATACTCCTATTCTACAGTTTATTTCTTGGCTTGTTTAAATCACCCTCTGACATACTAGGTATTTTATTTATTTCTTTGTTAATTTTTCTTTTTTCATTAGAATACTTATTTATGGATGCACTGAATTTACATTTTATTTTATTTACTGTTCTATCCCCAGTATTTAGGATAACAGTTGGTATGTAGCAGGGGTTCAAAAACATTTGTTTAATCAATGAATAATTGAATGACCTCATATTTAGCACTGTCCTCTAAAATTGTTTGTGCTTTTTGTTTCATATATTTAAGAACAATATTTGATTGCTGCAAGACGGCTCCTTGAGCCTGGTGGTTGTCTAACAGGTTGGTTGCAATCCCATGGAGCCAAAAGCCTTCTCTGATCCAATAAGCCCAGGGCTCTAATTAAAGCAATAGTTTATATGGTACCTAGAATGCTCCTTCCAGGTGGTCAGATGCATAGTTTCTCTACAAGATTCTGTGGATACGTATAAAAAAAATTAAATACTATTTGGTCATTAGGTTTTGTGTGTTTCATACTCCTCTGTGCTGAAATTGCTGCATTACATTACAAAGGTAAAAAGAAGGGAGCCGGGTGCAGTGGCTCATATCC
Source organism: Callithrix jacchus (assembly GCF_049354715.1). NCBI lineage: Eukaryota > Metazoa > Chordata > Mammalia > Primates > Cebidae > Callithrix > Callithrix jacchus. The sequence continues at coordinate 164,595,399 of NC_133504.1, forward strand.
AGAATCCCAACATTTTGGGAGCCTGGGGCAGGAGGATTGCATGAAGCCAGGAGTTTGAGACCAGTCTGAACAACAAAGTGAGACACTCTATCTACCAAAAATAGAAATAATTAGCCAGGCATGCTGGTGCACACCAATAGTCCCAGCTACTGGGGAGGCTAAGGTAGGAGGATCACTTGAGACCAGGAGTTCCAGGCTGCAATGAAGTATGACTGTACCATTGCAATTCAGCCTAGGCAACAGAGTGAGACCCTGCCAATAAATAAATAAACAAACAAATTCAGAAAAATAAAAATAAAACTGAATAAGGAAAATGGAAGCATCAGAGGAAGAACTGGTGACAAGCATGCATTAAGCTGCACTTACTCTTCCTTAATCTAATATGAGAATCTTTGTAGTGCGCTAAAAATCCTGAACCTTTAGGTAGCATATTATTAATTAACATTTTAAATTAAATTGTTAATTTTCTCTAAATTCTCATTAGTTAAGTAATTTAAGGGCAAAAGAAAAAGGAAAACATTATGTATTGGTATTCCTTTATGGAAGATGAGATTATCTCCTCTAGGTATTTCACAAGAATTTGTAAAAATAAGATAGCAATATTCACTTTTATAACTTTTATTTTAGTTTCAGGGGTACATGTGCAGGTTTGTTACATAGGTGAATTGCATGTCATAGGATTTTGGTGTACACATTATTTCATCACCCAGGTAATAAGCGTAGTACCCAACATGTAGTTTTTTGATCCTCACCCTCCTCCCACCCTCCACCTTCATGTAGGCCCCAATGTCTGATTTCCCTTTTGTGTCCATGCGTACTCAATGTTTTGCTCCCACTTATAAGTGAGAACATACTGTATCAATATTCTTAATAAATGTTGAGTTAATTATTGGGTTACAAGTCACCTATAAAGGGTTAAAGCAACACTTTGAAGTATTTAAATTTCAGTTCATTGCTTTCAAATAGGAGCTAAACAAAGCCAGTTAAAACCTAAAATTAACAGCTAAATTTATATAATATTTTATTCACATATTGTACACTTAAGAGTCATGGAGTAAATGACAAAAAAGTTAACAGTTAAGAAAAACTAAAATATCGTTCGGTCGTTTTTCCAGTATTTTAGAAAGTTGCAATTGGTAGTGTAAGTAAACAGTATTTCTTAAATACTTACTTTATGTTAGACACTATTTGATGTGTTAAGGAAACAGCAAAAATAAAAGCAGATGAAAATCTTTGCTTCTCATAAACACATTATTCTAGGTTTGGGAGTGATAAGTAGACAACAGTTAGAAGAGAGAATATTCAGAGCACTAGGGATATGAGAATAAATAATATATTTATTATTCTTGCAATACATTATGGGGAATGTATTGCAAGGGTCAGTGAAACCTGGTTTGTCTTCTTATATAGAATACCTGGTTTGTCTTCTTATATAGAGAGTCTCTCTAAGATAATATTCAACAGACTTTGGAAAAAAATGAGATAACAAAGAATGAAGCTATATGTGGAAGTGCCCACCAGTTAGAACAAATATGTTAAGCTGTGAGTCAAGTGTGTATTACATGATAAATTGTTTTCCAATATTTTTCAGGATTTATTCATTCAGAATGTTTTTGAACATCTAATAAAGTACTGTTTATTAAGGCGATATCAAATATTTCAGAAGAATGTTTGCTGCTTAAGAATTTTTTGTGATAAATCATTTTCACAAAAGGAGAAAATTTTAAACATCTTTCATTAACAGAATATACTTGGGTAGTGTTAGGAATTTTCTTAGACGTGGAAGATATTTTATGGGGTTTTTTTTTTCTTTAAATAGGAACTTCCAGAAACTGTCTTTCAGAACTTTTTAAAGAAACTGATGAAACTACAGGAAACTAGAAAAAACATACAAAGTTAATCCTCATGTGTGAGTACAAAGAACAAGCAAAAAAGAACCAACTTAATTGTAAAATATTTGCTTGTGTAGATTGAACCAAGTCCATGTAAACCTTGCAAAGACTCTTCAGAATGTACAAGTCAAATATGAATTTATGGGTAGCTCTACATTTCTGCTCACATCTCCAGATCTGTTGGCTCCTTTATGGAAAGGATCAAATGTTAGCTACCTTTGTATTCATAGAATCCCTCCGTGAGGTCTGCACAAATGGATATTTAAGACGCTTATTGAGCAAATGAATAAATTAATGACCACAATACCTGTTATAGTGGAGTTAAAAATTAATTTTGATTTTATAAATTGTGACTTTAATTCCCTCCTCTAATTATTTGCAATAATACCTCTTCTCTGAAGTTGGATGGTTTTCAAATGAAAACTGGTATCCACCTCTCACATGTCAACACTTTCTAATATTGTCTGAAATAAAGTAGAGTGCCAAAGGCACAGATGTGATATTTACACCTGGGATAAAGAAAGAGAGAGCTGGGTATTTGAGAAGTTCTCTTTTGAAGGAATTTCTAATGATTAAAAAAAAATTAGCTACTTTACTACTTTGGTAAATAACAAGTACAATATTCTATATATAAAACTAAGTAACAAGCAGGTTCTAAATTATTTTTAGCATGATTATATAAACTAAAATAAAATCAGATGTTTACAAATGAACTCAAAATTTAAAGTTCAGTATTGGTTGTTGTGGACTAAGAAAAGTAAGACAAACTTCTCGCACTCAGGAAGGCAGCATTTTTATTTTAAATTGTACTTTAGTTTCTGGGGTACATGTGCAGATCATTCAGGACTGTTGCATAGGTACATTCATGGCAATGTGGTTTGCTGCCTCCTTCCCCCCATCACTTATATCTGGCATTTCGCCTCATGTTATCCTGCCCCAACCTCTCCACCTCCCATTGTCCCTCCCCTAGCCCCCACCACAGACCCCAGTGTGTGATGCTCCCCTCTCTTTGTCCACGCCAGATTTTTAAATGTAATTTGGCAGAATTACTGTATCTATATCTGTAAAACCTTTGCTATCAGGGGTTTTGAATTAGCATGTAATGCTCACTCTAATCCTGGAATTACTAAGGCATAGAGAAATTAAAACTGATCCTACACAATTTAGATTAAAGAAATTGAAAAAGGAATTGAAAAGAAAAAGATGACCCTTTAGCTAGACTTTAAAAGACTGTGATTTTGTGGTGGGGAAAGTCAAGATCCATATGTCAGAAGAGTTTTTCAGTAGCAAACTCTAGCATTAAAAAACAAATAGTTAAATATGTCTATCCATTTATGTGATGAATCTACTGTACCTAAAATTATTTTTCTATTTTGTTATTTTATCTGCCTTAAAATCTTCCTCCTCCATTATGTTGAGATATGTCAAAGTATTTATAATAATATTAGTGTATGGGTGCCTAATAAAGAAGAATTGGCTAAATAATTAATTTATTCAAAAACTTTTAATTTGGTTTTCAAACATTAAAATACAGATATGAACTAACAATAATCCTCTTGCCTATTGAAATTTATATTGTGACAAGTGTCAGCACATATTTCTGTGAAAAGACATAGACTAAATATTTTCAGCTTTGCAGTCAACAATCACTGCTGCACCTACTCAGTTTGGCCACTGTATCGCAAAAGCAGCCATAGATAATATATAATTGAATGAGCACGGCCTTGTTCCAAAAAGATTTTGGTTACAAAGAGAAAAAAAAGAAAAAAGGGAGTTGGGCTGAATTTGGCCTATCAAAGGTAGTTTGCCAATTTCAGTTCTAGCAGATTTCTCAGTTACAGCACAATGTGCTAGAAGGTGACTAGTCATAAAGGAAAAGTAGAGAAGGACAAGGTTAGAACAATGGAAGAGAGTGAGTATATTAAAATGGTAAATACAATGATGAGTGTGGGCCTCAATAAGCAGGTGCTAGCTTAATATGAGTGAAAAACAGAGCATAGAAGTTATACATTTTTTTTTTTGCCAAAGATGCTCCCAAGTAGTTGCTCCAAGTAGTACATTAGAGATGCCTGGCTTGCTTTGACATATGCAAGTTGGCCAGAGATTCTGTAATGGAGGAAGAGAAAGGTAGAAGAAAAGGTGTGACCAAGTAATTTTCAGTGTGCAACACTGTATATGTCGTTATATGCCGATGCATACTGCTTGCTTTTACTCTGAGAAAAATGAGGAACTTCATCCTTAATTGTATATAGCAATAATTATAATTTTCAATAATGATTTTATATTACAACCATGGTATCTACTTAGTATAATTGCTGAGGGGCTAAATTAGATAAGGTAAGTAAATAATTTAGTACAATAACTGGTACATGACAAGTGCTCAATAAATATTAACTAATATTATTACTGTGTGTGTTATTGCTTTTTACCCCCATTAACTTTAGTAATTAATTCATTATAAAAATATAATTTTTATTTGAATAGTAGATATTATATTTGCATTAAATATCTAAACCAGCTCTTCTTTTGTCCAACATGAAAAATATTTGAATACAATAATCCCCTTTTATTAAGTTTAAAAATTCATGAAAAATAAGTACGATTTAAGATGGTAAATGTATTATGCGTTTGTTTATGCTGCCAGTTATAGAATTCCCTGTGAAACATGTCTTCCAGATAAATAATTTTTAGACAATTATTCTCATTTTTGTTCAGGGAAGATACTACTAAAGTTATATATAAAAATTTTACTATTTTATAAAAATATACTTATCTGCATATGCATGCTATGATCTGATTAGAAAGTTTTTGTTTTGTCTGTTTTATTGAGATACAGTCTCACTCTGTCACCCAAGCTGGAGTGCATTGGCATGATCTCAGCTCACTGCAGCCTCCACTCCCCAGGTTCAAGAGATTCTCCTGCCTCAGCCTCCCAAGTAGCTGGGATTATAGGCATACATCACCACACCCAGCTATCTTTTGTATTTTTAATAGAGATGGGATTTTGCCACTTTGCCCTGGCTTCTCTTGAACTGCTGACCTCAGGTGATCCACCCACCTCAGCCCCACAAAGTGCTGGCCTGATTATGAAGATATTTATAAGTAATTAATAGTAATACCTTTGAACTATTTCTTATCACTGAATGTCAGTGCATTTTTCTGTTACCCAGAAGGAAAACACTGCCATGCAGTCTTTAAATTGTTTTTAACAGATCTCAAGAGATCTGGTTAAATCTGAACAAAGTTAAAGAAGGATATAAAAATTATATAAACATATATGCCATACAGAAAACTCATGTATAAAACCCAAAACAGAGATTGCTAGTATTTTATAGAAATGGTCCATGAAAATAAACTGGGTACTTGGCTGAACTGTATTGTATCTCTAACTCCTAGATGTGACCATGTGGCTACGTTTCTATGATCAACAGAATGTGATGTGTCACTTTTAAGATGGTCCCACAAAAACTTCTTTCTGACAAAACTGACTGTCTTTTCTTCATGTGTTGCCTGATTGAAGAGGTCACTAAACGCATTTAGGAGGGTGGAATACAAGATGGTAAAAGCTTGGCCTTGTGTAGACCAAAGCCCTGGGCCCATGGATGCCTTATCTGTCAAAGCATATAGGGCAAAGTATTAAATGAGAAACTCATTTTTACTGAGATAATCCAGGGGAAATATTAGAATTTATCTGTTACTATAAATGATATTACTTGCCATATTCTAATAAAGATATTGCTTATCTTTCAGTCTGATATAAAGTCATGTGGCAATGTATACCTTTGAAATCGTGTTGAAAATCTCTAAAATACATTGTAGAAAGATGGACTACAGTTGGATGCAAAAATAACCATGTCCATACAAACGCTCTTTTACCATTTCTCTTTTCATAAACAGAAGGGAATTTGAAGGCAAATATAAAGAACAGTATGCCCAAAGCACTGCTAGATTAGAGGTACTAAGTGGAGCATGTCCTGCCGAATCATATAGGCAAATCAAAGTATTATCTTTTAGATGACTTTTTAACTTTGACATTGAGTGCCCTACAATCAGACCTTGGCCTTGATAGTGAAGTTTAAATAAACTAAGCAGGAGATGCTCCCTATCATAGAAGGCTGCTGTCACCCTTTTGGATTGGGAGGTACAGGCTATTGAATGTTAGCTGCAGTAAAAGCTGTGTCTATAGCTAGCAATCACAGAGCTATTTGCCGAACTTAAAAGGAGGAACATTAAAATATATATCACATAAGCAAAGACGTGGAGCCAACCCAAATGCCCATTGATGATACACTGGACATGGGAAATGTGGCACATATACACAATGGAATACTATGCAGCCATAAAAACGACGAGTTTTTGTCCTTTGTAGGGACATGGATGAAACCATCATTCTCAGCAAACTGACACAAGAACAGAAAATCAAACATTGCATGTTCTCACTCATAGGTGGTTGCTGAACAATGAGAGTACATGGACACAGGGAGGGGAGCATCACACACTGGGGTCTGTTGGAGGGAAATAGGGGAGGGACAGTGGTGGGTGGGGAATTGAGGAGAGAGAGCATGGGGAGAAATGCCAGATATAGGTGATGGGGAGGAAGGCAGCAAATCATACTGCCAGGTGTGTACCTATGCAACAATTTGGCATGTTCTTCACATGTACCCCCAAACCTAAAATGCAATAAAAAAAGAATATATATATATATATATATATCTCACATAATAACATAAAATGTAAATAAAATACAAGAAGATGCTCAGATTTCTGTTTTTAAAGAAAGAAAACACAATAATTTTAAAAGAATTAACTCAAGCTTAACTCAATTAATTTAAACTTAAAATCTAGGAGAGCTTTTGAAAAAGGATCTAGCATTGAATGGTTCCATACCAACTGGCACAAATTAAGGTATGGAAGGTATCATTATTAAATATATCATCAAGTCCTAATTTTAAAAATGAAATGAAACACATTTATTTGACATTGACTAGTGGAAATGTTTTAAGCACCAGGTTTATATTTTTAAATGTCATCTTTATTATGCTAAAAGCTCACTAAACTCATAATCCTAAATTTTGTAAAGTGAATGAACCAGGAGAGCCAAGGAATTGAGAACAAAATTGTACAAGTAAAATTAGCGTTCAAAAAATAAATACCTTTGACATTATATTTGTTAAAACAGCTAATTTATGGAACATAAAAGCATAAGAGTAACATATTATTATGACTGATGTAACCAGATAAATATAAAGCTAAAATTGGTCTTCAGAAAATATCCTAAGGTAGCAAGGCATCATTGAGTCATTTTGCTTATTTAGTATTCTATAGATTGTATGGTATAACAAAAGATGTGAAGATCAAAATATGAAGATAAAAGAGAAGAAATTTTAGGATACTTTTGAATTTAAAAAAGCCATACTTTTGTTATAATAATTTCTTATTCCATTGTAAAACCTGATCATGACTGTGATCATCTATTAGACAAACATTTTTATCAATTACTGTCTTTATGTGGCATATATAAATATACATATATATATATATATATATATATATATATTTATCAAAGTGGAACAATAGAAAGTTGCTATTATAACTACAATGGTATCCAAGAGTATTGCTCTTTTGCAGTCAGGCTTTTCATTTTATAAAAGAACAAATGATAAAAATTATTATATTATTATGCATCATAATGTTTAATCAAATGAGAAAAATTTAATGACTCAAAATTTTAAAAATCTTTTCACTTCTTTTATTCTTCAAAATTTCAGTATAAAAAGTATTGCACTTAACGCCTTCTATGTCCATATGATGATATGAATTGGCAAGGAACAATCTACTTATAAAGGTAAAAAAAATATATTGCTTTCCTATTACCCATAAGCCAGCTACATTTTTCTTTCTAAAGGTCAATCAATGACAGCATGAACTTTTTCTTTTCCAATGCTGAAAAGCAGCAATAAATTGCTTTCACTATACATGGTAGAAGTGTATACTCTTGGATAAGTTTTAATTCCAAAAATCACAGTAAGTGACCTTCTTTATAATATCACTATTGTTTGTCTAGTTTCAAAGATAGTCTTTGTGACAGTATCCTTAAAACTTCACAATTCTGATATTTCTTGTCAAGTTGTCATTCACAAAGCAAATTTATACTAAAGCATTTTTTTTCAAGAACTTTGATTTAAAAGTTCAAATACAGTCAGAAGTGACAGAGGGCTCCATAAAATACAAGTCATGTCATATAGGTTTTGAAAAATTAAGACAGTTAGACAATTGAATAAATTAAGTAGAGCAAATGCATGCTTAATATATTTAACTTTTGCTAAATAGAGTTTAGTTCTTCCAAACTCCTGTTAATTCTCCTTCTGATGTGCAGAATCATTTTTATTCTTTGGTCACATTCACATATCCTTTCAAAAAACATGTGGGAATGCAATTTATAAGATTGATATTGTCCAATTGGCACTATCTGGAAACACACTGCAAAGGAAATTGCAAACTACCGAGGTCAGAGTTGATAAAGAGTTTACAAAAGTAATTTAGCTTATTTATCAGCAGATGTATTGTCCCTAAAAGAAAAGAACGCCAGCTCGAATCCCAACTAATCTTATGTAAGTTCATTTCCCCTCAGGTGAAATTGCTTTTAGGTGATTTTGATCAGTTTCTTTAAAAAGTTAAGCCCCGTGATTGTTAAATATTTATTGTGTATCAGAATTGTTTATAAAACTTTTGCTTATAAAACAAATCTTTGATCCGCAAAACTGATGTAATGAATCTAAAACCGTGGGGTGGAGAAGTAACATAAGGTTTTGGAAATAAAAATACTCGAAGTGATTCTTTTTGCACTACAATGCACAAATTTCTGATTAAAAATGATAATACAGTTAGTATTATATTTAGATCATTTATTTATCTTCTTTTATATGCTCTAGAAACGATTGAAGTCAGTAAAAATTTTCTTGACTCATGTTACAATCATACTTTTCAACTTTTCAGATAATTGGCTTTCTGTTTGCTACCAGATTCATTATGATACTGGTTATGAAGGGACTGCAAACAGAGAAGTAAACAACGGAAGCTTTTGAGACAGATGCACTTGCATTATATACTGATTCATCTATTTTAGGAAGTGTAAAATTTGGCAAGTTATTTAATTTCTCTGAGGCTCCGTTTCCTCTAGATGTTCACCCAATAAAGTTGTCATGTTATTGAAAGAAATAATATATACAAACTAGTTAACACAATAACTGCAATTAATAGTCACCCAAAAAAAGAGCATTTTCCCTAATATTTTATATTATAACTTGTCTGCCCAGGAAGGTAGAATTAATCATAGATACCAAGCTTACTATCAAAGAGTTCATCACAATTACTTCTTCTCTCCCAGATAATCATTTAGCTTACTGTCTCACTTTCTACAGGAATTTCTTAAAATATCATCCATTTAGTAATAATCTCCTTAGCTATCCTATCTCAAACTACAGCCACCATCTCTCTCTCTTCCTTTTGTACAAAACACTTTGCTTAGTATATTATGTCACCACCTAACATACTAAATGTTTTACAGTAGTCAGTAAAAATTTGAATTGACAGTAAAAATTTTCTTGACTCATTTTATAATTATATTTTTCAACTTATCAGATAATTGGCTTAGTCACACCCTTTTACTAAGAATGTTAATGTTTATAGGAGCAGAGTATTTTGTTTATATTCTACTGAATTCATAGAACTCAGAAAATGCTTATATGTGATAATTACTCAGTGATATAAAAATGATAACAGAGAAACCAGTATGTCACAAATTGAAGGCTAGATTGAGGAATGGACAAACCACAGTTTACATTGATATGCCAAAAATATTAATGTATAAGTGTTTTTCAACTTTCATCTGAAGACCTTCGTAAAAATGAAGACTATTATTCAACAGGTCTCCAGTCACTCCTAAAATTCTGCATTTTTATAAAATCTAGTTGACATAAGTAGTGCTAGTTTCTGGACCTCACTTTCTAAATCCTTCATTGTTTTTTCAACAATGTTCACAGCATCTTTCCCAAGAGTAGATATTATCTCAAGAAACCACTTTCTCTATTCATCCATGTAAAGCAACTCCTCATTTGTCCAAATTTTATCATGGGATTGCCACCATTCAATTGTATCTTCAAAATCTACTTTTAATTATAGTTCTCTTGCTATTTCCACAGTCACTTCCTCCACTGAAGTCCTGAATGCCTCAAATTCATCCATTAAGGTTAGAATCAACTTCTTCCACACTCTTTCCAGTGTTGCTATATTTACTCCATCCTTTGAATCATGAAGGTTCTTAATGACATCTAGAATGGTGAATCCTTTTCAGAAAGCTTTTAAATTGCTTGACCTATATCCATTAAAAGAATCACTATCTATGGCAGCTATAGCCTTACAAAATTTCTTAAATAAGACTTGAAAGTCAAAATAGCTCCTTGATTCATGGGCTACAGAATGGATGTTGTGGTAGCAGGCATAAAAACAAGATTGGTTTCCTTGTACATTTTCATCAAAGCTCTTGGAGGACCAGGTGCTTTGTCAATGAGCAGGAATATTTTGAAAAAAATTAATACAAAAATTTTTTTCTGAGCAGTAGGTCTCAACAGTGGGCTTAAAATACTCAACAAGCTATGCTATAAACAGAAGTGTTGTCATCAAAACTTTGTTGTTTTACTTACAGGGCACAGGTAGAGTAAATTTAACATAACTATTAAGTGCCCAAGGATTTTCAAAATGGTCAATGAGTGTTGTCTTTGACCTTACTGACTGCATTGGCTCCTAACAAGAAAAAGAGTTTATCCTTTGAAGCCAAGCTTTGATTCTCTTCTCTAGCTATAAAAATCATAGGTGGTGTTTTCCATATAAGATAGTTAATCTACATTGAAAACCTGTTATTTAGTGTACCCAGCTTTATCACCTATTTTAGCTATATCTGGATAACTTGCTGTAGCTTCTTCATCAACAACTACTGTTTTACCTTGCACTTTCATGTTCTGGAAATAGCATCTTTCCTTAAATCTAATGAGTTAACCTCTGTAAATGTTTCTCTGCCAATTCCTCATGTCTTTCAGCCTTCATATAATGAAGAGGGTTAGGGACTTGCTCTGGATTAGGCTTTGGCTTTCAAGAATGTTGCAGTTTGTTTGATCTTCTAACCAGATGAGTAAAACTTTCTCGCTCTCATTTTGGGTTCAGTGGAGCAGCACTTTTAGTTTCCTGAAGAACTTTCCCTTTGCATTCACAATTTGATTAACTGTTTGGCTCAAGATACCGAGCTTTTAGCTCACCTCAGGCTTTTAAAGTGCTTTGTCATTCAACTTAATTATTTCTAGCTTTTGATTTAAAGTGAGAGCAGTGTGGCTCTCCTTTACTTTTCAACACTTAGAAGTTATAGAATGATTATCAATTGGCCTAATCTTAAATTATTATGTCTTGGGGAATAGGGAGGCTAAAAGTAAGAGACAGAGAGAGAGATGGGGGTAGAAATGGCCCACTAGTGGAGCAGAACAGACAACATTTATTATTAACTTGGTCACTGTAGGTGGGTGCAATTCATGGTGCCTTCCAAAAATTACTGTAGTAGCATCAATGATCATTGATCATAGATCATTATAACAAATATAATAATAATAAAATTTGAAATATTGTGAGAATTACCAATATGTGACACAAACACACAGATTGAGGACCTGCTTTTGGATAAGGGTAGATTTGCTTGATACAGAGTTTTCACAAACTTTTGATTTTTAAACATAATATCTGAAAAGTACAATGAAGTTAAGCTTAAAAAAGAGAGAGATGCTTGTAAGTTGTTCAGATTCCTGTTAATAAACTTTGTAGCACATATAATTAGTATTTTAAATTCATCAAATGCAACCAAAATGGAAAATCACATGCATAAATTTAGAACAAAAAACACAATTCTTTGAGTTATTTATTTTAGAGGACAGAAAATAGATCGTAACTACTTTTCACATTTTTTATGTTCTGTGACACATGAAATTGTTTTGATGAAAGGTGAGTTGTAGGGAATCCATGAGCCCCACATACTTGTTTGCCAGAATGCAGGGATCCATAGCCCAGAATGTAGAAAGCCAGCCGTACATCACCCATGGGTACCCTAATTTTGGTGGCAACAAAGGAATGAGAAAAAGACAGATTAAGAGAAAAAGTGGGACCAGGGGGCCATCACTTTATTACTCTGGAGGAAATAGTGAAGGCTCCGAGCTCTGATCATCCACACTATTTATTGATTACAAACACTTTGACCTACAGGTTAGGGGTGGAGTAATGGTGGGGAGAGGGTGATGGTGGAGTGAATTAGTGAGCCAGAAGTGAATCAGTGAACCGGAACTGATGTGTCATTCTAAGGACTGATAAACAGTGGCAGTTTGGGAGTTTCACAAAACAAGAACATGGTTATCGTTAGCTTATTATCTATGTGCAGCTGATGGAACACAGGCCTTACAAGGAGCCTACAACTCTGGCTAGGTCACAGTGCTACAAAGGGCACGTCCTTGAGCACAATGTTTATGGTAACAGAGCCTAGGTCACCCTGCACTGGAACATGAGGCATGGGGAGGCATTCCTCCTCAGAGGCCTCCTTCAGCCTTCCGCAGTTTGTTGTTCCCTGTTTATATGTTACTCATAATCAATTTATGTAGGCACTTCGTAAGTCCTTTCTCCTTTGCTGCTTTTCCCAACAGTGAGTGATGGGGCTTTTGAGCATCTGCTTATTTTTAAGGTAGAATAAATGTCCAATAATGTCTCATTTTTTTCTCGTTAACATTGATTTCCTTCAGTATTGATTTATTTGACTTAATAACTGCAAAAGTCTTTGAAACTATTGTAAGGTCCAGAAGTTAAGTCCCTAGCTAACCATTAAAGAGTAGCCACTTTATCTGCATCTGCAAATGAAATATTTCACTTAGAATGTTTTGAAAACAACAAACTTGGTAAGACAGTGATACTTAGGGAATACTAAAGGTTAATGTGCCTGATCTTCCTATGAAGTACTATACAAGAAGGACAGAATTTATGCATAATGGTTATATGATAATGATATGGTTTGGCTGTGTCCCCACCCAAATCTCATATTGAATTCTCACATGTTGCAGGAGGCACCCAGTGGGAGGTAACTGAATCATGGGACTGGTGTTTTCTATGCTGTTCTTGTGATAGCAAATATGAGATCTCTCATGAGATCTGATAGTATCATAAGGGGCAGATTCTCAGTTTCTCTCTTTGCCTGCTGCCATCTACTTAAGATGTGACTTGCTCCTGCTTGCTTTCCACCGTAATTGTGAGGCTTCTCCAGCTACATGGAACTGTAAGTTCAATTAAACCCCCCCCTTTTTTTTTTTTGTGAATTGCCCAGTCTTGGGTATGTCTATACCAGCAGTTGAAAATGAACTAATACAGATAACATAGAAGGAGGGCTTAGAAGGCATATCTCCTTTTTGAGGCAGTACCAAAAAGCTAAATGTTAGATTGCCTAACTTATTTTCATAGGAAATGTAACCTTGGGTAAAATGAGAATTTAGGAGCCCTAATTGGGTGGCATTGGGACAAATGTAAGTCTTTATATGCCATACCTCCAGTGGAATGGATCCATCAGTATCTACTTTCTCTAATTTTAATTAACAACAGGATGCTTCTGGATGGGAACAGGATGGCTCCCATCCCTCATACCTTTGTGTTGCCACATGCTGGTGTCTAAAATGATATTCTCTACATCTATATGGCAATAAGTGCACTGTCTACTTTCTGATTATGGAGTCAACAACCACATTTCATTATCCTTCAAGCTTGGCACATAAATGAAAGTGATATTTTTCTAATGTGTATAGTTAAAATCATGTTTTTTTTATTTGCAATACGTTTCACAGTCCTTAATCAATTCTGAACTTTTGCTTTCCAAGCACTCCTTTTCTGTGTAGAAATAAGGATGACTCATAATACACAAACCCAGATATGCATGTTAATTTTTCACTCCAAGCTTCCTTTTGGATATTCTGAAAGAATGCTTATTTTCAGTCCTTATTATCCTCTATGGCTGTGGTTGGGCCACAGTTATGTAATATTAGTGCCAAGGCTTAGATGGGTAGCGTTGATGTGAAGACTGGCTTCTCTGTGAGATTGTCTGTCTACACCAATAGCTATTCAATCATAGCCCTTGTTTTTGTAATCCTTCATTTCTGGCAGCTTTGCTATTTCTATGTCTCTCTTTTGTTGAACTACCTTTATCATGGAGCTTCGTATCATAAATGTTTTTGTTTTTGTTTTGTTCTTCTCATATTCTATGTAATTCTTGACATCCCAGAAAAAAATCTTCATCCCCCTTGTGTTCAGGGCACTACACATATATAAGTTCAGCATCGCATGTTTGGGTACTTAATCTAATCTGGAAGCTTTAAGGAACAATTCACTTGAAAGCTCATTCTTGTTGAAAGAATACAACAACTTGTGGTTGTAGTACTAAGGTCTCCACTTTCCTGATTCTCAGTTAGGACCTAGCTCAGTTCAATGAGAGTAGGAGCATTGTTTTCTCTGCCTCCTCCTCTAATTTCAAATTAACAATGGGAGATTAAATCTTTCCTATACTTGGGTCACTGGATCCTCTATTATCTGGCATTTACATACAAATTTAAAGACATATATGATCAGCTTGGGCTCACATAGATAATCTAACTTTCAATTAATGCAAAGTCAACTTGTTAATAGTAACCATAATTACATTTTCAAAATTCCTTTTGGCATAGAATATACTATATCCTTAGGAGGTATATCTCACATTCACCAGTCCTAACCACACTCATGGGAATAAATAATATAAAGTAGAGGGTATTTGAAGGTAATCGTAAGATCCTGCCTAAGTGCTTAGAATTTCTTTTAAGTTCTTAATTTATTTTATTTTTTATTTTTTATTATACTTTAAGTTCTGGAATACATGTACAGAAGGTTCAGGTTTGTTACATAGGTACACACTTGTCATGGTGGTTTGCTGCACCCATCAATCCATCATCTACATTAGGTTTTTCTCCTAATGCTATGCTTCCCCACCCCCCACCCCCCACAGGCCCGTGTGTGATATTCCTCTCCCTGTACCTCCCTGTATACATGTGTTCTCATTGTTCAACTCCCACTTATGAGTGAGAACATGCAGTTTTTGGTTTTCTCTTCCTGTGTTAGTTTGATGAGAACAATGGTTTCCAGCTTCATCCATGTCCCTTCAAAGGACATGCACTCATCCTTTTTTATTAAAAGAAAAAAAATGAATGAATCATATACGGAGTATGGTCATGTACGAAGAAACCAAACGGGGAAAGCATGTGCAGATACACACTCATGCAATGTCATCTGGATGATTCCTTAAAAACAATTTTGTACTAAATAATGTTGCATTACAATTTCTATTACAGACATTTTATAGTTTATTTGAGGACATAAAGATACCTCATTACATAGAATAATCATCCTTCTGATTTCCTGCTGTGAAAGTCCTTCTCAAGATTGCATACAAGTCCCATATTCTCCAGGTTGATTTCCTGCTGACATTCAGTATTTACATTAAAGTTACTTCCAGAGGTCCTTCTGTAACTCCATATTATAATCCATGAAGTAATGTCATAATGCTCTTGTCCTCAAATGTTAAAAGTAGCTCATCATTCCCTGCGCTTGACTTAATCATGAGATCATCACTTTATCCTTAAACCTTCGTACATTGTATTTATTCCATAAGTTGTCTGTGGTCTTGTAAAACCCTTGCATTGTTCCCTCCTTTCCTAAATTCTACACTATTAGTTCTTTTAGTATTAAGTACTCAAATTATCCTGAAATTGCTTTGAGTTTTGTTTGTATCCCCTGAAGTAAATGTTATGTTTCTTGAAGGCAGGTGTTATTCTCCCCCTCTCCTTTCCACAGTATCCAACATTATTATGAAAATAGGAAGTATTTTGTAGCGATCTGTTATTTGGTGGACCACTAAACAAGATAGTATCTGGCAAAGCAAATTTCATGGATTAAAATAATTAGTAAATAAAATGGCATATGAGTTGTTAATTATGGAATACAGTGCCAAATTGGAAAAAGAAGGTAGAAACTTTATATAGGCTAGAGTTATTAAAGAAGAGACCTTGTCGATAGGTGGAGTATAGCTACCTATCCTTGTTAGACAGGTGTAGTATTGATACCTATCAATCAGACAAAAGGACATTTTAAAAAGTTATCCACTTGCAAATGCTCCCATCACCCAAAGCTGGAAAAATTAAAGAAACATGATAATTAATGTAGCATTGGATACTAATCCAAAACACAAAAAATATACACGAGTTCACATTGATATAAATGAGTAATTGAATAACAAAAAAATGGTGAGAAAGTTTCCATATAGAGGATTTATAAGTATATGTAGATATCCTCACTCTTCCTCCCCAGGTGTAGACATTGAATTCCCTTCTTTTTGAGTATCAGCCGGACTTGATTTCTATCCAAAGAATGGAGTATGGGAAGGGAAAGCATAGTAACATGATAGTGGAGAAACCTAGAAAACATACAGTAAACATCTAATCATTGTTAGTATCACTAGCATTAAGTCATGTTGATATGATATACATTTCATATCATGTAGTAAGAGGATACCTGTCCTGTGATTTTCTGCCCCCAAACATATACACCAGTTTAATACTGAGGAATTGAGGAACATTCTACAAGGTGAACAGTGTTTTTCAAACTCTCAAGGTCATAAAACAAATAGGAGGAGAAGTGGAAAAGAAATGCAGTGTGGTGTTCTAAACTGGATCCTAGAACACTCAAAGGATGTTGTTGGGAAAAGTGATAAATTCTGAATAAAGTCTGTTATTTAACTAATACTAATGAAATATTATTGTTATATATTTATTTATTTGTATTTTGGAGACAGAGTCTTGCTCTGTTGCCCAGGCTGGAGTGCAGTGCCACTATCTTAGCTGACTTTGCCTCCCAAGTTCAAGCAATTCTCCTGCCTGATCCTTCCTAGTAGCTAGGACTACAGGCATGCACCACCATGCCCAGCTAATTTTTGTACTTTTAGTAGAGACAAGGTTTCACCATGTTGGACAAGCTGCTCTCAAACTCCTGACCTCAGGTGATCTACCTGCCTGGCCCTCCCCAAGTGCTGGGATTTCAGGCACGAGCCACTACACCTGGCCAACTTTCTTAGTGTATTAGTCCGTTCTCACATTGCTATAAAGAACCACCTGAGACTGTGTAGTTTATAAAGAAAAGAATTTTAATCGACCCATAGTTTTGCAGGCTGTACAGGAGGCATGACTGTGGAGGCCTCAGAAAACTTACAATCATGGCAGAAGGCAAAGGGAAAGCAGGTACATCTCACCATGGTGGAGTAAGAAAGGGAGCATTAAGTGGGAGGTGCTACACACTTTTTTTTTTAATTTTTGTGAGTATATAGTAGGTGTATATAGATGTATATTTTTATGGGTATATGAGATATTTTGACACAGGCATATAATGTACAATAATCACATCAGGCCAAACAAGGTGGTGCTACACACTTTTAAACAACCAGATCTCATGAGAATTCACTATCACAAGAAAAGCAATCCAATCACCTCCCAATAAGTCCCTCCCTCAACACTGGGAATTACAATTCAATATGAGATTTGGGTGGGGACACAAAGCCAAAGCATATCACTTAGGTTTGAAAAATACACAATGTTTATATAAGATGTTAAATTAAGGGGAGAGTTACTGGAATTTATATGAAACTCTATGTCTGCAGTTTTTCTTTAAAGCTAAAATTATTTCCAAAAAACAGTTAAAAAGTTAACTCACATATATGCACATATATACATGCACACATGACACATCTTTCATCTAACTCAGCAAATTTCCATGCAAAACACTACTTATGAAGTCTTTAATTAATATTCTTGGTTCTGAAAACCAACTTTCTTTAGATTACAGATAAGCATCTGTAATCTAAAGCCATACTTACAGCTTTGAAAACTAATGGAAGCAGGCGCTCCATGAATGCTTACTTATAATCATATAATTCATAGCCTTTTGTTAAATAAAACTCACTAAATATGACCTTCAATAAAAGGAAATGAATTCACACATTCACACATACACATATCCATGGAATTAAATAAACAGAATGTAAAAACACAAGCAGGAACTCTTGATGTCAGATTCTGAAGAAGACTCCCAATTTCTGGCACCACCTCAAAGCAGTTTACTTCTTTAAGCCCCGGGTTTATTATAGGTGAGATGGGGATAATAATAATATGTCTGGCATTGAAGTATATTCTGAGGCTTAACTATGTTAATACATGTAAAGTGTGCTTAATATTGGCTCATGGTAAATGCTTGTTAAATAGCTATGAATTCAATTATTTTGGGCACCTACTCTGAGTCTACCATGAAAATGCAATTTCTATTTTCTCACAGAGTAAGAGTGGTAATTAACATATATTGAGCAGCTATTAAGTCTGCCAAGTACTATGCTAAATAAATTATTTAATCCCTATCACAAACATATAAATAGGTACATCCCAATTATTCCCACAGAAAAGAGAATTAACTTGTCCAAATTTAGAACCGCAGTTGAGAAAGATTCTGAATGTTTAAACGAGCCTGCTTACCTCCAAAACTTGTGTTTCCTATGACAAATTTCTTTCACTGGCAATTTCCCTTCTTTAAGGGTGTAAGGTTGTTAGGATAAATGAAAACTTAGACGAGCTGGAACCACAACTGACATATAGAATACTTTCTTAATAAAATTCTATTATAATTTTAAATTTGTGTTTTAATTTTAAACAGTTGCTGTAGTTCAAGGAAGAAACATAAAATTATTTTATGTAAATATTTTATCTGAAAAAATAGACTTTCAGTTCCACAAAATTCCTTTCAGAAATTTCTATTTATTGCTTCCTTTATAGTCACTGATTCCTGGTATTAAAATATAGTTTTAAGAACTTGCATTTCTGTCATTTACTGAATTATTTTCCTTTAAAAAATCTAATTATATTATCCACAAAAATAAAGATTGCATAGCAGTAAGCATAAAGACATTTAAATTGAGGTATAATGAAGTCTTTATAGATTGTGAAAAGTATTTTTTTTTCCAAAAATAAAACACAGTTTATCATATAATAACTAAAGATATATGCTACCAAATAGATAATTTGTGTAGCATATATATTCTAAAAAGATTATTTAGATATAATGTAAAATACATAAATGATAAAACTGAGTTGTTTTGAGGATGTACACAAAGTTATGAAGTTTGTATAACAGGCTGGAGGAAACAGCTGATAGGATATCAGGGAAAATAGATCCCCTAGAGGTCTTTCCCAGCCCCAAAGTTCTCATGTGCTTTATATGATTAGATAGCTAATGCTTTTCCTAGCATTCATTCCCAGGTTGTTGAACAAAGTAATCATAATAGGTACATCTGTGTCCTGGAGAACTTGCCTGCTTTTGCAGGATCTGCTTCCGCATTACATTGAGCTCCCAGCTTATCAGTGGAGTTCACAGGAGGTCTCTCACACATGTTCAAGAGCAAGTCCTTCATTCACAACATAACAGATTCTATTTTCTTCTTCTCAGTCTTCCTTTGGCGAGACCTGACAATGAAGTGTAATCCCTGTTAAAAACCACCAGTTAATTCTTTGGCATCTCCTCAAGATACGCTGTGGGGAAAAGTTTCTATTAAGGATTTTGTTATACTTTATCATGTGGGAAACACAATATTCATGTTGCTATCATTATATACTTGATCACTCAAATTTTCTTTTAGCATTTAGACAATCTTTTAACTCCCCTGACAAACTTTCATCTTTCTACAACTTGTGACTGAAACACAAGGTTTTGATAGTGGAGAAAGAATTTATATATAAATGATCCTCTGCAAACACATAGAGGGCCTTCCAAGGTAGGTGGGAAATTTCTCTTGATAATTTTCCTGAGATGCAAGAATCAAAAGTAGCTGAGTTGCTTCCTAATAATAAAAAATAGTAATAATTTAAAAACTTAGATAGAAAGGGTCCAGAAAACCCTGTAGATGAACAAAGGAGGAAGGAGCAGGCAAAAGTAAACAAAACCGTGTGACTGTGGAAAATAAAACTAAGCAAATGCATCTTCATCTCTTTATTGTAATGAAAATATCCCTTCTGTTTCCCAGTTGAAAACTACAGAAAATAAGCATTGCATAGTCATGTTTTCACTGGTGGAGTTTTAGGAGAGTATGAAAATATGCTGAGTTTTATATCCAGGTGTAAACAGAAAACCAAAACCCTAGGAGCCACCACAGGGAGATAAGATAACTAATGTTATTTTATAAAATTGACAGATAGAAGAATTATTCATCTTTTGCAGGGGATAAGATTTATTATCAGATCACTGAGTCTTCCTTATCTTCTTCACTTTGGATGCATTCGATTGCAGAAAGTCCTTTAATCCTTTTTAAACACCTTTGCAAACATTATGACTGTGAGGGAAATCTAACATGTGTGATTCCATCTTGCTTCTAGTTTCACAGGCTGGCTGTCTTCATGCATGACTGGGTGTACGCCAAGGACCTGTGGGAGAAATTTAGTTTATAATTTAACTTTGAAACAAAGATAACCATAGCTCCTCCCTAAAAGTGACCCCCTACTCCTTCTTTAGGGGCTGAAACTGCCTTTGTAAGGTTAATGAGAGGCCAAATGATTAGGTTTATGAGAGGGGCCTGAATTCTACTAAAATGTAGGCATTACTTCTGTAATCTCTTACTGCTAAGGAGTTATGTGGCTAGAGGTTGCAAGATTTATGACTTCTCCAATTGTTGTTATGGGTAACATAACTATTTTAGAATCTAAGATTAGTCTTTTGAGATGTGTTTTCAGATTGGCCCTACCTGGACTCTTGACTCATGTCTCAAGCAGTTCTGTGGCTCCTTACTAAGAGACAGACTCAGTACATGAAGACTATTTACCACACCACTATGATCTCATTCCCTACCAATCAGCATGATTGATTTCCTGATTCCCTACCCACCAACCTACCCTTGAAAAACCCTAATCTTCAAGCCTTCAAAGAGAATGATTTGAGTGTTAACTCCAGTTCTTCTGTGTGGCCAGTCTCATGTTAATTGAATTCTTTCTTTATTGCAATACGATGGTCTCGGTACACTGGTTTTGTCTGTACAGTGGGCAGGGAGAATCTGTCAGGTAATTATACTTTCTTCAAATAGATGCATGGGCCTATTTCCATTCATGTTTGAATACAGGCAATGGGTACAGTTTAAGCTTCAGGAGATAAGTCTTGCCAGTAGAAACAAATATATGATATATGATATAAACAATTACATATGTTTATATAAATGGTTCACAAGCAACAGTTTAGGTATTTTTTCCATACAATACATTTTAAAATTAAAACATATACACATATGCTTTCCTACTTTTTATATTATAGTTGTCTACAAAATAAGCCATAATAAAATGATGAAAAGAATAGAAAAACCTTACAAAGTTCTTGTTTATAAGAAAATAGTTTGTGAGCCCAACTTGAAAGACTTAATACTGTTTATTTTTATTTTTTTTTTTTTCTAAATAAAACTTTCTTTTGTTTGTTTGAGATGCAGTCTCACTCTGTTGCCCAGGCTGGAGTGCAATGGTGTGATCTTGGCTCACTGCAACCTCCGCCTCGGGGGTTCAAGCAATTCTCCTGCCTCAGCCTCCTGAGTAGCTGGGATTACAGGCATGTGCCACCATGCTCAGCTAATTTCTGTATTTTTAGTAGAGATATGGTGTCACCACGTTGGTCAGGCTGGTCTCAAACTCCTGACCTCATGATTGCCCACCTCAGCCTCCCAAAGTCTGGGATTATATGCCTGAGCCACCATGACCACCAGCCAATAAAAGTTTTTTATACTCTTAACAAATTATTCTGCTGTCCAAGAACAGGCAGCTTCTGCCATGAACCTGAGAACCTGTTCACCATCAATTATTCTGAACACAGTGGGAGCTACTAGAGAAACTGAACTGCTCCACATAAATGGTGGCTCCCCTTCAGGAACCTTCTTGTGTAAGAAGGCTTCCTACCAAGTTCAAGGCTCTAGTTGTACATAAATTTAGGCTCTGAAAGGAAAGACCAGGGTATTTGACAAGGAGATGTTACATGGCCCTCAGTGGAGAATTGAGAGAGGAAAAGCATCCTGTCAGACCCCTAGTGTTTAAATGCTTTCTACAGAGACAGCACTAATATCAAAATAGCATCATCTAGAGAAAGGGACCACCAGCAGAGGGAAGACCACTAGTCTTGCTTGTAAACTGTAAAAGCAACAAATTTTCATCCTTTTTCTCTTCTCTTCTCACCACCACATTACACTGAAGTAGCTGAACCTTCAAGAAAGTGAGGCAAGTAATGTCTCAGACAGATCAAGGGCAGACTGCTCTCTCATCCTCTTTTTATTCAATCAGCCTGTGTTCTGAAGTATTTATGCAAGAAGAGATTTAAATTGGTCAGAGTTTTAATAGGTAATGTGTTAGCTTCTCTATACTTTCCTTTCTCATTCAAGGGTCAGGTTTGCTTCATAGCTGAAAGACAATACTTCTTGATTTTTCCACTCCTCAGTTACTGTTCAAAATCGCTGTTTCTTCTTGACTCTCTCAATTTATCTGGAAGCTCTCTTGAACTCCCGACCTCAGGTGATCCACCCGCCTTGGCCTCCAAAGTGCTTGGATACAGGCGTCAGCCCCCGCACCCGGCCTATCTGGAAGCTCTCATCACGACCATAGCTTGGTATTTCTGAACATATCCCTATGATGGAGGGCCACTCTGTTGGCACAGGCAGAAGCTGAAAGGTAATGGGCCGGAAATAGCCCACTCTTCTACTTTGTTGTTTTCCTTTATTCATGACAAGCTCACCACTCAAGCAGCTTTGGATGTCTTTCCACTGATTTTTTGAAGGATTCGAGTAATTTAATGAACTTATAAAGAAATTGAAAAATTAAAAAATTGCAGGCAATATGGACTTTTTTAACCTTATAAGGCAAACACCCTAGGAGATTACTAGCAGAATAGCGGTTTCAGTAGTAAAATAACATGATTGGATTTCATTAAGAAACACTACTTTAGTAGCAGAGAGAAATGGGTGAAGTTAATGAAACTAATGAGAATTATATAGAAGATGCATATTTACGGGTAATCAGTAAATGTCAATTAGTACATTTTGAGAACTTATTACTATTATGTACTTTTAAAAATATCTCATGGAAACGAAAAACTTCATTCTTGGAAATACGCTCATGCAAACGTGCCACAATTTCAAGGGTTGTATGCATCTCATTTATCCATTGGAACCCAGGGAGGATCCCGTTTGCTACAAGTAAGGAAAAATCCAAATTAAAGCAATTTAAACAATAAGCAAAAAATATTATCATACGTAAGATCCAGTTCCAAAGTAGATAAAACAGTCACTCAAATGATCACTCTGGATATAAGTATTATTTTGTCTTTTTTTTCTTCACCTTCCTTGGCATTTCAGCTTGCACTTGGACTAGTTCTCTTCATGGACACAAGATAGATGCATGAGTTCCCAGAATAGCAGCCAGAGCTGACAGTACCTAACTAACGAACAAGGACTAATTTTCTATATATGTCTCTCTCTCTCTCTCTCTTTTTCAACCAGCGAGGAAAACTTCTGGAAACATTCTTGCCCTCCTCCAGACGACTTCATTTCCTGTTTAATTACTAAGATTGATTCATATATTCATATATGACATTTCTCAATCTATTAGAAAAGAAATTAAATCATCTTTGAGTGTGCTGAGTTTTTTTACAAAATTGAGACACTGCCAGCTAAAAACAAAGAGAGAATGACTATTAAGGCTGAGATAGCTTCAAATAGTTATTGTTAAGCTATCTATAGACTGAATATCTTAGACCCTAATTTAAGAAATCCCTGAAGAAATTGCAGTTCAGGGAATTGGAGTCCATATTTGAATGACATGCAGGAAAAATATCTGTACTTAAGAGATAACCACAAAAGGAAAAATGAATGAAGGAGATTAAAAACAAATGAAGAGATGAATGAAAATCACATGGAACTAGATATCCTAAGCCCAAAATGAACAGAGTTTCAAAAATGGAGTGGTCAAGTGCTTTAAATATTTCATATATAACAATAAATATGTATAGAGAAAGATTCTATTTAAACACTGTCAACGTTTTTCTGTCCTCACATTGTTGTTGGTAAAATTTCTCACATCTGAACTACCAAAGAAATATTTAATTTTTTTGTGACAGGAAGGCAACTCTAACTACGGCCCTGCACTTCAACAGCTGGTGTCACACACATCATACTTATGCCTAACTTAATTGACTTTCATAGTTGGGCAGGGCAGAAATGTTCTCCCTCATTTATTAGACTTATTTAAACATGAGCCATTCTTCAGTGACTGTTGTGAGTCTCACTTTCTCATACCCAAACTCAGTATATGTTATATTTTCCAGTGAAACTTTCTTTTATCATTACAAGCCACATTGTTCTTTCCAGGGTAGCAAAGAAGTTAAAAACCTTGGTAAATAAATGAAGTTGACCTGGTTTTGAATCTCTCCTCTGATGACAGTTTGTATGATCTTAGTTCAACACATTTCCTGGTCTCAGTTTCTTTATTTGCAAATTAAGAATTCAAAATTTCTCTCTCTTTTTTTTTTTTTAGATTTAAGTTAGGTTTATACCTAAAAGTGCTTGGTACAGTACCTGACACATGCAAATTTTCAATAATTGATATTACTAAATCAAAGGCAGTTCATTTAAGGACAATTTACCACTTTCCAGTTTTCCGTTTTTTAATCTTCCATTTCTTTCAAGTCTTCTGATAAGAGTTTGCATTTGTGTCCCCACCCAAATCTCATGTCAAATTGTAATCCACAATATTGAAGGAAGGGCCTGATGAGAGATGATTGGATCATGGGTCACATTTCCTCCTTGCTGTTCTCATGATAGTCACTGAGTTCTCAAGAGATATGTTTGTTTAAAAGTGTGTAGCACCTCCACCTTTGCACTCACTCTTCTGCTCCAGCCATGTTAGACATGTCTCCTTTCTCTTTGCCTTCCTCCATGACTGTAAGTATCCTGAGGCCTCCCCAGCTAGGCTTCCTGTATACCCTGCAGAACCATGAGTCAATTAAACCTCTTTTCTTTATAAATTACTCTGTCTCAAGTAGTTCTTTATAGCAATGTGAGAATGGACTAATACACTTTTACTGTTAGTTTCGCAAATCAGGGTTTATCTCTCCAGCCAGGATGTAAGGATCAGTACAACTAAGAAAGTGGCTCTCTTGCTTTACCGTGTGTAACAATCTCACAGAAATCTGGGTGAAATGGAATTTTTCTGTTTGTCCGTTGAGATTTTGATATGGAATTGTTATGTTTGGGATAGAATATGCATTTTTATATAGTTCGGGTAATTTATATCATGTAGTCCATGAATAACTTGCAGAAAAGCCGTGTTTTCTAGTTAAAGGAGACAGTGAACTCAGAATTCTTCCAGCTATGCCATGTTATAAGCTTTATAATTTTGACATTACTATTTACAAGAAGTATCAGGAAGATAATATCACCCTTGCAAAGGCAAAATTCATTTATATATTCTAGAATGACACACAAATTTTAGTGAATATAATTCTAACATCTTTGAAGAAATTTTTATGGTTTTCTTTGCATTACCAAATAATAATTGGAAAACAGTAGAAAGTAATAAAATTTATTGATTCATTAATTTAACAATACAACATAACCATGTTCTCAAACTCCTCTTATAAATAGTTCATATCCAAATAGGATCATACGCTAACATCAAGGAATATGTACTACTTAAATATCCCAGTGTAGAAAGATCTTTTAATGTAAAGTCTTTCGTCTTTTGCTAATTTTCTTTATAAATCCAGAGTAGAAGCCTTTCCAACACTTCTCTAAAATATTAATAGCCCTTTTTATAGGTTTTCTTAAGCAATCATAGAAGCAAAGACAATACAAAGTTAATATAGTGAGTAGGTCATACATTCCCTCCTGGGACACATTATTCCCTGCATTACAATTGTTTAACTCTCCAGGGCTACATTCTTTCAATAATGTGCATGGATAGTTCCATTATCATCAAAGGTAGTTGAGCATTAATGAATCACTCAGCATGAAAAGAATAATGTTCTGTATCTTCCTGCATTTTCTATGAATTCATCTAACAGTAGTTGGGTGAAGTCTAAAAGAATCATCCCTGAATAGACGTTCTTATTTGTGACCTGGGTTGGCTGTACCCATTAGTGTTCAAGACATTATTAAATACACTGGGTTTTTAAGATAGAAGCCTCCTCTATCTAAGAAATATGGATTCTCATTGTAGCATTTTATTTGGATGTGAACAATTAACAGTGATATATTTATTTTCTTCTTTTCTGCAATATGCTTGCAAGCCAGATAAAAGAAAGCAAGGGAAATACCTCTGGAAGTCAAGACAAGGTCAACTGAGGAATGAAATCTGTGTTTAATTAACTGGACAGAACTTCTTCATTTACAGCAGTCTATAATATTGAATAGGATCATTTTAGTAAATAACAACTTGCAGTGCACCTTTATTTCTGACACGTTGTGATGATGAGTTCCTTATATAATATACACATGAATATGTTATTTGAAGAAGAATGGAATGCAATATTTAATTGGCTAAAGAATGCAGTTTTCTAATGTTTTCTCCTGTGAGGATTTTCCAGATGGCTAATAGTGATCAATAAAGCTCACTCACAGAAATTTGGAAAAATTTTTGAAGTAGTCATATATTTACACAACTCTTACGGTAGGCATACTCCGAAAATGGCCCTCAAATATTCCTGCCTTCTGGTATTTGCAACTTTGTATAATTCTTTATTTTTGAGTGTGGGCTGGGCATAATAATTTTCTTTTAATAAGAAAAATATGACAGAGGTGACAGATGCTACTCGCATCTTGTTGGTTCGCTCTCACCTGATCAATTTGATAGAGCCAGCTGTCATGTTATGCGGTGACTTATGGAGAGAAGTTAGGGTAGCCTCCAGCCAACACATAGCCCAGCCAACAACTGAATCCTGCAGCCTAAGAGCTCAGGAGGAACCTCTCATGCCAACAGCCATGTGAGAGAACTTGGAAAGGCATCCTCCCCATGGAAATGCCTGGGATGACTGGAGTGCTGGCCAGCACCGACTGCAGCCTGGTAACAGACTCATGGTCAGAGGACACAGCAAAATTATACGCAGATTACTGACTCACAGGAGTGTGACGTCATGACCGCATGCTGCTTTAAACCCCAAATTCTGGGATAACTTGTTATGCTGCAATAAATAACTAATGCATTCCCATTACACAGGCATTGATATGTACAAAAATAATATAAAGAGAAAATATGATTTGCTTTACCATCCCCCTTCTTACTAAATGCCATTCTTGTCAATTAAAGCATTAATATTTTACATAGTTTACATTTATATGTTCACAAAATGCCTAAATTTATCATAGTAATCATACTTTTATCTAATACTTTGGTGTTGAAGAATATTGAAATATAGAAATTAGAAAGTTCTGTTTATATTTACCTAAAATACACTAAAACTCAAATATATGAAAACTAAACAAACAGTGCTTTACAGCGTGTACATATGGATACTAGGTATCGAATTAAGAAGAATTCAATTATTTTATATTTGTAAGTTCTCTAAATTAATTTTGAATAATTTTAAGGCATTTAATTTCCCATGTTGCTATAAAAACATAGTATATTTTTACAAAATAGTTTTTGCAAGAATTTTTATTTGCAGAAATAAATATTTATGTGTGATAATATAAGCAATATAAAACACAAAAATACTATAAAATAATAATGACACCTTAAATACATATTCATATGCAAACAGAGGCAAAAACATCTTATTAGAAAAATTCCCCAAATATAATCTATCACCAATCTCATATAAGAAAAACTCCATATAATGGAATATTATTTATTAGACAAATAGAACTGTTATTACATTTATATTGGATTTATGTCTATTTAATTATTTTTGAATGTCTCATTTGCTGTTCTAAAAGGCAATCAATATCATTAAAATATTTATTGTAGTAAAATCCATTTGAGACCAAATTCCACAGTACTCTTTTATTTAGCTAGATTATGTTAATTGAAACACCCTATTATTAAAATAATAAAATAAATGAGCAAAATGCATTAAATTGCAGAAAGCTTTATACTAACAATAATGCCAATATTACTGAAAAGGACCATAATAATTTTCATGGAGATAGACTAAAGTGAGGTAAAGAAAATTTGATGCAATGTCCACATTCAAATATTCAGAATGTTTTGTTTTGTTTTGTTTTGTGTTACAGAAATACGGTTTTATTTGAACTTAAGTAAAGAATGAATTGATAATATTTTCAATGAAGAAAACTTCTTTGAACTATGTAATTAACTTATTAATGCATAGAGGCTTATGTTATAATAATCTTGCTTTCAAAAATTCGTTTTTAAAATAGTTTTAGTTAGCCTTTAAAACATTTCACACTTTGGTCTGAAGTTGTACAACTTTTTGGAAGAGAGAGTCTTTCCTTCTTGTATAAGAGCCATGTCTAAGAAGATTTTAAAATCGTTCAATATTTATCCTTAGGAAGTCTTCCAACAGGGTTACATGTAGATTTTACTTCAACTATAAAAATTTAATTTCACACCCTTGATTTACAGTAAAGCTTTAATAATTGCTAACAGTTTATCTAAATGATATAAAAAATTGGGGCACAAAGTCAAATAATAAATTTTTGAGTTTGAAATAATATATAATATTATATGTATGCTGGACTAGGTTTTTTCCTACAATGGAAACATTTCAAGTAAGTTTATACAGGTAATAAGACAAAATGTTATTCAATAGTACAGATAATTTAAAAGATATTTAAATGAACGTTTCCATTTCATGCTTTTGAAATTATGCAAAATCTAGAATATCATATTAGAAGTTAGAAATGTTATCCAAAATATCCTTATTTAATTGTTTAATTTAAAGTTTATATTATGTTGCAGAAATAAAACTAAAAAACTTTAGAACCCAAAGTTGTACTTTGATCATATCTTGTGTTATGCTATTATCTCCAATGGGTTAATTCTTTTTTTTAATTTGACAAATGTCACATATTTTTATGCTAAGCCTCAACTCTAACATTTATGCTAATATTTCTAACTTTTCTTCTGCTCCTTCCTCCTAGTGTGGGGGCCAGATATTAATTTAATTAATGTATCATTTGACTTTTTCCATATAATAAGTTAAAGTTTAGCGTCTAAATTCTAAATGTCTTCTCAATGGACACTTCATTTCAATTGTAATTTATTAATGCCAATGGGCAGCAATCCCTTTAAATATGTTAAGATGTTTTATGATCATAAAAAGTAATTCAACTAGGCATACTAGGATTTCTCTGAAACTCGTCTCATGAAAATAAAATATGCCTCAATTCCTGGGGTTTAGAAACTGTATTTTTCTACTCTCGTGAATAGAAAAATATACATTAGCAGTTCTCCACTTTTTTGATTATCCAGACTTGCCATTTTTTTCTATACTTCAGGTAAGATAAGATGATGTAACAATATTTCATCATTGACTCATACTATATCATTCTGAATATTTCCCTTCTAAGCTATACATTGAGAAAACATACAAATGCATACCACATGCACAATTAAATGAGGGCATTCTACATGAGAAAATACAACATATAGGAAATAAAGTCACAGGTGGAAGTAGGCAGAACATGCATTATGTGAAGCTAAGAACCTCAGAAAGGTGTACACATATACAGAATGCAAGAAAAGGCATGATTTTATCATCACACCAGAGCAATGGAATACAGGATCCCAAGTATTAATTTTAAAGTAGTCAGCTGATATAGGGACCTTTGGAGCCATTACATGTGTCTGTAAAACTCTATCTCTGCACAGTATTAAAAGGAAATAATTGGTTTGAAGACACATTAAAGATGATAGGCTAGGGCCCAAAATTAAAGCATGTCCCTTAATAGAGATAAATGCAGGAAGAGAGCAACCCATTTCACTATGATTCTAGGAGCACAGCCTCAGAATTGTGATGATAACACAGTTTCAAACGTTAAATCATATTCTATCTGTTAAAAATTCTGAATGAATTTCAATTGTCTTTAGAATTAATCTAAGTATTTTAGCAATTTACATGCTTCCAGTGTCTGTGCCATGCCAGGGGTCTCATCCGTGACAGTTGCCTGCTCACTTACTATGCTCTGCCTGCACTGTTTCTTAGTTCTTTGAAAACAAAATTTCTTTCCTCTTCGGCCATATTTGATCTTATATATTGTGAGTATTCTACCTTCCCAAACTCTACCTGTTTGCTTTTCATAAGTAACGGTCACTCATTTTTTACGTTTAAGCATAAATGTCACCATTTCAGAGAAGTAGGGAGCTCAGTTACTATCTCTTTCATATGCAATTGTTTAGCACACTACATCTGTCTTTCACAGATTAAGAGAAAAGATTGGCTCACGTGTTACCTGAGGTTTATTTGGTGCCTTATTTCCTTAGAATTTCTTACATCATTCTATCAGCAGGTATCTTTCTGTATGTCATATCCTCGGTGTTAAAGCTCATGTAAATTAAAAATATATCACTTTTTTAACTTTTAGATTTATATTACTTTCTTGACATTCTTAGTAGAAGACATATCTTGATTCCATATTTAACTGCTGTTGGGCTTTCTTGAATTGCAAGTGGTGTACGTTTTTAAACAACAAATGGGCTTATGATTTCAAAGCCTGGCTTTTAAATAATAAACATCAAACACCCGAGTAAAAACTTTATCATTAAATGAGAGACTAAATGCAAGTAGGAAAATATGAGGAATCATATCAGAATTTTCCTCCTCAAAATGTATAAAGGAAAGAAGTGGAGATGGAAGAATTGAGGAGTCATCTGTGTGGACCATCAGTGAATGCACTATATACATTAGCTCCTCTCAGGTACAAAATTGTGGAATGAGGTATGGAAACAGCAGTAATGTAGAAAAAAGAGCTTCAGGATACAAAATCAGTGTGCAAAAATTACAAGCATTCCTATACACCAATAATAGACAAACAGAAAGCAAAATCGTGAGTGAAAACCCATTCACAATTGCTACAAAGAGAATAAAATACCCAGGAACAAAACTTACAAGGAATATAAATGACCTCTTCAATAAGAACTCCAAATCACTGCTCAAGGAAATAAGAGAGGATACAAACAAATAAAAAATATTTCATGCTCATGGAAAGGAAGAATCAGTATTGTGAAAATGGCCATAATGCCCAAAGAAATTTATAGACTCAATGCTATACTCATAAAGTTAGAATTGAGTTTCATCACAGAATTAGAAAACGCCACTTTAAATTTTATATGGAACTGAAAAAGAGCTTGTATAGCCAAGACAATGCTAAGCAAAAAGAACAAAGCTGGAGTCATCATGCTACCTGAATTCAAACTATACTGCAAGGCTACAGTAACAAAAACAGCATGGTATTGGTACCAAAACAGATATATAGACCAGTGGTACAGAACAGAGGCCTCAGAAATAACACCACACATCTACAACCATCTGATCTTTGACAAACCTGACAAAAATAAGCTATGGGGAAGGATTTCCTAATAGCATTAGGAAAACTGGCTAGTCATATGCAGAAAACTGAAACTGGACCCATTCCTTAAACCTTACACAAAAATTTACTTCAGATGAATTAAAGCCTTTAAACATAAGACTTAGAACCATAAAAACCCTAGAAGAAAACCTAGGCAATACCATTCATGACATTGGCATGGGCAAAGATTTCATGACTAAAACACCAAAAGCAATAGCAACAAAAGTAAAATTGAAATATGGGATCTAATTAAACTAAAGAGCTTCTGTACAGCAAAAGAAACTATCATCAAAGTAAATAGGAAACCTACAGAATGGGAGAAAATTTTTGCAATCTATCCAGCTGAAAAAGTGCTAATATCCAGAATCTATAAGGAAATTAAACAGATTTACAAGAAATAAAAAAACAAAATCAAAAAGTGGGAGAAGGCTATGAACAGATACCTTTCAAAAGAAGACATTTATGTGGCCGACTAATATAAAAAAAAAGCTCATCATCAGTGGTCATTAGAGAAATGCAAATCAACACCACAATGAGATACCATCTCATGCCAGCAGGAATGGTGATTATTAAAATGTCAGGAAACAACAGATGGAGGAGTGGATGTGGAGAAATAGGAACACTTTTATACTGTTGGTGGGAGTGTAAATTAGTTCAACCACTGTGGAAGACAGCATGGTGATTCCCCAATTATCTAGAACCGGAAATACCATTTGACCCAGCAATCCCATTACTAGGTATATATTCAAAGAATTATAAATTGTCTATTATAAAGACACATGCACATGTATGTTTGTTGCAGCACTATTCACAATAGCAAAGACTTGGAACCAACTCAAATACCAATTAATGTTAGACTGGATAAAGAAAATGTGGCACATATGGACCATGGAATACTACACAGCCATAAAAAAGAATAAGTTTATGTCCTTTTCGGGGACATGGATGAAGCTGGAAGCCATCGTTCTCAGCAAATCAACACAGGAACAGAAGACCAAACACTGTATGTTCTCACTCAAAAGAGGGAATTGGACGATGAGCACATGTGAGCACTGGGTGATGAACATCAGACTCCAGGGCCTGTTGGGGGGTCAGAGGCAAGGGGATGGACAGCATTAGCAGAAATACCCAATGTAGATGATGGGCGGTTGGGTGCAGCAAACTGCCACAGCACATGTATGTATACCTATGTAAAAAACTTGCACATTCTGCACATGTATCCCAAAACTTACAGTATAATAAAAAAAAGAAATAACACAAACTTATGTATATCTTTAAAATATATGTAATCAAACATATACTTGATAATTGTATTAACCAGTTATTTAACATTAATATTATTATCTATTTAATATTACAGACTTCAATTATGTTCTATCATTATATTGATAGCATTGATTACTCATCTATTATGTATAATATCAAAACATATTTGACCTTATTTCTGAAACTTAAAATTTTAACTTTTGTCATAAGTTAAAGTTGACACACTAGATAATAAGAAAAGAAATTTCACTTTCATACCTATTTCCACAAATATGGTTTACTTTAACATCTGAACACTCATGGTATCAGAAAACATTAATTTTAAAAAGTTCGAAATTTAGAAATCAAAGAGCAAAGCATCTTAATTCTCTTTTCTATTTGCAACCCCGGGGAAATTTTACATCATATTGTAGAATTATTTATATAAGGTACCCTGAGTGAAAGAGAAACCTAGTCAAAGCAGATCTAGGAAGTGAAAAATGTACTGTAAATTTCTTTTTACTTTAACCTCCCAAATGTATAGCACCCTAAGCCAATAAAAAGGAATATCCTAAGATTCCCCTCCTAAGAGATATACAGAAGATACATGAATTTTATGAGCAGTTTTGAAGTGATTCCATGACTTGGAGGAGAAGGAAGAGATATGGTAATTTCAGCCTGAGAATGGAGAAAAAAGATAGCATATTTTCCAAGCTCTACCATGAATAACTTCCCTTAACGATGGTGCAGGCATCTTTCCAAATGAGGTAGAATATTATGGAATTTTCTCTGTATTTTAGATCATTCCATTGAAAGGAAAATGAGAAGATAAAAAGAAAAATGAATTAACAGAACCAGTACTGCTCACTATCTTGTATTTACAAGACTACATTTTCTGCTACCACTGAGGAAGAGGGTTGAGAATTAAACAGAAGTGTAAATAAATCTTATTTTGAACACCATGTGTCTGAGCTTTAAAACCATAAATACACAAATGCTTTGGTTTCTGATTGGTTTATTAATATCTACCTCCACTACTGGTTCACAAATGATTGATTCCCTGATAACTAGAACTCTGTGTTTTGTTTATCGTTATATCACTAGGGCCTGTTCTTGCAAACAGTAGTGTTCAATAAATATGTGTTGAGAGAAGAAATGAAAGTGGGAGTAAGAAGAAACGAAGATAGGGAGGCAGAAAAAAAATGTTGGAAATAAACAAGACTTCAGTAGATCTAGAAAGTACAGTACACGCTCAGACATTGGTGATTTAGGTTCCTGAAATGCAAATGATGACAACAACCATGCACAATCCTAGTTAAATGGTTTTACTTCATATTTGTAAATAACGGTATATGGGAAAAAATACTAGACACTGCATAAACTCTAATGTTTCTTAGCAAACACTTTGAATTAGGGCAATACCTCTGGCAATATTATCTTTTTCTTATGTGACTGCCCTAGTCTTCCATAGCCTAAGGCCCTTATCTGTCCTCTAAGACCTTGAATATGACCTGTCCTCAAACATGTTGTTAATTTCCAGTCCTGTGCATCACTTTGAAGATATAAAGAAGAAGAAAATACTATAATGTCTCTAAAGTGATTCATAATCTCACAAAAATGATTATTTTACTCTAAGTATATTTATTGACTCAGCACCCTGAAAATTATAATCAGAATTTATCAGCAGATGGAAGATTGGATTTTTCTTACTTTCCATATTAAAAAATGCATCCAATAAAGCTAGAGGTGACTTTTTCCAAATTTCACAGTAAGATTGAAGAACAGGGATTCTCCTTAACCTCTTCATAGTCAGCATTCCAAGATATATTAGACAGATTATCTTTAAAAAATAGAATTTTCACCACATATTGTGTAAACTCAGACTTCCAAGCTGTGGTTAAACATTACAACCTCAAGGAAACCTCCTTAACCTTCCATAAGTAATTCATGCTTATTCTCATAATGCAATGTTTTTTCCCTTCCAGAGTACTTATGAAAATTTGTTATTATTTGGTGTTTTGTTCCTGTCTGGAATGTATGTTCTATGAAATAGAATATTTCTCTTTTTTCCAAGTCTATATCCAGAATCCTTTACATGATTAGTACGTATTAAACAGTATTGACTAACATACAACTTTTGAACTAATTAAACAGAAGTGATCGATCCTTTCAGCGGTAAGTCTCTATTGTTTGAAATTGACAGAAAATAAACCTGTGACCCAAAAGGAAATTTACTGAAAGAATCCTGATTTATTCAACATAACTAGAGCAAAAACAGCACTGTGGCTGATTAACAAGAAAAAAAAAAAACCAATAATTCAAATGTGGGCAGTTTTCTCCTCTACCCATTACTCATTTGGGAAAATCTTGGTGCCAGCTTTATTCTCTGATTCTTCACACTGACTTACATGGCAGTGTGAGCGTTACAGTGTGAGTGTTAGTGCTACATGGCAGAAATGTGAGCACTAACGCTCAGGAAAATAAAATCTCAGTATAGCCCCTGAAAAAGAGTCACCATTATCTCTTCAGTCCAGTTAAAAAATCTCTGTTAAAAGTTATTTCCCACTGTGAGCACATTCCTGGATCATTCAACTGAAACCTGAGATTTTTGGTGCCGTAATAAATAGCATAAGGTCCTTGCAAGGCCTTGTCTGAATTTCAAGTTATGCATTTAGTTTACTAACCCCTTTGGGACAAGTGTACTTAATATTAAACTTTGTAATACCAGTGACTCTCAGGAAAGGCTCCTGGATGTGCCTGAGGCCAACTTGATATTCTCATTTAAATATTTTTCCTTATTACTAGAACCAGGATGTATAATATGCTGTCATTATTATTAGAAAGAAGATAATATAGAGTCTAGTTGTCCCATCTAAAAAGAGGACACACACATCCATAAAATGAAAGTTATTTAAGGAGTATTTTATAATCTATGGCTAGAAGTTGCTTTTTATATTTAACTTTATGTATTTCGATAGATAAATTTTAAGGTGTATTACCCACTAACCACTGAGATTCCATCTACAGAAATAATATTTATTATTGGATAAAATTATAACAATTTAGTATCTTTCTTGGAACACTTACAGACATGGTTATTACCTAGTTGCATTTAAGTATGTGATCACCTTTAATAAGTTCATATTACATGAGGTCTGTTCCTTGGTGTTTAACAGGCTGAAATTTTTACCTTCAGACAGGAAGAATAAAGGCAATATAGCTACTAAAATTGTAATGAACAAGACAACTTTACTTGGTATTAGGCTATGAGGCTTTCAGTTTATTTTTTATTAGGCTTCAAAATCATATTAAGTTATGTCCTATTTACAGGAAAATATAATATGATCAAGAGTCTTTTTGATAACCTTCATATAGGAAGTGAGCATGATACCAAGACTGAACAAAAGATAATCTAAAAAATTTTCCAGGTTTCTCAGTCACTTTGTTGACTTTATGCCACGCTAAACAATGATCTATTTTCTCTTAGTTTACATCCCTATAATCATAGGTGGAGCTGATATAAATCAAACACTACTAATTTAAATGTTAATATTAAATAAATAAACTATGAGAGTTGATATAAATAAAAATTTTTAATCAGATAACGTATATTATGCCTTAGAAGGCTAATTAATCATGCTCATTTAATACATCATTACATTAGTTCATTCAATTACTAATCAAAGATTTACTCAATATAGTAACTTACAGAAAATACAGTGAAAAACATCTATGAACAAGTCAATCATACATAGTTGGAGATGCCATATAAGTATGTACTAAAGAAGACAGCAGTCACTTCTTCTTTAGGATTTTGTTTGACTGCAAATGGAGACATTATAAAGGCTTATATTTATTCGTTTTCTGAATAAAAAGTCCTTCCTCCTATCTGATGGCTTACCATTGTAGTTTGCCAATTTTGTTTAATCTTCCCACTCTGAGATAAAACTCAGCTTCTGGCACTCTGCTTGCTAGTGTTCTGAACATCTAATAAAGATGAGTCACCCAAATCTATCTTCCTGCTCTTATAAGTTGTCATTATTAGGCCATTATTAATAGCATTAATGTAAACAATGGTAGTAACTAATAGTACCTACTTCATGATAGTCACTAAGCATGTTCAAATTTCTCTCCATGTAATAACTAAGCTAATCCTCATAATCAGCCTTGTGGATAGGTACTGTTATTACACACTCTATAGTTTAAATAGTTTTTTAAATAATTTGAATACTTGAAGCAGTTAAACAACGATCTTCAAATATAGTCATTTAATTGCAAAGATTCTTCAGTCTAGCACAATACCACATTGCTTAGAAAAATTGTTTTGCATTACATTGAATAAAAATTTTTATGGATGTATAATATTAAACAAACATAGCAGTTACAATGTTATAGTTAAACACATTTAAACTTATATTATCATATGTATGGTACTCATATAAAAAGTATAAATTTCTTAAACTATAATGTTCTAAAAAACGTGTGTGTTAATGAATAAGTTTAATTCACTAAATGAACAGCAGCTACAAAAAAGTCAGTTTTATTTTATAATTTTATATTCACAATTATCTCTTGAGATAATTGTGTTGTCCAGAAAATTAAGTTTCTGTGTACTTATAAATAAGTACAATTGTTATTTCTAAAAACAAAATTAAAATGAGCTTCGTATGTTCACTGTGGCACTGTTTACAATAGCAAAGACCTGGAACCAATCCAAATGCCTATCAATGATAGACTGGACAAGGATAATTTAACACATATACACCATGGAATACTATGCAGCCATAAAAAACGAAAAGTTTGTGTCCTTTGCAGGGATATGGATTAAGCTGGAAACCATCATTCTCAGCAAACTGACACAAGAACAGAAAATCAAACACTGCATGTTCTCACTCATAGGCAAGTGTTAAACAGTGAGAGTATATGGACACAGGGAGGAAAGCATCACACACTGGGGTCTGTTGTGGGGGGCGGGGGAGGATCAACAGGGGGATGAGGAGGTTAGGGAGGGATTACATGGGGAGAAATGCCAGATATAGGTGACAGGGACAGAGGCAGCAACCACCTTGCCATGTATGTACATATGCAGCAATCCTGCATGATCTGCACATGTACCCCAGAATCTATAAAGTATAAAAAAAGAGCTTCTGAATATTAAAATTAATATTAAATATAATTTCTTTTAAAATCATTTGTAGTCCAGGCGCAGTGGCTCACACCTGTAATCCCAGCACTTTTGGGAGGCAGAGGTGGGTGGATCTCTTGAGGTCAAGAGTTTGAGACTAGCCTGACCCACATGGAGAAACCCTGTCTCTACTGAAAATACAAAATTAGCTGGGAGTGGTGGCTCCTGCCTGTAATCCCAGCTTCTCTGGAGGCTGAGGCAGGAGAATCTCTTGAATATGGAAGGCAGAGGTGGCAATGCCGGAGACTGCCTTATTACACTCCAGCCTGGGCAACAAGAGCAAAACGTTATCTAAAAAAAAATTCATTTGTGAAATGATTACTAAATATTAGAAATCTAAACACTTTTCTCTTATCTCAACTCTGAAGGGGAAAATACTATCTAATATCATCCAAGAGAATTATGGAAGACTCTCTCCTCTTTTTGTTTTGTTTTGTTTTTGTCAATGAAATTGCCTGGTCATGGACACCTAGATTCTTCTTTTTTTTACTCCCTATATCTGGGACCACTTTATCTCCCAGTGAGCCACTGGTCCTTAATGTTTTTCTATGGATATGATGTTTAAGCTTAGATATAAATGATAAAATGACTTCTATGTAAAGATCAGGAGAAATAAAGATAAAACAAAGATTAAACATATTTAGAAACAGCTTCATCTTTCAGTGCTCCACTAGTCTTCAAAAAAGGGAGGCTGTGTAAGAGAATATGAGGATGTGAACTCTGTTTTTACCATCTACAGACCTAAAACTCAAGTGATTTAGACACCTCTGCTCTTCCAAGCCTCTATTCGATCAGCCCTGAACTTAGCCAGTACCTTGGTCTTTATACTCCTGTCACTTTAGCTTTATTTTATTTTGGACTTGTCTTTCAGTTTCAAGAACTTTACTTTTCCTCAGCCATGGGTCGTATTTTTCTCATACATTTTCTCCAGGATATTCTCTATTGCTAGCTGCTGTCCTGCGCTTAGGTCACTGGTTGCTAGTGCTTTTCTTCATCTTTGTGTAACTCCGTGGACTATGGCAGGTAGAGTTCACAGCCAGGTGAATGTGCAGTGGGAAAATGGTTTTTAGAATTATCCCCAAGATAATTCAATTATTTTATACAATCCAAATCTATTTTTGTTTTAGAAGGTAAATAACATTATAGTACAGGGCAGTAAGTCAAGAAGGTCAATTCAAAAGAATTGACTGAAAAGTCCACTCAAATTTAAAAAGGCAGAGCTGGTGGAAAACAATTTGAGTGGAGGTTGGAGGGATGAATTTTGTCCATTCTTTACATATTTGATGAGTTCATTCTGTATGTCAGACACAGCATTAGATATAAACAAGGTAGTTGCTCTCATGCTGTTTATATCAGTACATAAATAACTTGAAATCAATGAATAAATCTGAAAGTATCTATTACTATGTTTCATACAGAGAATTAAAGTAGAACAGGACCTGATACTAAACATCAAATTAGAGGAAATAGTCTGGTAACATTTTTCTGTGAACATTATGCTCAACTAAGAAATGAATGACAAAAGGTCGTCCCTGTAAAATCAGAGGGAACAAAAATAACACAAAGGTGAATTACACATATTTAGAAATAGTTTCTATTAGTAAGGTATGCTTAAAGTGGTTTGAGTGAGATGTGTGAAACCAGATAGAAAACTATTTTTAAAGAATTAGAAATATCCCTTCATTTATTTATATTTATTATATTATATTTATTTATTAGGCACCAAATCTGTCAGTAACCCGACAACATATGTAATATAACAGAAGAACAGAACCTCTTCTTCTGCCTTTTAGGTACATCAGTTCCAAGGAAGGAATAAATACATGGATAATATTATTTATGTATCTAGGTATGTATGTAATTTTTTTTTATAGAGACAGGATTTTGCTCTGTCACCCAGAATATTGGCACATCATAGCTCACTGCAGCTTCAAACTCCTAGTCTCAAGCGGTCTTCCAGTCTCAGTCTCCTGAGTAGCTGGGAAAAAATGGATAATTTTGTGACAGATATTACAGATATTGTGGCTCACTTACATTCACTCTTGATATTCAATTTCTTTTCACATAATACAAAGGTAGAAAGCTGAAATAATATATGATTTACAGATGCCCTGCCTTCAAACTGCCTACAAATGGTCAATGCTTCTACCTAGGGGTCTTGGAAGTGCCTATGAGGAACGTGTGTTAGGAAATACATAGGATATTAGCTCTTTCAGGAAATAGGGTAGGGGAAGGGGCTTTTGCATCTTCTGAAGTAGTTGTAGTGGTATGTCTCATCTTTGGTCACAAGCCTCAGAAATGCAGAGCTGTAAGTGTATAAGTGTGGCGTTTCCACCTAAACAGTCTTATGGTACAGTTACATGTCTTTCCGATATGTAGACTCCTGGCTATTTGAATTTAATCATTTTACTTATATATTCTAGATAAAGTTCTATAAGTTACTCAATACCCAGTTATTGGCAGCATTTAGCTTCTAATGCCTTATAATAAATTATCTTATAACTGAGAAATTTAATTACTTTTTTTCTGTTTTGGTTCATTCATTCTGTGGGCCTGGAATCAATAAAGAAAACAGCACTGATGGCTTGATTTTGCTCCAAAATATCTTGGTCCTCTGCTGGGAAGATATGATGGCTCAATCTCTCTGTGTCTGTGAGCTAGAATCATTAGGTGATGTCTTCACTCACATGTCTCACTATTGATGCTAGCTGTCACCTGGGATCTTAGCTGAGGTTATCATCTAGAATACCTATGTGTGGCCTTTCCAAGTGTTCTCAGTTTCCTTATAGCATGATGAAACTCGGTGTACTCAGATTTTTAATAAAGAGACTCAGGAAGTATTAGTTTTCTATGCTGTGTAACAAATTATGACTAATTTTGTGACTCAAAACAACAGCCACTTAATACCTCACCAGTCTGTGTCCAAAGTTGGGTTCAGTCTTGGCTGGATTCTCTACTCAGAGTTTCACACTTAACTTTTTGGCCAGCTGTGTTCTCTTTTGAAATGCCAAGGATGAATTTGCTTCCTAGCTCATTCTGTTGGCAGAATTAAGTCCCTTGCAGTTGTGAAACAGATGACCCCATTTTCTGATTCTCAGTGGAGGCTGCTGTCATCTCCTGAGAGCCAACAGAAGCACCTTGCCCTGGTACTTCTCACAGGCCCTCCATCAATCCCTCAAACATTGCAGTTAGTATCGGAAACTCTCACTTTGAATCCCCACGATGCTTCATGCCTTTCTAAGTTCTTATTCTGCTTCTAGCCAAAGAAATTTCTATGCTATTAAAGGTTTCATGTGATTAGGTCTGGTCCAGCCAGATAGTCTTCATTTTGATCAATATGAAGCCAAATATAGGTAGCATTAATTATGTGTGAAAATTTTCCTTTTGCGTGTAACATTACATAACGACAAGCATGATGTCCTCAGGATGATGGCAAGGAAACTTGGGGTATTGGCAAAGAATTCTGCCTCCAACAGTGTGCAGGCTGGATCTGCATCACCTTTTCTGCTATAGTGCCAGAGGTCATGGAGCATCACATCTGGAACTTTCTCTTGGCTAAAAGTGAGACTCGCTGATCAGTCCAGATTCAAGCAAAGAGAATGTTTGACCTGCCTCCTGAAGGGAGTGTCAAAGATATTGCCGACATGTTTTACGACAACTTAAACATTCCTTAAACCTGTTTTACCTAAATAAGTTGGAATTAAATTTTTCTATAGTCACAATTCCTGTTCAGTAATAATTACA
This sequence comes from Callithrix jacchus, assembly GCF_049354715.1. Lineage (NCBI taxonomy): Eukaryota > Metazoa > Chordata > Mammalia > Primates > Cebidae > Callithrix > Callithrix jacchus. Next base: position 164,637,190 of record NC_133504.1, read on the forward strand.
ATACAGAAGTGCTGTGTACACTCCTGTGAGGACACAGAACAGGTCCCTCAAACAAGAGTTACAATTATGAAGGGTGATATTTCCTGAAGGAAATGTCTAAGTCAACACATGGAAATTTTGTACCAGCTTGCTATGTCAAAGAAGGGGATAATGGGAGCGTGTTGACAGAGAGAAAAGGATATGTAACGTCCTGGGTTTGAGAAAAAGTATGGCACATTTGGAAATCAAAAGGAGCTTGGTGTGGCAAAAATGTTACAAAGGTAGAAGAGTGGAAGGAAATAAAATTGAAGATGTCAGTTGAGACCAATCCTTAAAGGATTTTGTAAGCCAATGATGAGAAGCTTAGGCAATGCCAATTTTATAAGGCAAAAGGTAGACTCATAGGATGGTTGGAGAGTCAATTTCTAGAAATCAGAATAGGTAACACCAAGCTCTCAGCAGGAGAGATGTGCTGTTAGTGAATCCTTGCCACTGTCACAAACTCATAAATTCCAGAGGCCACCTGATGGCTTTCTGGTTCTCCGTTACCAGAGTCCCTGCAACCACACTCAGCTTGTGTGGATTACACTCTGTTATCTATCACTAGCAACTCTTAAGAGTTACTTTGGCCAGGGGAATGGCCTTCCACAGACACCCATGTCAGTATCTTCACATTTTATCTGCCCCTTCCAGGTCTTGGCACCTTTGCTGTTTTCTCTGGCTCCTCATATTGACCCAGTGTATTCTGAAAAATGAAATTGAACTACTTGTTGTTATAGTGACTTGGCTGCATTCAGTGATTCTGTGCTACTTATGGTTTCATCCAGACATAAATTTTCCTGACATTTAGATACCATTGGTGTAATCATTAATAATAACACTTACAAATACATACCACTGCAGCTTTCTCAAGCCTTTTTCAAATTATTTTTTTACCATATCTATCTCTGAACTTTCCCTAATTCCAGTTGTGTGCACCCAACACTGAGGCAACACATTTAGACTTTGTCCAGCTGATTGTATGGTCTCTTTAGGTCTCAGGTTAAGTGTTGCTTCCTCAAATGTAGCTCTTACACCCTTGCGATGAATCTAAATTGCATTCCGTTTCCATCTTTCATCACATTTCATATTCTTTCCTTTAAAATCATATATTGATTTTTGTTATTTGTTAAATGTCTGCTTCTCCCATGATAATATGTTGTCTCAGAGGAAGTCTGCTTTTTTCACTTACCATGTATTACCAGTATCTCATAGATTTTAATAAGTGTTTCTTAAATTGATGTATAATTCATTGGCATTTCCTGATTCCAGGGTAGAATTAGAGGTGAAAGACTGTTAAAAGTATGAAAAAAGTATCTTGAGTATAATTTACAATATGCATTGATTTTGACACAAAATGTGAGTAAAAACATCCTTACACATAAATACAATTTGAAGATATTCCCCATTGCCACCTCTGTTTGCATTGCCACCTCCCCACCTCAAAAAATAAATTGACATGTTCACCAATCTTGATATGATAATCCCACAGCTGCTGTTGGAGTAGAGAAGCATGCTTGAGCTTTTCCAACATATGACATGAGTTAAGGCAGATTTTCCCAGTGACACAGATTTTCTGTGATTATACAGTGAATAGGTGGCAAAGCCTTGGATGTCTAATACATGTGAGAAAATTATAATCTCTAAAAACAGACTTTATCTTTCTTGATAAACTGCTCTTGCTACAGTTTTCCTAATTTTACTAGAAAGAATCTCTAGTCTTCTAGTTGTTCAAACCAAAAGTGTGGAAATCTTCTTAACCTTTCCCTTTCTCTCATATCCAAGGTTTGATCTATCATAATACCCTGTTGACTCTTTCTTTGAAATACCTCAGAACCTGGTTTCTTCTCGCCACGCATGTCCCCCAGGAGAAACCAAACAATATTTTTCACCCTTACCAGGCCGTCATTCTTGTCAACATTGTCTTTTACTTCAAATCAGGAATTCCTAGTTGAACTTTACCCTCCACATGTATTTCTCTATTAAGCTTTTATACATACACCTCTATGATATATGTGATATAGCTTATATGTATATATCTATATGTTTATATAACTTATATATGTTATATATGTTTTATGATATAAGACAAGATATATGCTTATAACAAATACATTAGTAACATATATAGTATACATATCTATATAACTCAATAGATTTCAATCAATTATATACATATGATAAGCATATATAAGGAGCATGTACCACTGTATATTCTTCTTCTTGGAACATATATCCCTCAGTATGCTCCTTCTTTGCTCAAAACCATTGAATGGCTTGACATTTCCTTCAGAGGAAGTCCTAATATGCCCACCCTCAAATCCCTAATACACCACTTCCCACCCCTTATCTCCTTGCACTTGCTATTCCCTCAGCCTGAATGTTTCTTGTGTTCAAAGTCCACACAATTCTCCTTTTAATTTAGGAGTCTGAAATGGTGTCTAACCTGAAGTTAGGTGTTTAAAGGAATGTCACCTCATAGGTCATTCTTGGCTACTTTATTTAAGAGGTTATGCTATTTGCCTTTATTCTCTAATTTAGTTTGGATTTGTCCAAATGCAGGCCACGAATGATAGTTAATTTTATGTGTGAACTTGACTGGGCTAAAGAATGCCCAGATATGTGGTAAAAGATTATTTTGGGACATGACTGTGAGAGTGTTTCTGGAAAAGGTTGATGTTTGTATTGATAGACTAAATATAGAGGCGTATCCTAGCCAATGCAAATGTGCAGCATCCAATTTGCTAAGGGTCTGAATGGAACAAAAAGGTTAATGAAGGGCAAATTTGATCTCTGCTTGAACTAAGATGTGTGACTTCTCCTCCCCTAGGACATCATAATTCCTCATTATTGGGCCTTCACATTCGGACTGGGACTTACACCAGGTTCTCCTAGTTCTCAAGTCTTTGACTTTGGACTGGAACTATATCACTAGCTTCCCAGGACCTCTGGTTTGCCAATTGTTAATCTTAGCCTTCATAATCACGTGAAGCAAGCTTTCATAATGTCTCTTTTTTAATTCTACAAATATCCTATTGCTTCTATTTCTCTTAATCATCATGACTAGCACATGCTGAGGAAAAGATTCAGGTTTAAGTTATTTTTTGGGAGGTGACCCCAAGAACACAATGGGGAGGGAGTTTATGGCAGTTAACACAACGTGTGCTACTAAGCAGGCTAATGCTATGGGATAGTGCTGTGAAACTCAGTAGACTTCATGAAACGTATCGATGTTGTTCCACCTGAGGGGAGAGAAGGCTACAATATTTAGTGACCCTGCATTACATCATGAGAAAAGAATTGCTCCTGGGTTACTGTAGCCTCATCTTCTGTCTCCTAATTATAGTTTCAGTGCACTCAGGCAGCCAGAAAAAGACCTTGGTCACAAGTTCTTTCAGTCCTAACCTTTTGGATCCATCCACATAGAGATAAGGAGTACAGGTATGTGGATAAGGCTCTGACAATGTATATAACACCCCCCTTTTTATGAGTTGATATGTCATATTATATCATAGCATAGCAATTATCTATCATCCCTCTTCCCCAAATAAAATGGTAACAACTTAGGAGAAAACAATATTATTTTTGTCCCTGTTCAATTTTCAATATCTTCCAGGTACATGTCAGGTTCTCTCAAATTACTTTTTATTTCAGCAAATAAAATCAAAATATGCAGCCACATCTCTAGATTCTCAAAGCTTACCACCTACTAATGAACAGTACCTTATTCAGAAGATTTTTAGTAGATATAAGCCATAAATGTATACAGTTCATATGATAGGAGTATAAAAAGTTTGTAAGAAAGTTTGTCCATTTCAGAACATAATTCAGAGACTTCTTGGTTTCTCTTTTTGCTAAATCTTGCTCAGAAATTAAAAAAAGCTAATATTTTAAAAACCATAAACTTTAACACATAACTAGGAATAGGTACTTATTTTAAAAATCTAAGATGTTGATAAACTTTCTGACCATCTGCATATTTGAACAGAGAAGGTGCCCTCTTGACCTTTTCCTAGAGCCATGGCAGTGCAGTTAGTGAAATGAAGCTGAGAGAGCAGTGCGGCGACAGATGGCCTATTTGAGTGGTGTCATTGAAGGGAAGGCATATTTAAATATTAGATCCATCATGTCCCTTAAATTTGAAAAGGTAATCTCCCCAAACTTTAGTTTTAATAAGACTTGATTACGCAAAGGTTAGAAGCACTCATCTGGCCTATCTTATAAGAAAATCTGTCATTTCTGGAGCCAACTAGTATTTTGTTTGAAGCAACTAAAATATATATTTATACCAATATTGATTATATAGATGTTTACATTTTTCTTATTTAGCTTATGCTATACACACACACACACACACACACACACACACACACGTATTTTTTAAATTGTACTTTAGGTTCTGGGTTACATGTGCAGATCATGCAGGGTTAGTGTGTAGGTACTTACATGGCAAGGTGGTTTGCTGTCTCCATCCCCCTGTCACCTATATCTGACATTTCTCCCAATGTTATCCCTCCTCAACCTCTCCATCCCCCACTGTCCCCCCAACTGCCCACCATAGACCCCTGTGTATGATGCTCCCATCCCTGTGTCCATGTGTTCTCATTGTTCCACACCCACCTATGAGTGAGAACATACAGTGTTTAATTTTCTATTCTTGTGTCAGTTTGCTGAGAATGATGATTTCCAGATTCATTCACATCCCTATATAGGACACAAACTCATCACTTTTTATGGCTGCATAGTATTCCATAATGTATATGTGCCACATTTTTCTTTTCCAGTCTATTATGCTTTTAATTGAATATCATTGTCTAGGAGAGACTGTAAGAGTCCTCAGAATAAATAGATGTGTCTCTTTCAGTTTATTTATCATTTGTCTTTCTGTGAGTTTTTACAAACAAAAAGAAGGCCAGTAGCACATAAGAAATTGTGAATAGATGGGCAAAAGCTACTTAGGTTTTACAAATTTCCTTTAGATCTCTATGATAACAGAAATAAAAATATCAATAACGTTTAAAACAGTGTTTACAGAAGAAGGATGTTTAGTTGTTTTAGTTTTAAATGAAGAGCTCCCCAAAAATAGAAAGTGAAAGATAAGTCAAAGATCTTTATTTCACTTTTCAATATTTCAAGATTTGGGTTAAGATAACATTTAAGAAACAAACAAAAAATTCTTTCAGTTAAAATATTCTCTCTCCTTTCTTCCAGTCCTATTCTTATATTGAATTTATATGCAGAGAATTGTAAAAGTTATGTCTTTTTGATATTGTTTTGTTCATCCAACTCTTCTAAAATATAACTGCTTTTTTGTTAGATTTTCCAGTACAAAACTTTGAAGTGTACAATTTTAGTCTAAGTTATTAAAATAATAATTCAATTGGGTTTTAGCTGATGCAGCAGGTCTCTGCACAAAAGCTTATAAAAAGCTGTGCAGCTGTTTGAACTGGCGCCTCGAATGCCGGGGAGACAGAGCCACCTATTCAACTGAAAAAGAGGGAATGGAAACCAAGGAGTCAGGTGATCTGGCTTAGCAGGTCCCACCCCCACCAAGACCAGCAATCTGAAATGCTCAGGACTGAGAGTTTTGCAGCAAGCACAGCTGGACCAGGGATGGTCCAGCTTTGTTGGGTGAGGGCGTCCGCCATTACCGAGGCAGTCTAACATTACTGAGGTAGTCTGCCACTACTGAAGAAGTCCACTATTACTGAGGAAGCCTGTCATTATCGAGGTGGTCCACCATTAGTGAGGCACTCCACCATTACTGAAGCAGTCTGCCACTACTGAGGCAAACCACCATTACCGAGGCAGTTCTAAGTGTACCTCTGTAAACAAAACTGCAAGGAAGTTTACACAGCAGCTAGGCAGAGTCCATGGCAGTTCATCAAGGCCTCTGCTGGCAGACTGTTAATAGACTACCTCCTACCTGGGCAGGACAATCTCTGAAAAAAGTTGGTGGCATGTCAGGAACTTATAAATAAAGACCCACCTCCCCAGGACAGAGCACCTGGGAAAAGAGGCGATTATGAATTCTGCTGTAGCAGACTTAAACATATTGCCCAGCAGCTCTGAATGGAACAATGGAGATCCCAATACACCACTTGAGCTCAGAGAAGTTACAGACGGTCTCCTCAAGTGGCTCCCAGCCCTTGTATATCCAAAGAGGCACCTCATAAAGGAGAGCTCTTGCCAATATCTGGCAGGTACCCTTCTGGGATGAAGATAACAGAAGAAAAAACTTGCAGGTGATTCCCAGACAAGCAGGGTCTGGAGTGGATCTCTAGCACTTCTATAGCAGAGAGGCCTGACTGTCAGAAGGAAATCTAAATAACAGAGAGAAATAGCTTCAACATCAATAAAAAGGATGTCCACTCAGAGACCCCATCTGAAAGTCACCAACTACAAAGACCACAGGTAGATAGATCCATGAATATGGGAAGAAACCAGTGCAAAAAGGATGACAACACCAAAAATTAGAATGCTTCTCTTCCACCAAGGGATCACAACTCCACACCAGCAAGGGAACTAAGCAGGATGGAGACAAAATCTGATGAATTGACAGAAGCAGGCTTCAGAAGGTGAGTAATAACAAACTTCTCTGAGCTAAAATAACATGTTCTAACCCAATGCAAAGAAACTAAGAACCTTGAAAAAAGGTTAGATGAAATGCTAACTAGAATAACCAAGTTAGAGAAAAACATAAATGACTTGATGGAGCTGAAAAACACAGCATGAGAACTTCACAAAAGCATACACAAGTTTCAATAGCTGAATCAAGCAAGCACAAGAAAGGATATCAGAGATTGAAGATCAACTCAGTGAAATGAAATAAGAAGCCAAGATTAGAGAAAAAAATGAAAAGAAATGAAAAAGCCTCCAAGAAATATGGCACTATGTGAAAAGACCTAATCTACGTTTGATAGGTATACCTGAATGTGATGGGGAGAATGAATCCAAGCTGGAAAACACTCTTCAGGATATCATCCAGGAGTACTTCCCCAACCTAGCAAGGCAGGCCAACATTTAAGTCCAGGAAATATAGAGAACACCATGAAGATGTCCCTCAAGAAGAGCAACCCAAAGGCACATAATTGTCAGATTCACCAGGATTGAAATGAAGGAAAAAATGCTACGGGCAGCCAGAGAGAAAGGTTGGGTTATCCACAAAAAGAAGCCCACCGGACTTACAGTGGATCTCTCAGCAGAAACAATACAAGCCAGGAGAGAGTGGGGACCAATACTTAACATCCTTAAGGAAAAGAACTTTCTACCTAGAATTTCATATCCAGCCAAACTAAGCTTCATAAGTGAAGTAGAAATAAAATTCTTTACAAACAAGCAATTGCTGAGAGATTGTGTCACCACCAGGCCTGCCTTACAAGAACTCCTGAAAGAAGCACTGAACATGGAAAGGGACAACCAGTACCAGCCACCCCAAAAATGTACCAAATGATAAAGACCATGGACACAATAAAGAAACTGTGTCAACTAATGGGCAAAACAGCCAGCTAGCATTAAAATGGCAGGATCAAATTCACACATGACAATATTAACCTTAAATGTAAATGGGCTAAATGCCCCAATCAAAAGACAGACTGGTAAATTGGTTAAAACGTCAAGACCCATCGGTTTGCTGTATTCAGGAAACCCATCTCATGTGCAAATCATATAGGATCAAAATAAAGTGATGGAGGAAGACTTACCAAGGAAATGGTGAGGAAAAAAAAAAAAAAAAAAAAGCTGGAGTTGCAATCCTAGTCTCTGATAAATAGGCTTTAAACTAACAAAGATCAAAAGAGACAAAGAAGGGCATTACATAATGGTAAAAGGGTCAATGTAACAAGAAGAACTAATGATCCTAAATATATACACACCCAATACAGGAGCAATCAGATACATAAAGCAAGTTCTTAATGACTTACAAAGAGACTTAGACTCCCACACAATAATAGTGGGAGACTTTACCAATCTACTGTCAATTTTAGACAGATCAACAAGAAATTAACAAGGATATCTAGGAGTTGAACTCAGATGTGGAACAAGCAGAACTAATAGCCATTTACAGAACTCCCCACCCCAAATCCACAGAATATACATTCTTCTCAGCACCACATCACACTTATTCTGGAATTGACCACATAATTGGAAGAAAATCACTCCTCAGAAAATGCAAAGAACTGAAAAAATAACAGTCTCTCAGACCACAGTGTAGTCAAATTAGAACTCCGAACTGCACAACTTCATGAAAACTGAACAACTGGCTCCTGAATGTTGACTGGAAAACAATGAAATGAAGGCAGAAATAAATTAGTTCTTTGAAACCAACAAGAATGAAGACACAAGGAACTCTGGGACACATTTAAAGCAGTGTCTAGAGGAAAATTTACAGTGGTAAATCCCACATGAGAAGCCAGGAAAGATCTAAAATAGACACTCTACTGTAAAAATTGAAAGAGCTTGAGGAGCAAGATCGAAAAAAACTCAAAAGCTAGCAGAAGACTAGAAATAAATAAGATCAGAGCAGAACTGAAGGAGATAGAGACACAAAATAACCCTTCAAAAATCAATAAATCTAGGAGCTAGGTTTTTTTTTTAAAGATCAACAAAATAGACAGACCACTAGCCATATTAATAAAAAAGAAAAGAGAAAAGAATCAAATAGATGCAATAAAAAATGATAAAGTGGATATCACCACCAATTCCACAGAAATACAAACTGCCATCAAAGATTGCTACAAACAACTCTATGCACATAAACCAGTAAACCTGGAAGAAACGGATAAATTCTGGACACTTCTAGCCTCCCAAGCCTAAACCAGCAAGAAGTCAAAACCCTGAAGAGACTAATAACAACAGCTGAAGTTGAGGCAGCAATTAATAGACTACCAACCATAAAAAGCCCAGTTCCAGATGAGTTCACAGTCAAATTCTACCAAACCTACAAAGAAGGCACCTCTGCTTCTAAAGCTATGCCAAACAATAGAGGAAATCCTTCCCAAATCATTTTATGATACCAGCATCATCCTAATACAGATGGAAATGTATCCTAATACAGATGTCCTAATACAGGACAAAAACAGATGGAAAAAACATTCCGCATTCAAGGTTAGGAAGAATCAATACTGTGAAAATGGCCATACTGCCCAAAGTAATTTATAGTTTCAATGCCATCCCCATTAAGATACCAATGACATTCTTCACAGAACTGAAGAAACAACCTTAAACTTCATATGGAACCAAAAGAGAGCCAGCCTAGCCAAGACAATCCTAAGCAAAAATAACAAAGCTGGAGGCATCACACTATATAACTTTAAACTATATTATAATGCTACAGTAATCAAATAACATGGTACTGGTACCAAAACAGAGATATAGTTCAATGAAACTGAACAGAGGCCTCAGAGGCAACACCACACATCTACAACCATCTGATCTTTGACAAACCTGACAAAAACAAGCAATGGGGACGGGATTCCCTCTTTAATAAATGGTATTAGGAAAACTGGCTAGCCATGTGCAGAAAGCAGAAACTAGATCCCTTCCTGACACCTTACACTAAAATTAACTCCAGAAGAATTAAAGACTTGAACATAATACCTAAAACCATAAAAACCTAGAAGGGAACCTAGGCAAAACCATTCAGGTAATAGGAATAGGCGAGGACTTCATGACTAAAACACCAAAAGCATTGGCAACAAAAGCCAAAATAGACAAATGGGATATAATTAAACTCTAGAGCTTCTATACAGCAAAAGATACAATCATTAGAGTGACTGGCACCAATAGAATGGGAAAAATTTTTTTCAATCTACCCATCTGACAAAGGGCTAATATCCAGAATCTACAAAGATCTAAAACATATTTACAAGAAAAAAAAAACCCATTTGAAAGTGGGCAAAGGATATGAACAGACACTTTTCAAAAGAAGACATCTATGAGGTCAACAAACATGAAAAAATGCTCATCATCACTGATCATTAGAGAAATGCGAATCAAAACTACATTGAGATGTCATCTCATGCCAGTTAGAATGGTGATCATTACAAAATCTGGAAATAACAGATGCTGGAGGGGATGTTGATAAATAGGAACAGTTTTACACTGTTGATAGGAGTGTAAATTAGTTCAACCATTGTGGAAGACAGTGTAGTGATTCCTAAAAGACCTAGAAATAAATATTCCATTTGACCCAGCAATCCCATTACTGGGTATATACCCAAAGGATTATAAATTGTTCTATTATAAAGACATATGCATACGTATGTTTATTGTGGCACTGTTTACAATAGCAAAGACCTGAAACTAACCCAAATGCCCAGCAATGATATACTGAACAAGGAAAATGTGGCACATATGTACCATGGAATGCAGCCATAAAAAAAATGATGACTTTCTGTCCTTTGTAGGGACATGGATGAATCTGGAAATCATCATTCTCAGCAAACTGACACAAGGAACAGAAAATCAAACACCACATGTTCTCACTCATAGGTGGGTGTTGAACAATGAGAACACATGTACACGGAGAGGGGAGCACCACACACTGGGTTCTGTTGGAGGGGCGCTAGGGGAGGGAAAGCAGGGGTTAAGGAGGTTGGGGAGGAATAACATGGGGAGAAATTCCAGATATAGGTGATGGAAGGATAGAGGCAGCAAACCACCTTGCCATGTATGTACCTATGCAACATCCCTGAATCATCGGCACATGTACCCCAGAACCCAAAGTACAATAAGAAAAAAAAGATTATCAAAAGAAAAAATAGTAATAGAAATGTTAATTAATTGTATATTTGTCAATACATATTCCATGATAATAGTTTTTCCACTTTCTCCTTATCTAGAAAAAGCCATGTGTGGGAGATAGCAGAAATTAAAATACTCTTCCTTTCTATTGAAGATGTGTACTGTGCCTCCCCTATTTTAATCTAGACAGGACACATGACTAGCTTTGTTTACAGTGTAGGAGAAGGAACAATGTATCAGTTTAGAGACTAAACCTCAAGAGACTGCACATTTATGCTCTCTGTTGGAACCCTGGGACTGTTAATTTAACAAGTATTATACCATCCCATTAGCAAATGAGAAAAAAGGTGAAGTGAGACCCCAAGTCACCTTTTCTTGTGACTGTTTCATACAAGTCTTGTTGGGAAAAGCTGCAAAGAAGAAAAGACTTACAGAGTGTCTACATAAATTGGTTATGAGTGACATATGAACAGGGAACAACAAACTGTGGAAGGCTGAAGGAGGCCTCTGAGGAGGAATGCCTCTCCATGCCTCATGTTCTAGTGCAGGGTGACCTAGGCTCTGTTACCATAAACACTGTGCTCAAGGACGTAAAACCCCTTTGTAGCACTGTGACATAGCTAGACTTATAGGCTCCTTGTAAGGCCTGTGTTCCATCAGCTGTACATAGATAATAAACTAAAGATAACCACATGTTCTTGTTTTGTGAAACTCCCAAACCACCACTGTTATAAATCCTGAGGATGACATATGAGTTCCGGCTCACTGATTCACTCCACCATCACTCCACCCCTACCCTATAGATCAAAGTGATTGTAATCAAGAAATAGAGCTTGGGAACTTCATTGCCACCTCCAGAGTATAAAGTGATGGCCCCCTGGTCCCACTTTCTCTCTTAATCTTTTTCTCATTCATTTGTCGCCACCAAACTCAGGGTACCCATGGGTGATGTAGGGCTGGATCCCTATATTCTGGTGCCCAATGTGAGGCTCATGGATCCCTATGTTATGGCAGCCAATGTGTGGGACTCATGGAATCCCTACAAAGGCTCTCTTAAAGCAGCTTGATGTCTAGCTGATTGCAGCTGTATAATTTACCACACTAAGATTTTATACCAAAAGAACCACATAACTAAGCCCAGTCTACCAGATTTGTGAGATTCTGCTAGAATTTGTGGTAGGCAGGATTTCTCACCCACCAGATAAATACAAACCATGTATATAAGTACACTGTGAATTTGGTGTGTTTTCATGATTAATGTTATATTATATGGCATGATTTCATGATTTTATGTTATATGGCATAGTTGGCCTTAATATAGGTTATCTGCGTAAGGTTGACCTAATTACATGAGCCTTTTAAATGTTTTCCCTAGCTATTCTCAGAAAGAAATATCTAAAAGATCAGAAGCATAGGAGGGTTTTTGACACATGGGAGCTGTTCTCCATAACTAAGACAGAGGAGCCCAGATGGCAAAAAGTGGAGAGCAGTCTCTAATTGCTGAGAAAATGAACCAGCCAATAGCTAACGAGGCAAGGGAAACATCAGTTCTGCAACCACAAGAAAATAAATTCTGCCAACAACCTGAGGGATCTTGGAATTAGATCTTTCCTAAGTCAAGCCTACAAATAGTACACAACCAGTCAATGCCTTGATGTAACCTTAGGAGATGCTGAGATGAGATAGAAAATGCTGGATTCTTGACACAGGGACATTGTGAGATTAATAGTATTGTGTTGTTTTAAGCTGCTAAATTTGTAGTAATTTGTTACACAACAATAGAAAAAGAATGCAATTGTTTTTGGTTTAAACTGCTAAGTTGTGTTGATGTTTTATTACAATGCAAAAGTTAACTGATATCCTGAGAGTAGACATTATAAGATGGCAGTTTGAGTGTGCTGTTGAGTTAGCTAGAACAGAGCTACATTTTGAAGTAGAACCCCTTCAGCCTAAAAATAATTAAATTTTAAATGTTCACGTAGGGGCATCCCCTCCTCCTACTTCTCTTCTAAGGGAACAAACACTCTTCTCTTTTGGGGCATTATTTTTTCTCAATTATAATAATAAACAAAGACATAAATAATTAACATCATTAATAATAATAGAAAAGGCAAATTGTTAACCTACATTTGAGTATATTTTTTAATCTTGCAGATTTATTTTAATTTAACCATAGTAATTACCAATCCAGCACAGTAGGTAGGTCACTTCCAAAGAGTCAAGACATTCATTTGAATAACTGGGTCATGCCTCCATTGACTCCCTTGATTCTCATTTGCCTTTTCCATATTAGCTTAGGACAACAACCTCAAAATAGTAGGTGATCAATAAAAATTTCAGTGAAGTAATTGCAAAACTGTTTTAGAAAAGATTAAATATATGCTACAAACTATTACCTCTTGGCTTTCTGTCAAGAAACAGCAGCTAATTATCTAAACTCTATAATAAAAAGGAAATGAAAATCAATGATTTTATCTCATCCATGTCATTTGTCTCGGATTACTGTAGATAGTAGAAGAGTGAGACTCAATTACAAACATACCTTCAATGAGGGTTATTAAAACTAATGGGTGAGATGTCTTCATAGCAAAGGGCTGCTGCTCAATATGTCCAATTTTGCATTTAGTCTCCATAGTAATAAATCTTTAGGGACTAGGAATATATACAGGAAGAAAAAAAAATGTAATGTTATGTACCAGACAATTGAGAAACAAGTCCTGGAGTAAATTACCATAGGCAACTAGGAAATATAAGCAATTCTAGGAAAATATCAAATACTACATACAATGTTTTAGAGGTAGTTATGCTTATAAAAGAAATTTCATGTATTATATGAGTCTGAAAATGTCTCTCTTCTGAAGTTTCTTTTATATTATGATCCTACCCTGGATCCTTTATCTCCAGGGAAGTATTTCTTTATCTCCAGCTTTCAAGCTGATGTAAAATTTCAAAGTTATGGACTTACAGTTCTTCATAGAAGAATTATTTTGTTAGCCCAATTATAACTGCAAAAATTGTACTAAATGCCTCATTATACATAACCTAGAGTTAGAATAAGCCAAATAGATAATTTTTAAAAAGATAGTCTATTATTACAAACAAGTTTCATGTTTAATTGTAACTAACAATAGAGGTAGCCATTTACAACACAATGAGTACAAATAAAATAGGTTCTGTTTTAATATTGTATTTGTATATTGTTTAAGGTCATGCTTAAAGAAATTCCACCATTTTATTTGTAGATGCACATAATTTTTTAGCTTTATAATTCAAATTTGATTGCATAAAATGATTGAAACACAAATAATAGAAATGTGAAGTCAAGTCCAAGAAAAGTGCAAACTGAAATATTTTCTGATTATATATATATATATATATTTTTTTTTAAGACGTAGTTTCCTTGTTATTACCCAGACTGCAGTGCAACGGCATGATCTCGGCTCACCACAACCTCCACCTCTTGGGTTCAAGCAATTCTCCTGCCTCAGCCTCCCGAGTAGCTGGGACTACAGTCGTGCACCACCATGCCCAGCTAATTTTTGTATTTTTAGTAGAGACAGAGTTACACCTTGTTGACCAGGATGGTCTCGATCTCTTGACCTCGTGATCCACCTGCCTCGGCCTCCCAAAGTGCTGGGATATATTTAAATAATAACTAAACACACATGAATTATGAGAAGACAGAAAAGCATATATCATCTTCACACTATATTGGGAGGGATAAGAAGTAGCAAAATCTCCAACTACGTCACAAGTTACACATCACATTTTTTAAAACATCAGGCCAGATTAAGAACACAATTTCTATCACATTAAGAATGCTAACCACTATTGATTTTTTAATGACATATGAGAGTGTTCCAAACAAAACCTCAGAAGTTTAAATAAGTGCTTTAAGAAAGCTTGAGGATACAACCATCATTCTGAAAATGAAATGTCTAGAACAGACTGTCCTTCAAAATCAGCAAAGAGCAGAGATGGAAAACTGGAAGCAGAGAGATTGTACAGTGTTCATAAGGACAACATGTACCAATCAATAATAATGATGATGGTACTAAAATTACTGGCTACTATTTCAAAGTACATATTCAAGATTATGTTGTAAACATCAGAGTATCTAGCCACATTGATGGTCAGCATCCTCACATGGCAAAAATAAGCTGGAATTGAGGGTCAGCTTTACCATTAAAGAGGGCAACGCTCATGTTCCCCAGAGTCCTCAAACACCCTCTTGCCTTACTTTGATTATTTTCTTTCTTTCCTGTTCTTATATCCTGTTGAGAATCTTATCAAAAAACAAAGGAAAATAAAAATCCTCCAGGAAATGAGAAAAGTTAACTGTTTTCTAATCTAGTCCTTCTGCCCTTTAATTCCCCCCTTTCCTCCTTTTTCTTTCTTCCTCCCATTTTATTTATTGATATATTCACAAAAATAAATCAAGAATCATCTATGTGCCAGGATTTGTTCATAGAGCAATGGTCAAGACACAGCATCTGTCCTCATTTACAAAACAGTTCAGCCAGAAACAGAGAGAGGTAAGATGCCAATAATTACATGAAGTGACAGATGCTATGTCAGTGTTCAGTGTTAAGGGTTAAAACAAAATACATGAGAAGTATTTGGGGGTCAGAGAATATTCACCTGAAGAAAGGATGTGAAAATAATGACAAGAAATTAGCCAGGTGAAAAATTTGAGCAACTTTCTGCCAAAAACGGACAGAATTTGCAAAGCTTGATGATAAGAAAATGTAAGGTATATCCAGGATGCATAACATGCATCACTCAGTGAAACATGTAAAGCATGTAAAGAAAGAAAGAGCAAACTAAAGCATCCTAACAAATTTGGAGTTCATCCAGAGTGCACAGAGTATTAAGCC
This sequence comes from Callithrix jacchus, assembly GCF_049354715.1. NCBI lineage: Eukaryota > Metazoa > Chordata > Mammalia > Primates > Cebidae > Callithrix > Callithrix jacchus. Next base: position 164,652,828 of record NC_133504.1, read on the forward strand.
AAGGATGTTAAGTAGTGGAATGTTAGTTTATATATAATTGTATTTGTGAAATGCATGACACAAATGTTCACATGACACATGTACTCCTTGTTCATGTCTGAAGGATGCTCAAACAATTTTTCATCTCTTCTCATACAACAGCATCTTCAATGCAGAAGAAGATTTCTGTAACCAAATGTTGTGGAAGGAGTTTCTCTCCACCACTAAGCAAGCAAACACTTCTCCAGAAGACAACAACTGAGTGTCGTCCAATTCAATTCTGACACTGTCTACATGGAGATTGCATCAGATCTCACAGGTTTTGGGCTCTGCCCCCTGCCTTCAGAGACCAGTCACAAGTCCAGGTGTTGGGAACTTCTGACCATCTGGACTCAAGTTGGGGTTCACACAGCTCCCTCTGTAAGTTCCCTTAATTTGCTAGAGCAGCTCACAAAACTCAGAGAAACATACAGTACTCTACACATCCTTTCCTGTTTTATGTTTCTCTATAACATTATTTTACTTAGCATCACAATACATCTACTTATTTTTATTTGTTTATTATCGATCTCCCTCACTGGAATTTATATTTCAAGACAATGAGGCCAGGATATTTTCTGGATTTTCCCTGTTGTATCTTCCTTCCACAGATTATTTTCACACCCTCTCTGAAACCATTGAGATCCATGCGTAAATAAGTAAACATGTGTAGTTTACATGCAAACTGTCCTCTTTTCATTCTTTCAGAGCTCTACTCCATCACAGTTGGCATCTCTAAGAGTCAAGTATCAGGATAGCGAGTGCTTTTGAATTCTGTGCTCAGAGTCTCAGGAGGCTGATTTTCAAAACCAGAGAGCCAGATATTGGAGAACATAGCAACAGACAACAGTAATTCATGGAGTATGAGGATGAATAGTGAGAAAAAACTAAATGTGGATTGAAAACAGGGCCTGAGACAATGCGAGAAAACGAATTGGTCCTCCCTTGGGTGAAACTCTTTCTAAAACAACTGACTCGATGATTTAAACACATGTATTTTATAAATCGTCAGAAGAACAAGGAGGAAGAAGAACAAAAGGGACAAAGAGAACTGGAAGAAAGTGGAAATGGCAGAGTGACCAAAAATGGCTCTGATCATCATGGAATGAGGCAATTTTGCCATTACAACATTAAGGCTATAATGTGTCTTATGTGGTCTGGCTTGGAAGGTAGCTCTCTAATATTAAAATAGGGTACAGACATTGCTTTAAAGCTAGAAATTTGGGCTTATATATTTTGAGCAATTAGTTTGGCAGTCAAGGTTATATCATGTTTCTTCATTAAGTCAAATTTTCATCATGAATATAATAAAGTTTGAAAATGAATGTTCTGAGATCGGTTTCTATTTTAAATGGCTAACATTCCTGTATGAAAAGTCAATGTCAATGCACGTCCCTTCTTGTTTAGGAGCAAGAAATTTTGTAATATCAAACAATATTGTCCACAGAAGTCTGAAATATTAAAGTATCCCCAGTGGAATCAGTAGGCAACCATAGATAGAACAGACTGTCATTGGCATAACAGTGATGAATCAGGCTATTTTGTTGGAAAATTGAAGACCATGATAGATAGAGAGTAAGGAATTTATTTGGTGAGCAGGCAATCTCTCATGAAAAATATGTGTTCTAGTCAGACGCACTAACACTTTGTATTCTCATAAAACCTTAAATATCTGTATTTTGGGGGCTACTCATCTCCTGGCTAATTAAGATGTGCATAAATACAATGTGTAAGTGACAGGGTTAAAATCTATTTCTTGAAAAAGAGTAAAACTATTTGGTTGATCTAGTTAAAATTTGTCAATTTAGAGCCTTCCTTGTAAGAAAGGTCAATATCAAGGGGAAAACTTGACTTTGGCTTTGAAAAATTCTTACTGATTAGTAGTCATTTTCTCTGCTGGTTAAATAGGTTCATGTCTACTTTGATATACATGTTTGGAAAATTAAGTACATTGGGCAAAAATATTCACTAAGAGTAACAAATTTCATAGCAAAACTTTCCTAGCCTTTCATTCTGACATCAAGACACCAATTTGGTGGACATACACATGAATCCTCCTATGTCCTTGAGTACAGGAAGAACCTGTGACTGACCTTGGATCAACCCAAAATGACAACGTTAATGAGATGTCACCCCCTTTATTAGGTTATATAATATTCCAGAGGTGTTGAGATTTATTTTCATGATCACATTATCTTATAAATGATGCCACTTTAGGAGACTGGGGAGAGAGATTATCCTTCTGGCCATGAGCAGGTAAGTCGACACGTTGTAAGAAAACCACATGTTCAGGAACCACAGGTGGCCATTAGGAGTTGAGAGCAACCCTCAACTAACAGTCAGTGAGAAAATAGGAATCTCAGGTCCATAGCCCTAAGGAAGTAAGTTAGAAGCAGATTCTTCCTCAGACAAGCATCCAGATGACCATGCTGCTTGGCCAACACCTTGATTACATCCTTGTGAGACCTAGAGCAGAGGACTCAGCTAAGCAGTGCCCAGGCTCCTCAACTGCACAGGGTTAAAAGATAAGTGTGTTGTTTTCAGCCACTAAATCTGTAATTTGTTATGTAGTAATAGAAAACTAATACACCCACTGTGGTAAGCATTATTTTAAACATCTAGCAATAGCAGACTATAAAGTTAAGGAACATATAGAAACAAAATAATGATGTCAGTTGTTTGAACCGCATCTGAAATTATCGCAGTAATCTACACAATTTTATTGTCTTCTTCTTGCCTAACATTGCAGGATGTTAGGCCTACAAAAAGTTATTCCAAAATAGAGGATATTTGGTCATTATATTTAAAAATCTTGCAATGTAAAGGACAAGCTTCTAATTATAAAAGAAAAACTGATGTACTGAAGAGAAAATTTGGACAAATGGTAAAGCATGATTGAAGTTTGTTTTTACACCTACATATTTTATTTATTTATAAAACAAATCACCCTCTGCAATGTGGGTTAACTTGTGTTTTTTAAAAATGTATTTTTATAAGGTAGAAGAACATCAGAATCCTGAACTTTTATTTTGTTTAGTTGTGAGATACAGTCTATCTAAAGAGTGGATTTGGTAAAGGAGTTCTCTGAAGTGTGGATTTGGTAAAGGAATTGCTAATACGTTAAAATTTAATCAGGTGGTTTATAAATCTTAAAGCTCAATTTAATGTAGGTATCATATATTTCCATTATAGTAAAAATATCATATGGAGTAAATCATCTGTGAGCAAATAAAGAGAAAGAAATGTAACTTGTGTTCAGTCTTACATTTCCAATTTCTAGCATAGCAGTATGCATGTTTAGGCATGAAAAATGTTTGTGGACCAAAAAAATATTTAGAGCACAGAAAGTGTAATGTAGTAAATTACAGTCCCTGAGGCAGATGATACCTACAGTTACAGAAAAGAGTGAAATTGGTATGAGTTATAAGATATAGAGAAAATGTTAGGGGAAAATGCAGCATTTCAGGTTGTAATATAGTGGAGGCAGAATAAATAATAAATTCAAAGAAAAAATAGCAATTTAGAATTTTAAAAATCACATAGCTAGAGCAATGAACCCAGTTTGATGTGTAATAATAAACACGCTAACTCATCTGGAGTGGATTGATTATAAAGAGGCATGATGAAAAATTAGGTAAATTTTCAAAGATCTAAAATTTTGAGACATTTGAGATACTCAATTTGATGTACAAATCAATGGAAAGTAATATTATGCCCATAAGAATAAAAACTGCATAAAGATAATGTTATTTAAGAAAGGAAAATGTATACATGAGATACATTTTGTTACCTCTTATATATAGCAGCTAAGAAAATGGGTTCAGAAGTCAGAAAGCATGAATTAGAATCCAAGCTCTTTAATTATCTTGCTGGGCTCTGTTCTTTAATATATGCTTAGTTGTAAAATGTGACAATTAAAATACTATTTGTTAGGATTATTTTACATAAGTCCTTAATTTATAAACTACTTGATTTCTCCCAAAATAGTCGGGATTTGTAGTATCACTTATGTACACATAGTTGTTTTCTTTTTAAGAGTTGGTTTTCTTTACAATTTTTTTTATAGCTTAGATTTCTGTAATGCATTAGCACTTATGGACAAAAAAATGGGTTAGACAAAAAAGCATTACTCTAACAGCTAGACAGATTTGAGACATTAGAGATAAGTTTAATGATTCTCTGAAATGTGCTATACCTTATATTTAATATCTGGCCTTTCCCAACATGTGCCAGTCAATCTTAAATTGTGAAATTTGGGCAACTTAACTTTATTAAGAAAAGTAAATTATGAATTCACATTCTTTCTCTTTCTCTGTTTCTCTCTGTGTGTGTGTGTGTGTGTGTGTGTGCATGTGTGTGTCTGTCTGTATGCCTCTCAACCGTTTTCAAAAGGTGAAGTTATATAAACATAAACACTATGACCCTGGGAATATCATTCTCATTTGATAAGCACGCAGAAAGAAATACCACCTCTTTCTTTAATTTGGCACTTAGACTCTGTTAGGAGAAGTTGTGAGTGGAATCAGGCACAATTCTACTATTACTGCTTTTTGGTATGAAAGTAAGCCATTGCCTTCACGTCTGTGAAAATCCCAGAAATTGAATCTTCAAGCCATTGACTTCTGAATTAAAAATCAATCTGGATCAGAGACCTGAAATGGTCCGCCTGGATTTAAACTCCAGTTGCACCATAGGAACCAAATATTTCCTTTGCTGTGTTGAAAATTGTGAGCTATGCTCTATGACAAATATCCTTTTGATTAAACACCCACTCACATTTGTCAAGGTTCTGTCAAGTGAAAATTTCAGATTCTAAGGGGACCCTTATCCTCCAATTATTTTGTTCAGAACATTTGGTGTTTTGATTTTTGGGAAAGTTTGCTTTCCTGCAGCATCAATGAGCCTTGCCAAGTACTGAGACGATTAGTACCAACAATAATAATTGAGCCATCATGCACGGGGAACATTTGAATATGGATAGATTCTCAGTTTCTGCTTTATATATAAAAAAGAAAGCAAAATCTTCTATGGAAACCAAGAAACCATCACAGCTGTGAAACTGCAATTTTGTCTTATTATTAGAAGTTTCAAGAAAATAAAATCTCAGCATAATAATCAAAGGTTTGGTATTATAAAGAAAAATCATGTTATGATTCTGGACATACTTCAAATAAGTTGCAAATTCCAAAATAAAGGCATCGTTTAAGAAATATTTATTGCATTATATTAAAGTCATTATTATTGCATTAATATTAAAATAATTATGTGCATAGAAAAATGAAAAAACTCTCAGCTCCACACCAAGGTGTACAGTATAATTTTGGATTCTTCTTGGCTTATTTGCATGTGGTAATTATTTTCTATATAAATTAGAAATTGACAGACTGCTTTTGCTTATGTTAAGAGTCATCAGTAATTTCCTGGGGCCACTTACAAAATTTAAGTATTAATTTCCATCAAGTATTTAAATGAAATAATTTTTAACTGTCTTTTCAGAAAATAATAGCCTATCAATACATTCACAAAGTCCAACAATATATTTATTTAGTCTTTTGACAATTAGTTTCTTATTCTGACTCTATGCAAAGGCTGTAGGCAAGGCATATGTACCGAAGAAGGAATATTTTATGGCTTTGGCCATCATGGATATAATATTCCAATAAGTGACATAGAAGTAACATGTAATTACAAAATTTACTTTCAAATAGTAAGAATTATGAAATAGAAGTGTATGGTATCATGAGAATTCACAGTCAAAATTTCACTATACTCTTCAGAATCAGCAAAGGCCCTCATTAGGAAATAATAATTGAACATTTTTCGGGTAGAGTCAGAAGAGGCATTCTAAATGGTGAATGTAGAACTTTTTTAAGGACCCAAAGGAAGCAGAGGCATGGCAAAGTCAAGCCGTAATCACTGTCAACAAGCAAATGACATGAGAAGGCACATTACAATGATAAAGAGCTTTTATATCGAATTAGTAGTTTTCAATGAATGATACTTCCTATATAATCAGTTCTTGTATTGCTATAAGAAATACCCGAGACTGAATTTTATGTGTTTGTGTATACATACATATATATATGATAATTTATATGTAGATTATGTTATGTATATTATAATTTGTATAGTATATATGTATTATAATTTATATATATATGTATATATATATATATATTTAAAGAGGTTTAATTGGCTCACAGTTCTGCAGGCTGTACAGCAATCATGGCAATGTCTGCTCCTGGGGAGGCCTCAGAGAGGTTTTACCCATGGCAAAAACTCCTATATGGCAGGAGATAGACCAAGAGAGTGAAGGAAGGTATCAAACACTTTTAAACAACTAGATCATCGAAGCATTCATTCACTGTACAGCAACAAGTGGGGGCGGTGCTCAACCATCCATGAGAACTCTGTCTTCTTGATCCAGTCACCTCCCACCAGGCTCCACCTCCAACACTGGGGATTACAATTCAGCACCAGATTTGGGTGTGGACACAGATACAAACCATATCACCTCCTAGATACTTCCAGCACTGATTCCTATTCTCAGCAACCAGGAGTCTCTCTTGTTATTTATTTCCCTTAGATACAGGTTCATGATGTTCAGTTTACTATAACTGTAGGTGCCCACAGTCCCTCCTTCTACTCTGAGTACTGACAGACAGCCTCTTATTCATTCCTTGCCTACCAACACAATTCTTAAGTGATAAGTTCAGTTCTCTTTTTCTAAATGGTAGTTTTGGAGATAATTCATGTTTTTCTTTTACTATCCTGCCATAATACTATATATAAATTCTCTATAATTTTTTTCAAAATTCTACATTGACACATTGGGGCAGGTTTCAAACCCAATTTGGGGGGCAAAAAATTACATACACGTATGTTTGCATTGGCACAGAAAGTGTTATCACACAATATTAAACATAAACTACTTTCCCAGTATTTAAAAATAGATAGATTTGGCCAAAGACCAAGAAAAGCTAACGCAACACTGACAGAAAGAATAGTCAATGGACTGACATGACCCAACTTGAAAACTTACTGTAAAGCTATATTACTCTTCAAGGCTGCTGAAAGAACAGGCAAATCAATGGAACAGGTTACAGAGTGTAGAAATAAACCCACATATGTAGAGTCAACTGATCTTTGATAAAAAAGCAAAGAAAATACAATGGAAAACAGTCTTTTCGACAAATGGTGCTGATAGAACTGAACAACTATGCGGTAATATCTATCTATGTATCTATGTATATCTATCTATCTATGTATCTATCTATGTATCTATCTATCTATCTATCTATCTATGTATGTATCTATCTATCTATCTATCTATCTATCTATCTATCTTTCTATCTAGATATACAGATACGACACTTACACTCTTCCCGAACATCAACTCAAAATGGATCCAAAATGAAAAATTATAAACTTCCTAGAAGATAACATACAGAAAAATCTAGATAATCTTGGATATGACTATGACTTTAGACATAATACCAAAGATAATAGAAATAATTAATAAAACTGGATTTTATTAAAATTAAAAAACTTTTGCTCTGTGAAAGACACTTTGGAGAGAATAAGACAAGCCAAAGACTGAGAAAAAATATTTACATAAGGCAAATCTGAGAAAAATAACTTATTCAAAATACCCAATGGATTCTTAAAACTCAACAATAAAGAATTGAACAGCCCAAATTCAAAAATTGGCAGAAATCTTAAAGGAAACTTCATCAAAAATATAAAGATTGCAACCAGCCACATGAAAAGATGTTCAACATTCTATGTCATTGGGGAATTGCAACTTAAAACAAGTTACCACAACACACCTATTTGAATAGCCAAGACACTGGTAATAGCAAATACTGGTGACAATGTGAAGCAATAGAAACTTTGTTTCATTGCTGGTGGGAATGCAAAATGGTACAGACACACTGGAAAAGTGTGTCAGAACTGCTTCTGCAAAATGAAATGTATATTAAGCAATCATAGTCCCTGATGTTTATCAAAATGCACTGAAACTTATGTCTGTGGAAACCTACAAATGGATATTCAGAGTAGCTTTATTCAATATTGCTAAGAAGCAACCAAGATGTACTTCAGTAGGTGAATGGATAAGCAAACTGTGTTACATCCAGACAATAAGCTACTGTGCAGTGCTAAAAAAAATTATTATCTATCAAGTCATGAAAAGATACGGAGGAACTTTAAATGTGTATTACTAAGTGAAATAAGCCAATCTAAAAATGCTGTATACTATATGAATACAACTACATGAAATTAGTGAGGTAGTAAAACTATGGGGATAGTAGAAAAAGATCAGTAGCTATCAGGAGTTAAACAAGAGGGAAGGATGAATTGGAGGGCAACCAAAGATTTTTAGAGCAGTGCAACAATGCTATGTGGCATGATACCATAATGACAGATACATAAAATGGATATGTATGTAACAGATATGCATAAAGGTACACACATTTGTTCAAACTCATAGAATGTACAACACCAATATAACTATGGACTTTGGTTCACAATAAGACCTCAATATAAGTTTATGAATTTCAACAAATTTACCACTCTGGTGAGGAACGTTGTTAGAGGAGGAGGCTGTGCATCTGTGCTATGCCTTTATTTCCCTTGGCTCCCTTGATAGAGGAGGAGGCTATACAGTATATGAGAAATCTTTGTACTTTCCACTCAATTTTGCTGTGAACCTGGAAATGCTCTAAAATGATAGTTAATTTAAAAATAAAGAAATAGTTTAAAAAACTCTCCTTTTCCAGTAGAAAAAAAATAGATCACGAAACTATTTAGACTTTTCTTTGTGAAAAATATGACAGTAATAGATTATCATATAAATCAGCAAATGAGTGATAACTTCTGTGCCCTTTTGATGCATGCTCTCTAGTTCAACACATTCCAGCATTCTCAATGGATGTTGAAAACTGAGGCCAAATGTTAGATGCCATTTAGTCTACTTAATTCTGTTAAGGAATCTGTGTCCCAGCTGGTCAATTAAATTGCTGACCCTGACAATAGAGATACAAGTTTCATTGTACTCCTAACTGTGTTCCCATTTGCCTTATATTGTATGGTGTATCTGTGGACTCTCTCTTCACTCAAATTAATTCTTATACTATTCCATTTTTCATTGTGATTCACGTTGATACTATACTTAGCTTATCAATGCCTTCCAATGTTTTAGTATGGAATTCATCACTTCTTCTTGTAGTGTAGAATTGCCTGACCACTGGTAGACAGTGAATTTGATAAAAGATGTTAGTATCTCTTCAATCTCTCTGCACTCCAATTGGATGCTTCATAGATGAAAGTCTCTATGACATACTAAATACGGCAATAATCCTTGATAATTTTATAGTCTTACAAAGACAAATAAGTTAATTTTAAAAGTAACCTTGTACTATACTGACTTTTATATTTATTAATGTGTCATTTCTCATAAATAAAATACAAATATCTAATATTAAATATTTAATGATTATGTTCAAAGCCAAAAGTAATATCTTTCTTATATAAATGATCAAATTTAGAATCACAACAAATAGATTGTTGACAGTTAACAAATTGGTAACTGGGATCAAAGATCCGGCTTCAAACCCAGAATTCCGAAGTCAGAACTTCACTGTTATGGCAGATAAGGTAAAAATGACTGCATCATAAAATAACAATCTGCACTTTTCAATTTTTTTCTAGTAGATTAAACAATCATGTAGCATTTTTTATGAAGGTTTTCATGAAATGATTTATTCTTTAAGAGAAGAAAAAGAAGAGATAATGTTTATAAATAGGAATGTAATTAAGATGAAACACATTATCCTATTGTATTTGTTTTGAACTTGATTATAATTATCTGCATCTTAATTAAATACTAGACTAACAAGTAAATGCATTGTTCTAATATGAAATTAACCATAATTAGCATAATTTGCATACAAACAAATTGTGAAATAATAATTACAAATCGAATCCATTCATTAGTATCTCTGATACTCGTTGTCAAATATTATTAGTCTCTTTTAAACTGGCTTTTGAAAATCGACACTTTAAATAACTATTTTTATTGCTACTCCTATCACCATTACTACCCTGACTTTTGTTTCTAACTAACTGCTATGTGGCAGTATATCCCAGGTGTGTACACATATTTCTGATTGATGTACCTTCAAGCTTAAGTAATGATATGTCATGTTTGAAAATGATTGCATATATCTCAACTATGGCTAAAATTAAAAGCCACTAAGAATTTCTTACATAACCTTTAAAAGGACTTTTAAGATATGTTCAGATTATTTAGAATATCTAATATCCTTAGCTTCAAGTCATCAAAATGGAAACAGGTTTCTTTTACAAGGTATTCTAGGCATGGAATCAAGGCAATAAATTCTAAGAGAAACAAGATAAATTGTGCTTATTTTTTAAAGCTATAGATTACATAATCTCAATTATTTTTCTTGAGTCATGGTTTTCTTAAATGTTTGCTTCCAGTATCACTCTGTGATCACATTTGCAAAGTAAGCAGATGAATAAGTATTACGTTTTAGGTGATTAAACACTTAAATTTTATCCTTTAGATCAAAGTTCCCAAGGACAATTTTATTGCATATGCAAAACTGTTTTCTTATGGGAAATAAAGTAACAAAAATAAGATCACTTTGAAAAATGCACCCATATCTGAAACTTGTGGTTGAGTTCTTACTTCCTTTGCATGTCTCAAAGCTTATAGGAACCGATACATTATGAAACAATCCTTTTGGGATATATGTAAATCCTCCAGCTCAGCACAACCCGTGGAAATTCTGGATTGTTAGATATAGGCAATTCTTTTGTTCTTTCTGCACAGCAGTTATCCCTACTGATATAGTCAGTGTTTCATCTCAGCATGAAATAACATCAGATAACGCTGCACTCTGAAAAGTGGAAAAAATGAGGACTCTTAAATGAGAATGAATTAGAAATGTCCCCACAGTAGCAACCAGGAGTTAAAAACATGAAACTGACAAATGTACTACAAAGGGCGTGTACAAAGAGTGTTCTACTTCGACTTCTTATTCTTCACAGAGATTATTAGTACTGGAAAGTGTCAGACAGCAAATGATAAAGCTGACCATGACAGATTTTTTTATTTGAAGCAAAACCAACTATCAGGTCGATATCCATCTGATGACAGCTTTTAAATATAAAAACAAATAAGCAAGACCTTTTCTCGAATTTTCTCAAAATTATCTGTTTCACTGGATGGGTGGATGTTGGAGGGGGTCTTATCTTTTACTTCACTGTGATAGTGATAGAATTTACAGAGAATATTATTTTTGAAGTATCTGAGGAATAATTCATGATAATATTTTGTAACATATAAAACCATTTCTGTTTGTTTATATAACAAACTATTTTCCTGCAGGATACACAATTTGTTATGGGTCTCTTAAAAATGTATTAAATTTCCTCTTAAATGAGACTTATTCATTTTAAACCTTTGGAATAAAGAAAGAAAGTAAGTGAAAACCAAAAACGATTCATTTTGGTGTATACATTTTATAGTTGATTTTTTTCTTCCTAAAAGCACTGCTACTATTCATATAAAGTATTTTATTAATAATACAAAAATTTTCAAGTTTCTGATTCATCTGCAGTTTTAATGAGTTAAAAATTTGGTTTCCATCACTGCAAAGGTAGTTGAATAGCATAGCATGTATCAGCTTAGAGGATGAGTTTATTAAATTCCTGCTAGAATCAGACACTGTTCTGAACTTAAAAGTAGAATAGTAACACTTATCCATGTGTGCACACATACACACACACAATTACTTTTGCCTTCTCAGATATGTTTTAGAATTATACAAAATTAAGCCAGCATTGCAAGTAAATGTCTAGTGTGATATGATAAAAACAAGCACATAGTATTTTGGGAGATTAGCATATTAATAATAATCTGGTGAAGGTCGGATGAGGGAATATATTCCACAAAATGTGAAAGGTAAGCTGATACATAAAGTATATAGAGAGTTCACAAATTAATGCGAGTGGAGGAATCAAGTAAACATCCTTCAGATCAAGTTATTTTATGAAAAATTCATAACATAAATATAATTATAAAACACCTCATAGCATATCATATCATATTGCATCCATTTCTCTAATTATTATAAGGTGAACAAATTCTCTGTATGTACTAAATTACTATGTTGTCATTATTTAGTAACTACCACAGGCCTCATATCATATTCTCTATATTGTTTTTATCTGTTGGCAAGAAAAGAAACATGTTTTTTTCACTTCAAAAAAAAAATGAGGAGGATGAGTGACATTGAAATGAAATGTCTTTTAAATGGGCCATGCGTCTAACTTCAAAACTCAGAATCATAAGCGTAATCCTACCCTTAATTGCTCTTCTTTGGCACAGTGTAGATATACAGGCCAAGGATCTCATAGTTCTTAGCAACAGTTTTTCTTAATAGACTTTCACTTTTTCTGAAATTACATGAACCACATTTAAATGTGCTACTGTTTCCAGAAACTTGTGATGGTAACTATGACATTAAAATTTTTTCTCCAGATTCCTTGGTCGATATTAACCAGGACACTATACCTCTGTCATTGCATACTTGTTTCTGAAGTATGTTTGAAATTTTTTTTTTTTCCAGGAAGACTAAATCACAGATCTAGCAGCTAGCAGAAACTCCAAAATGTTTTAATCTGACACTCCCATATAGAATCGTGCCAATGCGTTTGGTTGCCATTTACAGATGCAACTTTTCAGAATCTGGCCCTGATATATTAGGTATAGATATATACATCTATTATTTTCTGGGGCAAATTGCTTGTCATAGGACTTGTTTAAGTTAATAAATTATTTTAATATCAGGAGTAGATACTATCAGAGATTGGAAGTTAGTAGTTTAGAAAAGGTCTTTATTTCTGACAATTCAAGTAAAGAATTTAAGTTTGAATTATTTGATAAATAAGCTAAAAGCATAATAGAAAAAAATAAAGAACACTTTTGGAAATTCTTACTATATTTGTATGTGTGACAGACCACAATTTATCTAATTTTGTTCAAAATTTATAAGTATTTGATAATGACTCTTTTCTTTGAGTATGAAATGCAAAGTCCAACCTCTGCTAGCAAGGTCCTCTGCTAAATCTTAAAATGCTCAAGTCATGGTTTTACTGTCTTCAAGATTTCTATTTCTTTACCTACATACCATATTTCTAAGGGTGTAGACAGGCCTATAAAACTGAACAAGAAAGAGGGATTATTATTTTACAGCAGTAATAAATAGAGGTTTGGGGAATGGTGAATACCTGCCTTAAGAAATCTATAGATTTTCACCCATTTTTTAAAAAGATTGACTCTTTCTGTCTTTCTCCTCTCTTTCCCCATCTTGTCTCTCTCTCTCTCTCATGTACACAAACAGATTTTGCTGAAAATAAATACTTTATTTGGTGAATGAGGACTGGTGAGAAGATCTAAGATGCACTAATAGTTTTCTATTCTCATTCAGAATAAAACTGTATATTTTAAACAGGACATTAAGGATAGAAATAATTGTCAATTAAAACGTGTTTAAATCTATTTTAACAAAATAGAGTTTGTTTTTTTTTTTTTTTTTTTTTTTTTTGAGGCGTAGTTTTGCTCTTGTTACCCAGGCTGGGGTGCAATGGTGCGATCTCGGCTCACCGCAACCTCCGCCTCCTGGGTTCAGGCAATTCTCCTGCCTCAGTCTCCTGAGTAGCTGGGATTACAGGCACACGCCATGTGCCCAGCTAATTTTTTGTATTTTTAGTAGAGACGGGGTTTCACCGTGTTGACCAGGATGGTCTCGATCTCTTGACCTCGTGATCCACCCTCCTCGGCCTCCCAAAGTGCTGGGATTACAGGCGTGAGCCACCACGCCCGGCCAAAATAGAGCTTTTAAATGCCATTTCCCATTTTTGTTGCAGAGCCCAGTGTTATCTTCATCTCCTTTTAGCTCCAGCTCAGTCATTTGCATTCTGCGAAGTGTTTTCCTTCCTCTCAGAAACCAGCAGATCCGTGCCAGAGAGTATATTATATATCTTCACTTTTAAAAATTAAAAACTGAAAGTAGTAATTTATTTGTACATCCACCAAACATAGTGAATCATAGATCTATTCAGGAAACGTAAGACTATTGCCTGGCCCCTCCTTGCCTTGTAGGCTTCTCATTTCGTAGGAAGAAATGGTTGCCCTTGGAGGATTTCTTCCTGAGCCTCCACAGGGATCTACTTTCTAAATGCATTCCTGTAAACCATGTTGTGTGGGCAATGAATCTCTCTCCTTGCATTCCTTCTTCATCTCTGAATTTTATTCATCTCTGCTTTTATTGATATTTATACCCTTGACATATTTATGAAATCAATCTCCTGTCCTTCACCTTCAGATTATAGTTGGACATTGCCCCTTCTCCTTGAGATCTCAATATCTACTTCTAACAGACTAGGTTTTCAAGCACTATCCTTGATTTTTAAGTGTATTCTTCTCCAAGAAGTAATGTCTTTTGTTCCCCCTTTTTCTCCTACAATGAAACACTGTAATCAATTTTTGATACTAATACTAACAGTGATGGTAACATAAAATGCAGACAAACCTCTTTTAGAAAGGGATTTGACAGCAAATGTGGAGAATTGACATCTTCATGCATTTTGACTATTTGTAGTGTTCCAAGACAATTATTCAAATTAGAGAAAAGGCACAACACCTGAAGATATCAATTTTAATTTTATCTGCAATGGTAAAGATCTAAACATAATTTGCTGTTAAGCAATGTAATATGGTTAATTATGATACATCAATTAAGTGCATTTGGTTTGTTCATTTAAATAATATCTATAAAGACAATGCAAAATGCAAAATAATTCATGTTATGATAACCCCCACTTAAAAACCATAAACACATATGGATATACATGCATACACACACATATATGTGCACATGTAAACAGTAAAATCTATAATGGCCTATTGGAAAAAGTAAATAGCTGTTTTATTAGAGTCTAATTGTGATTAATCAACTTCTAATTTCAATTTCTGTCAGGATATTTTTATGTATACTTATTGAATAAAAAATTAATGTGCAATTTGGATAAATAACTTTGGAGAGATAGTCATTAAGCAAATCTTAATAAATAATATGCATGCTGAACAATGTCTGCAAAGTTTATCAACTAAAACCTATTTATAAAATAGCAGCAAACATACAACATAGCCAACCAGCCAAATCATAACCACTGCATTCAGGCATGAAATACATTAATCTTAAGATATCAGAATCTCAACAAGATTATTAATAATTCATGTCCTTAAGAAGTTTACTCTTATTTAAGAATTGTGTTTATTTAAACCAATTAAATTCAAAACTGTTTTCCATTTTTTCTTCAAATTTTGATGTAATAGAACAATGTTCAATAGATTTGGTGGTGAAATATGTATCATAGTAGACTTTCTAAAGCCTGTTTGTTGTATCCGCTTGAAAAAATGTAACATATTTACATTAAAAATAGAATATACAATCGCATATAGTATACAAACTTGCTCACATCTCTTGATTTTCTCCATACATTTTGATATTTTCTTGCACCGGGTAAATCTGAAGCAGATGCCATTATGCAAATGGTTCCTCAATGTCTGCTATGGAACAAAAATTCACAAATTCCATTTATTCAGTGGTGAATAGGACAGAAAAAAATACATGCCATATGAAGCTTACATCCTACTTTAGAAACAGAAAATACAGAAATACACAAGTAAACACATAATATAACTTTAAAGAGTAGCAAATACTATGAAAACTATAACTACAAAACTTACAGAGTTGGTTCTCTTTGGGTCTTAAATAAACAGACTAAAGACATATCAAGTAATGAATGCACAGAAGTACTATTACAGCCAAAAGAATATTACACGGGTTTAGAATATCTTTCTTTTTCACTTATAAGTTATTCATCAGTTCTGTCCTAACTTTGTATATAACAAAATTGGCATTCATATACAAAAAGAAAATGTTTAAGATTATAAAATTTAAAATGTCTTTCAAATAAAAGTAGAAAAAAATCCTCGTTAAAGTTTTTTGTATCAGTAACTTTAATATATCTTACAATATTACAACTGTGAATCATTAATGAGCACATCATAACTTTGAGTGAACATGAGAAGAATCATCCATCTTACAGTTTGATTAATGTTTTAATATTTCCCCTATTTCGCATTGAACTTTTTGTGAAGAACTGCATTATTCAGCTGACATTGAATAATATATTGTGTTATAAATACTGTGTTTTAACAGATACAAAATAGATCCTATCTTTACAGGTTTTATATATAGCCTTGCTTCATACTTGTGTAGCTCAAATATATCATGTGAAGATATGTTGTGGTGAAATTTTGACTCTTTCTTTAAAAGATAGAGGCTATCATGATGCTATGCAACTCTAATATGGAATTTGGGGTTCAGGTTGGTGGTCTGAGTAAAAAAATTTGAGGACAAATTCTCTGAACTTGAATCCCAGACCTGACGTTTAATTCCTGAGTAAGTCTGAGCAGTTTCTCAACGTATTTGTACCTCAGTTTTCTTAATGATAATATGGATAATATGCTAATGCCTACCTTGCAAGTTATTGAATGAGTTAACTTTACTGTAGAACTTAGAATATATGGTGTAGAGTAAGTGCTACATAAGTCTTAGTAATTGTTGTTCTTTACTGCATTCTGAGTGTCTGGTTAGACTTCTAAGGGGAATTATAAATAGTACTTTGTCATGGTCAAAATGTAGAGTTGCATGTATTGGAAGAATGACAGGGTGAGGAACAAATCCGGAGAAATAGACCAGGGTCAGATTGTGGATGCTGTAGTAAAACACTAAGTTACAATAGAAAGTGCACAATTATGGGGGGCACAGGGGAAGAGAAACACACACACACACACACACACACACACACACGTGATGTTATCCAGTGAAAAATTGGTATAATACTAAAAATTGAATAATAATGCCATCATATTTTTATTATTGCTGATTCATATTCTGCAATTAAGTTGCTACATAGAAAGGACAGTTGTAGGTGCTACTTATCTATAGGCAAATTAGGAAATGAAGAATTTTTATTTATAAAAATGGAAAAATAAATTAACTTTCCTTCATGTGAAGGCTAAAAGGCTAAAGACTACAAAATGAAAACAAAGCTGCTAAAATGGTCCAGTAAATGATGGAATCCTAAATGGGGCTAGGGTTGAAGTGATAAATAGGCTGATAGTAGAAACATTTCAAGAAAGCATGGCTAGGAGGTAGGATCTTACATGTTCTTGCATCCTCAGCACTGAGCAAAATGCATAATACATGTTCACTTAATTCTGGGGATCACAATGAATCGGGAGCATTGAATATTCTATTAGAGAAGACAGAAAAGTTATTAGAGATTAACTGCAGTTTTTCATCAGCTTTTTTCTTGGGTAGTTAGAAGGCTAGTGATGCCAACTTAGATTTTGAACAAAGCAGAAGAGAAAGCTTTGCAGGAGGAATGGGAAGTGAGGCCATTGAGTTTCAGGTAAATTTGAAACCATATGAACTGGCATACCAATGTGACACATTTACTGTAAATAGTTCTCGTTAAAAGCTAATTAAAATTAATCTACTTCGCTGAGCTAATTAATTTAATTCAGCAATGTGTTGGCAATATGAGTCCTCCAGTAGTTTATTCCTTTACTAAGTAGAACAGATATATTTTGTTAAGTAATTTTAATTCAGTGAGTACCCATTTTAATGGAATATAGTGTAAAGTGCTTCAGGAAACCTGCTTCCAAGGGGAAAAGAAGAAAGTTAGAAAACAGAGAAAGTGAGGAAGAAAGCTTCTTTAGAGAACTATGCCTTTAGGAATGAGTTTAAAAGGACCAGAAGATCAGAGATGGTAGTGGGAAGAGGACCACATGTATTTCAAGCAGGTTAAATTTTAAATGTAGCATGGAAGGCTGGACACTGTGGCTCAAGCCTGTAATCCCAGCACTTTGGGAGGCCGAGGCGGGTGGATCACGAGGTCAAGAGATTGAGACCATCCTGGTCAACATGGTGAAACCCCGTCTCTACTAAAAATATAAAAAATTAGCTGGGCATGGTGGCGTGTGCCTGTAATCCCAGCTACTAGTGAGACTGAGACAGGAGAATTGCCTGAACCCAGGAGGTGGAGGTTGCGGTGAGCCGAGATTGCGCCATTGCACTCCACCCTGGGTAACCAGTGAAACTCTGTCTAAAAAAAGAAAAAATGTAGCATGGAATATGATTAAAATGAGGATAACAGAGTTTTGTAGCTTCTGCCCTTCTTTTTGCAATTTTTTTCCTTAAATTAAAAAAAAGACTGAATTTCACTTTGATCCACTAGAAAAGCTAGTTAATGATTATAATTTAGATGCTAGTGTAAGGCAATAGCTATTTATACAAATTATTACCCTGAGCACCTGCTCCAACTTTTTCATGTATTATGCTAACAGTGTTTTTTGTCTTAATTAAAAATGTTAATTAGTGGTGATATAAACAGCAAAAGAAGAGCTGGTAGCATATGCACAAGAATTTTACAATATGTGCATAACTTTTTCAAATTGATAAACTAAGCATGAAAGCATCTAAAACACTACAAACAATTGCAAATTTTCAAATGAACCTGAGATTGTTCTCTGAACATTAGACTAGGTTAACATATGATTGTTCTCTGCTTTTACATATTTTACTTCTTGCCAAATCATTGCACATTTATGAAATTTGAACGCTGCTATCTCCATTTAAATGCTTTACATTTGGATGCCTATCATGCTTTTCCAGTATGTTTTTACATTTTGAATTTTGCTGATCGTAACTTATCACAAAGCCACTTCCTAAAATATTTAAAAATTTCTCCTTCACAAATTTACCACTCAAATTATGGCAGGCATTTACATTGACTATTAGTAAAGCTGAGGGGGAAGGAACATGGAAAGTTGATGATTTTCAAAGATGTTAATAATCTTTTGTTCCTTGTTTTTTCAGGAAATAATCCACAGGTGAAAGAAGCATTGTGATTTTTAATGTAATTTATATAGAGAGTAGCATAATTCTGTCTCATAAAATGCATTAGATATTTTTCCATTGCACTTTAAATATCTTAAGGTGCTTTCCTCATATTAGGCTAATCTATTGGAAAACTTCTGGCTGCTTTATCATTAAAGCAAACAAAATTTGTGGCAACTGAATAATTCTGTTAAAAGGTGGGGTAGGGGGAGGGAATAGCTTTCTTATTTACATAATGCCTGACTTTTATATATTTGATATGTTTTTCAGTGGAACAAATTCCAATTTTTCTCTTCTTTAAGAGAGTTGAAACCCTATGGTATGTAATAAAAATTGAATAATTAAAAGAATGAAGCTGGACACAGTGGCCTGCTCTTATTGTTCCAGCTACTCAGGAGGCTGAGGCAGGTAGATCACTTGAGCCAGAAATTTGAGGCTGTAGTACGTGATTATAGCACCTTGGAATAGCCACTGAACCTTAGCCTAGACAACAAAGAGAGACTCTGCCTTTAATAATAATAGAAATAATTAATATGGTAATTCAATATCATTTCTTCGATAATATCTTTATCTCTTACAGCCATTTAAGGGGAAACATAAAACTATACAATCAATAAGCTTCAAATGTATGAAATTAAATGATCAAGTTAATATATGGACCCTTTATAAAACATAAACAGTCCATCTTAACAGTGCACTGTAATTGGAAATTAGGAGATCAAGTCTCCAGTTCCCTCATTTTACCTTGGCTAATTTCTTCCTGTCCAGTGATTTCTGATCTAATACCACATTCTTGCAGAGATTTTTCTTCATCCTAGTCACCATGATCTCCTTCTGCCTATACATACATACACAACCCTGGCACATACTTACTATCACAACATTAAAAAAAATGTTTTTGTAGCCCTTTTCAACTTCTAAAATCATCGTATTTATTTTTTGCCTGGTTTATTAAAATGAGAGATCCATAACAGCAGGGACCTCATCTGTTTTTATTCTGCTATGTTTTAAAGTTGATAGAACAATGCCTGGACCCTGATTGAATGCTTTTGTTGAATGATAGAACTGTTGGCAAGTACTGATGAAGAAATAGAAGCTACTAATAGTGCAATTGGATAGATTCCTCTTGACCTTGTTTATTTACCCCAGAAAAGGTTTAGATTAATGACAAATTAAAGAGAGTGCTGCAAAATCCTACAGTCCTTTACTTTTGGTTGCAGAACTGATGTTTTTTCCAATTATAAACTTTAAAAGGTAACATTCACAACATTCTTATCATTGGCTAACCCAAAGTTCAGAGTAATGCCAACTATAAGAATCATGAATCTGGGCCAAGAGTGGTGGCTCAAGCCTGTAATTCCAGCACTTTGGGAGGCCGAGGTGGGTGGATCACGAGGTCAACAGATGGAGACCATCCTGGTCAACATGGTGAAACCCCGTCTCTACTAAAAATACAAAAAATTTAGCTGGGCATGATGGCGTGTGCCTGTAATCCCAGCTACTCAGGAGGCTGAGGCAGGAGAATTGCCTGAACCCAGGAGGTGGAGGTTGCGGTGAGCCGAGATTGGGCCATTGCACTCCAGCTTGGGCAACAAGAGCGAAACTCCTTCTGAAAAAAAAAAAAGAATCATGAATCAAAAAAGATCTGAACAAGGAGGAACTGCATATAGCAAGATGGCATAAAATAGAAAAAGAAACTTATATGGGGTTAACCTTGAACCTTAATGTGAACATTTCCAATTTATGGGGGAGGGACAAATACACACACACACACACACACACACACACACACGCTCATTCACCAAATACATATATTAGAAATACAGCTATATACAAATTTTGAATGAAACATATATCTAATATAATGTTCTTTCATACACAAGAGAGAAAGAGAGTGAGATTTAAAACACTTGAAGTGTAGAAACAGTATTTAGAAAGGAAGTAGCTGGATTGTGGGAAAATATATCCTGGCCATAGCATAGGTTAACATTGTACATTTGATTCATCACATAAAACAGAAAACGTGAAAATATAGGAAGATGCCTCATTTGTCTACTTTCATATGTCTCCCGACTCAAAGAGTCATATACATTAGCCAGATTTGGGATTTGGCAACTTTACGTTTTTTTGAAAATTTATCCACTCATTTCCAATCAGTCAGAATACTGGTCTCTCCCATATCTGATTTAACTACGAACCCAGGCACAGTTTTCTTTGTTTTCCATGATGTATGAGAGTGATAAGAGGACAAAAGATATCTTTGGAGAAAAGAAGAGTATTAGTTGCATAGGGCTTTTTAGAACATATATTCACTATACAACAGAAGCTGGCAACAGGAAGGCTTTAGAAAGCACAGCATATTGCATCCTGTATTTTCTGTTTATTGTACTTTTTCAGGGTACTAGAGAAAAAGGGAGTAGGGACATACAGAATGTGAGTGACAGGACACAATCTGAATGTATACAGGCCACACCAAGGATTACTCTACTTAGAGTTATCAAAAGGCAATTAGAAAATCTGGTAAGTAGACAACTCTTATGTTCCTTCAAAGGAAGGGTACAGCCAAGAGGACACAGTTACATGATATTTGCAAAAGAGACAGAACTCATCCTTATACCTAAAAGCCATTTGAAGCATTTAAAATATGGCGTACAGATTTTGGCTTAACGAGGAAATGTTGGTAAGTTATCTCTCACATACCTTTCTGTCTCTGTTTCTCACAAAGCACTTCATGTATATGATCTAATCCATGACGTATTGCATATTTCTAAGTCATAATTTCTGACTTCTTTGTAACACACCATGGTGTCATCTGCTGCATTTTATCTATCCACTCTTTAATGATGGACAGTCAATTTGCTTCCAATTCACTAACCTGGCTAAGAACACTGCTGCAATGAATAACCTTGCACATATTCCCATATGGAGTTTTCCAGAATGAGTGCCAATCCCTGCGATCTTACCAGCAGTGAAACTCAAATTCCCACTAACACTAGGCATTTTCCGGCTTTTTGATTATTGACAATCCAATAGACAAGGCCACATCTCATTGTTATTTTAATTTGCTTCCCTCTGCTTAATAATACTTATGATTTTTTTCATATATTCATTAGTTTGGTGACTGCTTCTAGAAACTGAATTTTTTGTTTGTGTTTTTTTGAGACAGAGTCTCACTCTGTCACCCAGGCTGGAATGCAGTGGCAGGATCTCTGCTCACTGCAACCTTTGCCTCCTTGGTTCCAGTGATTCTCCTGCCTCAGCCTCCCAAGTAGCTGGGATTACAGGTGCATGCCACCATGCCCAGCTAATTTTTGTGTTTTTAGTAGAGACAGGATTTCACCATGTTGGCTAGGCTGGTCTCAAACTCATAGCCTTAGGTGATTGGCCTGTCTCAGCCTCCCAAATAACTGACTTTATTTCTTTTGTACATATTTTCTCTGCCTATTCTAATATTGCATCTTTTCTTGTTTTAGACTTTAGAGTATTTATTATATTTTGTCTTATAACTTTTAACTCTGACCATGCTCACACTCAATGAGGAGAAATATAAAATGGTGAGGTAATTATCACAATCACAGTTAGCATTATTCTGGTGCATTTGAAAATTTAAGAATATCTTTGTCACCTGAGGTCAG
Organism: Callithrix jacchus; assembly: GCF_049354715.1. Lineage (NCBI taxonomy): Eukaryota > Metazoa > Chordata > Mammalia > Primates > Cebidae > Callithrix > Callithrix jacchus. The sequence goes on from NC_133504.1 coordinate 164,675,548, forward strand.
AAACACATTCTGTGTTTTTATTAATTATATATTATAAGGCTTTAATTCAACTAGAATTCATTTTTATGTGTGTCATTAGAAGGAAATCTAAGATTACTATTCCCTTTATGCTAACTTAGTTGTTCTAACACTATACACCCAACTATCTGACATGTCTTCACTATATAAAGTGTTGATGCTTACTTAAGAATATTATAAATTTCCATTTTTATTTCTATCCATGCAGGCACTCTATTTTCTCTACTTTTAAAAATATCTTTAGTTAATACAGGTTATTTATTACTGCTGTTCTTGCTGTTATTATGATTGTGACTTTGAAGTACTGAAATATTTTTTGTCTCTATAGGTATGCCCCTTCTTTATTATTTTTTAATGGTGTTGACTTAGCTACCGATAGTTTGAATCTCTTTGTACATTCAATGAATATGTATAACAGTGTTAATTTATAAATGTTTTAAAAATTAAATTGTTAGTGTGGTTGCATTGAAGTCATAGATTACTTTTGAAGATAAGACATCTTTTATACTATCAAGTTATCTCTTGTAAGAACATAAATTATTTCCCCATTTATTTGAATCAGTGGCAATTTTACTCTCTGAGAACATTTGACAATATCTAGAGTTTTTTTTTTTTTTTTTTGTCAAAATGGACTGGAAGCTACCGATATAGTGGCAAAAATGCCAAACATCCTATGATGCACAGGGCTGTCCTCTATGACAAAGAATTATCTGGTCCAAAATGTCAATGGCACTGAGGTCAAAAAGACCTGATTTAGATTCTTCATCTTGCTCTCTTATTAGCATACTAAAATTTACCCCATGGACTGCCTCATTATTTTTAGTAGCACAATTCCTAGATATCTCACATTTTTACTGGCTCCTACGTACCTCTTCTTACTCTCATTTTTGTTTCTAGCATATTATTTCTACCACAGAAGAATGCACCTGGCAGGGTACTGTGGCTCACACCTGTAATCCCACCACTTTCAGAGGTAGAGGTGGGTAAGTCACTTGAGGTCAGAGGTTTGATACCAGCCTGGTCAACAAGCCTGGTCAACATGTTTCTACTAAAAAATACAAAAATTAGCCAGATGTGGTGGCACACCTCTGTAATCCCAGCTACTTGGGAGGCTGAGGTAGGAGAATCACTTGAATCTGGGAGGTGGAGGTTGCAGTGAGCCAAGATCACGTCATTGCATTTCAGCCTAGGTGACAGAGCAAGACTCTGTCTTTAAAAAAAAATAAAAAATGAAAAAATAAAAAGAAAGAAAAAAGAACAAACAACGTGAGTTGGACATGTAAATAAAACTAAGTTTATCAAGGTTAAGTTTGTTTCTATAACCTTGATAAAATTTTAAATAATTCCAATAGCTCATTGCTTCTATTGGATTTTTTAGGTAAGTGATTCATCCTCAAATAGCATACTAAACTTCTATTTTGTTAAATCTTATTAATAAACAAGTATTTTGTTTGGCTGAGGCATTGATTACAATGCAGTAGCATTAAGATTGAACACTATTATCTTATTTCTGGCATTAAAGGAAATGTATGTACATTTTCCTTAAAATATAATATAATATATATATATATATATAATATATACTTTTAGGTTGTAAATATTGATAAAGAAAAGTCAATGTTTATGTGCTTAAGATGTCTCTGTCCTATAAAGCATTTTTATCACAAATAGGTGATCAAGTTATCTGTGTTATTTAGTTTTCTGCAACAACTAGTAAAACAATATGGTTTAATGCCTTTAAGAATGCTGTCAAGATTACTGACTGTAGTAATGTAGTGCTGAAAGTTGTTTTTGCTGTTAAAACTATCACATTCCTAAATAAAATTTCTTTAACTATAAACTATATCTATTTAGTGCACTTTTAGAATTGGTTACTTACTATTCTGCTTTAAATATTAGCACCCACATTCCTCAGTAAAATGGTTTTGTATTTGTTTTTATTTATGTATTTATTTGCTTGCATGTTTGTTTCTTTTGTCCTGGACTGGCTTTGGAAACATGATTAAGAGGGCCTTATTGATAAATAGCATAAAACAAAAATGGCACAACAGATTAAGACAAGGTAAACTACTCCTTGAAAGTTTAATAAAAATAACTCAAAAAGCTGTCTGATTTAAAAAAAAAATTTTTTTTGAGACAGAGTCGCACTCCATCACCAAACACCAGGCTGGAGTGCAGTGGTGCATCCTCGGCTCACTGCAACCTCCACCTCCTGGGTTCAGGCAATTCTCCTGCCTCAGCCTCCCTAGTAGCTGGGACGACAGGCGCACGCCACCATTCCCAGCTAATTTTTTTTGTATTTTTAGTAGAGACGGGGTTTCACCATGTTGGCCAGGATAGTTTCGATCTCCTGACCTCGTGATCCACCCGCCTTGTCCTCCCAAAGTGCTGGGATTACAGGCGTGAGCCAGTGTGACTGGCCTGATATTAAAATTTTTGAATGAAGCTCTTGAGTGTCTACTTTGTCTTTGTCAACATGCATTATTATTTATATTCTATTTCTGTTTCTGTATTTTACACATAAATAATATAATAACTGGAGTCCACAGGTTTTGACAGAGAGTGTTATCATAATCATTCAGTTCTAAGTATTTCTTAATTTATTTTTAATCTAATGGTGCTTTGTAATATGTTATTTGGTCATCAACCACATGGTCTTTAAAGTTATTCTATCATTAGTTTCTAATTTTTTTGCATTATGACTTTCCATAGATATTTATTAAGTACCTCCTTATTCCCAAATCATGACATGATCGCTGTTATGAGAGGACATCTTACATGCCATGGAGACAAACAGCAAACAGGTACCACTGTGGCAATGGCTGCTCCAGTAAATGTCCCAAGAAGACCTATGTGTAGTCTAGACATTTAAAATGAGAACTAGAAGCCAAAAACAGGTAAATGTAAAGTCAGATTAAGAACTGTTAAACTGGCCAGTTGCGATGGCTCAAGACTGTAATCCCAGAAATTTTGGAATCCGAGATGGGCAAATTACTTGAGGTCAGAAGTTCGAGAACTGCCTGACCAACATGATGAAACCTCATGTCTACTAAAATACAAAAATTAGTCAGGTGTGGTGGTGAGTGCCTGTGGCCTCAGCTAGTTGGGAGGCTGAGACATGAGAATTGCATGAACTTGGGAGGCAGAGGCTGTGGTGAGCTGAGATTGGGCCACTGCACTTCTGCCTGGACAGCAGAGTGAGACTCCACCCTCCCCCACCAAAATAAAATAAATAAAAAAGAACCATTAAACACAAAGAAAATAACATGTCATTAAGCTGAGAAGAGCTAATTTTATTGAAAAAACTCTAAAACTAAATATTAACTAATGCCCAAACTAAAAGTAAACGGGAATGGGATGAAATTAAAAAGATGTTAGTTAATATCATCTTTTGCAGTTCATGATACATGTATACTAACTGTAGAATAAGCCATTGAAAAGTTAAGTGCAAATAATAATGTAAAATGTTTTCTATTTTAAAAACTTTGTTTTGACTGCTACTTTTTGATAGACATCAAGATGCACTGTCAGATCACCCTTCGAGGAAAGAAAAAAATCCCAGCTGCTGGTAATGCAGTCAGCACATAGCTGCCACCTGTCAGCTTTTTCAGGCTTTGCCTCAGGAAGAGAAAGACCCCTCATGGGAGGTTACATTCTTCCCGGGGAAGTCCATAGCCCAAAAACAGAAAGGCCTGGACATTTTGTTCACCAAGGGAGAGCACCAAGGTGCGATATTCCCTCCAGATGCTTCCCTGACTTTCTCAAGTGTGTGTTGTCCCTACATTGCAGTTCAGCTTCATCTATGCCATCCTTTCTCTTGCTTCGTTTCAAAGATGTGCATCCCTAGTAAAGACCATACATCCCAAACTCTGTGTCGGCATCTGTTTTAAGGAAACCAACGTGTACTTTGATTTAATAATGGAGTGTAGAGCGCAACAGTATCTGCTGGGAAATGAGTAGAACAGACTTGGTTGGAAAGATGGAGGCAGGTGCATGCTAAGGATCTACTTAACTGAAATTTACAATTCTCAATTCTCAAACTTGCTACTTGGATTAAAAGGAAATTTGACTCAAACTGTTAATCTGTGTTTAGCTAAATAACAACTTGCATCTTTGGTGTTTCCTCAGAGCTAGTGATTTATGTTTGCAATATTTAAGTGTTCTGTCTTAGGTAGAGTTGTAATTATGTGATATTTTGTTTTGCTCAAGTTTGTCCTCTTCAAGACAAAAGCTGAGTCTCCTCATTCCTTCACCTAATGCCAAAATGACTCCTGTCTTTTCTCATTTTGTTTTTATTTAAAATATATGAGGTCGACCATCCTGTTTACATTGACTATACCAGAGAAGATGTTTTATACAGTCATCGGCATCTCAATAAATGATTTACAATTATTTCCTTGCATAATTTAACAATATTATATTATTTTATATATTTAATCAAAGAGCATAGTGAATCCTATTAGAAATAACACAGAAGGTGGCCCCGCACGGTGGCTCACACCTGTAATACCAGCACTTTGGGAGGCCAAGGCAGGGGGATCAAGAGGTCAGGGGTTTGAGACCAGCATGAACAACATGGTGAAACCCTGTCTCTACTAAAAATCCAAAAATTAACTGGGCATGGTGGGACACACCTTTAATCCCAGCTATGAAGAGTCCAAGGCAGGAGAATCACTTGAACTTGGGAGGCAGAGGTTTCAGTGAGCCGAGATTGTGCCACTGCATTCCAGCCTGGGAAACAGAAGGAAACTCTGTCACAAGAAAAAGAAAAAAAAAAAAAGAAGTAACTCTCATGTTTCTAGAAGTATGCATCCTTTGAGAATCCTTGTGCCACCAGCATAATGGTCAGGAATTGCTTCAGGCCCATGGCTTCTTTGCTTAATAATACTTTATAAAAAAACAGAAGTATTGCACTGGTAAAAGTCCTGTCAAAAACCAGTAATTGGCCAGAAAAATATCTGCTGCTGAATACCAAAAGATGAGTAAAAATAAAATATGATCTCATGGCAGAATAAGGCAGTAATGACTTGATGATGTAATCTATTTTGCAAGATATTCTTGATCATTTTACCAGAATATACTGTCATAGCCATAGCCTTCAAGAGTGAATTCCCAGAATTGTTGTTATTAAGACCATAAAAATTAGCTGAAAACAATAACATATAACAGTCTTCAGCGTCCACAAATATAGGAATATGGAGGAAGTTAATGAGCCCAATAAGATTAACCCAAAATAAAAAAATATTGCTCAAGTTTTTCCATTGAAATAGTCAGTTGAAATTAAAATACCAGTCATTCTATAACTTGAACAATCATGTATAGAGTATAGCTCTAAAGAAGACTTTTTAGAAACAAAAATTCTGATATTCGAATAATATATGCTCTATCATAGAATATGAAATACATTCACACATTGTACAATAATATGATATCACCTAGATGGTTGGAGATTCGGAGACTCTCCAACAGCTACAGAAAAGCAAATTTAATTATGACAATCCTTAGGATTATTCTTCATCTACTTAACATCTAACGACCTATTAAATACCTGTGGTACAGAGTTGACTCTATGAGATGGACATCTGTGATAGAGAGGTATTGTTGGGAAGCATCTGCAATCCAGCGACAGGATTTTTAAACATCCTTGCACCATGTAAGATCACATTTCTGAGTTCTGGCCAAGGGATTAAGGCAAAATTGATGTATGCCTCTTTGAAAGAGTAACTTATAAAACCCCTGTAGGCTTACCCACTGTCTCACTCTTCCCTGTCTGTGGACAAGATGTTAATGTAGATTTCCTTAGAAGCCATTAAAAAATTTCACAAGTTTAAGACAGAAGAGAGGTGGTCTTCTTGAGTTCCCAAGCAACAGTGTGGATCACATTAGGACATCACATCATAGAAAGTAATAAAGGCTTTCTATTTATAAAGGTCAACATAAATGATTAAGTAATTCTACTTGTTTCTGAATTTAGGTAGCTAGATATAGATATGTAGATATGAATAGTAAAGATCTGATGTCTTCTTCAATTTGCCCCTAATGAATATTTTTTGTCCCATGAGGAGGTCTTATGTTTAAATACTGCAGAGATCTTTAACACCTTGGAAGGAAAACTTGCTTTTACCTTTCTCTTCTTATCATCAATCTGTTCATTCCCTTACAACACATTTTGCTAACCTCCTCAATTAGAGATATGTCCAAATGGAAATCTTTTTATTGACCACTTTATCTTCAATGGCTAGCATAATACTTGATTCCATCACACAAATGTGTGATTAAATGCATGAGAAAATAAAGAAATAATTCATGAATCTATTTTAGTTACTGTTTTAGTTATCAGATTCCAGTAGATACCTTTTAAAAATGTTTCTAGTACTGTTCTTCACTTTGTTTAAAAGATGTATCTCCTCAAAGTGTAAGCCCTTGAAGGAGACCCAGTGAATGTTTTCTTCACTTTGACTATTTTCATGGCCTCTTTCTATCTAAGTATCTTATATTTCTGCCTGAAACATCCTTAGAGGCAGGAAGAAGAACTTCTTCCTCTCAGGGGTATAAGTAGTTTATAGGCTCAGCTCACAGCACAGAAAAACTAAAAAGGTGCTGTGTTTACTGATTTTTGAACTTGACAAAAGCAGAAACATAATATTATACCTGCCTACTTTCCGTTATGTACAGAAACGTTCAAAATATCCTATCTTCCTATTAAGTGGAAAAACTTCTTAAAAACATTCAGTTGCAATAGCCTCCCGCAAATAGGCTGCTATGACTCTTAATCAGGGCAAGTGGTTGTTAATATATAATGTTGATAATGTTGTGTTATAGATGTTAATATATAATGTTGATAATGTGTTATAGATGTTAATATATAATGTTGATAATGTGTTATAGATGTTAATATATAATGTTGATAATGTGTTATAGATGTTAATATATAATGTTGATAATGTCTTATAGATGTTAATATATAATGTTGATAATGTGTTATAGATATTAATATATAATGTTGATAATGTATTATAGATGTTAATATATAATGTTGATAATGTCGTATAGATGTTAATATATAATGTTGATAATGTTGTGTTATAGATGTTAATATATAATGTTGATAATGTGTTATAGATGTTAATATATAATGTTGATAATGTATTATAGATGTTAATATATAATGTTGATAATGTGTTATAGATGTTAATATATAATGTTGATAATGTGTTATAGATGTTAATATATAATGTTGATAATGTGTTATAGATGTTAATATATAATGTTGATAATGTTGTGTTATAGATGTTAATATATAATGTTGATAATGTATTATAGATGTTAATATATAATGTTGATAATGTGTTATAAATGTTAATATATAATGTTGATAATGTGTTATAGATGTTAATATATAATGTTGATAATGTGTTGTAGATTTAATATATAATGTTGATAATGTTGTGTTATAGATGTTAATATATAATGTTGATAATGTTGTGTTATAGATGTTAATATATAATGTTGATAATGTATTATAGATGTTAATATATAATGTTGATAATGTGTTATAGATGTTAATATATAATGTTGATAATGTGTTATAGATGTTAATATATAATGTTGATAATGTTGTTATAGATGTTAATATATAATGTTGATAATGTCTTATAGATGTTAATATATAATGTTGATAATGTCTTATAGATGTTAACATATAATGTTGATAATGTTGTGTTATAGATGTTAATATATAATGTTGATAATGTGTTATAGATGTTAATATATAATGTTGATAATGTGTTATAGATGTTAATATATAATGTTGATAATGTGTTATAGATGTTAATATATAATGTTGATAATGTATTATAGATGTTAATATATAATGTTGATAATGTGTTATAGATGTTAATATATAATGTTGATAATGTTGTGTTATAGATTTAATATATAATGTTGATAATGTTGTGTTATAGATGGGTTACAAATAACATAAAACTTCAATAGGTCAATTCAGACAAGGACTCAGCAAACCTTTTCTATAAAGAACAAGACAGAAAATATTTTAGATTCTCCTGATCATAGTGTCTCTGTCAGTGTCACTTAACAATGCCATTGTAGTACAAAATCAGGAAGAAATTTTTTAAAAATGAACAGATTTGTCTGTGTTTAAATAAAAATCTATCCATAAAACTAGATAATGGGTTGGATTTGACATATGGGCCATAATTTTCCAGTCCCTGTTCTACATATTTTTTAATTACAAAATGAACATTTTGAGATGTGATCTGTGATGAACTCTGTCTGATCTTAAGGTACAAATAAATTGTTTAGTTAATAGAAACGGATTTGGTTACCTTTGTAGTTTAAGGAAAATATTTATTGTTCACAATTGTTCTGATGAATAGAAATAACCTGAAGAGCAATGGTAGGGCTCTTACTTTATCAAGACCACAGGAGAGAAGCCATAAAACAATACCTAATATGTCCTATAAGATGAAGCATAGAGTTCATTTAAGAATAATTTGTGCCAGTCTCAATCCTGTTGTTCATGATTACCAGGACTTTTTACATATGTTAATGTTATTATTGTGAGAAAAGCTTTAGGCACATAAAGTAAGCATTAATTAAAGCCAGAGAAATGCATGTTCAACAAATTCTACCTTGGGGAAGCTTTACAGATTTGTGTGAAAAGTTATTGGAGTGGAGAAAGTATAACATCATGAAAGGATCGCGAGGTGTAAATCAGGGACATTGAACTTAGCCTGTGAGTTAATCGACACCTTTGGCAGACCTGATGGGTTTTCTGCTGAAATGGTCCTGATATTGCCTATATAAGTGAAATATTAATGCATTGGCTTTGCCTCAGCTATTCAGCGTGATAACATTACTACATGATAGGAGTCCCCAGGCTCATTCTCCTAGTGTGGTGGCTTTTGTAAATTGGTTTCTTGAGCTATTAGCAACAATGGAAGCTTCCTCCCTTGTTTTTCCTGCCCATTGCTGCTACCAGATTCATTCAAAGTCATTCCAATGAATGGAAGTTAAGTTAAATGCAGACTCAACAGCAAATAATTAGCTTAACATTTAGAGTTGTAAATCTCTGCTTATCATCTGGTTACTCTGCATTAATCTGAGATGGAAAAATGCTAGAATAGAAAGCTAAAAGGGTAAGATTTTTGATTAATGACAAAATATGCGATTCAGGAGAGAATATGATTGATATACATCTTATTGAATGCCCATGCTACCTTCTATTTCAAGAGACAGTAAAATGCTTTTGCCCACTAAGTTTTGCTTTTACACAGTGATTATTCAATGAAGATTTATGTCAAGTCATACAGGTTTAGTGTTTGATAAACTTTCATAAAGCCTGAAGGCATAGATAGCATTATTTTTCACAGAAACAATGTAATTATTTCTCCTCTCCCAATTCCATGTTGCACAAAACTCTTATTAAGGAAGTGGCTTGCAATAGTTGGAAGAATACTGCATTGAGAATGACATAAATGTCTTTCCACAATGTCTGTCTCTCTGTAAAATCTTGTGAAAATTCAGTAACTCTTCAGGACTTAAGCCTTTCTTTGATTGATTAAGTAAACTGACATGTGTTAAGTGCTCCTATGTGACCAGCAATGCGTCTTAGTCACTTCCTCACAAAACTCAATAAAACAGCTGTATTATCTATTAAGTATGAATGGTTTTCTTAACTCAAATTATTATATCATGATGACCTGTAAAGGCTTTGCTATAAATTATTTTTTCTCTTTTTACATTGAATACAGCACAGTATTTATTTTATAGGCCTTAAAATTTCTTCCACGAAAAAAAATGAATTCCGATGAATACATGCTAGAAAGAAACATGTTTTGAAAAGATAAAGTGTGATGTAGATGACTTCACATAAGAACAGACTAAACAAACATATTGCCTTCAATCACAAGAATGGTTTCATTTTGGCAAAAATCCAAAACTGACTGAACTGAAAAATCAACAAAGCTCAACATGAAAAGCAGGTTGAAGAGGATAAACTCATGTTTGTAGGAATGAGAGGTTATCTTTTAATGGCCTGAATATAGAGGTGAAAAAGCAAAATTTATTTAAAAATTTCTAAGTTGATGTATTATTATAAAATGTGTTTTCTGCTAAAATGATCTTAAATAACAGTACATGGAAGTATGTTAAGGGAGATGTTGCATATGTGTATGTTTTAATCAACTGTCATGGTTAGAAAGATGCAGTGTTCTGTCAATTTTTTAGGCAGGAGAAATTATATGAAATATATAAAACACTTTACTTAAAGAAAATATATAAAACACTTCACTTAAAGATAAATGTATGACAGATGTCACAGAAACAAATTGCACAGTATTCTTGATTAGCTATAAAATCTTAACTCTTATCCTTAATACAGGGCAGACTCTGAAGAACTGAAAGCACACAAGTTCTAAAAATGAGTGATTTCTCTTGCTTTAGGTATTAAAAAAAAATCTATGAATTTCTGTTCTGATTCGAGACCCCAAAAAATCATAGATACATAATGGCAGTAAGTCTTACAATATATATCTAGTCAGATACGTTGTGCCTCAGGGCAATTGTGTATGAGTTGGTATTCTCTTATATCTGTCATTGATTATGAGCTAACAGCAAATGTTTTGTAGACTTACATAGTTACCGTGAATACAAAAATATGTATTTACTCCAACTCATGATATCTTGGGATCAAGTCTCATTACAGTATATAGAAACTTGGTCTTACCACTTGCAAATTTAATCTGTGTATATAGTTCCAAACTCATTTTTCCTCCAATGTCTTTATACATTTACATATGATTATTTTTAAAAAACATATGTTAATAGAACATATATGTACATATAGAGACATGGGTGGTTGGATGGATAGAAATAGCATGATAGCAGGGCATGGCAAGTTCTGTTAGCCAATTCCTTACATAATGGTGCTGAGTTTATGTGGATAAAAGTTGAAGTCAGAGAGTTTTACATCGAGTACTGAAAAATACATTTACATGTTTAGTTATAGTAAGAAACATCAATCCCTTATTAAGTTTTTATTATTATGTGGTTTTATAAACCATCTTTTATGCTTTTAGAGTTGCATTTAAGAACATGATAATCTGTTTTCTACTTTGTATTATATGATTTTGTGATTTCCCATTAATAATAAACATTATATATCACATTAATAAAATTACCATTTATTCAAAACTTTAGAAAACTTACTATTTGAAAGGACCTAAGGAGGGAAATGAAAAGGGACAGAATGTGGGGTGGTTTTGCTGCCAAAAAAATTCCAACTTGGAAAGTGAAACAGACACCAAACCCCTTAAAAACTAATTTACTATTGGGCTGTAATAATTAAAGATGTGACCGTGATTAAGTCTTTCAAATTTAATACTAAAAAAAATTATGTAGCTCAATTTATTGAGAGCTTCCTAAGCCTCAGGAATCCTCCACACATTGATCTCACTTTATCCTTAAAACCATGTGAAAAATGTACAGTTATACCCATTTTACAGGCAAGTGAAATGATGTTAAGAGGACTAAAATAACTTAACTAAGGCTTTATAACCACCAAGTGAGAAGTGTTGAAATTTGATCCCAAAATGATCCTAACAATGAAGCTTATACTAGCAAAATACAGTTATCTGTTGTTTATTTCCCCTTAATTTAGGGCAAATGCACATTAAGTTGTCTGGTGAAGTCAAGTTATGCCTTCCTGTAGCATGAGATTGTTTTAGCATGTGTCATTTCTCAGGACAGATCTACCCCTGTGAAACAGATACAGAGGGGGGAAAAAAAAGTACACAATTTTCTGTATGGAATTTAAGATTGTCTCCTGAAAGAAAAAATCTAAACTCAACTACAGGTGTGATAGCTTCCTGACCTGTTAGATGAAGCCCTATTCTTAATCAAGAGTGTCGAGGGAGTGGTTAAACCACAAGCCAGTTGGAACAGTGTCTGAACAGGTGCAGCCGCAAATAGCCTGAAAATGAGCAGGACTCATTTCAGAAGTTTTTGATTATCCTGAATGCAATTCCTTTCCAAAGTAGATTTTCTGATTCAAAGTCTTTGTGTGCTGTAGTTTGCCATAGAAATAAACACTGAAAATAACACAGAGAAAAGGTCATTACTTGAACTAGAGACATTTCATTTGCTTACCAATTACTTCAGATAACATCTTGGAAAGATAAAAGAAGGTTTCATTGATGATATGTTTGCTTCCTGTCAACCTTTATAATCTTATTGGAATTATTTGTCTTATTGTGCAACAGGGTCAGTGTCTAAATTAAAGTTGCCAATGGCTTCCTTGCTTTCAAAAAAAAAAAAAACAACATAAATATCTTGATCAATGTATTATCAATCTGAATCAGGAGATTTGGATCCTTAGACAGACGAGGTAGCACATGTTTGTGTTTGTGAAAGGAATAAAGTTTCTCTGATATCCCTGATACTCTCTGACTCCTGGAGTTTGAAAATGGGATATTATTCATCCTATTTCCTGTTCATGATTTTAACAGTAATAAGGATTCATCCAAACTGACCGGACTTTGCAATGAAAAGAAGGAAAAAAATTCTTCCAGTCAGACAAGAAAATAAGAAATATTGCTATAAAATCTGTCATGGCATCAGCATTCTCTTTAACCTAGTTTGCTTGAGGTCTATGTTCCAGCCTGTAGATCTGGATCCCTCGATGATTTCTCATGTTGATCATTCCACAGTATAGGACATTGTGATATGTTCCATGCTAACCTGTCAGCTTCTCTTCTTTTCACGTTCCCGTTTCAAGTATACCTCAGGTTCAACTGTATTCGCTGCAAGTATCTGGACATATAATCCTTTTTTTCTAGAAATTCAGATTTTGCATATCTAAATTTCTAGAAAAAAAGGCATGCTTCAAACACACTATGCACTAAAACTGTTTTCTGCCTGGATTAAAAACAAATGAATATAGAAAGACTTAGCTCGTCTGATCAATTCAGGAAACTTTCTTAAATATTTCACTTAAACACCCTATACTTTCTAAATAATCGAGTATGCTCAGAGAATGTGTAAATAAATTGACATTTCTTTGCACTCCCACCTCAATCTTTGATGTTAATACACATTCTGAGATGCTGAAACACACACACACACACACACACACACACAACCCACAAAGGAAAAATATGTGAAATTGGTAGCAAGCAAAAAAAAAATAATAAACTTTTATGTTTATACATTTTATAATTTGTTAAATAGAAGTTTCCAAAATTTAATGAATTCCCTGTCTCCATAAAAAAGATAAACAAATTATTTAAAATAAATGAAATGGATAAATTTCTTAGGAATTACCATAACTCAGTAAATGAAATACCTGTAGATCTATCTAAATAGGTTTTAAAGTGGCTTATTGTGACCATAGGATACCATTAGAATTAAGATATGTCTCTCCAGTATTATTTTTTGCCATTTTTAACATTCACATAATTTTAATAAAAATAGAATTTCAGCAGCTTCATAATTCCTAAACTAAAAATCTAAGCATATCAGTATGATATGCAAGTATCCTCATCTCAATCTGGCTGAATGAGTTAGCAGAAAACTTGAATATGGAATTTAAACAGAAGTGAAAATTGAATTTGCAAAGATAATTAAAGGTCTCTGTTTCCTGGTTCCTTATGTATAAAACAGAACTTCTAAAGCTTCTTCATAGATTCCTATAGACACCACACCCCAGACAAAACATGGAATTTCTTTAAATTTTTTACTTTTACTGCTCCCCATTTTTTTGTTTCAAGTACTATTCTTTAATGTTCTCACTCTGTACTCTAACAACAAATAACTAACCACCTTATTACAAACACACTAAATGTAACATTTTTTTAATTTGATTATAATGCATGGCATTGTAATTATCTTCTGATTTATACTAATTAGATTTCCTTATGCCCCTTCAATTTGTATGTTCATTTCTTTTTTCAGGTTTGGAAAGATTGGGAGCATTATGTCTTCTAATAATCTCTCTATCCTTTTTTTCTCTCTCTTCACTTGCGGGATTTCCATAATGGGTATGTTGGTCCACTTGAGAATATCACTTATGACTTATCAAGTGATAAGTCACTTCTGCCTCATCAAAATTGTTGTTAAATTTCTCCAGTTTAATTGTTTTCAGTTTAATTATTGTATTCAGCCACTCTAGCATTTTTTTGTTTCTTTTCTTTTGCTTTTTTATTGTCGTGATGGAGTTACTCTGTTGCCCAGGTTGGGGTGGTTTCTGTCTCTTTGTTGATAATCTTATTTTGTTCATGTATCATATTTTTGATTTTGTTTAATTGCTAATCTGTTTTTCCATAGCTCATTGATCATCTCAATGACAGTTATCTTAAACTGTTTTCAAGAGCTTATAGATCTGCTTTTCCTTAGAGAGTTTCTGGAGTTTATTTTGTTCTTTTTATTTGGTCATGTTTTCCTGATTCTTTGAATACCTTGTAGTATTTTGCCGGGATATGGGCATTTGAACCTACTCTCCTAGTCTTTAAGTCCTGATTTCATGTGGGGAAAGACCTTTGCTAATCAACTCAGCTGGAGGTTCTTTGAACTCTCAAACCTTTTCTGGTCTCTGCCTGCAAAGGAACAAACAAACAAAAACAAAAAAATTAGTTGGTCACAAGTATGCTCTTTTGAACAAAATTAATCATGATTCATTATTATTTTATTATTAATTCTGATGAAGCAGTTGAAATTAATTGACCATTCAATTGCATTGATTATTTTCTAGAATCATTATCTACATCAGCTATATTGTACACAGTTATATGCACATGGAAAATGTGGTTAAGCTTTAATTATCCACAACTTGAATTTGCTCAAACACATTTTTTTCCCCACTAGGAACTTTAGTAAAAATTTTGAAGTTATGATGAGTTCTTGCAACATTTCCCTAATATCCTTTCCGCGTCCATCACCTTCATTTTCCAAATATTTTGAAACAAAACTTTGAAAGTAATTCTACAACATTTTTATTGCTTCAGAGATTTTTCTATTAAAATCAAACAATTGTTTTCAAGTTTCATTGGCTATTTCAAAAGAGAACATTTAAAGGCTTTTATTGGAGCTTATGTGGCTTTTAGCCATGCCTATAATAAACAAAATTAGAACAAGTACCACTCTGTATTATATTTCAACTATTATAAAAGTTATGCTACAATGAAGTCCAATATTGTTTTATTTTTAATCCACTATACTGATAGTTTCAAATCAATGACAAAATGTCAATTAATCCACAGTTTATTGCTAGATCTTATATAGATTTGTTTTTGGTTTGAGGGTTTTATGTTAAATTTGATTGCATTAACATGAAGTATGAAAATAGTGTACCTAGAATATTAGTGTACCTAGTCATATGTCGATTTCATTTGTGAACATTTTCTTATCCTCAATTTTGGCTACATATTTTATCATTTATGTTATGGATTCAATATACATGTTAATATATTGCTATTCTTAAGCATAATTCAGCATATAAATGTTTGCAGAGTATCATCTCAAAAAGTTAAATATATAAGACTCTGAGTATCAAGCAGGACCATAAATATAAGAGAGAATCTGTTAATTTTAAAAAATATTTTCAAAAATTAATTAGTTGTCAGGAAGCTGAAAGTAGAGATGGTTATTTATTGTAAAAATATATATATATTTTGTGGCTTCATTTTGCATAGTGCTGCTGTGAAGAATATTAAGGAATTACTATTATGGGAAGAATAGAAAAAATGGTTATCAAATTACGACTGTGATTTGAGTTGGAATTTCATGAAAATCCAAACCAAATTGATGAAACTTTCAAGATTTCTACCTGTTTAGCAATAGTTCTAGTTTAAAATATTCCTGATAAATATAGATTTCTGAATAAAATACTATAAAATATGCTATTATTTATATTATTATATCCTTGTATATTTACTTTAAGAATTGCTAATTATGTTATTTTAAATATAACATTTAATACCTAATTCATATTAGGAAATATATAAAATTGAAAAATAAAATTTGTATTCAAAATGAAAATATTGATTCAAACTATAAGTAAAATAGATTGATATTTTATTGCTTTTGCTGTTGTTGCTGTGTTAGCACATTTTCTTCAGGTTTTATATTTATTGAAAACTGCTTAAATACTTCCTTAACTATCCTAATAAACTCAGAAAAGGTTGGATGCCACTCACTGCAGAGAAATTTCCTAAGTTAATAAATGCACCTGAAGTCTTTGTAATTCAAGGTGTCATGGAGAAGTATACAAGCTGGGCTCTAATCATCCTTTAACTTTTCTCTTTTGAAGTAACTAATCATACTGACTAAGAGAGAGAGAGAGGAGGCATTTTTTTAAAATTTTCATATTCTTTTCTACGGCTTCCACAAGCCCTTTTTTCTTTTTGTCTTGGAAAACTGCATGCATTTTCCTCACTCCTGACATGGTGATAAACTGCTGCTCTTTCATGGGTGTGACGCAGCAGGATTTGGACCTGCAATTTTGTGTTTTACAACAAAATGGAACTGCTAACATTCCAATATTCCTGGCTTATCTTGTATAGCTGAGGCTAAATTTTGTTGCTTTTCTCAATCTTATACAAAAACTGGAAGGCTGATTGCCTTCACTTGGAAAGTAAATTGCTTGGTTCCATCAACTCTGGTTTGGATATACTGCAGGAGAAAGAATTGCAGATCCTAATATACTTATTCACTCTGATCTAAAAGCTTGATACTGGTATTGATGGTAGGTATATTAGGTCTCAGTCTGCAAAACCATGAAACGATTTTTTAAAATGGTGATGTTTCCTGCAACTTACATGTCTGTCTAAATCCTTTCTAAAATAAAAAATTTTAGTTAATTTTAGTGTATTATATACTTGTGGGTAAACTCACTAAGGACATTGTATTAATGGTTCCTCCTTTATTCTGTATTTGTAATAGTTGAAACCGACTCCAGTGTCCATGGAAGAGATACCTAATTCATACGCTTCTGGAAAAGCAGCTAGATAGTCCTAAGAATATGTTAGAGAAATCCAAGAAAATGTATAGGGCTTATTTATCAATTAGTTATTAAAAGACTCAAGTGTCATGTTGAACCTTATTACTTTAAATCCTAAAACTATATAATCAGTAATATTCTTACTTATTTTCTATATATAAATATCTAAAATTAATCACTTCAAATGACAATGGTAAATATAAAAAATGAATGCCTATTTTTAATGATTTATTTTTCATTTTCTCCTAATGATTTAGTTGCCTCTTTTATTTTCCATTTTTCCTATTTAGAGACATTTCAAAAACAGTCATTTAAAAATTTTATATTATAAAAAATGGTCAAAAATATGTAGCAATTTATCAATGAATATTTGTTGAGTATTATCAATGAATGCTCATATTCTCATCAATCATCAATCACCATTTCAAGGCCAATCTTATTTCATCTGTATCCCTGCTCATTTAGTTCAAAGGATCTCTCAGACATTATATGACTTTTCCTTTGACATCTTCAAGATGCATATTTAAAACCTAAAGACTTAAAAAAGTAATCACAATAACATCAAGAAACCTTCAATATAGTGAGATTTTTTAAATCCCATTAAAGAAGCAGTCAGTGTTCAATTTCTCTCATTGTCTGATAAACTATAAATTCTCACACATAAATATGTACGTTTAATCTGAATTAATTTATATATTGGATAAATCAGTAAATTGTGTTTTGTTGATATATCTGTAAAGTCCCTCCCTTTTAATATTTTTTTTTTTCTTTTGTGATAGGATCTCACTCTATCACCCAGGCTGGAGTGCAGTGACATGATCTGGACTCACTGCAACCTCTGCCTCCAGGACTTAAATGATCTTCCCATCTCAGCCCTCAAGAGTAGCTGGGACTACAGGTATGCACCACCATGCCCGGCTAATTTTGTATTTTTAGTAGACACGGGGTTTCACCATGTTGCACAGGTTTGTCTTGAACTCATTAGCTCAAGGATTACAGGCATGAGCCACCATGCTCAGCTCCTTTTAATCTTTAGATAACTTTCATCTATCATTTGTCTTTCTTTGCATTCTTCTTTATTAAAGAAATTGAGTCATTTCTCCTGTAGAGTTTAGTATATTCTGGATGTCACAGATTGTTTATCTATAAGGTCATTGAATATATGTTTCTGCCTTGTATATTTCTGTAAAATAGTAGTTTGGCCTAAGAGCTTAATTCAATTCAGCCGGATTACTTTTTAGGGAGAGAGGGAGGCATAATACTTCCTAGTTATGTTGTGTGCTTCCATCAGGAGGCACATAATGTCCAGTTGCTTCTTTTTCTGATATCAGGAGCCACTGTGATCATTTTCTAGAATTGTTATTTTTTAGGGCTTTGAAAACGTTGTATTCTAATTTTGTCATCTCTTCTTCATTAATAAGCTGAAATATAACAAAGAATAAATTTTCTTTTATTAACTATTTGGTTACACTGAGGTATAAACAATGAAGGAGAGGCAGAAAAATACTTGATTTTTCTCATTTTTCTTTATCAGTTTAGAACAATAATATGGTACTTTAGTACCCTTCAAAGGTGAAAAGAATGTTAATTTTTAAATATCGTTTTGAAATCAGTTATGATTACTTATTTTATATGTTTCAATTAATTTTAATGATAATATTTATTAATCATTGGTGCAATGTATCATTTGTTTACAATTGTTCATTGTTTTCCCCTTAATGTATCCTTATCTTTTCCTGACAGAAGAAAGAAAGAGAAAATAAATCTCTATCAGAGAAATCTTTACTGCGTCAATTACTTTGGGCTTAAACTTCTACGTGCTTTGGCCAAAAGAATAAGACTGGGATTTACTTTTCCATGTGCCAGTATATTCTGTTAGAGGCAAGAAAAGATTTGCCACCCCAGTTTGTTTTTTTCCTGTTCTCAACCTTAAATGAACAGAATGTACACAGATCCGTTTCTTCATTGCCTGTGTCGATATTCAGTGCCCCTGCCCGCCCCTCCACAGAGTATATATGGCAGTATCTATTCTGATTGATTTGCTGTGACACCATACTATTAAATATGTTTGTTGTCAATGCTGTATCAGTTAAGATACTTTCAGTTTCAAGTACCAGAATACTAAATTATAAATAGGTTTAAAAATAAGGGCATTTATTAAGACACATAACATTTTTCTAAGGTTATTACAAAGTGATAAATTTAGAATTTTGTGCTTCTCAAATTTCTCTGTGAATACTTCCGCTTTCTTATTCTGATCTTCAGTAATAATATCAAAAGGCCAGGATCAAAAATGGTTTTCCTCCAACAAAGGAAAGAAATCTTTAAAGAAATGTTTATCAGACATCTTATATTTTATTACCCACAGCACAGTTACATTTCCACTGCTAAGCCAATCACCACCAAAGGTTTAAGATTAACGAATCACATCGTTTTATATGAACCAGCCTTACTGTTGCTTAGAAAATAATTAATATTGGAGGCCTGTAGCATCAAAGAATGAGTAACAGCAGTTAGGTAGGCCACTAAGATGTTTGTGGTAGGTTATTTACTATTAGGTAGCTTTTTCACTATTGTATACAACTGAAAGCTCAATCTAGATAAGTATACAAGCCTGGTATTCTATTTTAAACATGTACATATAATAATGCATTTAACTATTCCCAATGGATTTCTTGACTTTTGTTATTATAAATAATATTTTATTTATTTATAGTATTTCTTTTTCTTTCCTTTATTTAGAGACAGGTCACAGTATGTTGCCCAGATTGGTCTCAAACTCTTTCCCTCAAGTAATCCTCCTGCCTTGGCCTCCCAAATTACTGGAATTATAGGCATAAACCACCACACCCAGCCCAAATAATATTTTAACAAGTACTTTTTGGTTTTGAACCCCTTGGAGATACACACACACACACACACACACACACACACACACACACATGTTTATCACACAGTTATATGTATGAATTCGTTTATATGTAAAACATACATATCTTCATGTATACATATTTGCTGGATCAACGTTTGAACAGTTAACAGTTTGAAAGATAATGCAAATTTCCTCTACAAAATTTTTCAATGCATACATTCATCAGTAACATATGATGTCACCTTTTTTCCTAATTGTTCTTTAACAACACAATATCATAGTTTTTGTCTTTGTGAATTTAATTGATTAAAAATATGTTTCCTGTTATTTTCTAACTTGTATATCTCTAGGGGCATTTTTAAGCAAAATCTTTTGGTTTGTAAGGAGTTTTATTTTTTAAATTTTGTAGCCAGCTACATTTCATTACTGGAAGATTTGTTACTTTCTTACTTCAAAATAGGATATGTTTAGTTTACTTGAAAGAAATTGTGCAAAGTTTAAATGGGAAATAAATAGATAAAAATAGGTGATATAATTTTGATAAAGATTAAAGTATCTTGTGATTTGCATTATTAAAATTTTCATTAAAAATGAAGATTTTTTTTCTTCAGTATGAGGAGATAACATAAAATAATATGAAGTTCACATACACCAAAAGTAGTATAGTTAAACATTGATGTGCTCTGCATGCCTGCTGAGTTAATAAAAAAAATACTGAAGTATTACATTAATATTGAAGGTAGTAGGTGCACCTAAAATATAATAAAACACATAGATTTAAATATAGGTACACATTACAGTCAGTTTAACTTTAGGAAATCCCCAAGTATAAAATTAAATCAAGAAGCTCCAAAAGAAAAGTCAGTCTGACCAATTTATTCTTTCTTTCTCACCAGCATACAATTATATTCCAGTATATTTTATTATAACAACAAAATCACAACACTTTATTGACCTTTCATCATCTCTCATCTTTTGTGACCTTTCATCATCTCTCATCTTTCAAGATCTTTCCTTCATTTTTCATAAGCTGCCTGATTCGTCTTCTCCTACAGAGAGGCTTTTTGAGTTATAGTCACTTTGGCCTCTACTTTCCTTTCCCTTAACCCTTTAACTATTCCTATGGACCTTCTTTTACTACCACTGCACTGAAAATCTTCCTTAAAACATATTCATCAACATTCATCCTACAAATGCAAAAGACACTCAGTTTATAAACTCCTATGTATAACTTCATAACTCCTGCGAGAAACATTGTTTCGGCTACCTGGCTCAGAAAAAGATAATTTTTTAGTTCTGTGGTCTGTAATTTTCAGTCTCCTTTGTCCTTCCTCCTCTGCCTGAACTCTAAATATTGGAGTTCCTTAGGGATTAATATTGGTACTCTTCTCTAAGAAACATTTTTTCTGGTAATGTCATCCGTTTCCATAGTTTTACATATTATCTATGTGCTGAAGAGTCCCTAACACATTTTTCTAAACTCAGTATCTCCCTTGAGGTTCAAGAATATTATAACCGATCTCTCATTTGATATTGGCATTTGCGTATCAAGAAAGGATGTCAAAATGTATTAGGGCCAAATAAAAAGTCTAGATTTTATCCTCCAAATTGTCCTCTAATTTACACATTTCAGTTTAAAAAACATCACTATCCCAATTGCTCAAGATTCAAAACTAGCTTTCAGGTTTGATTCCGTGATTTTTCTTATTTTCTATACATAATTTTTTTAAAGAAAATCTCTTGTTCCTACATGGAAAATGTACTCTGAATTCCCCTGTGTATCAGCATCCCCAGTCAACAACATCCCACAGCTGAACAACTGTTGCTAAAGGACTACCATCTTCATTTTGTCCCAGAGAATTGCCCTTTAACTATTGGGAACTATTCGATCAAGAGATATCCAGGAGATTGTCCCAGTCATGGTCAATTACCTACTAGTTTGGGGTGTAAAAGTACAGCCCCCTGCCCCATGATAATGCCAATACTGTGATAGAATTCACAGACCAGCATTACTCCTAGGATCACTAAGAGGCTAGACTATCCTTGAAAATGCCTCTTTGCTTAGCTTCCTTCTCTGTCCTAATCTGCTTCACAAACTCCCTTACACTTTTTCCCTAAGGACACTGTCTTAAATCACTTGCATGAGAATCACCATGTCTGGCTCTGTTGCTAAGCAAAATGACTGATACACCAACCTGAACAGTGTGGGAAGATGAAATTCAAAGTAACATGAGAGCACAAAATTGGGAATTGTTGCCTGAATTTTCTTAAAGAGACTATAGATATTTAACTCAGCTCCTTAGTCAGATGAAAGAAATTTTCTGAAATAAACAATACTTTAAAAGTTGCAAGGGCAGTAAGAATATTACATTCGAGAAAAAAAGTAAGTTCAGTAGATCTGGAAACAACATGGTGGGAAATAGGAGGAAATGACAAGAGTGAAAGTGAAGGGAAAGGTTGTGAAGCTCCATTGAGTAGAGGCTTAGAAATTGTTTAAGCTATTATTGACATGATTAAAATTTTAAATTAGAATGTTATCTTGGTTGTTCGTTTCTCCTCTGCTTAGAGAGTTTCCAGAAATATTGACATCCTAATTCAGAAACAACCTTGCCCTGAAACTGCCATTGGCAATATCATTAAAACTCTTGCTTCCAACATTTCTATTTCTTGTTTAATTTGAATTTGTTCATGACATGCTTCATTCTACTCCCATACATACCATAACCTGTCTTCAAGGCAGGAACTTTGCTATTTAATTTAGGTTTGCATTTTTTATTTTGAATATAATATTCTCAGTGTCTTAGGTTTCACACATTGCATACTAAGCAGCAGATAATAAATGCTATGGGTTTTGTATAAATTTTGAACTATTTAAATTATAATACATTGTTAAAATAATATGTTAAAGTAATTCTTATATTACTCCAACACTATATATTTTAAAAGTTAAAAATATTGGAACAAGAAATAAACAGACTTACCTTAATAGTATATTTTTAATTAAATTATACCTGAAACCAAAAAATTTGTATTTTTCTCTTTCTAATCTTTAAAAGGTATGTGTATTTTTTCCCACTGATTTTGTATTATGGGCTCAAAATTTTTGATTTATATTTAACTGGCCTTAATGGGAAGTAAAGGTCCCTAAGACACTTTTCTTGACAGCTGAGAACCTTGTACAGGCTTCCCTTTTGTTCTTCTTCTTTAGGAAGAAGTCAAGAGTTATTCATATCTAGCAGCATTATAATCTTTCTGAGTGATAGATGTCTTTCAACTTAGAAAACAAATAAAAGATGGCCACGTCTAAACTTGCCATACGTTTTTCTAATGGTTCCTTTAATGTGGTTGACTATTTCTAAAGTAATTATTCGAGAAGCATAACTAATGTGGATGTAGGTTACCTTGGATCTTATCTGGCAGCCATTCCTAGCATAAAAGTAAGTGTTTTTCTCGAATTATGAAGGACAAGTAGGTGCATGTGAGTCTAGGTCTCAAAATAATCACTGTGATAATTATTATTTTTGTTATCAATGTGTCATAGCAGTAGAAATATTTGATCAAAACTATTTCAAGAATTAGATTACATAAATAAATAGAAAATATGTAGAGTGGTTTCATATATCCTCTTCACATTAGAAAATATATGAGAAAGTTATGGACAAATTAGACTTACAATTGGTAAAATTCCAAAGAAAAATTGTTATTCTAACTTAGTGTAATTTTCACCTTTTCCTTCCCAAACATTTACCCTTTCTCCTATTCCATTACCTCTACACATATCTCAGGTCTTGCCTTCCAGAGGGAACAATTATCTTCTTGGGAATTAATGTATTTGTTTGCTTCTGGATCTATTGTAACAATGGATTCATGACAAGTTCTAATAGAAAATGCATATCCTACATCATATTGGAAGAGCCAAGGGGCTTTCTTTAGATTAACACATTGATATTGAAGCATAATAGTAATGCAGAATTGTAGAAGATTGTGGGTTTTTCTGTAGAGTAAAAAAGTTTCATACCCTCAATACTTTCAAATAAATACACTTTCAACCTTTCATGTAAATGGCAGGTAAAAGGTTATTAACATTTAATTTTGAAAACTGATTCTTTTTATGACTTATTGCAGGTATCAGACCTTATCACAATAAATCCAATATCAACTATCTGAATTAATGTTACAATAAACATTTACTGTTTATAATTAAATGTATTCTTAAAAGAAAATCAAAGTAATGCTAACAGTTTTAGTATTTACCATAAATATTGCATGTTCAAAATCATAGTTTTTATACATATACATTATGTATAAAATGTATACATAATGTGACTCATGTTTAATTGCAAATTGTGAACGTACTTTTTTTACTATCACTGAAATTCACTTTAGTTTTTACAAATCAAATGTTTAGCCTGACAAAGAGAAATAATGCTTGACAAGAAATGTCACATCGATATGCCATTAAAAGAAACATTATGTAATTCAACCTTGGTGAAGGGCTTTATGCAAAATTCATAGCCTACATTTGAGTCAAGCACTTGTATATTCAT
The DNA here is from genome assembly GCF_049354715.1 of Callithrix jacchus. NCBI lineage: Eukaryota > Metazoa > Chordata > Mammalia > Primates > Cebidae > Callithrix > Callithrix jacchus. Next base: position 164,699,999 of record NC_133504.1, read on the forward strand.
TTATCAGATAAGTACCACCTTGAGCAGTCTATTTTTTACAGCTATGATCTCTGACCTAGTTTTTAAATGATGGCAATAGAAAATGCCTCCCAAATACTTGAAAACATTTTATTCTCAGTGACATTTCATAACCAGTTCACTATTTAACAGTTGCTAAGTAGACGATGAGATAAGGTATATAAGAAATTACAAACAGTAGAATCTAGGGTCAGATTTGCATGAAGCTTAATCAAATTCAATCACAGCAGCACCACCTATTGGTGCTTTTCTTTCAGTATAAACTCTAAATAATATTGCTTGTAATAACTTATATTTTGAATTAAAATCTGAATATTTTCCTTGTACTCAATTCATACATTATTTCTCAAACCAGGTAATGATTGTCAAGTGCATTCATTTTTTATGATAATGTCTACATAAATATTTCTTTTTATATACTGCCTTCAGTTTTATATTCTGGGAGTATTCAGTGTCTATTTCTACTTACTGAATATTGTAAGCATGCACATTTCAATGTATATATCAGTACGGGATTTTTCATTTTCCTAAAATAATGCCATTGGCTCATTACCCTGTGTTTAAGGGACTAAGGAATTTTATTTTAGATCCAGATTTAGAGTTTTCTTATTTTTAAAATTGTATGTTTCTCTCCTGTGTAAAATTACTGTTATCTTTTGGGATCTTACATCTGTCATATGAAGAAATATCCTGATTATAAAAGAAGGAAAGTATAAATGAATATAATTATGTCTGTTAACACAGGGAATACTCCCAGTGACCTTTATTGGCCTGAACATACTTATAATAAAGTGTGAAGCTTGGCCATCTTTCTTAGATGTCCAGATATAATATGGTATAAAATACTATTAAATATTAAAGAAGATAATGTCAACTGTGTAAAAATAGATACGGAGGTTTTTGGACATTTTATTCCATAGGAAGCGAGACTAGATCATCCTCATTCAAAGAAGGAAGTGGAAAACTATAGCCAATAAATTTGAAGTTTTATAAAACTGCAAAATGACCTCTAATTATTATTAGGCTCTAGGGTGGAGGTAGAGTCTCTCAGACTTTTTCACTCAATCTATAAGATACTCAGCAAATTAAGTTTCATTTAGCAATCAGAAGTTGATTTCATTGACTCACACATTTATACTCACATACATTTGAAACTAAAAATTTCTACCTTTTGTTCACATAAATCACCTTAAATAGAAACACTTAATTCTACAGTTAGTAAATAAAAGATCTGTGATGAAATAAGCTCTTAACACTTCTGGATTTCAGCTAAGTGATACTGGGGAACAAGTATGGACAATTGTTTTTGGATCATTTCCTCTTTTGCTAAGAAAAATACCTGTCAACAAAATAGCTATAGAGCTATGCAGTCCTCCTAAAACTGAGAACTGTACATGGAAGTATGTAAAAAATTATTCAAAGTAATAACTAAATATAAAAGGCCTTATTTAGTCTCAAGAGCCCAAAAAGCTTGTAAGGTAATATGTTTTTCAATTCTGCAAATCAAAGTTGCTATATTTGACGAGATTTCTAAATATTTTGTTCATATGTATTTATGAACACATAGGTTTCTGTTCTTTGAAAATCACTCATTATTAAGGTTTGATAACGTTGGATTTTTTTTCAGAAATACAGAAAATAACCCACTGTAATGAACTGAATGGTGAACCCCCATAATTCATATATTGAAGCCCTATAGCCCAATGTGACTATATTTGGAAATTGGGCCTTTAATCATTTAATTAAGGCTAAATGGGCATAAGAGTGGGGCCCTAATCCAGTAGGACCAATATTTTTATAAGAAGAGACACCAGAGTGCTTGCTTTCCCTCTGTGCCACACACAAAGAGGATAGGTCATGTGAGAAAACAGCCAGAAGGCAGCCATCAACAGGTGAGGAGGGGAGTCCTTACCAACATTGATGTCACCTTGATCTTAGACTTCTAGCCTCCAGGATTATGAGAAAATTTTTGTTTGTTTGTATAAGCCTCCAAATCTATGGTATTTTGATATGACAGCACCAGAAAACAAATATGCCCACCATACTCATTCTGTCCCCAGTGTACTATTGTTTCAGAATTTTATTTGTAGAAGACGCAAACACATTTAATTTAACCATCCATTTCTGTTTATTTAAAACTTGGTGTTTGGTCCTGAGGCCCATCTCTTTTATCTATTTTGTAAAACAATTATACCCTTCATCCCATACATGCAAATGCCATTTCCCTTCTCTGGTCATGTGTCTCCAGATATGCATGGGTATGTGTTATGCCATTTGGATGTACTTAGCCCTTGCTGGAGAGCACACTATACCAGAACTTGGTGGCTTCACACAATCCATTTTCATCATTTCAGAGTTTCTTTGAGTCAGGAATCTAAGCACAGCTTAGCTGGGCTCTCTGCTTCACAGTCTTTTTGAAAGTTACAGTGAAGGACTCCAGGTTCTCCAGTATCATTTGGAAGCTTAACTGGGGCAAGTTTGGCTTCTAAGCTTATTAACCTAGTTGTTGGCAAGACTCAGTTCCTTGAATAGTGTTCAACTGAGGTTCAGTTGAGGACGTTAGTTCTTCATTGACTGTTGGCTGGAGCCTGCCTGCAGCTGCTTTGCAGGGGAGCCTATTCTACATAACAGTTTGCTTCATCCAAGTGTATAAGCTGAGAGTGCAATCGAGAAAGTATGTAGGCAAAATGGAACACCCGCTCTTTTATAATTAATCACAGAAGTTACATCTCATCACTTCTGCCATATTTTAAGTACCAGATTCAGCCCACACAAAGAGTGGGGATTACATAAGCATGTGAACACCAGGAGGGCAGAGTTATGGAAAGCTGTAGCAGAAGCTAAAGTTATGTTGTATCACATTAAACATGTGTGTATATTTTCTTGAAAAAATATACACTGTGGTTTGGGCATATGCAGTTTTAATGTTGTTTTAGAGAGAGAGAGAGAGAGAGAGAGAGAGAGAGAGAGAGAGAGATAGATAGATACGTCGTTATATGTAAGTTTCTACTTTAATGTGTGCATTTATATAGCTCCCCATTGCATTCCTATATCTATATGTATACTTCCCCAATATATATCTCTCTCATTCTGTTTATCTCTGGGCATCTTGGCCTCTATACCTATCTCTGTCTTTGTCTCATGCTCTCTACACATACATACATACAATTGTATCTGTTTTTATCTATCTGTCTCTATCATGTGTGTATACATCCTTGACCTGTGTATACTCATGTTTGTGGATATGTATTTTGGAATTGTATTATAGATACACTGTGGTGTTCTCAACTTTTTTACTTCAATACACATTTTTATGATCGATCCATGTTGCTGTATATATCCATTAATGTTTCATTTTTGCCTATTATACATTACTGTAGTTACTACACTGCAGTGCATTTATTAAAAAGAGCAATTAATTGCACATAATAGTATTCAGTAAATATGTATTCGTTGATAAGTGCAATCATTATATTTTATTTTTATACTTACTTGTTGCTGGATATGTAAGTTGCTCCGAATTCCTGTACCAGAATTTTTAAAATCCAAATACATTTATGATTTGAAATTAAATTTCCGTATTAATTCTGATGACTACTCACACTGTATTTTGAAAGCCGGCCCATTTTTTGAGGAACAGTCTGGAATGTCCCTATTTTTACGGAAAGTCCTGCCTGTGTAGCCTGCCACCATCTCGTTAAAACACATCAGTGCATGCACACGTATGTTCATGCATACCTTAATTCATTCTTTCTTTCACGTTTAGTTATCACATTGCCTGCTGAATTGACTTTCTAATCACACATCCAGTCAAATCCAGATAAACTTCCAGAGATGCAATTTGTTCATTTTTCTTTCACAAAGTGGACAACTGGGCCAGCAATTGAAAGATAAGTCAGTTTAAAGAAATAGAAAATCATTAACTAAAAGATATTTCTAAACCATCTCAAAATCATGAGAATTAGGTGGGTTAAAGATTGGCACATTTCAAACCATAATTTACAACAAAAATTAAAAGTAGAATATCTCTACCTGGGTCATTGGAGAACATTTTCCCAAGTTTGAACCTCACTTTAATCAGACAAATTGACATCTTTTGATAAATTTTTTTCTTCTCTTTAGTTTTTGGGAAAAAGTCATGTTAGGTAAAAGATAATGTCTTTAATGGAATCTTTCATTCAAGAGTGACATTAAAGAGTTCCACCCTGCTTTCTAATTCATTCCCTAGGACTTATAAAATTGAATATTTCTTAAAAAAAAAAAAAGCCAAGAATGGTGGTTTACATCTGTAATCCCAGCACTTTAGGAGGCCGAGGTGGGAGGATTACTTAAGGTCAGGGGTTTTAGATGAGCCTAGCCAACATGGTGCAACCCCCTCTCTGCTAAAATTACAAAAAATTAGCCAGGCATGGTGATGCATGTCTGTAGTTCCAGCTACTTGGGAGGCTGAGGCAGGAGAATTGCTTGAACCCAAAGGCAGAGGTTGCAGTGACCTGAGATCATGCTACTGCACTCCATTCTGGAAGACAGAATAAGACTCTGTCTCAAAAAATAAAAATAAAATTGAAATTAAAAATTAATAACAAGAAAAGTAAAAATAAATCAGTCATACTATTTTTTAGCTGAACAACTTCTCATAAAATAATATTTTCTACCATGATATGTTAATCTAAATTATACAGTTTGTTTGACTCACAGAAACTAAGTCAGAGAGAGACCAATATCCCACCGTACTGACAAAAAATTAAGTACGTTTCCATATTCACTTTAAATTGGCACAGATCTTGGCTGTTTCATGTACCTAGTGTAAACCTAAGTTAGTTATGAACATTTATAAAATTCCCAAAAATAACAGGAGTACTTTTAATTAGTGAGTTCTGAGAATGAAACACTATTTGCCTTAAAAGAAAAAAATACAGGTCTGGTGTGGTGGCTCATGCCTGTAAACCCAGTACTTTGGGAGGCCCAGGCGGGCAAGCAACTCAGGTCAGGAGTTCAAGACCAGCCTGACCAATATGGTGAAACCCCATCTCTACTAAAAATGCAAAAATTGGCTGGGTGTGATAGCAGACACCCATAATCCCAACTACATGAGAGGCCGAGGCAGGAGAATCACTTGAACCCTGGAGACGGAGGTTGCAGTGAGCTGAAATCATGCCATTGCACTCCAGCTTGGGGATCAGAGCAAGGCTTCATCTAAAAATAAATAAATAATAAATGAAAAAGAAAAGAAAACACAGATCTAATGTTAGAAAGAACCCCATTTCTGTGTCTTATGTCTATTGAATGGATTTTTCTTTCCTAAATAAGGTGCTTTCTGATGTTCAATGTTTCTTAATATTAAAGAGTCATGTTGAACTTTATTTGAAACAAAGTCAATTTTTCCAAGTGTTTAATCTTTGAGTAACTGACAGTCTTTTTTTCAAGTGAGTAAATATGTCTCAACGATTTTTGCTCTTAAAATTCAAATTCAAATCATTTTTGTATGAACACATTTTACCAAGCACCCTATATAATAAGCATGAACTCTCAATTCCCTGTAATTTTGAGGCAATTTTCATATGTTACACCACTATTATGTTCTTGTAGGCTAATTGGTAATTATACGTAAATTGGGGTGCTTAGAACTGTTACTTACTATTGAGAAAAAATTATCCGTAATTTTCCTCAATAATCTTTTTTCTACTTAGATATTTTATAATTCATTTAAATCATGTGCAAGACCAATTTGGCCCTTTTAATATCATGCTTAGGACACAATAGGTTAAATTCTTCATCATATAACATTAAGTGAATATAATGAATGGTTTCCAGTCTGGAAATGACTCTTCCCTCCTCTCAATCCCTAGATCTAAGTCAGAAAAATAATGTTAAATGTGTCTGACCAAAAGACACACCAGAACATAAAATCCTTGTGCTATTCATTGGCTTATATTAAATGTAAGAACTGGTTGCAGCAAATGTTCTGTAGCCAAAGACTGCTAGGAATAAACCCATAATTGAATAATTTATTTGTTGTATTATTTGTTTCATATATAAGAAAAAAGTTTCATACCATGAGAAACTGTGAAGCTTCACCAAGAAGACATAAAATGGAATTAATATACTGTGGCCTGTATTAGATGATCTGGGGGGCAATGTAAGAAACTGTATTTCCCATCTTTGCTTTGAATTCAATGTTGTTGGGAAGCAGGCTTAATTCTGTAATAAAGTAACTTAACAAATCCTATCTAGAAAGAAGAAAAGCTAGGTCAATCTAAAGATATAATTGAGAAAGAAGCAAGAGTCATTCAGTCGTCAAGATAAAGAAATCCTTGGACATTTCTGTGGCTTGGACAATTATGTGATATTGTCCATATTCTCACATGATTATGGAGAGTTCTTGTTTCTGTCCTGATCTAACATGATTACAGAGTGACCTCATCTGATGTTGATGTTCTGTGAAATTGTGTTCAACAGGTGGAAATCAAGGCCCCACTGAGTGCTAAACCATTTTATAACATCACCATGGTCTAGCTGCTAGTTCTAGGTCAGCTCCTGGATTTCAGTGTTTCTTCTCTTTCTTAGTCGTTATAACCTCTTATAGCGTATGGCCAACCACCTATACTAAAAGATGGAGAAAAAATGAAGAGAAAGCACTCATTTTGTGAACCAATGTCCCCTTAACTCATTCTTTACTGGCCATCTTTACTGGCTTTCCGTCTGTCTACAATGCCCAGAAACTTGCTACCTCTGGATTTTTTAATTCTCTTCATAATCATTAAAATTTATAATTATAGCTATTATTAATGCTTTTGTTCAAAAATCTTAAAAATAGCTGTCTTCATCATGCAATTGAGATAGCCCTAACTCTTGATTCTTCATTGTTCTTGCTTGGTAATAATATTATTTTTATGGGCAAATTAAAACTGTGTACATTTGTGATGTAAAGTGTGAATTTTTGATATATGTATAAGATATGGAATGACTATATTAAGCTAATTAACATATTCATCACCTCATTCTGCATCATTTTTAATGGTGATACATTTGAAATTTACCCTAAGTTATTTGAAATATACATTGCATTATTATTGACTATAGTTTCACTGCTATGCAACAGACATCAAAACCTATTACTCTTCTACATTGCAAACTTTTTATACTTTGTCCCACAATTCTCCAGCCCCTACTTCCCCACCTCCAAACCTCTGGTAACCATCATTTTACTCTCCACTTCTCTGAGTTCAACGTTTTCAGATTCTACATAAAAGTGAGATCATGCAATATCTGTCTTTATGTGCCTGCCTTATTTTAATTAGCGTAATGTCTTCCAGATTCATCCACGTTGCTGCATATGACAGGATTTTCAGCAATGTTAAGGTTAAATGGTATTTTATTATGAATGTATATCATATTTTTGTTATCTATTCATCCATCAATGGACACTTAGGATAAATCCGCATCTTGGCCATTGTGAATAATGCTGCAATTAACATGAGAGTGTAGATATCCCTTCAACTCTCTTTCCTTTTTCATTACATCTATTAATCTCTTAAAAACATGTCTTGCTTAGTTTTTATTTACTTGCTGTCTGAGCAGATCTCCCTCAAAAAATGATAAGTTCCATGAATTTATAAATCATCTTGATTGCATTCACTATTTTCCTCTGATATATTCTAGACACTCATTAAATACTGGATGAATAAATAAATATAGAAAGTGGATTTAATTATTATGTCCTTTGTTCACTGAAGTTCTCAATATTATTTGCACTTCTGAAGAAGAAAATATCTTAAATTTGGAAGATATCATTTTTTATCAAAATAAATGTAAAAATGGGACCATTGTAATTAGTGTCTTCTAAAACACCTTATATTTCCTGGGAAGTGATGTTCAAATAATATATAAGGGAATTCCAATAATCCCGGCAGCAGACCTTCCAGGCCAAAAGGGAATGAGAGGATATCATCAGAGTGCTAAAGAAAAAAAAAAAATACTGCCAATGAAGAATATAGTACCCAACTAAGTATCTCTTAGAAAGGAAAGAAAGACTTTTATAGATAAACATAAGCTGAAAGAATTCATCATTACCAGATCGGCCTTACAAGAAATGCTGAAGGGATTTCCTCAAACTGGAAGAAAAAGATGCTAACATGTAAAAAGAAAACATCTGAAGTACAAAACTCACTGATAAAAAATAATTACATGAAAAAATGATACTTGTTTTAATACTCTAATACTGCAATCATGGTGTATAAACTACTTATATCTACAGTAGAAAGATCCAAACACAAAAGTATTAAGATTAAAAACTACATGAATTTTGTTAAAGGATAGGCAATGTAAAATGTGACATTAAAAATTCAAGAGGTGAGGGTCAGAGAATTAATGTGTAAGGATTTATTTGTTTCTTCTCCTTGTGATAAATATTAGTTGCTATCAGTTTAAAATAACATGTTAAAACTGTAAGATGTTTTTGTAAGCATCAGGGTACCCACAAATTAAAATGTGGAGTAGATACACTTGTAACAAAAAGTAAGAAATTAAAACATTCTACTAAAGAAAACCACTTATCCACAAAGAAGACAGTGGGAGTGGAGAAATGAAAGATAAATATCTATAAAACAATTAGAACGCGGGTAAAAACATTACAGAAATAAATTTTTACCTATCAATATTTGCCCTGAATATAAATGGATTAAGTTATCCAATTAAAAAATATACAGTAGCTGAATGGATTAAAATAAACAAGACCTAACTATATTCTGTCTATGAGAAACTCACTTCACCTGCAAAATTACACATAAACTAAAAGCCACAAAATAAAAAAGTTATTTTATGCAAATGGAAAAATCCAAAAAAAGAGTAAGAGTATAATGCATACATACATATATAAATGTGCATATATAGGTACATATACCTTTCCATGTATATACATGTATACATAGATATAACTATGGATATAACTATGTATACATATAAGTATACATACCTATCTATAAATATATTGGTATGTATACTTATATGTTTACATAGTTATATACACCTATACATCTATATGTATATACCTATGTATACATATGTGTGTGTGTGTGTGTGTGTGTGTGTGTATTATATTCCTACTCTTTTTATTTTAAGGTAAAAAATGTTAAAAGGGACACAGAAGTATATATACAAAATTCAAAAAATATATATATAAAACTTAAAACAGATATTAACTTAAAAATTATTAAAAGAGACATAGAAGGCTATTATATAATGACAAAGTTGTCAAAATAGCAAGAGGATAAAATAATTATAAAGATAAATGTACCCAACATCAGAGCAGCTAAATATATAAAGTAAATATTGATAGATCTAAAGAAATAGATAAAATACAATTCAAAGATAGTAGGGGAACTGTAGTACTCCCCTTTTATCAATGAACAAATCATTCAGACAGAAGATGAAAAACAAAACACTAGAGTTAAACTGCACTCTAGACCAAATGGACCTAACAGACATTTACAGAATATTCAATTCAATGTCTGTGGAATACATATTCTTTTTGACAACATATGAAATATTACCCAGGATAAACTGCATATTAGGCCGCAAAACAAGTCTTTAAAAAATTTAATTGAAATTTATCTGATCAAAATGAGATAAACATAGAAATCAATTACAAAAGGAAGGTTGGGAATTGAACAAACACGTGAAAATTAAAGTGCTTCTGAACAATCAATGGATTGATCAAGAAAATAACAAATCAAAAAATTTATTGAGAAAAGTGTAAGCAGAAACACAACATACCAAAATCTAAGATATGCAGCAAAAGTCACTAAAAAAAAGCTTATAGCAATAAATGATAAAGTAAATGATAAACTGAATGATAAAGCATTTACTTTAACTAAAAGTAAATGAAGCTAAAATACTTAATATCAACACAACAAAAATCAATATAGCATTCCTACACGCTGGTTGCAAACTCTCTAAAAAAGAAATCAGAAAGCAATTCCATTCTCAATAGCTAACAACAAAAAAAAAAAAAAAAAAAAAAAAAAAAAAAACCTTAGAAATAATTTTAACCAAGAAGGGGTAAATATCCCCAAAATAAAAATTGCAAAACATCAATGAAAAAAGTTGAAGAGGACACAAAAAGTGAAAACATATTTCATGTTCAAGGATTTGAAGAATTAACATTGTTAAAATGTCCACGCTTCTCAATACAATCTCAATACAATGTATAGATTCAATGTACTCTCTATCAAAATACCAGTAACATTCTTCATAGAAGTTTTTTTTTTCCTATAATTGTAAAGTTTTGATAGAACTATACACATGATGCCAAATAGCCAAAGTACTGTTGAGCAAAAAGAACAAAGTTGAAGGCATCACACTACTTAACTTCAAAATATAACACAAAGCAGTATAATCCAATAATCAGAACAACCTCGTGCTGGTATAAAAACTGATACATACTTCAGTGGAAAGAATAGAGAATCCAGAAATAAATCCACAGATTTATAGTCAACTGATCTTTGGCAAATGCACCAAGAACACACATTGGGGAAAGGGTAATCTGTTCAATAAATGGTGCTGGGATAACTAGATCTCTATACACAGAAGAATGAAACCGGACTCTGATCTTTCACCATATGCAAAACTCAACTCAAAATGAATGAAAGACTTAAATGTAAGATGCGAAACCATAAAACTGCCGAGAAATGCTTCATGGCAGTGGTCTGGGCAATATTTTTTGAAAAAAGAGCTCAAAAAACAAATGCAACAAAAGAAAAAGAAAGTAGACAAATGGGATCTCATCAAACTAACACTTCTGCAGTGCAAAGAAAATAATCAAAAGTGAAGAGACACCCTGCCAAATAAAAAAATTACTTTGCCAATTATGCTTCTGACACCTGGTTAATATCCAGGTTAGCTAGAAACCCAAATAACTCAATAGCAAAAGCAACACAATTCAATTTAAAAATGGACAAAAGGTCTGAATATATATTGAGATTATTTGAAGAAGATATACAAATGACCAACCATAATATGAAAAAAAAAAAAACATGCTCATCACTAATCGTCAGAGACAGGCAAATCAAAACCTCATTGAGATATCATCTGACCATAGCTAAAATGGCTATTCTCAAAAATAGAAAATGCTGGTAAGGATGTGAAAAAGGAAGAAAATTATTCATTATTGATGGGAATTGGAAAGCATTATAGAAGTTCCTCAAAATGATTAAAAATAGGAGTGTCATACAATACAGCAATGCCACCACTGGGTACATATACAAATAAATGGAATCAGTATGTCAAAGAGATACTTTCATATCTGTGTTAACTGCAGCACTATTTCATATTCAAAATATGAAATCAACCCAAGCACCAATCTACAAATAAGTAAGGAGAAAATGTGGTACATTACACAATGGAATATTTTTCAGCCATAAAAAAAATGAAATCTTGTCATTTGCAGCAACATGGATGAGTCTGGAGGCCATTGTTAAGTAGAATACGCCAGACACTGAAAGACAAATACTACATGAGCTCACTCATATGTGGGATCTGAATGATCCATCTTAAAGGAGTAGAGAGTTGTTAATAGACACTAGATAAACCTAAGGGAGAAGAAAAAAGGGGAGAGGTTATTTGAGGTGACAAAGCTACAGTCTGGTAAGAGAACTAAGCTCTATTGTTCCAATATACATTATGGTGACTATATTTAACAGTACATTTCAAAATAACTAGAAGAGAGAGTTCTGAAAGTTTTTTTTTTTTTTTTTGAGACAGAGTTTTGCTCTTGTTACCCAGGCTGGAGTGCAATGGCGCGATCTTGGCTCACAGCAACCTCCGCCTCCTGGGTTCAGGCAATTCTCCTGCCTCAGCCTCCCGAGTAGCTGGGACTACAGGCTTGCGCCACCATGCCCAGATAATTTTTGTATTTTTAGTAGAGACGGAATTTCACCATGTCGACCAGGATGGTCTCGATCTCTTGACCCTGTGATCCACCGGCCTCGGCCTCCCAAAGTGAAAGTTTTCTCCACAGAGAAATGGTAAATATCTGAGATGATGGGTATGCTAATTATCCTAATTTGATTACTACACATTGCAAACATGTATGAAAATATCACTTTGTACCCCACACATATGTACAATTATTATATGTTAATTAAAAACATATGGAAACAAAAGAAACCTCAGGCTGTTTCTACAGGAGCAACCTGTCACATGGAAAAATGGCAAAACAAACGTTAAGATTTCTTTGATTATTTAGCCGGAGATTGGCCATTGCCATGGTATTGTAAATTAAGTATAGCCATATGGTTGGCATATTTTATTTAAGCCCTAGCATTAAGATCTAATCTCATGCATGCTCTGCAGTTCCCTTGAAGATCATGTTGCAATAGAGTCCCGTTGAGGGCTGATTCTTCACGGCCCTTCTGCATAATCTATATCAGGTTTCATTTTGAACTATTTTCTCAATATTATGTATATAACAAGCAGCTTTGAAAGATACAAATTGGATCTTTCTCCAGGGCAGAGGGCAGAATTGGTTCCTGCTCAGGATGATAAAGTTCATGTCTTCCTCTGGGGTAATGGTTGGAAAGGTTTGCTAGCAGCTGTTTTAAAAGATTTGCAGTTCTTAAACTCAGCATTCCTTGCATTTATACACATGTACAAAACCACCTTATATGTAGCATCTACTTGTGTCTGCCTTCACATCACTTCATTGGGACTTGGGGAGATTGCAGGGTAACTCAGTGCGAACATGCAGCTGATGCACTTGGCTGTGCCATGAATAATAAAGCTCTCCTTTGTCTCAAACAGGACATTTGTGTCTTCTGCCACTATTTAAGCAGAGTTTCATAAATACTCTGCTTGATAGCTTTCAAGCAGAGTAAAGTTTCAGACCCTCCACAATTCTCAATAGTCATTCTCGTGTGCCTATGGAGAAATGACTATAGTCATTTCTCAACGTTTGTCATATGATAGAGAAAAACTATACTAAATGCATAGTCAGAGGTATGTGTATTAGCTCTGCCTTGGGCACGCTGCCTTCTGCGTATGGATATCTTTTTATATCTGTAAAATGAGCAAAGTATGTTCACTCATATTGCTTCATCATACATAAGATCAGTTGATAATCCACACAATTTCACACAATTTTAGCTATAACTCCATCCTTTTTTCCCATTCCAGTAGATAGATGTAATTGAGAAAATATATTAGTGAAAATATTGATTTACATTAGTACAATTTAAAGAAAAATAGATTAATCAACAGCCAACTATTTCTAAGTACAGATGACTTATAACTGACCTTACAACTATTTATAACGTGTGGCAATAGTTTTCTTGAAATTATGTGGATGTAACAATTTCCAAAGTTTATTCCAAGACTGTAATTCCTCCAAGTACTAGCTTGGAGTAGAAATGCAATAATTTATTTCCATGTTATCCAGACAAATACATTTCTCCTCATACTTGGTAGCAGAAAGTGACTTCATCACTGGGGCAGATATGGTTTATATTTTAGCTCATATCAAACATCTTATATAAGTCATCACATTTTTTCCTATAAGATATATGTGAAAGAGTCACATAACTATCCTGATTAATATCCTATGCCTTTCTATAAATTCACATTTCTAAAAGAGAGTGCAACTGTGTTCCCCCACTGAGTAAACTCAATAGTTATTCATGAAATCCAGAGCTCCTTTTCTGTGACTATGGGACTAAAGATTCAATTGTTATATTGGCCTTTAGATGAGTGATCATGTTAAAATCCAGCAGGCAGTACATGAAGAAGTTGAGCAGCACATGAAGAAGTCAGCTAAGCATTTTTTTGAAATAATAGAGTTATAGGAGGAAAAAAGTTACCAAAACCTGAGGTTTTAAAAAAACAAAAACAAAAAACAGCATTGTCTCTAGGCCTGGCATGGTGGCTCATGCCTGTAATCTCAGCAATTTGTGAGGCCAAAGTGGGTGGATGATTTGAGTCCAGGAGTTTGGGACCAGCCTATGTAAAATGAAGAAATCCCTCCTGTCTCTACTAAAAATACAAAAATTAACTAGGCATGGTAGCACATGCCTGCAGTCTCAGCTACTCAAGAGGCAGAAGAATTGCTTGAGCATGGGAAGTGGAAGTTGCAGTGAGTTGAGATCACATCATTATACTCCAGTCTGGGAGACAGAGACTCCACTCATTCTTAAAGAAAGAAAGAAAGAAATGCTGTCTCTACATGTCTACATGATAACTGATTCTTTAAGAAGTGACTATATCTTTTAAAAAATGATTAGCATGGCAATCCATTTACAGAATGTATGTCAAATTACGAAGAATATGAGTTTTGCTTATTTTACAATAACTTGTACAGCTATACTCTCTAGCCAGCATAATAATAAAATGTTTGTGAAAATATCACATTTGTGGTATATTCAATGACATAGTAAAATAGAATGTTTTCTCTCAGTATCACAGATCAGACATGCAAATGAAACTTGTAGTGACCTAAAATATATAGCAGAACACAGCAATACCCTCTTTGAAAATAAATATAATCACATTTTATTGTAATCATATTTTATCATAAAAGATTTCTCATACATCAAATGTTTCTCAATAGGATTATATATTACTGAAATTAGAGCCAAGTTTTAACTGTGTGTGTGCAGAGCTACAGAAAATAAAAGCGCTATTACAATCCTTAAATTGAAAAACAAATAAAATAATTTTTATCTGTATAAAACTTTTCGATATCACTATGGGTTAACTATCTTGCTATGTGTATTCTAGGAGCAGAAGATTCATGGGGTTGGTTTGATTACACACCAGAAGATAGTGAAGATATTCAGAAGCTGAACCTGTTGCTTCTGTTTTCGTCCTCAGGAGCACACACTGGGTCCTGCATAATCGTAGCAGGTGAAAGCACGACCTTTCCTTTATTTTCTGAGACTCTTTTCTTAAGTTATTAGCTGTTACTCACTTCCTGAACAGCTCTTTGAGAATTTTTTTTCCCTTTTTCTTTTTCTTTTCTGAGACGGAGTCACTCTCTGTGGCCAGACTGCAGTGCAGTGGCACAATCTTGGCTCACTGCAACTCCCGCCTCCCGGGTTCAAGCGATTCTCCTACCTTACCCTCCTGAGTAGCTGGGATTACAGGTGCGTGTCACCATGCCCTGCTAAGTTTTGTATTTTTAGTAAAGTCAGGGTTTCACCATGTTGGCCGGGATAATCTCCATTGTTTGACCTCATGATCCGCCTACCTTGGTTTCCCAAAGTGCTGAAATTATAGACGTGAGCCACCTCACCCAGCCCACCTTTATTAGATTTTTGATACTAACAGTATTTTTTAAAAATACTCATGGTGAGAGTTAGAGGTAAGAAGTGGTTTAGTGAGTTTTCTTCCAGGTATGAAGTAGTTCTGTTTGTGTATCTTTCTGCTCTTCTATGAAGGTAGTGTCCATTGGTGACACCAGCAAACCAATCACATTGGCTTGGCTCTCAGCTGCCCTCCCTTCTACAAAAAATATCAACTCACTCGATGTTTTCATATTCATTTCAACTAAAATGAAGATTATTTGTCATCATCTTTATCATCATTCTTTTTTCAGTTATTTTTATATCCATTTCTATATGGATTAATAAAATTTAAAATCATTAAATCTCGGAAAGTTTCTAACCCTGTAGTTCGATAATATGCATACTAACGTCTAGCATAAACAGCAACAACAACAAAAAATGTAACTGATGTTTGAATAGAGTGTTGAAGCACTATCTTAGTCCATGCAGGCTGCTTGCTGTATCCAAGGTGCCAGCAGATTCCATGCCTGGTGAGGTTCACTTTCCTGCTTCACAGATGCTGTGTTGTTGCTGTGCCTTCATATGGTGAAAGGTGCAAGCAAGTAGATCTTTCTAACTTGTATCTTGTTTATAAGGGCACAAAACCTATTCATTAGAGTTCCACTTTAAGGACGCTATCCTCTACAAAAGGCTCTACCTCTTAATACCACCAGCTTTAGAGTTAGGTTTGCAGCATTTGAATTTTGGAGAGCAGGGTAAGGACAGACACATTCACATGATAGCAAGCACTGTTTGATGACAAAGAGGCAAAATAATCTTTCATGACTGCATTTTGTATTTCTAATCAGCAATTTACCAGTCATGAGATAGGCATACAAATTTTAGCAGTATTGCTTTAAGTTTTCTAAAAGATGTCCAGCTATTGTAGACCCTATGAACATACAAGCATCTTTCCAATACTTGGCAGCTTTTCTGAGTTTGGGTTTGAGTCTGACATCCCTCCCTGGTGTGCTAGATGCTCTGATGGTCCCCGTATTAAGTACAATTCTTTGTATCATTCATATGCTTGCTTATATCTCAGGCCAGGTTTTCTAGGATCCTTTTCTTCTATTGGTTTCAGAAGGAAATGTTAGCTAGCATGAGTAGACCACAGGTTTGTGAGTGCTCTCGAACAGTGTTTAATAGCAACCCGGATCTCTTAGCAGGCACTCAAGTTTTCTCACAAATATGAGTTGAACTACTGCTCGGAACATGTTTTCTTTTGTTTGTTGATTATACTGTTTTCCTCTTGTTTGGATGATGAATTAAGCTGGCAAAAGACAGACATTTCAGGAATGGTCTTGTCTTCAGTTTTATACTGTAATTTCCTGTCTAAAGCAACAATTTTTCTTCCATTTTCATTTTATCATCCAGCTATGATGACACAGGGGTCCTGATTGAGTATTCCCTTTTCTCCAATCAAATGCATTTTAATATCTTATCAGTTAAGGCTCTATGTGTTTTCCAAAGTGACATAGATAACTCATATAATATTTCTGCACTATCTTTTGCCAAGAAACAAATATAGTTACAAGGTTATGAATAATAAAACAATATTTTAAAAAATGAAGAAATAATGAACAAAGATGAAACACTGGGAACCCATGAATGGGAAAGAAAATGGTGCCAACTGGAGGTTCTCTACAAATTATGTTTTATAAGGTGTTATACACAGAGATAGGCCAAGGTTTGTCTCTGAAGTTTTTCTAGCAGTCACTAGGTGGGAGAAAACACAGTGAATGACAGATTTTACGAAATCCATGAGGTAAAGTGAAAACTCATAGAAAGCTTAATTGTTTCTGTTCCAAGAAAATGCAGAAATGTTTCTTAAGTGTTCTCACAGGTAATTTTAATACATATATATAATGTAACACATGCAAATATACTTTTAATTTAGTCCAGTCTTAAAACATAAGGGAAGCTCAAAAGGCCCAAGGTCAGCTTTTATTTCTACCACTTCGTGCAGAAAGTAGTATTCTGAAGGTAACGGTTATATACCTAATAATTTCAGACCAGAGAAAGAGGGTGAATTAAGTCGGTATTTATGGGTAAAAAGAAGGTTTGTGACTGTCTCCTTGAAACTTCATAGTCATTTCCCATGTGTAGAGGTTTTAAATGTATTTGATTGTCATTCTTTTATAATCTGCACTTACGGCGACAAATTTGTCCCAGTTTTCTGAGGACCTAGTAGGAGTTGTCAGATCAATGCCTTCTGAAGAAGGTGAGTGAGTTCTTACTCTCTTAGAAATGGATTTGTTCCTGTGAGAGTAGGTTGTTAAAATAAGCCTGACTTTTCTGTAGTCCTTGTCTTGCTTCCTCTTCTGCAATGTAATCTCTGCACATACCCACTCTCTTTCCACTTTCTGCTATGAGTGGAAGAAGCATGAGGCCCTCATCAAATGCATCTGCCCAATCTCGAACTTTTCATCCACCAGAATCATTAAATAATAATCCTCTCTTCTTTATGTCACTAAGTGTCAGATATTCTGTTATAGCAACAAAAAATGGAATAAGAAAATACATTAAGAGGATGTCATATTAAGTTTTCTTACCAGAAACCAAACAAATAACACCCATACAAAAAAGCGTAAGACAATTTTTGGAGGTGATGGTTATGTTCAGCTGCTGGATCATGATGATGGGTATCACTAGTGAATGTGATTATGTTGATGCTATAAAAATGTCAACACTGAATATATGCAATGTGTTTATGTATACATCATACCTCAAATTTAAAAAAGAAAATTAAAAAATAAATAGAAAAAGTGCTTATTTTTAGAAATGAAGATACAATGTCTTGGAAACATTTGAGATGAGAGAATTCATTTGAACAATAGCAATGTCTTTTTGTTTTATTTTTCAAACAGGAAAACCACTCAAAAATGTTGAAATTTTCTATATTCCCTATATTACACAACCAAATAAAAACACAATGACTGATTCTTATGGCCTCATAAGCCAGGTAATTTAACATAAATATAAATATAAAAGAGAAATACAAATCAAAGGCATGGTGACAGGGTGACTATAGTAAAACATATAGACAATGAAAGATATCAAAAATATGTGGAGAAAACTGGAATTCTCATACATTGCTAGTGGGAAAGTAAAATTGTGAAACAAGTTTGAAAGACATGCTGTGATTTTTCAAAAGCTAAGTACAGAATTCCTAATTATGTACCCAAGAGAAGTGAAAACATATGTCCACACAAAACCTTGTACATGAATGATTACAGTGATATTATTCATAATAGCCCAAAGTGGAAACAGTTAAATGTTTCTCACATGGTAAATAAAAAAATAGAATGTGGTATATCCAGTAATGAAATATTAATTCAGCAATGACTAGGAACAAAATATTGATACCTTCTAAAACATGTAAACATTACTATAAATGAAAGAAATCAGTCCCAAAAGACCGCATTTTGTTTGATTCTCGTTATATTAAATTTCCAGAATGGACACATCTAGAGAGACAAGAAGCAAATTACTGATTGCTAAGGATTGTGGGTAGAGAGAATAGAAAGTTATTGCTAATGGGTATCTAATTTCTTTTTAGGTTGATGAAAATAACCTAAAATTGATTATGGAGATGGTCACATGTCTCTTCCTACGTCATGAGATACATACGTTAAAGGATGGATTACAATATGTTATTTATATTTCAATAAAGCCCTAAATAAATAAATTTTGTTTTGCAATTGGCTAAGGAGGTTAAATTTGCTAGAAATGAGTGACTCATCAATAACATAATTGAAAGATTAAGATTACTTTCATCTTTCTGGTAAGTACATCAATAAAGGGATAACCCTCAAAGACAGGAAATATAGGAGGAAGAGTGAAACTAAAATATTGGGTGTGATTTTTCAAGGTCTTCAGTAATCACCAATGTCCTACAGTAATTCTCTTTGCATAAGCCTTTCTTATTTTCTTCTGGCCAATGTTTTGCTTTCATTTCAAATGTATAAGCCTTAGTACACCTATATGAAAATATAACTATTTAATATTATATTTGTATTATTTGTAGAATTAGTCACAAGCTGCACCATTGTCCTTTAGAATGTGTTTGATAAGCAGAATGTTGAAAATATCATATTTTAAAAATAGACCACAGTCAAATCTTTTAGCAATTTAATGCATGATTTCTGATAGACACAACAGTGAAATATGTCATTCAACCTTTAAAAAGCTGAAACTGAAAGTTTAATGAAGACATAGTTAGACATATTTCTTTACAAGTGCCCTGACATTATAGCCCTTCTGTTTCAACATTTAATTCAGTGTTGCTGCCTGAAATCTTGCTAAAATCACCTTCAATTGTTTGCCCTCTTCCTCCCCTTCAGATGAATATAGCAACAGCAGTTATGAGCTTTCTCTTGAGATTTCTCATGAAAAGGATCTAGAGATGAAAAAGACTCTTGTTGTTTCATAATTCCTTTTTTTTTCTTTTTTTAGGAAAGTTTTATAAATTTTAAGGTAAAAGTTTCCATGTATTTCTGAGATAGACCAATGAAACTGATCATTTTTCCTTCCCCTTGGTGGCTCAGTCTTTTCCAATGACATATGGAAGGTGAGTTAAATTGTCTTTAAAGACATTTGACTTCAATATATCAGGCTTTACTTCAAAGAAAGGTATTATGTTAACTGAAGGAAAGTTCTAGGGAGAAGAAAAATAATGGAGGCACTAGATAATTTTTAAATATAATTTCACAAATTAAAAAGGTTATTCAGACATTAGTGGATAATTAACTTAGAATGTACCACTTACACAGAATAATTTTCTTCTCACAAGCCACCCAAGTGCTGTTAGGGGTATATGCAGTAAGCAGAATAGGTACAAGAAAGCAGCTGAATACAAATGAGAAGATAACGTATTCGTTTTAAGGAAATGATATATATAATAATTTTGAAGAATTCAGGAAATAGTGATAATATTTAAGCAGCAGGGTTGTTCATTCTAAGACAATAGGACTGTATGGGGTAAGAAAGCAAAGTATAAAGAGTTTAGATATTATCCTGTGAGCTAGAGAAGGCCGGGAATTTTTTTTTCTTAGTAGGGTAGGGACTTGATCAGATTACGTTTTCAGGAGAATAATGGAGACAAAACCATTTGAGATATATGACTATTCTGAAGATTCCATATTACCTGTAGATGTATTTGGGCATTCATAATATGACATTATTTTAAAACCACATTATATTATGTGTATTTATTGTATTGCCAAAAGCATATCTTAGATTAATCTTTATAGAAGCTTCATCATATTGAAAACATCAGCCTAAATGTAATTGATCACATATTCTCTCTTTAAGATCTTATTATGTTTTTGCTAATAATAGAATATTGGCTCTCCATAATCATCCAATGACCCTCAGCATTATGCAAACTTTAAATTGTAGATAATACATTGAAGTCATCATACATTTTTAAACCATATAATAGGCTTGATTAATACCTGAGTGAGAAAGCTCATGGAATAGGATTTGGAAAACCACAATATTCTATAAATATGCAAGGTTACATGCATCTGTAACTATCATGGAAGGTTCATCTCTTTGGTGATAAATTGAATATATTATTTTGACAAATATGTGGCTATTTAGACATAATAAATTCCCTATGCCAAATGTTTTATTCATGGTGATGTTTGTCAGTGTATGAAGTGTGACAAAATTTTCTAAATTAAAACAAAAACATATACTAATGGTGTTACACAGTATTTGTCAAGGTTTTTTAGTTTCTAGTAAGAGAAACACATCTCTAACTAATCTAAATTAAATGATATATTAGTTTTAACTATCAGAATATATGTCAGAAAACTATGTGTGGTCAAATGAGGCTGGTCCCAAAGCTCTAATGATTCATTAATATTCAGTCTGTACCCCTTACATTGTGCTGTCTTCTTTGCTTGTTTTATCTGGTGGCAACTTTAAACATATATGAGCTGCTACATTGTCGTTTTAGTCCACTCTCACATTGCCATAATACACTACCTGAGACTGGGTAATTTATAAAGAAAAGAGTTTTAATTGGCTCATGGTTCCACGGGCTGTATAGGAAGCATGGCTGAGGAGACCTCAGGAAACTTACAAGCATGGCAGAAGGTAAAGAGAAAGGAGTCACATCTTACGGGGCTAGAGCAGGAAGAAGAGAGATGGAGGAGGTGTCACATATTTTGCACAATCAGATCTTGTGAGAACACACTTACTATCACAAGACAATAAATGGGGAAGTCTGCACCCATTATCCAATTATCTCCCACCAGGCCCCTTCTCCAATATAGAGGATGATAGTTCCACGTAAGATTTGGGTAGGGACACAAATCCAAACCATATCAATTGTCTTTAGTGAAAAGAATTTTAGAAGGAAACCACTCTTTGTTGATAGATCCAAGAAAGCGTCAACTGGTTCACTCTGAGCTCATCATTAATCCAATCACTGTGACTAGAAATAAAATCATTATTCAATTTAGGCAGTTCTGAATACGTGCTTTCTCCTATACCCAGGAATCCAGTAGGTCTTAACAGAGCCAAATAAATTATAGAGGATGACTTGCAGATCCAAGTGATGTTTGGTAAACACACACACACACACACACACACACACACACACACACGAGTACATAAAGTTTGCACATAATAAAGTAGAAAATAGAACAGTTTGAGTTTGCTGTATCCCCAGAATTCAAGGAATCTCAGGCTACACAGAAAGAGAAGCATTGTTCTAATTCTGTTTTTGCCAATGTATTGGTTATGTTTCTCCAGAGAAAACGAACTCACAAAATATAACTGTTCTACATTTACCAATTTCATCCCTCTTTAGTTTTTATTTTAAGAAGGAAGCATCAAAAAATTTAGAAAGCTATTGATGACAAAGTGTAAGCACATGTTGATCAACTCTAATGGCCATTAACTATAAAAAGGCTATTTAAGGCCATTTAAGGTACATACACTATTGTTCTTTGTGGTGACAGACTAGCTTGACAAGAGCAGCATTTATTTGCTTTAAAATTTAAGATTGTGTATAATTTAACTGCATTAGTCAATTCTCATACTGCTATAAAGAAATACCCGAGACTGGATAATTTATAAAAAAAAACAAAACAAAACAAAAAACGGGTTTAATGAACTCACAGTTCCCATGGCTGGGGAGGCCTCACAATCATGGTGGAAGGTGAATGGGGAACAAAGGCATGTCTTACATGGCAGCAGACAAGAGAACATGTGTGGGGGAACTGCCCTTTAGAAAACCATCAGGTCTCATGAGTCTTATTATCACAAGAACAGCACAGAAAATACCCACCCCCATGATTCAATTACTTTGCACCAAGTCCCTTTCATGACGTGGGGATTAAGGGAGCTACAATTCAAGATGAGATTTGGGTGGGGACACAGCCAAACCATAACACTAATAAAATCAGTTAAGAAAAAAGAAAAAATAAATAGATGATGTGGCAACTATGATATAAATTGACTGTAAGGACAAATGTTATATGAAATAATTAAAAGGAAATGGCAAAAAGTATAAGTAAAATTGCATAATAATAATTACATAATTTACCAGATTTCCTAGTTATATACATATATACACACATATATAGTGTTAGCAAATATATATGATATACATTTATATTAAGTCAGAAAATATTTATTGAGTAGCTTTGGTATCTTAAACATTATACAAGTTTCACAAATGCAAAGATTAAGGAACAAAAAATTTTGCCCTTGGGGAGCTCATATCATTCTGCAATATACACATGATACATATATCACACTTATGAAGAAACACATAAGCAAATCCCCAATATCTTTCCCTACACAATCAGAAAGGCAAAATTTTCTCCAAGTTATAGTAAACCAAGACACTACCTTTTCCTTTTAACACAGCCTAGAGTCAGGATAATGAAAGGAGGGCGCAGTGAAGACATTTCTGTCCTGAGGCAGTTTCAGCCTACTGGAGGCTAAAAACCAAACTCTCCAGAAGCCCCAAGGAAAGAATGTTTGCAAAAACAAGCCTTCAGAAATAATTTGGTACTTATCTTTACACTCTTAAGTGTTGCAAAACATCTTCCCCTTTATGGAATAGAGATTTACTGATTTTGTGAAGTTCGTTATATAATTTTTAGTATTTGGAAGCATCTGCACTCTTTACAAACAACTGAAACATGGAAATGTTGTAGTAATTCTTGTATTTGTTCTTTATCAGGAGCACTTATTCATTTTAGCACATAATTTTTGAGCTTTTATTATGTATGAGACCACGTTCTCTACTTTAGTCAACTTCTTTTCACCCCATAGGAGAGGGAGGGATTTCTGCCCTAGAGTTACGGGGATGCTCAAACATATATAACACAGGACACTAGACAGATAATAGTAACAGCATTTTAATAGTCACGTATACTCACCATTTATGGGAGGCGGATGCAGACTGCCAGGAAGAACCACACGGGAGTTGCATTTAGAAGCAGTGAGCAATTGCAGACTGTGGGAGGCAGATTTCATAGTATCAAGGGGATAGAGCTGACCCACGAAAGAATATGAGTGGCTTTCGGAGTCATTCCATGGGATGACATGGAAATAAAACCTGCTACTAACTCTCATTCCAAAGGAGGTTTTTTTTTCGTTTTTGTTTTTGTTTTGTTTTTTGGTTAGAAGACCCTTATCAAGAGCAGAATGGGGAGAGTGTTTGTGGTTAGGGCAATTTATGTCCAACCAGATGCCAACACAGCACATAACATCAAGCCTTAATTTTAAGCCTTAAACCACAGCTTCAAATTCTTTGTTTATTGTCTCCTAATTTGTATTCCATATCAAGTGTGATCAAAAGTTATTTTAAAAAAATATGTAATGTGTGAAGTTTCACACTGTCTACCTTTAATTGGGTTGAGGCTGCAATTGTGTTTGTCCAAAGTGTTAGTAAAATTGTTGAGTTTGAGTATGTTTAGTTAAAGCATGCCTTTTTCAGTGTTCCATATTCACTGTGTTTCTCTAAAAGAAATTACTTTAAAAAATGTTTCTTTATATATGAGTCACTGAATACATTTGAATTTGGGATCATTGTTACGATCTACAAACTTGTGACCCATATGACCAAATTCTCATTAAGATATGTCAATAAAAACAACATCAAAAAACAAACAAACTTACTTTCCCAATGGCTCGAGTTTCCTGTATTGCCAAGTAACTAGAACATACTTGGTTTTTTAAACACATGACACACGATACCACAACATGTGATGTAACTCCTTCAGATCCTCTAGCTTTTTAAAATCAGCCTAGTTTATGTCCCTATCCTTCTATTTTCCTTCCCAAACAATTTACCACTGACCTTTTATTCAGAATCCTTCAGTTGCAAGTCCAAAAGAATTAGCTAGCAAGGCTGACCTTCCTAACAGGTTGGCAGAGGGGAGACAATAGAACAAAGAAATCTCAAATCCTGTTTAGAAGCAGAGAAAAGAAAAGACCGAGCAAACTTAAAAGTTAATGATGAGAGTGGCTTTTCATGTTTAATGATGACTTTAATTAGTTCATATTAGGAACTAATTTTTATGCTCTCACAGGTAACTGAGGCTCTTAAAGGCACTTACATGCCTGTGAGATTCAAAAGTAAGAAACAGAAGAACAGAGGAAGTGAAAAGAGACAAAGCAAAGACAAAACGAAAAGAAGAACAATGCTAAAAATAAAGAACAACAGTTTAAGAAAGCCCAAAACGAGTAACATTTCAGTACTTTTCCCTGCTCTATAACTGAAGAATTAAATGAAAATCTTTCAAATGCAAATGTTACTTTGTTCCCATCATTTTACATCCTACATCAAATCCTGAGGAAATATAAGGCGGTCGTTTTTTCTAAGGGTACATTTGAAAGTTACAATTAAGCTCACTTTCAGTATTTTGTGAATTCCAAGGTGCATATTTTTCACATTTAATATCTATGACATCTACAAAGTCTAACAATCACAACCATCTGGGCAGTAGTTGTAAGGTGGTAAAGCAGGTGCTTGCTAATTAAAACTTGCAGACTAAGTTATATGCGTTTGAAAGAACATTCTAAAGAAAACGGTAGAGCACTCATTTAAGACATTCTACCCTATAGATGCTTTGATGCCACAGATGATGGTGTTATGAGGAAAATTTATAACATTTATCACTCAGAGAGACCAGGTGACTCAGAAATAACCTTAGAATAGGCAAATGTTTTAGAAATACTTCAACCACTTTATTTCACTTATAAGTCATTTTACATGTTTTCAAGTTTGATATATGATAAAAAGTATATATTAAAATGGGTCTAAAAAGATCATTAGATGAATAATAAGATTTTTAAATAGGAAAGTATTTTGTCATATGTTAATTGACAGCATTTTATTTGATTTTCCAAATATCACATAAAATAATGGTAAGTCACAAAATTAATATTTTCTATTGGATAAAAACTGGTTATTTGTGCTTGCATCTTATACCTGCCTTCCTATTTGCAGATTAAAATTAAGTTACTGTCAGACTACATGGATAACCAGAAAATAATGAAATTATTTAATAATGCCACGCTTTTGAGCATGCATTTTTTTATTCTGTGAGCTATAGAAACAAATAAGGTATTTCCAGAATACTTGTCCTTACTGTGTATCTAGAAATATTTCTATCTGCAAATAGCCACAAGGCTCCCAATTTGCTCTTATCAGTACTCGAGGGGAAACTCTTGTTGTAAATGTTTGTGAATAGGGGTGTGTGTGTGTGTGTGTGTCATACTTGTTGCCCCCTTTCTTTTCTGCGTGTGTGTGTGTGTGCACAAGCACGTGTGCCTGCATGTTTTTGCAGAGCTAGATCCATCTTGGTTTTTACTAAATTTAAAAAATTCCATTCAAGATGTGTTTTTCTAAAGGTGGCTTCAGGAACGCAGTTGAAAATTATGATAGGAATTTATCCTTAACACTTCTAACACATTTCCCAAATCAAAATTGCCAAAATAAGTTTTTCTGTGGTGGAGGAATAAATGCTTAAGTTTTGTTGAGACGAAAGCCATGTGTGAGAGACACTGAGGAATCTTCCACTGCAGCCTTTACCTTCACAAGTCCTTGTCCCCCGCAGCTGTTTCTCCGCACTACTGCACATGATTTTACCACCTGTTTCTCCTCACTATTCTTGGTAAACACCACCCAAACATTGATTGGTAATCCTCAAGAATGATTTCTCTCTTCCTATTTCTGAATGATTTCTCTCTTCCCATAGCTGAACATCAGCAGATATTTTTCTGCTAAAACCCTGTGATAAAGTCCCATATTCTCTTTGTCTTCTCCAAGTCAGAATGCACCTGTAGAGCCTTTTTCTGCCCATTAGTTGACAATAAAGACTTTTGCAAATCGTATTCCAGTTTATTTTCTCTCCTACTTGCTATTTCAATGATCAAATAAAGCAATGTTTGCCATTTAAATTTAAATGAATTTAAAGGGGTAATGTACGTAAAGCATTAAACCCAGTGAATGGCTCGTATTACTCATAATTACACATATAATTGAATAAACTACATTTTATTAGGGTGAAACTGGGAGTAACTATTTGCCCTTTCATATGACTGCTTTATTTCCCTGTGGATCATCTTATTCCTTCTTTTTCATCCGTTCAGCTCCACTCCTATTGTTATAGTCCCTTGCAACAAAGACTCTTTATTTGACTAATCTTTAGCCAAAGACCTCTGAGCCCTATTTTAAAATAGGCCTTAATCTTGGACTCTCTCTTTAATCTGCCTAGTTCAGTTATAACCAGAAACATGCTAAGTCATGTTAATAAGAACTGCCCCACCTCACTTTTGATACCTGATCTCCTTGGCCTTCCTTCAGCAAAAGTAAAGTTAATTTGGTTTAGTAAAGATATCCCTACACTTAATGTCTTCTCTTAGTAATTTTCCAGCCACTGGTCTCTTTCACCCTGCTTCTTGGGTATCAGTTTCCACTTGCCCTTGCAGTACCCAGAGTGAAACATGATCTCTCTCCCTTAATGCAAGAATGCTGACACCTACTGTAGCCGTCTTGAATAGTCTTCCTTACTGCTTTACTAAGCGTCTGAGTAATATTTTCCTTAGAACTGGCATGTCTCAAAACTTTTCTGATTACCTTCTGTCTTAGTCTGTTTTGTGCTGTTATAACAGAATACCTGAGAATGAGTGATTTGTAAAGAACAGAAATTTACTGATCATTACTCCTCCGGAGGCTAAGAGATCCAAGATCAAAGAGTTGCATCTAGTGAGGGTCTTCTTGCTGCGTCATAATGTGGTAAAAGGCATCATATAGCCAGACAGAGAGAGAGCAAGAGAGGGCCAAGTTTTCTTTTACAATAATCCCACTTCTGAAAAAAAAAAACGTTAATCCATTCATGAAGAGTCTTTATGACCTAATCATCTCTTAAAATTCCATCTGTTGCCAAAATTATGTTTTCTGGGCCCAAGGATGACCCTGAGAAGGGCCTTTCTCCTTGCCCAACTTGGGCTCTGGACTCAGGTTCTTGGCTTTCCTTGCTCAAAGAATTGAGCAGAGAGCTTTAAGTCTTACAGTTCCAAATAAATGTTCACGGATCCAGAGAGTGAGCAGCCAAGCAGTTTACTGAACAAGCAAAAGTAAAAGCTTACAAAGGATGGAAGGGGACCTGAAAGGGTTGCTGTTGATTAGGGCTCTCTGGGCTTATATCCCCAAGTAATTCTGAGTTGCTGAGTGTTTTCCCCCTAGTCCTGTGTGGGGAGAGGGCTTATGACCGTGAGTCACCTCATTTCTCCTCTTGAGTTGCCGAGTGTTTCCACCCTAGTCCTGAGTGGGAATAGAGCTTGGGACCATGACTATTCTATTTTCTCTTCCTGGTGCTTGTTTCCTAGTTTCTATTAAACTTGCAAGCAGTAGCAGAATGTGGTTGAATGGTAATTTTCAGTTGCTAACCAAAACTCTGAACACAGCCTCCTGATATGGTTGAAGCCCCCGTATTGACCTTTTCACAAGCTAGGGGTTCTAAAAATTTCCGCATTGACCCAAGAGGATTTATTCCCTCACAACCTTTCAAGACTGTAGCACTGGGAATTAAGTTTCTAACACGCAAGCTTTGGAGAAAACATTCAAACCATAGCATCACCAGATAATAAGCAAATCTTCCCTTTTTCCAAGAGTAACTTTCAACCCAGAAAAAATATATAAACTTCATGATCTCATCCTTATGCTGTCCTTCCAGTGAGCATGAGTCAACTTCAGCCTGAGAAAACTATAGTTAGGAATAAAACAGAGTTGGCTCCCTTTTTTTCTTTATTTCTGAATTCATCTGCTCTTCCTTTCTCTTAGCTGATGTTTGAAACAATTCTTAAGCAGAGGTTGAGCAGAGAGAGGAAAAAAAGGAGAAATAAACATTCTTTCTGGAATGTTATAATCTGTGTATGGCTGGTACCAATTATGGAAATGTTATTTCAAGAGGGGTTTACAGTGTTTCACACACATGCACACATCACACATACACATGCACATGCTTCTGGGGGTCTTTTGACACTATGGTTACTACCTCAGCTGGCATTATCAACTGTCTTCTCTATATCAAGAGCTCAAGGAAACAGACTGAAAGTTTGTGTCCCCTTAATATTAATATGTTAACTCCCATTGTGACAGTAATAGGAGATGGAGCCATTGGGAGGTAATTAAGTCATGAGAATGGAGGCCTCATTAATAGTATTAGTGCCCTTACGAAACACTGCAGAGAGCTCTCCCATCATCTTTCCACGATGTTTGTATTAAATAGGAAGTCAGCAGCCTGCAATAGAAGAAGACCTTCACCACAATCTGGCAATGCTGGCACCATGATCTCAGACTTCCAGCATGCAGCACTGTACGAAATACAATTCTGCTGTTTATAAACCACACAGCCTAGCATACTTATAGCAGCCAGAACAAACTAAGGTTCCCCACCTCAAGCCACTTTCTGTTGTGATCACAAAGCATCTTGAATCTGTCTATAGACAGGGCTTCCCTCCCCCTAGCGTAAACCACAGTAAATTTTGGTGTATGCTTATCCTGGCAGAACCTGTACATTCAATGTTTTTTAAACGTAATTCTCTTTTTATTCTGCTGGCCTTTGCTTTGTTAGGCTGAGTCAGACTACCTGGTTGAACCTTTCTCCTAGTATAAACCAAATACCACTCCCATTTCCTTGAACTCTACAAAGCTGTCATAATGCACTTCAATAACTCTCTCTCCCTCTTTTCCTCTTTCCCTCTCTCCTTCTCTCTCTTTCTCCCTCTCTCTCTCTCTCTCTGGCATGGAGTCTCACTGTGTCACCCAGTCTGGAGTGCAATAGTGCTAACTCAGCTCACTACAACCTCTGCCTCCTGGGTTCAAGCAATTCTTGTGCCTCAGCCTCCCGAGTAGCTGGGACTACTCAGCCTCCCAAAGTGCTGGGCTTACAGGTGAGAGCCACTGTGCCTGACCTGTTCTTTCATAATAACTCTCTATGGAAACTCTCAAAATCAGTTTGTTCAACTTTCTAATCAATACTTTGATGTTTCTTAAGTGACCTAAGGTCAGGTAAAGGATATTACTAGCAAAAGTACTTTTACAATCTTTAGGTGATTTTTTAAATAGATATTTGAACCTCTAGTTTCAGCATGTGTAACTACTTGGCATCTACTGAATTATTCTGACTCTACAGAAACAATGAAGCCACAGAATACACTGTTAAACATCTCTGATAGCTAGCTTAACTTAAACAGAATTATCTAGCTAGCTAGCTAGATATACATTGCACACACCTGTGCAAGTATCCCCAAACTTTTTGACTTTCATTGGGCTTCAAGATATTTCAGTTTCTTCTAATGCATTATCAGATCCTCTTAGAGATTTTCCTCAATAAGCAATTAGGACTTTCATAATTACACCAAAGGATGAGACAGTGTGCTGTTTGACAATGACAAGCAGCCAATAGAAAATCTTTAGGCTCCAGAAGGAAATGACAAAAACCACATTGCCAGGAGCCTGATAATGAAGCTAAATAATTAACATGATGAAATAGATTACTACTGGAAGACCAACACCTACTTCACAACTGGCCACTGAGAACTATTTAAACAAGGTCATTGCAAAGCCCATAGTTGATAATGCATAACTGTTGAGTCAATACTATGCATCTCTGGCCAGGCACTTTGGGAAAATGAGGCAGGAGAGTACCTCAAGCCCAGGAATTCAATAGCCTGGGCAACATAGTGTTACCCTGTCTCTACAAAAAAAAAAAAAAAAAAAAAAAAACACCCAAAAATTAGCTGCGCATGGTGACATGCATCCGTGGCCTCTCAACTACACAGGAGGCCTAAGCAGGAGGATTACTTAAGCCCAGGAGTTTGAGGCGGCAGTGAGCCACAATCATGCCATTGCACTCCAGCCTGGATGATACAGGGAGATGCTGTCTCCAAAATATACACATATATACACTTATATATGAAATATATATATATATATTTCTCAAAGACTTCCTCCAATAGAGTATTAACTTTTCTATGAACTTTCTATGGCACTCCATACTGGGGATATTAAAGAAAAATAAAATTTGGTCCTTGCACCTAAAAATTATAGTAAAAGTCAGTTAAAGAGTTAATATAATGGTTAAGACATTCTTTTACTGTGTGTCTGTTTTTATTAATTGGAGTTGGTTTCAGGATTTGTAGTTGTTTTTAGTTTGGTGGGTTATGTAACCCTTTTATGCCTTAGTTTTCTTTATTGTAAGATGCAGAAAAAAAGAGTAATTTTCTAGTGGTGTATATTTTATGGCTTCAATAAAAATTAATCCACAGAATTAATGTATTGAATTTATTGTATGTTAATTACCTAGTTTTATGTTAGAATTGTTCAAAACGTGCCAATGATTGCTCTTTTATTGATATTATTGTCCTGTTACTCCCCATTGACTTTATGTGGTGATCCCTAGAATCGAATTGGCTTCTAGACTGGGGAAGATCATACCATGAAAAACAAAATAAAGGGAAACCCAGAAAAGAAACATTAAACACTAACGTTAATTCTCATTTTCTTGATTTGGTGTCTATCCAGACAAACAGTGAAGAAAGGAAACTTTCCTGCTCACCCAGTTACTTATGCCTATTTATGAAATTACTTTTAAGAGTAATAACCAATACTAACTTACAGCTTTTCCGTTTTATATATGAGTATTTCTCTTGAAATGCTAATCCCTGTGGATATCTTGTTAAAAGCTAGGAATAGAATTAGACACACAATGCCAGTTTGTTTCTGATTCTATTCCATAGCATCTCATGTGAAAATGAAATCGTGCTCAAATCAAAGAATTACTTTGATTGCATCCAGAGCCAATAGAACACCCCAGACACATTTGGCTTTAATTTTAACTTCCAAAAAGTGAAAAAGAAGGAAGAATTTCATGGAAAGATTATCCCTAAGCCTCTTTCAGATTCATTCAAAGAATATCAGGTAGGTGCAGTTTTGCTAATGTGGGGTAATCTGATGAATTTTTGAATCCTTATTGAATGAGACACATCCTTCTGAAAAGTGTGTTTAAGACATTGCATCCTGACTTTGAGAGCTTGTGTCTCAAAATTGTTTTCCAAATGTAATATAATATTTACTCTGTAAAGATCTTAAAAGTTGCATTTTGTCATTTTGTCAATATTCACCTTTTATCTATATTACCATTGCAATGAATTCAAAGTCCCAAACTGTATTTGTAAAATAATATGTGCTGGATTGGATAACAAGATCAGTCCATGCACATTTACTTTTCCTTTTCAATTAACCATTTTAATCCTTCTTAGAATTTATCAAAAGTTAATATGAGTCATGTTACTGGTTTCATATTTTATGCACATTGACCAACAATCAGCTGACAGGTGATTAGCTTACCTGAGGAATATGAATAACAATGTGCTGTGAAAGTAAAAAAGGTGAACAAAAAGTGTATCTCTTATAAATAAATCACTGAGTCATGTATTATTTATGTTACACAAATTTAAACAATGTATAATACATGAGGAGAAATTTACTATATTTGGAGCAAAAGTAACTGAACAGTCTCTCAGGACCTTTATTAATATTTCAACATCAGTATTATTCTGCTGTATAATTAATTTTTGAAGAATATTTTGCATATGTTTTCTGAAATCTAATGACTGAAGCTCAAAAATGTTGGTGTAAGAATAAGTTTGATATCACTTGTTTTGGGACAAGTTTCAAATTTGAGGCCATGCCGAAAGCTATTGCCAACCAAGCATGCATTTTTAAATTTTTGAGAATCACCACCTTTCAGAGAATCTCGCCACAGGTTTATATCCTTTATCTCATGCTCGCAACCAAATGCATGAATAGCAAGAAAGCTCATAGCCTCTTACTGTCCCCTGTATTCCAAACCTCATGCTTTTCTATTTTCCTTCTTTCTTTGTTTTCTCTTTTTTCTTACTTTCTTCTTTCTGTCTTTCATATTTCTTTCCTTCTTTCTGTCTTTCGATTACTTACTTGACAGTAAACATGAAACAGATTTCAAATGACATGGCTTTGACTAACAGTCTACGGCACTGAATTTATAAATAATCCATAGAAACTGTTCTCCCC
This sequence comes from Callithrix jacchus, assembly GCF_049354715.1. Lineage (NCBI taxonomy): Eukaryota > Metazoa > Chordata > Mammalia > Primates > Cebidae > Callithrix > Callithrix jacchus. The sequence goes on from NC_133504.1 coordinate 164,732,921, forward strand.
TTAAACCAAGATTTTGATATCCCTTTTGAACTATCACGAAGATGATTCTCAATGTTTTCAAAGTTAAGGTGAAATGTTTTATGTGTAAAAAGGAGCTTAATAAACGTGTGAAAAAAATATCTAAGAATAAGAATTTACTGAACTTCTACTCACTGAGAGAGAGGCATTGTGTTAAGGTGTTCTCAGACATAAAAGAAAACAGTTATTTACCAGTCTTTACAATAAGACTCAGTACTAAAAGCATTAGCTAACTCTTATTGAGCACTCACTGTGTGCCAGACATTCTTTGTTCTTGCTTATCTCTATGAGCCCCCAGGACAAATCTGTAAGATACATATTTATATTAGTAGTAGTATTATTATGTTTCTTTTATAGACATCATATGTACTAGATTAAGCTAAGTAATACATCTAAGTTCTCACAATATGTAAACCTGTCTACTTGCAATTTGAACATGGGCGGTATTTTCTAGAAGCTATTTGTTCGTCTACTGTCTTTTACTACTTCTCATATCATAGAACTGCTACCTTTTCACAGATAAGGTAACATGTGAAAACTTTAGATTCTAGTTCAGCATAACAAGATAATGAATAAATAGGTCAGAATTTGAAACCCAAATCTAACCTACTCCACAATATATACTTTAGTTCATTGGCATAAATGGAAAGACACTGGAGATAAGAAGAAAAAAAAAACTCTTCTAATGTGTGCTCACATTTTAAATATTAAAGTTTTGAATCATAAATCTAATAATGAATTTCATATATGGTTACATCTTGCTAAAGAAATTTTTTACAGAGAAAGTTTTTATGGTTTCTAAAATTACACCATTCCAATTTCTGTCTCCTCTATATACTTATAAGTTTATACCTGAAAAAAGTTGCTCGTGCTAGAGTATTTTCAAACTAGGAGTCAAAATAAACTTACAAAACAACATGGAATGAAGACATAAGAGTAGTAAACAGCTTTATCTTAATTTTGTAATGGGTTTTGAAGATTACTTGTTTATAGTCCAGAAAATTCTCAGAAGATAGTACTTCCTAACTTCCTTCCTTTCAGCATTACTTATTGTGCCATCATTTATTAACATATTTATTCAATAAATACTTATTGAGCATATATACTAGGCTAAGCCTTTTTTCAGGTGTTGGGAACTCAGGAACAGGCACTAACCACAAATAAATTTTATTTCCACTTAGAAATACAAACAAATGAATCTCTTTATGTGTGAGCATAGAGCCAGGATAAGGTGAAGTTCAGAAGCACAGTGTGTTATGGAAACGCAGATAAAGAGCTCACAGCCTAGATATAGGGACAGGAAGAAGACTTCCAACAGCAGAAATAGAAAATGTGAAAACAAACTATGAAGTTTCTAAAAGCATGAAATATTTTTAAAATGAAATGGAAGTACACGTGGCTTGAGTAAAGGAAATTTACAGAAGGAGATTTACAGAAGTAAGTGAAGTTTGAGAGATGTAAAGAGAGCAGTGTTGGTTTTTGAGATGAGCAGTTATCTTAGCCCTGATCTTTGAAAGGTTCGTCTGAGTCGTGTGGAGCATTGGAAGGCACTAATGAAGTTGGAAGAAACTACTTAAGAACAGGGAATGATGAAGAGTATTTCAAATGACATGGTTTTGACTAACAGTCACAAAAGCGAGTGAACACAAGGATGTTTTAGGAGTGCATATAACTCCAGATGGATTAAAGAGTTAAACATAAGACCCGGCACCATAAAAACCCTAGAAGAAAATATAGGCAAAACCATTCAGGACATAGGAGTAGGCAAGGACTTCATGACCAAAACACCAAGAGCATTGGCAACAAAAGCCAAAATAGACAAATGGGACCTAATCAAACTCCACACTTCTGTACAGCAAAAGAAACAGTCACTAGAGTGAATCGGCAACCAACAGAATAGGAAAAAATTTTTGCAGTTTACCCATCTGACAAAGGGCTGATACCCAGAATTTACAAAGAACTCAAACAGATTTACAGGAAAAAAAGAAACAAGCCCATTCGAAAGTGGGCAAAGGATTTGAACAGACACTTTACAAAATAAGACATACATGAGGCCAACAAACATATGAAAAAATGCTCATCATCACTGGTCATTAGAGAGATGCAAATCAAAACCACATTGAGATACCACCTCACACCAGTTAGAATGGCAATCATTAAAAAATCTGGAGACAACAGATGTTGGAGAGGATGTGGAGAAATAGGAACACTTCTACACTGCTGGTGGGAGTGTAAATTAGTTCAACCATTGTGGAAGACAGTGTGGCGATTCCTCAAGGACCTAGAACTAGAAATTCCATTTGACCCACCAATCCCATTACTGGGTATATATCCAAAGGACTACAAATCATTCTACTATAAGGACACATGCACACGAATGCTTATTGCAGCACTGTTTACAATAGCAAAGACCTGGAACCAACCCAAATGCCCATCGATGATAGACTGGATTGGGAAAATGTGGCACATATGCACCATGGAATATTATGCAGCAATAAAAAATGATGAGTTTGTGTCCTTTGTAGGGACATGGATGAATCTGGAGAACATCATTCTCAGCAAACTGACACAAGAACAGACAATGAAATACCACATATTTTCACTCATAGGTGGGTGATGAACATGAGAACACATGGACACAGGGAAGGGAGCACTACACACTGGGATCTATTGGGGGGAATAAGGGAGGGACAGCACGGGGGGACCTGGGGAGGGATAGCATGGGAAGAAATACCAAATGTGGGTGAAGGGGAGGAAGGCAGTAAATCACACTGCCATGTGTGTACCTATGCAACTATCTTGCATGTTCTGCACATGTACCCCAAAACCTAAAATGCAATTAAAAAAAATGAAGAATCATGAGGATTAGAGCTATAATCCTGGTAGACATACTGCTCTTTGTAAAACAGTTGGTTGTTGCCTGTATGTTTCCACAACAGGAGATATACCCTGTGCCAAAATGACTGTATATATACCTATATCTCCTCCAGGGTATATGAACATTGATTTGTTCATTATCCAGCTATGTAAGTCAACACTTTATTTGTGATTTCAAAACAGCACTTTTCATTGAATAGTTAATATATCTATTTAAATAATTTATCCTTTGGATGTTAATTAGACCTTTGAGAAGGTAAATATATTTTCTAGTATAGACAGAGATTTGGGAAAAAGAAATGACTTTTCTGTCCTTTATTTTTCTGTTATTTTAAAAGGTAGTTGATCATATGTCTATAACAAGATAACCAAGATAGCAAGAGTAATAATCTCATTTCTTTTTAACTAAAATATAGAGGAAGAAGAGAACAAAATATACCATTCTTGCTTCGGCAAAGCATAGTAGTGACTGTAAGCACCTGGCTTGAAGCTGGTTCTCATGCGAACCACATATGCTTTATGGTTTACAGTTGGCAAACACTAATAAAAGTATCTATCACAAGCAGATTGCTAAATAATTTCCATATCATCTCTTTCAATTCAGGACTTTTCTTTATGTACTCTAAAACATCAGCTTCAGCTTTACTCCTCTTTCCTTTTTGAAATATTATAAAGTTCTTTATTCTAAATCTATTTTGCTTGTAGAATAAGAAACTGTGGTAGTGGGGGAATATGTTAATTTCTCTTCCCGGGTCCGCAAGGGGCGTGGTTTCAAAGGCAAGCACTTCTTAGCCGGACCTGCCTTCTTTCATGTCTCCAACTGGGAGCTTAGAGGTCTTGTTTAACTTTGGAGAGGGGGAAGATCGACGGCCCAGGGAGCTCCTTTTGTTTAGAAAGCCCGGGAAAAGCTATGGGAGGATTGTGGGCCAATCAACCAATCCGATATCAGAATCAAAGATCAATCATTCCAGCGGAAGTTTGAAGGAACTGCTCTCACGGCACAAAAACTTGGATGGGGCGGGAATGACTCCCAGATTGAAAGAACCTCTGCCCCTTACCTGTGCAGATATCCCTCTCTGGAATCCCTTCCCACGACTGCGTGGGAGCTGGCTTTCTCTCTCTCCCTATTTCTCTTTTCTTTCTGTCTAATAAATCGCCTTTCTGCAAAAGCTCTTGGGGTTCAATGTTTGTTTGAACAGTATCACCTCACCAGGGCCGCTTACCCATTCTTGGGTGGAGAACCCAAGGACCTGAGCACATCAGCCCATTGCACACCGCAGGCACATACCATCGGGGAGCTGAGTCTCCCCCATGTCTCACAACACGGTCACAATAGAAATATGTTTAGTGTGCCAGAGATGATAAATGCATGGCAATTGATAAATGACACTTTAAGAAAACACGAACTGATTCCGAAAACATGTCCAGGCATTTCTAATAAAATGTTACTTTGTTTTTTTTTTTTAAGAAAGTTAACAAGGCCAATGGTTTATTTTGCTCTTTATGAGCCCTGGATGAAACCTGAAAGAAGAAAAAAGTAATGCCGTATTTATAAATCAGAAACAGCATTTCTCTTGCTACTTTATGTCATCTCCCGAAATCTTACATTGAAGCCCTGAGAGGAGTTGACCCTCCTCAGCTGCTAAGAATCAACAAGATCACAGCTCAAGTTGGTATACCTTTAGAAAAATGATACTTTCTGACTATTCTTAGCACAAACTTCTCAAAAACTTCTCTAAGTATCCATTTCTCTCATTGAAGCTTCTGAGTTCTCCATATTATTTTTAAGAATGAATTGCATAGATAGGCAGGCCAAGTAGTCAAAATCCACCCCCCGCAAAGCTACATTTTTTAGTATGTCATTCTTAACAGTTTATACTCCTGATGTTTAATTTTTTTCTGAAGACTACTAGTTGAAATTTAAAGTATCAATAAATAACAAAAGATTCATAAATCATATTATTTACAGAGGTAACCATTAGCAAAGATATTCTTAGGTCTTTGCCTGAGTTTCTGTAACAGATTCCATTTCAAGCTGAAGTTAGCATTAAAATACTTTAGTATGGCAATAAATCTACTTTATCCAGGAAACTTTAGTGATTATGAGCAATTCTAAAAGACCAAATACAAACATGTTCTCTAGTCCTAAAGCATTTTATATAATACAAACTTCCATTTTGAGTATGAACTTTGAATATTATTAAACACAGTGAAAAGGCATATTTAGAATTTTTTAACATAATGTAGAAGAGATATGGCTTTAAATCCAAACTGAGAAAATGTTATATTATTTCAACACTTTTGGAATTAGTGGTGTCTCACATTAGGAACTGTTCTGTGCTTTCAATTTCAATAATCTCCAATATCATACATAGCAACATCTCTATGGGTTTCCTCTGTTCTATCCAAATGGGGTCCTCTTGGAACAGGAATCAGGCTGGAGAGTGGTGGCTAGAATGATCTCCAGATCTACTGCTATATACTGGACAAAGTTTTTTCACCCATGATTAAATGAGGCCATTAGACCAGATATTCATACTGAGTCCATCAGACTATGATTAATTGCAGACTCATCTATTTGTGAAAATTTCGTTTGGTTTTCTTATAAGCAAAGTTTTATTGACATGAGCAAGCACTTTAAGTAGAAACACAAATGTAACAGAAAAACTTCTGGGCCGGGCTCGGTGGCTCAAGCCTGTAATCCCAGCACTTTGGGAGGCTGAGGCTGGTGGATCACCAGGTCAAGAGATCGAAACCATCCTGGTCAAAATGGTGAAACCCCGTCTCTACTAAAGATACAAAAAATTAGCTGGGCATGGTGGCACGTGCCTGTAATCCTAGCTACTCGGGAGGCTGAGGCAGGAGAATTGCCTGAACCCAGGAGGCGGAGGTTGCGGTGAGCTGAGATGGCGCCATTGCACTCCAGCCTGGGTAACAAGAGCGAAACTCCGTCTCAAAAAAAAAAGAAAAGAAAACTTCTGAACATCTGACCATTTTGATTTACATGAAGAGGGGGTGATAGACGTATTGTTCTTTCTTGCCTTTCTGCTGCATCAAGAAATGTGCTTAGAACATCTATATTCTTTTTTTTAGAACATCTATATTCTTATAAAAATTTCTAAATGGAGAAAAGTGCTGATATTAACTTACATTTAGTTTGTAAGTCCAGAATTATTGAAAACTTTAAATGCAGAGGAGTATTAAAATATATTCGCACAGTTTCTCTGCATTGGATTAAAATGTAGAATGACTGAGATGAGGTTAACTCTGTTCAGCATCATCTGCCATAAATACCTAACTCCTAGGTACTACCGAATATGCCCATTGTTCAAATATATGAGATACTGTAAATAGTTATGTTTCCTTTTTGTGAGTCACCCTTAATAATAAATAAACAAATAAAAAATAAATTACCATTTCCACCTTAATGGTTTTGAAGGAAAATGGGCCACAAAGAGTCTGATATGATTTTATATAGGAACAAAGTGCATAACCAGAAGTCAGGGAGTGTACCACGGAAAAGTTAATTACAGAATAGAAGAGAAGCATATGTGGTTGTTTTGCTCATTCTCTTTCATAAGTGTCTGAAACCCAAACAAAACCTCAAAGTTTTTGTGGGCAGGAATCTTTCCACATTTACAATAATGATAAACCACAACCCAAGAACGTTACTAACGTAGTGTCGATTGTTCGCTCTGGAACATAGACCCATCATAGCTTTCAACCAGCAATAAGGAATAATGAAGCATGGTTAAAAGGCTTCTAATCTTTTGTTTTTGCTACACCATGAATTTGGCCTACTTTTTCTAAGGGATTAAAGGAGACAACTAAAGTAGAAGTCGTTTTATCATCATAAAGAGAGAAAAACCTAGATGTTATTACTATTTGTTTTTCTTCTCTTGGTGTCTCATAAACAGTTCACATAGGGGTATTATAGAGGGAAGATCAGTTTTGAATTTGAAAGTATCTAGGGGCATAAAATAGGAGTAGTTATTTGATTAGGTCACTCAAGTTGTAGATGAGTATTTCTAGTGGTCAGAAATAAAGTGTAGGATGGATGAAGACTATGAAAGAGGGTCAAGGTTGTCTAGAGCTTAATATTTAGTAGACTGTTTAAATCATTGTCATACTATACAAAATTAATTCATGTAACTTTGGTGCACAAACCATACGAGTCATGTATACGAAAATCTTACACGTTTTTTAACAAATGAATACATGACATGCCTTTTGTATCTTAACTAGGCTAATATTATTGTTCTATATAAATTCTCCTCAAACAGTTTTCAGGTTTCAACACAATTGCTCATACTTTAAAACAAATACTGAGTAAAGAGAGTAAATCCGGTATGTTTGATAATGAAACTAAAGAATTGACTGAAACTTCTAATTGCTCCTTTCAGTCATATTCTCCTCCTTTGACTCAACATAATAATTTTAATAGTGCCCTCTGAATAGTGATTGTATACTAGATTTCTGCTTTCTTGAGTGGACCAAGCTTGAAGAAGATTGGATTTTATAGTGCCATAAGGAATGTATATCTGATATAGATATGTTCATCACTGCTGCCTGCAATTAGGTAGGAATATCCCTTTCTGTTTCCCTCTGAGTCTAGTTTCTATTATTCAGAGTAGGGTCAGCAGATCTTATCAAGTTTTTTTTTATAAGGGCTCTATTATATTCATTAAACAACAAGCAGAAAACAAATATAGATAGGTTCATAAGGATTTTTTAAGGCATTTAATTATTCTGATATATATTACGGACACACAAAAGGAGAAAAAATCATTGGTATTTATAAGGCCGATAGCCTCGCCGGGAGTCAAACGGACACATCCATCCGTCTCTGTGCCTGATAACTATGTCATCACTCAAGCTCGTTATCTGGCCTCGCCACATGGCTTCCCCGCACTCGCCTCTGCATATCATACCCAAGGCCATACTCAGCATTAAGCTATGCATCCAACCCCCAACTCGCTGTTGAAAACCCAACAAAAGAATTTTTTTAAAAGAAGCCCCCACCAAACCCTGCCCAGTAGCGGTCTGCCCCTTACGCCCCCAGAAGGCCCACTTACTCAAGGTCTCGCCTGCCCACCAATGACAGCTACCTCCAGGCACTTCCTATCTCTCAATGGCCAATGAAACTGCCTTCACTTTGTTTCCCCTATAGCCAATCAAGGCCCACTTACCCAAGGTCCCGCCCACCTACCAATGACAGCCAGCTCCAGGCACTTCCTGCCTCTCACCAGCCAATGAAATTGCCTTCCCTTTGTTTCCCCAATAGCTAATCAATTGCCTTCCCTCCCCATAAAACCCCATGCCCTAAACAACTGGTCGCAACTTCTTTCATCCTTTCCTGGAACACAGAACCTCTCACAGGAGCTGAATAAATTAGCTTCTCATTTTCTTATACTTGCCTCAGTTTCCTCATTTTACCTCGGCAATAAACCTTACAGTATTATCTCCCAAACTATTTTCTTCTGCTACTCCAAGTTTTTATTTTAAAAATAATTCCTCCAAAGATCTCTAAGGGTAGTGATCCATGAAATGTATTTTAGAAAAACATTGCATTGATAAATATGAGACTCTATAGTATGTCATTCCTCTCTCTCTCACACACACTCTCTCTGTCTCTATTGTTTCTTACTCCCTTTCCTCTCTCTTTCTCTGATATCGTAGCCAACAATGTGATAATTTGAATCAGTGTAATGATCAAGATTATAACAAAAGGGACATACGCTTACTGACAACTAGAAAGAATTCAGTCATTAATTTTCACCTCATCTCCATAGGGGATATTGCAAGAGGACATCGTTTAGTCCTACTGCTTTTGATGAGCCCCCATCATTTAAAAATTTTGTAGAAACTCTGTATGTCATCCAACTTCCCCCTACGCATTAGCCAACTGTTTCAAATTTATGATTTATTACCAAAATTAATGTAGACATCATGCAGTTGGTTCCTGGAAAGTCTTTAGAGAAGTTTAAGCCTATGCACAATCCATAAATCATAGTGTTAAGAAGGAGGAAACAAGATTCTGGCATGTAGTCACTGACTCTCAAATACCATAAGATGCTTTCACTTTGTTAAAAATAAAATACCGCTTTTATTGCTTTTAACTCCAGAGATCCCTTTAGACAAGCAGTACAACATAGAAATATTAAGACGAAGTATTTTTCCTCACTAATCAATAGCTCAAAAAGTTTGCACAGAAAAATTAAGAAGTATGGGAGGAAACAGTTTTGTTTATAAATGGAATTTGTTATGATCAAGAACATGCTCTGAGAATTATAAGAGAAAGGTAGAAAGGCCAGAGAGTGGGCACCAGTTGTTTTCAGTTCAACATAATTTGAGCATCAGCAGTAGTTAGCCTACAGTTTACAAAAGTGGCCACAACTGCTGCATGCCCTATATGCACACAGTTTTGCAAAGTAAATTTGGAGCTGTTTCAATCAAGAGATGAAGTTTATTTCTGCTTATATCTGTATTTGACCATATTACTTCCTTTGACTCACAGCATGTTACAAAGTGTGACACAGGCAGAGATTTGAAAATACTTCCGAGCTTACTCTTTTTGTGCTTGAAAATCTGACATTGCCATGTAAACAACGCTGACACAGCTTACTGGAAAATGATAGACCACAGATAGCTGAGATGAGCCATCCCACATGAGGCTCCACCAACCTGCAGTCACTAGTCTCAAGAGTGGGGTCATCTGATATCACCCAACATCCAGACAAGCTGCCAGCTGACAGTAGATAAGTAAGAGAGAGCAAGACCATCAAAACTGGCCCACTGGCCAGGCACAGTGGCTCACGCCTACAGTGCCAGCACTTTGAGAGGTCAAGCCGGGCAGGTCACCTGAGGTTGGGAGTTAGTGCCAGCCTGGCCAACATAGTGAAACCCTGTCTCTACTAAAAATACAAAAATTAGTTGGGTATGATGACACATGCCTATAATCCCAGCTACTCAGGAAGCTGAAGCAGGAGAATTGCTTGAACCCAGGAGGCAGAGGTTGAACTACTGCACTCCAGCTTGGGTGACAAAGCAAGATGACATCTAAAATAAATAAATAAATACATAAATAAATAAGAAGTGGGCCACATTGACAGAGCAGGAGCATCACCATCTTGGATACACACCATCATTCTAAAGTTCACCTTGATCAAAAAATGTCTAAATCCAAAGGGCATCTGCCTAATGAATGGCTAAAGTCAGCATGACCATAAACCACAAATGACATCTCTGACCAAAAACATTCTCAACCTCTCCCCGGCCAGAGACATGCCTAACCCTGAGATAACCTCCCCTCCAGCCAGAAATATGTCAGCCCCGAGATAACCTCCCATGTGACCACAGATATTCCAACCCTGCCAAACTTCTCCCCCGCACAGAAACATTCTAAGTTTATGATAAGCTCTTTCACCCTAAAACTAATAAATAGTCTTAGTTTGTAAAAGATAGCACTCCTGACCGAAATCAGCCAGAAGCCCGTCTCAGGTGTATTCCCTAAAATAAACCTGTCTTTAACTGTTAAGTTGCATTTTATGTTTCTTTTCTCCTTAACTCTTACACTCACCACATGGAAAATCAAGATGACCTACAGAATTGACCACTAATAAACATCATGACTGTTTTAACTCACTACACTTGGGATTAGTTTAATATATGGCAAAAGCTAACTGTAACACCTCCTTAGTCAACGTAATGAAGACACCAACATGTGTTTACCAAATCCCATTTCCTATTCCTATTCCAGGATTCACAGAAAGAGTAAATTCCCTACCCTCCTTTGTCGTTAGATTGGTGCCATCTATCATGTGGTGATTTCTAGCAACTGTCTTCCACTACTGCTCAAATTAATAGTTGCATTTTTGTGCTTATGTTCCTCAATAGTAACCTCTATTTGAAAGAAAAGTGAGGTTGGGCAGCTTTCATGCTGTTGGATATAACACTCTGGTACAATTAAGGGTCGATTTTAATATGGTAGTTGGTCCTTTTCACATTTTCCCAAGTCAGTTTCCTCCAAAGGATCACAGAATTACTATCTAGGAATTTAGCCTGGATATCACTGCAAGGCCCAGAGATTTCCATCTTGACTGTGATAGCTCTTTACTCAGCTAAAGGTACTAAAGGTAGACGTATCCGAGCCAGATGGTTCAAAACTAATTTAGGACACTTGGTCTGCTCTATTTAATTTTCTTCAGTCTAACGCAGAGTGAAAATATTTAAGCACTTAAGGGGCAGGAGGCTCATCAAACCATTACAAAGAATCTCAAGGCCTTTGGGTGACATTCCAGCAGTGCACACACATACTCTTCTTGAAGGGTACAGTTAAGGGGCCAAGAAGAATTTCAATTTCCCTTATTTTTCCCTCAAGACTAAATTAGAATAGCTTCTTATCTAAAGAATTTATAAACCTGTTCCCTGATAGTTATCAAAACTTTCAATAAACTCCTTGCTAGAATCCAAAAGAAGGGAGAGGACTCAGATGTATGAAAAACATGAATTTAGAGAAATAATGGGGCTATAAAAATTGAAAAGTTGAATCCTAGGGGAAAAATAAAATTGATTTTGAAAAAGATTTATTTTTGGTTCCCTCAATTTGACCACAAAATGTACAGATCAGAAATTTTAATTGAAAATAAATACTGCTTTTCTCATCTCAGTATTTCATGTACACAAGATGAAAGACAGCAATATGGGCATGACCTCGTACAAACATCCCATTTGCAGTCTCTCATAGTCTCCTTTGTCAGATGATGTTGGTCTCCTCATGATTTCTTAAAGGACTAAATTCTTAGTTTTGTTTTCAATTTTTGAACTATTTCAGATCTGTATTTCATTTTCTAAACAGATGTCCAGGGTAGGACATGTCCTGGGTTTTCATAAGTATTTGGATAATCTGTTAAAAAAAAAAAAAAGAACCTAAAAAATAATAGCAATCATAAGTAACCCAAACTGCACGTTTTTTTTTGTTTGTTTTTTTTTTTTTTTTTTTTTTTTTTAGAAAATGATTTTTTTTTAAGTATTTGGATCACAAAGGGCATAAGGAGGGAGCTTGGAAACAATCTGAGATACATACTTTACAAGGTACAATTTTTTTTTCCATTTTAAGAATTTCCATTTTCAGTATTTTTGTAGGTGATATTTCATAAGAAATTAGGAATGACTAAAAATAAAATGTATTTCACACATATATTCTGTAATTGGTAGTAGATTTACTGTTGAGCAGTCAAGCTTAAATATATGGGCCATTAATTTACACTGGCTATTTGCAAGAAAATTACCCACACTTAATATTTATTCTTTTTTGTTCTGGGTGATAGCCAGAATAGTATGAGCCTCTGGTGCACAAAATCTTGATCTTCTCTGGTCTGTAAAAAATGACCAGTCATCAGTGCTTATATCTGTTCTGCCATTAATCTGCCTATTTGGATCTCTTGCCACTGCTAACTCTAGGACTCCTGTGGACATATTGGTGCTCTAAACATTTTGGGGTTCCCAGTCTATAGACCATCTTTTTTTCTTTTATTTCCACTTAAGGCCACATGATACTCACCCTCATTCCCAATCTGTGATCCTGCCTCTGTCCTGTATTTTAAATGCTACCTTTGTAGCAGTCAAATACCATCCTCAAAAATGATGTCTGCACAAGGAAAAGACTATTTCACTGATAGTCATAGATATGCATTTTCTCCAATGCATGTTCAAATTCAGCTATTACTGAGAAATTGCTCACCCTGTAATAAATACTCAGCTATCTGGCTGTGGTGCCTACATAGTTAATATATGCAACTCCTGCTGCTATTATCATTAGGGGATATTTTACAATGTCAAAATAAGTTGCTTCAAACTCACTTTAGATACATATCCAGAGTCTGATTTCTCAATACACTGATCATGAACACCCTGATCTAAGGAACCATTACATCTTCCCAGGATTTTCATCCACTAGCACTCCTCCTTCCATCCTGTCTCTTCACCCAGCAGGCAGAAACGATGGAGGTACAAACTGAATCAGATTCTGTTACTCTTCCATTAGTAATCATGCAAAGGATAACTGAGAACATGGAAAAGGAAAAGGAGGAGAGGAAAAGAGAAAAATGAGAGAGAAAGATTTAGGAAGAAGAAGGAATATCTCCATCGCTAGGAGGCAGAAAAAGATATATGAGAGGCAGGCTTGGACATGGACTTAGAGTGTATGATTTTAAATCCACTTCTGATCTTACGTTTGATTATATTAAATCATTCAGTTTTCTATGCTTCAGTTCCCATAAAATAAAAATGGGAATAGTGTGAGTAACTGTTGCATGTGCTTATGTACGCATTCATTCATTTATCATAATTAAAAGCTTTAATACACAATGTGTCTGACATATGGTGATTACTCAATGAAAGATAGCTATTATTATCTTCAGGATCACAGTTTAGAGAGCACAATAAAGAAGGGAGCCAAGCTCCTAAAAGTCAGTTTAGATAAGCTTGTATACTAGCAATGGATCAAAAACACCTCCTTCAATAACTTTTATGGATTTCCATGATAGAGCTGTGCTAATAATTGTAGGAATACCTGATAATTGGTACACACACACACAGTTATCTAATATGCATACATACTAACTTAGTTAACCTTTATAAGAAATTTAGGAAATAATTACTAGTGCTTTCCCCAACTTTCTCAATGAGAAAATTGAGCCATTATCTATTTAATTTGTCTAAGCCAGGATTCAAAGCCAAATAGTGCATTAAGTAGTATCATAAGTCTAACTCCTTAATTTCATTTAAGATTATTTAGCTGGGACTGGGTATATAAAAACAGTGGATTATTTTACATACAATGATTTAAGATTGATTCCATCTGTCCATGTGTAATATGCCTACTCTTTCACAGATAGAGTACATTCATCTAGTCTGCCCTTTTCTGTTGTCTACAATATTTCCTTAGCAGAATTTTTAAAAGTCATTTTTAACTGAATTCTGCAGACAGACAGAAGTCCAGGTCCCTTGAGAAACTGTATTTGGATAATTTCCACTTCAGATTTTACTTTCTCCCTTTTGATGTAGTTGTTCCTGTTAGTCGGATTAATGATGATTCATTAGACATTCTAGTGACTGTCTTATATTATAAACGTGCATATTTATTAAGAATAATGGCACTATTTTTACCTAAAGTTAGGCTGCAATTCTTTCATATTTTCTTTCATTGTCTGGGAAAGTTTAACCTATACATGTAGGCTTCACACACAGATATTCCACCATTATTCTTATTAGATTCGGCTGATTTAATAATCCCTTTCATCTCCCTACCTCTCTGTTTCTCTTTGCTTCCTGCTGCTTAGGCTCTCAAACTACAGAGTTGTATGAATACTTGAAAAAAAATCTAATATACATAATTTCACCAAGGCTATGGGTATGATTCAAAAAATCTCACACTTTATATAAGTTCTAAAAAACTATATAAAACACACTACTATTTTCTGTATACATTTATCTGTATGCTAAGAGACATGTTTCCTCACTTTTGTGGTATTACAGAACCCCATATTCTGCACCATAAATACTCTTGGTCAATAACTATCAAATCGAAATAACTCTATTTCTAATAGAGTTATTGATACCATTTATATAATTTTATAATAAATATAAAATTATTGAATAAAATAATCAGTATCTGAACTTTTTAGTTTCAAGTATTAGGAAATGTTAGTTGTATTGATTAACTTATGTATTCTTTATATCGCTATTGAATGATTATTGTGTACCTGGAAGGTTAATTGTGATTGCTGGTTTCATGGAGCTTCCAGATTAGTCAAGGTTAAAGAAAATCTGCTTTTTAATACAGTAGCCACCACTTATCCATGGTTTTGCTTTCTGCAGTTTCAGTTACCCATGGTCAACCAAAGTCTGATAATACGTGACACAGTGCAATAAGATATTTTGAGAGATAGAGAGAGAGAAAAAGCTAGAGAGAGGGTATATTCAATATTTTTTATTATACTTCATTGTTATAATTGTTATGACTTATTATTTACTGCTGTTAATCTCTCATTGTGCCTAATTAAAAATTAAACTATATCATACGCATAAATGTATACGAAAAACGTTGTACACATAGGATTTGGTACTATCCATGGTTTCAGGCATCCACTAAGAGTCTTAAACTGTTCCCCCACAGATAAGTGGAAACTAATGTAATAGAAAATAAGATTGTTGTGAAACACACACACACAAACTCTCTGTCTCTCTCTTTCTCTCAGTTGTTCAGTTTTGGGAGAAAATAAAATTTACTGAGGGCTAAAAGTTTCAGAGAAATGAGCCAGACAAAGGTATATGGAAAGGTGGAGGAGGAAGTTAAAACTGAGTGGGAGGTGGAAACATCTGTTTAAGAGAGAGAACAAATGCAGAGAGCTGAGAAAGAGAGTATCACACTCAAGGATTAGAGCTTATGAAATTCAAGAGTGTGAAGAAAATTCACTCACCCTACCAGTTCCTGAGACAATTGTGACAAAAGTGGAAATGATATAAAAAGCCTGGAGCCTACATTTTGCTGCCCTAACCCTAGTTTTCAATGTGTCCAATGTGAGTATTTAGTATCCACATGCCACTAGGCTGCACTTTCTTCCCCAAATACAGCGTGTCTAGCTTTCATATGTCTCACTCAGTCATTCACATGTCTGCTGCTTTTATTCAACCATTCACTCACCTTATTAGTAAATAAACCAAATACTTCTTGAGTTCTAATTTGAGCCAGCAAGACAGATAACATTCCTGCCTTCGTAGAATATTCTAGTTAAAGACACTAAGCAAGTACACATAATATATGCACATGTGATTATATGATGCCTTCATAGATATGTATAAATATGTAAATGGACTCATATATTATTCTGGTCTCCCACTTCATATGGAGAACTGCCTTAAATCTCTGTCAATATGAGTAGATCCATAATACTTTCTTTGCTCCTGCCATTTTCTGTTTTTAAGAGGATAAACTTTACTTTTTCTGGAATAATCAGCTTCTTGAAATATAGGGATACCTTGAAACCATAATTGGTATTGAATAGACGATGTTTATAGTTTGAACGTTCTCAATTATTGACATGGGCCTGGTTCAATTTCTTAATCACCAATGCTAAATATGCCCCTCTACCTTAAAATATATCATTATTATCACTTCCATCACATGTTCTTGTTAGTTTAACTACTTAGTCTTTGTGTTCCTTGAAGTCCAAGCATGCTTAATGTCTGTATATTGTTAGGTTCCTTTAGAATAATAATTTCTCTGTAATATTCAACAAATTTTTCTAGGAATAATGCTTCTATTACTCAGGCAAAATTAGTTATGTTACAAAGCTAAATTAACTCCTAAATCTCCATGGCATAATTATCAGAATTTATTCTTTATGAAATCTAACTGTCAAATTCAGGTTGGTGAGAACATTTCTTCACTATTGAATCAGAGATTCAGAATA
The DNA here is from genome assembly GCF_049354715.1 of Callithrix jacchus. Lineage (NCBI taxonomy): Eukaryota > Metazoa > Chordata > Mammalia > Primates > Cebidae > Callithrix > Callithrix jacchus. The sequence continues at coordinate 164,749,291 of NC_133504.1, forward strand.
ACAGAGGCTTCGCTATCTTGTTACACCAGCATCTTAACACAAGAAAACATCCCCAGCAGGGAAAGACACAATGAAATGTCATGCATGCTCTTAACAGCCAGAAATATGTATCTTCAAAAAAGGTCTAAATTTAGGCACCTTCAGTTTTATTTGAGACTCAGCATCCGTGACTATACATAATTGTCAAGTTGATATATTTGTATAGTGTTTAGAAAGCATATTTCTACATTTTATTATATTATTTCTTTTCATCACCAAATAATTTTTATGCTTCTTTTGAGAAGCATAAGCATATTTATTATTATTTTGAGAAGAAATTGCACTATCATAACACATAACAAATCCAAGGTCACAAAGCCAGTAGGGAAACCATCTAAGTGGGTTAAAAACTCTAAACCAGGTCTTTTTCCCAGAAATAAATCCAATTATTTTCTTTATTATATCGTATCTACCTTACCTCAAGTTTGGTTATTAAACATATGTAGAGCCATAGATTTTATGAAGCTCAATGAGACTTTTTATATAATCCAATCCAATATTTTTATTTTACAGATGAAAACACCATAGGCAAGAAAGGTTAAATGGTTCACCCAATGCATTCAGCTAACTTCAATTCATCTAACTTCAAAATCCCTGCTTTTTCTATTACTCCACAACACCAGTAGGTTAAGTGTTATTAGGTATGAGACACTCAGTATATACGTAGTAAAAGGAGGTTTTATAACTGATGTATTATGTAGCATTCTCACTAGCTTGGTTGGAGACCTTCATTCACACCTTACGAGAGTTCCATCATCACTTTAGTGCCAAGGTTATGAATCAAATTAGCGTGAAAAATCTGTTCTTCTCTTCTGCTAACCTTACATACCTCAGAAACCTCTATCCTACTGGTAGCAGCTTGCCTGCACATTTCTGTTTTAAATTGCCTTCTCAGTAAGAAGTGACTTATTAATGATTGTACTCCTAGTATTTCAACTTGACAAAGTATAAGCAGTTCAGTCTTTGTAAGAAGATTTCCAAAAGAGTCTATACAGAAGAGAAAAATGAGTGTTTACAAAAGTCACTTTGTAATAAAAGTCAAACCATCCACTCTATAACTAGTACCAAATTGTTTCCTTCCTAAGTTCAGAATTACTCCAAACTCATGGTTCCTGATATAAACAAAGGTGGTAAGATACTTGAAATCCTCCACCTAAAAACTCAAATGCTCAAATTCCAAGGTTCTCCAAATGGAACTCTGTTTCAGTCAAGGATGCTAAGGGTGACAGTTTCAGAACGTAAGTTCATTTTTTTGCTTTCCTTTTCTTCTCATTTTTCTATAGTTAACTCATTCTCACCTGGAGTGACTATAGTGCTACTTTTCAGTTAGGAAGGAAACTTGGTCTGTAACTCAGTTTTTCTCATAATATTGTTCATCTATGACAAGCTACATTGGAATATTTATAGTATTAAAGATTTATAGTATATAGGAAAATAATATGAAGTTTCTATAATGCTTTTTTATTTTAAGGCATTAGTATTATTATTTAAAAGGCATGGTGAATACTATTTTTTGTTTTTTTAATTATACTTGAAGTTCTGGGGTACAAGTGCAGATGATGCAGGATTGTTACATAGGTATACACATGTCATGATAGTTTGCTGCATCCATCCCCTGTCATCTACATTAGGTATTTCTCCTAATGTTATTCCTCCTCAATACCCCCACTGCCTGCTATCCTTCCCCAGCCCCTCTACCCTCCACCAGACCCCCATGTGTGATGTCCCCCTCCCTGTGTCCATGCATTATCACTGTTCAACACCCACTTATGAGTGAGAACATGAGGTGTTTGGTTTTCTGTTCTTGTGTTAGTTTGCTGAGAAGGATGGTTTCCAGCTTCATCCATGTCCCTGCAAAGGACATAAACTCATCCTTTTTTATGGCTATATAGTATTCCATGGTGTATATATGCCACATTTCCTTTATCCAGTCTATCATTGTGGGCATGTGGGTTGGTTCCAAGTCTTTGCTATTGTAAACAGTGCCACTATGAACTTACATGTGCATGTGTTTGTATAATAGAAATATTTATAATTCTTTGTGTATACACCCAGTAATGGGATTGCTGGGTCAAATGCTAATTCTATTTCTAGATCCTTGAGGAACTGCCACCCTGTCTTCCACAATGGCTGAACTAATTTACACTCCCACCAACAGTGTAAAAGTGTTCCTATTTCTCCACATCCTCTCCAGCATCTGTTGTCTTCAGACTTTTTAATGGTCTCCATTCTAAATGGCATGAGGTGGTTTTGATTTGCATTTCTCTAATGACCAGTGATAATGGGCTTTTTTTCATATGTTCTTGGCTGCCTAAATGTCTTCTTTTGAAAAGTGTCTTTTCATATCCTTTGCCCATTTTTTTGGGGCTGGTATGATAAAAGAGACATTTGAAAGCAGTCAATGGTACTTATTAAGATTTTTATTTTTTTGAGACAGGATCTCACTGTCTTGCCCAAGTTGGAGTGCAGTGGCGCAATCTGAGCTCACTGCAGTCTCCAACTCCAAGGCTCAAGCAATCCTTCCTCCTCAGCCTCCTGAGGAGCTGGGATCACAGTCATGCCACCAGGCCCAGCTAATTTTTTTATCTTTTTGGTATAGACAGGGTTTTATCACATTGCCCAGGCTGATCTTGGAGTTCTAGACTCAATTCACCCACCCTTCTCAGCCTCCCAAACTGCTTAGATTACAGGTGTGAGCCACTGCACCTGGCCTTGTTGGGAAATGAATACTTTAAATCATCTCTGCAGGTAAAATTTGATGACTAGTCTTAAGAGAGTCTATTGAAGTTTTGTTACTCTAAGCCATATTTATTGGACATTATTACATAGAAATAATATATTAATGTTTCTTATAATAGATTTTATATGTTCTCTGATATATCCAGCAGGCATTTTCATGGCATAAATGTAAATGTTGGCAAGTTCCCCTCTATTTATTCTTTAGACACCAAATTGTAGATCTAATTATAAAAGCTGCATTAATTTCAATATTGTGCACGACAATGTTCACTAAAATCTGAGTAGGCATATCATTAGTTGGTACCCAAAAGGTATGAAGTGTTACATAAATAAGTATTTCTGAATAATTGTTCATTGATCTAGCATGCATTTGAAAAGAAACTATAATAACATACTGTAGTTGTCAGTGTGGGGAGGATAACAGAACGTGTTGAGGACTCATTGGGAGTTGAAACAATTTCTACTCCTAGGCCTGATGGGAATTTGAGGGGAATATAAACAAAGACTTAGAGCTGTATAAGAGAGTTAATGGGTAATGTTTTGATGTCCAACAAAGCAAGTCAGGACAATAAATTGCCATCTTCCCACCAATGCTCTCCCATAATTGTCTACTATTTGCTGATGTCAACCAAATTCCAGAGGACTAAAGGGTTTGACTGAGTTGCTCCACAGAGTTCAGCTTCCTGGGGATTGGAGATTGGAAACATTAGAAAGCAAATTAGCAATATGATCTCTCTTAACTTAAGAGGTAAAGTAAAACTATCTTGTCATTACATTTATGATTTCAGGAGATACTGTTTTGTTATACTTATAATGAAAAATTATTAATTTTAGTCTGAAGGCAAACAAAATTATTTTCTAAAAATTTTACTGAAACTTCTAGCTGTGAAATTTGAGAAAAAAATGTGTGTTTGTGTGTACATGTGTTTACAGGTTATTATCTATGTGATAGTGGATGTATTCTCTTATTTTCTGCTTCTAATTACTTTATTATCTATAATTAACAAATTGTATATGAAAAATCTAGAAAGGGTATACATACTTGATTTTTCCACATTCTCTTCTTTTTTATTATATAATTTATATTTCATATATAAAACACTTACTCAACAACTATAGAATAGAAATAATTTTCAAAAACTGTGGAAGTTATAAAGATGTATCACATAGTTTGGGTAACTATACAGCCTGGTTTGCACAGGAATGTCCTTGTTTGTACCTAATGTCCTTAGGAATCCCCTGGTGAGCAGGTGATTTTTTTTTTTTCAATTCCAAAGTGTGACAGTTTAAAATAATAAATAATATTGTCACCTTACATAGACTGGAATGTATAGTAAGTCTCAAAAATTCATTAAAGACAGAGCATGTTCTAGAACCACAGTACAGCAGAAATCAATAACAAAAAGCTAATGAGAAAATCTACATTTCTGAAAATGAATATTACCACTTCTAATACATTAGTTTGAGGGCAAAAAATCACAATAAAACCTAGCAAATAATAATAAATGCCGATAATACGTGATTATTAATTAATTTTGCACACTTTGGATGTGAAGGACTAGAAATAAGATGGAAGTGAAGGACAATACAGTCTTTAAGTTTATATTATAAAACTATAAACACAATATACTAAGCATTTATTCAAGAAGGTGAAGAAGAATATTACCAAAAAAATACCAGAAGAAAATAAATAAAGAATGCAAAGCAAATAATGGGAAAAAAAAAGAGATGAACAGAATGTAGTACAAGAATTAAACACTCAGAAATCTGAAACATTAAAAATGTTTTAAAAATAAAAATATGTTAATAGGTAAAAACTTTTGAACATTTATATAAAATACACCAATTACAAAACCTGATTCAATAAACAGAAAACCTAAAATTTATATATTTACCAAAAATTAAATTAGTACATACAAATCTTTTCCTGAAATGACATCTAGCTGAGAGATCTTCACTTCAGAGTTTACCCAAACTTTCAAGAAAAAAAATGTTTAAAATAACACTTCAAGGGGCATTTTTCAACTCATTTGAAGATAGCATAATTGTATCAAAACTTGAAAAAGAAAATAAAGAAATAAAAATTTTAGTCCTATCTTAATCATAGTTATGCAAAAAGCCAAAATTAATAAACCAAGCTGGTATTAATAAACCAAAACCAGCAATGCATATGAGGTTGATACATCATAACTAACTTTATATTTTCTGAGGTGTGCAAAGTTAATTTATCATCAGAAAATTAAAGAAAGTTTAACCATGTAAACCCCAATGGATTAAAAAAATAACAGGTTATTTGAATAAATGCAACATAGGCATTACTAAATTAAACAGCTATTCATGTTTTGTTAAAAGGTAGAAATCTGAGTGACCTTTCATAAAGTGTAGACAATATCTTTAAAATTTATAGCAAACATTGCTTAATTATAAAATATGAAAACTTCCCTTTATATCAAATTTAAAACCAAAATGTCTGCTATTATCATTTCAATTCAACATGTTACTTTAGAAGCCAGCCTATGTGATAAGGCAAATAAATAAAACAATATTCCCAAGTAATATAACTTTGTACATAGAAATTCCAAAGGAATTTACATATAAATTTATTAAAATTCATGAATAAATTTCTGAAAAATAAACAAACTTACAAGGAATGCTACCTTCTACCGATTAAAAGTTTAGAAAATAAAATTTTTGACACTATTATAAATATGGCAAAAATATCAAGTAGTGATGAATAAACTTATTTTATAAATGACTTTTATTAAGATAATTATAAAACATTTTAGAGAAATTAAAAATACAAATAATTTTGTACGAATTAAAGCAACATTAATTTGTTACTGGAAAAAAAATCTGTCCTAACTCATGTGTAATTTCAATGCAATATAAAGTTAAAATATTATTTCATGAAAAACAGTATGCTACTTTTAAATCTATTTGGGGTACAAGAATAACCAAAACACAATTAAAAATATAAAGTGAAAAGACATAATCTTCCAAGATGATAATTACCAAAACATGCCATACATTGAGTCCTGAAATTTTTGAGAAAAAGTTATAAAGTTTTTAGAAGTTAATATTACATAGGAGAATACTTTCACAACCTTCCCTTGTGATTTTTTCTTTGTCTTTCTTTCTTTCTTGTTTTCTTTTTTTTATAATAATTTTTTTGAGGCTCTGTTGCCCAGGCTGGAGTGCAATGGTATGGTCAATGGTCACTGTAGCCTCAATCTCTTGGGTTCAAACAGTCCTCCCACATCAGCCTCCTGAGCAGCTGGGACTACAGGCATGTGCCAGCACACCTGGCTAGCTTTTTAATTTTTTGTCTCTACAAGGTCCTCTGCAGGGTCTTGTTATTTTGCACAGGCTGGTCTCAAACTCTTGGGCTAGAGTCATCCTCCTGCCTTGACCTCCTGAATTATTGGGATTATAGGTGTAAACCACTGTGCTTAGCCCATAATTTCACTGTAAAAAATCTTCATAAGTAAGACGAAAAAGAATAAACTATATATTAACAAATATATTTGATTATATATTAGAACTCCTTTCATAAGTACTATAATGAAAAAAATATGCTACTTGATAAAAATATACATGGGAAACAAAGACACATATCAAAATATATGAAATGACTTCCAAGCAAGATAAATAGACATATAATCCTTTAGAAAAAAAAAAAAAAAAAACATGGCTGAAAACTTAACTGGGCACCTCACAGAAAGGGAAAATGAATGCAAATGGTAAATGAAGGCATAAATATATGCCCAGCCTCACTGGCAATCAGGTAAATGGTACAAGTTGCAGACACAATAAAACACCATTATACATCATTTAAGAAATGTGAAAGTAGCAAATGTTGATGAGAATAGAGAGCTATGATAAAATACTGGCCATGATTACTGGTCCTTTCCTATTTCCACACCTTTTGTTATATAACCAGGTAATATCTCCCGCTAAAGGTAAAGTACATTTGCTTACTTCTGACTTTGGGATTATCCACGTGGTTTGCTTTAGCTAGTAGGATGTTAGAAGATACAATGTTAGCAGAGGCTTGTGTCTTGCTCTTTGCTATCTCTACCATTACCATAGGAAGAAGTGCCTCTGTGATATAGTTTGGCTGTGTCCCCAGCCAAATGTCATCTTGAATTATGGTTCCCATGCTCCCCACGTGTTGTGGGAGGGGCCTGGTGGGAGGTAATTGAATCACAGTGGAGGTTACTCCCCCATGCTGCTGTTCTCACGATACTGCGTGAATTCTCACAAGATATAATGCTTTTAAAATAGGCTTTCCTCTTTGCTGGATTCTATTTCATCTCTTTCCTGCCTCCATGTGAAAAAGGACATGTTTGCTTCCCTTTCCACCATGACAGTAAGTTCCCTGAGGCCTTCCCAGCAATGCAAAACTGTGAGTCAATTAAACCTCTTTCCATTATAAATTACTGAGTCTTGGGTATGTCCTTATAGAAGCGTCAGAGCACTCTGCTACTCTCCTGTTCTAAGTGGAAAGAGGGGCACACCTAGTAGACTCACACCTACATACCTGCAGTGTGAAGCAGAGACAATCCACAGATCGATAGAAATAAGCAATTGCTGTGTTAAGCCTCTAAGTTTGGGATTTTCTTCTTAGCAACATTGTGATAATAACTGACCAGTCCAGGTGAATTCTTGCAAACCAGCCGTTGAAGTACAAATTGCTACAAACATTATAAAAAATAGTTGTTCCTTACTTATAAATATCTAAACATTTCCCTAAAACACATAAATTCCACCACTAGGTAAATAATCTGGAGAAAATCAGGATACAATAAAAGAGTATACATAAAATGATCTGTGATAATAAAAACTGAAAAAATCCTACAGATAATAAATATATAGCAATACATTCATAAAGTAGAATAAGTATGTATAAGTCATATTTCATAAAATGGAATAGAGTATCACTTTGGAAATAAACCTATTTGGCTACAAACACCAATATGTGTCTCACAAACAGAAAGCTGAACAAAATAATATTTTCCAAAAAATATACATTGTGTTTACAGTCTATAAAATGCAAAAATGTAAAATAATGCTATAATGTTCAGGAATAAATACAAAAACACATTTGTAAGCAACATTTGTTGTAATCTTGATTTTCATCTATTTAGAGAATTTTCCACCATGAGAATCTGAGGTATACAACTATCAGATGAGAAGCTGAATTCTTCTGTCACAATTCTAACATCAGTGTCATGAGTATTTAATCTAGAATCTGTTAATATATCCTGCCTGGAACTTCCAATCTTAAGTACAAGTAGGATAGGCAAGGATTTGTGTTGCAACAAAACACATTGTTCTCTGTGACAGCAGTCCCTTCCTTTGGTAAGGGTTTGGCTATCATTCTAGCAGAAGCTTCCTTTGGACTGTGATGCATTATTTATTTGTTTTGTTTTGTTTTTTTAACCCTAGTTCACCAACCTCCTATAACTTCTCTGTGTTAACCACTATATTTTTTAGTAAACTCTCATTAATGAGCCAGAGGTGATTTCTGGAGCTTGTTGCTAAGAAAATGGAGATATAAGCTAACAAGATCTTAAGATGGTCAATGACTGTTTGGGATATTTCAAGTCTGGGGCCAGAAGGGACTTAGAAAAGAATATATCCAGCTAAACAGATGCATATCTTACTACTAGGAGTCTGAGGCCCCAGACAAATGCGGGTCAGTGATTTCGTTTTTCACAAGTGGACAGTATTTTCTGAGTTATTTTGATACTATAATCTCCAGTGAGAAAAGTGGCTGTTGTTTTCTGTGTAGAAGGTGCCCGGAGGTTGCTCTTTGCTGTCCTGTCTCTCCACAGGAATTGCCTCATTAACTTCTGTGACACTATAAGAGTTTCTATATTACCTCATGATATTGGAAACTATGGCCAATAACCATTCTATTGCTTTACTTTAGCATACTCTGTGACTTCTAAAAGGGAATTTATCCCTTTGAAACTGCTATGTGCTTTTATTTTTCATGTTTAGTAATACAAAACCTTTTGAAATGCCTAGAAGGGTTTATAAACCATGATAATTTTTAACAAACAAAACCATAAAAGAAAAATCCTGGGCACCACAGAGTAAATTCACATGAGATGCTGGTTTTACATTCATTTTGACTCTGGCAGCAAAATAAGAGCACCAGAGAATCAACAAAGGGAAAATAAAAGGTAGAAAAAAAGCCAAAAAGCTGACAAAGAATTCTGAACATGAAATAAAGGCAGAAACATAAAGAAAAGTAAACTCAAAGAAGGAAAGGGAAATCTAAAGTAAATAAAAGAAACCTATCATGAAAATAATTGAAAAAGGCAAAACATAAATAATCAAGCTAATCTGAAGGAGAAATAAAAGCGTAAGAAAGAAAAATTTCAAATTCATATTTAATTTTCTCAAGCAAACAAAAATACACTAAAACAACAAGGGAAAAGAGACCCTAGAAAAAGGGAAGGAATCATATACAGTGTGTAAGTTCTATCTCATAAATCTTAAGATGTTAGAGAGACTTGAGATGTACTCATTCTTTATTAATCACATATAGAGAAATATTTTGCTGCTTTCAAAACTACACTCACTCACTGACCCTGTTCCATCTTTACTGCCTTAAGGAGTAAAGGGCTCAAAAACTGAAAGCATTCCAGGTTTAGTTATCAAGTCTAACCTTCCATAAGTGATTTTGTGTAAACATGAAAACAGGTTAGAGAAGAAAGACATGGTCACACAGTTTGAAAGTCAGTATTCCCATCAGTCTACACACCTTTTCAATAATTTATTTAACAACATATTTACCAGACATTTTCTTTCAGACTACTTGGGCTCCTCTGGTCATAGTCATTTCCAAGAGATCTATCAGAATAATATTAAATTTTAAGTAGTTCTTTGCAGCGCATGAGGCTTTTCAAAGGAATTTTATAGATGCTAAAATTTCCCTATCGTGATAGATTCCTATATTGTTTTTGCATAGTTTATAGGAAGAGGGAAGAGGTATGTAAATTAAATACTGTGGCATATTCTGGCCTTTCTCAACTAGGTTGATTAGAAAATAAGCACCATTGAAATTACTTATAGGACAATTCTCAAAAGTACTATTCCAGATGAAAAGAAGTCAACTAACTATGTACAAGAGATGACTAAGGGCAATCGTTCTCAAATGACCTCAGCATTATGTACAAATTTTTCAGAAATGTAAATGTTTGGTCTGTACCTTAGATCTGCAAAATCAGATATTATATTCATGGGGAGAGACCAGGCAATCTGTTCTAATAAAATCTCCACATGATTCTAATCTAATCTGAAATTTGAAAATCACCGCCTTAGTGCATTCAAGCCTAAATCCCTTTTGGAGCCAGGTTAAGAGAGCTATATCAGACTGCTATTTCATTGCTATAAAGAAATGCCTGGGGCTGAGCAATTTATAAATAAAAGACATTTAATTGGCTCATAATTCTGCATGTCTTATAGGAAGCATGGTGCTGATAGCTGCTCAGCTTCTAGGGAAACATCAGAAAGCGTAAAATAATGGCAGATGCTGAAGGGCCATGGGGGGTCCACCCCATAACCAAAACACTCCCAACCAGGTCCTACTTCCATCACTGGAGATTGCAATTCAACATGAGATATTGAAAGGTACAAATACCCTAACTCTGTCAACAGCCTATAAGCTTCTTGAGGACAGGGATTTGGAATGTTTTTCAAATAGTCGTAATGTAAAATGATTGAACTAGAAATGATATTCTCTTAGATAGATGGATAGCCTTAGGAAAAAGCCTGCTGTGGTTTTATCCAAAATTACCCTAATAATAACAAAAATGTAATTATCAAATTTCAATGCCAAAGTCGAGTATTTGAAAATCTATTATTCTCAGTTCTCCACCGTATAAGAAAATTTACTCCAACAATTACTACCACAAAGAGAATTGTTACTAATAATATAGACCTATGGCAACTGATTGCCAAAAATCCAATAAATGCTTACAAGTTCATGGAGAAAATATAAATGGAAGGGAAACTCTTTCTACTTGTTTGTATGTGTATGTGTGTGTGGGGGGGAGCTTGTGTTGGTTGGGGAAAGTGGCAGTTATATAGAGTTTCATTGGTTTGCTTTTAAATGAGATTGAAGAAACATGCCCCTGAACCATATATAAATGCATACTTTGCTATTTACTTTGATTTACACACACACACACACATGTGCACGCACACACACACACTGCTGTAACTTTCTTTCTGTGCTCCATTTTATGCTGTATTATAATAGTCTATTCTTCTAGTGATGAACAATATAAATATAGAAGAAGTTGATTTCAGAAAAAAAAAAAAGAACAATACATCATCTTAAAAGCAAATTGAAAACCAGGAAAACATTTGAGCCATATGCCCCAACTTTCGTGGGGTCTTAAATGTATTTCAGATTTAGTTTTCTTTCTTTTTGCTTTTCTTTAGTTTTCTTTCTTTTCTCTTCTATTTTCGTCCTATATTTTTTTGGTATTCTCCTTCTTTGCTAATAAACTTCTCCTACTTCTTCCACCCAAATTAGTGAAATATTGCCAATGGGATCTGCATTTTCACTATACATGTTTCAGTATAGCAACTTCTTCAAATGGTTTGATCCTCTTCTCTCAGTATCAAGGACAAATTCTTGAAGATCAATACTGATGTCAAGGGACATGGTCTTCTAGTTACTGCCACAATATAGAGAAAAGGGTGATAATATTTGAATGGAAAGTGATGTCACAAATAATTGATACCACTGTAAAAATAAACACAAACCTTCATTTCTGTCACAATATTATTTCTTATTTATTCATCAATTCTGAGAACAAAAATTACTTCTGAATTAAAACAGTAACTAAGCAAAGTATTTTCTATGTAGCCGCAAATAAAATATATTCTAATACATTTAACTTTTATTTGACAAATGTCTATGCAGTACACATGTACAAGACACTATGCTAGAACGTATATGCACTATTTCTTAGCTTGCCTATACATAGGGATTAGATGGTGGGTTTATTTGTATATATTTCTGGCCTCCTTTCAAAGAAATAAGGCCTCATTGTTCTGGGGGAAGGACTCAATAATTTGTATTTTTAAAAAGCTCCAAAGGTGATTTTCATGTTTTAGAATCAACAGTTAAGAATGCCCTGGGAACAGAAAATTGAAACAATGTCTTTCTTCTCAAAATTCCTAAATTCTGAATCACTGGAAATTATCTTCTGATGTTGGTGCACATGCATGATGGCTTCAAATACAAAATAAATTGTGTTATATTTTGTTAAGCAGAGATTCAACTTCAAAGTTCAGGTTCAATATGTAAAATGCTTATAAGTCATCACTTCTGTCTTTACAATAACAAAAAGCTAAACAAACTGAAAGTCAGTAACTTTTCTTGGACCCGTCAGACAACTGAGGTTACAGGGTAAATACCAAGTCTAAAATCTGCAGATAAAGGGAAATCTAGATAGTCATAGCTGAGATCTGCTTACCTGGAGCAGAAGCTGAGGAGCCATAAACTGGCAGGCAAATTTAAATAGTAGTTGTAGCAAGCTGCCCAAAACCAAGTGTAGACTAGCTTGATTTTGAGAAATTCCTAGGGCTGCATTCTATGGATATCCTCCACACTTCTATGGGTTCTATTTTCAGAAACTCACTATATTCTTATTAGTAGAGAGCCATGAAAGATCTTCTCAAGGATCTGGCAAGGTTGTAGAATTATAATCATTATAAAGTAGATCTAGAGAAATTATCATTAAAACCTAAAGCAAAATAAACAAACAACAACAACAAAATATATCTATAGTGGAAGAAAATTTACAAGAGCCTTATCCCGTGTGGAAAAAGAGTATTTCTTCAACTTCAGCCCCCTTTAACCTCCTTGTTTCAATTTAGTTGGGGAAGAATGAAAGCTAAGAAACACCAGTGAAGTACAAAACCCTGTGACACAGGACAGCTGAAAGAACAATATTTAACCATACAGTTATAGAACACTTTACTTTGCTCATAGCTTACCACCTTTATAACAGGACTTTAATATAATAACACTGGATTACAATAAAAAATTGCTAAGTATAGACTTTATTTTAAAAGGAATTCGTAGGAAAGCGCAAACACAACATATGAGAAAATGAATAAAGAAAATAAAGGAATTTGAAGACTCTGGAACTTTTAACTTTAACAAATGTTCAAAATAGTCCATCTCCTAGCCTAATTTAAAAGCTCATAAAAGCTCCTACTAAAGGCTTATTTACTTCCATTCCTATTACATGATGCATCACATATGGATTTCACCAAAAAATTATAAAGAATCCTAAATGCAAGTAAAACATAATCTAAAGAGACCAAGCAAGCAAGCGTTAGAAGCAGGCAGAGTTATTACACAGATCTGAGAATTATTAAACAGGAAATTTAAAGTTACCATTTTAATATATACAATGTTTAAGAAGAGATAAATAATAGAAGTAAGAAGAAGGGAACATTCAGAAGAGTTCAAAAGAAAATTCTAGAAATAAAAATTACTGCAACAGAAATGAAGAATGTCTTTGACAGGTTCATCAGTAGATTAGACATGGATAGAAAACAATTACTGTGCCGTAAGAGATATCAATACAAACTTTTCAAAATGAGAGGCAAACAGAAAAAAATATATAAAATAAATGAACAAAAATAACAAAACCTAACAAAGCACAGAACATCCAAAAACTACAGGACAACGTCAAAAGGCCTAACATGTACCTACATGTACTGGAATATTAGGAGAAGAAGAAATAAGAAATCCTTTGCTATCGTTCACAAAATCTTCTGGAGCAACACTTCTGCTTTTCTCTCTTTGGTAAAAATTTAGTCACATGGTGCCAAAAGCAGGTTAAGCAATGTAGTCTTTTAACTGTGTGCACTGATCAGTGTTCTCTTACTTAGAGAAAGTTAGAGAATGGTAGAATGGCATCTATTGTACTCCACTAGAAGTAATAAAGCAGGAAATCAAACAGTTTGATTATAAAAACATGTTTGTCATTCTAAAGTGGAAAGACTTTAGTGTTCTGAAAGGCACATGGTCATTTACTCTGACAAGGTCTGTATGATTATACTGGATTTGAGCATATCTTGCCTCAGAGATATAGATTCCCATTCCTTTTAGTGAAAAGGGGAAATCGTGTCACATTGCTGAGCAAATGAAAAAAAATGAGGTGAATCTGAGACTAACACCAGAAGTCCCAGATGTAACCATTCATAGCAGTATATGTCTTCAGTCTGTTGAAATATGAAGAAAGAAAAATAATTTAACTTGGATGGAATACCAAGTTCATTAATTAAAATGTAAAGTTTAAAAAATGTTGTAAAACTAGAAAGGATAAAGAATTTGTAGACTGTGAGTAAACCTTCCTGTTATAGCAAATAATTTGAGTTTATATTTTGTGAATAATGAATAGGATACCATGAAATTTTAGAATAGGTTGAAACTCAATGTATTTAAGGAAATGAGATGCATTTAAAGAAAACAAATTAGAACCATTGTTGCCTGCTTTGAAAGAAGAAAAATGAATATACAAAACCTGGTAGGTGAGTAATGCATTTATAGCAAAGGTAAGAGATTGAAAAATAAATACATCTGAATTATATTGAAGGCAATATTTGCCGACTTTTCTAATTTAACGATAAACAATGTTGCAAATAGCCAATGCCACCCAAACGTAGACTTCACTAATAGTTGCCCAAAGTTAACTGTTTAAAAACATTTTAAAGAAAGCATTCTGGAATTTTAGATGCACTGCAAACTTTAAGTTTAGGTTAAGAACATTTCCCTCTTTTGGAAGGGAGCAATCGTTTATTTTATTCTATCTTTTTTCTGGGAGCAGAAAACATCATTTAATCTGCCTGAAATTCAGGTTATCATTGAACAGTTACACTGAGACTACAAGGTATACAAGAGAGCTCACTGTCTGATCACTTCCTCACCAGAAGTTTAACATGTTGGAGAACATCTTGTATTATTTGGAATCTACCCATCATTAAGCATAAATGAGGAGACTGTGGTATACAAATGTGGTAATATCAAATGGATACATGTATTAAAGACACTCTAGCCATCTGGACTCAATATGGAACCCAGAATGTTCCCATTTATCAAATTATAATTCCCATACAATATTTTATATCTGTAATTCAATGTTGATGAAAACATAATTGTTTTCAATTTGTCAGAGTGGTTTTCAGCAGTATTGGAGTAAATTAACACATTTATCAGAGGAAGAAAAGATTGGTGGCTAATAGGGAACTTTACTAAATTCTCTGGTTTTAAAGGAAGAGAAATTACAGACACAAATAATAGTAACTGTCAGAGAATCATTCAAAAATTTTAAGAATGAACACATTTGATAGTTATTCTTGTCTCCATCTGTTTGAATTCATTTCCTCCATCTCAAAAGTGCTCACCTTTTTCACTGTTTATCTAGATATTGAACAGATTTCAAGACCCATCTTTACCATAAAAATTTATTAGTACCATCCACTCTATTACATATTGAACTGTCCCTTCCCTAACACTGGAGACGTTACTGCCTCCACCTAATAATTTTTAACATGGGATTTTTAATGATGTCCATGCAAAATAGAGGTCTTTTCTTCTTTTCCTTTTTTTTTTTTTCTTTTTTTTTTAATACTTTAAGTTTTGTGGTACATGTGCAGATCTTGCAAGATTGTTACATAGGTCTACACATGCCATGGTAGTTTACTGCATTCATCCCCTGTCCTCCACATCAGGTATTTCTTCTAATTTTATCCCTCCCCAGTCCCTCTACCCCACAACTCGCCCCCTTGTGTGATGCTCCCCTCCCTGTGACCATGTGTGCTCATTGTTCAACACCCACTTAAGAGTAAGAACATGTGGTGGTTGGTTTTCTGTTCTTGTGTCAGTTTGCTGCAAATGAGGGTCTCCAGCTTCATTCATGTCCCTGCAAAGGACATGGACTCATCCTTTTTTATGGCTGCATAGTATTCCATGGTGTATATGTGCCACATTTTATGTATCCAGTCTATCATTGATGGGCATTTGGGTTGGTCCAAGTCTTTGCTATTGCAAACAGTGCCACTATGAACATATGTACGTGAGTGTCTTTATGATAGAATAATTTATAATCCTTTGGGTATACAGCCAGTAATAAGATTGCTGGGTCAAATGGCATTTCTATTTCTAGATCCTGGAGGAGCTGCCACACTGTCTTCTACAATGCTTGAATGAATTTACCTATTGATTTTCCTTTATTTTTTCCTGAGGGAAAAAAATGTTTTATCATAAATAATTATAAAACAAACAGCAATAAATAAAACTAAGAAAAATATAGATATTATTTTTCAAAAAATGGAATTTCTCATACTTTGTCTACCAGGCCCATGTTATAGTGGAAACATCCGCATTGAAACTCAGGATATCTTGATAGACCATTAGCACAGCCTGTACAAAATATTACTCTCAATAATTCTTTTATGAATATTGGCACCCCTTTTGTCCCTGCTGTTGCTACTTAGGATAACCAGTATCCTAATCTTTCCCTTTATTCTAATGTAAGTGCTGTCAGGAATACTTTCACTTTCAGTCCATCTAGATGCTTTAGCTCTTCTAAGAGTTAGTCCAGGAAGGAATCTATGATGGTAAGACTGATCATGTTAGCGCAAGAAGCAAAAGTGAAAATGAATAGGGAGTAATAAATGCCCTGAGAGCTCCGTGCTTCCTCCAATCTAGACTCTGTTTTCTCCCAAATGTTATTGAGCATCCTGCGTCTTTTTCCATCACTTTCTGTACCTCTCACCTAGCGATAGTTTGCTTCTTATCACTTAGTCCTTGAATGCCACAGTTAAATTTTCATGATTTTCAAAGTATTTTTGTTCTCCAAAGTATATAATCGTTATTCCGGTATTCTTCACCTAAGTCATGGCACCTCTGTTCTACCAGTGCATGGGGTCAAAAACCTTGGCGATATCTTTGCAGTCCCTCAGTCTTCAAAATACCCAGGTAATCTGCCTTTTTTCTAGAAATACCTCCCTAGCCCTAGCCTAGACTCTAAGAGTCTTCCATTTTCTGATATTATCAGCCCTCATACACACATACCTCTGTCTATCTTTTCCAAATGATTATTTTGACACATGAGTCTGTTCATTGACATTTCTCCAATCAAAGTTCCCCAGTGGCATCCCATCATGCCTAGAAAAACACTCACATTTTCTCCTTAGCTTGTAAATTCTAACAGGTACTTGTCCCTGACCACCTTCCCTACTCACCTCCCATCATCCTGCCACACACTTTAACATTTTAAACACTCATCTGTCTTTGGTAGAAGAGTTTTACCCAAAGTTAAACTACTCCCTAGTAAGTGGGACTATTGCACTTTGCTCCCCTCAGCCTATTACTCTAGATAGCCCTATGACAACTTCTTATTTTGTACAAACACCAGGTCAAATTTATTACCTTCAGAAAAAAATTTCCTAAGTGCCTCAATTAAATAGAAGTCCTCCATAAATTGAAAACTTATTTAAAAGTTATTTCATACTTATCACTATGTGACACAATATAAATAAAGTGTGTATATACATATACATGTATAATATCTGATAATTAATGGATTTAATATTTTCCCAACAATAAATTGTAATTGCCATGAAAGCAAAGATATTACTTATGTGAACAATAATGCCTGATACATAGGAAATACATAATAAATCTTCAGAATAAATAATCTACAGGGATTTTATAATTTATATAACACAACAACTAATATAAGCATAATTTAAACCAAAATATTAAAGAGGAAAAATATTTTAACCTATATACCAGAATAAGTAAAATTCCAAAAACTTAACCCTAAAATTCTTCATGAAACTTGGTCTTTTGGTCTAACAAGACCATCGCCGTTACAACTGACAGAAATTTCCTCTTTCCACTTGCCAAGTACAAATTCTTGAAGATTGCCTTGATACTGTTCTTTCTCTTGAAGTCCTCATGTAATCCATCATCCCAGTTGCTCACAACTTCCAACTATTCACAAACTCTGACAGTCTCTCAGTATATTCTTATTAGCCTTTGTCCAATGCTCATCTCCATGCCTGTTTACTGCCGTATCCTTGTAGGTTGTGTTGTTTGCCTACAATACAGGTTTTTCATATAGCAGCAGCTGGAGTGATATCTCTTTCTTTTTTTTTTGAGACCGAGTCTCGCTTTGTTGCTCAGGCTGGAATGCAGTGGTGTGATCTGAGCTCACTGCAAACTCTGCCTCCCAGATTTATGCAATTCTCCTGTCTCAGCCTCACAAGTAACTGGGACTACAAGTGCATGCCACCACTTCCAGCTCATTTTTTCTATTTTTAGTAGAGAGGGGGTTTCATTGCTCTAGACAGGATGGTCTCAATCTCCTGATCTCGTGATCCCCCTGCCTAGGCCTCCCAAAGTGTTGGAATTAAAGGCATGAGCCACTGAGTCCAGCTGGAGCGACGTCTTTTTACTGAAGAATTGAGTGCTGGCATAGGTTGGGAATTTTTCCCGCTTTCACAGCTTTCCAATTATTTCGTAAATTAGCCATGGTCCTTTGAAGCCCTGGAAAATCCTGTTTTCTGAAGCTGTCATCATGACCAATGAATATTCATGACAGTGGTGTTTATTGTATGAATTGCCATGATTCCTTCTGGAGTTACATGAATTTGTGTTTGGAACAGAAGACTACATAAACGTTGGGTTTTTAACCCAATATCTATGAATCTCTACTTGTATTGCTATGACTATGATGAATGTCATGTGAACCATCAAAATTCCAAAGGGGTGCATCAAAGTAATTTCTCTCATCAGACAAGAGAAATTCAAAATAGTCTTCAAAATGAAAAAAAAAAAATTTTGACTACTGGTAGGCAATTGATAAGAAAACCTCATTACTACCTGATATTATATCTAAATATAAGATAAATTTTTATCATGTTCTTGTGGGGGATTTTTAATAACCTAATTTTAGGGTTTCAATGTCCTGTTTAAAAGTTTTTATTTCAACATTTATTTTATGCTATTTTTATGCATTATAAGCATGGATAAATCTTAAAGGTGTAAGAGATTGAATATATATATGTTTATATATATGTATATATATATATAATGTGTGCATATATATGTATATATATCAGAGTATGTTAATGTATATCAGATCATATTATTTCTTTGCTCAAAGTTCTGCATTTTAATATTAAATTCAATTTTTTCACAATGGTCTCCTAGGTACAAACTGATTTGTGTTCAGATGACATTCCATTACCATCTTACCTCCAACTCCTTCTTGCCTTTTCTTTTCCTCATTTGCTTCTGCATATTGGCCTTCCAGCTGTTGTTTAGGCTGACAAGCATATTCCATCCTTAGGGCATTTGCTTTAGCTGATCTTTGTGCCTGGAGCATTCTTCTCCCAGATTTGCAATTGGCTTCCTGCCTTACCTTAGAGCAGATATCACCTTCTTAATGAAGCTGACCCTCACAAATCTATTCAAAATGTTCAATCTGAAAATCCTTATTCCCCTAATTCTGTTCTATTTTTATTGTACTTTTGTACAGGATATATCATCTTCCAACACAAGCTTTAAGTTAGTTATTTATTATGTCTGTGGTACATTCATATTGTCTTTTTCTACAAGAATGTCAACTGCATGTGTACAGCTTATCTTATTCTTGTTGTCAAACTAAACAACAGAAAGAGGATCTCTCAAAGAAAAATTATTTCTTCATGATTAAGGCATTTCAGTGGGAATACAAGTGCCATAGTAAACTATATGTGTATTCTGGAGGTAAAGGAAAATGAGGACAAAGGTTTTTAGAGGAAAAATGAAGAGGATTACAAAAATGATGTCAGGTAATTATCCTTGACTATAAGGATCAACAACAAGGGTGACAACAATCTGAGATTGAACAGGCAGTTTCTGGGAAGATGTTTTTGCAGAAGTAATTTTGTGGAAGGTTTCAATGGCTTCTGTTCAAGGTTGTGGTTTTTGCAATGATTTGTGGTAGTTTTCTTCTCAGGCCTACAGTCATGAGAACTTTCTCAGGGCACTTTCTGGCTATATTTGTCTTCATTTAAAAAAAAAAAAAACATCGTGGCTCCCATTTGATTTGGATAATTTTCACATTTTATGTGAGCACTACTGTAATGCATATACATGATAAAAGCTTGTAGGGCAAGCTTAAAATTATATTTGTTACATGAATATGTTAAGAGTTCTTACCAATAAAGCTAAAAAACCAAACCTGACAATTGAAGAAATAAAAGTAGAAACAAGTGCATGAAGAAGAAAAAATCAGCTTAAGATCAAAGGCAAATTAAAAGCAAAACTCCATTTTGGGCAATTAATTTAGAAGCAGTTTTTCTTTAAAGTCGTGATAAACACTTTTTTAAAAGGCAGTATAAATAATAGAACACAGTAGAAAGATTTAGTCATGGATGCTGCCCTATCTCACATGATTTCCTCTTAAAAGAAAGGTATAATGTTATTCATGTTTGTTCATATTACCAGGCAAATATTTAGCCATGATCAATATTCCATATGCTTGCTGGGTAGTATAAATATGCATATGGACAGTGCCCTCTGATGTTGTCATCTCTATTAAATCTGTTATTCAGAAGAGAAGCTGACCCATGCCCTAACCTCTGAGGCTATCTTGATAACTCCTACTCTTTCTCCGTAAGCAGCCAAATCTGTCAAGTGCAGGATACCACTTTCACATGAAGAGAGACTTTTGTGCTTTTTTGGTCTTCTGGTTTTCCCCCAACAGATCGGTATTAAACATCAAATTTAGTTTAGAGAATCGGGGATGATTAAATAACCCAGCACTCTACTGTACTGAAATTTAAATATGGACCAACATTGAACGTAGTCCCTTCCAGCTCACCAGGAGAACTCTGCTTCGGAACTCCAAGCACAGATCAAGAAAGTATAAAATATTGCTTTGCTCAATGCTGTCGTTTGTTCTTATTTATTTATCTTACTTTAAGTATGGGGTCAGAAGCCTGGGATCTAAAGTAGAATTCTAGTACTCCATATAATAGACCTGGAAAATCCTATATTAAACCTGGTACTCCATATAATAGAACTAGAAAATCCTACATTAAAACTGAAGTGTGTGTATTTGTTTTTTTGTGTGTTTATTGGTCTTCATCTGTTTAAAATACAGGAGAAAAAATAAGGGGGGAAGCAGGAGACATTTGGTGTATTTGTTGATTGGAAAGATGACAGTTACAGTGAAAGACGTATTAGATCTACAACGGCGAAGTGAATATTGAGCAAGAAAGAAACACTACAAAGTTAAACAAACAAACAAACAAAAAAGCATCATGGGTACTGTAGCAAAAAGAATATACTTTTTCCCATTTGAAGTTCATGACTGAATCCCCTGTAACAAAAGACAGATTAGCAACAGAAAAGCATACAAATTTATTTAATACAAGTTTTATGTGACACAGGAGTCTTCTGAAATGAAAAAATTTCAGTCGACAATCAACTGCATATGTTATAGTGGTCTCATAAGATTATAATTATAATACTGTATCTTTTATATTATAATAGGTACAGTATTATAATTAAATTAAAATTATAATTATAATTAAAAAGGTACAGATTATAATACTGTACCTTTTCTATGTTTAGATATGTCTAATATGCAAATACTTACAATTGTGTTACAATTACATACAGTATTTATACAGTAAGATGTTATACAAATTTGCATCTCAGGAGCAATAAGCCATACCATATGGCCTAGGTGTGTGTGAGGCTATTTCTTCTGGGTTTATGTAACTATAGCCTATGACATTTGCATCACAAAATCGGCTAATTAGTCAATTTTTATAACGTAGTCCCATTGCTAAGCAATTCGTGACTCTATTTAAAAATCTGAAAAATGAAGTAGCAAATCACAGATACAGAACTCACCATCTTGGCATAGTCAAATAAACAACTCAGAGACTTAGGTACTATGTCAAAAGGGATCAAAGGAGCCAAAATGGTCCATGCAACATGTTGCATGTTGTAAACATCATGCCAGTTACTCATTTCATTTATGCATTCTTCAAAAAGGGTGTTTATCTCAAATTCCTCATCACTGTAAATCAGAGGAAAAAAGTGAATAGAGGTGAAGCACAGGAGGCCTAATATCAAAAACAAGAAGTCATATTTAGAAATCTCATGAAAGATGTAAAACAACATATTAAAAACTGGTCATGAGACATTTGAAAACAACCTATCTACGGTTTTTTTTTTTTTAATTCAAATGTATCTAGCAGGTCAGTCATATAATTGTTATATATATTTTTTTCTTGTTTAAATTCTAAAACTGCAACTGACCAGTTTTAGTAATCTCACCAGATAGAAAAAAAGAATAATTTTAAAACGTATGTAATTTGAAATTATTTCAACATAACCATATTTCAATGAAAACGTAAAATCAAAAAAGAAATAAGATAACCAGACCTAAAAGCTTAAAAACACAGTAGATTGTTCACTGGCCTATGCTGTAAACTAGAAAATCTGGCAATCTCATTTAAAATAATGACCAGCCTCAAGGGCATTTTACTTGTAATGAAGATTTAATATATCTGAAACATTTAAAAACTTTATGGATGAGAGACGTGAATCAAGTGCTTTGCTAAATTGCTGTCCTGTCTCTCGCCTCAGGAGGTTAACTGCAATGCTAACTTTCCTATGTAGGGGAGAGGCCAGAATTTTGCAGCCTGTTTTGAGCAAAGGTCCAACAGAACCGTTGCTCCAGGGATCATTGCTTGATCATTGCTTTTCTACATGGATTGTAGTCAAAACAAACTAATGAGCTCTTTTAATATATATCCATGTGGTCCTGATTATCAGGAAAGTAAATTAAACTAAACCAATACACAGACCACACACACAAAACATGTTTACCAATCCCCAAAGAACAGAACGATAGAATGTTTGCAAATATGTTCTGAATGTAAAATCACATGGAAAAAAACGCAAATTCAGAGCGACTAAGGAGCTTCTCATGGGTTCTTTTTGATGGTCAAGAGCTTGGATACAATTCTGAATCGGATTTCAAAACCCTTGCTAATGAGTTTTAAAACTTTAATATAAAACATTATCGTTAGTTTTCTGTAAAGAATGTGATTGTATGTTTCTAACATTGTAAAATGATTTAGTATTTTAAAACCACTTTTCTATATTACAATGAATGATAGTGGAAATCCCATGGATTTAATATTAGAGACCTAGATTTAAATAAGAGCTTCACCATTTGATATGTGTGAATCTTAGAAAAGTTACCCAATCTCTCAAAACTTAAGGTTTTGAATGTGTGAGTATAGCCAAGATGTGGTCACAGAGAATGGTTTGCAGAATAAAGGGTGGTGTTTTTAAGAAGAACTGTTAAATTAGAAGTTACAAATTATAGTTTCTATAACAAGAAAAAAACATTACTTGGAAAAAGATCCCATAAAATGCCTGCTTTAAATAAAAAAAAAATAGAAAAGTTATTCTGCTTTAAAAATAAAAATGACACTGCAAATTAAAAAGAACTGCTTTTCTAAATGATGTTGCTAAAGAAGATTTGTATATTAAAGCATTTTGTATAAAAAGAAAACTACTGATGTTTTTTCAATGTATTGTGCTGTTCAAGGCCTCAATCATCTAGATATCCTTCTTAGCTGTGTATCTAACTCATACTCCATATTTTAAAGACTCTCCTTCTGCTCTTGTGGTTTACCTAAAAATTAAAAATTTCAAAATTTTGTTTTCCTAGTATACTGTTGGAGGACTTTTTAAGAGATTCTTCTTCAACACTAGTTTTTAAAAATTTGAATTAGCATCAAGCCCTTGAAATTAGACCTGCTAGCCTATATAGTTGATGTGCTGAGACCTGAAAATGCTCTGCTTCTTTGCAGAGGATGTTTTTGGATAATTCCTTTTATTGAAAGCAGAAAGCTCTGAATGTGTTAGGGGAAAGCACTGATGATCTTTATGGTATTCTGCTTTTTTGCCTATCCTCAACAACACTCATAACTAGAACCTATGATTTCCTCAAGGGTAGCATCCTGAAAAATAGCTATTCCGATTCAGAATTTTTATAATTTTTACAATAGCTAGATCACAGGTGCAGATAACCAAATCAGACCTCATCTCTGTAAACAACTGATACAACCAAACTTGGGCATACCAGGTGACCATCATTTCTGGTGAATATTGGTTATCAAAAGCTAAGCCTCTTGAGTTTCACAAGGTGTGATCCTTGAGGTGTCTTATATGTGTGATTGCAGAAAGCTTTCAGTGCTTATTTCTAGCTTTAAATTTCCCTCATTTCTGAAGGATGGTTTTGAAAACTTGACATATCCTTCTATCCCATACTGTCCTTGGTGTTGAGATAACTTGCCTTTGTTTCCATTTTACTCCATTTAAAAGCCCTCTAAACTCTTCATCTTCCCACTTATTGATTTAAAAAACATGCTATAAGTGAAAGAAGCCAGTCACAAAAGACCTTATATTATTCCACTTAAATCAAATGTCCACAATAGGGAATGTACAGAGATGAAAAGCTGATTACTGGTTGCTTGGGAATGAAGGAAACTAGACAGTGATAGCTCCAGCGTTTGTTTTTGAGGTCATAAACATATTTTGAAATGTTTTGTGGTGATGTTAATGCATATGTATTAATTTACTGAAAACAATTTCATATTTGTCAATTATATCACAATAAAATGGCTAAATCTCATATCAGGAAGATGATGTAAAGAGACAGGTACTAAAATACAAATTTCCTAGTGGTTGCCAATTGATCAAATCGTGGCTGGTTCTCTTTGATTATCATTTATTTCAATGCATTGTGAAAATTTTAAAATGTAGGGATTTTACATAAACATCCAGATAGAAAGGGAAGGAAGAAAGGAAGGGAGGAAGGGAGAGAGGAAGAGAGGGAGGGAGGGAGGGAGGCAGAGAGGAGAGAGAAAAGAAAAAAAAAAAGAGAAGCATTATACTTTGTCTGTTGGATTTTCATAAGAGCTATTATCTCTGGAGGATGTTTGAGCGCCTTAGGAACACATTGAATCCCTTTGCTAAGTAAATATAAAAGACAGAAGAGAATGACAGCATCGTGAATTCCTCATTTTTCTCTTTCCTTTTTAATAACACCATACATTGGATGAGATTATAGCCAAAACTGGGGACAAGGATGGTATTTTTATCTTGCAGTGAAAAAAAAAACTCAGTGTCAATCATTGACAATATTTAAAGAGTATCTTTTATTGACTGACAACTTTTAAGCCAATACTACATTGCCCAAGGAATGACTGAGATATCAGACTTCATAAGGATGCTGTTTAGGAACTTCAGGGGGTTGTGATGTTCTTACTGTTTAACAAGTGTAAGTAAGAGATCCCACAATGCTGCTGTACAAAATCCCTTTGTCATGTCACTTAATCCCCTTCACCATTTTCTCTCCTGAGCCTCAGCTTCCTGGCCACTTTAGTTCTTTGAAGTTTGTTTTTCTGCCCCCCATCTGTGTGAATCACTGCAGGCCAAATTCTGTTTTAGTGATAGTCAAGGGGAGCTGCCAGCCTATATCTAACAGCTGAATTTAGCACCAGGGGTGGTGGCTGATCTCTAACAAGTGTACACAAACCTACCAGAAAATGAGACTAAGCTAGACAAGTGTTTGGGAGGGATGTTAGCAGTGTGGTCAAATAATGATTTTCATATGGTTCTACAGAACTATTTTTTTTTTGTTTCTTCCTTTTTCTCTGTAATTCAAGTTCAATTGTTATTTTATATAAACAACTACAGGTTGCTTAATAGTTGTAGGGTTATTTAAAATAATGCCTTTATACCAATAATATTTCTGTAGACCTTTACGTTTGAAAGCACTTTCAAATTCCTTTTTTGTAACATAGAATGGATTATCATACTAGATACAGGTTGATAAATTTAGTGTATAAATTACGAAAGTATTGGTTTCTAAGTATTTGTCAATGAAAAACCAATTTAATGATTATAAAGCAATAGCTTTAAATTTTATTATTTACAGATATGTAAAGATTATTTCTAATAATCTAGTAGCATTCTCAATTTGACAATACAATTTCACTCAGTTGCCCCTTGTTAAAGTACGGGAGTTAAGACATTAGCTACAAGTATGACTTCTGTAGAGAGTGGTCAATCTACAGATCTTTTTCTAATAACTTCAATAATTCTAACACCATATATAAGTTGCTGTAGAGGAGATTTAATTAAGAAATTTAAGGCAAGTAAAAAATCAACTCAATTATATCCATTTTTAAAAGTGTATAAATCAACTTTCATGACAAAAAAAATGTTAATTCAGTAAACTAATGCTTAATCTAAAAGAGGTTATATTGTATTATAAATTGAGAAAAACTGCAATAAAATGTAACTTTTTTAGTTGAAACCTATGCCAGATTTAAGTATTCTAACATGCATTATGAATATCTAAGATAAAGATGCAAAACTGAATGCTTTCATAAATCATTGAGTGTTGATGACATTTTTGTCTCATACTGGCTTGTTGGGGTGGGGCCATTACTATTATCTATTTATTGAGAAAACTTCTGTTCCATCAGACACACTTTGAGGCTTGCAGCTTTAAATAATGAAAGCCCTTAGATTGCCTGTCTGCATGAAGTTATCTCTTAAGGAAGTTTGTATACCATGATATACAGGACACATTATCAAATAGACGAACATCACACTCATACATATAAACATATATACACGTGTTATATTTATTTATCATGGATCATGTACCACCCCAATATATATCCTTATAATTATTGAATTGCATTTGAAAGGAGTTGCAGGCCTTCATAAATCAATATAAAGCTATTGATTTATAATCATTAAATTAGATTTTTCATTAAAAATACTTAGAAACCAATACTTTTGTAATCATACATTAAATTTATGATCTATATTTAATATGATAATCCATCCTATGTTGCAAAAATAGGAATTTGAAAGTGCTTTCAAATGTAAATGGGCCTACTGTGTACCTAAATAACTCAGTTTTGGGGGATAGGTGATTATCAATATTGTATTTTAGCTTTTGTATTTATAAAATCAAATTGGTGGATTAGATAAGTAAAATCATTACATTTATAATCAATCAAGGATTAACAAAACTTGTGAATATCCTGGCCTCACCTATAGAAATTGTTATTTAATTGGTCAAGATTAAAAAAAAAAAAAAAAAAAAAAAAAAAAACTCCTGGCCAGGCAAGGTGGCTCATGCCTGTAATCACAGCACTTTGGGTGGCTGAGATGGGTGGATTACGACTTCAAGAGATCAAGACCATCCAGGCCAACATAGTGAAATCCTGTCCTTCCTAGAAATTCAAAAATTAGCTGGGCATGGTGGTGTGTGCCTACAGTCTCAGCTACTCAAAAGGCTGAGGCAGAAGAATCACTTGAACCTAGGAGGCAGAGGTTGCAGTGAGCTGAGTTCACACCACTCCAGCCTGGTGACAGAGCGAGACTCCGTTGCAAGAAAAAGATAAATAAACAAACAAATAAGAAAACTCATTAAGAGATTCTAATATGTATTCAGACAGACACATATTTGTATGTAATGGTTGTTTACATATCAAAACTGCAATTATGTTATAGCTTTGATGTACTTAATGTGCTCCCTATCCAAAATCGCTAGAATCTGGATTACATATTTTACTAAGTCTATTTATGTTGTACAAATTCCAACTAATTTCTATCTTTGGGTGACAACCATTTGGAAGTGACGAACTGGAGAGAGTTGGTTGAGCATGACAAAGTCTCTTTTCTCAATGTGATGGCATTCTTCAGTGATCTAGGCCCTGACATAAAAATATGCCTGGAACAGAAATAGCACTTTCCCAAAACAACCAACTCAAGCCTTACCTCTTGCCTTGACTCTCTGGTCTTGCTAACTAATGTTAGCTTTTTTCCAATGAGTTTTCTAATGATCTGTTATTAGAGCAATTTATAGCCAAATAAATAAATTCTGACCCTCTACTAATAAATTTGGAACAGATTGTCAACATTTAAAAATGTTAAATTTTAACTGTGATGCAAACAATGAGAAGAAAACAGTTATTAAAATTAGTTCTCTGAAACATAGGAAATGCTATCCAGAGAAACCTATAAGAGATCATGTAAATCAGCATAAGGTAAAAACAGGGATGTGGATTTAGCTTACAAGTGTAACCACATCTTCATACAGAAGGAAGTTATGAAGCATGAATGTCCACTGAGTTGTCCGTTCCTTGAGGAAAGGGAACCAGTATTTTAAATTTGTTTTTCAGTGTGTCATTGATTCAGACTGTCCTGGAATTGAGGTACAGGTACAAAATCTCACAGGCATCTCTGAGCAAGGTTGTTCCAGGCAAAAGTAATTCTCAAGAGAGAATAAAGCTACAAGCAACTGGCAGAAAACACAGTAGCTGAGGGGATGTGTACTGCCCTAAACCAAAAAATGGATCTGGGTGGTACACCAGCAGCATCTATCATAGCCCACAACTCACATTGCTTAAATCCACTCTCATCTCAAATCAAGTTCACTCCACTAGGGAAGAACTGCTCTGGGATTCTTACTGGTTACAATTTCAGGGAATTTATAAGAGAAGAGTTAATTTTATTCACTACGGATCATGATGTTGCTTTTTGTCTGAAGGCCACAAAGGGTACCCATCATCTTCCCTCTTCACCATCCATTCTAAAGTTATTCCCTTTCAGATAGAATTTTGTAGGTATAGGTTGTTTGTCTGGTGACACAGATTCTCATTTCTGAGGAGATTCTGAGATTCTAGGTTCAATTTAGTGGTCAGGCTAAGATTTCTGTACCTGCTTAGTTACAGTTAAAACTGAACAGAAACTGATCATCAAAGTGCCAAACATATTCACTCCTTCTCTGAGTTTGCCAACAACCTTCCCACGTATAATGATCATGTTCAATGATTAGTAATACTACTCTATTTTTTTCCTGATAGTCTTCTAGCACAAAGAGCCAAAGTGTTTATGAGGCAGCTGTGGTTGTGTAAGTTTAGTGAATCTCTTACTGTGTACTCAGGAGGAAACACCTCTTCTGTGAGAACTAGGACTTTGGAACTACAGAATCTAAAGTTGCAAGTATAAGAAACACAAAATTCCTAAGAGGTTCAGAAGGAGACTAGAGCCATCCTTATTTCAGTCCCTTGGATTCTGGGTCCATTTGGTCTACAAATTTAAGACAAGAGCATAATCTCTTTTTTAGTGAATATTCTCCAGTAGCTATTAGTGTACAAGATAAAGATCTGCACACTTGTTACCATTCTTACTGCTTCACCCACATGCATCTTCCCCAGAGTTCCTTGTACCCATATTTCAATATTGTTTCTTGCATGCCTATGGCCAAACAGATAAGTCTGTGAATATTATACATGATAAATTTGGAGCTGGGTGTGGTGGACATGCCATGGGAGACTGAGGTGTGATCATTACTCAAGCCCAGAAGTTTAAGACTGCAGTGAGTTTTGATCATGCCACTGCACTCCAGCCTGTATGACAGAGTGAGAACCTGTCTCTGAAATGACATAAATAACTAAAATAACAATTTTGGTTTAATTCTTACATTAGTCTGTTCTCATGCTGCTAATAAAGGTGTACTCGAGAGTAGGTAATTTATAATGGAAAGAGGTTTAAATGACTCACAGTTTCACTGACTGGGGAGGCCTCACAATCATGGCTGAAGGTGAATGAGAAGCAAAATCATGTTTCACATGGTGGCAGGTAAGAGAGCTTTACAAACTGTCAGATTTCATGAGTCTTATTCATTATCATGAAAACAGCATGGGAAAGACATGCCCTCATGATTTAATTACCTCCCACAGACAGAGTCTGTCCCATGACATGTGGGAATTATGGAAGCTACAATTCAAGAGGATATTTGGGAGGGGACACACCTAAACCATATCATCCGCCCCGGGCCTATCCCAAATCTCACGTTCTCACATTTCAAAACTGATCATGCCTTCCCAACAGTCCCCCCAAATTTTAACTCATTTCAACATTAACTCAAAGTCCAAAATCTCATCTGAGACAAGGCAAGTCCCTTCTGCCTATGAGCCTGTAAAATCAAAAGCAAGTTAATTACTTCCTAGATGCAACAAGGGTACAGGCATTGAGTTAATCCAGCCATTTCAGTTGGGGTAAATTGGCTAAAACAAAGGGACTACAGGCCTCATGCAAGTCCAAAATCCAGTGGGGCAGCCAGATCTTAACGTTGTGAAATGATTTCCTTTGACTCCATCTCTCACATCCAGATCACACTCATGTAAGAGGTGGTACCCACAGTCATGGGCAGCTTTGCACTCTGGCATTGCAGAGTACATCCCCCTTCTGTGCTGATTTCATGACTTGGTTTAGGGTGTCTGTGGATTTTCCAGGTGTACAACGCAAACTGTCAGTGAATCTACCATTCTGGGGTCTGAAGGATGGTGGCCCAGTGGGGACTTTATGTGGGCACTGTGACCCCACATTTCTCTTCCACACTGCCTTAGCAAAGGTTCTCCATGAGGCCTCTGCCCTTGTAACAAACTTCTGCCTAGACATCCAGTCATTTCCATACATCCTCTCAAATCTAGAAGGAGGTTCCCATACCTCAATTCTTGTATTCTGTGCACCCATAAGCTCAATACCATGTGGAAGCTGCCAAGGCTTGGAGCTTGCACTTTCTAAGTAATGGCCTGAGCTGTACCTTGGCCCGTTTTAGCCGTGGCTGGAACTGAAGCAGCTGGGATATAGGCCACCATGTCCTAAGGCTGCACAGAGCAGGGGGCCCTGGGCCTGGCCCATAAAACCATTTTTCCCTTTTAGGCCTCCAGGACTGTGATGGGAAGGGTTACTGTGAAAACCTGTTACATGCCCTGGAGATGATTTTCCCATTTTCTTAGTGACTAACATTTGGCTCCTTGTTACTTATGCAAATTTCTGCAGTAGGCTTGAATTTTTCCAGAAAATGTATTTTTCTTTTCTATAGCATTATCAGGTTTCAAATTTTCTGAATATTATGCTCTGCTTCCTTTTAAAAATAAATTCCAATTCCAAACCATATCTTAGTGAATACATAAAGCTGAATGCTTTTAACAGCACCCAAGTTATTTCTTGAACAGTTTGCTGCTTAGAAATTTCTTCTTCCAAATCCCCTAAATCATCTTTTTCAAGTTCACAATTCCATAAATTTCTAGTATAGGAGAAAAATGTCACCGGTCTCTTTACTAAAACATAGCAAGAATCAATTTTACTCCAGTTTCCAACAAGTTCCTCATCTCCATCTGAAATGAGCAGCACTTGCTTAAAGCCAGTAAGCAAGTCTCTAGAAGTTCCAAACTTTCCCAGATCTTCCTATCTTCTTCTGAGCCCTTCAACTGTTCCAATATCTACCTGTTACCCAGTTCCAAAGTTGCTTCCACATGTTTGGGTATCTTTACAACAGCACCCCACTACCTGGTACAAATTTACTGTATTAGTATGTTCTCATGCTGCTAATAAAGATATACCTGAGACTGGGTAATTTTTAAAGAAAAAGAGGAGTAATGGACTCAGAGTTCTACATGGCTTGAAAGGCTTTACAATCATGGCAAAAGACAAAGGAAGAGCAAAGGGACATCTTACATGGTGGCAGGCAAGAGTGCATATGCAGGGGAACGGCCCTTTATAAAACCATAAGATCTCATAAGACTTATTCACTATCACAAGAACAGCATGGGAAAGACTCACCCTGTGATTCAATTACTTCCCACCAGGTCACTCTGCTGACATGAGAATTATGGGAGCTATAATTTAAGATGAGATTTTGGTGGGAGTACAACAAAACCATATTAATTCTCTTCCATCATAAAGTGGACAACAAGATGCACTTGCCAAGCCTATGCCTATTGGAAAGATTCCTTATCACTGTTATTTGTCATAACTACCACTGGAGATCAGCCTGACCAACCTGGTGAAACCTGTCTCTACTAAAAAGGCAAAAATTAGCCCTGTGTGGTGAAGGACACCTGTAATCCCAGCTACTTGGGAGGCTGAGGCAGGAGAGTCACTTGGACCAGGGAGGTGGAGGTTGCAGTGAGCCGAGATTGCACCACTGCACTCCAGCTTGGGCAACAGAGTAAGACTCTGCCTCAAAAAAAAAAAATTACAGTGCAAAAGTCCATTTTTGGCTTATACCAACCTACTGAGGTGACCCATACAGAAAGTACATTCTGTACTATTCTTCCTCTGCCAACCATTAAACAAAGATCCAGCTTGAAACACAGATTTGAGTTTAGAAGAAGGTACTGCTGTAGCACTGATGGGTGGCATCAGAGACTGTGCCACTCATTTACGTATCTTATTTTTATCTATTAAACTTAAGACTGATCCTTGATGTACTGCTTTCACTTTACCAGGACTCTAGCTAGGTCTCACTGATTATATGACTTCAAGTCTTCAAACACTCAGATCTCAATAAGCAGTACTCATTCCAGGGTCTCTTGATATCCCATGGTCAGATATTCAATGTTTACCAGTGACCAATAGCACACTTAGAGTTGCTTTTCAAATATGCACGTATCTCTGCTGCAAATGGCATGAACTTTGTTACTTCTTAAACCTTGGAGTTTAAGCTACAGTTTTCATGTGAATCTGTACCATATACACCACATAAAACCTTTTATCTAGGCTGGGCGCGGTGGCTCACTCCTGTAATCCCAGCACTTTGGGAGGCCGAGGCGGGTGGATCACAAGGTCAAGAGATCGAGACCATCCTGGTCAATATGGTGAAACCCCGTCTCTACTAAAAACACAGAAAATCAGCTGGGCATGGTGGCGCGTACCTGTAATCCCAGCTACTCAGGAGGCTAGGCAGGAGAATTGCCTGAACCCAGGAGGCAGAGGTTGTGGTGAGCCGAGATCGCGCCATTGCACTCCAGCCTGGGTAACAAGAGTGAAACTCCGTCTCAAAAAAAAAAAAAAGAAAAAAAAAAAACCTTTTATCTAAATCACATCACTTTAGTTCTATGATATCTTCCAGTTGCATGGCTCAAACATCTTGGATCCGTTTCAGAGCCTTTTCTTGTTCTCAGTCCTACTCAAAGCCTTTCATGTTACCTAACAAATGTTCAGAATAGCATTACATGTAATAGTATGATTATGCAATAAATCTGTCAGAATACCATTCCCAAGTATAGCATGCTGCATATGACTCCCAAAGAAGCTTATGAGTGTCGTAGCTATTTTTTCCAATATGTTGGCCGGCCCTGGATTCCTAAAAACTTGAGAAATGTGATAGGCATGTGAGTAATTGTAGGGATTATCTTTACCCTCTGCAGCAAGGAATTTGGACTACTGGGCATTTTTGTTCATCAGGTCAATCAAGATGATGTCCTTAATACAGTGAACCAACTTTATCTCCTGTGGATTGTTTAGACGGTAATAGAGTCTACCGGTATATATTGTCAGCAAGCTAGAGAAATAAACTTATTCAAGAGAAAGAGCCACAAAGTTTATTGTTGTATATCCACTGTGAATGTGACTGTTTCTTTCTTTCTTTTTATTTTTCTTTTTCTTTTATTTTTATTTTTATTTTTTGAAACAGAGTTTAGCTCTTGTTACCCAGGCTGGAGTTCAATGGCGCGATCTCGGCTCACCACAACCTCCGCCTCCTGGGTTCAGGCAATTCTCCTGCCTCAGCCTCCTGAGTAGCTGGGATTACAGGCACGTGCCACTATGCCCAGCTAATTTTTGTATTTTTAGTAGAGACGGGGTTTCACCATGTTGACCAGGATGGTTTCGATCTCTTGACCTCGTGATCCACCCGCCTCGGCCTCCCAAAGAGCTTGGATTACAGGCATGAGCCGCAGCGCCCAGCCCGACTGTTTCTTATCTTCCTTCTCAGTGGGCATGTAAAAGAAGGCACTCACTGTGTCAGTAGCTAATAGTAAATACCAGAGACTGTGCTAATCTACACTTGTAAATATACCACATCCGACACAACAGCTGCAATTAAGTTTACAGTGTCCCTACTTCATAAGCCTTGGCTCAACAGTTTCTTAGGGGACAGTGTTGTGGACTAACTGGTGATATTATGGGGATCACAATCCCTGCATCTTTTGTTTTTGTGACAGCACTAATCACCTTGTGATATAATTTTGTTCAGGATGTGCTGTGTTTTATGGAAGGCATCAGTTTCAGAGTCTTCCTCTCAGCATTTACTAATGCAATTGTTCTTACTCCACAGAAACCAATGTGTGGGTTCTGTCGACTACCAAAGTTGTTCATTCAAATTACATGTTTGTGAAATAGGGCTTGTGGATGTAGTGGATCTGTGAGTCATATCTGGGCCAAGACTCTTTATAACTGGACCTATGTGAGCTTATGGTCTACCATAGCAGAGAGAATAAGTATTCAGGTAACTAACATCTGTGTCAATAGCATTTTTTTTTCTAACTAGTCATTGAAATATGAGATCTTCCTTTACCTCTGTGTAAAATTACCCAAGTAAATTGTCATAAATGTGTTTAGTAAAGGAAGGTGAAACTCCCGACTCTGTACACTTGCTGTGCTTTTAAAGGGTCCTTCTTCATGATGCCCTACCCCTCCCACAGCCATGTGTTCTTTGGGCTAAACAGTGTCTTAGCTACAAAAAGTGGGGAACAGACCATGAAGGCTCACTGAGGCAACTGTCTTCAACTTTCTTTTCATTCAATCTTGATATATTTTTATTATAGATGTTAAGAAATATACTTTATTGTGGTTTACTCATCTTGGCCCTTGCATCTCCATGCTTTATTAACATTCTTCATTTCAAGCTTGCTACCCTTTATGGTTTTGACTCTCTTGCTCTACTATTCATCATCTGATATTTCAGAATCTTATTATCCCAAATGTTATTAGGGATCCCAGCTTTAGAACAGAATCTCCTGTCATTCTCAACCTACCTTATACAGTCAATACTGAGCATCTCAGCAATACTGGAAGATTTTTCACTGATATATTTAATACTAACTTGGTAAATAAAGTGCCTCTAGAACAGTGATTCCCAACTTAATGGCAACAGTCGACACTGTACCACAGGGAACAATTGACAATGTCTGGATACATGTTGGTTGTCACAACTAGAGAGGGCTATTGAGGTATAGTGTGGAGTGGGTAGGAATATTACCCAGTATTAGCAAGGCACAAAACATCCCCTCATTTCCACAATAAAGAAATATCAATCCCCAAATGTAAATAATGCCAAATTTGAGAAACCCACATCTACACTGTTTAAAAAAGCATAGTCAAACATTTTTAAGAGCTATACAATAGATTCATTTAGGAATACTCATTTCTCATGCCTCTGTCTCCTTCAGTTCTGCTCTGATCTTAGTTATTTCTTGTCTTCTGCTAGGTTTTGAGTATTTTTGATCTTGCTCCTCCAGCTCTTTCAATTTTGATGATAGGGTGTTGATTTTAGATCTCTCCTTGCTTCTCATGTGGGCATTTATTGCTATACATTTTCCTCTAGACACTGCTTTTAATGTGTCCCAGAGATTCTGGCAGTTGTGACTTCGTTCTTGTTGGTTTTGAAGAATATCTTTATATCTGCCTTCATTTCGTTGTTTATCCAGTCAATATTCAAGAGCCAGTTGTTCATTTTCCATGAAGCTGTGAGGTTCTGAGTTAGTTTCTGAATTCTGAGTTCTAACTTGATTGCACTGTGGTCTGAGAGACTGTTATGATTTCTATTCTTTTGCATTTGCCAAGGACTAATTTATTTCCAATTATGTGGTCAATTTTAGAGTAATTGCGATGTGGTGCTGAGAAGAATGTATATTCTGTGGATTTGGGGTGGAGAGTTCTGTATATATCTATTAGGTTTGCTTGGTCCAGGTCTGAGCTCAAGTCCTGGATATCTTTGTTAATTTTTTCTCTTGTTAATCTGTCTAATATTGACAGTGGAGTGTTAAAGTCTCCCACTATTATTGTTTGGGAGTCTAAGACTCTTTGTAGGTCATTAAGAGCTTGCTTTATGTATCTGGGTGCTCCTGTACTGGGTGCATATATATTTAGGATCGTTAGCTCTTCTTGTTGCCTTGAGCCTTTTAGCATTATGTAATGTCCTTCTTTGTCTCTTTTGATCTTTGTTGGTTTAAAGTCTGTTTTATCAGAGACTAGGATTGCAACTCCACTTTAACCCTTACCCCCACACTTGCTCTTAGGAGACAGCAAGGTTTCCTTGGTTCTGAGCAGATCAGGAAGAAAATGTCAGGGAGATGTTGCAATTACAAGCTAGGCCCCTGACACGTTGCCAAGAGCAGGCAGGTCCATGTGAGCATTGCTGATAAATCACCCAAGGAGTTTTCAGAAGAAAGCCAACAAGTCTTCTAGCTCCAGTAACTTGTGGTGATTTCATTTCCAATTCCAAAGAAATATTAACATGTGTACCAAAAAAAAAAAAAAAAAAAAAAAAAAAAGAATACTCATTTCTCTAAGCTTCTGGATATTTTCCTACAAAACCTTACTATAGTAGATCTGGCATCCTATACAGCATTTAATATGAACCATTACTTTATTCAAATTTCCAAGAGTCATCTCAACAGTATATTAAAACTAGTTCCAGGGACGTTCACCAAGATGTCATATCCTAAGGCATAAGGTATTATGTCTGCATCAACAAAATCTCCTTTATCTAATTTTCCATTCATTCTCCCTTTGATTCGGCACCCTAAAGATTCTCTTTCAGTTTTACTCAGGAACACCCTGGCAGTGTATGTTAGCTGTGTCCTGCAGCTTATTTAGTACAAAATTACTCCCTTATCAGGTTCAGCACTTTCCAGTCAGATAATGGTGAAATTTAATGCTGGTTATTGCTTTTATGCTATGGGAAGAGATGGGAGCATATCCCTAGGAAGGTGAACTCTGTAAAGCGCCTGCCTCATTTGAAAATTCTCCTTTAGGCAAAGGGGTTGAAGAAGTCTTTCTTTTCAAGCAAAGCAGGGTGAACCACTTCTACAAACCTAGAAGATTTATGAAAATCTTTAGTTTAAGTTTCTCAAGTGCCTGTACACCGACATATCCATTCTAATCTCATTTTACTTCTTCCCTCTGAAGACCCTGATTTTGGCATGGAAGACTTGACTAGTCTAAGAAATTCAACTGTTTTCGAATTTGTTTCAATTTTACAATAGGTGCATTATTTTTTAGCTTGATGTGTTTTAATATTCTGAATCTAGGTTTGGAAGTTTGACTACTGACATCTTTTATGCCTAACCTCTTCCTCTTCCTTTCTGCCCTACATCTGAGATTGCTGGTAAGAAAGCCTCAGTGCTCCCTCGGATTGTACAGCTGGGAAGTTTAAATCCCATGCTGTCTCTTTAAGCCTGGTCCCACCCTTAATTACCATAAAAATCCCAAGCCAGTCTTCTTTTCTTTTTTTCTTTCTTTTTTTTTTTTTTTTTTTTTTTGTCTCTCAAGATATTTTAGACTTGCTTTAGACTTGCTGGAGAGTTACAGTGTCTCTTCAGAAAGCCCTATTGTGTGAGTAATAAACTTTGTTATACTCTCTTGGTAAATGTGTGACATCATCAGTTTCCACAGGGAAGCCAGATTTGAATAGAGGTACATTGTATTTCTGTAGAGTCACTGCACCATCTGCTTCAACCTGGAGAAAATTAAAGGTGGCTGTAAATGTTTCCAGCAGGGCCCTCTGACTTAAATATTTGTGTATAATAGATAACAACACATCCATGGCTGTAGCAGTATCTGTCCCATTCCAGAGTCCTCATGGTTATCTCCTTCAGACCTCTCAAGTAGCAAAAACATTGCACAAACTAATGAGTCTCTTCTACTTGTATTTTGTCCTGCTTTCCAAAAAAGGACAGTTTCAGCAGTCACCGTATTAGAGCTCACCAAGGATAATCCATATTCCACCTAGCACTTGTCAGGGGAATCATTGCCATCCAGGAAGCAAGTTATGTGACTCTAAAATTTCACCCTTAGAGTCCATTTTTTTGACATTGAAACTTGTACCAACTACCTTAAGTCCCATTCTTTTTTTTTTTTTGAGACGGAGTTTCGCTCTTGTTACCCAGGCTGGAGTGCAATGGCGCGATCTCGGCTCACTGCAATCTCCGCCTCCTGGGTTCAGGCAATTCTCCTGCCTCAGCCTCCCGAGCAGCTGGGATTACAGGCACGCACCACCGTGCCCAGCTAATTTTTTGTAATTTTAGTAGAGACGGGGTTTCACCATGTTGACCAAGATGGTCTCGATCTGTTGACCTCGTGATCCACCCGCCTCGGCCTCCCAAAGTGCTGGGATTACAGGCTTGAGCCACCACGCCCGGCCAAGTCCCATTCTTTAAGTAGTGCTTCAGATGATAATTTTTGTACAATAAGTTTATTATTATTATTATTATTATTATTTTTTGAAGATGTAATTTAGGTGAAAGATAAAAGGAGTGAGGGAAGGTGTTCTCTTTCCAGGTCCACAAGTGGGCGTGGTTTTAAGGGCAAGAATTTCCCAGTGCCAGGCTCCCATCCATCTCGCTCCATCCGGGAGATTTAACTGTTTATGTTTGAATTCCTCAGGCGTGGGAAGAAACTAAGAATCAGTCACTCCAGCAGAAGTTTAAAGGAATTCCTTTCGTTGGCCAGAGGAACTTAGGAAGGTAGGAATTTCTCGCAGGATAAATTCCCCTGCTCCTTCACTTATGCCAGATTTCCAGTTCTCTGGAATCCCCTCCCACATGGTGGGAGCTCCGTTTCCCCTCTGGGATTTCCCCTCTGGAATCCCCTTCCACACTCTTCGTGGAAGTTTTTCTCATCTTTTCTTTACCTAAATAAAATCACCCTTCTGTAATACTTCTTGGGTCTGATACTTACTTTTACAAGCATACAGTGCAACTGCAATGATCCCATTGCTTATTCTTTAAGAGATTGGAGACCAAGAACCCACAGCATTCTCTCAGGGGAGCTGTGCCTAACCACCACCCAAGAAAAAAACCCGGTTACAGGAGGGAGGAAATCATAATCAGCCAAGTTAGGAAAAGTGTGCATCTTCAGACTGATTACTCACAAAGCTCTGGAGCATGAATGCTACCATAGAATGATACCTCCTTAAGACAAGGGAGCTAGACCTTATACCTTGTATCAATCAGTTATCAGGTATGGGCTTTTCTCCCATGGAAAGTATAATGGTGTAAGGTGATTTCCATTGCTGAGGGTAATTCTCCAGGGTTAACAAAACCCCACAGTAAAAGTGTATGGGTGCAGCATTCTGAATATTCTGATAAAAAGGTACTGTCTGAGCCATTAAATATATGTACATCAATTATATAAATACAAATGAAAAGACTCCATCAGTAGGTGTTGCAAAGGTACATACTTAGTCTATTCCAGGAAGAGGCACAAGACATCACTTCCACAGTAAAGAAATATCAATCCCCAAATATCAATAATGCCAAGTTGAGAAATTCTCATCTACACTGTTCAAAAAAGGCATAGTCAAATATTTTTAATTCCCCAGAGCTATATAGTAAATTCATTTAGGGATACTCATTTCTCTAAGCTCTTTGATATTTTCCTACAAACCTTACTATAGTAGGTTTGGGATCCTATACTTCATTTAATATGAACCATTACTTTATTCAAAGTTCCAAGAGTCATCTCAACAGTACATTAAAACTGGTTCCAAAAATAGATTACAAAAACTAGTTCCAAACAGATTACAGTTCAGCTGCAATCTACTGGGTTAGGGGAGTGATTTGAGATGAAGTCTAAGAGACAGGTAGCAGCTAGGTCAGATAAACTTTTGAAGGTGAGGATAAAGATTATAAGTTTGAACTTAAATGGGAGTGGGGAGTTTTTTAAATAATTTAAAACAGAGACTCGGATGATCGGATATTACCTTTTTAAAATTTATCTTTGTAAGAGAGTTAATAAACTTTGTTTACTGACGTCTCAGTCTTATGCTAAGTATTAAAATGAATTTTCAAAGTGGACAGGTGGGTGTGAAGAGGGGTGCCAAACTCTTTCCTAAACTCTGTTAACATATCTGTTTACAGATAAAAGAAAAGGTAAGGAAAAAATGCAAAATTTTTTTAAAACCCCAAATGGACTTCACACTTACATTACTCAAGAGAAATTAAAAAAAAATTTTGATTTGAAATGGTATACTTAAAACATCTTACTTTTTAGCACATTATAAGTTGTACAGCAAATCACATTTATTATATATGTGAAAATATATTTAAAATATATGTCACTCTTAGAAGCAGCATACATTGTTTCATATAAAACCTTAAGACACATTTTGGACATTGGCTTGTGACACAATATCATATATCTTATCAAGAACAGTGTCTTGCACACAATAAAGTTTCAATATATATGTAAAATTTGTTGATGGACCTTTATTTCACAGATGACATAGGAAAAACATATTCTGAAGTTTTTCCATTATTTCACTTCATGACTCTCATTACTATACAATTTCTTTATTATATTGAATATTATATTGACTAAACATATTTATAGGAAGACCATGATATAAGTGATAAGTTTTAAATTATATCTCCAGTTGAAGAAATAGCTTATTTTAATAGAAAATAAATATTTTAAGTATTTTTTATTTTGTCCTAATCATTTGGAATACATCAATAATTGTACTTTTAGAAAAAAAGCACACTATTCTATTAGGTAGGATAATAAACTGTTAAAGTAATTATTGATGGTGTATTGTTTATAAGTGTTAGCCACTGAATAAAAACTAAAACAGGTAAATTTGGGGGAATTTATCTGAATGATTACATTTGTGCTTTTAGGAACATTTGATAAGCAGTCAATTCCATGTTTAATTCTTGCATTATAATAGAAAAAGATGAATATATGCAAAGTACACCATGCTCTACT
The DNA here is from genome assembly GCF_049354715.1 of Callithrix jacchus. Classification (NCBI taxonomy): domain Eukaryota; kingdom Metazoa; phylum Chordata; class Mammalia; order Primates; family Cebidae; genus Callithrix; species Callithrix jacchus. The sequence goes on from NC_133504.1 coordinate 164,790,008, forward strand.
TCAATTTTAAAATTACAATTCTTTTTTATTTTACATTCTATGTATGATAGGATTCATATGTTTTACCCATATATTCACAATTATTACAATGACTACAATAAGTTTTTGATTTAATTGCAACCATTATAATTTTAATTACCTACTATTTGTCATTATTACAGTCCAGTCTATTAAAAATAGATCATAAAAATAAAAGAGAAATAAAGGGCTTTTTTTCACCCAGAATATTGGTATTCTGAACTTCATGATTCTAAAGGGATTGTAGGCATCCCAGGTTGCAAGCAGGTCGATGATCATGAATGTGAAATCCAAGCTATAGGATTTTGAACTGAACTGTGAAATAGGTGAAGTTTCACAGATAATGAAAAGAAAAAATGTATTTTGGAAATACATTTTTTCTGCTGTTTCTCATTATCAAGTATGCACTGATTTTACAGCATTATGCACTTGCTTTAGTAAAGAATTGAAATTTCACTACCTAGAGAAATGACTAAGATTTTTAGTTCAACTGAAATTTTATATAATGTAGCATTATAGAAAAAGAAAACATCCTTCTAAGCTGATTTTTCATAACATATTCTAAAGACTACGATCTTATCAGCTAGCTCTCCACCTCTTATGGTTTAATTATACTATTCGAATGTATTTATGAGACATAAACATGAACAAAATACTATTTCATTTGTGTTAACAGAGCTTTCAAAAGGTTTAAAGGAGATACTAAGAATTATGGGTTGCATTGTATAACACCCACAAAACAAGTTCTAACTTCCAGTACCTTTCAGAAAGTGACCTTATTTGGATAAAGGTTTATAGCAGAGGTAATCAAGTTAAAACGAGTACACTAGCAAGGACGTAATCTAATGTGACTGATGCTTTCATAAAAAGAAGAAATTTGAATGCAGAAGCACACAGAGAGGGAAGATAATGTAGAGTGATACAGAAAGGATACCATGTGAAGACAGAGAGAGACTGGAGTTACGTTGCCACAAGCCAAGAAACATTGGGGGTTACTACCAGCTAGGAGAAGAAAAGAAGACATATTACTTTACAGACTTCAGCAGGGTAATGCCCTACTGACACCTAGATTTCAGAATTCTAGCCTTCAAACATGAATAAAATTGTGTTGTCTTAAGTCACCCAGATTGTGGAATTTTGTAATGGTAACTATGGGAGGCTAATACATATAATTCTGAGAATTAAATGAGATTATAGCATAACCCAAAAGATTAACTGAATCTATTAAATTATCATTTGGTTTTACTTAAAACTCTGAACAATTTAGTTGAGACATTGTCTATCTTTTCAAAGTAACAAATGCCCAAGAAATTATCCTGGGTATGCCAATAAATTCTTATTTCTTTTCTTAAAATATACGAAAGAGAAATACTGTTTGAAACATTAGCACTAGTCTTTCACTACATTTGTATACATATGCTGTTGGAAAAAGTCACAAAAATTGTTAAACATTTAACCTGAAAACTTCAGCCAGATCTCCTACTTCCCGTGTCTGTGACTTAATTATTTTAAACACATAGTATCAATACCTGCTGAATAAGCACTCAGATATCTGGTGATGAAAGTATCCCTGTGTGTAACCCTTAGAAAATCTATGCCTAGAAGTCTAATAGAGTCATTTAGAGATAAATACATAAATCAATAGATAGATGAATAGATTAAAAAAAAACACTTGCTCATAAAGGAATTCCACCTAGTGGATTACTTTTAAAAAATATAGAAAGTCAGAGATATTTGACACTTTTTGGAAAGGAGATGGATAAAGCTTTTTAGAATGACCTTAACTTGATATAAATATAAAAGGAAATTTATTATAGGATTTCTGACTAAACAATTATCTTTACTGGATAAAATTGTTCTCAGAATATTAAGTTTTATCCTTTAAACAAAGGTTATTGGAAAAATACAATATAAAATATTTCTTCACTTTAGAAGCAGAAAACATGCAGAATTGTTAACCTCTGAATATAAAAGTTTATTTTTATAATTTTAAACCAACATCTTCATTCTCAATGCATAATTCAGTTTTACTTTACAAATGTCAGTTGAATTAATATACATAATTATTATCATCTGAATTCATATTTGGAATTTCCAAAATTTTTAAATGACCTCATGGAGACTTTTCCAGTCAGTCATGTAAGGAGTTTGGGAGTCTCCAATTTGTCCCAAAAAGAAATACAAAGTGAAACAAATTGAAAATTAAAAAAATTCTTCTTAGATCCATTAAGCACAGCAAATGAAATAATTATTAAGTGATCTGGAAACAAACAGAATGGAAAATAGTTTTTGCAATCAAACCATCTGAAAAAAGGTTAATATCCAGGATCTACAAGGAACCAAAACAGAGTTACAAGAAAAAAACAAACAAACCCATCCAAAATTGGGCAAAGGATATGAACAGACACTTTCCAAAAGAAGACATTTATGATGCCAACAAACATGAAAAATTGCTCATCATCACTGGTCATTACAGAAATGCAAATCAAAACCGCATTGAGATACTGTGTCATGCCAGTTAGAAGGGCAATCATTAAAAAATCTGGAGATTACAGATGCTGGAGAGGATGTGAAGAAATAGAAACACTTTTACACTGTTGGTGGGAGTGTAAATTAGTTCAACCATTGTGGAAGACAGTGTGGTGATTCCTCATTGATCTAGAAATAGAAATTCCACTTGACCCAGCAATCCCATTACTGAGTATATATCCAAAGGATTATAAATCATTCTATTATAAAGACACATGCACATGTATGTTCATTGTGGCACTGTTTGCAATAGCAAAGACCTGAAACCAACCCAAATGCCTATTGATGATAGACTGGACAAGGAAAATGTTGCACATATACACCACGGAATACTATGCAGCCATAAAAAATGATGAGTTTGTGTCCTTTATAGGGACGTGGATGAATCTGGAAACCATCATTCTCAGCAAACTGACATAAGAACAGAAAACCATATACCACATGTTCTCACTCATAGTCAGTTGTTGAACAGTGAGAATTCATGGACACAGGGAGGGGAGCATCACACACTGGAGTCTATTGTGGGGAACTAGAGGAGAGACAGTGGAGGTCAGGGAGGTTGAGGAGGGATAACATGGGAAGAAATGCCAGATATAGGTGACGGGATGGAGGCAACAAACCATATTGCCATGTATGTACCTATGCAACAATTCTACGTGTTCTGCACATGTCCAGCAGATCTTAAAGTGCAATAATATATATGTACATGTGCATATGTATATATATACATATATGTGTATATATATGTACATATATGAGAAGTGAGAACACAGAATAAACTGATGCCTTTCAAATCGGATAGACAGGCAAATACAAAACAAATAAACAAAATTGCTACTTTTCAGAGCAGAAACCCATAAATAGAAACCTCCTGAGATCTAGCACCATGGTAAGAAAATCGAAACTGTAATTGAAAAATTTCCAGAGAATCAGTGTTTGAGAGTAAAAACTCCAGGGAGGCCGAGCCATAGGGGGATCCCTGCACATTTGTACATTTTACCTCCAGAAGCCTTACCAGGTTCACCAGTGACTATCAGAGAAAAATCCCTTGATGATTTGGGCAGGAGGAGAAGAAAAATAACCATTTGCAAAACAAAGCCAGGCCTTAAGAAAAACTGTTTTATTAGCCTAATTTATTGGGGTTTTATGAGAGCCTAGCCAACCTGAGGAAAGGAAAATTTACAAAGAGAACGAAAGGTTATACACATCTATTAGAAGGACCAAAATCCAGAACACAGGCAACACCAAATACTGGTAAGGATGTGGAGCAACTGAAACTCTAATTCATTGCTGGTGGGAATGCAAAATTGTACAGTTTAGTGGTTCCTTACAAAACCGAACATTTACTTATGATACTATCCAGTAATTGCGCTCTTTGGACTTTTCCCAACAAATAGAAAACTTATCTTCACACAAAAACCTGGACATGGATGTTTACAGTACCTAAATTTATAAATGAACTTGGAAGCAACTAAGATGTCTTTCAGTAGGTGAAAGGATATATTTCACCTGTGGTATATTCAGTATTCAGATGATGAAATGTTCTTCAACACTACAAGAAATGAGCTATCAAGCCATGAAAAGAGATGGAGAAATCTTAAGTGCAGGTTACTAAGTCAAAGAAGTCAACTTGAGCAGGCAACATACTGGATGAGTCAAACTTGATGACATTATGGTAAAGGCAAAACTATAGAGAGAGCAAAAATATCAGCTCACACTTTTGTTCCCAGCCATTTGGTAGGCAGAGGTGGGAGGATTGCTTGGGATCAGGGGTTTGAGACCAACCTGAGCAACATGGTGGTCAGGTTGGTCTCAAATCTCTAAAAACAAAATATTTAAATTTAGCCAGGCATGATGACACAGCTCTGAAGACTGAGGAGGAAGATTTAGTTGAGCGCAGGAGGTTGAGACTACAGTGAGCCATGATCAGTCCCTGCTGCACTCCAGCCTGGGCAACAAAGGGAGACTCTGCCTCCATGTGTGTGTTTATATATATATAAATATATATGATATATTACATATATATTATCTATCTATCTATCTATCTATCTATCTATCTATCTATCTCTCCCATATATACATACCTGCAGTTGTGGGGGAAGAGAGATGAATACCTCACACCATAGCCTGGGTAAGAGAGAGACTCTGTCTCAAAAAAATTTTTTTGTGTGTGTATATAAAGAGAGATGAATAGACACAGCACAGGAGAATTTTAAGGCAAGGAAACTACTGTGTATGACACTAATGGTGGATATATGTCATTATATATGTATTCAAACCTGTAGAATGCACAACACCAAGAATAAACCCTAGTATCAACTCTGGACTCTATGTAATGAAAATGTGTCGATGCAGATTCACTGATTATAACAAATGCACCACCCTGGTGGGGGATGTTGAGAGAAGAGAGACTATGTGTGTTGAGGGGGGTCGAGGTTTCTAGAGACTCTCTATACTTTCTGCTCAATTTTTCTATGAACCTAAAACTTCTCTAAAGAATAAAGTCTATTAAAAAATGAGACTCATGGATATGTCATCATGGTTTACATTCTTTGATTAAGAGTTTGGGTTTCTGAGGCTTCTATATTGTTCAGTAAATGAGAAACTGAATCTAAATAACAATCTGACGACTAAAAACTATAATAAAAACAATTATATTAATGGAAAATAATATATTTTTCTGAGGTATAAAGAAAGAGATATGAGGAAGATTAAAGAAAAGGAAGCGCTTTTCTTTTAATTATACAGTTGGTGGAAGAAAGATCATCCTGAGCAAAAGTCTATCATTTTAAAATTTAACTTATTCTGATTTGAAGGCAAATGCAGTGCCTTTCCATTTTTAACTCTTTCATGATTTGTTAATCGGTAAGGCAAAAATGAAATTCTGTATACCTCAACTATGAAAGGTCAAGCGTAGTTTCAAACCATTTCAGAAGTGGAAAAGAATTCATTTGAAGCATTCTTTTGGAAACATATGCTTGAATACTAACCTTAGATTTAAAAACTATATTCATAGTTTTTAATGGAAACTTTAATAGTTCCAATTGTGTTGAATCTAATTCATACGTCTAAAAGGATTCATTAAATGTGTGTGTAAATAGAAATAAATATACTGGAATCATTTAGACAAGGGTAGAATTGCGGCCACTTTTGACTTTTTAAAAATGTTCAGAGACCCATTTGTTCCAAAGAAGTCTGAATACATGGTTAGTTTTTATTTCTTCAGATTATGACACTGTCTTGAAAAATGCCATGAAAAACAAGATGAAAAAAGAAATTAAAAAATATCAAATAGAAAATCTAGAAATAATTCATAAGTTTCATATTGCACTGTGTTCTGATTACTGTGGTGAAATCTCATGCCTTTCTTCTGTGTCCTGCCTGGAACCATGAATTATCCCTTTGTCCAGCATATCCATGCTGTCTAAACTCCCCTTCCCTGAGTCACTTCGTAGCCTTCTTGATAATCAGATTAATTGTGGATGTATCACAGTGCTCGTGTTCAAGTAACCCTTATTTTACTTAATAATGGCCCCAAAGCACAAACCTACTGATGTTAGTGTACTGTTATAATTGCTTTATTTTATTATTATTGTTAATCTCTTTCTGTGCATAATTTATGCACTAAACTTTATCATAGGTAAAGTATTTATAGGAAAAAAACAGTGTATATAAAATTTGGTGCTACTCATGGCTTCAGGCAGCCACTGGGGTTCTTGAAACGTATGTCAAGGGGAAGGAGGGCATTACCCTGTTTCAAACCCACATTCTTTTTGCCCAATAGACTATTCCTTTTTTGTTCTCCTGGATAACTATATTTTAGTTGCTATCACACTATAAACTATATGTGCATTTTTTCCAAGAAATCACTATAACCTTTTTTGTGATTATGAAATTACTTGATTGATGGTGAAATTTGTCTATTTTCTCATATCGTTTTGTCTACCTCTACTGTAGCAAAGATTATATTAATAATGAAATACTACTAATAAACAATAAATACTATAATACTATAAACTATATGTGCATTTGTTTTCCTGGAAATTACCATAATCCACTCTTGAGATTATGAAATTACTTGATTAGTGGTGGAATTTATCTATTTTCTCACATTGTTCTTTCCCTACCTCTACTGTAGCAAAGAGTACGTTAATAGTAACTGTAGCAAAGATTACATTAATAGTAAAATCCTAAAATGCATTAGAGGTAGAGAAAGAACAATGAAATACTTAAAAGGGTCTCCACACATAGAACCAGGTGAGTCTTTGAAAGTTAAGTGTGGTTGATTATGCATTACTATATAGTAAGAATGGGCAGTAAGAATGTCATCCCATGAACCAAAGCCAAACATCAAAATTTCTCCCCTTGTTTTCTCTTGCACAGAATCCCCAGTGTAAATTATGGTATGCAAGTTGTAAAGGTAATAAAAGGATACCAAACAAAGATGGCTTGTAATGCTGCTTGCTTCTCTAGGCTAGACATCAGCACTGCATTTTCTATTCTATTGCAACCTGCTAATATCACTGCCCCAAATAAATATGCTATGAGATTATAAGACACACAATATGGTTTCAAATGGGGAGCTACTGCAATAGTAGCAACAAAGATTCTGAAGAAGTTAAAATTAAAGTCTTCATATATTTTGATGGAGGCAAGCTGGTGAGAGGATTGTTGGCTAATTTAAAAAGAAAAGGTCCAGATTACACTCAAGAAGAAAAACAAATAAGGGGGTAAAATAGTCACAAGAGGTAAAGCACTATGACACATTCTAGGATTTAGGAGTGAGTAGAAAAGGAGAGAGAAAGGGAAATGTTTCTTAAGATACATTTGGGTTTTGGACAAATGTTACTGGTAGTTTTCTATAAGGTTGTTGTCATTACTCTTTATATATTACATAAGTAACACTTTGTATGTATACGTATGTGTCATATAACATAAACGTATTAAATGCTTCATTTTTGCATATTATATATTATTTATATAGTTACATAATTTATATTATCTATTACTTGTAATCATGTTACTTATATTTTATATTTCACGTTATATTTTATACTGTTTACTGTTAAATAACCAGAACAATCTTCCAAGAAAAATTATTTTTCAATGTTTTTATTTGTATTGTATTGGCATAGTCCCTATGTTGGTGTGAAATACCATTCAAGATATTCAAACTGCTTTTTCTCTAGATTGCTAAGACATTTTGCTTCACTGTATTTGAGAATATGAAAACATTATATATCATAAGTTTACTTGACTAAGAGTCTTTCATGTATAGCATGAAGATGTTATGCATTTAGATATAATCATCATTATGAATGTTCTTGGTATTAAAATTATCTAACTATCCCTTTGTATTATTTTCAACACTTAATAATGATGGTACAATGGTTAATACCACAAACTATCTCAAAATGCAGAACTTATTATCTTATTTTAAAGAGGAAAAAAACTGAGACCTAAGTTCACATAGTAAAAAATGGATCAGGATTAGAAATTTACAACATAAATGGTATAATGCACCGTGTAGTATATAGCACAGTAACAAGGGATACAGATACTGAGGTTCAATACATCTGAGTCCAATTCCTACATTTTCCTAATCAGATGTGCTCATAATCAAAATTTTTAATCTCCCTAAGGTCCAATTCCTTCACCCTTAGAAGTGAACATTTACAGAACAAGTATTTGTTCTTTACTTCTTTGCTAAATAAGTTAGAATTCAGTTTACTATGTGCCCAGGAATCTAAGAGAATTTATTCAGCTGCAGAATAAATAACCAATTCTCTTTAATTATTACCATGTGAGTGAATTTTATTGGCTTCAGAGCAATATGTTTTAAATGCATGAGGCATTTTTCTTATTTAAATTATTTTTAAATTGCTAGAATATGGATTTTTTCCAGTTTATGCTTAGGTTAATAATGCCAAGTCCATCGTTTGTCATTTTAATGGCTTTTAATTGTCCTTTGGTCAATATAAGCATATGTTAAACGTGACTTACTTGCAGTTTGTCCACGTGTAGCATCGTAATTGGAACCTCAAAATATGCAGAGGAAGCTGGATAGCAAAATTATAATTAAATGCTTTCTATTTGTGCTTTTACTCTTGATTCAAGGTCAAATATAAGTCACAGAATTCTAGAAAGAAAAGGTCTCATGGAAACCACCAAATCTATTATCTGCATTGTATAGAAAACAAGTAAATACATTAAATATAGAAATTATATTTACTGTGATAATTAAGAAAAATACAGAATTATGCATTTGTGGATTTGTACAAACTTCCAGTACTTCTTTTGTTACACATAACAGATTTCAACAATTTACCCACAAGTGTACCATAAAAGGTTTTGGTGAATTTAAGTTAATGTATTACTTTTATATTTCCTGACTAACATGAAATACAGTTAAAATAATGAAACATATATGTGTACATATACATATGTGTGCATATGTATTTATATATTTGAGTATATATGTATGTTTGTGTGTGTGTATATATACATAACTTTTGCTAAAATATTTGCTTAGTTGCAGATATTCACCTTGTATTGCCCAATAAATTCTTCCACATAACTGCAATATAATTCACACCTTACAATATACTACTACTCCTCATATGCAGTCTATACACAACTATCTCTATTTTTCTCTGAAAGATACTATTAATTAAAGGAGAATACATTCATTTTAATTGCAAAGTCTATTGAGTTCCATTAACCTACAAGATTGCAATCAGGTAAAAATCTTCACCCAGAAAAAAAAAATTATTTATATATACATTATATTTTGCCTTTCATGACATTGGCCTTTTTAAAAAAATCTCACACCAGTTGAGTTGCAGCTTCATCATTATTCTTGGATTCTTCATCATTATTCAGGTTCCTTCTAATAGGGCATCAACAGGATTCTTTCACACACAGACCGTGGTTTATCTGGATTTGTAAACTCTGTATAGTTAATATGTAATGGTTCTGTTTTGATTTTTCAGCTTTATTAAGGTTTAATTGAGAAATAAAATTGTATATAGTTATGAAGTATAACATGAAATTATGACATATGTATACCTTGTGGATTGATTAAATCAAGCTGATTAATATTTCTGTTAGCTCACATACTCATCATTTTTGTGGTAAGAACATTTCACATCTATGCCATTAGCAATTTTTATATATGCCATACATAATAATTAACCATAGTCATCATGCTCTACAATAAATTTCCATGATTTTTGTCTTCCTGTCTGACCGGAAATGTGTGCCTTTAAACGAACACCCCAATACTCCTACCTCCCAGCCTCTAGTACCCATCATTCTCCTCTCTGCTTCTGTGAGTTTTTGACTTTTTGAAATTCCACGTATAGGTGATATTAGGCAGGATTTGTTTTTCTGTCTCCAGCTTACTTCATTGATCCTAATATTCCCCTGGTTCATTCATGTTGTCACAGGTGACATTATTCTTTTTTTTAAGTCTGAGTGGTATTTCACTGTGTATACACTTTCTTTATCCATTTATCCATTACTAAACACAGGGCAATTCCATATCTTGACTATTTTTGAATAATGCTGCAATGAAGATGGGAACGGAGGTATTGCTCCTACATATTAATTTATTTTTGTTTGGATATATCACAAGTGGTTTTCTCTTATTTTTATGGTATTTGTTCTAGCAATTTCAGGGTTTTGTTTGTTTGTTTGTTTGTTTGTTTGTTTGTTTGTTTTTTGAGACGGAGTTTCACTCTTGTTACCCAGGCTGGAGTGCAATGGCGCAATCTCGGCTCACCGCAACCTCGGCTCACCCCAACCTCCACCTCCTGGGTTCGGGCAATTCTCCTGCCTCAGCCTCCTGAGTAGCTGGGACTACAGGCACGTGCCACCATGCCCCGCTAATTTTTTGTATTTTTAATAGAGACGGGGTTTCACCATGTTGACCAGGATGGTCTTGATCTCTTGACCTCGAGATCCACCCGCCTTGGCCTCCCAAGCAATTTCAGTTTAAAGTAATTGTTTAGAGCTTATTTTAAATAATGTTTAAACAAAAGTAAACAGAAAAATAAAAGCAGGCACAACATACACGAAATTGAAGAAACAATCTGTAATAGATAAATATTACATATGTTTCTATAAGACTTTGGCAAACTCAAACTTTGTATTTACATTATCACAGTTGGTATAATGTTGGTTATTGTTAGCATGTTTTCTTTGGTGGTCTCTGTTAAGGCATATTCTTCTACCTTTCATCTACTTTTTTTTCAGATTTCACTTGTTTGCATTTTGCTCATGTAAATCCTAGTCAGAAGACTAGGCAGAGAGCTCTTGGTCCAAAATTTTATGATTGAACTTTGCATTATAGCCTGGGACTTTTGATTAATTAAATGTAGAAGTCTTCAAGTACACCCACTTTATATACATGTCCTTTTGGTAGACACTCCAATTTTAATCGATATTTTGTTAAAATAAACTTGGTCCATCCATTCAAGATCAGAAGGCTCATCTAATGTTGTAGAACTTTTTTCAAGGGATGAATTTAGTGCTAATGCTATCAGAAGTGACATATTTATGCCGAACATCTTGCAAACGCAGCTGACTCTTTTATGTGATAGTGACTAAACATAGATATTTAGTAATTAAAAATAGAATCAATATTCCAAACATTTGCCTCATGAAGGGCAGTATTATAGGTTTTTGTGTGGAACTATCTTAAAGTAATATACAGTTAAGCATCAATCCCTGTTAAAATATTGTTACCAATGAAAGGAAAATATTGTTATGTAATGGATAAGTAGAAGGGATGAGAAGTTCTTGCAGAGCATCATATTTAATCTTTGACCCTCAAGACTACCCTGGGGTTTAATTTTAACAGACAGGCTCTTGCTGTCTTCAGAATGCTGGCTTTCATGTAAGGTTGGCTGCATTGCTGCTTTTTGGTCATATCCCTTTTGTGTTGCCTAGCTCCCAACTTTTCTAAAACATGTGATAATCAAATGAATGAATTTTCTAAAGACCTAGAAATGTAGAGTTCTAATATGTCACTCTAGAGACATTTGAAATATAAAATCATCATAACAAGCTTGCATTTGTATCTCGCTTCTCAAATTTAAAAGTCCTTTAACACATTTTATGTCATCTGATTCTTGAATTAAAGCTGAGAAATAAACTAAGTATTTCTCATCACCTCAATGAAAAAAGTCACATTAGTGACTTTTTCAGCCCTAAAATATACACAGGATTTGTTTGGCTAAAATTTATCTCAAATACCAATATTTTTGCCATACTGACTTAACCCTAATTCTTTTTACCTCTATACCTAAAATTAAACTATTTTTGTAGACTCTTAGGTTCAAAATAATTATAAAAATATAATTTAATAATTTAATTTAAGAATAATCATAATATACATTTATTTAGTTTGTGACAAGTTCTTTAAGTGTTTGTCTACATTATTTTATTTTATAAATTCAACATTCTTTGAGGTCATAATTTTAATGAGACAACTGGAATTTGAAGAAACTAAGTATATTAGGTAAATAAATAGCAGATTGTAGAGTTAGAATTAGAACATCGGCTTCTATAATTCCAAAGTCAGAGCTATCAACTACTCAATGAAGTGGTCATAGCATTTAGATTCATGAAGATCAAAATTATAGATTTTCTGAATAAAATATTATTTAGATATCAAAAACTACCCACAAATTAAGTATGGCTATCTATTTCATTTTTAAAATATTTTTTTCTCTATTTTTCTCAGAAAATTTATAGAATAAAAAAACTTTTTACTTAATATAAATTTTAAAATATTTACAGGAAGTGGAAGCAAACTAAATCAAAAGCTAAATTAACCTTAAGTAAATATATTCTTTTAGGCTCAGCTCTGTGTTCTACAAAAAGTTAATCACTGAATTATAAATCTAGGAGGACTCAACAACTTGAATGAATGTTGAACCAAACATTTTGATACCAACATACAGAGCTCAGTCCTAAACCTCATTATACAGAATGGGGAACCTAACCTACTTATTACTTCCAAAATAACACCCTTTCTAATTGCTGAGGTTTCAATGTGTCCTTCAAATTTTGTATGTTGGAAACTTGGTCCCCACTGCAATAATACTGGGAGGTGGAGTTTAATCAGAGGTGATTGGATCATTAGGGTGAAGCCCTCATGAATGGACTAATGTAGTCATCAGTTCTGGGAGTGTGATGCTGTAAAATTGAGCCCAGTCCCTTGTTCTCTGTCTTTTACACCCTCTAGCTGGCCCTTCCACCCTTCTGCTATGGAATGACACAGCCAGAAAGCCCTCATCAGATGCCAGCCCCTTGATCTTAGACTTTCCAGCCTTCAGAATGGTGAGTTCAATACATTTTTGTTTACAAATTACACAACCTATGGTATTCTGTCACAGCGGCCAGAAGAGATTAAGAAACTATGTAAAACCTACTTCCCATAACTCATCTTTCTCATCTGTTCTAAAACTATAGTGGGAATTGTCTGTTCTACTCATCTACCAATCAGATACTTCATTGCCTCCAACCTGGACTGAAGACAACGAAACCTCGTGATACCTGGTGGAATGATTGAACTCACTATCTGTTGTAAACCTTGTTCCATTGATGAGGCTATATCCTCTTGTTTGCATGTGTTCTGTTTATTTTTCACCTTAGTTGTGTTATGTATCCATTAGATTGTGACCCCAGATTATTTTACCATTTGGCTTTATCTTTTCGGGGTGGCCCACAGTGCCTCCTGCACATATGCAACTATACATATTTCCTTTTTATTGTATATATTTCGGGTTCACAACATGATGTTTTGATTTTTAAAGTCAAATATACATTCCCCTTTAATTATCGGTTATTTTACACCCTTTTTTGCATCTTCTTTTTCACTTAAAACATTTCTTGAGGATAATTCCCCTTCCACATACACACAACCAACTGATACAATTCTCAGTTATTTTTAATCCCCCATAAAGCTTATACATATGCATTTATATACATATACATGACATAATATGAGTAACCATTCTTGTATTGAAGATCATTTGTCTTGTTTCTTTTTTGCCAATAAGTAAAAGTCAGTATTTGCTTGTGTGTATGTGTTTCTGTATAAATCTTTTTCCTCTCTTCATGTCTGTGCATATATGTGTTCATATATATATATAAATATATATATATATCAGACATTCATACCTGTATATTCATGTGTGTATGGATAATGGTAGGCAGTATGTAGTCATCATTTTAAAAAAGTTTGTATCTTGCTTTATTTTCATAATATAAAAATTCTGTAATCCATTAATTCCACTAACAATTGCAATTTTCCCCACATTTTTTATTCTTACATCTCTGTTAGCCAAAGATATTCACCAGCTATTTGAAATTGGCTACCTTCACATATTTTGGCCTTTTCAGGGCAATTTCTTAAATAAGTTGTCATGCATTTGTTTGTCATTGAAGTCCTGCAATAGCAAACAGCATTGGCAATAACATACCCTTATAACGATTTGACATTTTAGTTTAGATAATAACTTCTTTCTGCATTATTTATTGGATTTTTCACCAGAAACCTGTGCTATAAGGAAAGCAGCACTTATACCTTTTTTACAGATAATGCTGAATAGTAGAGAAATCAGTTCCTTGCATAAGGTCAGAGAAATTGGGACAAAGAATCAAACGTTTCTGTGTACTTTACAATCACGTTTTCTAGAAATACAAGTAGCTTTACTGTGTGCAGAAAATAGAACACTACTTCATGTAAAATTTACATTTTATCGTCAGTGGATTGTGTTTCATTTTTTAATCTATACAATGTATGCTGAGAAATATTTCTAATCACTCACATAACATTAATTCAGAGACCTAAGACTTGTCGTCTACTTATTGAATTCTACCTATGACAATATGAAGGATATAGAATTTTACTTTTTTTCTATGTTTTTTTGCTTGTCATTGGCCCACCAGAATGTTTGCTGACTTAAAGCTGTGTTTTCAGTCCTGTCCTCCCACTGCATTTGAGTTTCGTAACAAGGAAGCTACTTCAATTCAGACAGGACTCAGTGATTAACCCTGTCAGAAAAAGAGTCGCTTTCATGTCTAAAACATAGTGATAGATTTTGATTGGTAACCTAAGGGAAAATGGACCAATTCTATTACATATCTAATGAACTATACATTACTACTCTAGACAAGTTTTATTATATTTTAATGCAAATGAGTCACTGTTCAATATTTCTGCTAAGTGTGTGTCTCACAGCATTATGTAGCTGACTGGATCATTACATAAAAATGAATATTTCAGTTTAATAATACAGAATTATAAACATTTCTTTGGATATTTGCTGCCCCTCCAATTGACAAATGTCATTATTTTATAAGGTATAGTTTTGATTTTTCAATTTCTCTCTTTAAAACAAATTCATGCAATAGGCTTCTCTAATTCCATATTATTTCTGGAAAACACACAGTTGAAATTGCCCAACTCTTTAACAACTCAATGGTTTTGAATGCCTTCTATACAGCTAGGGTGTAGGCACATGCCTTTGGCTCTCTGTGTCAGGTGTTCCCATGGAAAAACAATCAGATCCTCCAGCCCTGTGATATCCTTCCTGGCAAAGAAGACAGGGAGAGTCTATTTTTCAGAGGCAACATTAGCCAAGGTCCTGGCGGTAACATTTGTGGTGTATGATTTTAGGTGTCTGTATGTAGCAATCGTGTCTCACTGGGCCCCACAGGAGCAGTCTGACAGTATGATTAGACTATAATTCCTGGCTGCATGACCCCCAAGCTTATTTCTTTGTCTTCTGGGGGATTCTATGAGCTATCTAACATTCTTTATTATATTCACTTTTTCCATAAACCAGCTATAGGGGATTCTACTGTTTTGCCACTAAGACCCCTAATTGATATAAAGAATAACAAATCAATACACTGTGGCCCTCAAAGCTGTCATTCCCAGTCAGAATTTTCAGGCAAGCTGTGGCAAGTGGATTCATTAATCTCATAAACAACAATAGGTTTTTGTAAGGTTCTATGTTTAACATGAGAAGAACAATACAGAATAATAAAGATTTCAGTTTTCAAATTGTTAACAGCCTAGAAAAAGTGGACAAATACATGTTTAATGACTGTGCAGCAAAATATGTCCTAATATAACACAAATATTAGTGTTTTCTGAAAGCATAGAAGATCCCACACATTCTGGCTGATTTTTTTGAAAATGATTACGATTTCACCAGGTAAAAAATAAAAGGAAAAGCATGTTGAGAAAAGAAACCATGAGGAAATGCACACAGATTGAAAGTAAATTATATATTAACAGTTTAGTGTGTGGTCATATAATGCAAAAGTCATTGGATACAATTATTATGGAAGAAACTGACAAGACAGCATCAAAAGACACCTTAAGAGCAGATGATGAAGGTCCTTAAAAACATGATACAAATTTTGAAAAACGACAATGAGATACCATCTTACATCAGTTAGAATGGCGGTCATTAAAAAGTCAGGAAACAACAGAAGCTGGAGAGGATGTGGAGAAATAGAAACGCTTTTACACTGTTAGTGGGAGTGTAAATTAGTTCAACCATTGTGGAAGACAGTGTGGTGACTCCTCAAGGATCTCGAACCAGAAATACCATTTGACCCAGCAATCCCATTACTGGGTATATAGCTAAAGGATTATAAATCATTCAACTATAAAGACACATGCACATGTACATTTATTGCAGCACTATTTTCAATAGCAAAGACTTGGAACCAACCCAAATGCACATCAAAGATAGATTGGATAAAGAAAATGTGGCACATATACACCATGGAATACTATGTAGCCATAAAAACGTGAGAGTTCACGTCATTTGCA
This sequence comes from Callithrix jacchus, assembly GCF_049354715.1. NCBI lineage: Eukaryota > Metazoa > Chordata > Mammalia > Primates > Cebidae > Callithrix > Callithrix jacchus. The sequence goes on from NC_133504.1 coordinate 164,806,416, forward strand.
GCGACATGGGTAAAGCCGGAAACCATCAGTCTCAGCAAACTAACACAAGAACAGAAAACACTGTTGTGAGTGGAAGTTGAACAATGAGAACACATGGACACAGGGAGGGGAACATCACACATTGGGCCTGTTGGGTGGTGAGGGGCTAGGGGTGGGATAGCATTAGGAGAAATATCTAATGTAGATGACAGGTTGATGGGTGCAGCAAACCACCATGGCACGTGTATGCCTACATAACAAACCTGCACATTCTCCACATGTATCCCAGAACTTAAAGCATAAACAAAATTGGAAATACTCTGTGATAAGGCTGAATAGAAGATCTCTCAAAGATGCCTGTGAATTTATGGGTCTATCAATATGTTACATTATATTATGAAAAGGACTTGCTTATGTGATTAAATTAAAGAGTCTGCAATGGGAACATTATCTTATATTAACCAGATGAGTACAATATAAACATGAGAATCCTTCCAAAAGAGGAGCAGAGGATCAGTCTTTGCTTGGAAATGTGACTACAGCAGTAAGAGGCACTCATGATACCAGGAAGGGGCCAAGAGCCAAGCAATGTGTTCAGCTCCCACCCTCTGAAAAATATGAGAAATGGATCCTCCTTTGAAGTCTCCAAAAGATTCCTTTTTGCTACCACCTTGATTTTAGATTTGCTACCACCTTGATTTTAGATTTCTGAGCTCCAGAATTATAGAAGAATAAATTTATGCTCTTTTAATCTACTACATTTGTGAAATTTGTTATAGCAATATTGGAAAATTAACACATACACCCTAGAAAGAAAAGGAAAATTTTAAAACTTGGAATTCGAGTGAGAAATATGCCAAAAGTCATCATTTTAGAAAGCAGAGTCAAGTGAAGTACGAAGGCTTAATTAGAGAGAGAGAAGCTTAGTGTTAGAAAAAATAGGTGGCTTTTTGAAAAAATAAATTTAAGTTATTTGTCAAGGAGAAAAGAGATGAAGAGACATTATAGAGAAAAGACATTAAACAAATCACAGTCAAATTAGTTGAAATTATGGATGTAGCATGTTAATAAGTGGGAGATATCTAATATATTAAATATGATATGTAAAATATAATAAACATTTACTATGTAATATGTTTGCATGCATTGTTATTTGATTCTTATGCCAGCACTGTGAGCTGAATATGATTATTATTATTCCATTTTTATGAAAAGAAAAATGTGAATTAGTGAGGCAAAGTAACTTACCCAAGTCACAAAGCAATCAAATGTTGATGGTAATAGGCTATTGCTGATAGGAATGAAGAAATAATGGCTCAAACAATAGTACCATTATGTACATAAACACTGCCTTCTTTATTTAAGGGAAGGACAGGAATATCCAAATGCTCTAAGGATTTGGGTCTGCAGAATGTCTCCCTTGCTAATACAAGTATACAAGAATATATAACTTTGGGGAAAATATCAGTCTCCAGAAAGAGAGTCCCCAAGGACTGCCAAGCAATCCTGAAGGCAGTATTTATCCCGTATTCCTAGAGAAGTTGTGCAGATAATGAGTGTCTAGGGATGACATACTGAAAAGTTTCCTCAGGTTCCATTATATTACAGACTTGCTAATCCACACTTAAAAGTCATCTTCTACTGTGAACTCATGGTGCACTGGGGCCATATACAATTCCACATATAATTTTGCATTTAACACTTTTTTTTTTTGGAAATGAAAGATACTAAAGAACAATGAAGAAAGAGGAAATCTATATGGTTCATCCTCTAGAATCTCAAGGTTGTGTCAAGATTAAAGATTTAATGAAATAGTAAATACATTTTAGTATCCTAACTTCCAAAGAAGCACAGAGCTAACCACTGGCAATAAGACTCTGGATTTTGCTCAGGACATTTTTGTGAAATCAAGACTGGTTAAGAACATATTATAACATTAATTTTATTTGAATGATTTGATTTGAAATTAATTTGTCTGTAAATCTTTCATAGTTTTGCTCTCAGAAGCTAAAAGTGTTATATGATGAAAATATTTTAAGAGCATTTTAAAATTCTTATAGAATGTTTTGGTAAGTTTAATATTTACTGTAAAAAATGGCTTGGTTTTTAAAATATATTGATTTGTCATATTATGGAGAAAACTATCTAATCAATTTGTGACCATAAGGGGGATGCTTATGAATAAATGCATAGCATATTTAATCTAGAAATTTTATTTCTGATTAATCAATTTTAATGAGGTTTACACTTTGGCCAAATAATCCTGAGTCAGAACTTCATGTTTTCATGGAGGGTTTTAGTGACAAAACCAGGGTATATTACCAGGACACATCATTTGGCTAAGACAGGCACATAACTTTAAAATAACATAGCATATTTTAAAAAGTTATTAGTATTACGTGTCACCCCATAAAATATCTTAGGTAAAGTGATAGAAGGATTTTCACTAAACACATACAAGAGCGTATGATGATTAATACGTGCCAACTTGACTGTGCTATATGATACCCAAATGTCTGGTAAAATGTTATGCCTGGGTGTAACTGTGAGGGTGTTTCAGGAAAAGATTATCATTTAAATCAGTGGACTGAGTAAAGAAGAGCCCATTTCACCATGTGGTTGGGCATCTAACCCTTTACTGAGGGCCCAGAGAGAAGAAACTGGTGAAGGAATGGCAAATTACCTCTCCAACCTTTTAAATGAAGACATTCGTCTTGCTTTGTTCTTGGACATCATATCTCCCCATTCTTGGGCCTTTGGCCTTGGATGAAAAGTCTCACCATTTGCTCATCTGCTTCTCAGGCCTCTGGACGTAGATTGAATTACACCGTCAGATTTTCTGGTTCCCCAGGTTACATATAGAAAATTATCAGACTTTCTGGCCTTCCTAATTGCATGAGCCAATCCTTATAATAAATTTCCTTTTAAATATGTATATATAGTTTATTGGCTCTTTTCTCTAGAAAACCCTGATTAATACACAGCAATTTGGGAAAATAATATTTTGACCAAAATGACTTGAACATTGTGGTGGATTCAGTTTAGCTACAGATTCTTCTAATGAAAGGTGACCATTTTGCCCCATCCTTTGGAAAATGCAGAACAGTGACTTTCCATGTGATATGGTTTGGTTGCTTCCCCATCCAAATCTCATCTTTAATTTTAGCTCCGATAATTCTCATCTGTTGTGGGAGGGACCTAGCGGGAGATCACTGACTCATGGGGGAAGTTTCCTCCACTTTGTTCTCATGGTAGTGAATAAGTTTCATGATTTCTGATGGCTTTATAAGGGGATACCCCATTTGCTTTGTTCCCATTCTCTCTTTCCATGCCATCACGTAAGATGTCATTTTTCTCCTCCTTTGTCTTCCACCATGACTGTGAGGCCTCCTCTGCTATGTGAAACTGTGAATCCATTAAACCTACCATTTTGGGTATGTCTTTATCAGCAATGTGAAAGGAACTAATACATCACCCTTTCAATGTGTGAATCCCTTGACAAGTAAAGCGCCCTGAAATTGATGTTATTCCAGATCTGGCCATAGGCAAATTCTGTCTTGTTCTCCAAGAGTTCTGAGTCACCATGTAGAGAGGCTCACTTATCTTCTACAGAGACCATAAGAAAAGGATATGAAACTATATGCAGAGAAATATAACCCATTTGAGCCCTTTCTCACAGTTGCTCCCACTAAGCACCAGACTTCTAAGTGAAACCTACTTGAAGCCGTCAAGCAAGACTAGCTTCCAGATTAAATAACCAAGTGACTGTAATTCATATCACCACAAAAAAATTACCATGTAATCCCTGCTGATATGGCCTGCAAATTGTGAGATAAAATAATAGTTTTTTATGCCAACTGATTTTGAGTTGGTTATGTGCAATTTTCTTGACTTCTCTGCTTTTACTTTCCTCAGCTACAACGTTGTCTTCAGAATCTCGTAGGTTTGTTATGGTGATGATTTTAATTGTGTAATGATAAAGCTTAGATTGCCATCTACTGACTCTTAACATAGTTCCTGGTACATGGCAATAACTGGCGTTTACTGGGGAATGTCTAGCTGCTAGGGACTGTAAAAATACCCAGGGGACAGATCTTCATGCAGAAAAATTGCACTGCTTAAATTTGTTGGATGTGTGAGTGCTTCAAATTTTCTCTACTTTTAGAAGTAGATTTACATTGATTCATCTGAGCTCAATCATTTTCCCTGTTTTAAAATAAAGCAACCAGTTTCAATACAGTTAATCAGAGTTACAGAAAGCTAACAATTGGTTATATTCATACATGAATGTATGACTTTGACTATATGAACAAAAATACTTTACATTTATAAGGCTAACAGTTTATAAATGTTTTTTAAGCATGTCATATGTTTTGCATCTAAAGAATTAATTCTGAGAAGCCTATAGTGGAGAATTTCTACCCTCATTTTGCAAATGAAAATCATGAGTCTTAGAGATGTGACATGTGACTGTTAGTATTAAATGTGTGAGAAGATATGAGAATAAGTTCAGACATTTTTCTGACATTGTGCTATATTCAACAATTTGAGCTAACTATATTATGTTGTACCTTTCAAATGATTTTCCTCATTTTGTTGATATTCTAATTATTTTGTTTTAGAGGCCAATATAAAAGATTAATATAAATAATGCACTTACACTTGTTTAGAAAACACCAACAAATACAGCATTTGGATAAATAAATTTAAACAAATAAAATTTCAAAAAAAAAATACTCAGATCCAAAATCTAAGTAAAAAATTTCCAGCATTTTGTTCAAGAGCATGGTACAAAGTTCTTTATTCTAAGTGGAAAAGAACTAATAATTTCACTTAAACTATTTCAACACTGATGCTTAATGTGCAACCAGTGTCATTTCCAGACAACCTCTGAGGTTGGTATTTAAAATTGTGATAGCTCTAGAATAAGGGACCATGCCATGGTATTACACTCTTGAAATGGTCCGATGAAAGCTGTGGCTAGAATCACATACAACTGATGTAGAAATAATATTCTCAAGAATTCATCTGACTAAGCACAAGGCAGCTATCAAAAATCCTAATTAAAATACCTTTTATTTTGATTAAATCTTTTGAAATAAGGCATTGTTTAAAATAATGGAATCTTACAGAAAATATAAGACAATGTGATGGCAGAAAACGGCATTTATCTGTCTACATTATACTCCTTTAACACCTACAAGTTATTTTGGAAACGGAGTTTCGCTCTTATTACCCAGGCTGGAGTGCAATGGCGTGATCTCAGCTCACCACAACCTCCGCCTCTTGGGTTGAAGCAATTCTCCTGCCTCAGCCTCCCGAGTAGCTGGGACGACAGGTGTGTGCCACCATGCCTAGCTAATTTTCGTTTTTTTTAGTAGAGATGGGGTTTCACCATGTTGACCAGGATGGTCTTGATCTCTTGACCTCGTGATCCACCCGCCTCGGCCTCCCAAAGTGCTAGGATTATAGGCATGAGCCACCGAGCCTGGCCAAGTTTTTAACATTAATTTGTGGAAGAGGAGAATGAGGACATACTTATGAATCCATAAAAATACAATTAACATATTTATTAACTAGATGACTCTCATGTCTAAGAATTTGGTGTCCACGGGGCATGATATTCATGATATTCATTATTTGTTCCTCTACTTCTGTGTGTCTGGGACTTTGCAAGTAATAGCCAATATACTTGATATTTAGTTTTATATCAAATAGAAATAAAAATAAAGCCTACAGTAAAAGTTAGTAGTGCAACATAAGGTATTCTTATAATTTTATGATATAAGATATCCTTACAAATTCTCAGAATATAGCTAAACATAAAGTAAGCTTGTCTAAAAAATCACAGAAAAGTTATATAGAAGGAAGTTAAATGCACGTATTAGAGTCTAGATTTAAATTCAGGTTCTATACCTTAAAAAGTATAACTAAAGTGATTACTCTCTCTCTCTTCCTCTGTGTCTGACTTATTTTGTAATCTGTAAAATGAAAATAACAGTGATATGCTTTGGCTCTGTGTACCCAGCCAATCGCATCTTGAATTTCAGTCTCCATAATCCCCATGTGGTGAGGCAAGGACATGGCGGGAGCTAATTGGATCATGGAGACTGTTTCCCCCATCTTGTTCTCTTCATAGTGAGTGAGTTCTCACAAGATCTGATGGTTATGTAAGTATTTGAAAGGTCTTCTTTCACATGCTCTCTCTCACCTGCTGCCATGTAAGACATGGATCCATCCACTTCCACCAAAATTATAAGTTTCCTGAAGTCTCTTCAGCTATGTAGAACTGTTAGTCAATTAAATCTCTTTCCTTTAAAAAGTACCCAGCCTCAAGTAGTATTCTTTATAGCAGTGTGAAAAGTGACTAATACAGGAAATCAGTGCCAAGATAGTGGGGCATTGCTATAAAGATAACCTGAAAATGTAGAAGTGATTTTGTAACTGGGTAATGTATAGAGGTTGGAATAGTTTGGAGGGCTCAGAAGAAGACAGGAAGATGTGGGAATGTTTGGAACATCCCAGACATGTGTTGAATGGTTTTGACCAAAATGCTGATAGTGATAGAGACAATGAAGTCTAGGCTGAGGTGGCCTCAGGTGGAGATGAGGAACTTCTTGGGAAAAGGAGCAAAGGTCATTTTTGCTATGCTTTCGCAAAGAGACTGGCAGCAATTTGCCCCTGCCCTAGAGATTTGTGGAACTTTGAACTTGAGAGAGATGATTTAGGGTATCTGGTGGAAAAAAACCTTTAAGCAGCAAAGAATTCAAGAAGTGACCTGGATTATTCTGACAGTATTCAGTATTTTTGTGTTCACGCAAAGATGGTTTGAAATTGAAATTTACGTTTAAAAGGAAAGCAGAACTTAAATATGTGGAAATTTTGCAGCCTGACCATGTGGTTGAAAAGTAAAACTCATTTTCTTGGAAGAAATTCAAGCCAGCTGCAGAAATTTGCATAAGTAGTGAGGAGGTAAATGTCAGCATAGCCACGAAAATGGAGAAAATGTCTCCAGGGCAAGTCAGAGATCTTCAACACAGCCCCTCTCAACACAGACCCTGAAGCCTAGAAGGAAAAATTGGCTTCCTGGGCCAGGCCCATAGCTCTGTTGATCTCTGCAGCCTCGGTACTTGGTGCACTGTGTCCCAGCTGCTCCAGCTCCAGCCTTGGCTAAAAGGGACCAAAGCATCACTCAGGCCATTGCTTCAGAGAGTCCAAGCCCCAAAGCTTGGTGGCTCTCATGCAGTATTGGGCCTGTGGTTGCACAGAAGTCAAGAACTGAGGTTTGAGAACCTCCACCTAGATTTCAGAGGATGTATTGAAATGCCTTAATGTCCAGGCAAAAGTCTGCTGCAGGGGCAGAGCCCTCGTGGAGAACCTCTGCTAGAGCAGCATGAAAGAAAAATGTAGGGTTGCAGCCCCACCACAGAGTCCACACTGGGGCACTGTGTAGTGGGGCTGTGAGAAGAGGGCCACCATTCTCTAGACCCCAGAAGGGTAGATCCACAGACAGCTTGCACCCTGCCCCTGGAAAAGCACCAGGCACTCAACATCAGAGCATGAATGAGCTTCCTAAGGCTGTGTGAGACCACCCCTTGATTCATTGTGCCCAGGATGTGAGACATGGAGTCAAAGGAGATTATTTTGGAGCATTAACATTTATTAATTCGAGCCCTGCTGAATTTTGGACTCGCATGGGGCCTGCAGCTACTTTGTTTTGGCCAATTTCTCCCATTTGGAATGAATGCATTTATCCAATGCATGTACCCCTATTTTACAGGCTCATAAGAGACTTGCCTTGTCTCAGATGAGACTTTGAACTTGAACTTTTGATTTAATGCTGGTATGAGTTAAGACTCTGGGGGACTGTTGAGAAGGCATGATTACTTTTGAAATGTTAAAAGGACATTCAATTTCAAAGGGGCCACAAGCAGAATGATATGCTTTGGTTCTGTGTCCCCACCTAAATCTCATCTCAAATTGTAATTCCCATAATAATTACATGTTGAGGGAAGGAACTGATGGGAGGTGACTGGATCATGGGAGAGGTTTTCCCATGCTGTTCTCTTGATAGTGAGTGAATTCTCATGAGATCTGATGGTTTTATAAATGTTTGACAGTTCCTCCTTCCCATGCTTTCTCTCATTTCCATCGTGTAAGATGCACCTGCTTCCCCTTCCACCATGATTATAATATTTCTGAGACCTCCCCTCAGCCATGCGGAATGATAGTCAATTAAAGCTTTCCTTTATAGATTACTCAGTCTTCAATATTATTCTTTATAGCAATGTGAAAATGGACTAATACAACAAATCTACCTCATGAGGTTGTTGGAGGAAATAGGTGAGGTTGAAACACAAGTAATCAATAGATATAAATTACTGTTATATTAAGTTAAATAGCTACTTTTTAAACTCAAAATCAAAATTGCCATTTAGTTTAATTTTTACATTCAATAAAGGAATTCAAAAAAAATTGAGTCATGTAGGAAAATATCTTTTTTTAAAAATTTGGTTGTGTAGGTGGCATTTCAATTTTTGGATAAAAATTGTATAGTCAACAACAGTAGCAACATCAATCTTAATGCTTTATAGTTCGGGGATGGTAGCTCACACCTGTAATCATAGCACTTTGGAAGGCCGAAATAGGTAGATCACTTGAGGCCAGGACTTCGAGACCAGTCTGGCCAACATGGTAAAAACACATCTCTACTAAAAATATAAAAATTAGCCAGGTGTGGCAGTGAACATCTGTAATCCCAGCTACTTGGTAGGCTGAGATAGGAGAATTTCTTGAATCCAGGAAGCAGAGGTTGCAGTGAGTCAATACTGTGCCACTGCATTCCCAAAAAATTTTAAAAGAGCAAGAACAAACAAAGTCAAATTTCAAGAACTGGAATGAATACCTGATATCTCAGTGTAAAGAAATTGTCACATGTCTGCAAGCATCAAAAACATTAAGGGATCCAGACATGGTGGCTCACGCCTGTAATCCCAGCACTTTCAGAGGCCAAGGTGGGGAGATCACTTGAACCCAGGAATTTGAGCCCATCTGTGGCAACATGGTAAAAACCTGTTTCTGCAAAGAAAAAAATTAAAAATTAGCCAGGCGTGGTGCTGAGAACCTGTAGTGCCTGTTACTCAAGAAGCTGACGTGGGGAGGACCACGGGAGCCCAGGAGGTCAAGACTGCAGTGAGCCAAGATTGTGCCATTGCACTCCAGCCTAGGCAACAGTGTAAGACTGTATCTCAAAAATAAATACTTTTATGAAGTAAGAGAATATGCCAGTGCTATACAGATATCACAGTGCTATATCCTGGTAACCTCCAGAGTGCCAATTCTGTGGTTATGTCTCAGTCCATTTTGTGTCACTATTAAAGTTCCCCAGACTAGGAAGCTTTTAAGAAAAAAAAAATTATAGAGTTCTGGAGACTGGAATGTCCAAATTAAGATGATGGTGTCTGGTGATGACCTTCTTGCTACATCATTACATGATGGAAGGCAAGAGAGTGAGAGAGGATGAGAGCAAACTCATGACCTCAAGCCCTGTTATAATAGACATTAATCTATTTATGGGGGTGGAGCTCTCCTGATCTATACACTTCCCTTTACACCCGAACTCCCAGTACTTTTCCTTTGGGGTTTAAATTTCCAATGCATGCTTTCTGGAGGACACATTCAAACCGTAACAGGTAGTACTCAATTTTAGATTATAACTAAAATTTCCCATGTTTCCTAGCTAGTTTCTCATAGCCTTACATTTAGTTTGTGAGGTACTGAGCCTATATAATCAAAAAAATTTACTTATATATAAGATAATATAATTTAGAAAGCAAACGTAAACATTACTATTGTCATTTGTTATTATTCTTTTATTAAATAAAAATTATTAATGAATAACACTTTCATATCAGAGATTGTACTGAGAATAAAAAGGGGAGGAAGGAGAATTATTCCCTGCTTTGATGTGTTAATGATACTCAAAGGGCTAAGTAGCATTTTGCTTTCTCATACTAGGCAAGTAGTCAGTGTTGATATAATGATTCATTTGAATTCTTATTCAAAATTAAACCATTCTCTTGAGAAGACCTAAAATTAAAACCATAGAATTCCTTGAGCTGATAAATGTATTCTAAATGTGTATTTGTAATAGTAATAGATAATCCTTTTAGAGAAGAAAAAAATATAATTATGTCAGGAATAGGAATGATTCTAAATGTACTGAGTCAATAGGCACATAATCTCTACCTATAACAGTGCTTAGTGGATAGTAAATACTCAACTCAATATTGGTGGAATGTATACAAGAATAAATGCTTCTAGTAATTGCAATAGCAAAAACAATCTTAATACTTTTTATTCCATGACTACATTTCACCTATTTTATTTGTAAACTCTACAGTAGCCTTAATAATTAGATATTATATCAATTCTACATAAAATTAAAAGTGAGGGGGAAAGAGTTTAAGAATATAACAAATAATTCACGGTAAATAAGAAATTAATTCTTTTTTCAGCTGGAAATTGAGGGAAACAGACAGAGTGAATGTTAAAAACATTCTTTAGAAAATGTATTTTCAATAGATATGTAAGAGCCAGATGGTAGATAAGATAAAAATAAGAAATAGGATAATGAATTATGGACATTCCTATCCCATCACGGGCGACCTCATTTAAGTACACTAGATTTCAGGTGGCTTAGAAAGCTATCAGAGTTGGTTGTCTGCTGGCTGACTCTACTTCCTCTCCCTTGGAGGATATAACCTCACTGATTCCAAGTTTTATTAAGTATCAGTAGAGATGTATGTCCGTACAAAGGAAAAAAAAAGGACACAATGAAGTTGTCTGTTTCTGAGACAGGATATTACTATGAGTGTCCTTAGAACTGAATGTCTGGAAGCTACCTCCTTTCTTGCTGAGGTTTGTCTTGTTTTGTTTTGTTTTATTCTGATAAATCAAAATCATAAAGGGCATGTCTGTATGGGCCTCTGTAACAAAAGAAGCCTACCTGGAATTGTTACCTGGCTTTATGAAATGTTAGGCTATACACAGATATGCTTGGGATAATTCATAAAACTGCTAAAATTCTATGTAAAACTGTTCATGTATTTTTATTAAAGTATTTTTAAGGAAAAACTATTTTAAGTCAGAAGCTAAAATAATTAGTAAACCAAATATGTTCTATGGGGAGATACAGCATGATAATAGCCTTTATGATGTAGTATATTAAAGAAGCATACACAGGTTGCTATGGAATTTGAGATTAGAATCATTTGGCTCAGACACAGACATTACAGAACAATTCTAGCAAGAGATAATGGTTTAAATTACCTTTAAATGATGAGTGGGAGTTAACTGGTTCCCAAAAGATGGCAAGAACACATTTAGTGAGAGAAAAGGTAACTGCAAAGAGACTGAATTACTAAAGAGCCTGATTCTTCATGAAAGTAGCAAATTGCACAATATGGTTCAAATTGAAATAAGAAAGAAAATCATTTTAAAAATAGTAATCCATTTCCTGGTTTACCCACTGAATTATCCCAGTTCAAATTCTTTTATGGTACTTTCTAAACAACAGACTCTCCTGCTACCTGATAATCAGCCTATGGTTATAATCTTAAATTGGAAAACAAAAAGGGCGGGAAATGAATAAGATATTCCTGTTTCATTTGGTGAAAGATATTAAGATTGAATAAGATTTAATCACTAAATGAAAAATAACAAAATAAAAAGTAAAGTATGGGTTATAAAATTATTCAATGATGATAAGGATATAAAACAGAGCACTCTTAAAACACAACAATAGTAATGTGTAGATTGGTCAGTGTGGTAGGAAAAATAAGGGAAAGATGCACACACTCTCTTGGAAGGCCAGAAGGTTTTGCAAAAGCTTTGGGGAACAGTTATGGCTGAAGGCACCCTAATCCTCTTACCTTGTGCTAATAGCAAAGAGCAGATAAAAAGGAAATGTAGAGTTTATCTAAATAACTTGTTTACTCATGTTGTCCTAAAACCAACCTTTGATCATTCAGAAGCAGGACTACTCTCTACTCGGGGAGTTTGCAATGTTAATAACCCACAAATGGTGTTTTGCTGGAGACTTTTGTCATTAAATCTGTTCTAAAATAAATAGAATGTCTCTGGCATATGGGGGATGCAGAGCCAGACTCTCTCTTCAGGTTCTATAAGCTGTGGGGTCCCCTAGCTGTACTCTCACAGGCAAAACACCTGTGTCTGCAAACTTCTTTCATCCATCACTTGGCCAGAGTCTGTGGGTCAGACTCGGCAATTGTGAAAATAATCTGGGAAAGCTTAAGTAAAATTAAGTTTCTGACTTGTGCTTTCATTAAATTGAAAGAAAACATGAAATTTATAAAATAATTATTGTAGGCAACATGACAAGACCAAAGATTTAATTAAAATGATATTTGGGGAGGAGATATAAAATAATTTATTTAATAAAATAAAATACAGTAAAAGTAAGTTTAAATGTTTAAAGATGTTAAGAATAGAACAAATAATATAAAAACTAAAATATGTGATGTAGAGAACAAACTTCATGTCATAGTTGAGAATCCAAGATGGGGAGACAAAAGGATTCAAATCAACAGAAAAAAGGGGATAAAACCTCAATAGTTTAATGTTAGAAACAAAATTAGAACTGGATTCAGAATTAGTGCAAGTGTTGAGTTAGAGTTAGATTTAGAACTCTATCAGCCAATAATTAAAATTCCTTTGAGACCAGTTTGGCTAACTTGGTGAAACCCCATCTCTGCTAAAAATTCAAAAATTAGCCTTGCGTGGTGGCACGCACCTGCAATCCCAGCTACTTAGGAGCCTGAGGCAGGAGAATTGCTTGAACTCAGGATGCAAAGGCTGAAGGAGCCAAGATCGCTCCGCTGCACTCCAGCCTGGACAACAGAAAGAGACTCTATTTTAAAAAAATTACTTTGAGTAAGGAACAAAGGAGAAAAAAATATTCAAATTATTATGGATAAAATATTTTCTAAACTGAATAAATTATGGACTCTGCAGGCAAAAAAAAAAAGTGCTCTTGATTTATATGACAAATTAAATATGTAAAGCAAAAACAACCAAAAAAACCACTACATCTTAGTGAAATGCTTGACTTTTAAAGAAAAGAAAAAAAAATTCATACATATTCCACCAACATACAGTGGAAGAAAATAGTTTATAAAAAAGAAAAGTAAAACAAGCACTAAAGTCTAAATTATGATTTTTTGTGGGATCAATTAATTTCCGTGTAATGTAAACACTTACATGATTATGGAATATATAGAAATCTTCATAATTTGTTTTCTGAAGTAAGCATAATCCTGACACCAAAAGTGGTTAATAGCAAACGATTTGGAGCCAACCTGACTGGATTCAATCTGTCTTCATTACTTATTTTCTCTGTATTATTAGGTTGGTCATTTTTCTTGTTTGTTTCTCAATGTAATTGTAAACCCAAATTGCTGTTAAAAATAAATAAATAAATAAATAACATAAACTGAGTGATTTGCTTTTTCACAGTTCTGGAGGCTGAGTCTGAGATGAGAGTAGTAGGCATGGTCAAGTTCTGTTGAGGATCCACCTCTTGGCTTGCAGATGGCCTCCTTCTTGCTGTATCCACCTGGCAGAGAAAAAGTCCTGATGTTAATACCATCATTAGGGCTCCAACATCATGATTTCACCATTCATTAATTCATCATTTAATATTCATTGTTCATTAAACCTAATTATTTCTCCAAGGCCCCAACTCCAAGAACCACCCATGTTTATATACATGGGAATGACACAATGCAGTCCATGGCACTCAGCTTCCTTATTTATAAAATACAGCTATAAATAGAATACTTTCTTAAGGGCTGTTCTGAAGATCAAGTGAATTCATAAGTGTAAGAGAGTTACAAGATTTATAGCATGTAGTCAATACTACATGAGTGCTGGCTAATATTATTACCTCCAGACCACTTAAAAATAGATATAAACAAAATATTTAAGGAAATACAAGCAAATTCAATCAAATAATAATTAAAATAGATGACCATAAAAATTGTTTCCGGAGTCCAGGGATTTTTTTTAACTATTAATTTAACAGTACAATTCATCATATTATGATATTCAACAGACAATATCTACATTATCACATTAGTAGATAATAAAAATGTTACTAAAAGTAATAAAAATATTGCTTTAAAAATCAATAAACCAATAAACATGTCAGAAAGAGAGAATACTAGAGAATTAAATTTGTACATCATTCATCATCCTGTAAGCTTTGAGGCATTCTCATGGAAACAGAAATAAGGCAACTAGGTTGCCCTTAGCTAGTATTATTTCATTCTGCTTCAAAAGTGACAATACCTAAAACAATAAAGTGCCACTGTACCTCTTTAAAAAATACCTGCAAGTGTAATCATTAGTAAGTTGAAAAATTCTCATTATTTTCAGATGAAATAATTGTTATCCTGGGAATCATATTAAATTTTAAAATTCTAAGGAATAATGAAGTAGTATTATTAAATAAATTACAGTTTTTTTATAAATAAGATTATTTTATAATTGTTGCACAAACATTTTTTAAATTACTGACATTCATATATATACACACAGATATATAATCAATCCATCTTTACTTTAGTTATATAGTATGTACCTTATTTTCTTCAATTCTAAGATGTAATGAATTTAATAACAGAGTAAGAAAATCACAAATCACCTTTCTATCACTACTCTAGCAAATTATCACAAATTAGTGGATTAAAACAACAAATTTATTATTTTAACATTGTGTAGTTTAGAATGGATCTCACTGGGCTAATTGACATGTCAGTAGGGATGTGTTTTTTTCTGGAGATTCCTGTGGCAAATTTATTTCCTCTGGTTTCCAGTTTCTAGAAAATGTCTATAGTCCTTGTGAGAGTGTAGAGTTCAATATAATGACTCTCTTGAAAAATACTCTACAATTTCCCTGAATAAATAATTATTATGTCCCATGAAAGTTATACTTTAAGGAAGGTTTATGATCATCATTCTTGCATTTTTTTAAAAAATAATACCTATTAAGCAAAATATTTATTCATTTGATCATAATGTTAAAAGTCATATGTATTTTTAAAATATCCACAGGGTATTTATTCTCTCTTATTTTTTTCAACTTGAACCTTGTTTAAAATTCTAAGATTTGAATAGCTTTCTAGAAGCTCTCTGGAAGGTAACGCTGAGATTACACAAATGAGTCAGCTTTGTTTAATGGAGTTACAGGAATGGAATGTAATTAACTGCTGCCTCTATAGTACACTGTTTTCAAACTTCTCTCAGGAAGTCTAAGTACTGCTGCTGTTCATTTATTTAGCTCCCCATGAGAAGGATTCTGATGACTGAGCTGCTAACCATCACTGAGAATATCCCCCTGCCATTACGCTACAATGGCATCAGGGGAGAGTTAGTACCTGTTGTCTCAACAAGATGAGCACAGCAACACAACAGCATCCTCTTTGGAGTCAGTAAGACCCAGAGATTACTACTCTTAAGGGAATCTAAAGTTTGATGAAGGGGTTTCTGTAAAAGAAAACAAAAATTGGAAACTACAGAAAAGGAATTTTTCAGTTGTGCCGATGTTGTTACACTTAATGCATATAATATTTTAACTGTTGTAAAACCACTCAGGAACCTGACAGTACTTTGGTTCGAGGGATATGCAGCAAATAGTGTATACATAACACATTTGCCTCTGGGAAAGAATAGTCAATTTTACATAATATGAAAATTATATGGAACATACTGCACTTTATTTTGTGATTGAAATATGGCTTTATGTAAAGGAAAATGACTGACATAAAGAATAGAATTATTTTTCTGTCATTTTATTTTTTGTCCTACTTTCTGGCTTTTAAAACTGTAAGACAAAAACCTATTTAATAAGAAACATTTTAAATATTTGAAGAGTAAACATAAAATTGCATGTTATTTAACCTCATTAGGTTGATTTGAACAAAAGCAAGTACTGAAATACTAGATTTGGTATCTGGATATCTACCAAAAGAAATAGCTAATGTGTCTTTAATATAGTAAAAAATTACATGTTTTTAAGCTACAAAGAAAAAGATATTCTCACAATTACACTTGTCTGGACCAGGGAGTTTATGAAACAGAAAATACAGACATATAAACATTTACAGAGCTAACTTTTATAAAATATTAAGTAATCTCTAATTAAAATTTTTATTTCTTTATTTAGAGACAGAGTATCTTTCTGTGGCCCAGGATAAAGTGCAGTGGACCAGGCTGTATAGCTCACTTCAGCTTCAACTCCTGGGCTTAACTTATCTTTCTGCCTCAGCCTCCCAAGCAGCTGGGACTATTTTTAAGCCAAAATAAGTATGTTTTTTGACTATGCTAAATGGCAAAATGAGAATAAATTGGAGACAAAAATTATTTAGTAAGTAAAAAGTGTATTTCAAAAATATATTCTGTATAAAGTTTAGTAGGTTTAACAAATAAAGAAAATAAAATGCAGATTTGTAAAATATTTTTATTTTTACATTTTTCATGTATTTTCATTAACAATATCCATTAAGTACCCTAGCCTTTTATCTTATATTTCAAGAGATCAGTAACAAAATATATGATTGTTCATTGCCAGATAGTAATTAATCAAATTACCAAAGTATGATAAAAGATTGTCCTAACTATGGTAAAATCTTTCATGTTAATATTAAATTGTATATTTATATTAATTTAAAGTTTAAATTAATATTAAACTTTTAAATGATAGAAAATAGAATTAAGACAGTAACTCATTGCCATACACGAAGTCAACCAATACCAATTGTGATTACACAATATCTCTCTAACATATTAGATAAGACCTTCATTACATCTTACCATAAATATGTTTCTTATTTCAACTCCCTTGGTTTAAAACTGTCCCTTGAACACTGTCAGCGTTAACTTTACAGAAAAAAATTAACATTTTGAAATAAAATTAAAACCATTAAACAAATTGCTAGTCTCACTCCTCTCCACCAAAATCTCAAGTTGTAGCTGTGGCCAAAATCACAAGGTCACTTAGTGGTTGTTCTTGGGAAACCATTCAGAGTTTGCAAACCACTCACTTTTCAGGGAGACGTTGCATAGGATATAGTCTAACTTCACATTTGTTTATGTGTCTTTTCCTAAGCTAAAATGAGAGAACCATCTCCTCAGCATGAAAAAGCCATTAAATACAGTAGAATCTTGTCTTTCCTTGGTGCATACCACTTTTTATGTAGTTAGCCAATTGCTTTGGGTTACAAAGTTAAAAATTTTAAATTTACTTGCATGGTGGATTAAGTAGAAGAGGTATCTAAAAGTAAAAGAGTTTTGAGGTGGATGATGAATAAAAGAACTAACTTTGATCAAAGCACCCCAGACATAAGAGCAACTACAATAAATAGCTGACTTTTAATTTTTTTTTTTTTTTTTTTTTTACTAGAGACGGGTTTCACCACGCTGCCCAGGCTGGTCTCCAACTCCCGAGCTCAAGCAATCCACTCGCCTCAGCTTTTCAAAGTGCTAGAATTACAGGTATGAGCCACCAGGTCCATGAATCCTTAGAGACAGCGGTTCCAGAGAGCTGAGATCCAGCCACTGCACTCCAGCCTGGGTGACAGAGCAAGACTCCATCTCCAAAAACAAAAAAGGAAATAGCTGGTAAGTCAAAAATGTTGCATCATCAAAACATGTTGGGTTTTAAAGAGAACAAGACAGAAAAGAAACTACCACACAATGCCTGAAATTGTCTAATTTATAGAGGACTACTAGTACCTTCAAAAACATAGTCACTCAATAATTATGTTTCAATAATTATGTTGCATGCCTTCCTAATTTACATTTTTTGTTTGTATGCTGGGTTAAGGATCTTGGTTATCTGGCATTTGCATTCATTAGAATGTTTCATGTCTATTAAAATTTAAAAGAATATCTTTTGATTTATTCTTTGGTTATGCACATTCATTACTGGGGAAATAAATTTTTTTGTTCTGTGATGTATTATTAAGTATAATTTAATTATTGAAAGTTGAATAATTCTGTAAAAGGGAAATGCCAATGTGTTTGTGTGAATGTGTGTGTTTCCTTGAGTAAGTATATTAGACATTTCTTCCTTTGCAAATTACCTAATAAATTGGATTAAAAAAATAAAATCATAAGTACAGTTTTAAACTTTTAGTCTAGGATGCTTACTGACAGAAGTAACAATAGAGTTTGAACTATACTGATTTACCTGTTTTTAAATAATTACTAGAAACATGCGGTGAAAATTTTTATTTCTTATGACTCACGGTTTTAGGGAGCAATTGTGGTAGCTATTCAAATAGCATTTGCCTTCTCCTGAGGCTTGTTAAAAGGCAGCAGATAGAAAAGAGAAAATTTGTAGAAGTAAATTAAGGAATAATATTTGCAATGATAAAATTGTATATAGTTAGACAAAATACATATTGGTGAGATTCTCATGCATGAGAGCAATTTTATGCCAAGTATAAATTGCAAGTCTTCTGCAAGCCTGCAGGGGGTTTAAGTACTTATGATCTCTTTGGTACAACAATGTGTTTGTCTAAAAAAAAAAAAAAAAAAACCCCAGTGTATAAAAGGAAAATGTAGAAAGGTAGCTACAAGCTGTAACATAATGATTTTCTACAATAAAATGCCAATCAAACTTTGAAACTGATGCTTCATGTAGAACCTTTTTATACAGCTCTTCCGGTAGATGAGTAGATGTCAATAAAATGTTGATATGACATAATTTATCACTTCCATCAGATCTTAATCAACTAGAATTTCTCATTTGAAACACAGGAAAGAGGTGATGAATTCCATAACTGTGTTCTCAGTTCCCCCACGGTTGATTCCATGACTAATCAACTCCCCCCAGGGTTGATTAGTCCCCATGGTTGATTAATCTCCATGGTTGATTAGTGACTAATCTCACACTAACTGTATAGGAGGAGACAAGTTAATCATTTTTATCTACAATGAATGCCTTTGGATATTAAAGCTTAATTCTCTTAAGAAACACTAGGCCAGGCGCGGTGGCTCACGCCTGTAATCCCAGCACTTTGGGAGTCCGAGGCGGGTGGATCACAAGGTCAAGAGATCGAGACCATCCTGGTCAACATGGCGAAACCTCGTCTCTACTAAAAATACAAAACATTAGCTGGGCATGGTGGCGCATGCCTGTAATCCCAGCTACTCGGGAGGCTGAGGCAGGAGAATTGCCTGAACCCAGGAGGCGGAGGTTTCGGTGAGCCGAGATCACGCCATTGCACTCCAGCCTGGGTAATAAGAGTGAAACTCCGTCTCAAAAAGAAGAAAAAAGAAACACTAGCTGAGAATGGCTGAGAGTTCCATCCTTAAAGTGACACACTGTTTATATCCCTTACCATTTTTATTAAAATGTGAAAGGTAAAGGCAATACTGTAGGTCCTGAATTGTATCGCTCTGGCCAATGAGGAGGAGACATCTACTGCCACTCTACAAAATTTGAAATATGTGTCATTTTCTTCTTAACATTATGGCTGTTTATTCTCTCACCAAAAACTGCAGTTGCTAAAACTGAGATAGTTTTGTGATTGGTATAATTGATGATCTGCTCTTTATTATTAGAGTATAAATGGAAAGCAGAGTTTAATGAGTTTTTAATTTTGTGTGTGGGTTTTTTTTTTGTTAGTCTCTCCCAGAAATCTTTCATTTATTCTTTTCAACAAATATTTATTAAGCATACACTACTTATGCACTGGTCTATGTACTGAGGATTTAAGAAGTGAATCAAGCAATTCTCTGCTTATCTTCAAGGGGTAGAGTAGGAATGGAAATAGAGACTCTAGTACAATAGAATATAGGAGGTCAGGGATAGAAGTAAGAGGCTCTAAGAGTTTATTGAAATTCTGCCAAGGCTAATTGTGACTTTGGGTAGCCATCGAGGTCACAATGAACAATCAAAACTCAGATAAGTTAAGAGGCTGAAGTAGACAGAAATTTCTAATACACTAGAGGTATATTAAGGAAGATTTAGACAAGTCAAGTAAAATAAAAGGAACTTTGAGTATAAGTTGTTTTATACCTAAATGAGTATCTTCTATGTATCAGGCAAGAAGAAATCAGTCTTACTATCATAAGCAACTAAAATGAGTAATGGAAAACAAACGGTCTGGTCCCAATTCTGTTTGCTATTTTAATTTTTTTAAACTTTCAACTTTTATTTTAGGTGCAGGTGGCATGTGCAAGTTTGTTGCATGGTATATTGCATGACGCTGAGGATTGGGGTAAAAATGACCCCATCACCCCAGGAGAGAGCACAGTACCCAATAGGTAGTTTCTCAACACTTGGTCCTCACCATTCCTTCTCCTTTTAGTATTTTCCAGTATCTATTTTTCTCATTTTCATGTATATGTGTCCTCAATGTTTAGCTCCCACTTATCTGAGAAAATGTGGTATTTGGTTTTTCTCTTCCTGCATAAATTCTCTTAGGATAATGGCCTCCAGCTGCACCCATGTTGTTGCAGAGGACATTTAATTCTTTTTCATAGCTCAATTCTTCTTCTATATAGATTATCTTATACATGGGAGTGCTAGAAAAAAAGGGATGTTTTACATTGCAAACATTGTGTTCCATAAGAACAAGATGTCCCAGTGATTTCATTTGATCATTTTAACTTGAATCTCAGAATATAATAGCAATCCAGCAAGTCTCTGAAGTTAGCATTGCTACTATTCCATCATTTTTGTTTCTAAGCTAGCCTATACACAATTAAAAATTCAATAGTTCTCAGACTTGTTCTAAGATGATCTATTATGGGATTCTGCAATTAATATTAATGATAATCTTACTGATACATACACAGGATAATAAATGCAAACTTCAGAATATGACACATTTTTAAGAACTGAAAGAATAATAAATTTTAGCAAATAGTAAAATAAATGATTTTAAATAAAAGTTAGTTTCTTTCTACGTACAAGTTCCTTTGCTGTCTCCTTTAACTCGCTACTTTGCTTACAGGAAGAGAAGTTGCTTTACAGCATTTACCTCTGTGGGGTGGAAAGGGGTGATGCCCTTCCTCAATATCATAAGGGGAACTGGTAAGGGTCCTATAACAAGAAGGAGGTAAACAAGAACAAATATACTACATGTATTTAATCAAAGTTTTTTTGTGACTCAGAGCCTTCAGCAATGAAGGCCCAAAGATCCAGGGAAAACTGGCAATTTTTATGCTTGGGTTTGATGAAGATTGAACAGCCAGGTCGAAATGTGATGAGACAAGATATGATCTAATAGACTGAAAGGGAAACTCCAGCAAGGCCTATCTGTTAAAATTCTTCTTGGTCACCCTGCATGGCATTCCTTCCTCCCCGGTATGGGCAGCACCCCTGCAAAATGAGAGTTTTGAAGGGAGAAGTGATAACCACTTTTCTAGGTTTTATGGCTTGCTTTGGGGGAGAGGAGTTCTTTTCTATGACCCATGTTGGCAAAGTAGAATTCTGGTTTGTGTGACTTCCCTCAGGGGAGACAAGAGGGGTAGAGAAGACCAAAGAGCGACATTGCCTCTGAGGCCTTCCAGTCTCCTTTAGTCAAAAGGACTCAGCATACCAAAGTGCTATATTTTGGAATGCTCTTTTCTGTAACTCAAAACCTCAAAATTCTTACTTATTGTTCTAAAAAGTTCAAACCTATCATTATTAAACTCGGAGTCAGCCTTCCTCATTTGAATACTCCTCTTCTTAGATATCGTGCTTTGAATTTGGCAACAACCCTGAATATGCTTGTTAAGGCCACATTGGTGAAATCATCTTCAGTGAAGTTACAATTAGTAAACTAGTGTATTGGATATTGTGCATATTGATGGCATTTAAAATAAAGACTAACATTAAAAGGGTGAAAATACAGCATGAATCAGGCAAAATGCAAGGTTGATCACTCAGGATCAATTGTGTGATAAATCATATCTTACAGTACTTTATTTTTCCCCTTGTTTTTGTACCAATAACAGCATTAACAAAACTTACCAGTGGGTGCATTTTGCCAAAATTTATTATCATACAGAGACCAAATATTAGATAACCAAGAGATGAAGAATCAGATGAATAACATAAAACAATAATCTTCCATTTTAAATGTTGACATAATATTCAAGTGATAAGTGATATATTTGCTTTAAATTATAATCTTTTGGTCTAGAAAAAAAAAAAAAAAAGAAAATGCTATTTTGACCCTAAGAGTAAAATATAGCCAGATAACTTATATATTCATTCCTATATTTATATGTAAATCCATTTAAATACATGTTTAACCATAAGTAGGCTAATAATACAACAAAACACAATAGAACTAAATTTAAAAATTTATGAGATTTTGGGAAAGAGGAGACCCGCCGTTGTACTGCTGTGTGCCTGGCTGTGTGTGTATGATATTGTATTATTTCTCTATATTAGCAACAAATTATCAGAAACAGATTTGAAATTGCACCATTTGTAATAGCTTCAAATCACATCAAATACATTGAAATAAATCTTTTTTTTTTTTTTTTTTTTTTTTTTTTGAGACGGAGTTTCGCTCTTGTTACCCAGGCTGGAGTGCAATGGCGCGATCTCGGCTCACTGCAACCTCCGCCCCCTGGGTTCAGGCAATTCTCCTGCCCTCAGCCTCCTGAGTAGCTGGGATTACAGGCACGCGCCACTGTGCCTAGCTAATTTTTTGTATTTTTAGTAGAGACGGGGTTTCACCATGTTGACCAGGATGGTCTCGATCTCTTGACCTCGTAATCCACCCGCCTCGGCCTCCCAAAGTGCTGGGATTACAGGCGTGAGCCACCATGCCAGGCCTGAAATAAATCTTACAAAACAAATGCCAGATTTATATGATGTAAACTATAAAATAGGGATGTGAGAAATCGAAGACCTAGGTAAGTAGAGAGATATACTTTGTTTCTGATTGTAAATATAAAACTAATAAAATTATCTCATAATGTTGTATATCCTTTCTAAATTCTCTACAGATTCAATGCAAGTTCAATTCAATCAGAGCAACATTTTTTTTTGTAGAAATTGCTGAAATGGTTCTAAAATTTATACCAAAAACAAGGGCCTACAATAATGAAAAAGAATTTGAACATGAGAAATAATTTTGGGTTTGTATACTACCTAATTTCAAAATGTCTTACAAATGTGCAATAGTTTATACAAGAGTAACACATGGTGGATATAGTGATCAAGGAAATTCAATAGAGTGTCAAGAATTAGAAATACATATTTGTTTCTAGTTAATGGTTAATGTAGACAGAGTAATCTTTTCAACATACAGAGCCAAAGCTTTCAGTATGGACACACACACACACACACACACACACACACACACTAAGACATACCTAAGTTTATTCTCCATGTAAAAAAAAAAAACTTGAAATGCAGTATGCATCTTGTTATATAAAAAACACTAATAATACATATTTTAAAAGTAAATAAATGTAATTCAATAAAATTAAAATCTCCTATGGTTCAAAAGATAATATGAAGGGAATAAAAAGACAAGCCACAGATTAGGAAAAAATACTTGCAAAACACATATATGAACAACAACTTATATCCAGAATATTTACTGGCATCTCAAGGCTCATTAATAAGATAATAAATAATTCAATTTAAAAATAAGCAAGGAGAGGTGAACTGATAGTTAAGTATATATGGGTGACAAATGGTTTTATAAAGATATTCTTGTCATTAGTCGTAAGAGAAATAAAAATTAAATTTTCATTATTTAATGCAAACTCATACAGAATTAATACAATACATAGCAATGTGTTGCATACAGTACACAATTAACATATGGATTAATTGCTTGTTAACCCATAATGAGATACAATTATGTTTATATCAAAAATACTAGCCATGACACTGGTACTGCCATGTGCTGGCAAGGATGTGGAGCAATTTGTACTGTTTAACATTTCTCATAGAAGTGAAAATGGGGCAACTACTTTGAAAAAATGTTGGTAGTATCTTAGAAAATTAACATATACACTCACTATACTATCAAGTCAACCTATCTCTTTTTATTATCTAAGATAAATCAAAACTCATGTCTTCCCAAAAACTTCTACACAAATGCTTATAACAGCTTTATTCATTTTTACCAAAAGTCTAAGTCAATTCAATTTCATCGTGAATAAACTATCATGAAACTGAAGTACATCCTTAACATGGAATCTAATAAACCAAAAGAACAAACTGCTAAGTGCAGCAATATGGATAAATCTCAAAAGTATTGTCCTAAATACAAAAAGCCAGACACAAATGCTACACACTATGTGATTCAATAAACTTGACGTACTAGAAAAGACAAAGCTATCAGAAAATAAATAAAAACATTCTGCAAAATATTCTTACATGCTAGGAAATGCAGTATTTTCTATTAAATGGAGAAAGGGAAGTTGGCACAGAAATAAATAAAACATTAACTTTCTGTCTTAGATGAAACTGTGCCCCTAGTTTTAGAAGAGGTAGTATATATTTAACTATGTAAAAAATTTTAACAGACATATTTTAAGAAAATTAATCAATGTAGATTTAGTCTTTGCTGAAAACTTACTAATCAACACTTCTAATAGTTAAACATTCTATTTTATTTTTATTTTGTAACTCTTTCATACAATGATTCCAGTTTGTAATACAGTTTGGCAGTCATAAAATATTTGAAATGTAGTTGATTAATAAAAGCTAGTTCTTAAATGATTCTTAATTTATAAATCACTTTTAAAACACAAATATTTCTCTTTCCCAGACATTGTCTTCCGCCTCTCAGAGCATTTCTTGGAAAATTCTTCAAAATTGACAGGGACCTCTGGGTTTTTCTTCTTATGTTCTTCTCTGCACATCCGCACAAAGAAGGCATAAGCAGACATCTTGCCCTTTGGATTCTTGGGGTCACCTTTGCTCCTTGCTTGGCCTTGAGGCTACACAAAGGACACCTTTTGGAGGGGCTGTAGCTCAGGGTGTGCACTGTGAGGTTGGACCTGTTGACTCTACAGTGGGCATCCATTTAGCTTCAGCTTGTCTTATTTCTGTATATAGTCACATAGCA
This sequence comes from Callithrix jacchus, assembly GCF_049354715.1. Taxonomy (NCBI): domain Eukaryota; kingdom Metazoa; phylum Chordata; class Mammalia; order Primates; family Cebidae; genus Callithrix; species Callithrix jacchus. Next base: position 164,831,516 of record NC_133504.1, read on the forward strand.
TTCTGCTACTATCTTAGCTGTGGACAAAGGGGGTCAACTGGCATGAGACTTTTTTGTTTTTTGTTTTAAGTGTGGTAGTTTTTAAACTGTTTTTAAAGAAACTGTATTACTCTTCATTGTCAGCAAAATGAAGAGCCACTGCATCAATGAAAGTTCAAGAATCTTCTGTGCTTAAACACAATTTGCGTTGTTATTTTTTTTGTATGTTTAGAATGCTGAAATGTTTTTGAAGTCAAATAAACAGTATTACATTTAAAAAATAAAACATGAATATATGAGAAAGTATCATCATTAATTTTATAAACCAAATCGTTTTTTTCTTTTTTTTTTTTTTTTTTTTTTTTTAAGACAGGGTTTCACCATGTTGGCCAGGCTGATCTTGAACTCCTGACCACAGATGATCCGCCTGCCTCGGCCTCCCAAAGTGCTGAGATTACAGACGTGAGCCACCATGCCTGGCCCCAAATCATTTTTTATAAAGAACTCCAGACACTTTACAAAAGAAGACATCTATGAGGCCAACAAACATATGAAAAAATGCTCACCATCACTGGTCATTAGAGAAATGCAAATCAAAACCACATTGAGATACCATCTCACACCAGTTGGAATGGTGATCATTAAAATATCTGGAGACAACAGATGCTGGAGAGGATGTGGAGAAATAGGAACACTTCTACACTGTTGGTGGAAGTGCAAATTAGTGCAACCATTATGGAAAACAGTGTGGCAATTCCTCAAGGATCTAGAAATAGAAATTCCATTTGACCCAGCAATTCCATTACTGGGTATATACCCAAATAATTATAAACTGTTCTATTATAAAGACACAGGCACACATATGTTCATCGTGGTACTGTTTACAATAGCAAAGACCTGGAACCAGCCCAAATGTCTATCAGTGATAGACTGAATAAAGAAACGTGGCACATATACACCATGAAATACTACACAACCATAAAAAACGATGAGTTTGTGTCCTTCATAGGGACATGGATGAATCTAGAAACCATCATTCTCAGCAAACTGACACAAGAACAGAAAACCAAACACCGCATGTTATCACACATAGGCAGGTGTTGAACAATGAGAACACGTGGACACAGGGAGTGGAGCAGCACATAGTGTGGTCAGTTGATTGGGACTAGGGGAGGGACAGCGGAGGATGGGGAGGATGGGGAGGGATAACGAGGGGAGAAATACCAGATGGAGGAGATGGGGGGATGAAGGCAGCAAACCACCTTGCTATGTATGTACCTATGAAACAATCCTGCATGATTTGCACATGTACCCCAGAACCTAAAGAACCAAAAAAAAAAAAAAATTATGCAATATCAAAAAACAAAATACTCTGCATTAAGACTGGCTTTGTAGAGTGATTTGAAATATATTTTAAATTTTTATTTACACCTTCTTACCAAATATAAAGTTATTTTAGATTATAAATGAGATGTTTTAAATTGAAAAATACATTTGCCATATAATATGTTTTATGTAGTCCCTCAAAAAAACTGTTATGTATTGTATTGCTTCTATTTATCTTTCTGCAGATAATCTAATACAATATGAAATATTATTAGTAGATATTTACTTATTGATTAAAGAGTTTGAAAATTGTTTTTAAAATTTTTTTCAAACCACAGTTTACATTTACTAGATCCATGTGTTAAATAGTAAAATCAGTGTTGTGCTGAAGTCAGCTCATGTTGGCTCACAAGAGCCATTTTTTAGTGATTTTGCTTTCTAGTTATTAAGTACAGCCATCATTAAAGATTAATTATAGAAACATGATCGATCATATAATATTTAAAAAGGAAATGAATCCTCAAAACCCATCACTTTCTAATGTTTTTGTATTCTTTATTAATATTTGTGTCTGTGACATTATTTCTATCTAGTTGCCATGTATGGTGGAAATAATACATGCTGGTGTGCCACGTCACATCATTTCTCTACTCCACTTTTCCTTCAGTGATGTCCCATTGGCAGCTAAAACTATGCTATGTTGTGAGTATGTACACCATAAGAAATTCCACGAAATTTTTTGTTTTGTTTCCTAAGTTAACTTTATTGGTTGAACAGACAAAATTCTCTGAAAAATCTGTGGTTAGTTTCTCAGGTTCAATTAATATATTAAGGAAACATCAACATCTTAGGTGTTATGTAGTTTTGTTTCTTTTTAAAATTTTTTCCTTTTATCTTTTTTTATTAACTTTTATTTTAGGTTCAGACCTAAATGTGCTGGTTTGTGAAATGGGTAAACTTCATGACTCAGGGGTTTGTTGTACAAATGATTTTGTCAGCTGGGTAATAAACATAGTACCCGATAGCTACTTCTGATCCTCTCACTCGTATTCTTCACTCTGGAGTAGGTCCCAGTGTGCGTCATTTCCCTCCTAATATCCATGTGTTCTTTTATTTAACTCCCACTTATATGTGAAAATATGTGGTACTTGGTTTTCTGTTCCTATTAGTTTATTTAGGTTAATTGGTACCATTTGTATCCATACTGCTGCAAAGTAGTCATTAAACATGTACCAGCGCACAGCCACATGAAACTCTGCTTTTAGATACCTGCTATATAATAGGCATGTATATTGAAAATACAAAAAGCAAGGCACATCGCTTGCCCAGGAAACCTAAAAGGATATGAGAGCTGCAATATGTAGTGATTGCACCACTGCACTCCAGCCTGGATGAGAGAGCAAGAACTTTTCTCAAAAAACACAACAAAAGAAACAACAACAGCAACAAAAACACTACAAGAAAAGAACTGTTTGCAGACATGTGGGAAGTGAACTCCTCCAGAATGCAGGGATAGACCATACAAAACAGTGGATTTTGGAGTTGGACCTTAACAAATAAACAGAAGCAGAGAAGTAGAGAAGGTGAGCAACGTTATTCCTGTTACAGAGAAAAGCATAATCAAAGTATAGAGACATAAGACGAAAAGTATGTATTATCAGAAATCTTAACATTTCTAAGTCTCCAGAATAGAGGGTATGTGCTCTCCCTTTGCCTCTGTTTCATAAAGAACACTTGTGATGGTATTAACAATATGTAGGGATCATCCAGATAATCCAGAATAATCTTATCAACCTCTTTAACTTAATCGTATCTGCCAAGACTCGTTTTCCCTATTAGATAACATGAATTTCAGAGATTCGAACCCAGTAGTATTTTTGAATGGCCACTATTCAAACTCATACAGGTATACTGCACATGGTAGTGATAATTCAAATTAAGTAGAAGAAATTGCAGAGAACTTTTATAGAGAAGAAAAGAAAAAGGACCAGATTTAGGATTGCTATAGTCGCTAAAATACTTCAGTAACCAGAAGAGAAACCAATAAGAGATGCTAAAAATGCCAGGAGATCTTTAAAGGAAGAAGGCCAAAAAACACAGATGGGATTCAAGGGAGTAGAAAAGACAGAGGGAGAAAAATGACAGCAACTACAAATACCTGCATTTGTATGTTCATGGAAACACTATTCACAATAGCAGAGATATGGAATCGACCTTAGTGTCCATCAAGTAATAATTAGATAAAGAAATTGTGGTATGTACACACAATAGAATACTATTCAGCCATAAAAAAGCAGCAACAGGAATGGAATTGAAGGCCATTATCTTAAATAAAACAATTCAGAAACAGAAAAAACAAATACCACATGTTCTCACTTATCACCGGATGCTAAATAGTGTGCACAGTGGACATAGAGTGTAGAAGGATAGACAGTAGAAACTCAGAAGGGTGTAATGTGGGAAGAAGGTGGATGATAAATTAATTAGTGGATACAAAGTACATTACTCATCCAATGGATACGCTAAGAGTCATGAAACAAAATTACACATATATCCCATAAATGTACACAAATTTTTAGAAATTAAAAAATCATTGAATTGTAAAATGCAAAAAGCTTGAATATTTAAACATACTAATTGCAATCTTAGATCAATTGCATAGACAGTCTAGTCCCATTTCAGTTGTTTATAGATAAGCAATTGGAAAAATATGACTCATTCCAGAAGCTAACCTTAAAGCCAGGCAGTTAACTAGTAAATTTAGTGCTAGAGAGGCAACGTTAAAATCATGCTTGTCACTTAAGAAGTAGTTCACAACTGTGAAATATTAAAATTTAAACCATCAAGGAAATTTCTATTCAAACTAACCATAGTTACTAAGTAGTTGCTAAACGCAATTGCTTTTAAACTGTTGAAGAAGTGATTGTGCCAGCATAAAGACATAATTAAATATTAGAATACTATAATCTCCTTAATTATTGTTGAAAGACTCTATAATATTTACAGTTAGGTTCATTGTGGCAAAGCCAGTAACCTTAATTTAGTTAAAGCTATCCTTAAATATTAAATTATCCTAGCTTCATTCCTACCTACATAGGTCTGTCATTCCTCCAGATACCCACTTGTTTTACATAACCAGTTTTATTTCTTGTGTGCCACTACATGTAGAAATATGCTTAACCACTGTGTAATTCTGTATGGATTTGTAAATGATTGTATTTGAGTTTGTCCTGAAATTAACTCTTCCATCTTTTGCACAATGCTCCTTTTACCCTGATATTTTAATATTGGTATTACAAAAGAAAAAACAAAGAAAGAAAGTTGATGTTCACTTAAATTAAGTCATTTGTAATTATTTTAAGATTTTTCAATTATATCTAGTGTCAGTGTTCAACTTATCAAACTGAAAAATACAATTTTTCTTTTTTTAAACTTTCTGCATTCTTTTATTTTATCAAAATTAAGGCCACATTCTAAACTTTATTTATATTATTCCAGTTTACAATAGGATAAAATATGCTCAGCTTTTTTGACCCGATGTCTCACATCCTCAAAAAATGAGTCATTGGCTTCTATGAATAGGATCACATTAGACATAGCAAAATGTTTACTGAGGAGATGGATCATTAAAGACCACTATGAAAATATAAATTAATTCTATGTATCCCAAGTAGAAAGAGATTCCAATGTTTACATAAGCACCATTGAAAAGTCTAGGTTTATGAAGTTTAGAAAGTCCCTGGAAGTTTCCATGAATTATCTGATTTGTCTACAGTTCCACAATAAATTGTCACTGAAAACACTGTAAACCTTATCAAAATCCAATGTTAGAAAGATGTGTAATCCACATATCTATCTATGACTATCCCTTGAGAATAATGTTATGTTTTTAAATCCCGTGTCAAAATTGACATTAATCACTCTCATTGGTCGAATATGAGAACTCTCCTAAAATACAGTTTCCAGGCTTTTAAAAATTGAAGTACAAATGATAATTTAGAGTATTCAGCACAGATATTTGAAATAACTTAAAATATGATGACTAAATGTGTGTATTTCAATTATGACAAAGAGTTAATAGTTCTCGTTTGTTTTAATTTGTTTTCTTGATAAAAATATGACCGTTATATTATACAGTAGGTAAAACTGTGACACAGTTTAAAATCATAAACTAATTGTACTTTTAAGAGTTCTGTAATATTTTTATTATCTATGAATTTTTCCTACTCTACTAAAGAGGAGGGTGATTGTGTCAATTCTTTTTATCACCTACTTTCCTGCAGACCCTAACTACTCAGCACATGAAATTTTCCTAACTTCATTTATTTACTGGTGTTTATTTATATTAGTGTATATTATTTATTTTTTATTTTAGTTTTGTATTTTATTTAAGTATCATTTTATTATTGGCAATTATGTATGTTTATCATCTCTGTTTATAGAACCATTATGAAAATCATGTATAATAGTTAAAATAAAACTATACGTAATTCAAAAATCTATGATTTTAAAATATCACTGCATTTGATATCATAGTAATTTAATTTTTAAAATTGTAATCATTTAACTATTAACATCTCTGAGACATGGATTTATCTTTTAAATGGCTGCAGACCCCTTTATTTTTCAGTTAAGATATGGCTTATTTTCAGATAACAATACAAAACTTAATGTTGCAAATGAAATGAAAAATATAAAGAACATTAAACCATGAATTATATATGTACATGTTGCTTTGGAATCTTAGAAGAATTACTTCCTTTCTTTCTTCAAAATGATCTCTAATTTTTACTAATCTATTGAATAGGAGCAATATGAATTCTGCTTAATTCTTTCTTGATTACCACTCATATATATACACATACATATGTATATATACACACTCATATATACATAAATGTGAGTGGTAATGTGTGTGTATATATGTGTATATGTATGTGTATCTATATACGTACGTCTATATATGAATGCACACACACACATATATACACATATATATCTGTGAAAATCATCTCTATCCTACAATTTATTAGCCACAGACATTACTATGTAAAATAAATTTACATCTATTGTAATCACATAGTCATGATTACTTGTTTCAAAACATTTTTTGTGACCCAACTTATAAGATATACATTAAATCTTAAACTTGAGGAAGATCTGACGGCTTTGTTACAGAATACTGGTACATGTTGCAGCAATTTGTTCCTATCTTTTGGATCTAAGTAACAAGTCCAAATCTCAATGCTAACAACCTAAATAATTTTAGGGCCCTTTGATATGCAACCTTTGCCACGGTTTCAAAAGTATAATAATGCAGAATGATTTTCTTGACAGTTTGCATTTCCTTATCCTGTTTGATCTTATTGAGTGACCAAAATATCCAGCGGGATGTATGAAAGTTTAAGAAAATAAAATGATAGTTGATTATAAAGGAAGACACATATTCTAAATAAATGGAGAAGTAGATTTCATCACAAGTGAAAATAAATATTTTGTACATCCTAATACTACCAAAACTTCCAATTCTGGGCCATTTTATGAAGCAAATGCTTTAAAAAACCTGACGAATCACTATTAATTACAGTTATTTTTTTCCATCTCCTGTTTGTCTTACATGCAATCAAAAGCATTGTGGCACTATAGAAACAACACTAAACTGAAGTCAGAAAACAAACCTGTTTTCAAGATGTGATTGTGTTCCTCAGATGACCTTGAAAAAAGTCACTCATTTCCTCTCCAGTCTCACTTTAAAGAACAACCATAAATTTTAAATGAGATATTGTCTTAAACTCTTCTATAACTACGGAACATTAAAAAATGGAATACATTTTCAAATTTACATGGTCAATAGCTGGACCCAAATGGAAGTGGGTTAACAACTCATTTTCAATATGCATCTAATCTAAATAATGAAGTAAATTCTTAGATGAGGATTATATGTCATGACAGAGATACAAGAATTGCACACAGTGTAAGATGAATTAGATAAAACAAGTAATCCTTGCAAAAGCCACATGTTGTTGGTCACATCTGACTCTAAGATGCTGAAAATAAAGTGTAATTTCTTTAAATCTGACTCAATCTTCCAGGGAGTCAGAATGAGTAAAATACTTTCCTCAAAGCAAGTTCTTCATACTTGAAAGGTAAATTGCCTTTCCTGAGGCACAAGAAGGAACTAATATACCCAAGCGAAGGTAATTTCTCAGGAACTCTTCTGGAAGAATTGGCTAAGCAATAGAATATTTTGGGTATCTATGACCCTCATGAAATCAAGTTTAATACAGACAAAATTTGCACTGTTTCCCTCCAAACTTAAAATCTAAGTTTTCCTTGTAAGTCTATGCTTTAACATAATGATAAGTTCATTGACAAATGTACTGTTTCTTGAGGGCATTGCATGTTCAAATCAAAGTGCTAACCACAGTTGTTACATACTTGAATCCTGCCTAAATGTTGTTCTCAAATGCCTTAGACATTGTAAGGTCATGTTAGGTCAGTCCAAAGGACCGTGGTCTTTACATACACATGATATACACATTGCACATCAGAAATAATCAGTTGCTTCCCTATAGCATGCTAATAGTGATTGTGTGATACAATTGCTTTGTGTTCTGTTTTTGTCTTAATTTTTATAAATTTTATTGCCTATATTGTACCATATGATGTTATACATATAGATACATATATGGAGAGATAAAAAAGTTGTTAACTATAGAGAGGCAAATGAACAAATCCATCATTTTACTTAGTTACACTTATTATTACACCACATTACCAACTATTGCCCTCATGTTGTGCATCTCTAGACTTGTTCAATCTATGTATCTGCTATTTTGTATCCTTTGGCCTACATTTCATCATTTCCTCCCTGCCCCCTCTTCCCTGGGGTAAACATTGTTTTATTCTCTATTTCTGGATATTTGCCTTTTTTGGTTTTAAGAATCCTTATATGATGAGTTTTTGCAGTATATTTCTTTTTGCTTCAGGCTTATTTTACTTAACGTAATGTCTCCCAGGTTCACCTATTTTGTGGTGGCAAATGGCAAGATCACCTTCTTTTTGAAGGTGGAATAATATTTTATATGTATATATATCACTGCTTCTTTACTAATTTGTTGACAGAGACATAGGTGGTTTTTATACCGTGGCTATTGTGAATAAAACTGAAAGTACTATGGAAGCCTAGATAGCTACACAATGTGGCAGTGTCAGTGCTTTTGGCTATATACCCAGGAGAAGGATTGCTGGATCGTAATATAGTGCTAAATTTTAATTTATTTAGAAACTTCCATACTGTTTTCCACAATGGCTATACCAATTTATATTCCCACTAACAGTATTCAAGGATTCCTTGCTCCACATCCTCACACACACTTACTTTTTGTCTTTTTAATAATAGCCATCCTAATGACTATAAGATATCTCACAGTGGTTTTGATTTGCATTTCTCTGATAATTAGTAATGTTGAGCACCTGCTAATATAACTGTTAGCCATTTGCATGTCCTCTTTGGAGAAATATTTTTGATCTTGCATGGATCTCTTTATCTTCTTGGTAACAGTTTTAAGTCTTGCCAAAATGCACTGACTTAACAGATAAATTACAATAATTTGTAAGTTTTCTGCATACGATTATAAACCATATAGGCATATACATGTTTACCTATGTGTGTATATATATATATACAAAAATATGTATATATAGTTGTGCATGCATTATAAATTTTCTTTATTGGGAAAATATTTCAATAAATGAATAATTGGTGAAAATATTATGTATTTTTTGTCCCTAGTGGTTCAGAAAATCTATTAAGACATTTATAAGCAATGTTTCTTGAAGATACTCAGTTATTCTAAAATAAAGAAATGTAACTAAATTAGACTGATTCAAAATTTTCTAAGTTTAATTGACCAAAGTACTGCACACAACATGTATTTATATCATGACTTCAGGCCGAGTCCACAGACTTTATGAAAGCCTTTTGCCGAGTCATAGGATTTATCTTTGAGCAGCAAACTGCTCTGTGGCAAGACAAAAACTTTGTATATTTTAAAGTACATTTGAAATACAATTCAATTTGGCATATTAAAGATCTAGATTAATATTCTGGACTAGCACCACTCAAAATAATATGGAAAAATATATTTCTCAGACAAACTTTCCACAAGTGAAAAGAGCAGTTAGTAATACTTAGCGCAAGCGTTTGTAATTATATTTGTTAATTATATATATAAAATCTATTCTTTCAGTACCTAATATGCAGCAGATAGCAGTATTCAACCAAAGTTAGTTCATTTATCCCTCACTTACTTGTTAGATTCTTATTTGCCATTTTCACATTACAGAATTCTGCCTCTGCATAACTTGCCTTACAATTCTACTGCACATTCCACCCAGTAAACGGGGAGTTATGATAACTGAAGGAGAAGAGATGTTGAGCAAACTAATCTTTGAAAGAATGTTTGACATTAATATTTTAATTCTTCCTAATTAATAAAAAGATAAGTTACATGGAGAATAAATGTCATCTCTAAAATATATGGAACACATCATTGATGTATGCAAAGCCCCATACACACATAAAAATTGTAATTAAAAAATATAATACAAAGATAAATATAGAGAAGGATTGGGATAGGAATACACACACACACACACACACACACACACACTCAAATACATGTATTTTAGGAAATCAGATAGGTAAAATTTATAATATGTTGTATACACACAAAATAGGAAAACTAATATCTACCACACAACAATTTTTACATTCCCATATCCTGTTTATTTTGTCCTCATTTTTGTGTAACTCTCAAGGAATAGTGGTTCAGTTTCCACCCGGTATACACCACTGTAGGCTACCTTCTAGATATGGGCTTATATATTAAGTTGGTGCAAAAGTAATTGCATTTGTTTGCCATTAAAAGTAATGATAACTATCTATCTAGACCAATATTCTGTCACAACTGTGAGATCACAATAGCTCATGAACAAAACCACAATGGCTAAGCTTCAGTTTTATTCACTTCAAATGTTTTAGAGCCTTGGTTTGTGGGCTAGAAATTGTTAACTTATCTTCTAGTAAATATTCTCTCCTTTTCTTATTAGTAACAAAATGTTTAGCTCAGCAAATAGACAACAGTGTATTTTCTTTTTCCATTGAAACTATATTTCCACAACTAATTCTGTGTGTGGAAGTGTGAACAACATTCTGATTAGATTCTTAGAATGAAAGTTTCTCTTTTCATCCTGATTTCTGGTAAGAATAAGTAACTAATGTTGAGCCATAATAGTTCATGAAAGAAAGACAATAACTTTGGAGTGGTGGAGAAAAAGATAGCTACATCATGGATCTCTGGGAAACCTTGTGGAGCAGAGCCATCATTCTACCTGTTGTTCTTCCTACTTCCAGGTTGATATTAATGAGAGATACAGACTTGATTTTACTGTTCAAGGGTCAACTCTATCATAACAATACTACATAAAGTCCATGTGTCATATAGACCCACAGTGAAAATTTAAGTTGAAACTGTATGCTATGGGAGCTGTTTCAAAATAATACAGACAAGGTGGAAGTAGAGGTTTCATGAAGATGTATATGGAACAACACTGGTCATGAAATGAGAAGTGTTCTGAACCTGAGTGATTGCTGTATAAGAGGTTATACTTTTATTCATACTTTGTACATATTTGAATTTATTTATATTAGAAGTCTAAAATGGCATAAATTGTATGCTTTGGAATAAGATTCAAACTTTCTAGTCTTAGTTCAACCTCTTACAACTGGTAGCCTTGGAAAACCTGACTACCTCTCCATTTTTTGTTATATATCAACAAAGAGGAATAATAGTGATCATATACTGTAATATTTGTTAAGAATAAAATAGCTCATATTTTAATGTATCTAGCATGTTAAAAATCAATAGATGTTAACTTTGATTTACATTTACTCAGTGTTTAATATGATTTGGCTGTGTCCTCACCTAAATCTCATCCTGGTGGGGGGTATAATTTAATCCAGGGGCTGGTTACTCCCATGCTGTTTCATGATAGTGAGTGAGTTCTCATGTGATCTCATGGTTTTTATAGGGCGCTTTTCCCTCTCTTGTTAGGCACTTCTCCTTGCCACTGCCATGTGAAGATGGACACGTTTGCTTTATCTTCTACTATGCTTCTAAGTTTCCTGAGGCCTTCACAGATATGCTGAACTGTGAGTCAGTTAAACCTATTTCCTTTATGATTTACCCAAGCTTGGGTATGTCCTTAGAGCAACATGGAAACAAACTAATGATGCATTGTTTGTAGGTATTTTGTGAAGTAGTTTAGGAAGCTGAACAGAATTTATAACTATTTTTTTTCAAGACAGAGTCTCACTCTGTCACCCAGGCTGGAGTGCAGTGGCACGATCTCTGCTCACTGTAACCTCTACCTCCCGGGTTCAAGCAATTCTTCTGCCTCAGCATCCCGAGTAGCTGGGACTACAGGCACATGTATTTTTAGTAGGGACAGCATTTCACCATGTTGGCCAAGCTGGTCTTGAACTCTTGACCTCGAGATCCACCCACTGTGGCCTCCCAAAGTGCTGGGATTACAAGTGTGAGCCACAATGCCCAGCCAGCATGTATAACATTTTTATGAAAAAAAAACAGGTTATTAACTCAAATGCATATTAATTTGGGGGGCATAATACACTTATAATTTTGGAATTTCTAGAATTATTATAACTAGAAACGCTTTACATTTTCACACATACATAAAAACCTTGATAGATCAGAGCTTATTTGATTATCCCAAGGCAAAACTAACTAAGTCTCTTAGCAGAGAGATATTTTTAATTTAAAATATGGTTGATTCAAACCAATGATGAGAATATTCTATCAGGAGAGTCATGCAAATAAGTTTCTGTGCCATATATGTCTGGGGAAATTTAGTAAATCAATGCACCTGACATCCTTTCGTTCTTTTTATTTGGTTTTGTTTGCTTGATATGTAGAATCCACAGGTTGTGTTGGGCCTATTGACAAAGTATTCATTGATATACATTTGGTAAATTTACATTAAATGATTGTGTCTGAATAAGTTTGTTATGTTCTTTATAAGCATAAAAATGCAAACTTGTTTTTTTTCCTTTTATTAAATAGGCACTTCTGAAAGCCAGTTACATAGTCATATAATTGCAAGATTTTTAATAAACTCTTTTTTTCCACCTGCAATAGATATTTGCAAGCCTTTTGTTATTTAATTTCTGAAAATAATTGAATGCTGAAAATCTTTCTGGAATTCATTCTTCTCTTGACTTCCATATGATCAACTAATTCTTTTATTTCACCTAATTTACTATTCCTTCTCCTTTTGCTTCTTAATTTTGCTCTTTTTTATGCCATAATCTGGTTCTCTTGTGTTCCTTCTCACAACTTGCTTCCTGAGAAATCCAGTCTGCCTATGAATGTAACTAGCATCCAAATGCAAATGCTGTGGCCACGCATCTTTATCTGAACAAGACTGTTTCTCAAGGTGCAATCACATATTCAAGTGTAATTCCCACAGCCAAAATTCTCCTTAATACTTCTACTTTCAATGTGACTTCTTTAACTTGGCAAATATTAATAGCACATCTTTTCATCCAGTTGCTCAAGTGAGAAGACAAGAACACAGATATCTTTGACTTCTTCACTCCATTAATTTTCATGCCTAAACACTACTGAATCTAATTTTATACATAGCTCACAGCATTCTCTCTTCTATATTGTCAAGACCCCATTCCAGGTCTCCATACCTATTACCAGAATGCAGTTCCTTCCTGAATGGTCTTTCTGATTTTATTCTTATCCTTTTTCTATCTGCTGATTGCTGTGGGAGTAGTTTTTCATAAGTATAGATCTGTCACTTGCCTGTCTTACCTGCCTTTCCTGGCACTAAATTCTTTTTAGAATAAGGTCAAAATATCTCAAATATATTCAAAACTAAACAAACAGCCCCCTGAATTCTCTCCGATGCCACAGAATAATCATTCCCATTTATCCTGCTCTGAATAAATGCAGTTCTTTAATGTGACCCTGCCTTTATTCATGTTACTGAATTACCTAGAACACCTCCTTTCTCCTCTTCTTTGAAAACACTTAAATTTCCTAAGAAGTAGCTCCAACAACATTCTTCCCTTGGATTATGTGTTCATATCCACCAGATGCTGGAGGTCACTCCTATGTTGTTCTTCTCTGTCTCTTTATAACACAATACTGTCATGATGCACGCATTATATTCATTATACTTACTGCCTTTCTTCTGCTTCCTCACACTAGACTATAGACATTTAGAAGTAAAAAATCTTGACTATTCATCAGTAAACATTTTTTAATCTTAAAGAGTGTTTTATTTAAAGTAAGGCCTAGTCATGTTTGTACATCTAGAATTTATCAAGATATGTTTGGCAAAAGATATATTTCCTTTACTAAAATAATTCAACGAGGGTTCCAAATTCTTGCTACTATTTACAAGATCAAAGGATATGTTGTCCTATTTAGATTCAAATTCTTATATTCTATATCTTAGTTTGATAAATCTACCATTGTTTTCATCCCTTTCCTCTGCAAGGTTTTGGAATAGTTCCTTTGCTTTTGTTCTAATTTTGGTGCTATCCATTTTTTTACACTAATGATGGCCTTATAGATTGGTTTTATTTCTAGCTGAAATAATAAGACCAAGTTATCCAAAATTCTAGCACTTTTCTTTGAATTGCTGAGTTTAGTCATTTTTACATACTCAGTATAATGTTACAGATAACTTTGGATATAAACTAACTTTTTCTTTGATAAATTGTGGTTAAGGGCTTACAGAAAATGTGTGGTCAGTGTTCACTCTTAGCTACTAAGTTTGGAATTATCTGTTATCTTAGGTCATTTTACCAAAAAAAAAAAAAAATCAATCTGATTCACGTCCCCCAATAAGGTAGGAGAAGAACCTGTCATTTCAAAGCACTTTCATTTCTTCAAATAATAGACTGATTTAACGGCAAAACTCGGCTAACTTTTTATAAAGTTTACTTCTAAATTTTCTTTTACAATGTTATTTTCAACACATGCAGTCTTTTACTGAACATGAAAGCAATATAAAACACATGAAGAGCTATTAAAAATATTTTTAAATTAACCTCACTACTTTCCATTATGTTAGGTAATATTTTTGTTTTTGTATAACAGAGAAATCTGGGCTGTTTTGAGTTACAATCATATAGTAATAGTAATTTCTTTGTGTGGTTTTACAAGCTACCCAAAAGTTAAAAACTAAAAAGGAAATCTTTAGTTGTTTGAGTAATTGATGCAATATTAAAATAAATGTGCATCTTCCCATGGTAGTGATTTTTATGAATGATATTTGTTAACATGTCTCTTTTAAAATGTGACCTCAGTAACTATAGCTATTTTTTATGTATAACAAACATTTCACTCTAAGCATTTGGAAACAACTTGTTGTAAAAATGGACTAAGTTTTTTGTTTTTTTGTTTTTTGTTGTTTTTTGTTTTTGTTTTTTTCTGTGAATATGGGTAGACTGCATATTCCATTTTCCTTAACAGAAGTCTGGTAACTGTTCTGCCACAGATGACAAGTGTGGAGTTTTGGCACACTAATCTGTTCTTTTTCTTCTATGCTTTGTAAAGACCCAAGGGTGGACTTTAATACCAAAGGGGAAGTTTTATTATTCTCTATCAGATCTCATCATATTCAAACTCTTAGACTGGCTCCTACAAAACAGTCATCTTAGAGAATTTCCCAGAAGTAAGATTGTATTTTGTTAATTCACTGACAATGCAAGAATTTTTGCTGTATTATTTAAAATATTTTGACTAATACAGAAGCAGGATACTAAGGTGACCCACAAAGAAACAAAAACATGTACTAAACCATATGGTGAAACTCATCTAAAGTGACTTGGATGTCAGACAATGTGTCCACTGAAGTGCTAGTGGCAGAGGATAGCAACCAGATATTGTAATGTGTGTTGATTCATACTTCATGTTTGTTACACAATATAATTACATATAACTTGAAACAAACACAGGCCAGTTGGAAAACTTAAATGAAAGTGACTAGAAAATGACCGGAAATATAGGACTTTGAGAGATTGAAAAAAAAATGATTGTTTATAGACTCCAAAAAGTAAAACATAAGACTAAAAATGATTTTGAGTTATAAAATGTTATTAAGATTCAACTTTGGATCAAAGATTAGATTAAGAATGTTATTTTTCTGCTCAAGATTATCTTAGATAACCTCCAGGTAACACTTCGATATATCACAAACCTCAAGGTATATCCTTTAATCACAAAAGAAAATGTAGTGAGATGAGTGCTAATAAGCAAAACAATCAATCAGTCTTGAAAACTCATCGAAGGGAAGAAAGTAAAACCTTTAGGTATGACGACTAGAACATAAAACTGATTAGAAACAGTTACTTTCAGTATACACTAAGATTTTGAGTTCATTATCCTGCCCCAAAAGCTCAAGGCCATTATTTAAAAGGCCTTTGTTTATCTGAAAAGCAATCTTGGGGGCCACGAATTTGTTCCAGCAGGAAGTGATGTGCCAACACAATGCAATGTCTTTGGAAAGTTATTTCTTAGTGTTTGCTCAGGGAGGCAAATAGAATGGTACCAAAGGGTGAAGCCACAGGTCATGGAGAGCAATGAACACAGGAGTTCCTAGCACAGAGCAACATCAGTTTCTGGTTTTAAAATTATAATTTATGTTGACAAATAATAGTTGTAGTTATTCATAGGGTATAATGTGATGTTTTAATACAACTATATATTTTGTGTGATCAAATCAGGGTAATTAGCATATTTATCATCTTAAATGTTTCATCATTTCATGGTGAGACTAGATTTGGCATTCTATTGCACAGTTGAGTGAGTTAATAACACTGTATTATATATTTTAATATTATCTTAGTTTTTAATCAAATATAAGGTTTTCACAGTCCATGTCCAGCAGCATTTCAGAATTGCTATGGATCAGTATCTACCTATATGTTTCCCATTCTTCCCCTTTTCAAACTGGAGATTTAAATCATCATATGTTGTCTGCATGAGTGAGGGTATGGATAAAGACAATTTGCCTTCTTAGTCCACATAATGCCAAACCATAAGGAGCAGTATGTGACTAATCCCTACTAGGTGTTAGAGTTTGAAATGGTTAAATGGTTGCAAAGACTGATGAAGACTTTTTTGTTCCAATGCCAACCAATGTGGCTTGACAGCCTGCAAGTTTCCATCACTTTTTCACTTTGTTTCTATGTGATACAGGCAAAACACTCAGAATTTATATGTCCCAGCCTCCCTTGCCAGGGAGAACTGGGTTAGATTTCACAAATAACGAGACGCTTTCATGAGAAAGGGAGATGTGTAAGCAGAGAGCATATGTGAGTTTTTGAGCAGCTTTCGAGTTAGCACACACAAATCACTGGAGTCATAGGAAATTGCAGTCATAAAAGAGTCTCCCCAAAATGCAGAAAAATTCCGATTTTGTCATAGTGAACAGCAATTTTCCCTGACATTTGCTTTTTTTTTTTAAGCATGTAATTCCTTTTATCAAATCCCTTCCTTTTTATAAATTCTGTAGAGGTTTTTATTTCTTATCGTCACTGATTAGTATATATCCCAAACAAAGGGTGTCTTTTATATGTGTGCAGGAAGAGAGAAGTAGATATTTCATGCAAGGAAAGGTGAAATATGGTGGAATTTGGCTAACTGCTCACCAAATGATTCTCCTTTTGTTTTTAGGCACAAAGCTGAACTACATTTCTCAATCCTCCTTGTAAGTAATACAGTTACGTGGCCACCTTTCTCTAATGTGGTGTGCTGGCCATATAGAAGATTCACTGGAGGACTACAAGATACAGGGGAATGGCAGAGCCAATGAGTGAAAAACAAACTGAGCCTTTAAGTCACTCTTTGAAGGAGAGCTACCCAGCCAGAAAGTCTGTTAAACTCTTTATGAACTTTTAATGTTGTACTCGTTATTTTCTTCTTGATGTTACAAAATTTAGTCCACCATGAGTAATACACAGTTATTTAATGGAATTTTGTGCCAGAGTTGAAATATAAAATATGCCTTATTTCCATTGTTTCTATGACTGATATACACATTAGTTGTGTACACACTCACGGACAAATGTTCCATGATTTCTTCACATAGCATTGCCACAGAGTTGGAAGTTAAGGAGGAGGAATAGGGAAGGAGCAATGGCTTGAAAACACTGGGTCTTTCCTGAACCTGTCGTGACTGAATAATGAACAGATTCAGCGACACTTTGCTACAAATGTCAGATTACTATACCTCAGAACAATTTTACTTCCTGCATTCTGAGAAAGATTCCTGCTCTTTTCTCTTAATTTTTGTCTTTTAAAATCATGCTACCTTCCTGAATTTGTCATGTTCATGGAGCAATGGCACAACGGAAAGAACAAGGCATTTGAACACTAGTGCATATGTCATAAAATCCTGGATATTAAGGATTACTCTGTTATGTAAAATAAAGCTGGGAGTGTACACTTTTAGCACATTTTAAAGGTTTCAGTTAAAATGAATTAATCTGTCCCTAAAATAAATGGATCACATTAGAAACTCAGGGAATAACTGTTTGTTCTCTCTTCATTATTGACTTACTTCCATTGCTTTTCCTTTGAATATCATGCAGGTTAGGACTTAGATATCTATTGCCTTATATTAATGATCATTTTACCAATGTCAGTATCATGTACTAGATATAGAATCTTTGATATATAATTTAAGGTCAAGTCCTTTGAATATAAAATAATAAGTCCGGCCTTGAAGATTAAAGATAAATAGATAATAGAAAACTAACAAACATACCTGTTCTTAATTTTATTATTATTTAAAATTTTTGAGAGGATAGGCAATATGTAATTACTTTAGTCATTAGAATGCCCAGAACATTGTTGGACTACACAGTAAAGAATTTAAGGAATAATTCAGTTGATATAAACTGACTGATTCAGAACCAACGGACTTTGCTAAGATTTTTGCTTATTTTTGTATTCCTGTTTCCATATCTTGACATTTATCTTACTTGAAGTCATGCTTTCCAAACTATTAAGAGTTTAGTTTAGTCTTAACCCAGTATTTTATAAAATATGCTGCATATGATGACAGTTCTTCAATATGTTCTATGAAAAAAATAAAAAGTAATCTGTGGCCAATTAAGTTTACTGTATACTCTGTAGGGTATGTTACTCTTAGAGACTGATGGTGTACCTGCAGATATGATGGGCTCCATGAACTTTAGCAATAGAGAGACGTTTTTACCCTTTCTTGACTCAGTGTTTCTCTAATACTCCGACAAATGACTATCCCACCCTCAGCAGCTACCCAAGTCTCAATCATGAGGTACTTATCAGCGACTTTTCAGAGCTAATATAACATTGAAATACGACCCAAAATCTCCATATTAGGCCAAAAGAGTCTAACCTACGTGAAATTACTTTTCCTTGGTAATGTCACAGCTCTCTGAAAGACCTGCTCGTCTCCTAGTCTGACAGCCTATGCCCAGTATGTGTGTGCACCTGTGTGTAATTGTCTGGCAGTAGAAAATAGCTGGGCCAGGCACGGTGGCTCACGCCTGTAATCCCAGCACTTTGGGAGGCCGAAGCGGGTGGATCACAAGGTCAAGAGATCGAGACCGTCCTGGTCTCTACTAAAAATACAAAAAATTAGCTGGGCTTGATGGTGCATGCCTGTAATCCCAGCTACTTAGGAGGCTGAGGCAGGAGAATTGCCTGAACCCAGGATGGGGAGGTTGCGGTGAGCCGAGATCACGCCATTGCACTCCAGCCTGGGTAACAAGAGCGAAACTCTGTCTCAAAAAAAAAAAAAAAAAAAGAAAGAAAATAGCTAACCCTACAGCTTTGGGCTTCCTCTTCTCATACCTAGTACGGTGCTAGGGAAGACAAAGGTTATCAGAGCCCTCTGTGCTAAGGACATTTGATAAAGTAACTGCATATCTACTTACCAACCAATGTAATTGCTTAACATTTTATTTCTGTCTCAAAGTCTCGGCCTGCTAGTGTTTGAGATGGGCATCTCACTGGATGGTTGTGTTGTGTTCCTGTTTGTGCCTTATCATAGAACTGTTCTGTGTGATCTGCTATAGAACTAATCTGCATTCATCTACTTGGCTAGCCCACCTCCCTGGGTTCTTAGACTCAATCCTGGTTAGACTTCCCAGATCCTGAATTCCTGCTTACATTACACATCTTGCTCGATAAAAGCAGTCCTTACCTATTCCTTCAATTTTGTCTTTATTTAGTTTTGTTTTTTCCCTCCTCTCATATATCTACAATCCCCTTATTTTACAAGAATTTGCAGAGAAAGAGTTTTCACTTTTATGTTGTCAAATCTGTCAGTTTTACTTCATGAATTCTAACTCAGGTTTGATTAGTAAAGTCTTCCCTTCTCTATTCCAATATTATTAAATTTTCTTCTGCCACTGCTTTTAGTGCATTTAAAGCCAAATATGTGCACCTATTTAAAAAATGTAGGAGCAAGTGAACTGAAGCTGTCATTTTGTATTGTGCGCTTTTATAAACCTGAAAGTAATCATATTCATAATATTGCCTTAAGATTTTCTTGATTGTACCTAATCTTTCCCACATAATGTCTCCAAAATATTTAACTATTTTCTCTTTTTCATTCATTTACTTTGATTTTTTTCCTACCCAGTCTTCTGGTCCTGAAATGTCATGTGAATTCTACCTAGAAATCTTTATGCAAGTCATTTAGCCTCATCTGACGTTCTGTAGAACTGTCATTCCATACCTCTCTGAGACTATTATCCCTAGTCATTTACTTTCTGCAAATAAAATTTACTGATAGTACATTTTCTATCCTATTTTTATAGCATGAACTACTAGTGTTTCAAAAATATAAAAATAGAAATAGACATTTATATAATTCAGATTTCGATTTTTAACAATTTATCATGTAGCAGTTGGGCATAAAAATAATGAAAACCAATTAATCATGTAGTACAGATACTTCCAGTGTTGGAGAAGCTATTATAGCTCTTGCAGCTCTCCAGTATATAGAGCAGAATTTCACCCATAGGCATAACTCTATCTCTGTTTATCTATCTACCATCTACTGTAAATACTAACATTATAGCTTATCAAGGGCCCCATTCAGCTGGAGGTCAGTTTATTTTCAGTTTAATGAAGAAAAATACGTAGCTGCTTTACCTAGTCCTTCAAGTGAAACATTTGTAATACAGCTACAACCCTAAGGCAGAATGTAAACTAAGTTTAATAAGTTCATGTAGAATATTTTTAGAACCATTAGGCCCTCAACTGAATTCTATTTACTTAATTGACATTTAGTAATTCTGATTGTAGCCGGAGTTCCTGACATACATTCTGCGATAGGCCTGGTCTACCTGGTTTGTTGCTTCTGGCCCTAGCTACTTATTGGGCTTGTAGCCCTTTTTAATAATCAGCTCTGTTTCCCACCTCACTGTTCTGAGGCACTGGGCTTTTATGACTATCAAGCAATCATTGGATGGACGTTGTTGTAAATACATTTTAGAACAACTCTCTTTTTCTCACTTAATGCTGTATGGTTCCTGTCATTTATTCATCAGTTACTGTGTATTAAATCTAGACTGAATGTCTTTGGCTTACAGGTTTGCCCAATTCTGAGTTTAACATACACCTTTGATTATACTCTGGAAAGATACCTCATAAGAAATAGTTTCAATGAGTTACTTATTTTCTCTCTACCTCTTTCCTCATCTTCAGGCATTAATGAATTCTTCCCATTTTCTGCACCACATCACTGAAGGCTTAGCATATATTGCATGAGCTATGATCAACACATGAAAAAAATGAGCTCCTATTTGAAATTACCTTTACTTTGAGATCCAGATATTTACCTTTTTCACTGATGTATAGTGAGTACAATTCTGAATTAAATACAGTTTTTCATCCATTCATTTATTCAACATAAACTTATTGATCACCTACTATATGCTGGCGGCTGGTGATTCAACAATAAAACAAGACAACAACTTTATTTTAATAGTCAACGGTGTGTTTTCTGGTATTGTGAAGAAATAATTCACATATGCATGCCTAAATTGTAATAGATGCTAGTAATTGCTTTCAAGTTCTGGATAAAATATACAAGCCAGTTACACAATGACAAAGATTGTTTCCCATTTACTCAGGTCACTGAAAAACATTGATTATTTTGTGCTTGAAGCAACAGCTGTCAGTGCTCTTGGGTATGTAGGAAACTAAAGCACAGCATGGAAATTCCAAACTCTGTATATGTGCCCTTTACCAGCACTAAAGTGAACGGGAACTGATGGAACTTTTGTCAACCATCTTCCCTCAGAGATTGGGCAGCCCTTGTGACACAGGACATTTCAAGTCTTTCTCTCTACTTTTGCCTAATGAAATCCTCCCTTGCCAAATGATTTGCCCAAACCACCTCTATTTCTATACATATGAAACTGCTCCGAGTTCAGGTTATAGTTTAAAGCTCTCAACATGTTTGATACTTCTTAAAGCCTTTATTCTGTAGCTAATATTGAATTTGGCCCATTTAATACTTTATAGTCCATACTTCCAATACCTCCCATACTTGCATTATGGTTACAATTCTAATAACAATTAGATTGTAAATTGCACAATGATGAAAATAAATAGATTGAGAAATAAATTGCAATACTGCTTAAATGTTGAATAAATGTATCTTTGTTTCATATACCTGTTTATTTGCAAAATATGTTTTCATATACCTGTAAAACAGCTACATGTAAACATTTTAGCAATTGTCACTTTTAGTTTATATTATGGAATATGACCTAGAGGCTTTTTCTACTTTCCTAATTTTTCACAAATGCCTAAAAATTAAAAAAAATAGCCCAACAAATTGCATCAAGGCATTTAAATAATAAAAAGCATTATATAATATGCATCAAATGAGATAGAGGTAGTATGAGCACCCCAGGGATGTTTTCAAATACCCACTAAAGATGATTATTTATTTATTTATTTGAGATGGAGTCTCGCTCTTCACCCAGGCTGGAGTGCAGTAGTGCTATCTCAGCTCACTGCAACCTCTGCCTCCTGGGTTCAAGAGACTCTCCCACCTCAGCCTCCCTAGTATCTGGGACTACAGGTGTGCATACTACCGCGCCTGGCTAATTTTTTGTATTTTTAGTAGAGATGAGGTTTCACCATATTGGCTAGCTGGTCTGGAACTCCTGACCTCATGATCCACCACCTAGGCTTCCCAAAGAGCTGGGATTACAGGCATGAGCCTCTGCACCTGGCTCATTAAAGATGTTTAAGGACCTCAGTTCATCAAAGCTTCTTGCTTTAGTTACATGTAAATATAAAACTTTAGGCATGTTTTACGTCATTCAAACTTCTCTTTTCCTTTGTTCACTGATTAAACAAATATAGAGAACAACAGCATTCCAGAAACCATGCCAAAAATCCAAAGAAGGATCACAAACAGGAGACCTTTCCTTGATTAAACTTGCAGATTAAGCTTCATTAAGATCATAGATTAATGAAAAACACAGCCAAGCCACATAGCCACATATGTGATACGTTCTCATGGAAGGAAGGCAGCTTGATGCAGACGAATAGTAGGAAGGACAAGAATAGTTTAATGCAGATGAATAGTAGGAAGAATAGGAATTTCTTCTTAGGACAGGAAGGCAAGGAGGGGAGAAGGGAGAGAGGTCAGGTAATAGATACAAAATTACAGCTAGAGTGGAAGAATGAGTTCTGGTATTCTTCAGCATTGCAGGGTGAATAGGTTAAAGTTAATAGATAGCATATTTTCCAAAAGCTAGATGAAAGCATTTTGACCCTTATATTTATTTATGTTGTAAAGAAATTATAAAGGTCTGTAGTGATGATAAGCTAATTACCTTCGTTTGATCTTTACACATTGTATACACATATCCTAATATCACTCTGTATCTCATAACTTTGTAAAATTATTGTAATTTAACTAAAAAGAATTAAAAAAATCCTTCTTTAGAGGGTTAAGGAAGTGATCCAGAGCCAAAATGATGTCTAAAATGGGATGACAGACTGAGATCCCAAAGGTATGGGAGCCAGACTTGCCAGAAGGTGACTGTTCATTGAAAGTGTATTCAAAGTAGAGGGAAAAACAATTATGAAGATCAAAAAATAAAATATTCTGGAATAGTGTACTCAACTAATACAAAATTTTACCTTAAATATCTGCATTACAGATTGGAAAAGGCTAAATAATGAGGTAGATAATCAGAGCACAAAATGCATACTATCACATTTGGATTTCGTAGCAAGTACAATGGAAAGTGACTTCAGATACTTTTTCCCCATTAATTCATGTGAAAGATTATAGTGGGATTAATTACAGTAATGACATTGAAAGTGAAGAACAGTAAAAGGATTAATGGGTTATTGAGGAGCTTTATTAGATAGATTTTGATTCTGTATCAACTACTGGAATTCAGAAATAGCAAAGGAATGAGAATAACAATTGGGTTTATAGCCCAAGTAAGTTGGTGGGCCTGATTCTGATACCATTCACTTTAAGCTGTGTCATGTGTCATATTTTTTGTGTGTAAATGTTACCATAATTTATTCATTTCAGCAATATTGATTACATTGATTGACAATTGGATCATTTCCCTGTTTTTGCCAAGAACATTCTTGCCCACGTCTTCTGTTTTATGTACATAAATTAACACATAAATAAAATACAATTCTTGCATCTATTTTATTTGATGTTTAACTATTGGGGATAATGTTGATCCATTTTTTTTAAATGTTTGCAAACTTTTCTACTCCAATCATTAATATGTAAGAGATTCTGTGTCCTGAAACTTCTCTAATACTTGATATTATCGTAATTTTTTATTTTTCCCAGGTGATTGAGTATAACAAGGTGTCATATTATGATTTTAATTTCCTAGATCATTAATATCTAAATATTTATTTTGTTGTTGTTGATGTCCATTAATGCTAATTAGCAAATATAACTGGAATTATAGAATAAGATAGATTAGGTCTTTGAGCTTACGAAATTTCTCTTCTCTTAGGGTGTGAATGTTTGACCCTCCTTCCTCCAATTCAAATGTTGAAATTTAATCACCAAAGTTATAGTTTTAGATGAGAGGCTGTTGGGAATTGACTAGCTCATGAGAGTACAGCCCTCATAAACTGGATTAGTACCCTTGTAACACAGGCCTAAGGGACCTAGTTTACTCCTCCCACCATAGGAAGAGCCAGCTAGAAGGCAACATCTATGAACTAGAATGTGAGCTTTTACCAGATACAAAATCTGTTGTTGCCTTAATCTTTGATTTCCCACTCACCATAATGTTGAGAAATTAATTTCTGTTGTTTGTAGGTTACCCATTCTTTATTATTTGGTTATATTGGCCTGAACACAATATGAGAATTTCAGTGAGATATAGTGAAAGGCAAAGGACTAAAACACCAGTTGGCTGTAAACATTTGCAGAGATAAAGAGTGTTGGAGCAGTACATTCTTTTAAATATTGGGGCTTGGGCTTGGACCTCTTGAGAACTTGATATTCGAATAGGGAATTGAATTATGTGAGCAGTCCATTTGAATATATAGAAGAAAAATGAGTCAGGTCTAGAGGAGAAAAAATATGAAGACTGAGATGGAGATGAGTTTGGTATGCTTTAGGAACATCAGAAAAACTAACATAGCTTGACTACCATGAGAAAGAAAGAAACCATGATGACAGACGAGTTCAAACTGAAGGGCAGTAGCATCCATACAACAAACATTTGTTCATTGCCTTTCATCTATCAGGGATTGTCTGTGTGTGGAAAAAACAGTCCTACTCTCTTTTCTCAAAGAGTTTGTTATAGAATAGGTAAGTGTTTAAAAAAAAAAAAAGTCTTTATTTTCTTAATAGCCTTTGTTAGTATTTTCTCTGTACGTTTCTTTGTAACATCTTGTATGCTATTTTTCTAAATTACTATCTTTCTGGGTAGCATTTTATCTCCATAATGATACTGTTGATGGAGAAAAGCATATATTATTATTCTCACAGACGGATGAACAGAAATAGATTGATTACTAAATCCGATTAGGCCATATAATTAGTAGTGTGATGGAAATAAAAATTAATCCAAGCCTCTGAGTTTATGGATAAGTTGAAAGATTTTCTTCGGTGAAATATCATTGCCAAGCACAAACTTATTGGGGTGATCACATTGTAGACTATGAATTTTTCTGGAATGAAGGTGGTTTCACTGAAAATCTCAGTGTGCAGGCAGAAAAGGAAACCAGGTTGAGCTACAATATTTTTTATTTTTCCTCTGGCCACTATACTCATACCCCATTATTCTAAATGAGACTTCATTATAAATTTAGAATTATAAACTATTAAGTCCAATATTTGCAGAAAAAGTATCACATGGATTCTAACACAACTTAGGGGTTTTCACTTGATTGATTTGTGTTTTGTGGGGGTTTGATTCGTATTTTTTGGTTTGTGTTTTTTTTAAGGGAATGGGAGGCATTAAACAGAGAAGATATATAAAAAAGCTAAAATGCATAGTCCGATGAATTATTGAAGTCACTAGGTAGATTTACTCTAAATGTGTTTGTTTAAACATAGGCACATAAATACACAAATTTTAAAAGTGCAGATGTTTGATATGCTAGTAATAACCTAATATAATTATTTAATAATCTAAAATATGTATACCAATATTTTTATCATTTGTAAATTGGCTACATATGTGGGTATACATAATGCTCACTACTTGGAACAAACACTGAGCCTTTCTTAGCAGTGTTTACAGAGTCACAGTATGTGTTCTCTGGGCAGATGGGAAGCAACAGTTTATAGGCTAGGGAAATCTGTTTATAAACTACAAAATGAAAAGAAACGGATGATGTAGTACAGAAGATGTTTCACTAAATCAGCTAAATTTTCAGTTTGGATAACTCATCTATCCTTCGAAATAGTCTTTGAAAATTGATAAGGCTAGGAAAGGTGACTGACTTTTTTGTTACAGACTATGAGAACCTTAAGTCAAGAGGTGTCATTAAGAGTTGTCTAACACTAAATCATTCCAGATTTATGAAATTCTTGTTTACTTTCAGAGACTGGTAGAGAAAATTTGCCCTAAGTCTTTAAATAGAAACATCTTAAAGAAATCTTATGATTCTACAGTAATGGATTGACTCTGTAATCACACACAGAGGTGGAGACAAGCTGAATCCTTGGAAAGAGGGCTGGTTTGGTCAAAAATGATGCACTTTGGGGATTTTTAGTTTTCACTTTTGTCTTAGTTTTGCATGTATTTCTCGTAAGACTGGCAGGTACTTCTCTAATACTAAATGAAACACAGTGAAACTATGCCTTAAAAAAAAGTCCTCGTATGAAAATTATGTGCACAGTATTTCTTGAATGATGAAATAGAGCTTTTATTGAATAATGAAGCAAATTAATAATAAAATTTCTGTTCCTAACCAAATACTAATTTTACTGAAACATGAAACCTCCAGAATTACACATATATACATATATATACATACATATATATGTGTGTATATATATATATATATAATTAAACTTATGGGAGATAATTCAAACTAAAACAAAGTCATATCTGAACATATCGTAAAGTCATTAAAACAGAATAAACCTGAAACCAAGTTGTTTTCTCAAGTACATCATTATTACATTTCTGACACCTAAAATTACCCTCATCATGTTTTTTAATAGTTTCTTATAAGCAACATAATAATGACATGTCTTTGACCTAGGTCCAAAAGAAGATATGGAATGTTATGGAATAATTTCACTTTCTTAGAAGAATGTAGAAAAAAAGTTTTAGCCGAGAGTTCCTTGTACACCCCTAGTTCTATAAAATGTTGCTAAAATAAATAACAACTATTAGTATCATCCAAATAACTCAATATATTAATTGGAATTTTTTAAAGAGTTGAAAAAGAGCCAAGAATATCCAATTTTTAAAAATTTATTTTTGGTCTGGCTAAAACAGAAATTTATCTATTCACTTCCCTGGGGGTCAAGCCTGTAGAAATTTTCTGTGGCCTTCTGTATATTTCAGGGCATACAAGGTGACAGATCTTGTCTCTGCTGCAGAATAAGCTATTCAGCTGCAAATTTTGGTGGCCTGAAGAATACATTGTGCCTCATTAAATATGTCTGGATCAGCTTGTTCCACTGGAATAGGGCAGAAAAAAAAAAGAGCTGTGCCATGGTTGGGGGGGCGGGGCAGGGTGAAGAAAATGGAGCTGGATTAACAACTCAAAGCAGATTTTTCTTTTTTGTTTTTTCTTAATCAGATTGAACAATTTATTCTACTTTTGCCAAATAAGATCTCTTTCTTCTTCCTTTTTTTGAAAGGAGATGGACCAGGATGTAATGACTAAGGATAATAACTGCTCAAAAAGGCACTGAAATGTTTTGAGGCTAATGATGCCTCGGCTTCCATTTGAAACAATGGAAATTCTATGTGGCTTCTATTATCTGGAATGATCAAGCCACAGGGCAAAGCAGAGTGCTAGTACTTCGCATAGTCAGGAAAAATGTGGAAAAACAACACTTATTTTGTACCAAATCTTGTAGCTGAAAATAAAGTATAATTCTAGATTTCTGCCTAAGGAAGATTCTAATTAGAAAGACTAAGTATTTCTCTTAGTAATTCAGCATATCAGGAACACTTCCTAATGATCATTTTGAACATTGCTTATCACACAGAATAGTGCAGCATTGGAAATAATATGAAATTGAAGTGTTTGAATTTTGAATGAAAGATGTAACTTACATATTTCAATTTTTTTCAGTAATTGAAATGTGCTTGGTCCCATAAATTTTTCTTCTATAGTCAAATAAATGGCTGTAAAACTATTGTGATTACTTAAGTCATGAGGAGTCCTCTAGTGTGGAACTGTTACCTATGATGACCCATAAGTTTAATTCCATACTTCCAATATATTTAAATAACAGCCAAACTTACCAAGAAGAAGTGCTTTATCTTCACATATTCTTTTAATTTATTAACACTAGCTATTGTTGATCTACTCTACTAGGTTTACTGAAGACTATGCTCAAGCTTATTATCTATTACATGTCAATCATAATGTGTTATTTCATTTGATATGCACAGCATTGGAATGTTAACATTATTTGTAATATTTATTTGGTAGCAAAACAATTATAGAAAACCAGACATATCTGATTCCTAAGTTGCTTTTTACCATATTATCTTCATACATAATAAATACACATTATACATAAAATACATGTAATTAAATAAGAAGGAAGGTGAGAAAGGAAGAAAAAAGAAAAGAAGAAAGAGGTGAGGAAAGAAAGAGAAAGCAAATAATATTATAAAAGTACTAGAAATCTAAGATGTAGTATCCATTGTTTTCATGCGAATTTGCCTTGCCATGGTGCCCTTTACTTTAGGAAATCCATAAAGACCACATGTCACTCTTTGGCCAATTAAATGTGAGCAAAAGGGTCATGTGCCATTTCTAGAGAACAGTATTAAGAAACAATGCCACCATAATAACTAACACTGAGCCAGATAGATGTTGTTTCATGAGCCTGAGTCTCAACATGAAGACAGCAATGAACCAGGGTAGTGAATGGCTTGATTGGATGTATTTTGCAATGGGAAAAATAACACTTGACTTGTGATTGTAGGCACAGAAAATAGAGTTTTTTAATTTAATTTAATTTTTCCATAAGTTATTGGGGTACAGGTGGTATTTGGCTATAATATTAAGTTCTTTAGTGGTGATTTGTGAGATACTGGTGCACCCATCAACCAAACAGAATAGACTGAACCATATATGTTGTCTTTTATTCTTTGCCTGCCTCTCACTCTTCCCCCACAACCCCCTAAACTCTGATGTATCATTCTTATGCCTTTGTGTCTTCATAGCTGAGTTCCCACATATCAGTGAGAACATACAATGTTTGGTTATTTATTCCTGAGTTAATTCACTGTGGTATATTTATAGTAGACTAGCAGACATAGAAGGTTAGGTTATGCTACCACAAGAAACAACACTCCAGTCTCATCCAGGTCATTGCAAATGCTGCTAATTCATTTCTTTTTATGGCTGAGTAGTATTCTATCATATATACAAATATATAATTATATATATATGTATTCCATCATACATATATTTATATATTTGTATATTATATTTTTATATATATGATGAAATATATAAATTAAAATGTGTATACACACACACACACACACACGTATAATGGAATACTACTCAGCCATGAGAAGAAATGAATTAACAACATTTGCAGTGACCTGGATGAGATTGGAGTGTTGTTTCTTGTGGTACCATAACCTAACTTTCTATGTCTGCTAGTCTACAATACTGCCTATCACTCAAAAAAAGATCTTTAAAACTTCTACAGTTTGATATGCTGGACCCTTTATCATACAATTCCTGCCAACACTTCCAGTTTTATTTCCATTTCCATCCTTATTTCCCTTGTCCTTCCACTGTCGATATCATTTCAAAACTACAATGCTTCTCTACCTTCCATGCCATTATGCATGTTTTGGCAACACTCTGTAATACTCGTCACACTTCGTTTTTCATCTCTTCTGTGAAATCTTTCCTAAAGCATCTCATCCAGAGCACTACTAATCCTGTATTCTCAAAATGGCCCACACACGTCCCAAATACTTTATTAAATGGAGACTGTTACAGTATTTTTCACATATTTATATCCTTGACTAGATAGATGACAACTTGTTGAGGACACAGAACTTACTCAATTCACTTTTGCATAAACAGTACCTAGCATGGTGTGGTGATTGTGTAGCTATTCAAAAAAGTATTATTGAATATGTAAACAATCCATAAACAATGGATTTTGAGGCTAAATTCTGATTTTTATTATAAGCAACATTAAAATACAAAAATGCTTTAGTAGCTATGGATATTGACTACAGAAAACATGATCAGATTTTGAATTATCTATTATGCTTTAAAATATACATAAACTAAGTCTACAACTTTCCTTTAAAAACATTCACAGCAGATGAAGGGAGCCGACATGCCATAATTCCAGCTTTATTCAGCAATGCCCATCCATCCACAACTGCAAAACCCTTTTCAATAGTTAGGAATTTTATCACTGAACAGGAGGAGTCTTTATAACTATTTTTCTTTACTATACTGTCACAAAATCTGTGCAGTCCATGACAGCCCTATAGTTAATGAACTAGAATCCCCTTTTCAGTGTTTGAGCATTCTTTCTTTCCCACCCTCCCTGCATAATTTTCTTCCTTCTGTTAGTGTACAAACCTGTACAGTAGTCTGCACTTAATCTCCATGTCTTATCTTCTCAGTTCATCTTGTTGGAGAGAATTCAACCTCCTATAATTTTACCCTCCATTGAACTAGAATAATTTCTACATTTAGATTATTCAGAGCCATTAAGAGAACTTTATTTTCCACTAGCATTTAATTCTACTATAATCCACTGTCAAATACATTAAATCACAGCATCACAGATTTCTCAGTGGCAAAGACAAACTGGCAAGGAATAGAAAGTGTTTAGAAATACCTTTGTGAACCACTATAATAATCATGTCACTATTATTGGGCCATTGTATGTATATTCTATTTAATGGGAAATCAAAATCAGTTGCTCAAATAACAGTCTGTGCTAAAGTTCACAATGTGAGTTACAGCCCCTTCTGAAAGATTGGCTATACAGAGCTGCTCAAGCTTCATGGCAGATATTTTCTGTTTGATATATGATAATCACAAATTTTGATGATTCAGAGCCCAATGAATAGCTACATTCTTTTTATAACTTAATTGGGATATGAAGTAAACAACTTCTAAAGAGGGCTACCACCAGTGGCTTTCCTCCCTATAGGTGCATGTCATTTCCCTGTGAAAATATGAACTTTACTTCTGTCTTCCAGACTTTCAGAGAACTGGCAATGTTCTTTCTCTTTTTGTTTAGAATACTACTTGGCATCCAAATGTTATGCTGTGAGGCCCAAACAGCCACACAGACAAACCCTCAAGGCCCCAGGCCCAGTGGCCCAGCAGAGCTTCCAGCCAGCAGCCACCTCTGACCATGCATGAGACTATTATAAACCTTCTGTTATTTTCAAGGCCATAGCCAACATCATTCAATAGAGAATTGTTTGGTAAACCACCAGTTATGAGAAATAAGAAGTGTTTTTGTTTTTATGCCACTAAGCTTTGAGATAGTTTACTGTGCAATGGAAGGTAAATGGAACAGAATTCTTTGATGCACTGCACTGAGATTTAAACAGCTAGCTATTCTACAGAGAAATGAATGTAGCTTTAAAAAGAGTGGACCTGAAGCAGACTTCCTGGTTCACATGCTAGTTCCACCTCTAACCATATTCCTTACCCTAGCCAAGCGACTTAGCTTCCATAAATCACACTTTTTTTCCACTTAAAATATAATAACCATATGTAGGGAGAGAGATCCAAGATGGCTGATTACTAGCAGCTCAGGATTGTAGCTCCCAGTGAAAGTGCAAAGAATGAGAGGATGCCACACTTTCAGACAAATTTTTGTTGCTCACAGACCAGGAGATTCCCAGTGGAGGAGCCCCACAGGTCGCCAGCACAACTCTTGTGGCCAGTACAGTGGTTCTTGGTGCAGAGTAAAGAGGACTGGGTCCCCTTTTGGTCGATGTTTGGAGCTCTGGGAAGGCAGAGTTGCCTTTTCAGCTGATTGATAGAGGGACTCAAGAAGGAAGCCAGACTGGAGATTCCCAGGCAGAAAAGCACCATGAATCTTAACGCCGCTGTTTCAGCCAGTGCAGTGGGTTGCTCAAATTCTGGCGCTGGGAATCAACAAGTTGGACATCCACTCAGAGACTTAATTTGAAAGTCAGTAGTTACGAAGATGACAGGTGAATACATTTACAATGATGAGAAGAAACTAGCATAAAGAGGCTGAGAATACCCAAAATCAGAATGCCTCTCCCTCTACAGGGGATCACACTTCCTCATCAACAAGAGAACAAGGCCTGATGGAGAATGAGTGCATTCCATTAACAGAATTAGGCTTCAGAAGGGAGATAATAAGACACTTCCATGAGTTAAAAGAACATGTTCTAGCCCAATGCAAAGAAACTAAGAACCTTGAAAAAAGGTTTGATGAAATCCTAATGAGAATAGACAATTTAGAGAGAAATATAAGTGAATTAATGGAACTGAAGAATACAATACAAGAACTCCACGAAGTATACACAGGTTTCAACAGTCAAATTGATCAAGCAGAAGAAAGGATATCAGAGGTCAAAGACCGACTTAATGAAATGAAATGAGAAGACGAGATTAGAGAAGAAAAAGTAAAAAGGAATGAGCAAAGTCTCCAAGAAATATGGGACTATGTGAAAAGACCTAATTTACATTTGATAAGTGTACCTGAATATCATGAAGAGAATGAATCCAAGCTGGAAAATATTCTTCAGGATATTATTCAGGAAAACTTCCTAATCTAGTAAGGCAGGACAATACTCAACTCCAGTTAATACAGAGAACACCACAAAGATATTCCTCAAGTAGAGCAACCCCAAGACACATAATCATTAGATTCACCAGGGTTGAAATAAAGGAGAAAATTCTAAGGGCAGCTAGAGAGAAAGGTCAGGTTACCCATAAAGGGAAGCCTATCAGACTCAGGGCAGATCTCTCAGCAGAAACCCTACAAACTAGAAGAGAGTGGGTGTCAATATCCAATATCCTCAAAGAAAAGAATTTGCAACCCAGAATCTCATGTCCAGCCAAACTAAGCTTCATAAATGAAGGAAAAATAAAATTTTTCATGAACAAGCAAGCACTCAGAGATTTCATCACCACCAGGCCTGCTTTACAAGAGCTTCTGAAAGAAGCACTATACACAGAAAGGAACAACCAGTATCAGTCATGCCAAAAACTTACCAAAAGGTAAAGAGTATCTCCATAATGAAGAATCTATATCAACTAATGGGCAAAATAGCCAGCTAGCATTAAACGACAATATTAAACTCACAAATATCAATATTAATCCTAAATTTAAATGGTTTAAATGCCCCAATCAAAGACACAGACAGGCAAATTGAATAAAAAGTCAAAACTCATCGGTACGCTGTATCCAGATCCATCTTATAAGCAAGGGGACACAAAGACTCAAAACAAAAGGTTGGTGGAAGACTTACCAATCAAATGGAGAGCAAAAAATAAAAAAGCAGGAGTTGTAACTTTCATCTCTGACAAAATAGACTTTAATAATAACAAAGACTAAAAGAAACAAAGAAGGACATTACATAATGGTAAAAGGATCAATGCAACAATAGGAGTCAATGATCATAAATATATATGCACCCAATATAGAGCACCCAGATACATAATACAAGTTCTTAATGACTTATGAAGAGACTTGGACTCCCGCACAATAATAGCGGGAGACTTTGACACCACATTGTTAATATTCGACAGATCAACGAGATAGAAAATTAACAGGGACGTCTATGAATTCAACTCAGACTTAGAACAAGTAAACTCAGTGAATATTTATGGAATTCTTCACTCCAGGTCCACAGAACGTACTTCTCAGTATCACACTACATCTATTTAGAAAGTGACCATATAATTGGAAGTAAATCACTCTTCAGCATTTGCATAGCATTTTGCAGACTTAAATGAAATATTGGTTGGCGGTTTGTTGTTTTCTTCCCTTATTCCTTCCTGTATCCACTGTTAAGCACAATTATCGGCATAAAAGACTTTTTTAACACCTATTTTTAGAATGCATTCCAGCCTGGGCAATAGAACAAGACTCCACTTCTCTCTCCCCCTTTCTCTTTCTCTTTCTTTCTTTCAAAAAAAAAAAAAAAAAAAAGAACCATAGGTAAAAGTCATTTTTTTTTAGAGTGGTTGCCAGGGTTATATATGGGTAAAATAAGCATAATGCTTAGAATAGTGTGATGCATATGGTAAATGTTAATACTAGATATCATCAGTTACTGGATGAAGAGCTTTATTATTTAGCTGCCATTGAAAGTCCTTTGTATTCTACTCCTTTTATTCTTTCGGTTTTTATCTTCCACCATTCTTCCATCATATTATATGTTGTAACAGATCAGAAAAAAAGTTGTGTTTCTGCTTCTGTAACATTGCACTTTTTCCATCTCTGTTCTCTTTTCCACATTCTACTTGCCCTTCAAGTAGTAGACTATTTCCTGTTCACTAACACTTTCCCAATTATCCCATACACCATATATATGTATTTACCAAATATTTAATGAGCAGTTCCTATGTGTCTGGGTTTGCAGATAGAATAAAGATAGTCAGATTCACTGTTCTGTTAAAGCATATAATCGAGTGACAGTAGTTATTTTTTAAGTAACCTTGTCCAGGTTGCTCTTCCAAGTCACTACTTTTAAAAAGTACTTTTAAAAAGTAGTGACTTGGAAGTGACTTTTCTAGAGATTTTGTCCCTTATTCTTTTTATCTGCATGATAAAGTCATTTTTTTTTAAATTCTGAAAGTATTTAGCAAACAGGTACTCATAACAAATTCAGCATATTTATAATAATTAATTGCAATGTACTTCCACAGACTTTATCTCAGGTTGTAATAAAAATCCCATTAATTTCAATACTATTTGCCCCAAGTTGTAGACACAAAATGAGACAAGGGAATGCAGATATGTTAAGCCTTATGTTACCAAGCTAGTGCCTGTCTAAGTAGAAATCAAGTCAACTTTCCTGTGTCTGAAACAATGATCTCTCTAATTCAGTTACTTATCTTTGTGAGCCTATGTGTTACGAATCCCACAGGAAAATTATAAATACTTATAATACAATTCCCTGATCTTAAAAAGGGAGAGTTATTGTGATCAAAATTAGAGAAAGTAGAAAGAATTAGAGTGGGAGGATGAGCCAGGTTTAGAGAATATGAACTGTGTAGTTTGCTTTCCCTTCTGTTTTTTTTTTTCTAAAAAAAATAAAATAAAATAAATAAAATAATTCTATTATGTTTGTGAGTAACAAAAATATTAGGTAAAATAAGAAACACTGTTCATTCTCTTGTCCGTAACACATATGTATTATACACAAAACAGTTATTTGTGTATACACAAAGCACTCAGCATAACCTTCACATTTATTAAAAATAGATTTTCCAGCATATTAGAATAAATCTTTTTCCTCTTGAGGGATTATTCTGAATATATTCTTAATACCAATGAATGATTGATTATATAAACTTATATTGTGGTGGTTAAGACTTCAGCCTTTAGGGTCAGAATACTAGACAAGATTGTTGGCAAATGCTCAGTTACTTTAAGACTTACATTTATTACTTAAGAGTTCTGAAAATGATCATGAATTCATTTTCTAAAAAGAAAAGAAAAACAAGTATTTATATTAACTTTACAAGGAGGAAATGAAACCAATCAACATGGATCTATACTTCCAGAGAAAAAGTACCTAAAAAAAGACAAGAGTATTGTGTGTGTATATGAGAGAAAAGAGGGGAGATGGAGAAGAAAAAAAGAAATCTCTAATAAGGCAAATCTAGGCCAAAGGAGTCTTAATGTATCTTTACCAGACCTTCCACGTGGTCTCCATGGCACAAGAGAATCGACAGGGCACTAGTTTCTTATTCCAGGACACCCCCTACTTCTGTCTTAGCGGCTCTGAACCACTGTCACTTTTGTCTTCGTTATTTCAAGGAGAACTATTACCATGAAGTCCTGGTATTCAAAAGAGACACCTAGGCTTGCAAGCCTTTGTACAGTCACAGCAGTTTTTTTTTTTTTTTTAATTGAAGAAAAACGTTAAAAGTAAGAGTGTTCCATTCAGCCAGAGAGACCTGGGGAATTCTTGGCATAGTAAAATTTTATTCTGTTAATGAGGCAGGGATTTTCTGACAACCAAAGTGTTTATTAAGCCAAGGAGGTGAGAGTTCTCCTCATATTTAGATCAGCACATTTATCTTTATAAAAGAATAAGAACTAGTCAGTAATGGCAAATAAATTGCTTGTAAACTTCCAATTCTGATAGTGTCATTTACAAATGGATTACCTAAAGATTATTATGGTGGTCCACAGCAGAATTCTTCTGAATTCCTTGAAGTTTTTCAGACTTTAACCTAAAAAGTGAGGTAATGCATTTTATATTTGAGATTTCAATTTTTTTTTTTCCTTTCAAAAATGTTCTAAGTCTATCTCTTCCCTAACTTTCAAATAAAGAGGTATTTATTTGAGTATCACATCTAAAGGAGTCATCTAGGGAATACAGAGTTGGACAAATTATAAAGATTGTTTTTAGGTTAAAAAATCTAATTATTATTGGAAAGCAACAGAGAAAGTGGGAAAATTTTCAGTGGGGACAAGGATTACATGGAATAGAGAAGATAAGGTATTTGCAATGCCAACTAAGCTTTGGAATCAGAATTCATAGAGAGTTCAAAGATGGAGAGAGACAACTGAAATGAGGAGACAGTCTCTCTATATAAAATGTGTACCCCAAATTGGGTCCTTACACTGCATAACAAACAGGGCACCTAAACACAGTTCAGGAATGAAGTAAAAGGGCTCAAGTTACCCTCATTCCAGGTATAATCCAGGTTGCTAACCCTCTTCCCTCTTCCCCCTCCTCCTCTGCCCTCTTCTTTTATTTGCCATGATCCCCAAGACTGAAGAATGTGCCTATAACAAAACCACAAGCACACCTTGGTATGCACATTACTCATTGTGACCAAGAATGCCCATTGTCTTTCATTACCTTTTTTTCTTTCTCCTTAATAAACTAAACTCTACTGTGATAGTTAATCTTATGCATCAACTTTACTGATAATAGAGTGCCCAGATTAAACAGCAATTCTGCATTTATCTGTGGGAAGGTTTCCAGATGAGATTCGCATCTGAATTGGTGGACCCAGTAAACTACATTTCTTTCCTTCAATGCAGGTGAGCATCACCCAATTCTTTGAGGGGAAAAAATAGAAGAAAAAAGGCAGAGGGAAGAGGACTTTGCCATTTTTTGCTTCCAGCCTGCCTTCTGGAATTGGAACACCTAATCTTATTTTTGCTGCCTGATGGTATTTACACATTAGATCTCCTATTCTTAGTCCTTCGGACTTGGATTGAATTACAGCACCAGCTTTCCTGGATCACCAGTTTGCAAAAGGTAGGCTGTGGGACTTCCCTGCCCTGATAATCTCTTTCCGTCTCCTTTTCTCTCTATATGTAGATAGAAATATAGATATAAATATTTTATTGGTTTTGTGTCTCTGGATAACTCTTATTGATAAATCTATATTATAGTTAAATCCATAACAAAGAAGACAAAGGCTAGATTTACCAGTCTCCCTTGCAAGTAAATGCATTCATGTGACATTTCTGCTCTTCAAAGATGACTCCTTAGTGCGTATGGAATAAAACCCTAATCACTTAACATAGATTAAGGATGTTTCATAGTCCCACCAAGGCCCTCCTTTCTCATATTTATTCTATAAAATCCTTGTTATTCTGGCCACCGTAAGTCTCTTGCTATAAAGAAAATAATTATTTTGTCCTACCCACCTTTTCTTGCTGAGCTGTGCTATTTACATGCTATTTATACAGCTGTCACTCTGATCTTTTAATCTTTTTGTTTCAGGCAGAGTCTTAAGTCTAGCTCTGCAGCCCAGCGGACACAATCCCCACACACAGTAACCTCCGCCTCCTGCGTTCAAGCAATTTTCCTGTCTCAGCCTCCTGAGTAGCTGGGATTACAGGCCCATTCCACAATAAACAAAGCCAGGGGTTTGGTAGGTATTTCATGAGTGAACAAGTGAATGAATAAAATCATTAACACCTTTTCAGGAGAGCCACTAGGTCAAAAGATAGAATTTGAGATATTAAAACAGGGAGAATGCAGCATTGAGGGAATTAAGGCAATCAGAGTAAACCATAGAATATTCAAGGAGGACAACAATAGAAAGAAACAAATGAAAAACCGTTATCAAAAGGTAGAAAAGATCCAAGAAAGTACAGAGTTCTTTTAAGATGAAAGAGTTGGCCAAGTATGGTGGCTCATGCCCGTAATCCCAGCACTTTGGGAGGCTAAGGTGGGTGGATTACCTGAGGTCAGGAGTTTGAGACCAGCCTGGCCAAGATGCAGAAACCCAGTCTCTACTAAAAATACAAAATTAGCCAGGTGTGGTGGCACATGCCTATAATCCCAGCTACTCAGGAGGCTGAGGAAGGAGAATTGCTTGAACCCAGGAGGTGGAGGTTGCAGTGAGCTGTGATCGCACCATTGCACTCCAACCAGGGCAACAAGAGTGAAACTCCATCTAAAAAAAAAAAAAAAAGATGAAAGAGTTGTGAAAGTAGAAAGGAAAATTACAATAAGAAAATAAATAAATATGTTCCTAGAGGAAAGGAGTGGTGCATAAATGCCTAATGAAAGAAAACAATTTATTCTCAAGCTCAGGTTGCTCCAAGACCCAAGACCAGTGGGTACATGTTTAAAATGAGTTTCAGGCTATGCTTTCTTTTTAAAATCTTTAGAGACTATTGACCATGAAAAAGCAAAATTGCCCTCAGGCTAAAAAAGCCTATTAACACCTCCATCAAGGACAGTCCACAGTTCACAAGGCAAGCTGGAGAGGGAGAGAAGATCTGTATCAGGAGATAATGCATTTGTCATGCTTAGGACCCTTAGGCCAAAAATTTTCTGTTGAAGCACTTCTCATAGAAAGAGCCAGGGTCACCTTAACACTTGGAAATGTGAGAGGCAATGGTGTGTCTAGATTTGCCTGGAGCCTATAAGTTGTGTGAGCTACAGGCTTGCATATTCTGTATGTTCTGTTCCTTATTTCATTCACCTACATAAATGCATTATATTTGCCTCCATCTCTTCAAGCATCATTAATATGGAAAATATAATCTGTTTTTTAAAAAATTAAACTATGTAGCTAAGTATGCATAGGTATTTTCTTTAGTTATATGAACACTGTGAAAATGAAAATAATTATAAAATATCAGGATTTACATAGTAGTATTTCAATTTTTTTAAATATACCTTTTATCTCAGTCCCTACTGTCCTAATATATTTTGTTAAGGTTCATTCTCTTTCCCTATATTATATATCGGTCCACTTTTTGTGTTTTGCTTTTGAAAATATGTCAGGCTGGTGCAATCAAAGGGAAAATGTGTTGTGATGAGAATAAGCGATAAAGGATTTGGAAACAGAAATAATTATTTAAATAGTGATTCTACTACTTCCTAAAATTTCTAAGTCCTCTTCTCTTTAGTTATTCATTTTGAGAGACATACCTAGTATTATTCCCTATGTTGTTCTGTTTGACAAATATATCAACTCATCCTTCCATTCTTTCTCATAGTAGGATTATAATTCTAGAGACTTTGGTGTAATTTCATGTGATCTCTGCTGGTCAATGAATTTTGAACACAAAATTTTGACTTTCAGTCAAAGATGTTGTTATGTAAAACCAATGAGGGCTCTCCCTTTTTTTTTTCTCTGTAGCTATGATGAAATAATTTCTTATTTTCATTGTCCATTAATCTGGGCTTTAGCATTTGGACAATAAGTATTAGTACACCACCTTACTCTCCAATGTTGATGGTATTATTCCATTAGTGCATTGCTATAAAGAAATACCTGAGATTAGGTAATTCATAAAGAAGACATTTAACTCATTGTTCTATAAGCTGTAGAGGAAGCATAGCAGCTTCTGCTTTCTGGGGAGGAAACTGCTAATCAGGGTAGAGGACAAAGGGAAAGTGGCCTTTCACATAGCCAGAGCAGGAGGGAAAGTGGGTAGAATCACTACACACTTATAAACAACCAGATTTTGTGACAACTCATGCACTATCATGAGAACAGCACTCCCAAGGGGGAAATCCACCTCCATGAACCAATTACGTCCCACCAGATCCCCACCTTCAACATTGGGAATTACAATTTGACATGAGATTTAAATGAGGACACTGATCTCTTATAAGTAAATTTTTCATGCCACAAAAGAAGTAGCACTGGAATATGAATTTCCTCAGTAAGGCAATTTACTTCTATAAAAGGGTGTGGCTCACAGATGGAACAATGGCAAGGACACACCTGGACAAGGGAGGGTAGGGCTTTTATTCCTGATGCAGGTAGCCCCTACTGCTGTCATTCCCCTATTGGCTAGGGTGAGACCACACTAAGCTAATTCTGATTGGGTATTGTAAAGAGCAGTGGTACAAGCCAGAGTGGTAGGGTGGGTAGTTTGGCAGGAAGGATGGTTACAAAACAGGTCAGAGCAGGTAACCAGAGCGGGGTGACCAGAGCAGGTGACTGAAGTGGATGACCAGGATGAGTGAGGACAGAGCAGGGGACTGGGGGAGCCGATGTGAACTACTGATTAGAACTGGTGTAAAAGGTTTTTATACTAAAACTACAAGAAAGTTAAACTTTAAAATGGAGAATTGAAGAATAAGATAACTGAACATACTGACATACTTCTTTGAAGAGAATCTTGAAGTTCACTATATCTAACAGATCCAAACCATCTCACATACTGTATACAAAAAACTATGAGCCATTTTTTTCAAGGTGTTATTGAACCATAACGTAGCCTGTCCTGACTTGTATACAAATTGCTTCAGGAAATGGAGCATTGAAGTAATATCTTACCTCAAATGTGGAGCATTATCTTGAGAGTCAGGCTGCAGCCCAATTATTGGAAGCTGGAAGGATGCTCATTGATAATACTGCAAACCATTGATAAAGCATTAATCCATGATAACCTAAGACAGTGAGAGCGTAGAAGTAGATTGTTGTTTTATGGGCAAATTTGGGAAAAAAATAAACTCTTAATTGTAGATCTTTACTATTCTCTTTATTTTAAAAAGTAGTCTGTTTTATTTAAAAATTAGTCTAAGATATCCTCTGAAGAAAAAAAAAAGACCAGTTCACAAATGTGATTAAAAGACAAGTAGAGTCAAGAAATTAGGTTCTCATTGAGTAGGAATAGGCAGTATTTTTTTCAACTAGAAGACCTGAAAAAAAAAATTGGGAGATGCTTTGAGTCATAAAGACTGATTAAAATTAAACCTTCTGCCAAGAAGCTTATTAGATGATACATAGTAAATACTCTCATATGGTAAATGGCTCAGTTTAAGGACACTGAGGATATGACTTTTTTATGGATGACTGATAGTCTCCTAGCACCTTACAGTTAATTCCAGAAACAGCATCATGTATGAAAAAGAACAGTAAAATATATAAAACTTTTTAAAGAAAATTGGGTCTGGAGATTAGTACATAAAGTTGGTTTAGACCAAGTTGGTAATAAGGCAACCAACTCTATTTCTCTCAGAATATAACTACACGAAGAACCATCAACATGAAACAAAAAAGACTGCAACAAGATAAAATAAAAAGCAAACGGTTGGTCGCTTGGTGAGAGGATAAATTAGTTTGACCATTGTGGAAGACAGTGGGACAATTCCTCAGGGATCTAGAACTAGAAATACTATTTGACCCAGCAATCTCATTACTGGGTATATATTCAAAGGATTATAAATCATTCTATCATAAAGACACATGTACACATATGTTTATTGTGGCACTGTTCACAATATCAAAGACTTGGAACCAACCCAAATGCCCATCAGTGATAGACTGGATACAGAAAATTTGGCACATATATACCATGGAATACTGTGCAGCCATAAAAAAGAATAAGTTCATGTCTTTTGCAGGGACATGGATGAAGCTGGAAGCCATCGTTCTCAGTGAACTGACACAAGAACAGAAAACCAAACACTGCATGTTCTCACTCATAAGTGAACAACGAGAACACATGGGCACAGGGAGGGGAATGTCACATACCGGGGCCTGTCAGGGGCAGGGGATGGGGAGAGATAGCATCAGGAAAAATACCTAATGTAGATGACTGGTTGATTGGTGCAGCAAATCACTAAGTCACATGTATACCTATGTAACAAACCTGCATGTTCTGCACATGTGCCCCAGAACTTAAAGTATAATAATAAAAAAAGACAGAAAAAAAAAATTAACCCTTCGTATTAATTTGCTGTGCTGGAATAACAAAGTGCAACAAAATCAGTGATTTAAATCATAAAAGTAATTGTCTTAAACTTTGGGAGAGTAGAAATTTAAGACCAGGGATGTGGAGGATTGGTTCTTTCTGAGGACTGTGAGGGAACAATTTGTCCTGGAACCCTCCTGTTGACTTAAAGATGGCCGTCTTCTCCCTACATCTCTTCATATCATCTTCTGTGTGTGATTGGGTCCAACTTTCTCTCTTTTGTAAGGATCATTTTGGAGTAGTCCACCCTACTCCAGAATGTTCACATCTTATCTAATTATGTCTTCAACAAGATCTTTCCAAATAAGTCAGATAAAGAAGTACTAGGATTTATGATTCAAACATATGAATTTTGGAGGAGACAGAATTCAACTCACAACGTTCCTGGTCTTTCAACATTTCATAGGCTGGAAGGAGGATAAAAAAGTTGTTCAGCCCTTAATGAAGTTACATTCTTTTATGTTTTTCTCAGATGTAATTAGAGAACATAATGGATAAAGAAGTTCCTCTCAAAGTTTGGATAGGGCAACAAAATTCTCTGGTGGCTTAAACTGTTGAATTCTAAATGGGATTCCAGTTGTTACACATGCACTTATTATCTTCTCTTCCAGGAAAAAAAAATAACTAGTATGTTAGGAATGCTAACACCTCCTGCTCACATAGTTCTTAAGAAACCCACTATTATGACAATATAGCCATTGGGAAACAGTCTGGTTCCAGTTGAGCAAATCAGTGGTCTTCTTTGGAAAGTTAAGAAGTGTTTATGAGAAGCAGATGCTAGTTTTTCTTATGGTAGCAGTAGGTGAACATAAATACAATTGCAGTTGATGATCTTGTTTAGTCAAGTGAACTGAGAAACAGAAAAAGATAGTTGGTATAAAAGTGAATTGTGAACCAGAGACAAATGGAGCCCAAAAAGCCTGCCCTTCGGTTTCTGGTAGCTCTCCATCTCTTTCAGAGTCCATTCTGGCATTTATTTCTGCCCTTAGATTCACTGAGGTGCTACAG
Source organism: Callithrix jacchus (assembly GCF_049354715.1). Taxonomy (NCBI): domain Eukaryota; kingdom Metazoa; phylum Chordata; class Mammalia; order Primates; family Cebidae; genus Callithrix; species Callithrix jacchus. The sequence goes on from NC_133504.1 coordinate 164,875,004, forward strand.
CATGCTTCTGATATATCTGCTGTTGTCTTATTGCTCTTAACTGCTATTCTGTGACAGTCAGAGTTAATTTTTGTTGTGTGCAACCAAATGCAGACTATGATATACAGAAACTATTACCCAGAAAGGAGTATTACCAAGGAAAGATACTAATATATGGATTAATCAAATTGAGGAAAATTATAGGGTAGTCAAGTTTGCTCTGTTCATCTCAAAAGATAAAAAATCATTTGTAAGTATTATAATAATTGAATATGAAACTCAGAGGATCAAACCCATTGATATTAACGCTATGTCTTAGATCAGGCAGTGGCACCAGGAATTCTTTTTTTGCCAAGAGGAGAGCTTGTGGCTGCTCTGGAGGAAGAAACAAAGAATAGTGCCTTTCTCAGCCCCCAGAATCACCACAGTCTGCAAATACTCGCTTCTCATCCAAATCTCCGGAATGACTGTATTTAGTTTCTTCATGAAGACATGAAGAGTTTAGCAAACATTGTAAACATGTGTCACTTTAAGTTGTTGTTTTTCTGAAAATTCAAAATAAATTCTTGCTCTGGAGTGAGACAAGCTCTGTATGTTTCTTTCATTTTCTGTACTTCTGACCACTGAACACAGTGAGATGCAAGGAGAAATACAGGGTGCTTTGGAGACATGATTTGATTTCACTATTTTTAGTCAGTAGGATATAAGTATCTGTTTTATTTCTTCGTAATTTCAGTATCTGTGAAATGCCTTTTGTGCTTTTTTAATCTGCTCAGGAGTCATGGTGTGTCTCCCTGACTGCTCCATTTGCCACTGTAATGTCTTGTATGCAATTTTTGGTTTTTGTTTTTGTTTGTTTCATAGATTTTGTATCTAAGAAATGAAGTTTTTTAGTTCAGTGAGTATTTCTATTCATTGGACATAAGTCTGAATTTGCTGTTAGTCTATGTCTTGCTGCACATGTCTTCCCAGACTTCTGTGATGTAATGCATAGCTCTTCGGCTGTCTTTTTAATCAAGACATGTTCCTCTTGTCAAATATACTGACTAGTGTTATTTTCAGCCACATCTTCACTGAGGAAGCTGTAGTGGTTAATTGGCAGACATCTCCAGTGTTTCAAAATTGAAAATGAAAAACATAAGCATTATAATAGTTACAGCTGATAATAAAATTCTGCCAGTATTTCCTCTCTTTGGAAATATAGGGTTTTTCATAACATAATTGACTTTCATCAGTCTCTCGTAGCTGAGCTGTACATCTTTAAAATTTGCCTCCAGGCTATCATGAGGAGGAAATGTTCTCCACACCATTCATGTTACAGGATATATGTGTATATATGAATAGGATAGGAACATTTAAAATAATTATACTTTGAAATGGTATTTAAGAGTATTTTCCACTTGAAAACCACTAAGGTATTTTACATACCTTCAGGGTTTATAATTATGACTTTTCAAATATAGATATGTAGATAGCTATAGATATCTCCCCTCTCTGTTACAAAGCTCATTTTCTTCCTGAAATAAAAAATGTAGTTCTACATTGTTTCTGAGTAAGTTTATATTTATTGCCATTACCTTATAAAAGATATGTCTAGGGTTAAATAAAAATTAAAATAGCTTTGATGAATTTTTAAATAGTTATATATAGAAACTATAAATCTGAATTGTAGAAAATCTAAGAGAGCTGTTAAAACATGTCAATTTTTACTGAAGACATAAATTACTCTAGATATCAGTGGCTTTAACAACAATGCTATATGTCTTCTATCTGCATTGTGGCTGATATGGGTTGACTTTCAAGTCCGTCAAGCAGCCAGTGTCTCTAATAGTTACTGACAGTAACTTAGACTTTTCTAGGCACAGAACCACATGGAGAAGAGAGCTCTTACATGAGTTATTAAATAGAATTGGCTCTACTCTTTGGCCAGGACTGTAACCCCATTCAGCTACAACTGGTGCAGGGAAGTTCCTCTTTTCATGTGCTCGCAAGGTAAGGAGAACCATTTACCAGTGAATGTAATGAATTATTTACACAAGGAAGAATGAAATTTGGACTCATTAGTCTTACATTTCAATTTCATTGTCATCATTTGCTACCTAATTTACATTTTAAAAAAATTAAATAGTTTTGCTACTACTTTATCCTTTGTAAAATGTGGATGCAGCATCTATTGCAATATTTCAATAATCAAATGAAACCTGGTAATATGCAAAGCATTATATGTGAGATACAAAGTATTGCTTTTTCAGAAAAATACAGAAAATGGAAAATCCGCTTAAAATAAGCAGAAAAGAAATTAGATTATATGGTTCATGTATTGGATATTAATTTGAAATTTATGCATCTAGAGAGGAGGAAACAGAAGAAATTGATTCATTTAAGTATGTTAACACAGTCACACAAAATGCCATGTCTGACGATTGCATTATGAAATGACATCTATCGATAATTTAGTTATTTTACTGGATGGTCATCATTAGTGTTGCAGCAAAAATATACTTTTGCTCATTTAAATAGGAGGTCTTATTTCATATATTTTAAGAATTGATAGCTTATCAGTGAACTTTTCATTTTTATTTTTGTATATTTGTATATTTGTGAATATTGTGAGCTCACCAAATAGCATACTTCATGTTCTAATAGTTTATAGGTGATTTTTGTGGATTTTCTAGAGCGCAATTATGTTTGCAAATAACTGTTCTAGGTTCTAATTTTATTATTTAATATTTATACTGCCTCATTTTGTATTTGATCTTGTTCTAATTTACTGGCTATATCTATGGTTAGGTAAGTTAATAATGTGTTTGAATACTATCAACAAAGACTTAAAAAGCTGTAGTTTAGACAAACACAATTTTGTATTACCTTGCAAAAAAAAAAAATAAGTCCAGAAGAAGACAGCTTGGGTATTCACATAGAAGTAACATTATTCCATGAAGCCTCTTAATTCTTTAGAGAGTTAAAAGAATTTGAGAAATTTTTGGAAAAAAAAAAAAGAAACAAAGATGCTGATTGACAATACTGTAAGTTACCACCTGTACACTGCTGACTCTCAAATGTGTGTCATTACATAGATCTCTCCCCAGAGTGTCACAGAACAAAACACAATCACCATCATGACATTTATATTTATATATGTAATAGGCATCTCAAAGTTGGCATGTCCAAAACTGACCCCCAATATGGCCCCTCCTTTGTCATATTTTTAAAATTCTTTTCTTTATCTCAATTAACTGAAATTCTACCTCTCTAATTGTGCCAGAGCAGAAATCTAGTGTTCTAGTTTTTTTAGACTGCTGTAAGAAAAATATCATAGATAGAATGACTTATAAACGAATAATTTGTTAATCACAGTTCTGAAAGCTGGAAAGTCCAAATCAGGGTGCTAGCGCGGTCAGTAGTGGTGTGGGCACGCTTTGGGGTAGCAGATCACTGCTGTCTTGCTGTATCCTCACATGACATAAGAAGGGCTAGAGAGCTATCTGAGGTATCTTTTATAAGGACACAAATCCTATTCATGAGGGTCACTCTCATAACCTAACTACCTCCAAAGGCCTGAATCCATAGTTTCATCACATTAGAGATTAAGATGTCAACATATAAATTTGGAGGAAACATAAACATTCAGTCCATAGCCCTTGGGCTTATATGTGACTAGAGCTTCTCTCTGACATGATATCAGATCTTGCAGCAAGTCTTCAGGATGACCATTATCTATTCAGAACTTGACTACCTCTCCTAAATCCTACTGTACCACCCAGATCCACAAAGCTTAATCAAATTTCATTTGGATTATTTCCATATTATATTCCTAACTAGTTTTCCAATGTATGCCTTTGCCTTTATCCTCACAACAGCATCCAGAAAAAAAATATGTCAATATCCAAGTAAAGCCACTTTTATGCTCAATTTCCTTTTCAACCCACTCAACAACTTTTCATCAGACTTAAATTTAGGGATTGAAAGAAAAAGATAAGATAATAATAAAAGTTAATATCTTACTATGACCTACAAGATCTTCCAAATCTTATGCCTGTAATTCTTTGGCTTTATTTCTCTCACTCTCCCCCAAGTTTTCTGTGTTCAGATGCACAGGCCTTGTTAACGTTTCTCAAACATGCCTCCTCATCTCAGGCCTTTTGCCCCTGTCCTTCCCTGTTCCTGCAAGGCTCTTGCCCTCAATATCACTATGCTTCCTTCCATATGGCTGCAGGCCCATTCTCAAAATCATTCTTCAGTGAGGCTTTTCTGGCAACCCTATTTAAAATACACTCTGCTTTCCCTGGAAAAAAATATTTATTTTTTTTTTTGTTCTTGCTTTATCGGTTCAATTTAGCCCTTATGACTCTCTAACATACTACGTATTTATTTATTTATTCATTTTTTGTTTCCATCTCTCATCAGTATAACGTAGTTTCACATAGCTAAGAATTGTTGTCTGTTTTCTTCACTAAGGAATCTTCCACACTTGGAATAATATAGTATCTAATAATAAAATGTTACTATTAGACTGTTATCTACTAGGTCTATCAAAAGTATTTATTGAGAGAACGAATGAATATGTATTTTATCTTACCTTTCTGGTGTCTATGGTTTCAGTGTGAGGACTAAAGGCTCAGCTATCACCTCTACGTGCAGTGCAAAAGAAGAAATAAAAGGGCCGGACATGGTGGCTCATGCCTGTGATTCCAGCATTTTGGGAGGCTAACAGGGGTGAATCACTTGAGGTCAGGAATTCGAGACCAGCCTGGCCAACATGGTGAAGCCCCATCTCTACTAAAATTACAAAAATTATCCAGGCATGGTGGCACATGCCTGGAGTCTCAGCTACTTGGCAGGCTGAGGGGGCAGAATTGCTTGAAGCCAGCAGGCACAGGTTGTAGGGAGCCAAGATTGCACCACTGAACTCCAGCATGGGTAAGAGAGCAAGATTCTGTCTCTAAAAAAAAAAAAAAAAAATGAACATTGCCTACTGCTAACTAACCCCCGCTTTAAGTAATTTTCCCAAACCCACATATAATTTCTGACGAATCACAATGTATTTAAAATTCTATATATAAAACTCAGTGGTATATGAATGTTCTTTTGTAGAGCCCTGTTTAGACTCAAAGTCAGAGTTCAGCCAACTTTCTCAGGGCATAAAAGTTGTATATTTCTTAAGAAGTCTTTCTACCAAAGCAATGACAAAAATTAATTCCTGCACTATATGCTGAAATCAGTCAACACAGATTATCTTTTAAGACAGTGTAAATTATTTAATTTGAACAAGGTTTTTTTTTTAATCAGCAGAAAGTAACTTTAACACAAAAGTTGTATTCAGTTTCAATTGAAATAAATACATTATATTTTTTATCTCTTTGTGATAATGGCTTTCATGTTTCTAACACATTCTAACTCACTAAACATCCTTTTTAGTGAACATTGCTACTGTTCACAGAGCATGCCAAAAACACTGAGCCAAAATCTACTGATCTACCCAGATATTATTGTCCCAAAGGCAGTGAAATCTTAAACAATCTCTTCCCAGTAGCACATAAATATTGTCCTGTGTACCATGAGTCAAAAAGAGTTGGAAAAGCATGGGTCTAAGTATTTTCTTTGGATTTATAACCTCCAATAATCTCAGTAGGTAGTTCCTCTCAAATAATTTAACAGCTAGCAGGGATTGGAATAAAACAAAACATAGTGATTGAAACCCAAATTTAAATATTAATTAAACCTCTATGAAGCTTAACTGCTACAGGTTGGAGGAATTATAAAGGAAGACTTGTAGGGGAAAATTATAAAGGAAAGAATTATAAAAGAGTTACTTTAATTCTCATGCATGTAAAAAACACTGACAGACAATATTAATAATTTTTTCACAGCTCATTGTGTGGCTATTTGACAGTGCTAGAGGGAAGTATCAGTGTGTCTACGGGATAGCTGTGTTATTTATAAATAAGGTATACCCTGAAGTGAAAAGCGGCTTGTCCTCTGGAAAACTATTGATGGTAATAGCAATGATAGTTCCAGGCCTCATTAAGTATCAGGCATCACAAACTCACCTCTGGGATAGTGGATATTTGTTCAGTTCTCATGTAACAGGTTCATCACTAATCTCACGTTCCTCAGACTCTTGTTACTGCCTGTTGGACTGACCAGTTCTCTGACATGTATCTTCAAAGCATGTTCCCTTTTGTAACATTTCAGTGTAGTCTTGAGAACACATTCTCGTTTAACCAGTGCATTCCAGGGGTATTAAAGTGTAATACTTAATTTCCAGTCACAAATTCCTGAGATTTAAAGCTACACAATATTTGAACAAAGTGCATTTCCTATATATCTCATTTGATGCTGATTAAAACTAAAGAAGTTAGAAAAAGTGTGTAAGTCCATTCTAGTTTTCCAGATTAGAACGATGAGACAGTCTTCTTCTTTCTCCCCACCATTCATCTTAGCAAGTTCAAGAAACAGGTGTATGATAGCCTCTGGAATTCAAACTCATTTCCAATACTTACTGATTCTAGAGTTGATCCCATCGCTAAAAAGTTCTTAGCCTGTATTTTCTTATCTGCAAAGTAAAATTAAAAAGAAAAATAATTTACCTCATAGGGCTGTTGTATCACATAAAGTAATTTTCACAAATATTTTAGAATATGGTGAAACACTCACTTGGGTGAAATGAGTATTACTTTTCCTCACACATTGTAAGGGTCACAGTCAACACTTCTATATTGAACGACATGTCAACAAGAGAAAATTATAACAAATTTATTTAATTATAGTTTTACATGACTGACAGCCTTCACCTTAGAGATGCAAAGATACAGAGGAAACTATCTGATTTTATACTTGGGTGTGATGCAGCAATGTCAGCCTTGTACAGATGTGATTGGACAACAAGTATACGAGCTGATGGAAATAAACAGATCGGGGAAAGCTAGAAGAGCCTCTCTGTTCAGATTCTTCTTGGCCTCTCTGTGCAGCATTCCTTTCTCCAGGGTGTGGTGCATGACCCCTTCTGGAATAGGGATCTTATGACCCTACCATCAGAGATGGTAGGTCAGAGAATTTATGGCCAGTTCTTACACAAAGGGGTGGAAAGAAGTTGGAGTAATACTTTTAGGTTTTATGGCTGACTTTGGAGAAATGGAGTTCTAGTTTCTATGACCTGCCTTGGAGAAGAGGGAGTCCAGTTTCTGTGGTTAATCTCTGGGGGTGAATGAGGCTGAAAGATAGGGGGTGTGGAGAGGGTCAGAGAGAATCTACTTCTGAGGCTGATCCCGAGTCTTTGCTTTGGGGTATCATTTTCTGGGCTGCAACATAAGCAATACATAAATGTTAGTAGACATTATAGATATGACCAGAATCTCCAAAATGTATCCTAAAATTTCAATAGCCTAATACTTCTTCAATTGTGCAAAGCATTTACTTGATCCTTTTCTTCCTTTCCAAATCCCTTTTAACCAGGGGATTTTTATTTAGATGTGTTAATATGTTAAAGCCCTGCTCCCTCTCAGAAGTTATTCTATTATATCAAGAAGAATTTGCATCTGACTGATCTAATACATTATTAGGATGTTAGTTTCTGCCTCAGAACAATCTCATTTTTATGATGACTAGAGCCTCAAGTCATTCTTATTTTAAGCTTCTTCCAACCTGTACACCATGTATTGCCCATAAGGCTGAGAAATAATATATAGATATAAAGTGGGATTTGAAAGAAAGGTCAAAGGTTGGAGTAGAACAATCCAAAGTGGATTATAATGAGTCAATTCATGACAGAACAAAGAAGACAGGCTGTGATCATTAGATGCAAGAGAAGTGCTAATTCAGTTAGGTGTAAAGATGTAGACAGCTCTGATTCATTTCATATCATGTATCAATTTGACAACCAGATAAACCTTATCCAAACTTAATCCAATAACAGGGTCTTAGGAGATTTACTCATTCCTAATTAGTGAAAAATAACAGAGAGATATCATGTCCCTAATGCCCCCAGGAAAAAGAAAAAACACCTTTTGTTAATTGTCAACTGCCAGACTGCTCTTCTTACATGTCAGTCATGACAAGGAGGGTAGCTGTGGTCACTAATTTGATTCTTTAATACAAGAGAATAAAAACAGTAAGTAAAAATATTTCCTCTAGTGGCTGTCATAATTCCACAAACATCCAGAACAATTCCTGTGAACAAACTCAAATGATTTCATGTTGCAAATTCACAGCTGAATCAAGGGACAAAGATTGTATCAGTGTTTTTAATGTTACCAAAAATGCTAGGGCAATGACAGTTTGCCAATGCAAGGAAGTTGCCTTATGCATGACCTACTTACGATCCCTCACACTAAATCTGCACTTCCTAAATCTACCAGGAAATGTGTGTAGAAATGGCCTAATGCAATGGTGCAACTAGGAAGAAGAAATACTCTTGTAAAGTTGTTTCTTTTCAATATTAGAGGAAAAACAAATTCTTTCAGTTAACTAAACCTGAGGGCAGACCCTAGTTTCCAGAAAATGATAAACAAGTTAGTTCCAAGATTCAGATAAAATATCTAAATTGGTGCTATTCAAGTCCATGACCATCAACCTCAGTTGTACCTCCAAACTACCTTCCAGTCTCAGGACATTTTCCTGGTAGTGTCTGGCCCACTGACCACACCAACAATTTCAAACCTTTTCTACATTCCACCTCCAAACACTGACTCATTTTCCCCTCCAGCTCTCAGCAGATAATCATGTCTCGTAATTCACAGAGAAAATTGAAGTTGTTAGCTTACCACGTCTTCAACTTTTGGCTACTACCTTACAAACTTACTTAAATCTGTCTTGTATCTAGATCTTTCTTATACTCTAAACATCCTCTAGTTTCTCCCATGTAAAATGAAATTAAACAGAAACCAAACTGAACTCCTTATGCTCTAGAACTGGTGCCAACTGCTACAACTATATAGATTTGCTAATATTACTTTTTGAAGTTTTATTTACTCTTCTGATCTACTCTGGTTTCAGCCCTTATCATGTAGGCAACTACTAACTCTTATTTTGTTCTAGTATGGTGGCTTGAGGTGCTCTGTGGACTAACTTCTCAGGGAAAACAACCATAATTGATGAAAACCACAAAATAAAAACAAAGTAAAACCCAAACAAACAAAACAATAATTAAAATATATTAAAGTAAATTGCCATAAAAGCATACAACAAATGGAGAAACAATCACTCATGATAATTTACTTAATCTCAGAAATCATAAAAGTTTGGGACATTTGACCATAATCCAATTCCTATTATTCCCTCAGGTCAATTAGATGAAAGGGTTCACCCAACTAACCAGAGGTCTTGCGCCACAGAAATCGCAAGCTAGGGCTATAGTTTCTTACTGGAAAGGACAGTTCCCCAGTCTTTATCCTACCCTTGCCTTCCCACAAACTCTTATCTAAAAATATTGCCAAAAATTAATATGACATTTATTTTAATATACGGGATAAGTATCCTGTTTGGTAGTATTTGTGGTATACCAATTTATAATCTCTCAAATGTCTATCAAGAACCTATAGCCACATTTATATTTAAATTTAATAATAATATATAGCTATTAAATATTTTTAAGTTATGTGCCATTATTTCACCAATGCTCTTAACATTAAACTGATTTTTAAAATTATATCTGTAGGATAGATTATGAATAACTATTAATGAATAACAAAACACTGTATAAAAATTGTATAAATTCAAAGAGAATGTCAAAAAAAGAAAAAAACAGAATCTATTACTTTAATAAAGTATTTTTAAGTGTGTGTGTGCACCTGCATGTGTGTTTGTGTGTGTAAATCTTTAACATACAAGAGCTTCTTAGCTTCTTAGTTAGGGTATAGGTTAGGCCCACAATATGTTGGGTTAAACAAAAACCTCCCATTGAACAAAATTTAATCTCATATCCGCATTTATCTACGAGCGTTGCTGGAAAATATAGAATCTGACTGAATGGCTTCAGACCCAGTTGATATTCAAAACTATATTGACAATTTTGGCACCTACAATTGCTATTACACAGCATTTATTATAGTTTATACATTTATGTGTGTAATTATTTGTTTATTATATGTTTATCCAATTAGATTTTAAGCTCTTATGGATTTTGGCTGTTTTGCTTATCATTGTAGAAGGTGTCAAAAAAATTATACTGCAGGTTAAAACCTCACTAAAAATGTTGACACATAGAAGTTTTCCAAATTCTAACACAGTGAATGAACAACAGCCAGTCATGAGTAGATATTTATATATTAAATAAATAAATCAGTGTATTTGGACAGTGCATAAGCATTTGTTTTTTCCACAACCTTGGCAGCATCTGTTATTTTTTGGCTTTTTCATAATAGTCAAATTGACTAGTGTGAGATGGTATCTCATCATGGTTCTGACTTGCATTCCTCTAATGATCAGTGACATTGAGTTTTTCTTTTATATGATTGTTGGTCACATGTATGTCTTGTTTTAAGAAGTATATGCTTATGTCCTTTGCCTACTTTTTACGGAATTGTTTGTTTTTTCTTGTAAATTTATTTACATTCCATATAGATACCGGATATTAGGCCTTCGTTGGATGCATAGTTTGCAAAAATTTTCTTCCATTTTGTAGGTTGTCTGTTTATTCTGTTTATAGTTTCTTTCTCTGTACAGAGCTCTTTAGCTTAATTGCATCCCATTTGTCAATTATGCTTTTGTTACAATTGGTTTCTTTGCCCATCCCTATGTGTGAATGATATTGCCTAGGTTGTCTTCAGGAATTTTTACAATTTTGGGTTTTACACTTAAGTCTTTCATCCATCTGGAGTTAATATTTGCATGTGGTGTAACAATGGGGTCCAGTTTCAGTTTTCTGCATATGACTAGCCAGTCATTGTAGCTTTACTTATAGAATTAGGGAATCCTTTCCTCATTGCTTATTTTTGTCAAATTCATCAAAGCTCAGATAGTTGTAGGTGTGCAGTCTTACTTCTGGGTTTTTCATTCTCTGCTATTGGTCTAAATGTCTGTTTTTGTACCAGTACCATGCTGTTTTGGTTACTGTAGCCCTATAGTATAGTTTGAAGTTAGGTAACATGATGCCTCCAACTTTGTGCTTTTTGTTTAGGATTGCCTTGGCCACTTGGGTTCTTTGTTGGTTCCATATAATTTTTGTTGGTTTGTTTGTTTTGTGGGGGATACTGGAGTCTCACTTTGTCACTCACACTGGAGAAGAGTGGTACGATCTCACCTCACTGCAACTTCTACCTACTGGATTTAAGTGATTCTCCTGCCTGGCTGATTTTTGTATATTTAGTAGAGCAGGGTTTCATCATGTTGGCCAGGCTGGTCTCAAACTCTGGACATCAGGTGATCTGCCCACCTCAGCCTCCCACAGTACTGGGATTACAAGCCTGAGCCACTGCATGTGTCCCCCTATGAATTTTAAAACAGATTTTTCTAGTTCAGGAAAGAATAACAATGCTATATAAACAGGCATACCATTGAATCTCAAAATTTCTTTGGGCAGTATCGCCATTTTAATGATATTGATTCTTCCTATCCATGACCATGAACTATTTTGTGACTTTTTTATATCAACTTTAATTTACTTGAGGAATGTTTTGTATTTCTCATTGTAGAGATATTTAACTGCTCTGCTAGCTGTATTCCCAGGTATTTCATTCTTTTTGTATCAAGTATCAATGGGATTATGTTTCTGGTTTCTGATTTTGCTCTCAACTTAGAGATTGTTGGTGTATAGGGATGTCACTAAATTTTGTACATTGATTTTGTATCTGAAAACTTGCTAAAATTATTTGAGAGCTCATAAACCTTCTGGACAGAGGCAATGGAATTTTCTATATAGAAACATGTCATATGAAAACAGGTATAGTTTGACTTGCTTTATTCCTATGTGGATGTCCTTTATTTCTTTCTCTTGTCTGATTGCCCTGGCCAAAGATTCCAATACTGTGTCAAATAGGAGTGTTGAGAGAGGCTATCTTTGTCTTGTGCTGGTTTTCAAGAGAAATGCTTCCAGCTTCTGCTCATCCAGTATGATGTTGGGGCTGTGGGTTTATTACATATGGCTCTTATTATTTTGAGGTGTATTCTTGCAATACTTTATTAAGAGTTTTTAACATGAGAGGATGTTGCATTTTTTCAAAGTCCTTTCCTGCATCTATTGAGATAATCAAGTGGCTTTTGTCTTTATTTCTGCTTATGTGATGAGTCACCTTCATTGATGTGCATATGTTGAACCAACCTTGCATCCCACGGATGAAGCCATCCTGATTGTGGTTGATAGGTTTTTGATGTATTGCTGCATCTGGTTAGCCAGTACTTTATTGAGGATTTTTGCATCGATGTTCATCAGGGATATTGGCCTGAAGATTTCTCTTTTTTTTTTTTTTTGTATCTATGTCAGGCTTTGGTGTCAGTATGGCCTCATAGAATGAGTTATAAAGGAGTTCCACCTTTTCAATTTTTTGGAATTGTTTCAGTAGAAATGATACCAGGTCTTCTTTGTATCTCTGATATAATTCAGCCATTAAAAACATCTGGTCCTGGGCTTTTTTGTAGTTGGTAGGTTATTTATCACGCTTTGATTTCAGAATACATTATTGGTCTATTCAAGGATTCAATTTCTTCCTGGTTTAGTTGTGGGAGTGTGAATGTGTCCAGAAATTTATCAGTTTCTTCTAGATTCTCTAGTTTATGTGCATAGAGGTATTTATAGGATTCTCTGATGTTTGTTTGTATTACTGTGGGGTCAGTGGTGACATCCCACTTATCATTTGACTGCATTTATTTGATTCTTCAATCTTTTCTTCTTTATTAATATAATTAACAGTCTATCTATCATATATATATATATATATATATATATATATATATATATATATTTCCAAAATACCAGCTCCTGGATTTATTGATCCCTTGAGTGTATTTTTTGTGTCTCAATCTCTATTAATTCAGCTCTGATTTTGGTTATTTCTTGTCTTCTTCTAGCTCTGGGATTTCTTTGCTCTAGTTTCACTAGTTCTTTTAGTTCTGACCTAAGGGTGTTGGTTTGAGATCTTTCTAGTTTTCTGACGTGGGCTGTTAGTGCTACAAATTTCCCTCTTAACACTGCCTTATCTGTGTTCCAAAGATACTGATATGGTGTATCTTTGCTCTCATTCATTTCAAAAAATTCTTGATTTTTGCCTTAATTTCAATATTTACTCCAAAGTCATTCAGGAGCAGGTTATTCAATTTCCATGTAATTGTATGGGTTTGAGTGAATTTCTTAGCCTTATTTCTAATTTGATTGTGCTGTAGTCTGAGACACAGTTTGTTATTATTTCAGTTCTTCTGTATTTTCTGAGGATTGTTTTTACTTCTAATTATGTTACCAGTTTTAGAATATTTGTCATGTGATGATAAGAATTATGTATATTCTGTTTTTCCATTTGGAAAATTTTGCATGCGTCTATTATGTTCTTTTGATGTTGTGCTGAGTTCAGATCTTAAATATCTTTGTTAATTTTCTGTTTCATGGTCTGTCTAATAATTTTAATGAGGTGTTAAAGTCTCTCACTATTATTGTGTAGGTGTCTAGATTTCTTTGAAGGTCTCTAAGAACTTGCTTTATCAATTTGGGTGCTCCTCTGTTTGGTATATATATATATATAATAGTTAGATGTTCTTGTTCAATTGAAGCCATTACAATTATGTAATGTCCTTCTTTGTCTTTTTATATCTTTGTTAGTTTAAATTCAGTTTTGTTAAAAAATGTAATTGCAAATCCTGCTGTTTTATCTGTTTTCCATTTGCTTGATAGATTTTTATCCATCCCTTTATTTTAGCCTATTTGTGTCACTACATGTGAAATGGGTCTCTTGAAGGCAGCAAAACAATGGGTTCTAATTCTTTATCCAGCTTGTCACCTGTCTTTTAAATAGGTCATTTAGCGCATTTACATTTAAGGTTAGCATTGATATGTGTGGATTTGATCCTGTCTTCATGATTTATTTTTTTCAGACTTGTTTATGTGGTTGCTCTATAATGTAATTGGTCTGTGTACTTCAGTTTGTTTTCCTAGTGGCTAGTAATGGTCTTTCCTTTTTATATTTAGTTCTTTCTTCAGGAGTTCTTGTAAAGCAGGTTTTGTGGTAGCAGATTGCTCCAGCAGTTGCTTGTTTGAAAAGGATTGTATTTCTCCTTTGCTTATGAAGCTTAGTTAGGCTGAATATGTAATTCTGGGTCGGAATTTCTTTTCCTTAAAATGTTAAATATTGGACCCCATTCTCCTCTGGCTTGTAGAATTTCAGCTGAGAATTCTATTAGTATGATAGGCTTTCTTTTGTAGATAATCTGGCCTTTTTTTGCTAAGTGCCCTTATCATTTTTCTTTCATTTTAAACTTGGAAAATCTGATGACTATGTGTCTTGGGAATGATCTTCTCATGGAGTATCTTATCAGAACTCTCTTCATTTCCTAATTTGAATGTTGGCTGCTCTAGATATGTCAGGGAAGTTCTCATGGATGTATCTGCCTTTTTGTCCTTCTCATAGTGAGTACTACTTAATTTCCAGCTGCTGGGCCAATTCTGCCTGAGTACCCAAGCTTGGGAAAAGAGGATTTAAAACTGGTCTAACACTGATTTTCTCCACAGAATATTAACTCAAAAGGTCAAGCATCACATTGTTCCTTACAATTTGTCCTCATCTTCTACTTGGCTAGGGTAATCAATTTTAATCTTATTCCCCTTTGTCCAAGTCCCTGACTTGGAAATATTGTTATCAGGTTAGAGCCTTGATGGTTGGAACCCAGTCTTCATTATTTCAGAACTAGCTCTAGAGAATTGAGTCCTGTCCAATCCTGGATTCCTAACACTCACTGGGATATGTCTCTGCTACCAACTTGTACCTGACTATGTCTGTACATATCCATGTTGCACAATTTCTCCTTCTGACCTATCCTTGCCTGTAAGGACAATATTTATTCTGCTATAAATACTCCACCAGCAACAAAATTAGATTCTCTCTGTCACTGAGTCTTTAACATTCATTACTGCTTATCTTCCTAGTTGCAGTCTCAAACAGCTGGAACATCTAATTCCAGGTACCAACATTACTCAGTTTGCTTTATTAATGCCAGCTATGTCCTTACAGGAGATATCTGTAGTTTTAATGTTTCTAATTTTATTTTTAACTTGAAGATTTTTTAATGTTTGAAGTCATAAAATATATGTTTCTATCTAGTTGATTTATTTTTATTTCTCCATCACTGATAACATATTTGGTCAGGTCTTTACCAACTTAGTCATTGACTGTTATGATATGTTTTGATTATGAGTCTTCTCAGCATTTATATCAACATATATATACCCAACAGATTAATCTTTCTCTGTACTCATTAATTTTAAATGATTTTTATTGTTTGCAAATGAATATTTAAACTCCATAGTCAGAAAGTCCATACTCTCCACAAACCAAGGCTTACCTTACCTTTTCCAATCTACTTCCACCTATTTTCTTGCAAAGAGATTCTGTTTCCAACAAATATTCAGTCAATTACTAAAAGCTAATACAGACAATTCTCTTCAAAGTCTTTGATCATGTCCAGGTTATACGTCTTCCATAATGCCTTTATTATTTTACTTTGTATAGGCATGGCATCTTTTATCTACAATAGCAGTAATTATTTTTATATAAACTAGATATATTTGAACCCATTGAAAATATTAAAAAATTTTATTGTTTTCTCTTTGTTTGGCAGAATGCATTTAGGGTTTGATAAATTTCTTTTGCTAATACAGGGCCTCATTTTGCTGTGCAATCTAAAGTATATATTTTTGATATTTTAAAACTTATGTCTATTCCTTTTGACTGTCATACCAGCCTAGCACACATTGTTGTCTTTTCTGAATGTCATATAAAAATGATCTAAGGTTTTAAAGATTTAATGCAGAAGTGACTTCAATTCTTATGTCTAGATGGTATATTTAAAACTTTACAATTTACATATAACTATAAGAATTTCAATTTGTATAAAAGTTTTCTTTTAAAGTAAATTATAATTCACTGATAGTTTATATCGTGTTTCCAATAATTCCTTTGTTTACAATTAATTTGTTAAATTTTTGCATTTCCCACAATATCTAGAAGTGTTGCTTCTGCTTGCAGAAGAGAATTTTGAGGGAAGGCAGATTAAATGAGCATCTCCACATATATAATAATAAGATAGAATTCTGCTTAATATATTCTAATAATGTAGTGGTGCAAATTTTAATATGAAAAAGTGTATCTATAGTACAAAGATGAAGAGGCAAATTAAGATAATTATTTAAATAAGTCAAGATAAAGGGGACATTTTCGCAATTTTCTAAATAGTTTGACTGAAAGCTTTCTTGTTAAGTCTCAAATTACATGAATAATTACCTCATTTCTCCATTTCACTTTACCTGTGTCTAGTTGACCTCAATAGTATGAGCTGTTATTCTTATTAGAAGCTGCCAGGCAATTGCTTTCTCTTTTACCTTGCCAAGTCATTTCATTCATAGAAATAGGGAGAGAGTCTGAACTTGAAATTTAGAAAATTGTTTGACTTTCATATTTCTTTTCCTTAGGGATATTTTTTAAATATTTTAATTAATACTTAAAACCCTTTCATATACATTTTGATTCTAATCATGCAACAGGAGATGCTGAACCCAAGCTTATCACCAAAAAACACAAGCTGTTTTCCAAAAAGGATCGCCAACTTGCACATTTATAGTTAGCAAATGTTTGGTAGTCTGAACTTTCTTAGTAGCAGTCAGAATGCAAATTAGACCTGTGTAGGCATGAACAACTACCCACACATTTACTGTGTAAATTAACCAATAAAAATTTTCAGGATATTTATATGAGGCTGAAAACAGCTTTCTACTATAATTTGGCACTTATTAAACTATTAGGGTTTCCTCTTAAGCACAGTGAAAACTAATGACTAAATATGTGTAGAAACAATTGAGGCTTCTTTCCCTTGATGGGTAGAACAAAACTATTTACCAATGAGAGAGAGAAAAACAAAAGACCAAGTTTTGTCTGGATTATCTGGATTTATTACCTACTTTGAAAAGTATTCTATTTCACTCTTCACTTCACTTGGATTAGAGAAAGAGTCAACCTTTTTTAAATACGGGGGAAAAACAGATACAACTTGAATTTACGTTTGCCTTTAGCTATTATATTTCTAAAAGGAATAAATCTTCAAAGTGTAAAAAGGAATGTATCAATGTTTTCATGACTAAATTAATCCTCTTTGAGGTTTTGATTTAAATCACATTTAGATTGACCTGAAATATTCTATGTAGGTTTTATATTAACTATGCAAAATCAATTATTTTTATGTATGGGGTTGTTCTACTTTCTCTGTAACAATTTTAGTTTCTAAGATATGTCACTCTATTCACTCCATATTTAAGACAGGGTAGAGGAAAATTTCTTAAATGAGTTCCAAAACAGTATATTACATATTTGTATGTAGAATATTTGAGAAATTGCCTTCATTGAAACAAACTATAAAAACCTCAAGGCTTTACAGTGACAGACTTGGTAGGCCACACAGCCAGTGTAAAATTGGATTCAGTGTGATTATTTCTGGGCAATAATTCAGAGAAAATAACATCAAGGAAGGCTTGCGTAAATCCAGATGGAAAAAGTGGATTTAAATCAAACTAATAGGTTGCAAAACATGAAATATGCTTTGTACTGTGCCTTGGAGACACATGGCCAAATCCATATTCAAAAAGTAAAAACAAACCAGAGTGATTTGAGGAATAAATTACTTGTCATCGTGATCTTTTAAAAATGCCAGAATTTAATGCAAAAATATAATCCTAACATTTATTGCAGCAAAAATAAATGTCAACATATTAGACTTAACTGGCAAAGCCTTGTGGTAGCATTTCTACAGAGTGAAAGGAACATGACAAGCTGTATTTCACATTTATTAGAATGAGATTTGGTCTTCTTTATCATAAGCAGTAGATTTAAACACTCCATTTTAATTTACTTCATGGTATTGAGGAAAACATTGACTCAGATAAGAGAAAAATGCTGTATAAACTTGTTCACTGAAGCAATCCATCAATCTCAGAAGCTAAATATGTATTATGACAACACTAAGCCTTTATAGTTAGAATTGAGCACAAAATGGCTGTGACACATTCCATGTTTTAGGCAGCATATGTGAGTGGGAAATTCTGCATGGATGCCTAGTCATACATAATAGACACTGTCTTTTTTTTTTTTTTTTTTAATCTTTCCTTGATTTTGTGTACAGAGATGAAGAAGTGA
Source organism: Callithrix jacchus (assembly GCF_049354715.1). Lineage (NCBI taxonomy): Eukaryota > Metazoa > Chordata > Mammalia > Primates > Cebidae > Callithrix > Callithrix jacchus. The sequence goes on from NC_133504.1 coordinate 164,893,303, forward strand.
CTAGAAGTAGTGTCTGGACTTAGAAATTCCCTTAATTTATTCTTCCTCAGTTGTTTTTCTTTTATTAAAGACTATTACAAAATATAATTTATATTTGTATTATATATTTGATATTTGTGTACTATTTCAGAAGTGTAAGGTTTCTGGGATTTTTTTATAGCTGCTATGTTGTAAATATTTTAAGCTAAATCAGCTCCTATATTCTCAATAGATATAATATTCATAAAATTTAGTTATTCTGGACAAATAACAAACTTGCCTTCCTCAAGACTTGATAAAGATCAAACATAAATTTACTTATCATAGGAAAAGTAAAATGTATATAGTGTACTATGTAATATCAAGAAGTACATCAGCACAATACATATATATTTATGTAAATTCAAATGTTTGTAGACACATTGAGTGTGCATAGATAAACACGTAATACCTTTGCAAGGAGTGCAAAAACCAAGTTTTTATTTGCATGAAGGAAAGTGATTATACATGCAAATTTTGAAGTCTAGTATGAAAATTAGTAATTTGAACACACTGCACTCTGCAAAGATATTTACATTTAAATATGATTTCACTTAGCACTTAGGTGGTAAACAGAATCCCACATGCCAAAGCATAAATATGTTTTGCATAAATACCCTAAATGTGGAAAAACTATGTGATCATATGGACTCAGAATATACTGCCACCAAAGCCTGACAAGTTATTAGATAATGGTTTGTGAAAAGGTATTTTTTTCAAATACCCCCTATGGAATTTTAATTTTTAACAGTACTACTTGAGAATTAAGACCTTAAAAGTAAGCATTTCATATACATTTGTTTGACTGCTTAATGAGAGTCTTCATAGCTTAAGTCGTTACCTGGAAAACTAAGATAATATGTTCATATTGTTTCAGATAAGAGTTAAAAGTGGAACCCAAACTAGCATATAGTATGCTGAAATTCAGTTTTCTTTAGTTATCTGCATTGGGAAAAGCAGCAAAGGAGAAAGGACTTACAGAGTGCCTACATAAATTGGTTATGAGTAATATTTAAACAAGGAACAACAAACTGCACAAGGCCGTAGGAGGCCTTTGAGGAGGAAGGCCTCTCCATGCCTCATGTTTCAGTGCAGGGTGACCTCACTCTGTTACCATAAACAACGCTCAAGGACGTAAAACCCCTTCAAAGCACTATGATATAGCCAGACTTGTAAGGTCCATGTTCCACCAACTATACATAGATAATAAACTAAAGATAACCACATGTTCTTGTTTTATGAAACTCCCAAACCACCACTGTTACCAATCCTTAGAATGTCACAAAAGTTCTGGCTCACTGATTGATTCTCTTCCGGCTCACTGATTCACTCCACCATCACGTCACCCACCATTACTCCACCCCTACCCTGTGGATCAAAGTGATTATAATCAATAAATAGTGTAGATGATCAGAGCTCACGGCCTTCACTGCCTCCTCCAGAGTAATAAGTGATGGTCCCCTGTTCTCACTGTCTTTCTTAATCTGTCTTTTTCTCATTCCTTTGTTGCCACCCAACTTGGGCTACCCATGGGTGATGTAGGACTGGCTCCCTACATTCTGGCTCCCAAGAGGAGGCTCATGGATCCCTACATTCTGGCACCCAAAGTCTGGGGCTCATGGACTTCCTGCAATCTGTGCTTGGTACAGCCTTATGCCATATTAAACCAGTCTTTTGATAATTTAATTCTGTCCACCATTTACAATTTCTTGTTCTCATCTTTGACTGTAATTCACTAAGACTATAATGTACTATTTTCTATCTCAATTAATGACATACCTCATCAGTGATATACTTAATAACCCTGTCTCTCTATTAATCAATTCCTTCAGTGATAAAAAAAATTGCTATATACATAGCCCAGGGCTAGGTATATTGTTTGTGCTTTGTAAATATTAAATGGACATACATCACACCCTTGTAGGCCACCTACTGAACTAAGTGCTGCAGATTCAAAACGCCTAACCCTCAGGACACTCATTGTCTAGTGAAGAAGACAGACAACTTAATTTTAGTGTGATATGTTAAAGGTATGGAAGCAGAGGATGTACCTAATCCTGCTTAGGTTGGGACTGAAGAGTACAGGGTCAAAAGGAATGATAAGATTGTGATTGTGAGGGAGGCTTCACATAAAAAGTGATTCAGATCCTAAAGTTTAAAGATAAGTGGATGCTTTCCAGGTGAATAAATGAGTGTCATGTTGGTAGAGTATGATATGTTCTATGCATGGGGTGTTTTTCAGAGGCACATCAGTAAACAATGGCTGAAAGTCTTAATCGATAAAGCCATACACAATTTTTGTCTTGCCCTGGCCACACATTCTAATTGGTTCAGGGTTCTCTTATTATTTCCCTTGATTCAGCGTAAGAAGAAAGTTTTCTACAATTTAAAATTATATTTATTTATCCCAAAGCAAAACAAATTATAATCAAAGAATCAAGGGGTTTACACATAAAAATGTCAAGTCTGCGTGACCCAGAGGAGTAAAAACAAAACCAAATCAATCCACACAACATTTAAAGTTTCATTTGTATGTATAGGCTCTGAACTCATTTGTGTGTATGCACTCTGAATTGCATTCTCTCTTTCTCATACCTACCTTGTTTCATTCTGATTTCTAGCTCTGTCAGTTAGTATTTCCTATTGTTGAACTTCATATAAATACATTCATGCAGTATGTATTCTCTAGTTTCTGGCTTCTTTCACTCAAATTATTTTTTGATATCCATTTATACTATTAAACATAGCAATAGCTGATCCTTTCCCCTTGTCTTATAGTTTTCCATCAGATTGTATACACAGTAATCAAATTAAGTATGTTCAAATATGACTTATTAATTCTTGGGTCAATAAAATGCAAATGATCCATACAAGTCCATAAAGAATCATATACAACATTGTTAAACCCAGTGTTACTGATTATAGGAGGGAAGCACAGGCCGTATGCTTCTCCATCTTTGTAAAAGTAGGTAGAAAAATTGTAGAAAATGTAAACTATAAAGTTCCCCACAACATTTAAAACTAACAACTAGCTGAACATTATAAACTAAGGCCAAAGTAAATATATGATGCTAAGAGAAAAATTAAGTGAAGAATAATGTATATAATTAACAAAATTAAAAATGAACAGCAAGAGAAGAATAATGCACATCTTTAAGTAGACAGACTTATACATTCCTTAAACACATTAGAATTGTTGCCTGCAGAGTGTGGATTAGGGGGAAGAATGAGAATAAAGGAAACAAACTAGAGACAAACCTTCCATAAATAAATGATATCAATAAACGTTAATATCCATGTGCTAAAGGCATATGGCTAATTCAGTACCCTGAACCTGAGGTCTAACAAAAGAAAAAATATATAATCTACCAACAACAGTTGTTTGTCCTTAAATATGTCCCAAATTCATCTATTTCTCTCCATTGCCATGACCACTATCATAGTCCATGTTTCCCTGATGTTTTATGGGAACCACGGAAATACCTTCCTGGCTGTCTCACATTTCCATGCTTTCACCTCTGTTGTTCTTTCTTTATCCAACAGCCAAAGTGAGCTTTTTGAAACTTATATCAGATCCCATCTTTTTTTTAACTAAAATATTTACCATGAGAATACTTCAATGAAACAGAGTAGGTCTTGTCAGTAAATACTTTAACAAGAAAGAAAAAATAACACAGAGAAGTATGGGGCACCTGAATAAGAAGGTATGACAAAAAGCTGGTTATAAGATTTGGGCTTGTGTTGGATGATTTTAGAAAATGTTCCAGGAACCCTAAGTTTGCTTTGGACTAGGTCCTGAAATTATATTTTCTATTGTCTTAAAAATCTTTATCTACTTGGCACAGTAATGCGCAAAGCTGAAATTGAAACTGTGTTTCCAAGAATTGTAACTGAGAAAATTATTGTAGTGAAAGAGATCTCACCTAACCAACTCAATCTTGCTTCTAACTTCCAGGCTGTCCTTGTTCACTCTGGGCGTATGCTGAACTAACTTTGAGAAGAAGGTAGTTTATAATTTGAAACAAAGATAATAATAGCCCTTTCGCAAAACAAACTCATTTTCTGCCTGGGGACGAGACTGATTTTATATGACTAGCAAATTAGTCAGAAGATTAGAAATTATGGTTTAGAAATCATGGAATTGGAGGCTGCAAGATTCTGACCCTCCCTAAATTGCTCCTGGGAAAAACATCGCTATTGTAAAATCTAAGTGTAACGGTTACCACCAAGTTTAAAATGAGGAAGCTGAGGCCAGTATAAGAACAATTAGATGCCAATTTATTTATCTCCCAGGGGAGGTTCCGTGGTCCTAGGGAAAGGGGCCAGAGAAGTTGCGCTTGACTTCTCAGAGTAGGGGGTTTTATGGGGTTAGAGGTGACTGGGGCTGGCCAAGGATGTATGGGGTGGGCTGCCATTGGGTAAGGCTTGGTGGGATTTCTTAAATTTTCACGGGTTCAGCTGTATAGGTTAGTGCTGAGAGTGCACAGTTTAGTGCTGAGGTTCAAATGCATAGCTTGGTGCTGAGAGTGCATAGTCTAGTGCTGAATGTAGACCTGGGGGCAGAATGCAGAAATGGGTGAGGGGAGCCCACATGGAGAAGCCAGATGCTGAATAATGTGTTCTGACTGATAAACTGTTATCAGGCATAGAGAGGGGTGGGTGTTGTTCATCTGGCTCCCAGCAAGGCTAGCAGCCTTACACTAAGATCAGTGCTTGAGATATTTTTCAGACCTTGCACTTGATACATCAGCTGACACTACCCAGATCAGTAAATGACTCCCGCATCTCCTAGCTCACACCCAGGAACTGACTCAGCACAAAAGGACAGCTTGGACTTCCTAAGTTTTCATATCTGACCTAACCAATCAGTACTCCTGACTCACTGGCCCCCTACCCACCAAATTGTCCTCAGAAACTCTCATCCCAGAATTTTCAAGGAGACTGCATTTAAAGCAGGAGGGTGGGAAACAAACCTCTGAAACACCAAACTGAGGAAAGAAGAGGCTTTTTAATTCAGCAGGCAGCTGCAGGGGGGCTACAGCCTCATTCATTCGTGGAGCTCCTGGAGAAGCAGCTTCTTTCCCCATTTTAAGGGCTTACAACTCTAAAGTGGGAGCAGAGGTGAGACTGTGTTATTACCCATTGGCTGGCAGCTGACCTCACATATAATCTTCTCAGACACACTGCTTTTTCTCCATCTCCAAGAAAAAATTTATGCTCAGATTGCAAGAAATGAAGTCAAGCAATTGCAATCCTATCTCCATGGAATTCCCTTTTGATTCTCTGCCTTCAGTGGTTCAACTGTGAACTCAGTTTCAGATACAAACGACCATTTTCAGACAACAGCAGTCATAGTTTAAGGTTACACTCTTTACCCTAGACATGTCAATGTTATTTTGTGACATTTGTAAGCTATTTCCCCAAGCATTCGAATGTTTCTATCCAGGTTCTCAAAAAGCTACAGTTCAACATTAAGTGGTGAGGCCACCATCTCTGAGATAAGAGAAACTCTGAATTAACATATCAACACCCCCAGACACAAACACAGGTTCGCAACCTCTGCATAAAAAATGATTCCTCACTTTTCAGTCTTTATGTTAATTGAAGTAAATAAGGCCTAGAGATACTGTGTAATACACTCATTAAAGAATGATATTTCAGCAACATAATTGCCTGTCCCTAAGTTTTATAATCATAAAATGTCAGCGATAAAACTGAAAAAGACAGTAGTGGCCCCACTCATCTATTATCTCACCTATAAGAGGCTTCATCGTTAAGTGACCTGAGCTGTCTTCTAGGTATTTCTACAGGCCTGATGATAATATTCCTGCCTTTGTTGTCTTCCTTCATTAATCTCTTGTTTCTCTCTTCTTATGATTAAAATAGTGTGTCATCTACATTACTTGAACGGCTTGTACAGGCTTTGTTTACTGTAGAAGTTTGATACCACTGTCCAGATTTAGCGTGACACAGCTCTCTGTGCATGAGACCTCTAAGAGTGGTGTTAATGATGAGATAAGTCAAGGGATGTACATCTCTTCAGAAAGTGTCTGACAATGAGTAAATATTCAGTAAACATAAGTTGTCTTAATTTTGTCTAATTCAGGTTATGCCTCCTCCATAAATCATCATTCAATCCTTGGAGATATACATAGATCATTCATTGCTCATTATAAAACAACTCTGAATCTACTGGAGATGATGGATAATAAACAGGCCAGTACTAATTGGCATAGTAACTTTTATGACATTGATTTATGCAAGGTATTGTTAAAATATGGAAACAATGTGAGTGGTTAGAAAATGGGTTGTGATTTCAAATCCCACTAGCTTTTTGTTTTTTGTCTTTTATTTTTTCCCCAAAAAACAGACTTGTTTTATTGGGTTGTGGTAGTTCAAATATGCTTAAAAGGATAGGTAAAGATGCTGTAGAAAACTTACTTCCATTTAAGGCTCTTTACTCTCCCCACTGTTAAGAAGGATTGTCTTTAATGTTTCTGTTGCATGCATTGAGCACACTAGATTGTGTTACAATTTCTGTTTCAACTACCAATAATAATTTTTAAAACCATGGGAAGAAAAGTAGTCTGTTATTATTTACCTCTACTTTTCTTTATTCGAAGCTTTCTTTCTGAAGTTCCAACCCTTTTCTTCTTTCACTACTTGAAAAATATCTTGCCACTTCCTTCTGTCTCCTACAGTTTTACACGAGACAGTCACTGTCATTCAAATTGGTGTTTCTCTATAAGAAATGTATAATTTCTCTGTGAACATTTTTAAATTTTTCCTTTGTTTTAGTTTTCACAAATTCAATTATGATACAATTTGAAATTAATTTGCTTATGGCAAGCTTTAAAAAATAAATTTCTTTCTGCTTTTCAGATTGAGTAAATTCCATTGATCTGTCCTCAAGTTTACTGATTCTATCCTCTGTCAATGCCACTCTCTCTATTACTGAGCACTAGCTATGTTTTCTGTTTTTGTTTGATGTCTTTGCTGAGTTTCTAGTTGTTTGTTAATTTTCTTTGATTTTGTTTCGTTTTTCACTTGTTGAAAGTGTGTCCATGATTGCTATTTAAGCATTTTATGTAATTGTTACTTTAAAACCTTTGACAGGTAATTCCAACATCTAAGTCATCTTGCTGTTAGCTTCTGTTGACTTTTTCTCATTCAGGTTGTGATTTACCTGGTGGTTGTTATTTACAATTGTATCCTGGACATTTTAGATATAATGTGAGATTACTCAAGAGATTCTGAGATCTACTTAATTTTTTAAATTAAGATTTCATTTGTCATGAGATTCTGAATCTAATTAGTCTTTTTCGGCAGGCAGTTGATTTGTTTAATTGCAGTGTGCACAGATCCTCGGGAAGGTAGATCTCCAGCTTTCTGTTGGGTCCTGTTGACACCTCACCAGCAGAAGTGGAGCTCTGACTCACACTACCTCATCACAAGCAGAGTGCAAACTCAGCTTCCACTCTGAGATGGGATGGAGAGGGAACTAGTGGTAAGTAGTCCTTTCCACTATAGGTGGTCACTGCTTCTTTTAGTCTTGATACTGATGAGTGGGAGTGAAGTTTCAATTTTCCACTATGTCCTACTGAAACCTACTAAAAGAGGGGTTTACAGAAATTTGAAATGCCAGCAAACCCCCTGCTCATATTGCCTTGTTCAGTCTCTGGACTCTTTGAAACTCTGGCAGGGAAATCAGAACAATGTATACATTCACTAAGCAAAGAATGGAAGGTTAGCTCCCTGCTTACTGTCTGACAATACAAGATTAGGGATTAGATTACCAATATGTTTCTTTAAAGATGGGAGATAGGAGGGAAGACTGGCTATCTGCTCAGTCCCACTGACCCCTGTATGGAGTAGGAGGTGTAATTTTTGTATTGATGTTTGCCTGGAACAGAGTGGGTATTACCAGAAAGATTGCTGAAGGCATGCCACCCTTTTCCTCCATTCTTCGGCTGGAGGAAGAGTCTTTTCTTGGACCTATTGTTTTTCTGTGTCTGTTGATATTTCCAGGTTCGTCTTCCAAACCTCCCTTTCCAAATTATATGGAAGGAAAGCACTCACTGCCATTTCATTCTTCACATTCTAGGATCCTTAGGCAATCTGTGTTCTTCTTCTGAACTTAAGTCATCTTACATTTGTTGTGTGTGTGTGTGTGTGTGTGTGTGTGTGTGTGTGTGTGTGTTACAGTCATGACTTCTTTAGTAGTAAAAGGGAAGACCTGGGAAGAATAGGCCTGCTCCGTGCTCGTCAGGTCATTAGATTAAATGATAACAAATTACTCATGACAATTAATTAAGGGATTGAGGATTTACAAATAGGTAAGCATATATAAGGGGTATCATTCCCTGTGAATCGTGTCTTCCTCACTAATTTTGTCCCTTTGGTTTGGCCTTTTGAATGTTATGAATTTGGTCTTTATAAAATTAAGATGATACATATTACATAGAAGTGAACTGAATGGTCACAAAATAACATCAAACAGAATCATCTGTTTATATTGACTTACTTCTCTGATTCGTATGCTTCCTCCCATCATCTTTCCTCTCATCCCATACTTAAATCATTCTAATTTCTAAAAACAACCTCTTCTTTCCCCTCTAGATCCATATACATATGGGATACAGAACGCTCTCCACAGAAGTATACCCAGGGACTCTATGCTTATTCTTCCAAGAGAACCAAAGGCAGTGTTGTGCATGATTGAAAATATGTTTTCTTCTGTCATAGGACTTGTCATAAAAGAGTTTAAAATCATGCACTACAACATTTTTACCATCAGACTCATATTTGTTGATTAAAGCATTGTCTTATTTGGGAGTTTTTTCATTTGACATCCAATTAATACTCATTACTGAATTAGTGTTTCATTTGAGCTAGTTAACTCTTTTCACAAATGAGTCTTAGGAAATTCAATGTGAATTGCGATGGAATGAAGAAAATTCTGGACTAGGTCGAAAGGGAAATGGGACTATAGCTGACTCTGTCACAAAAACAGTGAACATGCCTTAAAATTGTAGTGATATAAGATGATTTCCGAGTGCTGCTCTGGCGCTAGGGTAGATGGAGGTATAGGTCAGTCTGATCAATGAGATAAATGAATGAGATAGAACATTGAAAGTTTCCATAAGTGCCCTTATGGAATTTTCACAAGTTTTAAGCAATGCAATGCAATAATATAACTTATATTGAAATTACATTTGGTGGTTAGCTTTTGTTCTTTTGAATTGGCAATGTTCTTAGACTGGGCCATGCATTATGATTTTAAGGGCTCAAAAAAAAAAAAGCCCTTAAAACACGAGCTTCAATAATAAAGGTTGCTATTTTCCAGGGAGAGCTCTAGGTTGAATAAGACCTCAAAGACTTGAGATAATTGCATAGGGATGCTAAAAGGAGAAATATCAGTGAAAAAGAGAAGACATACGTTATGGTGTCAGATAATTTATGTATAACTGATAATAATTATCTAAAATTTTATCAAAGTTGGGCCGGGCGCGGTGGCTCAAGCCTGTAATCCCAGCACTTTGGGAGGCCGAGGTGGGTGGATCACGAGGTCAAGAGATCGAGACCATCCTGGTCAACATGGTGAAATTCCGTCTCTACTAAAAATACAAAAAATTAGCTGGGCATGGTGGCTCAAGCCTGTAATCCCAGCTACTTGGGAGGCTGAGGCAGGAGAATTGCCTGAACCCAGGAGGCGGAAGTTGCGGTGAGCTGAGATCGCGCCATTGCACTCCAGCCTGGGTAACAGCAGCAAAACTCCATCTCAAAAAAAAAAAAAAATTATCAAAGTTCAAGCAGCCTAAATCCAGGTCATTGTGCTGCCATGTCTGATGATAAATAAGGCTTTGGCAGTCTTCTGAACTTCAATAGCTGTAAAACAATTTCATTATATACAATGGAAAATAAAGCTGTAGCTCTAATACATAAACTCTTCAAACAAACAGTGTTTTGTTGTGGTGGTGGTTTTCTTGTTTGGTTAAATTATGTTTAAAATTTTACCTGTATTGTACTATTCTAACATTTTTTACCTTTAGTCTTTCAAAAATGATCAGACAATGCATTCTGCCTCTGCATTTTAAAATAATCTGTATATGACAGAAATATGGAACAGTAACTTTACACTAATGTCATATTTTAATGTGACCCAGGCAAAGTTAACTTATTATAGCAAAGTGGCAGGTGAAAAAGATCAACTGGACTTAAAAAGGTATTTCTTATTTTCCTGATTCTGAGATCAATATTTGAGAACAAGAACAACAACAACAAAATGGTACTGCATTAACATCTCATTTGTCCCGGGCAATAATTTCACCCATCTTGTCAGCACTTTTTAAAATCCCTTATATTTATCTTTATGTTTAGACAATAAAAAGTTTATTCCTTGCTGTAATGAAATATGTGTAGTCCTTTCAAATAATGCTACCCACATCCGATATAGTATAAATACAAGTTTGTATACACAAACATACATAAATGCAAATAATAGAGACAGAGTTTTGATCTTCATTCAAATATAGTTTTATATATGTCTTCGTATATGCATGTGTGTGTTTATGTGTGAGTGTGTGGGGTGGGGACAGAAAGAAAGAAAGAGTGGGGAAGTGAGGTGACCCACATACAGGTTCAATATTTATTGCTTTCTTTTATGCTATCACTATCAATCAAATCATCCGTAATATACATACAGAAGTTATTTATCTCCAAACTAGCAATTACATTACTGTGTGCTGATAGCATAACCATTCATGTTCTTTCTTCCTTTCACAATATATTCATTCCGCCATCTCCACCTCCCAGCATGATGCTTTCTTATCAAATTCTAAGTGTAAATGCCAAAAGCCTATCTAGTGTTTCTCTTTTCTGTTCTTGTTTGACAAACATAAATTCTAATTCACTATCCTTGTTTGTGTCAGTTCTTCTCATAACCACATTCTTGGGAATGCCAGTAAGGAAACAAATTTGTTATGAATACCGGACACGTTTGCACTTTCTGTCTGCTTGGCTGGGCATTGGCACCTCTGGTTGCTCTCTCTTTTGTCATTGAAATATCTATTGCCTTGACATATAGCACATAAAGGCTTCATCAGGAAGGAAGCTGTTTTTGAATATGCTCTGAAGTCTACAGAGTAATCCAATTGGAAGGAAATGATTGGGAATCATTAAATTTTTTCTTACAGTACCAGGCTGTGATGACTTTATCAGCTTTGTCACATAAGCACAAATGCTTTCTCCTTCAAACTAACTGCGGTTTGTGAAATCTCACTCTGACTGTCATTAAAGTAAAGTCATCATCGTTTCATTGAAAATCCTCACTGCAGATTTCCCAGGTGTTTCCAAATTTCTGACTAGAACATGTGCTTTTCCTGTGATTAGACTGTAGGGCAGACTTAGCCTTGCTTTGCATAGTTTCAATCATCTAGCTGTTTCCACTTAGATTTACAAATCCGATAGCAGTACAGATCTGACAGTCCTAATATTCACCAATATGTATGTTTCATGAAAATGGTCCTTAATAAATAATTGTTATCCCTTCCTTTTGAATTGTCCATATTAAACCAAAGGAAAACATTAGATAGAATTTTTATTTAGGGAGATCAGCTGGCATTCTCATAAGGATCTCTAGGACAATTCCTTGAGTAGGATAGTACTTGGGTCTTGGCCTCAACTTTTAGGCCTAGGAAATGCTTTTCAGCATTCATGGATGTGACTGATTTCAAAGGGACATGACACATGCTAACCAAACAGAAATGACGTGTAAAATCATGATGTGCAATTTATTGTACTAACTGGCAAGCTAAATAAAATGTACATGTTGAAGAGAGCGATATCTTCCAGTAAGAAAGTTTTATCAGGAGGAAAATTCTAGTCAATACATTGTGTTTTAAGCACAGAATTATTGCAAGAAGAATCACTGAAGATATTAATGACCAGTGTCACCAAGTCATTTGTAGTACATCTGTCTTCTTTGTAGCAATAGCTCTACTCAGCAGACTACACCACCGTATCCACTTATTCTAAAGTATCTCTCCTGGACATAGGTGTGTGTACAATAACATATCCTTGCTGAATGCAACCCCTGTTTATATGATACCATGATAACTCTACCTCTTTTGACAAAAGTTGTTCTCAAGACAGGGTCATATTGGATTAACTTGGCAAATTTTATTTTAAAATTTATGCAATTTTAATTTAAAAAGTTAATTTTATTGTCAATTCACTTCTAAAAATCAATTCAAGCCTACCTGATTAAGTTCTTTCAGCTATTTCCTTATGAGGAAGATGACCATATTATTTATTATCCAACCTAGAGTACTTTTGATTCTTATTACACTGAGACTAACACTTTAAAACTGACCTTTGCCAAGCAAACTGGAATACATCATTATGCTACTGATAGGTATTTCATAGTTTTTCAGATGACTAATCTCATCTGTGGAATTTACTTGTTCCATCTTTTTACTTCAAAATTCTTGGATTGAATTTTTGTCACCCTGACCTTTACCGTCACTGCTGTTCTTTTCTCTATCTGGTTTCTTTAGACTCATCACACATTAGTACCAGGCTAATAGATTTGGACTTCATCCATTTTTCCTGGCACCTTGTTAATTTTGAAAGATTGTTGCACACATTAGGACTCTAAGGTAATAGTTGTTTGGTTATAGATTATTTCTTTAAAGTCTTGTTAAGGTGTCACATTCTCTCCATTTTGTCTGAAACCTACTTTTAAGGAAACAAGCAAACAGATAACCTCAACACACACACTCTAAGACACTCCAAATTATTTCTTCATTGGTGGAGAATGTTCGCCATGATTATGCTTTAGTTAGATGGAGCACTCACTGGATTCTGGCTGGCGTCACTCGCAGGTTCACTCTTTAATACCTCCCAAGAGCCCTTGTTCCATCTGTTCCAGACTGATTCAGAAGATCTAGTGGAGGACTCTGGCATCCCCTCCAGAAGGTGGCAGTGAAATAGAATGAAAAAAGCCTTGGCTCTACCTCTTAGACACTCTCTGGTATTAGAAATAAACTATCATTATGGTAAACCATAGTGATTCAGAATTATTTGTTACAATGGTTAATCTTCCCTGGTTAATATGGGTGCCACTGAAGATGAATTCACAGAAACACTACCAGAAAAGCCCTGTCCAAATAATATGCAATACACTGCTGAAATAATTACAACTTTTCACAGCATATAAGGCTTCGCAATATTTTCTCCAAACATAGCTTTTCTGATCGTCTTTCTCTTGATCATCTTTACATTTCCACAAAACTCAACCAGTCAATGTTCTTGAATTTCTCTGCTTTTCTGTTTTATTGACTTCACTCACTGAGTAACTTTTGTCCTTCTAAATTGTACCTACCCATATTTGAATAGCATCCTTTCTATGAATCACCCCCAGATACACACACACACACACACACACACACACACACACACACATGCATTAAAAACTAAACCAAATAAAATCAAGACTTCAGAATGAATTAACACTTGTTAATAAAGACTCATGGCCCTCCATTTGGGTATGTTTCGATTATGAATCTCACTTTACCTTACATTATAATTGTTTAGTAAGTAGAACCCCCTTTATTGGAATGTGCTACATATTTCACATATCATTTAGCTTTGTATTTTCCAAAAGTTTCAAAGTACTCTTGAGAACATTTGTTGAATGATGGGAAGCTCTTGAGGGTATACTCTTTATCTCAAAATGTTTAGAGATTTGCCGTTTAGCTGTTATCTTTAAATCACTGCCAAATCTATATCTCTCCTCATTACACATTTCTATTGTCCAGTGCTGGATAGTGCTTACTTTATATTTTACGGTGATTTTCAAATAGCCATACACACTCCCTGCCTCTCTGAGTTCTCATTCTTTATACCTTTTCCTTATAGCACTACCTTACTTTCTATTACATTTACTTAAAACCTGGTCTTTGGTTTCAGACATTAAATTACTCATTCATATATTCCACAAATAGGAACTGAGAATCGACTTAAATGTAATATATACTCTACCACGACTTGGAACCAGTATAAATAAGTCATGTCATGTCACTGCTTATGGTTCTTCCTATTAGGTTTAAATTTTTGTTAACTGCATTAAACAAATTTATATTAAATGTACTGTTCCATTCTATTTTAATCTTGGAACAATATTTGTGAAGGTTTTACTAATTTAGGTCTCATCATCACAAATCTGTCTATTCTGTACTCCCAATTTAGCACATCACCACTAGTCCTTCTATTCTTCATCTGTGATATCCAGTATATTTTGGTTGCTCTTCTTCAGGCATTAATTTAACCATGATATTTAGTGGACCACCCCAATGACTTCATCTTTGCCACAGGATAAAGTACTTAAATTGTTATCTTCCCCGTAATATTAATACCTAAAAAGCACAGACTGACCAACTTTAATACTCACTAATTGACCACCCCTTCACATTACAAACTATGTTAATCACTATACCGTAATCTTCCTAATCTGCTTGTAATTTCCATTGTAAGTGTAAAGACAATAAGCCTTACAAGACTCAGTATTTTACCCAAAATTGCATTGGTAGTAAGCACCCACATTGAGGCTATAATTCAGGCAGTTTTTATTTTAAAGTTTTCTAGATTCTGCTAGTATTTTATCTTACAATTATCTATTGAAAATACATTTTCTTCTCTCTATGCTCATGTTCAAATGCCTCAAAAGCAAGATGGTCTCAATCTCCTGACCTCATGATTTGCCCGCTTCAGCCTCCCAAAGTTCTGGGATTACAGTGTGAGCCAGTGCGCCCAGCCAGAGTCTTTAGTTGTAATTTCTGATATTTTGGTGCACCCATAACTCAAACAGTGTATACTGCACCCAGTGTATAGTCTTTGATCTCTCACCCCTCATCTCCCCTTCCCCCAAAGTCTCCAGAGTCCATCATGTCATTTTTATGCCTTTGCATTTTCATAACTTAGCTCCCACTTATTAGTGAAAATGTACCATTATTTCATTCCATTTTATGGCTCAGTAGTATTCTATGGTGTGTGTTTATATATATCTCTATCTATCTATCTATCTATCTATCTATCTGCCACATTATTTTTCTCTACTCTGTGGTTTATGGGCATTTAGGCTGATTCCATATTTTTTGCAGTCATGAATTGTGCAGCTATAAACCTGTGTGTGCAAGTATCTTTTTCATATAACTTATTTCCCTCTTAGTAGATATCCAGTAGTGGGATTGCTAGCTCAAATGGTAGCTCTATTCCTAGTTCTTTAAGAAATCTTCATACTTTTTTCTGTAGTGGTTGTACTAGTTTACATTCCCACCAGCAGTGTAAAAGTGTTCCCTTTTCACCACATCCATGCCAAAATCTGTATTTTTTTATTTTTGATTATGGTCATTCCTGCCACTGCACTCCAGCCTGGTGACAGATCAAGACTCCATCTCAAAAAAAGAAAAAGAAAAAGAATTTATTCATGTAATCAAATACTGCCTGTTCCCCCAAAACAGTGAAATAATAATAATAATATAAGAAATTAAAAAGTAGGAAGGCCAAGGCAGGCAGATCACGAGATGAGGTCAGGAGTTCTAGACCAGTCAGGCCAATATGGTGAAACCCCGTCTCTACTAAAAATATAAAAATTAGCTGGGCATGGTGGCTTGCACCTATAGTCTCAATATTTAAAAGGCTGAGGCAGAAGAATCGCTTGAACCCGGGAGGAGAGGTTGCAGCAAGATTGCACCACTGCACTGCAGCCTGGGGGACAGACTGAGACTCTGTTCCTCCCCCTGCAAAAAAAGAAAGCAAAAAAGAAAAAAAGTAAAATAAAACAAGTTAACCAGTAAGAAATTGATATTTTCATTTTCTAATTAATAATGTAACTATCAAAGAAATGCTAAAAATATTCTTTAAGAGAGATTTCCTTAAGAAGTAGGATGGGGAGTCATAAAGTTCTGGGAGAGACTCTGACTGACACTTTAAGGTACTTATACACTACAGTCAACACTTGGTGTCTGGCTGGGAAGATTGGTCTCAGGGCCCTTCACAGATACCAAAATCCACAGATGATCAAGTCCTTTATATAATATGGTGCAGTATTGTGTGTAACCTGCAGACATCTTTGTGGATACTTTAAATCATCTCTAAATTACATATAATACCTTATAAAATGTAATTGCTATATTTGAAATGGACAGTGAAATTTAAAAAGTAAGAGCTATTTACTTAGTATTACCATTTAAATACTCGAGATATTAAAAAATATTTTATTTCTTTTTAAAAAGAAGCTTTCCAAGAGTTCTTTGAGTAATGCATGGCTTCTTTTCATATAACTGATGATACCACGTGGGCGTCTTTTTTAGGCTTGGCAAATTGTCACACTCTTCCAAGGTTACATTGGTTTCCAACATTTATCCTCTACACTTTCAGTGTCATAAAAAATTTCCAAGAATTTCTTAATTTAGATGTGTCCTCTTTTTTTCTTTATTTTTATTTTTTTGCCAGCATCACTTCCTCTAGGATATCTTGTCCCTTTTTACCACAACACATCTCCTCATTTATGTAGCTGCATTTGCCTTTACTAAGTTCCTCCTCTGTTGTCTCTTGGATGGTGGCAATATCACCCTTCTTATAGACAACTATTTATTCTATGTCTCTACTTAAATTCTATTCATATTTTACCTCCAGCTTTGTTACTTTTTGTTTCTTTGTTGCATTTTAAGCTTTGTTGGCCATTTTCCTTTTTTTGATTATCCAGTTTTCAAAATGTCATATGGTTTTATCACTGGAAGACAGGGATGAAGCACAACTACATGCTTTGCTGTCTGTACATGACTAACAAATATGTAGAAAACAATCACTGACAGTATTTGAAGGAAGTAGCTTAACTGGTCACAGATCATGTTGCGCATCTGTTACTCATTGTTGCATCTACTGCCTGTTACCAAGAATTGAAGTCACTTCCACCCACTACATCACTGAACAGGAGTCACCAAGGAAAACACAATACAGTCAAGCACTGAATGGAACAAGGCTTTGCTCAACATTAAGAAGAGACTGAGCAAGATCAGCTTCTGTAATGGTTTTGAATGCCCATGGTCAGCAGCTTCCTTCTAGCAGCCACCAAAGGGCAATTGACCTGCACTCACCCTTCTTGTACTGCAACAGGGCCCCATACCTTCTTGCAGGGGACAGTTACAAACAGTAGGGTTGGACCGGGTGCAGTGGCTCATGCCTGTAATCCCAGCACTTTGGGAGGCCAAGGCAGGCAGATCACCTGAGGTCAGGAGTTTGAGACTAGCCTGGCCTACATGGTGAAACCCCTTCTCTACTAAAAATGCAAAAATTAGCTGAGCTGGTGATGTTTGCCTGTAATCTCAGCTATTTGGGAGGCTGAGACATGAGAATCACTTGAACCAGGGAGTCGGAGGTTACAGTGAGCCAAGATCACACCACTGAACTCCAGCCTGGGCAACAGAGCATGACTCTGTCTCGAAACAAACAAACAAATAAAAACAGTAGGGTGGGCCAGGTGTCATTAGGTCTACATGCTTATACATGGCAAAACCTTGTCTCTTGTAAAAATACAAAAATTAGCCAGGCATGGTGGTAGACACCTGTAATCCCAGCTACTTGGGAGGCTGAGGCAGAAGAATTGCTAAAACCCAGGAAGTGGAGGTTGCAGTGAGCTGAGATTGTGCCACTGCTCTCCAGCCTGGGTGACAGAGCAAAACTCCATCTGAAAAAAAAGAAAATTCTGACACATGCTACAACCTGGATTATTCTTGAAGGTATCATGCTATGTGAAATCAAACAGGCACAAAAGGACAAATGCTGCATAACTCAACTCACTTTGATGTACTTAGAGTCATCAAACTCATTGAGCTAGAAGTAGAGTGGTGGTTGCCAGAAGACAGGAGAAGGGATACTGGCTAGTTAGTTATCAGTTAGTGGGTACAGCATTTCAGTCTTACAAGATGAAAACAAAAGTCCTTCAGTGAATGATGGTGAGAGTTGTGCAACAATCAGAGTGTACTTAATGCCTCTGAATTATATCCCCACAACTGGTTAAAGTGGAAAAAAAAAGCTATGTATATATTTATATATTTTTGAATGCATTATTTTAAAATATTGGCAACTAATTTATGTAAAAACAAAACAAAACAACCCTGGGTCAGAAGGGCTGAATGAAAGCATTTTTTTTTTTTTGGTGGGGGAATTATGCTTGTAAAATAAGAGTGTGTAAGCTCCTTTAAAAAAGGTGGCATATTCAAATATATTACTGACAAGAGATAATTTGTTTTTAAAGGAAAAAAAATCTTCTCTTTCACAACTATACATTTAATGATTGTAAGAATTTTCCACAGGCTAGCTTCTGCTTTGTACAATTCTAACTTTTTTATCCCCTTTTACTTCACATACTTTAGATTCCAGTTTTACAGAACATTTTCATGTGATTTCTGCTTTGCAAATTCATGTCAAAATTCCTGTAGCCTTTCTATATGGCTATAACTGGAAACACTACTCAAGAAAGTGATTGTAACCATGTGACTATATCATGCTAAATCTAAATGAAATGTCTCTCTCTTTATAAAATTCTCCTTAACAAATTTGATAACTGCTCCTGGCCACCCCAAGATGACTCACTATGAGGCAAGTGTGGCAGAGATGACATCTTAGTGGAAAGAGATATTTATCTTAATCAACTGGAAAAATGGACAATCTGACTTAAAAACAAACTATAATTCTGAAGGAACAATACACAAAAGAGAAAAAAGATCAAGAAAAAGGTGAAATGTGATTACCAAACCTGAGGCTATATACTTAACAATATTACTAGAATACTAAGAAAAAGACAGTGGTATTATCTAGGAGTAAAGCTAATGGGATTATATGGCTATAGGATGCTTGACTCAGGATAACATATGTGAAAGAGAGGGAAGGAGAAGAGATAAAGAGATAGTTGTGTATGGAGAGAAAAATATGGCAGAACATTCACAGTAAATCAGGTTGAAAAGATTCTGAAACTGAAGGCCAGTGCAATGAAGCAACCCTAATATGATAGTGAATATATGTATTAAATGAATACCTGGCAAAGAGTGAGTACCAGATTTAAGCCCTAATGGTATATCATGTAACAAGAAGGTGCTCAGAAAAGGAAGAGAGGAATGGAGTCAAAAACATTTACTTGCCAACTACATTTGCCATCTGTTGATATGAAAGTGTAACATAAAGTAAAATTGTTCATAAACACTAATAAATGGCCTTTAAGAAATACAACCTGTGACATCTGATAAAGCAGAGATAATTGAAAGCTTGCCAATTTACAGATCAAGCAAAATTAACTGAATGTCTGATTATTCAAACGCTCAACAAAACATCTAAGTCTTCCAAAGGAGAAACGTCCTTTGATTACTATTTAAAATATATTGTCTTTATATTAATTAATAAAGAACATTTTCTATCAAGTTTGAGATACTAAGAATGAAGTTCTTTAATTAAAAAAAGTAAAAGGTTAATGCCTCTGATTGATTTGAGGTTGCCTCAAGTCATATATGACCTATCAGTAGTAAAAATGTATGCAAATATTTATACACTTTATCAAAGTATTTTGAGGAAAAGAAACTTGGACTAAAAATATATAATGCAAATTTAATCATTATTTAATTGGTAATTTAGTATTTTACCCGTAGTTTCTTATGATATAGTTGATTTCACCATGAAAAGAATGGTCATATATTTTATTGCAGAAATGGAAGGATATTTTCAGCGGCTTCCACAGTGGTAAAATAAATATTCAGATATCTCAGGAATACAGTTTATGTCTGTTCTTAGAAGTAAGTGCTATTTTGTCCTGAATGTGAGGCGATATTGGCCACGAGGAAACTGAAGCACAAACATCTCACTGCTGCTATGGAGATGAGAGACAACCCCTCCTTCTAGGGAAACTCAGTTTGTCCTTTTGCTTGATCTTGTCACAAATATTTACCTCTATCTTTAGATCCCTGAGGCTCCATCCCTTGGCACTTCATAATAAGTGTATAAATTAGATAATCCAGTCATCTAAGATATTAAATATAAGGTTTGAAATACAGAGCTTTAAGAAGTAAAAGTTGGGCTGGGCGTGGTGGTTCATGCATATAATACCAGCACTTTGGGAGGACAAGGTGGGCAGATCACCTTAGGTCAGGAGTTTAAGATCAGCCTGGTCAACATGGTGAAACCCCATTTCTACTAAAAAGACAACAAAAATTTAGCCTGATGTGGTGACCTGCATCTGTAGTCCCAGCTACTATGCAGATGGCTGAGGCAGAAGAATTGCTTGAACCCAGGAGGCAGAGGTTGCAGTGAGCTGAGATTGTGCCATTTTACTCCAGCCTGGTCAACAAGAGTGAAACTCTGTCTCAAAAAAAAAGAAGAAGAACAAAAGTTTAAAATAAGGCATTCATATGTCATTTCTCTCAAAAACATAAATTCAGTATTGTGTATATAATTGTATGTAAAAATTGTATGTGAAAATTTCTCTGAAAAGTTAGGGTATTTGGAAATCTGCATGAGTTTTAAGCATTAATCATTTTGCAATCCTTTTTTTTAACATATGGAATGTTACAGCAACATTCCAAACATTAATTTTGATTGACTATTTTTATTAGTAATTGTTTCATATAGTTTTACATTAGCATGTTTTATATAGTCTCATTCTAGCATGTTAAGTAATAATTTAAATTTATTTTATTGCACTTAGGAATTAAGTATCCTTTAAAAATAAATAGATTCATAATGATATCAAAGAGTCATACAAAAATATAAAAATAATTTTCATTCTTTTTCTTTCTTTTTAAATTAATTTTCTTCCTCCTTTTGCTCTTTTTTTAAATGATCTGTCTGTATTTGTTTTTCTTTTATTCCTTCTTATTTTTATTCCTACTTCCCTTTCTAAGCATTGCTGTCTCAGGAATTGTTTATTTATGATGTACATGACACCGATAATTATTTTGAAGATGAGAAAACTGAAATTAATAAAAATTATATAGTTTTCCTAAAGTCAGGCAACATAACTAAGTTAGGAATGTATAACCGATTATATCTGATTGTAGAGTTTAAATTTTTAATCATTACATTTGCTGGTAATATTAAGTTTGAGAAGAAAGAAAATGTAGGCAATATTTTGAAGAAAGGAAAAGCATAATATTGACAAATATTATATAATAGAGAGTAAAATAGTTATAATAAAGACAAAACAAGATCAGGAAGGTGAACTCCCAGTGAATCTTACAATAATCATTAAAGTTTTACTAATCCATACAGAACAAATCCCAATGCAAGTGCTGTCACAACTAATGGCCTGTGGATGTTGCTTCTACATTGTTGCTAACCATAGCACACTCACTCCCCTTCCTCCTCATTTTCCCTGATCTCTGATTTTCAGGTACTACCTTGAATGTTATCCCTCCATTGAGATCGTTCTCCCCAGGGGCATTGTCACAATGTTTAGCTCCATGAACAGTCGTTTTTATCATGGTAATTCATTAAGTAATAGGCAAGCACCATTAATTAGGTCAAACAACTTGAGGTGAGATACGCTGGATGCTTCTCCTATTAGAAAAAAATCGGTTTTTAAAGACAAGACTATGTCACATTGAAATACTTCTTCCAATACAGAGTATTGTATATGGCTTTGAAGTCTAAAGTTGTCATTTGCCATTGTTAACGGGAGCCAACCTGATGATACAGCATTACAGGAGATCAGCCAAGGTTAATCTACTTCCTACAGCAGACCCCACCTTGGAATTTCCAATTCTATATACCTCTAAATACTGTTATTCTTTTAGATAAATAGAATTGTTCTCTATTTGAATTTGAAAGCTTTCTGCTTGCCATGAATGTGTACTTCAAAGGTTCCAATATTATATGACTATTTGTGAAGAAAATGTCAGTTTAACTTAATATTTATAGTAAGTTATAGATTCTAATTAGCTCCTTCATTCCTTTATTTCATATAGTACAAAAACATTGAGTCTAAATTTGTAATGGTTTTATGGTGAAAACTTTGAACTAAGAGAAGTAAGATATTACTCTGAGGAATGTAGCCAAACTCATTAAACAGACTATAGTGCTTGTCACACCAAATTACAATATATGCTAAGAGAGCTACACACACACACACACACACACACACACACACACACACAGTGACAGCAGGAAAAAGTGAGAAGTCAGAAAACATACTTCAAATAGCAAAACATAAAGTGCTTTTAAAGATAATTCAATGCATATTAAAGCTGAAAACTGCATTTTATACACGATGCTTGACGAATGTTTGTTTGAAATTTTAACAAAGAAAAGAAATATGAATATTATCGAATCCAATATTCCTAATAATCATGAAGAAAAGATGCAATCCATACATATGTTTCAGATTATACATCTTGTCAACATTTGTAATTGTATTAGAATTCATGAAAATTATGTAAAGAATATCCTTCTGAATCACATAAAAGTAGCATAGTCAACTGTTCATTCAACGTATATTTATGAGAAGCATAAAACAAGCATCTTACTAAACCTACATATAATGATCAGTTTCAACCACAAAGTTACCAGGAATCAATATGAGTTGAGTTAAAGAGATGCATAAGAAGTAAATTTCAAAAGAACTGCAAAATTAAAATACGAGAATTATATTTGTTAATAAAATAGGTTAGATTTGAAACTTTCAAAAATAATCATTGTACTTTGAACATTGATTAGTAAAAGCTGGGAAAACTAAACTGGATTTATAGATGTAGTAAACAAAATTTGCCTGACTTAAACAGAAAAACAGAATATCAAATTTAAGAGAAATGTAGCATGGGAAAACAGGTTTTCATTAAAATCAAGAAATGTGTGCATGATGAATTGTCCGTGGAAAAAAAATCCAGTTTTCAAACTGTTCATTTTACCATTAATGATTTATGAGTAAGAAAGCTGGTCGGCAATACATACCTCCACAACAACAAAAAAGGCAGGTCTTATTCTTCAGATAACAAAGCACTATACAGACAACTTATATCTTGCATTTTCATAAACAAATCAACAAGCAGGAGTTTGAGATGCACTGGTAGAACTATGTACAAAGTAAAACAAAGACGGGAAAGCTAGCTAACGTAAAGATGAAGTAAGATACCTGTTGAGAGCTGAATTGTGCCCCCTTATTTTATGTGTCAAAGTCTTAACCTCCAGTACCCGAGGATATAACTGTATTTGTACACAGGGCCTGTGAAGTAGAAGTAATTAAAAGCAGCTGAATAATGTGGGCCCTAAGTCAATGTGATTGGTATTTTTGTAAGAGATTAGGATGCAGAAACACAGAAGGAAGACCAAAATTAAGACCCAGGAAGAAGGTAACAGTCAATACGCCAAGGAAAGAAGCATTGAAATGAAACACTCCCTGCCAACATCTGGTCTTAAATGTCTAGACTTAAGAATTGTGAGAATAGAAATTTCTATTGCTTGACCTATCTATTCTGTGGACTTTGTTATAGCTGTTCTAGAAAACAAACACAGTGTGTACACTCTGTCTTCTCAGAGAAGAAACTTATCTAGGTGTAAAATAGAATGCTATGGCCAGATTAATTAACAAACCTTCCCTACGGACATACACTCTGAGGAGGAATAGAGTGGATTACAACCTATGCCTGTGTAAAATCCAACAAAATAGATATAGCTTCCTTTTTTTTGGTATTCTAAAATATGTGTTTGTAAGTAAATGCTTTTACTTTACCAGAACAAAGAAATAAAAAGATATTTAACTAATGCCAAATTTCTAAATACCAAAGTACACTAAAAAGCAAAGATTCACACAGATTGACTAGATTCAACTGAATTACAGGAACAATAGACTTCATATGATAATATTTATATTGTTTCAAATAACACTTATTGGTAACCACAATAAATTATTTCCCTCAGTGATTCAAAGAACAGAAGATCGATAATCACCTTAACTACTATCAATGAATCCATTTCTCAATTTCAAGGCAACAACATTTTTTTTTAATGGCAGTTGCCTCTACTACTACTGCGACCACTGCTCCGACTGCTACTACAACTGCTTCATTGACTTATTCCGTTTTGTTTTGGAAAAATGACTGGGCATTTGGCATATCAGTTGGAAGAAATATAAAGAAGACAAACGTCTCTATTTTCATATACTCACATTTTAGAATGAGATTTTAAGGCATTTTCTTTGGATAAGAGAACATTTGATGTGACATACAGATTTTAATATGAAATGGAATAAGTACAGCATGGCAACATGGGCAGAATGGAAATTTGAAATTTTCATGTTCATTATTGTTACAGGTAGCTAGGCATAAGAGAGGCAGAAGAAGGCTCTCCCCTCAATGGTGGTGGGGATGTCAGGTGATGGTGTGGCAATGACCACATTGCCTCTCCAAAAATGATAATTTGGCAATACCAAGCAGAGGCCATTTCCTGATGGTCCACACCTGTTAACATCAAAATGTTAATTGAATGCCCCAGGGAGAAGCAAATTCCTCAGCATGTATGTTAAGAGACAAAAATGGTGAATGAAGTTTGATCTTCTGGGGGCAAACCCCACTGGGAATGGTAAAGAAAGCAGTGTACATATGGCAAGCCACCCTTAAGGGACAAATCATGGAAAGGAGTGAGCCTAGAAAAGCCTTAGGATCCCACTTAAATGGGGCACTTCATCTTCTGTATTTAAATTTCATGTGTCCACTTGGGTTCCTTCTAAGCTTGCCTTCATTCTTTCCTTTTCTAAGGCCATTTAAATGACCTTCCACTCCTGCTAGGGAACTTGCCTTGATCTCCTTCTGCTTTATGTCCCTCAGTTGAATTCTGTCTTCTGAAAAGGCAAGGGCTGAAGTTGCTGTGGATGACTATGAATTTGCCCTTGATAACTTGGGGTAACTTGATTTTCAGCCACTAGTAAAATTACATGAAATTCTATATTCGAGAAAAATAGAGCTTAGGCATTTAAAACTCAATATAATCATCCTTCGATATCTGTGGGGAATTTGTTCCAGGTCTCCACTACAGAGAGCAAAACCTGTGGATGGTCACGTCTCTTATAAAAACTGGCATTGTGTTTGTATATTACTTATGCGTTTTCTCTCATATGCTTTAAATCATCTCTGGATTAATTATAATACCAATACAATGCAAATGCTATGTAAGTAGTTATTTTCCCATGCTGTTTTTATTTGTATTACTTTTAATTTTTGTAATTTTTTTTTCAAATAGTTTTTATCTGTGATTGGTTGGATCCATGGATATGAGACCTGTGACCATATAGTGCCTACTGTAAATGTCAATGAACATGTATGTATGCTTTCTGAAACTTAACCATAGTTTATACATCTTTGTCAAGTTAAAAAAATGTCTATGGACTCCTGAAATTTGAACCAAAAGTAAATTTCAAAGATATACATTTGATCCTTGAGCAACATGGGCTTGAATTGTGTGGGTCCATTTGTACACAGATGTTTTTAAATAAGTATATTGGAAAATGTTTTGGAGATTTTCAACAAATTGAAGAAAACTCCTAGACATACCTTGTAGCCTAGAAATATATTTTCTTAAAGTTAGATATGTCATAAATTCATCAAATATACATAAATACTAACAGTGTATTTTTATCATTTATTGCCATATAATGTACAAAAATCTTTTGCAAAATGTTAATATTCCAAAATTTTGCACCCAAATGCAAACCATATGTGGTGCTGCTTACATACAAAGAAATGTTGACGAAGCAGAGATGCAGTATTAAATCATAATGGCATAAACTTAACTGTAGTACATATTGTACTATTGTAATACATATTATACTACTGTAATAGCTTTGTAGCCACCACCTGATGCTATACTCGTGAGCTAAAATGTTGGAGTATCTCCTGAGAACTCCATGTGCCTCTCAACATCTCTACATGAGCAGTTCATCTCTTCAGTAAGCTCTGAATTGCAGTAAAAAGTGGCTGTTTGTGGTTCTTGCGGATTTTTCTATATGTTTAGTGCAATATAGTAACCTTGAGTAACATCATGGAACCCATACAGAGTGCCACTTGTGATGCCAGAATTGCTTCTGAAAGCAGAGAAAATCCATGACATTACAAGGAAATGTCAAATTGCTTCATATATACTGAAGATTTAGTTCTGCAGCTGCAGTTACTGACCATTTTCAGACAAATGAAAACAGGTAAAGGACCACTGTAAAAACAGAAAAAAATTGTGAAGCTGTTGCTGGCAGTTATGCCAACAGGTAAAAAAACCTTTTGCTTTTTTCAAAATACCTTTTGCATTTTGTGGTTGAAAGTACAGCTGTATATGAGTGCAACTTTACTAGAGAAAGGCATACCTGTAGATAGTAATATAACCTGAGAAAAAGTAAAGTAATTATAATACAACTAAAAACAAAAGGAAGGAAAAAGATCCAAAACTGAGGGACTTATCTTCTGGGGTCTGCCAGGGTTTCAAAGGCAGGACTTTTCCGGCTCCATTCCTTTATCCGGGAACCAGAGGGTTTTCAAATGTAAAGTTCTTTGTCTGGGTTTCCCGCACCTGGGCTAGGTAGAGAAAGCCCGGTGAGGCTTCTTTGTCACAAAAAGCCTGCCAGAAGCTCTGGAAGGACGGGGCTCTGTAACTCAGAGTTGTGGACCAAGCAACCAACCCAGTATTAGAATGAAAGATCCATCTCTCCTCTCATTGGACGAGAACATGAATGGGGAGGGAATAACTCAAGGGTTAAAATTCCAGCTGATCCTTACCTACAGGGATTCCTTCTCTGGGTCCCTTCCCAGGACAGCACGGGAATTGTCTTTCTTTCTCCTTCTCACTGTCTAATAAACTGCTTTTCTGCAAAACTCTAGGGGTCCATGATATTTATCTGAACGGCAAACTCACCGTACCTCCCGTGCCCCTTCCCCCATTGTTCAGGGTTAGTGAGGTCAAGAGCGTCTTTGGAACTGTGAGCTGAGTAAGTTCCCCTGGTTACATCTTTTGGTGAGCCAGTCAAGGAGAACATCAGACTTCAGAGCAGTGAGTGATATTGAACCCCTTTTGCTTGCTAATCTGTTCTTTCCCTGGTTTTAAAATTTTAAAGCAGGTGAGAACCAGGCACCCGTCGGCCATCTAAGTGTGAATAGCACAGCCGGTGGTCTAAAGACATAGGTGTCAGGCTTTCTGGGAACGAACTCTTCAACAACTCCCAGCTCTTCGGAACTGGGAGCATTGCTAGCCCTGAACCAGCTTCCCTTTCTTGCTGTTCTTTCTTTCTCTGGGCCAAGCCAAAGGCTGGCTGGAGGAAAGGGTGGCAATCCTGAATTCCTGGTTCAGTCCGGTTGATAATGGGGCCCTGCTTAGACCTCCTTAGAAAAAGCTGCCTATGCGAGCCACATCCAGCCTTTCATACCCCAACCTCCTGGGTCCAGGTTTCTGTGAGGCAAACTTCTTCCCAGCTCTTTCCTACACATGAGGTTATTACCCTTCTTGCTGGGACTTTGAGGCTTTTGGGGTGGCAGTCCCGGGACCCTTGCCTATGGTGCCCTCAGGCTTATGCCTATGAGGACCTACCACAGTATAAATACACAGGGCCAGTTCCCTTAGTCTGGAGTGCTAGGTTATGTTGTAATGGAGCCAGAGTCTATCAGTGGGTACTGGAGGCTATAGGACATTGTGTTTTTTGTCACCCAAGATTTCTCTATCCAACTGAGTGGTGCCAGAATCCAATGATATACAATTTGTCATGCCTAGGATTGGCTCTCCATATGGCAGAACTTCTCCATCTAGAATACCTCAGACAGACCTGGTCCAAGGCTCAAATAGTTAATTACAGGCCCCACAATCCTAGGGCATATTCCTATGATGGAGAGTGGGGTGGGAAAGAAGGCCCAGGTCCTGAGGGCATTATTCCAGCCTCAGTCATGCAGCCAGCCATGACCTTCTTTAATACTGTTGTGCTTAGAGGCCACTCCCAAGGAGTTTATCCTCCTAGGGCAGCTTTATGGTCAGGCCTATGTTAATTAAACTCTTGCTAGAGAATATTGGCACCCATTGCCCAAGACTCACTGGCCTGGTTCTTCAAGGATGTGCAAGTACAGAGCCACTAAGCCCAGCAGTCCCCATATCCTCATAGTGGCCAATAGGAACATTAGATAGTGAGGGTGTGCCCATGACAATGGTAAGCATGATTAAACCGCACACATGGGAGGGGGGCCCAGAAGATGATTACTCATCTAGACTGCAAGGAAGCTACAGGGTGCTATAATGGGAATGCCCCTGGGCTAGCAGTTGCAAGATATAACCAGGGATGCAGGCATCCATGTATTAAATTTCCGATGGGTGCTACTCTCCCAAGGCAAAATCACCCTTAAAGTGTATCCTAGATAACTGGGACCAATTTGACCCACGATCTTTGAAGAAGAAGAAGCTCATTTTTCTCCGCCAAACAGCAGTGCCACGATACCCTGTGCTGAGTGGAGAAACCTGGCCTCCTAAGGGAAGTATAAATTATAACACCCTTCTACAATTGGAGCTGTTTTGTAAGAGGGAAGGTAAATGTGTTGAGACCACTATGTGCGAGTTTTCTTTTCTCTAAGGGCCAATCCTCAGCTATGTAAGACTTGTAACCTATGCCCTACTGGCCCCTCCTCAAAACTACCCCCATATTTAGGACTCCCTGTGGCTCCTCCCTCCACCAGTGCTGACCAGGTCTCCTCAGCTCCTAGAACCCAAGAGGAGTCAGGGAAGGCCAAAGCAGTGAAGACACCTCAGGCTACTAGGTAGGATGTCCTAACTCTGCCCCCTACAGGCGAATTTGGCCCAACCAAAGTACACACTCTCTTTTCACTTTCTAACTTAAAGCAAATCAAGGCGGACTTAGGAAAAGTTTCAGAAGACCTGGACAAGTACACAGATGTTCTGCAGGGCCTGGGTCAGTGCTTTGAATTTGATTGGAAATATAACATGTTATTGCTTAGTCAAATCCTTACCAGCAACGAGAGAGAGGCTGCTCTACTAGTGGCTCAAGAATCTGGGGACATGAGGTACGCTCCCTGGTTACAACACTGGGGAATTTAATGCCAGCAAGGGATGGTTGGAAATGTTGAAAGAGGTTTGGCTTTAACAAAAATGTCAAGATAACAGGAAAAGGAGATTCTGCTGAACAAGAGACAGCAGAATGACGTTCCATGTACCATTAAGAAACATAATCAAGATTAAAGAATCTATTTGAATGGGTTTTTAATGCAGAAAATGTGCCCTAACTTTGAAAAAAAAATGCCACAGAAAAACAATTATTAGTAAGAAAGAGAAGCACCAGGATTGAAGACAAATAGGGATAGAGTAACTCTACTGTTGTGCAAATGTAGTCAGATGTATTAACCAGACTGCTTTTATCTATAAAGCTGCTCATTCTCTTTTAGGGAAAAGGTAAACATTTATCATCAGTCTTTTGGCTGTACAGCAAGACCTGGACAATTAAAAACATTTTACTGGATGGATTTCATCTACGCTTTATCCCTGAGGTCAGAAGTTACCTCGTCAGCAAAGGACTGCCTTTGAAAGTGCTTTTGAAATTGAACAATTATCCTGGTCTCTCAGAACCTCAGGAGCTCAACACCAAAGGTGTTGGAGTGGTCTACTTGCCCCCAAATGCAAGACTCTAATTCAGCCTCTAGAGGAGGGGAGTCATAAGGACCTTTATGTGTCATTACAGATACTCCGCGGAAAAAGACTGTGAATGCTGTGGCAGAGAACACCAATGGAGAGAACATCATGAATGTCTGGAAAAAAAGTGAAGATGCCGTCATTGTTATAGGAAAAGCCATGAAATCCACTGGGCTCTCGACTGTGTCTAGATGTTGCACATGACTTCACAGTGAGGGACTGTGTTAGAGGGACATCCCGGAGTTGGCGGGGGGGGCTTTGTTTTGAGTGCAGAACTTCTCCGCTTCTGGCCAGCTAGGGGTTTCTGTTTCCACTTTTCTAGCCTCTGGCAGGCTAGCAGCTTTTGTTTCCAGTTTTCCAGCCTCTGACTCTTAGGGACTTTAAGGGCAGAAATCTTTCCCACCTATGGCCTCTAGAGGCAGAGACTCCATGACTCAGAGTTTGAAAATACTAGTCAATCTGGCAAAGGATTTAAAGATCAGTTAATCCAGAGAAAGGTTGAAAGACACCCTGTTACTGGATGAGAACATGAATAGGGAGGGAAAAACTCAGGGGTAAAAGCGTTAGCTGCCCCAGCCTGGAGCGGCAACCCCTCTGGGTCCCCTTCCATGGCATGGAAGCTGTCCTTTTGCTCTGCCTAATAAACTGCACAATGGACACTCTTTGGGTCCATGAGTCCTATTTGAGCTGTAACACTCACTGGGACACCGAGGCCCCTGTCTCATTCTTCGGCGGTTAGACCAATAATCTGGGAATCCAGTTGCAGGGAGTCTGGTTACAACAGAATTCATGACAGAACCAATCAAATAAATAATAAAAGAGACCGTGGATATGGCCAAAAGAAGGTGAGGGTTGGGAGTTTCAAGATGTGAATCTAGGAGAAATTCAACAGCTAACAGATAAACAGTAGTGGAATTAACAGAAGACAACTTGATGGAGACCAGTGCTTCCAAACCAGTGCCGGATGAGAAGATGTAGTAGAAGCAGTACCAGTGAACACATTGACATTCGACAATCTGTCAGAAGGGTTCTGAATATTCAAGACTGCCTTTGACTTCTTTTATCACATGGATCCTTGTACAATACAGGCACTGAAACTAAAGCAAGTGATGGAAGAAGAATGGTAGCATATAGAACCATTTTAGAGAACTAGAAAAGCAAAAGGCGTAAAGAAAAAATGATGTGTTTCTGTAAAGTTATTCAAGTCTCCCTTCCTGTCCTGTCTCCCTTCCACCTCTTCCCTTCTGTCTCTGCCACCCCTGAGGCAACAAAACGAACCTCTCTTCTTCCTCCTCCTCCTCAGCCTACTTAACATGAAGATGCTGATGGGGAAGACTTTGATGATGATCCACTTCCACTTAATAAACAGTAAATACGTTTTCTCTTCCTTACTATTTTCTTAATAATGTTTTCTCCAGTGTACTTTATTGTAAAAGTATAATACTAAAACACATAACATATAAAATATGTGTTAAATGATTCTTTTTTTTTTTTTTTTTCATTTTTTACTGGATTATAGGTTTTGGGGTACATGAGCAGAGCATGCAAGACAGTTGCGTAGGTACACACATGGCAGTGTGCTTTGCTTTTCTTCTCCCCTTCACCCACATTTGGCATTTCTCCCCAGGCTATCCCTCCCCACCTCCCCCTCCCACTGGCCCTCCCCTTTTCCCCCCAATAGACCCCAGTGTTTAGTACTCCCCTCCCTGTGTCCATGTGTTCTCATTTTTCATCACCCACCTATGAGTGAGAATATGCGGTGTTTCATTTTCTGTTCTTGTGTCAGTTTGCTGAGGATGATGTTTTCCAGATTCATCCATGTCCCTACAAACGACACGAACTCATCATTTCTGATTGCTGCATAATATTCCATGGTGTATATGTGCCACATTTTTCCAATCCAGTCTATTATCAATGGGCATTTGGGTTGATTCCAGGTCTTTGCTATTGTAAACAGTGCTGCAATGAACATTTGTGTACATGTGTCCTTATAGTAGAACGATTTATAGTCTTTTGGATATATACCCAGTAATGGGATTGCTGGGTCAAATGGAATTTCTATTTCTAAGGCCTTGAGGAATCGCCACACTGTCTTCCACAATGGTTGAACTAATTTACACTCCCACCAACAGTGTAAAAGTGTTCCTTTTTCTCCACATCCTCTCCAGCATCTGTTGTCTCCAGATTTTTTGATGATCGCCATTCTAACTGGCGTGAGATGGTATCTCAATGTGGTTTTGATTTGCATCTCTCTGATGACCAGTGACGATGAGCATTTTTTCATATGATTGTTGGCCTCATATATGTCTTCTTTCGTAAAGTATCTGTTCATATCCTTTGCCCACTTTTGAATGGGCTTGTTTGTTTTTTTCCTGTAAATCTGCTTGAGTTGTTTGTAAATTCTGGATATCAGCCCTTTGTCAGATGGGTAGACTGCGAAAATTTTTTCCCATTCTGTTGGTTGCCGATCCACTCTAGTGACTGTTTCTTTTGCCGTGCAGAAGCTGTGGAGTTTCATTAGGTCCCATTTGTCTATTTTGGCTTTTGTTGCCAATGCTCTTGGTGTTTTGTTCATGAAGTCCTTGCCTACTCCTATGTCCTGGATAGTTTTGCCTAGATTTCCTTCTAGGGTTTTTATGGTGCCAGGTCTTATGTTTAAGTCTTTAATCCATCTGGAGTTAATTTTAGTGTAAGGTGTCAGGAGGGGGTCCAGTTTCTGCTTTCTGCACATGGCTAGCCAGTTTTCCCAACACCATTTGTTAAACATGGAATCCTTTCCCCATTGCTTGTTTTTGTCAGGTTTATCAAAGATTGTATAGTTGTATGTATGTTGTGTTGCCTCCGGTGCCTCTGTTTTGTTCCATTGGTCTATATCTCTGTTTTGGTACCAGTACCATGCTGTTTTGATTACTGTAGCCTTGTAGTATAGTTTGAAATCCAGTAGTGTGATGCCCCCCGCTGTGTTCTTTTTGCTTAGAATTGACTTGGCTATGCGGGCTCTCTTTTGGTTCCATATGAAGTTCATGGTGGTTTTTTCCAGTTCTGTGAAGAAAGTCAATGGTAGCTTGATGGGGATAGCGTTGATTCTGTAAATTACTTTGGGCAGTATAGCCATTTTCACGATATTAATTCTTCCTAACCATGAACATGGAATGTTTCTCCATCTGTTTGTGTCCTCTCTGATTTCGTTGAGCAGTGGTTTGTAGTTCTCCTTGAAGAGGTCCCTTACGTTCCTTGTGAGTTGTATTCCAAGGTATTTTATTCTTTTTGTAGCAATTGCGAATGGCAGTTCGCTCTTGATTTGGCTTTCTTTAAGTCTGTTATTGGTGTAGACGAATGCTTGTGATTTTTGCACATTGATTTTATATCCTGAGACTTTGCTGAAGTTGTTTATCAGTTTCAGGAGTTTTTGGGCTGAGGCAATGGGGTCTTCTAGGTATACTATCATGTCGTCTGCAAATAGAGACAATTTGGCTTCCACCTTTCCTATTTGAATACCCTTTATTTCTTTTTCTTGCCTGATTGCTCTGGCTAGCACTTCCAGTACTATATTGAATAGGAGTGGTGAGAGAGGGCATCCTTGTCTAGTACCAGATTTCAAAGGGAATGCTTCCAGTTTTTGCCCATTCAGTATGATATTGGCTGTTGGTTTGTCATAAATAGCAGAAGACAAGAAATTACTAAGATCAGAGCTGAGCTGAAGGAGATTGAGACAAGAAAAACCCTTCAAAAAATCAATAAATCCAAGAGCTGGTTTTTTGAAAAGATCAACAAAATAGACAGACCACTAGCCAGATTGATTAAAAATAAAAGAGAGAACAACCAAATAGATGCAATAAAAAATGATAAAGGGGAAGTCACCACAGATTCCACAGAAATTCAAACCATCATCAGAGAATATTACAAACAACTCTATGCACATAAACTAGTAAACCTGGAAGAAATGGATAAATTCCTGGACTCCTGTGTCCTCCCAAGCCTAAACCAGGAGGAAGCTGAAACTATGAATAGACCAATAACAAGGTCTGAAGTTGAGGCAGCAATTAAGAGCCTACCTCACAAAAAAAGCCCAGGTCCAGATGGGTTCACAGCCGAATTCTACCAGACACACAAGGAGGAGCTGGTACCATTCCTTCTAAAACTATTTCAAACAATCCAAAAAGAGGGAATCCTTCCCAAATCATTTTATGAGACCAACATCATCCTGATACCAAAACCCGGCAGAGACCCAACGAGAAAAGAAAACTTCAGGCCAATATCCATGATGAACATAGATGCAAAAATCTTCAATAATATATTGGCAAGCCGATTGCAACAGCAAATCAAAAAACTTATTCATCATGATCAAGTAGGATTCATCCCAGGGATGCAAGGCTGGTTCAACATACGCAAGTCTATCAACGTAATTCACCACATAAACAGAACCAAAAACAAAAACCACATGATTATCTCAATTGACACAGAGAAGGCATTTGACAAAATTCAACAGCCCTTTATGCTAAAAACCCTCAATAAACTCGGTATCAATGGAACGTATCTCAAAGTAATAAAAGTTAAATGATTCTTTATGTTATTGGTAAAGTCGCCTTGTCTACAGGGAGCTACTGGTAGTTACGTTTTTGAAGGGTCAGGAGTTACTTTCAGAATTTTGACTGCAGGGAGTTAGGGTGGGAGTGAGAGTGTTCCTAACCCCTCCATTGTTCAATTGTATATGTAAATACTGCCTGCGGAGTTCTGGTTAAAGCACTTCACTAAAGTCTGAATTTAAAGTGCTTTTTAGAACTATATCACTTGCTTGCCCTGTGCCATGAGTAAAGTTTTCTTTTCTTTTCTTTTCTTTTTGAGACAGAGTTTTGCTCTTGTTACCCAGGCTGGAGTGCAATGGCGCGATCTCGGCTCACCGCAACCTCCGCCTCCTGGGTTCAGGCAATTCTCCTGCCTCAGCCTCCTGAGTAACTGGGATTACAGGCACGCGTCACCATGCCCAGCTAATTTTTTGTATTTTTAGTAGAGACGGGGTTTCCCCATGTTGACTGTTTTCAACCAGTGCACCGTTCTTTTACCATATATGACTTCAGAGTCAGGCGGTTGTGTCATCCTCAAAGCTCGTATCTGTTCTATACTTATTTGAACTCTTTGATAGTTTTTTTCTTTCTTTTTTTTAATCCTCACATTCATTGTCTTCAGACAAGAAAATTGAATTTGAATGACTGATTCAAGGGCTCTAGGCCAGCTTGCATTATTTTGTTGATTTAGATTAATAGCTTTTATTTTCCTAGTTGAATTGTCCCCATGAGCCTTGTCAACTCTTATTCCATTTCCACAAAATAGGGATAATAGTACTTAACACCTGGTTCAGCTGAGTAACTCTGTAATTATTCTCTTATACATGTAAAGTACCTTGAAGCACAGAGTAAAGTGCAGTCTTTCAAATTTCAAAGGACTTAGAACACAGAAGAAACAGCTTGAGAGCTATCATAACTCCGATTTTTGGTTGGGCTGGCATTTGAAAGAGAAATTACGTATCTTTCCTGTTGCTCAAGATAGTGATTTTTGGGGGACTGCTGTGTTTTAATTTTAATAAACTATGTAGGAATGTAAGCATCTAAATATTGGCTTTCAGAAGAGTTTTCATGGGAGAATGAATTGTTACTGGTCAAAATATTCTGAACACTCTGTTTAATAGTTGAAACCTCTTTCCTAATGTAACTGGAGTTGCTGCCACTGGATCTTAGGTTCCTGGCCTCTGTAACCCCAAAGAATGGGAAAGGGGGCCTTGGTGTTGCAGTGAGAGTTACAGCTCAGATAGAACTTATGGGCCCAAACAGTGTGCGGTAGCGCGGTTTATCCGGACAGCTTCCACACTGTGGAAGGGGAACCAGAGGCTGGAGATGATACCCCTGAGTTATGCCCTCCCTGTTCTTGTTCTTGTCCAATGAGAGGGGTTCTTTCATACTTTCTCTGGATTAATTGATCTTTGAATCCTTTACTGAATTGGCTACTGTTTTCAAACCCTGAGTTACTGAGCCTCAGCCTCAGCCTCTAGGGGCCAGAGGTGGGAAAAGGGCCCTTGAAAAAAGACCCTAAGAGCCAGAGGCAGGAAGACTGGAAACGAAAGCCCCAAGAGCCAGAAGCAACTGGAAACAAAGGCCCTAGACAACCCGGGAAGTTCCTCTAACACAGTCCCTCACCCATATCCAAACCCTCTTGTACTAATATATATTTGTTGTACTTCTACCATAAATTTTTAATTATTAGATAATCACTTAATTTCAGAAATTTAGGCTTAATTTCTATTTTCTATCATCCCCTTCTCAGACTAAGAATTTACTTACTACCAGTTTCATGGGGCAGGCCTATTTGTTTATTATTATTATTATTGTGGTTCAGGTTATCGACATTATTATTTTGATAAATATGTCTTAAATTTATAGAATAATGTCTGAAACATAATAGGTGCCAAGTGAAATTTATTGAGCTAATTAATTTTCAGAAATTACCATTTAGAATAGATGCCAATAAACATTTCTGAGCATGAAGCAAAACTATCATTACTTTATATTATACCATAAAACCTATCTAGGTCACCCACTCAATTCAATAGATTAAGCTCCAAATGAGCCATGAATACTTTAAAAAATAAAAAGTTTCTCTGAAAAGATCAAATTCTGCCTTTCCTTATTTAAGGAATTAAAACATTTAGAAAAAGACTATTAAAGGATCTAAAAACAATTCTGTGTGGACAGAGAAGCTACGTTCCAAAGATCGAAATGAAACGTTTGCACAAAAGTATTTTCCCAAATATTTGTCATTTCACCGCTTTAAATTGGTTCTTTTTAATCAGAAATTTTGGGCAAAATATCGATATATTCAAATTCAGTGAGTAACATCCAAGTTATTTTTGCAACTGGATGACGTATAATAGTGCCTAGCATAATGGCAGTATGTAATGAGCACTCTAACAGCTACTTTCTATATATTCTCTGCTGATTCTTTCGATGGGTGAGAGATTGTAAAGAGAGATTATTAAGTGAGGAAGCCAATTAATAAACAGAATTACGCCATGCAAAATTACATTGTACTTTATTAGATGTCAGAGTATATCGTGTGCAATGGTTAAACCTTAACCCTAGCGATCTGACTTAAAAAAAAAAAAGTAGGACAAACACATGCTATTTAAAGTTTTCCTAACGAGTATTTGGTTTGCAGATGTTTTCGTTATGCAGTTTGGATCAGTCTTAAATATCGTTCACTGTGCATTAAAAATTTAGGCTTCAGTAATGCTTAAAGTAATTGATGTTTTAAACCATCTGGAAAAAAAACTACAATTATTTGTAAGGAATTAAATTTTAATTAGCTTCCTCTACTCCCCACCTTTCTGCTCTTAAAAAGTAAAACCTTATGAAACTTGTTATCTCTCCTGTGTTCTCTTATAGTTCAGCCTTTGCACATGTTCATCTCCATCTCTGACTTCATTGAAATCACTTAAATTTATTCTTTTGGAGTTCATAAAGATGCAATTTCTTATACATTTTTTTTCTTAATCTTTCAAGGTCAGGCTACATGTGTGGAAGTGATTGGCAATTTATCCATGAATTTTCTCATTGAGAGCATAGGTTCAAGAAAGAAGCAGCTTTACTTTACCATGATAATCACTATATATCTAGTGCCTAAAAAATTTCAGATACTTAGGAGACATTTCAAATGTAGAAAACAAATTAAGTGAAAGAAGCTTTGATTGTGAATAGGATTATAAGGGGCCATAGAAAGGAGCAATAGGCTGGGCGCGGTGGCTCAAGCCTGTAATCCTAGCACTTTGGGAGGCAGAGGCGGGTGGATCCCGAGGTCAAGAGATCGAGACCATCCTGGTCAACATGGTGAAACTCCATCTTTACTAAAAATACAAAAAATTAACTGGGCATGGTGGCGCATGCCTGTTAATCCCAGCTACTCAGGAGGCTGAGGCAGGAGAATTGCCTGAACCCAGCAGGCGGAGGTTGCGGTGAGCCGAGATCGCGCCATTGCACTCCAGCCTGGTAACAAGAGCGAAACTCCCTCTCAAAAAAAAAAAAAAAAAAAAAAAAAAAGAGCAATAAATGAGAGCAACTGATGCAGTTGTATTATTCTTTAATTATCTAGATTTGTTCTCATTACTACTGTTGCAAATTTTCACAAATTTAATGGCATAAAACAACACAAATATATTATCCTACGTGTTTGTAGGTCAGAAGTCTGATGTAAGTTCCATTGGGCAATTATCAAGCTGCTGGCAAAGCTACGTTCCTTTTTGGAGGTTCTAAAGGAGAACCCATTCTCTTGCCTTTTTCAGATTTAAGAAACTGCCCTTATCAGTCCCTGGCCTTCTTCCATCTTCAAAGCTAGTAAAACTTGATCTTCTCACAGTACTTCACACTGACCGTGAGAGATTTGCTTTCCTCCTCCATATTTAAAGACCTTGGGATCTCACGTGGCTTATTCCTGATAATCCAAGATAACCTTCCAATTTTAAGGTCAGTTTATTACCAATTGATATGAATGGAATTGGTTCCTTTCCCAAATTCCTTTGTTGAAGGTTGAACTCCCAGTGGAACTATATTTAGAGAAAAACAAATGCTTTTGTTGTTGTTGTTGTTTTTGAGACTGAGTTACACTCTTGTCACCAGGCTGGAGTGCAGTAGCACGATCTGGGCTCACTACAATCTCTGCCTCCTGGGTTCAAGGGATTCTCCTGCCTCAGCCTCCCAAGTAGCTGGGATTACAGGTGTGTGACGCCATGCCCAGCTAATTTTTGTACTTTTAGTAGAAACAGGTCTCACTATGTTAGCCAGCCTGGTCTTGAACTCCTGACCTCAGGTAATCAGCCCACCTCAGCCCCCCAAAGTGCTGGGATTACAGGCATGAGTCACCATTCCCAGCAGGAGAAAAAAATCTTAAAGGGGGAAATAGAGTAATGTCCTAGATGTGACACTCTAATCCAGTAGGGCAGGTGTCCTCATAGGAAGAGGAAGAGACATCACAAGTGTACATGCTTGAAGGAAAGGCCACGTGAAAAAGTAATGAGAATGTGGCCACAGCAAGTCAAGGAAAGAGGCCTAAGGAGAAACCAACTTGATTTTGGCAACTAGATTTTAGACTTCTGGAAACTAGATATTGGACTTCTGGCAACTTGAATTTAGACTTCTAGCTTCCAAAACATTGCAAAAATAAATTTCCGTGTGTGTGTGTGTGTTTAGCTATCTGGTCAGTAGTATTTTATTATGGCAGTCCAAGCAGCCTAATAAAGCAGCATTAATTGCATATGCTATCTTAATTTCTCTTTTGCCTTATAACACTTCCATGGGCTCTGGGATGTATGACATATGTGGACATCTTTGGGGGCTTATTATTTTACCATTATAATAGTCTATGAACGAAGGAAGGAAATTCCCTTTCCACAACAATGATGGTACAAGGACCCCAGATCTCCTCTTTCTTCAGTTTGGCAAATAGGCAATGACAAAGAAAACTAAATTAAATTTAATAAGTTGTCAAGAATTAAACACCATAGAAATGTTTTTACCAAGGTGGAGAGCCCTGAGTGGGATAAAGTTATTATTTTAAATAGTGTATGTTTTGGTGACAGTGAGAGGGCTGTGAGGGGTGCTATTTCTAAGGATTTTTGTTTTTTTAAGAATTCTAGGAAATCAGAGAATCGTGTAGAGGAAACCAAACTTGACCTCTTCCTGTTTTGTATCTTTACTCATCTGGGGTGAGCATTAATTTAGCATGTGACGGACAAGCAGGATAAAAGCATACTAATTTATTTCTTATAAGTTTTAGGTAACAGGGAGCCCTCATAAGGAAATGAAGACTCAAAGAAGCAGTTAAATTCAAACACCATATACTGGATTTACAGAGTAGGAAACTGTGAAAATGTAACAAACGAAAGGAACTTGGGCAAGGATAATTGAGTAGAGAAGTGACTAGGAGTAAAAAGGATGACATTAACAAGGTTATTTTTTTTACAGGTTTCCCTTGGCTTCAATTTTCCACCCTTGATGAAAACAATGTTGCTTTCAGTCTAGGACATTAGCAAGATGGCCGATTTGAGGCTAATACCACTCTCTTCTTCCCACAAAAATCCCAAAGCAACAAATAAAGATCTAAGTTTTGATCAAAATAACTAACAAAGAGCACCAGAGACCAGCAAAGCAGCAGGAGAAATTATTTAGAGCACAGAAACCCAGGATGGCTGCATAAAGAAGAAAGCACATTGCCTCTGCCACACTATCTCCTCAGTCAGAATTAGCATAGAACAAGGAGAGATGTCTCACTTTGGGGGAAGGGGAAGCAAGTGGACCCCAGCAGCCCCCACCACCATCTTAGACACCTGTAGTCTTCTCTACTGGGTATTCCTGTGTACCTGCCGAGCTTTGAACCAACTGAGGGAGCTCTCTGAAGTCAACAGGGCTGAGCTATCCATAGAGAAGAAGCTGACACTATGCCCCACACCACTGTAGTCTGTGCTGCTACTGCTTTGCACCATTTTGGAACTGGAGACTCTTCTAAACTGTGTCCTGCTCTGGGGTTGAGTAGTCATTGCATACCTTAATCACTGATGCTCAGCTACCACTGCACCAAATTTACCTGGTAACATGCCATCCCCAAGCAGAGCTAGCGCTCCTTCTTACCCCTTAGGGCCAAGTTACTGCAGAGCAATTCCAAATCAATTATCTCAGTTGCTAGGGCGGCCTCCTTTTAGGTCCAAAGCTGAGATCACAAATGACCCCACCCTTCCCCCAGCACCTCAGGCTTCTTGCACATAGAAGCAGTTGTGCCCCCTGGCAACACGACTAAGGCAGAATTCTGCTTTCCAAGGGCTCTAATACTCTGGCAAACTTGGGCAGTTGCATCTGCCAGCACCACAGTTGATGTGGTATCCCACCTGCAGGGATCCGAAGGCTCCACCAACCCATGGAACCATATACTTGCTAGGACCAAATAGACACAGCGTCTCAC
This sequence comes from Callithrix jacchus, assembly GCF_049354715.1. Taxonomy (NCBI): domain Eukaryota; kingdom Metazoa; phylum Chordata; class Mammalia; order Primates; family Cebidae; genus Callithrix; species Callithrix jacchus. Next base: position 164,934,019 of record NC_133504.1, read on the forward strand.
ATTTGAGCTGAACCTCACATTGAGGTTAAAAGATTACCTGAGCTGTTTGGCCCTCCAGGCTGAACAACCATAGATGGAACTGTGGAACTAGATAGAACTTCTAGGAACTAGATGACCCCTTGTGGCCTAACTGGCTGAGACATCTTCTCCTCCAGGTAGTAGAGCTATCACTGCACTGATCCCTAAGTCCCAGTCACAGTGGCATCTTGCCATTTCTGGGTTCTGGTTGCTACCGCACCTGGCCTCATAGGGACTGGGCTACTGCTGTTTGCAAATATCCTAGGGTCTAGTGTCACCTTATCTTCCAAGGTCGGTGCTGCCACTGTGCTCTGTTGGTTCTGAGTCTCAAATTGCAACTGTGCCCTATCTCTGGGGTCTGAACCTCTGGAGTACTGCTTCTTTCCAGAAACTATGTCATGCTGTGCCCTGATCCCCAGTATCAGAACGATAGCTACATCCCCAGCCCCTGAAACCAAGGTGCTGGGATGTACTTCAGAACAACAGATCCCAGGTAAGTGAAAGAACTGTATCCATGTGTTTCTTGGAGAGTGAACTTGTGCCTCAAGTCTCAGGTGCTGCAACCACCTTCACTGCCACAGACTCCTACAGCCTAGACAACTGAGGCACCCAGTTATTGCTAATGTTGATTACAACAACAACAAAATGTTGCATAGAGACTAAACAACTGCACCTACACAAAACCGGAGCCACCAATCACATCCTGCCTAACCCAGCACCTTCTGGCCCATCTGCAGGTAAATGTCTTCTCCTACCAAAGCCATTTACTAAACATTGAAATAGGTGACTGCAGCACCACATGCACTGAAATCAACAGAAAGACATAAGCAACATGAAAATGAAAGGGCACATGACATCACCAAAGGAAGATGTCTGTAATGGAACCCACAGAAACAAATTTAAAAGTTGTTTAAAAAAGAATTGAAAATAATGATCTTAAGAACACTCAGTGAAAAATGATAAAATACACATAGGCAATTCAATGAAATCAGGAAAACAAAACAATTAATGATCAAAATAAAAAATTAAACAAATGAACATCATTTAAAAAGAATCAAACAAAACAGTTGTTGCTAAAGAATTCACTGAAATAATTTTTTAAAACATCACGAGCTACAACAGCAGACTATATCAAGCAAAAGAAAGAATCCATGAAGCATGGTCATTCGAAATGACTCAATCAGAAGAAAAAGAAATCTGAGAATAATATAAAAGAGAGTAAAGATAGCCTATGAGACTTACTGGATACTATTAGGTGAACAAGTATTCACATAATAGGAGTTTCAAAAGGTGTAAAGGTAGAGCAGTGGACAAAAAGGCTATTTAATGCAATAATTGCTGAAAATTTCACAAGTCTTGAAGAGATGGGAACATCCAGATACATGCAGCTCAATAGTCCACAAATAGATGGAACTTGAAGAGATCCTTTCAAAGGTACTTTATAATTAAACTGTCAAAAGTCGAAGGCAGAGAATTCTAAAAGCAGCGAGAGAAAACTGTCAAGTCACATATAAGAGAAAAACCATTAGACTATTAACAGATTTAACAGCAGAAATTTTGCAGGCAGTGGAGACTGAGATGATACATTCAAAGGGCTACAAAGAAAATGAAAATTTCCCACCAAGAATACTATTAACAACTAATCTGTACCTCAGATATAGAAGATGAATAAATTTAGTTCTGCCCAAGCAAAAGCTGAGGAATCCTTACCATTAGGTATACCTTACAAAAAAAATGCTTAAGGGAGTTCTTCAAACCCAAACAAATGGAAAATGATTACTATAATGAATAAGCATGAAAGCATAAAAATTACTGATAAAGGTCAATATTTAGTTAAACCCAGAATATTCTAATCCTGTGGTACATATTAATTTCACATTAATACATTTATCTAAATATCAAGTTTCAAGATATGTCAAAATACCTAAATCTATAATAAGTTATTGAGCAATCTACATTATAAAAAGATATATAATGACATCAGAAATATAAATTGTAGGATGACAGAAAGGTAAAAGGCTAGCATTTTTATATGTGACAGCATTTACTTATCAGCTTAACATAGTCGTTCATAGCTATGATTTTTTTATGTAAGCCTCAGAGAAACCACAATATGAGAAGCTACAGCAGGCATACAAACATTAAAGATTAAGGAATTAAAGCACAGCGGTACAAAAATATCACATCACAAAGGCAGACAAGAGATGAAGAAAGAAGTAAATGAGCTACAAAACAACCAACATAAATAACGAAGTAGCAGTAGTCTTTATCAGTAAAAAACTGTAAATGAATTCAATTCACTAATTGAAAGCATACAATGACAATTATTAAAAAGTCAAGAAATGAGATGATGATGAGGTGGCAGAGAAATAGGAACACATTGACACTGTTGGTGAAAATGTAAGATAGCTTAACCGTTGTGGAAGACAGTGTGGCGATTTCTTAAGGACCTAGCACCAGAAATACCATTTGACCCAGCAATTCTATTACTGGGTATATACCCAAAGAAATATAAACCATTCTATTATAAAGATACATGTATGCATATCTTCACTGCAGCATTATTCGCAATAGCAAACACAGGGAATCAACCCAAATAACCATCAGTGATAGACTGGATAAAGAAAATGTGGGACATATGGACCACTGAATACTATGCAGCCATAAAAAAGAAAAAACGAGATCATGTCCTCTGCAGGACATGGATGGACTTGGAAGCCATTATTTTCAGCAAACTAAGACAGGAGCAGAAAACCAAACATCACTTGTTCTCACTTAAAAGTGGAAGCAATAATGAGAACACATGGACATACAGAGGTGAACAACACACACTGGGGCCTATGAGAGGTGGAAAGTGGGAGGAAGGAGAAGATCAGGAGAAATCACAAATGGATACTAGGCTAAATACCTGGGTGATGACATAATCTGTATAACAAATCCCTGTGACTCACATTTACCTATGTAACAAACCTGAGGTCACGTTATCTGTCTGCCTCAGTCTCACAAAGTGCTGGGATTATAGGCATGATCCACTGCACCCGGCCTGAAGTGGCATATTCTTAAGTCCTTCAATAGCAAAATGACCCAATCAAATATTCAAGAGACACAGAGGAAATGCTTAGTAAGAGATAGTGAAGCTGGAGAGAAAGTAAAATAAGATAAACCACGATAAATAAGTTGTTGAGGCTGGATGTGGTGGTTCATGCCTGTAATCCCAGCACTTTGTGAGGCCGAGGTGGGTGGATCACTTGAGGTCAGGAGTTTGAGACCAGCGTGGCCAACACAGTGAAACCCCATCTCTACTAAAAATAAAAAAAATAGCCTGGCATGGCAAAAATTAGCCATGGCTAATTAAAAACACATTAGCTATGGCAGGCAACTATAATCCCAGCTACTCAGGGAGGCTGAGGCAGAAGAATCCCTTGAATGTGGGAGGTGGAGGGCCCAGTGAACTGAGATCATGCCACTGCACTCCAGCCTGAGTGACAGAACCTGGGTAAGAGAGTGAGACACCATCTCAAAAAAAAAAAAAAAAAAAAGTTGTTGTGAAAATTCCTTGCTGGAACAAAGAACCACCCCTCCGTAAGCAGAAGGGAAGCTCACACCAAACAAAAAGACCAATTCAGGTTGGTAAGTGGTCAAAGATTTACTTAGAGGGAACTTACAAAAGAATAAGTCTTCGGTGGCAGAAGATGAGGTAGATCTCTGGTCCTGGAGTGAATGCACCTCTAGTCTTTCACACCATGAAAAGAAAAAAGAAAGAAAAGAAAGAGCCACCGAAGGCATATTAACCTACCTGATTGCTTTCTTAAATCTATTTACCTTTATTTATTTATTTATTGATTGATTGATTGATTGATTGATATAGGTCTCACTCTTGTTGCCCAGGTTGGAGTGCAGTGGCTTGATCTTGGCTTACTGCAACCTCCTCCCCGGGGTTCAAGCAATTCTCCTGCCTCAACCTCCCGAGTAGCTGGGACTATAGGCATGGCCACTACGCCTGGCTAATTTTTATATATTTAGTACAGATGGGTTTTCGCCATGTTGGCCAGGGTGTTCTTGAACTCTTGAACTCTGGTGATCCACCTACCTTGGCCTCCCAAAATGCTGGGATTACAGGCATGAGCCACTGTGCCTGGCCTAAAATTTATTTACTTTCTTCTTAAGGAAATTGTTTGGGTTCCCTACAACTGGTCCACATTGCCGAGGGGGAGGTTAACTGAAGTAGCATTTATCTTGGTGCTGGTATGCTTCCTCATGTGTCTGTGTCCTACAACTCATTTTGTGATCACATACCCAGAATACATTTTCACAACATAATTCTTTTGTTTTCCATGTTCATGTTAATGAGTTTTTTTTTTTTTTTTTTTTTTTTTGAGATGAAGTTTCACTCTTTTTGCCCAGGCTGGAGTGCAATGGTGCAACCTTGGCTCACTGCAACCTCTGCTTCCCAGGTTCAAGCGATTCTCCTGCCTCAGCCTCCCTAGTGACTGAAATTACAAGCAGGCACCAACACACTCAGCTAATTTTTGTATTTTTAGTAGAAATAGAGTTTCACCATGTTGGCCAGGCTGGCCTCGACCTCCAGACCTCAGGTGATCCGCTCATCTCAACCTCCCAAAGTGCCGGGATTTACAGGCATGAGCCACCATGCCCAGCCATAATCATTTTTTAATTGCAAAAGGCAGTGAATCTAAAAACATTTCTACATGTATTATTTGTTTGATTCTGTCAGAGATCTTATAGAAGAGATATCTTTCATTCTATTTTTGCAGACAAAGGACTAGAAGTTCAGAGAAGCTAAAGTTTTTGAGAAAGTTAACATTTGTATCTAGGTATTCCAACATTAAGTTTAGGGCTTTTTCAATCACCCCAGGGAGATGAATTTACTCTGAGCCAAAATTAAATGCAATGCAAGTTCCCAGAAGAGGAGCATATACCTCTGTTCTACAGTTAACTCACCTATAAAATGAAAGTTTGGAGTAAGTATGATTTTCAAGGTTCATGGAATTCAAAAACCTCTATGAGTAACCTTTTCACTGCTTTTACAGAATAATTATCTTCTTCATTGACAATTGTTTCTTATAAGTAGCATATAAAAGCAATTTGTCATGTAAGTTTTCTGTGTATCTCTACTCTAGCGATTGGACACTGACTTAGTAGTTCCAAAGTCCAAATCATTTGATGATGGTAGTGGATTGGCGAGTTACTGTAGTCTACACAAATGCTAGCCAAGTTGGGGAAAGTCACAGAATTAATAGCAGAAATTCTATCACAACCAAGCCTCTTGACACTGAGATTAGTGATTTTTCATAACACCATGCTGTTTATTCTCTCTCTCTCTCTCTCTCTCTCGACTGTATGTATTCCTGGTTAAATTGCTTTCTACTTCTCAAATTTTTTACCCTTCTTCTTTGATTTTGTGTGTGCGTGTGTGTGTGTGTCTGTCATTTTATACCTTTCCCCAAATAGAAAATTGCCTATAGAATTAAAGTGTAGTTTGGAAAGACAAGATTATGATGAACATTCAGAAATGATGTATGGTTGTCCTGAGTTAGAAGATTTTGCAGGATTATTTTTGCTTTCCCCTCATTGACTAAATAAGCTCCCTCTCAACTTAAATCCCAGTTGTAACAATTAGCTCAAATAATTGTGTGCACAGCATTCCCATTGCATTGCAAGTTGTATTTCAAATTTTACTTTTAGTATCACCTCCATTGTGGCTTATACATTACCATAAAAATGGATTTTGCTTATGTGTGAAATTAGATAGTGTTTCCCAAAAAGGAAACGCATTTTCCATAAGAAGTGAAGCTGGGAAATGGGAAAATGTTACCCAACATAGTCTTAAGCATTATATTATGCCCAGCAAAAGCTAAGAACTCAGTTACAAACTGTTCATTTTACAAGTGCTTTGCAAATGTCCTAATTTATTGCCATGACTTCAGCAAGAAAGATTGGTTAAGTAATCCAGATATTCTAAAACATTAACAGTGTCAATATCTATAACCTAAATTTAACAAAAAAGCATTTTACTGTGTTCAATATATTTTATACTTTGAGAGGTAGAAATATGTTGCTATAAAAAAGTATCTAGGGTAATGAAAATTATGGTGTTTGGGGGTTTGTAAATTATTCAATGTTAAGCTCTTCTTACATTCTTTACCCTAGCTAGCTTTATAATATAATCTCTCCTGCTATATATCATTCCATCTTCAGTTTCAAAATAAGCTTTTAAAAAATTTAGCAAGAAATGTGAACCTTTAGAAGGGCTTTAATTTTCCAGTTTCTTAAATAAGAGTTATTTATTGCCTTTATTACTCCAACTTAAGAACTAATATGGGACTAGTAAATAATGTTGTTATAGTATGCATTTACAGTTTTGTTTTTTACATGTTGGCATAACCTACACATTTTACTAAATACACATAGAAATACTATATATATATATATATATATATATATATATATATATATATATTACATCATACATGAACATTGTACATCATAGCAAATTTACAAATCAATGCTATACACCATACATGCATTAAATGTACAATTCATATTATATTTAAATTGTATTAAAATGTGCTATTCTGAAATTTATCAACACCTATGAAGTATCTGTGTTAAATATAATTAAGATGGCATAAGTTTATTGTTGGCATAAATGGAAATTCTTTTTAATTAATGATTTCTGTGAAGAAGCTATGAGTTAATTCTGTTCTGAATATTTCAAGTAATATAAACCAATTCAGCCTTTCAGTTGTTTATTTTTGGGAGTTTAAATTTCTCTTCTTGTAAGAGCAACATTTAGTTTACTACCTTTTTGGATATAATTACCTTAGATTTTACACATAATTATTATGATTATTTATTTAAGAAAATCCAGGAAAATATAAATGAATTACATACAAACATTTAAGATTTCGCTTCATAAACATGGTGTTTTAACATGTAAGAATTTCTTTCTTCTTTAAAAATAGATTTTAATCTTTCGACAGCCATGCTTGACTTGTTTTGTATTAGGTTCTAAGAAGATCTCCTTATAGCATACTGCACAAATGCAATAAGAGAAGTTTATTTCTTTTCTGTAATTTTCATACTAAGTATACTACCACATTGACATTAAAAAATCTAAGTATAGACAGTTGATTAGTGATTTCTCCATTATTTTTGCTACATATACCATTACCTTTCTTAATCATCCTTTCAGTCACGTGACAGAATTTATTCATCCTTTCAACATATCTCCATTGAATACCTGTATTTCCTTAGTTTCTCAATAGCTCCAGGAAGTTCCTTTACTCTCTTACTGATTTCCATTCCCTTCCCAATCTAAAACCTCTCACTACTGTTTCTTTTTTTCTCTACTTTCAAACATCTCTCCTTATTGTTTGGTGAATCACAAATATTCCATGTTTGTTACCACTTACTTTTTTTATTCATTTCCTGACTAATCTAAACTTGATCTCTTATGAGCCACAGCACTTAGAGTGTGTAGTTTTGTTCCCATCAAATTCATTTTACATTAGCATATGTGCTAATTATTTACACAAAGCTGGAATGAGAATTACTTGAGGGAAAGGGTCATTATTTATTCCAAGTCTTCTTTCTTCTCCTTCTTAGGTAAGCACACATATTACACCTATATCAATTACATTTAATTGATTCATGTTTCCTCTCATTACGCTCACTGTTATGACCCACATCATCTCACCAAGATTATTATAGAAGCCTTCCAATTGACAGCTCTGCTGATTCTCTTATACTTCCAGCAGATTCTCATTATACATTCACACCCCACCAATCCATGATACTCATACGATTCTCTGGAGGATTCCAGTATATAAGATAGCTCAAATCCCATTCATATGGGACTCTTCAAACTTCACAACTTCACTTATATGTTGCTCAACAGTCTCTTCATTTTCTCCACAGGGACACTGGGCAATTCATTGTCTTCAGAACACATCTGGCCCTGTCATGGCTATGTAAGTTTTTCATATTGCTTATTTAAAATATCTAGATAGATAGATAGATAAATAGATAGATAGATAGATAGATATGTTGAAATAAGAAACAATAGTAACTAACTATTATTTCGATTTTTCGATAATTGACATTTCAACTGATAGTACAAAAGGAATGGTGGCCAAACTTTCTCCTCAGTACTACACTGTACTACTAGTGTTGAATTCTTTACTGCAACCCTATGGCCATGTAAAATTATCATTATCCCAGTTACACTTAAGAATCATGTTGATGAAGCAGTAATTATTAATTATATTGCATTTCAAACATTAATAGCTCATATGATAAAGTGAGAAGTACAAATAGAGTGCTAGTGCCGCATATGTGAGGTCACTGGTGACTTTAAGAAAAGTCTGTGTGATTGAGTGGCAGATTTGTAAGCTTACGTAAGTAAGCTTAAGTGGCACATTTGTCATGAAGCCTCATTTCAATTTGAAAAAAAAAAAGACTAAAAATCAAAATATGGTTATTCTGAGTTGGAAATTTGGCAAAAATACTAGTAAAAACATTTTTGCCTCCAAGAATAATTTGGGGGTTTATTGACTATCTCTGGAGAACTTCTGCCTTATAGCTTAGTATAGTTGATGTGTATAAAATTACATATAAATTTATATTTACTTGACATCTTGATCCTCAATACGGGGGAGTAATCAATATATTCTGATTACCAGTACCTTACTCATGAGTTGGTAAAATTGAGTTCATGGAGAAAAAATAACTTCTTTAGGCTTAAAATATATTTAATACAAAATAAACATAAAATTCACCAAAAAATTTGTGAATTTTATGTTTATTTTGTATTAAAGCCTCCTCCTTAGTCAAGGTTGTTCATATCTGTAAGTGGATAATCAAGGAAATCAATAATATTCTTGTTTTAGAAAAATTGCTTTATAAATAAATATCAATTGTTAAACTTTTAATTCTTAATTCACCACTCTTCTTACATAATTTATTTCAAACATTTTCTGGCACTAGTATATTTCTGGGCTTCATAGTATGTGACATACAGATAATGAAGGTAAGAAATAGTGATCTCTACGATGAGCCTCATAGTTTCTCAAAATAAACATGATCAAAGAATATTATGAGCAATAGAGGATTAATTTGTATTTTCTATCTCCTTTTTTTGAGCTCTGTTACAACAGAAATGAGTCAAATTGTTTATTCATTCAGCAACTCATTCATTGTGGCCACTCATTGTGCTAGAATAAGGACCCAGTATTTAATAAAGAATAAAATTAAAATAGATCCTGCCACCATGAGGCTTATAGGAATTCAGAGGAAAATATTTGTAATTCATACGCTATGCAAGTTACACATCAAAGCAAAAGCTACTTAAGGCAAAAATAGGATCTATAAAAGAAATTAAGGGTGAGACAGATTATAATTTGATTGAGGAACCATGAAGGCGTCTCATTAAAAGTGACATATTTCAGAGCGTAAGACTGAATAGGAGGCAAATAGGTTAGAATCGTATAAGAGAATGCCAGAAAGAAGGAATAACACATGTAAATACCTTAAGCAGGGGAGCATCTTGGCATTTGGAGGAAACAAAAGATGACTGTGCTTGCTCTGGAATGTGTGAGAGAAAATGATCCTACGTTCTGTTGGAGAGGAAGGTGGGGAGCAGAAAAATATACTTTGATGAGGATTATATTGTATCTTCAGTGGACAGTGAGTCATTGAAGAGCTTTAAAGAAGATGAGGATATAATTCCATACTCATTTTCTTTCCCTTTGTTTTAAGTATTTTATGGGTAGAAAATACATAGATCATAAATAGGTTTACCAAGAGTAAGAACTAAGTAAACATATCTTTTAACCTGAATCTATTGCCAGGTGCTACTCCTTTGCCCCCTTCTTTTCTTTATCCTTCCCTTCTCCCAGGGTTGATCACTCTCCTTACACTCAGCCCTTTAGATTAGCTTTGACTCTTTGAAACTTTACATAATAAATCACATAGCAAATATTCTTGTGTCTGGCTTATTTTGTCCTATGCTACATTTCTGCCTGCAGCAGTGCTTTATTGAATTTATTTCTGTGTAATATTCTGCATTCTGACCATAACTATTTACTTATTTATTCTATTACTAATAGGCATGTGGGTGCATCTGTGTTTGACTGTAAAGCTAATGCATCCATCAACATTTTGCAGTTTTTTGTTGTGTCAGTGCACATATTTCTGTTGAATATATATAGAGGAAAGAATTGCTAAACCAACGGGCATATGTATATTTAAATTTAGTAATTATGGAACAGTTCCCAAAGCTAGTTGTACTCAATTGCACCTCCACTACCAGTATAAAGTAGAAAGAGAAATAAATCTATTATGTGGAAACACACACACACACACACACACACACACACACACAGAAACAAGCCTATTGGGATCTTGGCACTGGATAGAAAGAAAAAGAATCTCTCCTGAGAATTCATACTCACAAACTGGCCCTCATATGGATTTGCAGCTAGTGATCCAAAACTTTCAAGCTGAGAATTTATTTCTAAGTGATCCCATGTAAGTACCTTCAGGCACCAGGCAGAAGCAAATACAAGTACTCTCAAGAGAAATGCTTTTTTCAGCCAGGCCTTACAAAATCTCATCAATAATGTTCCAGGAGAAATAAAGACACAGTTAAAAAAAATCACAAAACTTACAATAAAAGAAACCATCATGAGCCAGTACTTACAGAAAGAAGAGCGAGAAAAGTTAGACTCCCAAAGAGTACAGATATTAGAGCTATAAGATTTTTTTAAAGTACATATTTTTTTAGAAAGGTAAATAAATAATTACAATATAAATACTTAATACATCATATTATATCTGAGAATATACAATAAAGAACCAATTAAATTATAAACTGGATTACAAAGATGGATAAATTTTATAAACAGAATCAGTGAAACAAAACAACAATTCAGTATAAAAAAGATAAGCAATGTAGATGATTAAGAATGTATAATATAAATCTGAACAGGTTTTCAGAAAGGCATAGAGAAAGAAGTGACAATATTCAAAGAGATGATGACAGAGAAATTTCCTAAACTCAAGAAGAACAATTCTTAGATTCAGAAAATCCAATCAATTGAGAAACCTCAACTTCGACATATCACAGTGAATCTGCACAGAACAAGCAGCTAATGAAATATCTTGAAATTAAGAAAAATCGTCCATAAAAAACCATGATGAGACAAAAAACTTACTTCCCAATAGCTACAAGTGTTTGATGGAGGCAGCATCACTTTATATACAGTGTGTCACCCAGTGACTAACTAGAATTATTATAAATGTGTATTCATCCCAAGCCATATAAATTGGTATTTAGTCATTAAGATTGGACTTAATACAAATTTGGGCTTTAATAGTATTACACTGCTTGATACTTGGGCTTTAATGTACTATTAAACTGTTTAATACTATTAAGCTTGGGCTTAATACAAATACAAATTTATAGTGTTTTTTTTTTCTTGTTACTACCAACAAACTCTCATTATGAAAATTTGAAACTTAGGGTATACAATGGATAGAACGAAACAAACCTCAGATAGAAAATTGCTTGACATGCAAAGTAAGATTATGAGTGAAGATACTGGTAAACATACATATGTGTATATATATATATATAAACAAGTATCTTCTGAATGAAACAAAAATAATATCACATTTTAGGAGTGAATTACTTTCCTTCTATTACTATATTGAATGACAACAAACAGAATGATTTTATAAAACAGTAATTTATTCTCTTATGCTTCTGGAGGTTAACAATTTAAAATCAAGTTGTCAACAGGGCTCAGAGCTCTCTAAAGGTTCTAGGGGAGTGTTTGTTCCATGCTTGTATTCAGCTTAGGCTATTGCCGGCAATCCTTGGCTTTCCCTGACTTGAGAATGCATCACTCAAGTCTCTGCTTCATCGTTGCTGTTTGTATCTCTTCTCATAAAGACACCAGCTATACTAATTTCACGGCCCTCCTCACTCCAGTACAAACCCATTGTAACTTGATGATACCTGCAAAGACCCAATATCCAAATAAAATCATATTTACAAATATTAAAAATTTGAATTTAAACATATTTTTTGGGAAGACACAACCCACAGCAAAAGGTTTTAAAAAAAGTTAAACAATACTTACAAAGATGAGGGTTTTAAACTGTTCTTATGTCTTTTTTCAACGTTCTGGAGAAGAATAATAATACTAACTGTAGACTCTTTTAAGTTAACCATATCTGATAGAAATATTATTTGTATATATTCATTATTTAATGAAAGATTAAAATTAATCTTTGAACGTGTCTATGTTGCTATAAGAATAGAACAGTTCTTAGCAGAGTTCCAAAAACATAAGCCAACAGAAAAACTATAGATTTTTAAAAATATATCTATGTGACAAAAATTACAGTTCTGTTACGTTTTTATTTCTAGTATTTTAGAAGTAAGGAGCATTATTTTACAGTTGTGGTGGCTCATATCAAGGTTCTTAAAGAAAGAAAATTAGGAGAATGGAAGACAAATGACTGCCGATGACAAAGTAAACTACACATAAAGTAAGAAAAGTCTCTTTCCATCTCTCTTTTTTCATGACTCAGGTACTGTTATTATAAGGAGCAGATAGAAATGTGAGAAATACTTTTTCACAAAGAATTTTTAATAAGAGATTTTTAAAAAATCAGATTTTCAGAGTTATATTTCTATGAGCCTTGTATTAGAACATGAAAAATGACTGTTTCACAGAATTGTTCTATGTAATGACATTTGTATCCATGGAATTTTATATGTGATTCATGTAATCAAACTAGTAAAAACTTGCTTTTTTGTTTTTTAACTTAAACTCCGCAACCTCTTTCACGTACCTGGCTTTACATAGCCAAAAATTAAATCCATTCGGATTCCAATAATAACCTATCCTCTAACTTGAGACAATTGGAGCAAGCTTATTTGCTATTTTTACCTGCTAATTACCTATTTGCAGCAGAATTTTAAAATGCTACCCTGATCTATGTCTTTATTTCCTTATGTTACATGCAATTCCCTGTTAGTTTGTTTAAATAGGTTATGCCTTTAACAGTAATTGTCTAGAAGTGACATTTGCTGTCTGTTGGGTCACTGTTACCCACACCAGTTATTCTAAATTTAGATCATGACAGGCCGTATGTGACAGGAAACAAACATTCTCTAAAGTTCAGGGACTGTATTTCACGTTTACCAGTTATCAAGGGACCAGATGAGAAAAGGTGCTTTTTGTAAAATCTTCCTAAAACTATTTTCTCCTTTGTATAGAGAGGTTTTCATGTGTACAAATGAGTTACTTTTGTCATATATTATTTGTGGTTGGTCTCATTCTTCCTGTCAGAAATGACAATATTTGTTCTGCAGATAGGTCAGGGAGGAAAACAGGCTCAATAAGGCTAGGTTTTTCTTTGTTAGCAATTAGAAGCTGCTTGATGCTTTAAGTGCCTGTAGATAAATAAAACTACTGTAATTGCAGAGCCATTTTTAGAATTGCACATCCACTGAGACATTTTGAACTGCAGCTATAAACTACTAGTCAGTACTTGAACTGTTCATGTCAGTTAATTAGAAAATGAATATGTAACTGAGTAGATTAATTCAACAACCCACACAAGCACAGCAATAGTATCTCAGTACCTCAAAGCTCTACTATTTTCTTTTGTTTCTTTTTTTCTCTTTCATGAATAACCACTCCATATGTTAATTTTCCAATATAAAGACGCCAATCAACATATTTGTCAGTTTTCCCATTAATTGATATCAAGGAAGGATTTTATTCACAGTTCTTGAACAGAGTTTGTATGATGCTTATCTGTGAAGTCATTTATTCCCAAGCAGGGAGTGACTTGGATATTCATTCATTTATTTATGTGACCAAATATTGTCTTGAATATTTATTATATAGCAATCTGTATGATAGGTAATGTGAATGAAGTAGAGAACAGGATCACTGACACAGAAAGCCAAGGCTAGGCAGGGTCAATGTGGAATATGCAAAAATGAACATTGGCCGGGCATGGTGGCTCACGCCTGTAATCCTAGCACTTTGGGAGGCCAAGGCAGGTGATCACCTGAGCTTGGGAGTTCCAGACCAGCCTGACCAATGTGGACAAACCCCATCTCTACTAAAAATACAAAATTAGCTGGGGGTGATGGCGCATGCTTGTACACGGGAGGGTGAGGTAGAATTGCTTGAACCTGGGAGATGGAGGTTGCGGTGAGCCAAGATCACGCCATTGCACTTCAGCCAGGGCAACACGAGCTTCACTCCGTCTCAAAAAATCAAACAACAACAACAGCAAATCCCTGAACATCAGGCATGTGGAATAATGACAGATTTTGATTTGTACTTTTATAGAAATTACAAATGCTGACATGAAAGGAAATAACAAGTGAGTCTGCTATAAATCAGGTGGTCAGAAAAGGCATCCTTACAAAAGTGATTGCTAAAAAAACAATCTTGAGTCAGTCATGCCAGAAAAGTGGACAGCAAAACTGAGGGGGTGAAATACGAAAAATATGCCCATTCCTCATGAATTATCTCTGTTTCAACTGGCAAAATGTGTTTCTTGTAATTCTGTGAAAAAAGAATGTAGAATTAGATAAGATTAGAAAAGAGTCTGGGGACAGATAAGTAGGACTTGTTTAGCTACAAAAAGGATTTTTAATTTGATTCTGCATAATGTAGAAAACAATGGAATAACTTTAAGTCGGTGAGTCACATGCCCTAATTTATGTTTTAAATATAGGATATAGTTTTCTATCTGAAGAATGTATTTTTTTTCTGGAAAAATACAAATTGGGAAATCAATTAATTAGTTAAATGTTATTTTTTAATTAGGATGACGATAATAGAGAGAGGAGAGGAGGGGAAACATTAGATTTTGTCTTCAGAAACTGGTTGAATAGAATGTCATTTTCTAAAATGAACATCTTGGGGGAGGATAATATTGAGGGGAAAATTGTGACTTCTGTTTTAAATATGCAAAGTTTGAGATACTTAAGATATATTTAAGTAGAGGTGTCAAGCAAGCTGTTGTAAATATATGTCTGGAGCTCAGAAAACATGACTGAGCTAAAAAATGCATATTTGGAGATGTTGTCGTAGGTGGTAGAATTTTCTAAAATCACAGGACATTAAGGACCAATCACATCTGTGCAAGAGATTCATTGTTATTAGCTGGAAAGACCAATTCTAACAGCAAATAAGTCTCAGAAGCACGTCTCTCTTGAGCTACTGTAGTGAGGAAGGGATTGTTGTGTAGCCAAGTCATCATGCTGAATGTACATTGATTCCTTTATGATGACTGCTTAGCTCCCCATTTCCTGTCCTAGAGAGACTTTCCAGTGTAGCTCAGTAATTCCTGTACTTTGCAGACAGGAAAGTTCCAGAAACTTTAAGAACAAATTCTGAAAGACCTATGAGCAAATGGTACTGGATTATTATTATTATTTTTTGAAGCTAGAATTCATTATCTTAGTCAAAGCAGTATTATTAGGTGATTATTTAAAATTTATTTTTTTAATTAGCAACTTCAGGTATAACAATTTTGAAACTTGCGTAAGTGTTTATTTTCTATTAATAAAAATGAATTTTATTAAAAAATGAATTATTGGCTCTTTATTTAATCAAAAAATGAAATCCCAGACAGGATAGGTGATTTGCTAAAAGTCACACAACTGCTTATTGGTCTTTTGATTATTATATGTAAGTCACAATTCAGGGCTCTTTACTGATAATTAATTGATAAAAGGACATTGAACAGATAAATCTTTGTCATTATGGTATTGTATTAAAAACAGCAAGCCTGCTTAAATGTTTCTGATTTTAAAGTTTAAGTAGCTGTTTATTTAAAAATTATTAAAGTTAAATTATGTTACAGAATCAAATTATGATTTTTGCTTAAGGAATACAATAATGAACATCACATGTAGTATGTGAGCCATCAGTATCAGAATCTCCTTGGGTGCCTTGTAGAAATGTCTTTTCTTAGATAGCTCTCACATACATTCTGAGACAGAATGTTTCAATTGGAACTAATTATTTCCATAATTTACCAACTATCAGAAATCCTCATTCTTATGAATGCTTGATTTTTCCTGTTCTAATGTTCAAATGCAAAGTTATAAACCTGAGTTTAAATTCTGGTACCACCACACTGGAATTATAGAATGTTGGTCAAATTTACCTCCTTTTCTCACTTGTGAAAAGAGACAATGTAAGTGTCTTACTCATGGAGTTACTGCAGAATGAAATGAGTTAATACATAGAAAGAGTTTGGCCCTTCACAAATAATAGAATGTAGAGTTTGGAAGAAGTCTAGAGGTGATTTAGACATACCTTGACTCTCTTAGGTGCAAATCACAATTCGATTGTGATGTCTCTAAAGACAGCATCAGATTCATTCTTCTTTCTATGTCAAAAATCTAAAAAAAAAGAGGAAGTTCAGAAGTCTGTTAATAGTATATAGATTTTCCAATATTATATCTATTCTATTTTCATCCTTAGATACAATCCCTAGGGCTATAATTTCTCTAGATTTCTGAAATTAATGCAGATTACCTTCATTCAGTACAAGTACCGAAAAAATTTTTGATGTAAATTTTGCTTCCTGTGTATGTATTTTCCAATGGATGGTCAACAGAAAATAAATTTTATAAGAAGCTTCATACTCAAAATGCCACATCTTCTATACAGCTTCAGAAATATACCATTCATATTAAAAGCTACAATCAATCCTATAGAAAGAAAATACTTCATTTGTTTCAACTCAGTATTTCTGAAACATTTTTGGTAGGGAAACATTTTTTACTGCATAATACCTAACAAAAGATTTCAGCATGTGATTATCTTTGGTCACTGTTTTGTTCGTATGATGTTTAAAAGCTATTCTCTGCTCCTCAGTCTTTTTTTGTATTTGGAAAAGGTGACAATGAAGTTGTCATCTAGCACAGAAGCATGTCTGTCTTCAAATCCTAATGCTTCACTTAGTAGCTAAGTAATCTTAGGCAAGTTAATCCAAATTTCTAGGCCTCCATTTTTCAGATCTGCAAAATGGAGCTAACACTCACTTTGAAGTATTTTTGTGAGTATCCCATTCCATGAGATACATAGTTACTCCAGTCTCGGAGTTATAAAAATGGCCAATTCATTTCCTTCTGTGTTGATCCCATTGTTGCCTGGAATCACAGCAGCAATAGAAAACATCCTAGACTAAAAAAAAATAATAATAATAATATTCGTGTTCAAGATAGTTTCAAATCACCCCTGTATCTTTAAATAATTTCACGTATCAAATACAATAGACTTCATCTGACTGGGAGAATGAGACAGGCCATTCATAATCACTCAGAGGAAGAGAGAGATTAAGTAATGAAGAATTAAAATCTAAAACTCTTAGTCCAACAGAGGTCCCTTTCCAGTAATATCCCTATATTTGTCACTGCTTTCTCTTCTTTGGTGGCTGATATCAATGTCTGCTAAATTCTATGCCAAGTGTTACAAGGAAATGAAAGCCGAGATCAGAAAAAAAACATGTATTTTTGTGTATGTTTTTTCTTTTGAAGAGAAATGTGGGCTGATTAGACATTATCTTCCCATTATCACTTTTCTACGCTGACTGCTGACTGTGCTCAGGTGGCAAAAAGCAGTGGTAATTGGACGAAAATATTCTAACCCTCATGGTAATTAAAAAAACAGTAGTGAAAGCAGCTTCCTACTGAAGGTTCTATTGTGCAGTTAAGGCAAGATGTCCCCAGGAACAACAAAGCAAATATGGGGCCTTTCAAATTGATTGATCAGTACTTCAGCCCCCACTCATTGGTCTTCTGACTTGGAATGAGCCACACTAATTCACAGCCTCTCCAAAGGCAAAATCCAGAGTTGTGACCTCCGGTAGCACTTCTAGCCTGGATTTCACATCTTGTACCTGTAATATTGTAAGTGAGCTTCATCCTGAAGGACTATCTTTCTAATACTATGTGAAAAGTTTATGATCAAAGACAGTTTGACAAGACTTATTCTAGGACCTCATGCAGAAGAAAAACCTTAGTAAGCTAGATGCCTCCAATGTATGGTTCTCAGCTTTTCTATCTCATTTTTCCCCTCTCTCTTTATGGAATAACCTACTAACAATAGACCAGGTTTTGAGAACAGATTCATATTTACCAAGGTCATCAAAGTCATTTTTCCATTGTATCAATTGAGAATGAGATACATAAACTGTTAAATATCTTAAATAATTAAACTTACAGTTAGCGGGAGTAAATGGGAAGACAGATTATAATATGAAAATTGATAAGTGCAGAATCAGAACTTCTATAGACAGAAAGCACATTGTATCTTACTTGTCAGTCATTGTACACCTTAAGTGAATTATTAAATTTTTTTATTTTTAATTTATACACAATAATTATGTATATTTATGGGATACAGCATAATGATTAAATCATTATAAGCAGCATATTTATTGCCTCAAGCACTTCTCATTTGTTTGCAATAAGAACATTCAAAATTCTCTCTTCTAGCTATTTTGAAGTATACAATACATTATTGTTGACTACTTTTCAAGAGAATACCAGAACTTATCCCTCCTATCTAACAGTGACTTTCTACCCTTTGACAAACCTCTCCTTATATGCTTCCCTGACTACTCCACTCAGCCTTGGCTAACCACTTTTTTACTGTTCAATTCTATGAGATCAGCTTTTTAAGATTCACATATGAGTGTGATCATGCGGTATTTGTCTTCTGTGCCTGGCTTATTTAACTTAATATCATGTCTTCTAGGTTCATCAATGTTGTTGCGGGTGATAGATAGGGTTTCACTTATTAAGGCTAACTACAATTCCATTGTGTATATATATCACATTCATTTTATTCATTCATTCATTGATGGACACATATGGTTATCTTAGCTATTGTGAATAATGCTGCAATAAACATGAAAGTGCAGATTCTTTTCAACATACTGACTTTATGACTTTTGAATATACAGCCAGAAGTGGGATTGTTGGGTCATACAGTACTTCTCTTTTTAAATGTTGTGAAACCTCCATGCTGATTCTTATAGTGAACGCACTAGTTTACATTCTGCAACAGTGTATAAAAGTTCTTCTTTCTCCACATACCCACAAAGATTTGTTATTGTTTTCTTTTTTATAATAACCATTCTGACTGGGGTGACTTAATACTTCTAACTGGGGTGAGGTGATTTTGATTTGCACTTCCCTGATGATTAATGATGCTGAACATTTTTTTTTTCAGACACTCATTGGCCATTTGTATGTATTTTTCTGCAAAATGTTATTCCCTTTTGTTCATTTATAAACTGGATTGTTACTTTGCTATTGATCTGAGTTTCTTTATATTCTGAATATTAACCACTAGTCAGGTACATAGTTTATGAAAATTGTCTCCCATTCTGTAAGTTGTTTCTTCAGTCTTGATGATTTCCTATGCTGTTAAGAGGCTTTTTAGTTTGATATAATTTTATGTGTCTTATTTTGCTTTCATTGACTGTACTTTTGATGTTTGATTCAATCACTTTGCACAGTCAAATATCATGAAAAGTTTCTCCTATTTTTTTTAGTAAGTTCAAAGTTTCAAGACTTACATTTAAGTCTTTCATCCATTTTGAATAGATTTTGATAATTGGTGAAGGATAAGTACCTATTTCTTTTCTTCTCCATGTGGAAATCCAGTTTCCCTGTGTATTGAAGAGACTGTCCTTTTTCTAATGTGTGTTGTTGGGGATTTTTATCAAATGCAATGTTGGATTGTTATCAAATGCTTTTTAATGCATCTATGCAGATGATTATATGCCTTTTGTCTTTATTTCTGTTAATGTGATTTGTCATGTTTATTGATTTGAGTATGTTAAACCATCCTTGCATTCCTGTGGTAAATGGTACTTGATCATGGTTAATGATCCTTTTGAAGTTCTCTTGGATTCAATTTGCTAGTGTTTTTGTTCAAGATAGTGTATTTGTTCTTCTGGAAGAGTGGCTTGACAGGTGTTTTTTTCAATATATATTTTTTTCTTGTCTGGTTTTGATATCAGGGTAGCTCTAGCCTCCTAAAGTAAATATAGAATAATTTCCACCACAATGGTTTTTCAAATACTTTGAGAAGAATTGTATTAGTTCCTCTTTAAATGTTTGGTAGAATTCAGCAGTGAAGTCATCCGATCCTGGGCTTTTCTTTTTGGGAGACTTTTAATTAGTAATTCAAATTCATTACTTGTCATTGCTCTATTCATGTTTTTGGTTGTCTGATGATTGAGTCTTAGTTTCTTATCTAGGTATGTATTCATTTCTCTCAGGTTTTTCAATTTGTTGACATAAAGTTTTTCCTAAAAGTCTAAAATGATACTTTGTATTTATGTGGTATCAGTTGTGATGTCTCCTTTACCCAATCTGATTTTATTTATTTTAGTCATCTCTCTTTTTTCTTAGTTTTTCCAGATAAAGGTTTGTCAATTTTATTTATCTTTTCAAAAAGCAAACTCGTCATTGCATAGATATCTTTTGTTCTGATTTTAGTCACTCTTTTGTTTACTTCTGATCTAGTGTTTATTATCACTTTTCTTCCTCAAATTTTGAGTTGTTGTTGTTTTTCTCATTCTCTGAGGTGTAACATTCGACTGCTTAATTGAGATCTTTCTACTTTTTGATGAAAGTGTTTTTTGCTGTACACTTTCCTCTTATAATTGCTTTTTCTATATCCCATAGGTTTTGCTATGTTGTGTTTTCATTTTAATTTGTCTTCAGAAATATTTTGAATTTACATTTTAATTGTTTCATTGATTCATTGGCTGTTCAGCAGCATGTTGTTATGTATTTGCACAATTCCCAATGTTCTTTTCAGCCACGCTATATCTTTTAAGGGATAATTCAATCTATTCAGTGAAAGTAATTATTAATATGTAAGGACTTACTTCTGCATTTTGACACCTGTTTTCTAATTGATTTATAGGTCTTTTCTTTCTTTTTTCCTCTCTCATTGTCTTTTTTTGTAGTTAAGTGGTTCTCTTTGGTAGTATGTTTTGATTCATTGATTTTTATTTTAGTGTGCCTGTTTTAGGTTTTTTCTTTGTGATTACCATCAGGCTTACATAAAAACATCTTATAGCTATAACAGGCCATTTTAAACTGACAACTGTCATTGTAAATAAAAGAAAACACTGTCCTTTAACTTCATTCTCTCCAAAATTTTGAACCATTGATATCACATTTTACATCTCTTTATACTGCCTGTCTATTAACAAATTAATGTAGTTATACTTATTTTAATAGGTTTTTTCTTTTAGTCTTCGCACTAAAGATATAAGCAGTATAAGCATTGTAATTAGTATTAGAGTAAGTATTAAAGTAACTATACTTTGTCTGTATGTTTAGTCTTACCAGTGAGTTTTATACATTCAGAGAGGTACTTGTTACGTGTTAGCATCCTTTCTTTCAGTTTGAAGAAATCCCTTTAGACTTTCTAGAGTTACATCTGATAGTGATGCACTCCCTCAGCTTGTTTTGTTTGGAAAAGTCATATTTCTTCCTTATTTCTGAAAGATAGATTTTTAGTTACAGTATTATTGATTGGCAGGACTTTGTTTTCCCTTTAACACTCTTGATATATTATCACACTCCTTTTGTCTTGTAAGGTTGCTCCAGTGATGTCTGTTTCTAGGCCTATTGAAACTACCATATATGTTATTTGGTTATCTTCTCTTGCTATTACTAAGACCCTCTCTATTTCTTTGAATTTTGAGAGCATAATTATAATATGCCTCAGGTTATTCTAATTCAGGTTGAATTTCATTGATGACTTTTATCCAGCCGGTTTCTGGATGTTCATATCTTTCTTAAAGTTTTAAAAGTTTTCTGTTACTATTTATTTGAATAAGATTTCTACTCCTTTGTCTTTCAGAACTTCCTCCTGAACTCCAACAACTCAAATATTTTCCTTGTAAAGTTGGCTCATGTACCACATAAGCTTTCAGTGTTCCTTTTTATTCTTTTTTCTTTGTTCTCCACTGACTATATATTTACAAATAGCTTGTCTTTGAGCTTTCTAATTTTATTTACTGTTTAATAATTCTGCAGTTGAGACTCTCTATTACATTTAGCTCATTGTACTTTTCAGATTGAGAATTTGTTTTATTTTAATCAATTTTTAAAAGATTATCTGTTAAATATCTGAATCGATTCTCTGTGTTTTCTTGAAGTCCATTGAGTCTCCTTAGTACAGATTTTTGGAATTCTGTGTCTGAGAGATTACACATCTCCATTACTTTAAGGTCTCCGGTACTTTTCCTATTTGGTAAAATATTAGCTCCTTGAATGTTCTTGATGCTTTTGGATATGCAACAATGCCTGAATATTGAGGGATTATGGATTTATTTTTTTCTTTACAGTCTGGTTTTGTTTCTGTCTATTCTCCTTCAGGGGACTTTCCAAATTTTCTAAGCAGAATGACTACTGTGTTCCCTGAGCCTAGGACCACTACAGTCCCCTCAGCACTAGAGGACATCCTAAACTCAGGCTTAGTGTGAGTCCCATGAGGGCTCCAATGTTGATCCAGCTTTCCAACCCTAATGTATCTAATGAAGACCTAAGGAGGGTATTCTGATACAAAGCTAGCCAAGGATCCAAACCCAGAGGACTGTCCCAGTAGCCCAGATGGTTCTTACAGAGACAGGAAAGACCCCCCCCCCCACTCCCACCCCCACTGCAATAGAAAGAGCTGGAACTGAGACAGAGCCCTTTCAAAATCTGTTGTAAGACAGTTTTCGGGAAGCCTGTGTTCTTAACTCAAATGTGTATGCATCTCTTAGCAAGTTCCTACATAGAGGGCTACTACCCCAGCTGCAGTGAGAGGAGGCAGAACTAAGACTGGGTGCATTTGAGATCTGTTGCTGGAGAGCCCACCTCATTAGCTCAGATGAACTTGCATTTCCCAGCAGGTCCCTGCATAAACAGGATAGTTCTTTGAATACCAAGAGAGAGACTGGGGCTGAGACTAGGTTCTCTTAAGATCGATGGTGGGACAAAGGTTGGTGACCCTATTATATCAGCTCAGACTCCTGAGTTGTGAGATATGGGTGGTTCTTCCTTGAAATCCTTTTGCAAGTAATTTTAAGCTGGAACCTGAGTTGCAAAGGGCTGGGGCTAAGCCACAAGGAAAATTTGAGGGTCACTGCCAACATCAATGTTGGCAGGCAAATAAGCCTCTCCACTGAGGTATTTGTGTGTGCTATTCCTCTTAGATTCTCTGGCAAACAGTTTTGGTTGCAGACGCAAGGTCAAATGGGGCTTATGCATTCCATGGGAAATGGGATCACTTGTGGACTCAAACCCGAGAGCACCCTCAGTACGTCAGCAACTTAGACACAGGTTTGCTTTCTCAAAACAAATCTCTTAAGTCTTTGACTCCTCTGGAATTTTACAGCTTCCTACCTGAACCCTGAAGCACTCACAGAAACTTTTATCTGTGATGAGTTGCAGAATTCTTGTTGTCGTGGAGGTATATAAGCTTATTAACCTCTATTGTATCATCTCGTTGATTTCACCCTCATTAGGTAAATTTTAATTTTTTCATTTGCTTATGTCTTATCACAGGAGTAAAGGTGTCTAAGATTATAACTAAGCTTCAGTTTCTTTTCTGCCTTCATAGTACAGTCCATTAGAAAAGGGACTTATAAGTTCTTACTGATTCAACCTAAAATGTTTTAACTGAGTTTTGCTCTTTTGCATATTAATTTTTATTCATCCAATATTTTGCCAAACATTTTATGAGCTCGTCCTACATGGCAGATTCTTCCCTAGGTATGAAGAATATACAGATAAATAAGAAAGAATACCTGACAACAAGGAAGTTAAGATTATAGCTTGAACAGAGTAGGTTAGTAATAAAAAAGTTGAATTAAAATTATTTACAAAACTACTTGATGAGTGTTATAGTAGTGATAATAATAGGATTTAATGTAACCACAAAGAAGGAGTGAGATGAGCCAAAAGAAAATCAGAGAAGACTTGTTGGAAGAGGTAATATTTCACCATTGAAATAGATGATAACTAACTTATTCAAAAGGGCATTGAATGCACCGATACTAAGGTATCCATATAATTTAAATAAAGTGATAAACAGTGAAAATTAGAGAGGTAGAGATTTTCAGGATCACTCCAGCAGTCTGTAAAGCAGAAATTTATAGACCTTGTCCCTATTTTTATGCCAATAACATGTCTAAATTCCAATGATACACCAGTTTATATCCCACTCCATTGCTAGATTCACAAGACCCAGCCGGGATCAGGTGGTTACATGAGCTATGGTCAAATGAGCAGGATTAATGGAGCTTAGAAGTAGCCACTGATGACCCAACTCAATGTATTTGGTAGTTATTAAAGGAAAATCCTGGTGTGAATTTGTTGTCGACCAATGACATGCCACTATCCCATTTCATGATCTGATTAGTATACTTCAATGTTTTTCTCATGCTCTCAATAGAAATTTCCAGCAGCCTAATATGGCTTATAAGAAGTTTTACAAACCTTCAAGACTTCTACTTATATTTCTAGTCTTATTAGACCACATCTTAAAATCTAAGGACTGACTATGCCAAACGTTTCTCTGTAGGCTGAGAAATGTGCCCATGTTCTTTCTTCCCTACAAGGCTTTGCTGTGCTGAGGCATCACCTTGAAATATGCTCAACAGTCTCAATTCTCCTTAAGCCGGACTGGTGTCTCTCATTTTTAATTAATAGCTACGATGTCATTTTTACTAAGGAGACTTTTTTTACTCCCAAAGAAGGTTCCAATGAGTTCCCATAGAACCCTGAATTTATTTCTGTCATGCTATGGGCCTATAATCAATCTCCCAGAGACAGAAATCATATCTGTCTTGTTTATGCAATATTCCAAAAACCAACCACAGTACTAGCACATTGTGGTTACTCAATAATCATATGCTAAATTATTAAGATGAGTAGCACCTCTGTATTTGAAATGTCCATTTATTTGTATTTTCAATATTTTTAAGAAACTACCTATTTTTTTACCATCCCATTGCATCTAAATTGTTTAAGATTTCATGTGTGGCTCAATAAATAACTGTTTACTACACCAATGAGAGTAATCTTGTGATATCACAAAATGGTATGTTCTTGTGAAAACTAGAAACTCCATGATTGCAGGAATCTGTATTTGCTCTTCTACTTCCACAGGGACTAGAATGAGACTTGGCTCCTAGTAGATGGCTAACAGTTTTTACTGAATGAATAGGTGAGACCATGAATTATCATTAATGCCAACATGAGATTAATAACCATTAAACTATTCCTGTTGCAAGGAACTTTAAAAACAATTAAGGCTCGCTGTCATCATAATGAGCATTCATTCTCATTGAGCTGAGACTCAACGGTGCAATGGTGTATAGAGATTTTACTTTGAGAAGATAGCATTAAATTAGTTTTATAGTCTGACACTTGTTTTTCTTATATCAGTGATAATTTCCATATGTAAATAATTAAGTACTGTTTTATTACCTATAATGCACATTGATAATCTACAAAAATATTTAGTAAATCTATTTTTATTTTTTATGTAAATAGTAGTTTACAAATGCTTGTCATTTTACCTGTTTAAGTTATACTCAGTGAAGGAAACTTCAAACAATCTTAGATATAGTATGGAAAAGCTAAGATTTTTTTTTTTTTTACTTGGTTGGGATGTCACTTCCCAGCCCTACTCCCTCTTTTTTTCTGTTATCGAGCAGCCAAAGTATTTTACCTCTGCGTAGTTTCAACTGCCTGTTAGGGATGAGTGAATTCCATTTAATTTTCTCTGAGTATCCACCTGGCAGGTTAGGCTTCTGTATAAATCAACCCTGATATCATATCCTCGAAGTAAGAATGAAAATGGGAGAGAAAAATTGGCCTTGAGAGCAGCAATCTTAAAATAGCCTTTCTCTTAATATCATTAGAGAAAAAATGTGTGTGATATCTCCAGTTGACATGGCAAGCACAAAGGAATATAAAAAATGTTCAAAGTGGCAGGGTCTCTGCTTGTTCAAATTCCTAAAATATGGCTTAACATACAATCTCATAAAACACTAAATAAGAGGGAAAAAGGGAAAAAAGTTCTCTCTTTGTATTCCCTCAAGAAAGCACAAAAAGACAGATGGCCCAAATGAGAGAGTCCCTGGTCAGATAAGTCCTTAATAATCTTCCTCTGTTTGACAAAAAAAAAAAAAAAAAACTATGCAGTGAACTATGTAACAACTTTGCTCTCCCAGGAGAAGGCACAACAGTGAGAAGAGAAAGATGCCTAAAAATGGTCACATCTTTGACAACATGGGTTATAATGCTTCATTTTGTTAAGTAATGAAAGAATAATAAGAAATTTTTCTTTTGTACCTTGCACTATCCTTACTTGGGTATAAAACCAAAATACAAAAATCTGAAATAGTACGATTTCTATGGTTTATTTATTTTTCATTCTGTTATATAATGAGGGAAGAACAAAGAAACTTGCTTTACTCTGTCTCTAAGAATTGAATAGTGGCAAAAACAAAGAAAGAAAGCAGAAACAGCCCAAACCAACAGAATGTTAAAATAAATCCGAGAATCTAAATTATTATCTCACGCAGAACTACGGAGCTCCAATTTAATCCGTCAATAGCAACTAGAGAGTGATTTGGATGCTGGTCTTGTTTCAGACTCTCAGTTTTTATATTATCTATACAAAAATACCTATTGTGTGAGATCCTAGACTAATCGGCATTAATCACTTCAACCATTCCTGATTGAAAGATGAAACAGTTTTCCCTTTCAAAGACTCAACACCAACATCCTGGTAATATAATTAGGGAAAATCTTGGTTAGAAAACTTAATTCCAGAGCAGCATACATTCAATGCCTGACTTACTCTCCAGAATATACATAAAATAAAAGAGCACCAGAGGGTTTTGTATGGCAAGAAGTATGATATATCGAAAATATTATTTCATTTTGAAATCCTCACTCTGACACCTGACTATGTGAACTTGCTCCTTATTTAATCTCCCTGCACTGTAATTTCTTCAGATGTAAATAAAAATAGTCTGTATTTCAGAAGGGTGCTGTCATGTTTAAGTATGATTGTAAATATAAAATACTTGATATGTTTTACCTTCTTTCTTTACTCTATGTTATCATATCAAATACATGTGACATTTAGGGAGATCTGAAATAAACCAAAAGAAAATGGCACACTTCATTCTTAATTAACATATTCCAGCAGTGTAGACCCGAGACTGGAAAATCCAGCTTGTGCCTGTTTTTATAAGTAAAAGTTTATTGGAATCTATACTTTCTTATTTACATATTGTCTACTGCTTTGTTCTTGCTTCCATGGCAGAGTTGTGCAATTGCAACAGAGACTGTAAAGACCCCAAGCCTAGAATCTTTAACCCTTTAGAAAAAAAATATATATATATACACACACAGACATATATATATATACACACACAGACATATACATACATACATACATACATACATATATATACACATATATATATACACACACACACACACATATAATAAAGTTTGCAAACCCTTATTTGAAAAAGAGAGAGGTTAGCATAATTCTTGAGAATTTCCAAAGTTGTTTAAAAATTCAGAAATGGATATATGCTTAGCACTAAAACAGTCAACTTGCTAATAATTAACGTAAATACCCATCTTCAAAGTTTTATTTTCACTCAGTAATTTAGGTGAAAATAGAATATATGTGTTTTGTGTGCTTTGCTGAACTCCAAAATACAATAATAACTAAACTCTTACAAAATATAAAAGGTCAGTACATTAACTAAGCCAAGCATTTTTAAACCCTCACTTTGTCTTCTCTTCAACTTCTGTTTATAATCACCTCTTTTCTTCTATAACTACTGTCTCA
Organism: Callithrix jacchus; assembly: GCF_049354715.1. Lineage (NCBI taxonomy): Eukaryota > Metazoa > Chordata > Mammalia > Primates > Cebidae > Callithrix > Callithrix jacchus. The sequence goes on from NC_133504.1 coordinate 164,962,014, forward strand.
AACATGCAACCAGTGTCTCGTGTCTATTGCTGAAATAAACCTTAGTTAGCCATTATTTAGATCAAGACCTTTATTTTAGAAGAAGGAAACTGAAGCTTGGGGGATGAAGTAAGTCCACACTGCTGATTAGCACCAGAGCTGAGAGGGGAATCTAGTTTCTGGATCCTACTCCAGTGACCTTTTTAAGATACCACATTGCTTCTTTAATCTGACTAGCATCTATTCGAATTCTAGGATCTGCACTCAAGATCATCTTTCTTTTTTGAATTTTTAATTCAAACACTTTAATTTTTTATTTTAATCTCCCTGTCTCCTCAATCCCAGTTCAAATAAGTCCTGTCTAAAGAAAAACTATATTCCCATCAAGCTTAAAAATTATAATTTAGGAAAGAGTTGTACTCAGGAATTGTTTCCACGTTTTTTTCTCTTTCGGTCTCTTATGTTTTTACAAGGCATTTTTCATGGCCACAGCTCTTCCAATAGGACTTGCTGGTTTGTCACCAAATCTTACCTATTGTGTTCCCTCCTTGTGCCCACTTCTTCTAGCACTGCCTCCCGGTGGTGGCAGCTGACATTTTATCTCCCTCCTTCCTTTTGTCATTCCCTCTACTCCTTATTCCCCTGAAGATGCTCCTTTGTGGCCCTCTTCCTGTTATTCCAACCTGTCTTCCACTCTCTGAAGCTATCTTCTCTGCAGCCTTCTCTCTTTCTTTTTCTAAATGTCATGTATCTCAAATGTTACCTGCACTCAGGAATTCTACTACCCTTTGTTTACATCATACCCAAGAGTATGGTTCATAATCTTAAATTCAAACAGCACTGTGACAAAGGATTCAAGCAAGTCTCCAGTTAAGGCCTAAGTAAATGTTTTTTCCTGTCTCGTCTATTTACCTATGTCAGTCTACCTATCTATTACCTACGTCAGTCATTATCATTCCTAGAGTCTTGGTTTTTAAAATCTGTCTCTCTCTTAATCTCTCTCTCTCCCCCTCCTTTGGTTTCTCTCCCCTTTCCTACCTCCCTTCACTTGGTTCTTTTTTTCCTCTCTAACCATATCTGATCAGTAGCTACATAATGTGGATTCTCAACCTCATATTTCTTTCACTAAACTCTCATTTTTTTTGTATTTATACTATTGTCACCTCCCTGATTCTGACGTGAAACACTTCCCCTCTCCTTTGTAGATGAAGGAATCAGAATAACCCTAGACCTTCGATATCAGGAGGAAGATGTAGAAGTCAGAATGTATTCAGCATATCGCATCATTGATCCTGGTTTTGCTCAGAAAAAAGAATGCATTCTTAAACAAACAACATGAAACTGTACTAATGGAAGCAGAAACCAGGGAAACTTAAATAAAAACCAACACATTCATAACAGGATTATGAATTCAGTAAGACTTTAACTAAAATCATGTCAATAAATGGAATTTTGTCTGTAATGTGAGTATAGGTAGTGTGTTTTTAAGTTGAATTTAATTTGTACTATGTGCCAAAACACCATTGTAAGTACTTTACACATATTAACTTATTTAAGTTTTCAAATTGCACATAAGTTAAGTAGCCTTATTATAGCCATTTTGTAGATGAAAAAATAATACAAAAAAGCTTGATCAAGGAATTTATAAGTAATAAATGGTAGATTTTAACTCAATAGAGTCTAGACTCTTAACTACACATTTTTAACATTACTGTGCAAATAATTACTTTTGTAAGAAAATTATTACTTGGGTGACCAATATATTTTTTACCTATTTATTTATATATATATTTCCCAAACCTGGTCTTCGACAGTCGATGTACCCCCTAGGAATATATCAGTGACAGGAGTGACATGTCTTTGCCCTCATGGAGCTGGCTAATGAATCAGATTTAAGACAAGTAAGAAAAGGAAGGAAGAAAATGGAGGATAATCCTAGACATTTTACTTGAGCAAATAGGTGGATGATGACATTTTTTCCTAAGAAGGATGGAACTGAGAATTGTCCAGTCTCATGTGTAATTTTCTTTTATTTATTTATTTATTTATTTATTTATTTATTTATTTATTTATTTTTGAGACGGAGTTTCGCTCTTGTTACCCAGGATGGAGTGCAATGGTGCGATCTCGGCTCACCGCAACCTCCGCCTCCTGGGTTCAGGCAATTCTCCTGCCTCAGCCTCCTGAGTAGCTGGGGTTACAGGCATGTGCCACCATGCCCAGCTAATTTTTCGTATTTTTAGTAGAGACGGGGTTTCACCATGTTGACCAGGATGGTCTCGATCTCTTGACCTCGTGATCCACCCGCCTCGGCCTCCCAAAGTGCTGGGATTACAGGCTTGAGCCACCTTGCCCGGCCTCGTGTAATTTTCAATTAACTTGACAGGACTAGACTTTTGTTTTGTTGATTTGCTTTTATCAGGGGGCACATAATGTCTGACTTCTCTTTTCATTATAGTGGTATCTATTGTTGTTTAATGCTGAGATGCAATAATAAATTAGAAGTGGGAAATTGTTGCCAGTCAAATTCTACCAATTTCTTCTTATTTTTGTTTTTTTGCTAGAATACGTTTATGAAAAGAAACTCCCTCATTGCCTATTCACTTGCACCAATTCATTTAGCTATGAAATTAATATAGAAAAGGGAATAAATGCTTGATTATTGATCTTAATTTACCAGTTTTTGTTTTGTTTTGTTTTTTTTGTTTTGTTTTGTTTTGTTTTTGGCCAATCAGTTTGAGCTTATGAGGTTGCTCAGGTTAGCCTTGAACTGATGACCTCGCCTTCGCGAGAGCCATGACCTCCGGCGGGAGCCACTTTGGACCCTGCTTAATTTACCAGTTTTTAAGATTAAATAGTACTTCTCATTATCTCCCTAAGGTAATCAATATTATTGTATGTATGTGTACATATAAAAATGCATTAAACTCATAAATTTAAACACATTACATATGTTTCAATCTATAGCAAATCTTATACTTTTCAATGTTCAAATTTCTCCACGTGGCCAATGTACACTTCTTTAATTAATTGCTGAGTCCTTTAGGAATTTTATACATACTTAAAAATAAAACAGAGTGATTCAATTCTAATAACAAAAAAAAAATGACTCAACTTTTCTACTTTTACTTCAAATGCAGGGCTCTAAGATTGTACTCAGAACATTCTACTTTTTCTTTACTTATATGTTCACTTTTTCTTTCTTACGTAGAGTGAATCCCGGTTTTCCAGGACACACAGGATGAGAGAACACACTACATGATTACATACTTTGAATTCCAAATTATAAACAATGGTCCAGAATAACATTACAAATATTCACAGTACTAACATCCTGAAAATAAACCATATAATTGCTACAAATAGTAAATTTTTTCAATTGCTGTTCACAATCTTCACTTTCATTTTCTAAGGTGTGACACACAGTTACAGGAAATAGATGTTATTTATTATATTTTAATTTTTATTTAGTCTTTAGTTCTAGAATTTGCGACATAATCTAATTTTCGTTGTGTTATTCTCTTAATCTCTATTTATTGGTCTGAATGCCTTTCTTCAGCACATTCCTCAGGAATGGCACATGCAAATACTGTTTTTCAAGTGCTTAAATATTGATAACAACTTATCTGTATACTGTATCTTTGACTAATACTTTTGCTCAATGTAAACGTCACGGACATTTTCTACCTTTGAACAACTTAAAAGAAACTGTCATTTTCCTTATGGCAAATATATTGCCCTGAAAAAGTCTTAGGATCATCTAATTTTCTTTCTCTTCCAAGTTCTTTCTCGTTTTGTTTAGATGCAAAAAAACTTTTTTTTTTTCTAAAAATTTCAATAATTTTTAAAGAACATATCTGACTGGTTTTGCTGCATAGATATTTATCTGCACCCAAAGTATCCATTAAGTATATAATTTCAAGTATTTTTTGAAAATTACTTAACAGTTATATTGCATTCTAGATGAGTTTTGTTTTACTCTCTTTTTGTTTTGAGTGTTATAAGTTTATTTTTTTTTTCTTATTTGCTATTTCTTTCAAGGCATTATCTCATTTAAAAAAATGTGTTTCTTTTAGTTTATACTGCATAATAAGTTATTTTTTCTTTGTTTTTATAGTTTATTTCATAATTGAATACTTTCAGCTTGTTATTTTTTGTTATTATCTTGTTAATCTCTTCCTTTTTGAGATTGTCATTCTGTTGCCCAAGCTGGAGTGCAATGGCATTATCTCCACTCACTGCAACCTCCACCTCCCAGGTTCAAGTCATTCTCCTGTCGCAACCTCCCTAGTAGCTGGGATTACAGGCATGCACCACCATACCTGGCTAATTTTTTGTATTTTTAGTAGACATGGGGTTTTACTATGCTGGTCTCTAACTGCTGACCTCAAGTGATCCACCCACCACGGACTCCCAAAGTGTTGGAATTACAGGTGTGAGCCACAGTGCACAGCCCTTGTTTATATCTTATATAACATTTTCAATATCTTTTAATTATTTTGACATATTACTTTACACTTATTTCTGTTTTATTGACATGTCATTGGATATGGTTTTATTGTATGTAAAGACATTTCAATTCATATTCTCACTTTTCATATGCAAATTTTTCAATGAATGTGATCTTGACTATTTTATGTTGCAAAATTAGGTTTTTATGCATTTTACTGCAACATTAGTTTTCTGAATCTATAGGTGGAAGCTTGGCTCAGTACAACTCTTCTACTCTACAGAGTTAAAACTACAGGTATCTCTTTTCTGTTATTCACAAGCAATGCTAAAAATTACAGTGATTTGCTTTTTGAATTTTTTCTTCTGTCTCACTTTTGTTATACCCTCATGCTTACGTATGCTAAATAAATTTGTATTCATAAGCATGGAGGAATTTCAGGAAAATGATCATCCAATTATACAATAAAGCCCCAGTATTTATACACCCTTCTTTGAGAGGGAAGAAAGGCAAGGGTTATAGAAGCATGTGATTTTTCAGGAGAAATGAATGAGCCCAAAGAACAAAGTTGCGAGACAATGTTTCTCTCAGCTCTGTGGGAGGTAGAGAGAAGGTGAGGGCCAGAACTCCATTGTAAACAAAAGTTGACTTAGGCAGATAAAGTCTTCCAGGTAAGGCACTCTGAGAGCTGTCTTCAGAAAAATAGATGAAAAGTCTCCTTGGGCAGGACGATGACTCCCAGGCTTTTCTTTTTTTTCTGGTGGTTAATCTTTCCCGGTTATGTGATGAGATTCCTAGAAAAGGATCTTAAGACAATTTCATTTGTTGTAGAAACAAACTTCTCTAGACAGAAAAATGAATTTCAGAGAGAGTTCCTTCAGTGAGATGATCAGAGAGACAGAGGTTAGTACAGAGAGAGAGAGAGACATTGGTTCTGAGGCTTATTAATGAGGCCTTTCACATTTCTTTAATTTGGAGCTCTCGGCATGCCAAAACACCATATTTTGGGGTCCAATTTTCTGAGCCCCAACAATGGAAGAGGTTCTAATAACATTTTCAGAATTAAGACCATTCACTCACTCATTCACTTATTTATTCACTCAGTTAATTATTAACTGATTCATGTTCATTTTTTATTTTATTTATTTATTTTTCTTTGATGCGGAGTCTGGCACTGTTGCCTGGGCTGGAGTACTATGGTGTGATCTGGGCTCACTGCAACCTCCACCTCCCAGGTTTACATGATTCTCCTGCCTCAGCCTCCCAAGTAGCTGGGATTACAGGCCCCCACCACCAATCCCAGCTAATTTTTTGTATTTTTAGTAGTGACGGGGTTTTACTGTGTTGGCCAGGCTGGCCTTGAACTTCTGACCTTGTGTTCCCCCTGCCTCGGACTTCCAGAATGTTGGGGTTTTAGATGCCCCAGCCATGCATTCATTTTTATGCTTAATGTATAATTATTGATCACATACAATGTCCTTGATACACTAAGTCTTTTAGATTTAGTGGTTAACTAGTGAAAACAATTATTAAATCCCGGCCCTGATAAACTTGATAATAATCAGATGGAGATAAATAAATGAACAAATATATAATATGTCTGGTTGGGATAAAGAGTATGAAGAAAAATAAAGTAAAATAATGACTTGAATAATAATTACTGCAGGTGAGAAAGGCCTCTGTTGACAAATGACATCTCAGCAAGGACCCAAGCGAGAGAGAGAGAGTCTGTGGACATTTCAGAGCCGCATTGCTCTCTCATTCACTCATTTCTCAAAGATTTTAAGAGTTCTACTTTGGGTAACATCTCAGCTAAGCACTGGAGATTAAAATGAGTAAAAGGGTTACTGTCCTGAAGAGGTTCAGAATGACTAATGTATTTTGTGGTTTTATTCATCAATTTTATAAACGTTACACAGATTTAATTGAATGATCTTCTAAAACCAGTAAATAAAAAAAAACAAAAAAAACCACACGTGCTTTCTTTAAGAATTAAAGGAAGAATTTAAAGAAGGTCTCAGTATCATCAAGAAGATAATTCACTTCTTTCAACCTTTTTTCTTACCTCATGGCATTTAAGTCATTTTCAAATTCTCAGGGTGAGTTTATTAAAGAGTTGGTATGTAGTTTGAGTACAGATATTCATTCTCATCTACATGGAGTGCTCTCTTTTTAGCCTATTGATTGTTTTGATCTTATTTTTTTCTTCCCTTTTTAGTTGGGAGTTGCCTTAACAATCCTTCTGAGGCTTACAAAAGAGAAATAGCAGAAGCAGAGAAAGGTTGGCTGCTGTTTCACTAAGAAACGAAGATTTTGTAATGAGAGCACAGAACATGGAGTCTCCCTCAAGGCTGAAGAAATGCTTAGCTTTCCAACTCTGCATGTGAAATGATTCACTAATTAGTAGTCCTAAATGTTAGGGAAAGAGAGATGGAGAAATAAAAGCTGCTTATATGATGTTTTGTGCATGATGAAAGTGTTATATAAAACTTTGCTTCTTCATGGAAAATACCACTCTGTAAAAATCTGGTGCTATAAACTGTTACTTAAGCGGGTTCCTACAGCTGCAGACTTATTAAAACCCAGCAGGTAAAGCTATAATAAACAAATACCACCTGCTGCTGGAACAGGTGTTTGTGTCCTCATTTAGAAACCAAACTAAATGAGAGGATGCAGAGGGGTTAGAAGAGACCATTTCCTGGATTATCAGGAGCCTGGCTTTCTGCAATTCATTGCTTGTGTGCCCTTGAACTTAATGCTGTGGGTTTTGACTTGCCAGGTTAGTTGATGATGCCTCAAGGATGAAAGTTCAATACAATTAAGAAGACCTGTGTCTTCTCCTGGTAGGATTCCTCACACTCTGTGTTGCATTTATTTTTCCTCCTAAAGTTGACCTCTCTTCATCCTGCGCTACTTAAAATCAGTTACAGGACACAAATTATTGAGAAGAGCTCCCTTTACCTCCTGAGGCTAAACAAAAAGAAATGATACAGTAGAAAGAAAATAATATACCGAAAGCATACTATAAAATGTAATAAGTACCTTTTAAATGTTATTGCATTATGCTGTATTAAACTCTTCTTCTCTTAGGTTTTTTTTTCTTTTTTATTCTTCACAGCTATTCTAAATGTAGCACTCATTATTTTCTGAGAAAAGAAAAAAACAGTTTCATTGTATCAAAGACTTGTAACCTCTTTTTAAGCAATGTAAAATCTCTGTTCTTGTTTTAGAATAATTCTGAAAAAGTATGATTGCCAGAGGCTCAAAAAACTTTGGGTAAGTGGTTTCTGCTGTTTGTTTTCAGTAGCTGCTCCTTTTTTTTTTTTTTTTTTTTTTTGGTTTGAGGTTTGGCTAATTATTGATATCAATATTGTTGTAATATCAGATAGAAAAAATAATTGGGAAATACTTGGACTATTTCAGCGTGCACTGTGGATATAAAAAAGTTACAATAAGTTTTGCTTAAAGCCTATGGGAAATAGACACCACAATTTTGAAGTAAGTTTTAAGACTTCAGCTAAAGACTTGCAAAAGAGATTTTGTGACTCTTAGGACCCTCTCACAGGGGCTAGAGGTTGATACAAAACAGGTTTTGGGATACCACCTGGAAAAATATTATTAATATAACTAAGTTTGAAGATCACAGTGACAGTAGCTGGGATCCCATACTCACACACTGGAAAACAGAAAAAGCAAAACACAGCTAGCAACTGCTTTGAAAGCGGAGCGTAGGAGAAGTGATGAATGTGGCAACCTCTGTGATCAAACTTTGTGCTCAACATATACAAGGTATATGGATATTCAGATGCTGTATTTGAGAGCTTCACAGAGGAATGTTTTAGTTAAAGCAACACTGGGTTATTGCTTAAAGATATACACCCTACATTTTCAGAGGCTTAGTAAGAAATAAATTTATTTCTTACTCATATAAAATCCAAGCAGGTAGGAAGAGAGCTTTCTTCCTTGTAGTCATTTAGGGGTTCAAGGTTCTTCTATAGTGTGGCTACTCTTGGCAATTAAAATTCTTCTCTACTCCTCTTGATACTGAGAAGACACTCTTTTAACCCAGTTTGATCTGCAAGGGATGTACATTGGAACTTTTCACAATCCACGTCCTTGCATGGATGTAAGGAAAGTTCTTCAAAATACAGCCCCTTACTTAGGTGCCACTTTGAGGAAACAACTCTACACACAAATAAGGAGCACGACTGTTTGGTTGTTAGTTATGTTTATCTTCCATAGTGAAGCATAACTTAGTAAGAGGGACCTCTGGGTGTTTCAGGGCTAGGGAACATACAAAGAATCATCCAGGATAGAGAGTTCCTCAAGCTCTTCAAGGGAATGGAGGGAGAAAATGTCCTATCATCCAGCATGTAAGTGGATTTCCAAGGAAATCAAAATAGCCCCCATGGATGTTGACAGAGCAGAGCATCACCATTTTGGACAAACACTATCATTTTAAGGTTCCCTTCATTAAAAACCTCTTAAATCCAGCCCAAACACATCAGCCTAATGGCTAATGTCAGCATGACCATGAACCACAAGTGACACCCCTGACCAGAAACATTCCCATCCTGAGATAAACCACCTCCGACCAGAAGCATGCCAACCCTGAAATAACTTCCTCTCCAACCAGAAATGTGCCAGCCTGGAGATAACCTGCCCTCTCACCAGAGACATTCCAACCCTGCTATCAAACTTTCCTCAACACAGAAACATTCTGAGCTTGTGATATGCTCTCCCTCCCTAAACCTTTAATCTGTAAGACAGAAGGCTCCTGACCGATATTGGCCAGAAGCCCCTCTCAGGTTTATTCTCCAAAATTAAACTGTCTTTGACTGTTGAGCTGCTTTTGTGTTTCTTTCTTCTTTCTTTAACTCTTACCTAAGGAAGTGTCAGCAAAAAAAATTTCCTAAGCTAGAGAAAATAATTTGACAATGCCAGGAAGCCATTATTTTTTTTAACTCTCTTAACTCTTTTTCTTTTCTATTTTCCTCATCTTCAACCCCATCCATATTCTTTCAGAGTTAGAAATGGCTGATACCAAAATAAAGAAGGAAAGGAAGAAATAAAAGTGGGGATGGCAAAGAGATGATCCTATTCCTCTCACATTAGAACTTGCAATACAGTTTTAAATTTTATTATTAATACTGCACTGTGCTACATATTAGTTACTACCCAGAGAACTTTCAGTTACCCAAAAGTAAAACAACAACACGACAACAAAAAACCCACACCGGATTATCCTTTAATTTCATTCAGGAACATGGGAAAATCTTCCCCAGAGAACACATTTAAAAAGGATGTTTAAAAAAATATATTATTTGATAATTAGTTGATTTATCATTATGTTCCCCAAGTCATGCTTGTTACAAACTGAGAATGGAATAAATAAAATGTAATGTATTGAATATACAAAAGAAAAGTGAGCAATATTTGCTTTTTGGTGATTTATCATCTTTGAGAGTTTTAGCATCACTTTCAAATATTGTAATTAGAGAAGAGATCAGGTATATTAGAAAAACTGGCTCTCTCCTTCAGCCTTTCCTAATATTTTCTTCCTTTTTTTCCAGGTAGACTTGATTAATCTTTCTTGCCATTAATTTTGTAACTTGTACACATCTGTTTCTCCTGTTGAACCTGAACACTTTGAAGGAAGGGATTTTGAATAATTTTTATCTTCTACAATGCCAAATATGTAGAGGCTCTGATAAATAGAAGTGCTCAATTGTTTGAAAAAGAGGCTGAAAGTTAAAGTTCTATAATAAATTCCTGAAATTATCTTTTTTGTGTTTTTTTTCTTTAAGAAAATCTCCTTTTCTCTTAAAAGTAGAACACTGGAAAAAAATTAGTTAATTGAAGCTTTAAAATCTATGTTCCTATTAATCAAAGTTTTAATAATATAGATATAGAAGATAGATGCAGAATTTGACAAGATGCCTGCCTTGATATCATAATGAAGTTTAACATGTTAAAAAGTCCCTGTAGTAGAGACCTACATAATTCAGAATCCTGTCTTTCTTTTTCCTACACACGGCAATGGGAAAGTGGCAAGTGCATTGGTGTGGAGTTGAACAGCTATGAGAAAAGAATTGATTAGTCCATGGGGGAGTATTTCCAATGGGATATTTAGGCTTGGAAAAAGGCAACACAATGCAAGCTATCCCTTCTGCTCAGAAAGGCTTTTTGGGTGTTCATACCATTTCTTCCAAATCATAAAATCTGTGATGCCCTTAGTTTTGCAAGTCAAATGGTGAAATGCTTTTGATTTCAATGTGAGGAAACAAAGAGGATTTTTTAATGAATCATTAATTCATACTGGTATACTTCTGTTACATTTAAGATTAAATGAAAATCATTTAAGATTTCTGAGCCTTCAGAAATAAGTCAGTACAAAAAAACCTCCAAGCTTAACATTTGTTGTCATTGCCAACCTAATTGATTATCTTAGGGAATCAGGTTATACAGGAGTGACAAAGTGTGATTTAAAAGGAAAAAATATATTACTGAAGTGTTACATTAACTACGAGGTAATCTTAGAGCTTCAAAGGGTTCACAGTCCTTCTGTTACATGTGAAAAGAAAGCAAATGCAAGAAGCCAAATATTTTTCTTCATTCCAACCTTGTCTTTCGAGGTCACCAAAATTATTTCTGTTAGCTAATTTCCTTCCTATTAGCTATCACATCAGAGTAACTGCCTTGTTGAATTTCCTTGATGCTGGACATTTATGACATGCTGGACTTTTATTGCTTGAGGCTGTTTCTAGCACATTCACTAATTATGTTTAAATAGGAGCTTGCACTTATAAAATGGCAAATCTGGATTTTTAGAGCAGAACAGTTAAAACAACACTGATGCAAATCCAAGGAAGTAAGGTTAAACCAGAAGCCCATTCAGCCAAGGATGGCATTGCAACAGAAAGGCAATTAATTCACCCATATTTTTGAGATGACATATTTCAGGACTTCCATATTTTTATCCACTCTTAAATCCTTCTCTTCTTTAACATGTTTGCAATTCATTACCTTCTCAGATAGAAAACCTCAGCAATTTAAATGCAGACCTATTGTGCATTGTTGTTCTTGTTCAGTGATGTGAGACACAAAATTTGACATTTGCCATCCTTGTCTCTGCAACCAATACCCAAAACCAGGCTCTTTTGTGACTCCCTATAATACTGTTACCTCTGCACCTAGACAGATGGTGCAAAATGACAAAGAAAACTCCTAACATGGCAACCATATCAGTGAAGAGAGAGAGTAAAGAGACTTTATTAGTATGAATTTTTTCCCTAACTTAGGGTATTCATTGAGGCAAGACACTTAAACTTCGAGTCTTAGTTTTATTATTCATAAAATGAGAAAAATAAGTTGAAATTTTGTTTTTCCCAAAATTGACCAACTGTTCTATTATCATTATTATCACCATAGATTTCTGATTATTTTTTTATTGAAGTTTAACTTTATGCAGTAAAAGTGCCCAAATCTTAACTGTACAGATGAATGAATTTTCAAGTATGCATGGACCTGTGCAACTACTGCTCTGATCAAAGGATAGGTTTCCTGCCTCTAGTGGGCTTGCTTGTTTTCCCACTGAGTTCATACCCTTTACTACTCTGCAGACTTCTGACATAGCTTTGTTTTTTCTGCTTTTGAACTTTATGCAAATGTAATTATTCAGTATGTGGTGTTGTGTGTCTGTGTCTTCTTTTATTCAACCATACATCTGTAAAAGTCATTCATACTCCCATTAGTAGTAATTGCTTATTTTTCATTGTTGTGTTGTATACCATTGTGTGCATATAACATTTGGGTTGTTTTGAGGTTTTGACTATCATGAATAAGACTGGTGATAACATTTTTGTAAGCAAGAAGTTTTTTTCTGGAGGAAGGTATGTAACCTGAAACAGAATTTCTGAATCACAGGTTAATCATATTTTTAATGTTAGTATGTGTTTTGAAAAGGTGTTTCATATGTTTTATAACTGTACCATTGAATACCTTATGGTAAATTTTTGCTAACTCATGGTTGTATAATTACATGTTTTTATGGATACTCAAATGTTTAAGCATATTTATTTAAAAATATATTTAATATCTCTGACAGTTTGATGTGGTAATTATATTTGTCAAATTTCCATTAAGACACATATACAATTATTAACAAACAAAATGGTCATCTTGTTATAATCTTAAATGCTCTCATGCTAACCATATTCATTTTAGATAACTTGTTCCTTGGTCACTTCCCAATAACTTTTAATTTTTAAAAAGCATATTTGTACTACATACACTATTTTTATTAAAATCAAAGCAAAATGTAAACAGTTTGAGTTTGCAACTAAAGAAAATTTTAAGAAGAACACATTTCAGAAAAAATATTAACATTATCATGAGTTAACATGAATTTGTTTTTTGATTGTTTATGCTTAGCATCTAACTTTTCTGGGAGGCTTTGGTTTACTATTATCTAAAGGTTTTGTCAACTATGTATAAACCCTAAATTTATTTTCCAAAAGTTATAAATCCTTTCAAAATGTTGCTACTCTGACAGCTGTTACTACGTTTACTATTATTACCTTTATTATTACCAATGAAAGTAATGGTCAAAACTGCAATTACTTTTGCACCAACCTCAGGTAATCCATTTTGCCTCATAAGTCTTTGAGAATTATTTCACTAGTTTGGAAATAATGTTGTAGAACTTTTCCTTAGTTCAGCTAAAAACAGGATTCTTTGTTCCATGGCTGTGAAAATTCAGGCTCACAGACAATTAAATGGTAATTAAGATAGGGTTTAATTTGGTATAAAGGAAGAAAATGGAGAAACAGATACTCTTGCAAGACCAGTCTCTACTAGACAACTTCCTGCACCCTGTTGAAATCTCAGGTCCATACAGGAAGAGGAGGAGCCTGGCTCCTCCCCTCTGCAAGTGGCTTGAACTTCCTAAGCCTCCACCCAATGGGCAGGCTGGTTGGAGTTCCTCCCACCTGGCTGTCTCAATAACATGCATTATTAAAAATGACATACACTATGGCCATTACATATTACTGTCATCCAGTGATAAAAACATGATGGCAATAGAAAATTTGAAGTTGGCTTTGTCTTTCAATGGAATGTAGTTGGTTTGTTGTTATAAATTATCTGGGTCATCTTAAAGCAAAACTGGTTCCTCTAACACTTATGTTTGTACAATGAACCATAATTACATGTGGCATATCCTCCATTTGATAAAAACTATTTTAGGATGAGCATATTTTTCCAAAATTAAAACTGTATATGTTTTCTGGTTTCTTTTTTGCTTTCAAAATTTGTTCAGAAACAAGAACAACAACAAACCAGTGTTGGGAGAGAACTCAGATAAAAATAAAAGGTCTGACTCTTGGATCACTTCATATATTAGCAACCCCAAATTATATAATCTGGAGCTAAGATATATTAGTAACCCCAAATTACAAAATCTGGAGCCAAGTGTTGGTTTTCATTATGGCTTAACTTATTTTTGCTAAATTTCTGTGATGAGAATAGTAACACAGATCACTGGAATAAAAGAGTAACCAAAAATGCATGCTAAAAAAATAAATTGGCCGGGTGCGGTGGCTCAAGCCTGTAATCCCAGCACTTTGGGAGGCCGAGGCTGGTGGATCACGAGGTCAAGAGATCGAGACCATCCTGGTCAACATGGTGAAACCCCGTCTCTACTAAAGATACAAAAAATTAGCTGGGCATGGTGGTGCGTGCCTGTAATCCCAACTACTTAGGAGGCTGAGGCAGGAGAATTGCCTGAACCCAGGAGGTGGAGGTTGCGGTGAGCCGAGATCGCGCCATTGCACTCCAGCCTGGGTAACAAGAGCGAAACTCCGTCTCAAAAAAAAAAGAATTAACATTCTCTGTGTGCAGACATGTTGCAAATTATAATTCTATTTATTTGCAATAATCTTTATTTACAAACAGGACTTCTCCCCTGGACACAGCTGAGCAGTGCCCAGATGCTCTAACAGCTACAGAGGACCTCCCATATAAGGCAATAATACTCCACATGGGAGCCACTTCCATTTCCTACTTTGATGCCAGGTCAATAACTAGGGATCAGTTGCATCATCACCCTGCTGAAAATGAGCTAGGGTTGCTAGAAGGGAAAACAATAAACATTAAACTGGTCTTAATAATTAATTAGAAAGATTCAGTAGGAGGTACAGAAATACCCCAGGGATTGGATTTTTAGAGTATTTGATTAAGAGGGATAGAATGTAACTATAAATAAGCAAGAATTAATTAACTTGGGGAACATCTTCTCAGGACATGGGATTTAACTCACTGGTAAGGGAGAAAAGGAATGGGGTAAATTGCTTTTCTGGATTTGCTCCTAGAAATCCAAAAAAAATAAATAAATAATAATAATGTCTGTTGTTCAGTAAAGTGAAAATAATTGTGTTGCCCTCACAGGTAGTAGAGGATTAAGTAAAGAGACTGAAGGAAGGGATGTGCTAGAATGACATAATCAGTGTAGCTGGTGACCACCAGTAAGACCAGAAGATACACCATTGACCAAGGTCATTAGAAACTTGCTAAGTGAGGCACCAGAATTTCCATGATGCCTCATCTCTTAGGCCGTGGCTGACTGGTACAGAGCTACAATTCTTAACATCCATGGAAATAGTGGGCTCTTGAAGTAACAGAGTCCACTGTTTCCACGGATATTAAGAATTCTTAATTTATCCTTCACAAGTTCAAAAAAAAAAAAAAAAAAGCAGCATTTATGCTTCCCAAGTCAAAAAGCCATAGTTATCTTGAAATTCAGCCAAATGGGCAGATGCCCATGGATTTTTAAATTAAATTTGTTAATTTGTTCAAACTCAGTTATGAAAGGGCAGCTAATGGAGCTTGATTCACAGGGGGTGAGAAGATGGCATTACTAGGGTTAAATTAGATACACAGTCAATAAAATTGCTTCTTAATATTTACGATCACATACATACATAAATGCAAGATACAGAGAGGCTGCTGGAATTAAAATAAGACAAAATCTCTAAGTATCCAGAACTAAGAAAATTTTCTGTTCTAGAATCCTTTGATTGAAGCATAGTTACATCCATAGGAAGAAGAATCTTGCCTTACATCCTTTTACAGAGAGAACTATGATCATTTATTCTGGCGACTACACACTATGGAGAAGGGAATACTCACACATTTTAAGAGTTTGTGGACCCATGGTCATACCTGAAAACTTGAAGCATCTTTATATTTCTCCATTAAAGTGAGAGTTTATGCAAACCATATAATCCATGAGGTTCTAACTAAAGTGTGGTTCATAATATACCTAGTGGATACATGGGCCTTGGCAGTACCCACTGGCCATTTTCTCAGGCTCTGGGTATGTAATTGGAATTGATGTGCTGAGACTACCCTTCTACATTGGGTACCAGGCATGTGTGTAACAGCAGTCACAATGAGGTAGTTAAAGCAGAAGTTTTAGAAATTGTCCCTCCTACCCAACCACAACAGTAAATCTAAAACCATATTGCATTCAAGGGAGTGGGAACAGCAAAATCAGCTCTGCCATTGAAGAATTAAAGGATACAGAAGTGCTGGTCCCCAACATATCTCCATTTAATTTGCCTGGCTTGGCTCTGCTGATACTGGCTGGACTTCAGAGAATGTCTGTTGGTAACTGCAGGCTCAACTAAGTAATGGTGCCAATCACAGCTGCTGGTAGATGTGGAAATGGTGCTACAGTAGATTACTAAGGAGGTAACGGGTCCATAATAAGTGCTCATCAAATTGTTAGATATCTTTTCAACTTCAGTTACAAAGGAGGATCAGAAAGGATCATAGGCATTGCATTCATGTGGGGCACACAATAATCTTTATTTACAGTTGTAACTCGGGACTCTGTTCACTCTGCTGCCTTGTTTTATGAAATAGTCTAAGGACATCTGATTACCTGGACACCCCAAATATCACTAAACTGATCTATTTCATAAGTGAAGTTATTTGTATTGGGAAGGACAAGAAATAGGTGGCAGACATGCAGGTGCCTTTGGTAAGACATGTGTTCCAGAGGGTGGGAGATTATGCCAGGAAGATTCAGAAACTTGTTTACCCAGAAAATGATGGCATTTTTAAGTATCTTGTGCTTGGGGATATTCCCTCCAAAGTAAAAATTATAAATGATGGCAACATTTTGCATGCCCCAAAATGAAAAACAAGTATCATTCCCCTTTCTGGGTTTTGGAGGAATCATATTCCACTTCTAAGAACCAATTCCTTTTCAGTCTATATATTAGGTGACTTGGAAACTTGCTTCCTAAAGGCACAGTTAGAATGGCATCTTAGAGGCAACACTCCGAAAGGGTGACATCACATTCCTGAGAATGTACTATATACACTAAATCATAGTGTTTCCAGGTTTCGGGGTGCAGGGGAGGTTTAGCTCTCTCCCCGGTGGGCTCCAGACTCTTGGTGGATCACTATCCCAAGAATGGGAGAGGGGACCACACCAGGCGTGATGCGCTTGCAAGTAGATATCGGACCCCAAAGAGTTTTTGCAGAAGGTGATTTATTTAGGCAAAGAAAGAGAAAAAGGAGAGAGAAGATGAGAGAGAGAAAGCTTCCACGAGGATTGTGGAAGGGGACCCAAGTATGGAATCCGGCCAGATGTAGGGACAGGGACTTTTAACCTGGGAGGAATTCCCACTTCCTCCAAGCCCCCTGGCTGATGAAAAGGTTCCTTTAAACTTCCACTGGGGTGATTGACTTTGATCCTTTTCCTGCGTGCGCTGAAGTTAAACAGAGATCTTTAAGTCTCCGGGATGCAGACATGGGGCAAGGCAGGTAGGGCATGTCACTGGGAAGTTTCTGTCCTAGAAGCTACGGCCCCTTGTGGACCTGGGAAAAGAACATATTCCCTCAGTTTCCACTATGAATAGGAAAGTCCAACTTCTGTTGGAACATGGACGTCAATCGCTCTACAGCTACATCCTACTGAAATGGGGCATACAAGGGGCCCTGCAGTTGAGGTTTTCTCCACATGGGAATATTTCATGGGTGCAGGTTGGTCCTGAAGTCCACGATAGAGTTCATGAGCCAAGAATATTTGGGGTTCAAGCTGCAGGATTATTTGTGACCCTGTGGTTCTAGAAGAAATGAATGTGACAAGGAGGTTAAAGATGAAAAGCCCAGAGGCCAACAAATATAGAATGGTCATAAATGAGCCTAGGAGAGAATAGAGCCAGGACAGTCGGTTATACAAGCTTCATGGTACTGTTTTATGAAGATCTTTAGCTCTGTGTTTGATTGATTCCTAGGTTCTTTAACTTTGTTTAAAACAACAGTTAGCAGGTTTACAAAACAGCAGCATTTCTTCCTACAAAGAGACAGGTTCCCTTCCTCTCTGTTGTTAGCAGTTTTAGGGCTCTTTTACTTTGAAGAGCTATGGCAGCTAAAGAGTTAACCTGTTTTGCAGAGTGAACTGTCCCTGCAGAGAGAATCAGAAAACTTTTTATGTTATTAACTCCTGAGATAGCTTATAGTAACTGAATAAAGGAAGTAACTTTCCTAATACCAGCACCAAGTTATCCTATTATTCACCCCTCTCCCCATGAAAGGAATAACTGGGTTTGAGCTATAGCAAAGTTGAGAGTTATAGATAGTCCTGTTAAGGCCAGGACATAAATTAGACTCATGAGTAGTTACTTTTCTGGGCATCTTGTTGGAAGAGCAGATGCAGATCCTCTAACTGCTCACAGGTATATGAAGGGTCATCTCCTGGAACTTCAGACTGTGGAGTGGAGGGTCCATGACTTTCTTCAGGAGGTGTTCAAGGCTTCAGACAAGTGTGACAAATCCAGGAGTCGATTTCCACCACCTTAACTCCCATTGGGTTAGACAGAATAACAGAAAATGGTCCTTCCCAAGATGAGCCTAGAGAGGGAGAGTCTGAGGATGAGAATTAACAAGCACCGAATCTCCAGGGCAGAAGAGAAATACTGAGAAAGCCGTGCCAATGTCCAGGAGAATTTTAGCCTCTGGGCCCTCTATGGTCAGCTTTACCCAGTGCTCTGTGAGAGTGATGGCTGGTGCTGGCACTTACCCCAGGCACCCTCAGTCCTGCCATTGGGTCATCTGATTAAATACCTCAGGCCCTGGGGACCTTTGTTCCCAGGGACAGTGTGCTTTCCAGTGATTACCTCGGCACAGCGGGCATGGAAGAGTTGGTGGTCCATTCCTCTGGGGACAATTTCTTATAAAATATCCCATCAGACCGCCCTGGTAGCAAGCTCTGCCAGACTAGAAACTAACCGGAGCCTTTCCCTCATTGGAGCCCCTGGAGTCTGCTTGCCTGAAAACCATGACTAGGACAGCAGCTTTCCTCTGATCTCTCCTGTTCCTTCCAGCCTGTTCCTCCTGGTCTCTGTTATAAAACACTGAAGTTTCCAGGTTCTGTAATGACACTAGTCTCTGTTCTGGCCCCAAGGCCAGCTTTTGGAGCTTCCTCCTGATATCTGCTGCTGACTGCATAATAAACTGGTCCTTTAGTATTAACTGACCCTCAGTGGAGTCCGATGACAGGGGAGTATACTTTCTTAAAGCCACCCGCATGCTCAAAGAAAGCTGCTGGGTTTTTTTCCCTTCCCTGAGTTATGGTGGATAATATTGCATAGTTCATGGGCTTCTTCCTAGTTCGCCTTAATCCCTCAAGTATGCAGGTTGGGAAATGCCTACTGCTCCAGTCCCCCTGTTCTGAATCCACATCCCAACAAGGATCCATGCTAGGGACTGCTTGTTTACCTATAGGATATCTATCCTTTTCTTCTGGCATCATTAGGTTATGTACCTGATTAAGGTACCAGGTGTCCCCAAACGCTTGAGCTGCTGCTAGAGCAGCAGTGAGAAGGGAGTATGTACCTTAGTTGTGCCAAATTCTCCACCTACTGCCTGTAGGGGGCAGAGTCTGGGCATCCTAGTAGTCTGAGACACCCTGGCCATTTTGGCCCTTCCTGGCTTCTGTTGGGGTACAGGGAGTAAGGAGCCCTGGTTGGCATTGGTGGAGGTAGGTACCACAGGGAGTCCCATATTGGAGCTAGTCCTGAGGAGGATTGAGTAGGGTGTGGGGAATAGGCCTGATAGAGCTGAGGCTTATTCCTTAGGGAAAAGAAAAGTTGTACATAAGAAACCTCAAACCATTTACCCTCGCTTTTACAATACAGGTCTAATTATAGAATAATGTCATGATCTACACATCCCTTTGATGGCCAGGTTTTTCCACTCGGCAGGGCACATTTTAGCCACACTGTTCAGCAGAGGAAAATGAACTGCTGCTTCTTCAAAGATCGTGTGTCAAATTGGTCCCGATTTTTCAGTATACATTTTATGGGGACTTGAGTTTGGGAAGATTAGCACCCATCTGAAATTGAGCACAAGGTATGCCAACATCCCAGTTACTAATTACAACCACTTCAATCTGAGGCACCCCTCAGATAAGGTACAGAAACGAGCATCCTCCACTCAGTACCTCAAAATTTTCGTGTGCCCAAGATGTGTGATCATCTTTTTGGGGAGACTCCCATGTACTGGATTTAAATAATGCCTACCAGCATCATGGGACTCACTCACTGTCTACATGACCTCCAGTGACTACCATAGAGGCAAGAACGGCAGTTGAGTTGGGTAGTCGTATATCAATGTGTCCTTGATGGGGCCAGTGAGGCTCAGGAGATAGATACCAATATTCCATAGCAAAAGTCCAATTTGCACAGGCCAGATTATAAAACTGCCCCAAAAGGGTAAATTTCTAGGGAGGGACCATCAGAGCCCACAATTCTAAGAAGGCAGGGCTGCAGGACTGAGGCCAGAACAATACCCTCAGGACATGGGCCTCCTCCCCCAACCTCATTCTCCATTATAGGGAAATTCCGGTAGGGTTGTGGGGCCTGCAATTAGCTATTTTGGGGCCCTAAGCTTGGTTTAACTATGTTCTTCTAGATGGAAAAGTTGTGCCATAGAGAGAAAGTCAATCCTAAGCAAGATTCCCTTAAGCTCTCCTGAATCAGTATGCAGGAAACCTCAACTGCAGCGCCCCTTCTAGGCCCCATTTCAGTAGGAAGTAGCTATAGAGCAATTGATGCCCATGTTCCAATAGTAGTTGGACTTCCTGTTCAGAGGGGAGACTGAGGGAATGAGTTCTCTTCCCAGATCCACAAGGGGGTGTAGCTTTTAGGGGAGGAACTTCCGAGGGACATGCCCTACCTGCCTTGCCCCATGTCTCCATCAGGGAGACTTAACCATCTCCATTTAACTTTGGCGCGTGCAGGAAAAGGATCAAAGTCAATCACTCCAGTGGAAGTTTAAAGGAACCTTTTCATTGGCCAAGGGCTTGAAGGAAGTGGGAATTGCTCCCAGGTTAAAAGTCCCTGTCTCTACAACCAGTTGGATTCCATACTTGGGTCCCCTTCCACAATCCTCGTGGAAGCTTTCTCTCTCTCATCTTCTCTTTCCTTTTTCTCTTTCTTTGCCTAAATAAATCACTTTCTGCAAAAACTCTTTGAGGTCTGATATTTACTTATGAGTGCATCACGCCTGGTGTGGTCCCCTTTCCCATTCTTGGGAGAGCAAGATACCAAGAGCCTGGAGCCCACCGGGGAGCAAGCTAAATCTCCTCTGTACCCTGAAACCTGGAAGCAATAGGCCTCTATATAATTCTGTATCCTCAAAAGGAAGGATGCATCAGAATCAAGGAGTAGAAACAAGTGTGATCACATTTACCTTTAGTCCCAAAGACATGCTTGGAAATTGTATTTTCCATCTACATGACTTGAGTCCGCAAGGCTGGAAATTCTAGTTCTGAAAGTGGTGCATGCCTCTTACCCCTAAGGGGTAGGGGACAGAATTTCTATGAAATTCATTTCAGCGGCTGCACTCTGAAATCTCTCACCAAGTTCACACTGAAGCTACAATTTTCCCTAGTCATTAGCTGTTTCCAGCCAATGACTAAACTCAGTAGAGACGAATTAAGGCTCTCTATGAAAACCATCAGACTTTTCTATCCTGCGACTTGGGCACAGGGAAAATCTGTCAGCCCCACCCTAAGCCTTTTAGAACTGCACAACTCTCTATAATCTTCCTTTTTCCCTTTCTTTTTCTTTTTTTTTTTTTTTAATTTTTTATTGGATTTTAGGTTTTGGGGAACATGAGCAGAGCATGCAAGACAGTTGCGTAGGAACACACATGGCAGTGTGCTTTTCTTTCCTTCTCCCCTTCACCCACATTTGACATTTCTCCCCAGGCTATGCCTCCCCTCCTCCCCTTCCCACTGGCCCTTCCCTTTTCCCCCCAATAGACCCCAGTGTTTAGTACTCCCCTTTCTGTGTCCATGTGTTCTCATTTTTCATCACCCGCCTATGAGTGAGAATATGCGGTGTTTCATTTTCTGTTCTTGTGTCAGTTTGCTGAGGATGACGTTCTCCAGATTCATCCATGTCCCTACAAACGACACTAACTCATCATTTCTGATTGCTGCATAATATTCCATGGTGTATATGTGCCACATTTTTCCAATCCAGTCTATTATCAATGGGCATTTTGGTTGATTCCAGGTCTTTGCTATTGTAAACAGTGCTGCAATGAACATTCGTGTACATGTGTCCTTATAGTAGAACGATTTATAGTCTTTTGGATATAGACACAGTAATGGGATTGCTGGGTCAAATGGAATTTCTATTTCTAATGCCTTGAGGAATCGCCACATTGTCTTTTTCTTAAGAGACAGACACTTACCACCTGAAGATTCTCCTATCCTCCCCAGGGTTCCTCCTGAGGCTCCCTCATTGTCTTTTCTCTTACTAAATCTCCTGTAAATATAGCCTTATCTTGGAGTCTGCTTCTTGCGGGAGATGGATTAATTTACCCAAGTGCTCAGGCACATCCTCACTCATTATACGTAAGCTTATGGAAAACTTCATATTCATCATTACACAACAGCATATCAGCTTTAATTTTTTTGATGATTTTCTGTTTTTTAGACATAGAATAAAAATTAGTAGATCCTAAAGCAGCCAAAGTACAGTGGAGAGAGGAGGATAGAGTGGGTATAAAAGAAAAGTTAAGTTAATCTTTTCTCATAGGGGAAATTAAAAAAAAAAAGATCCTAAACTAAATTTGATTATTGGCAGGTTATTACAATTTTAATAAGAAGTCATCTTTTTAAAATTTGCTTAGGACTATAGTATTCTCCAGGGTAGATGATCTTTTAAATGATAGATAAAAATGGGTATAAAATTGCTTACCCTGTGAGTTACCTACAAAGGTATATTTAGTTTGTCTCAAATAAAGCATCATTCGCCCTCCTTGATGTGTGTGTATCTGTGTGTGTGTGTCTGTGTGTGTAAAATGCTTGAGGTAATTTGTACTTTCTTGTTTGTTAACAATTTGACTCGAAAAGTCAGTATTTTCAATGCAATTGGTTTAGTTCTGCGGCTTAGCCTTTTGTTACAAAGAAAATCAAGACTGCTTATTCACAAAATTTTGAGCCCATGAGCTCTTTCTTCTTGGTAGGGTAATTTTGTCATAATCACATTTTTGGAATTACAATTCAGAGCACATATTTCTAAATCCGTCACATACATATATATAGTATGTATGTATTTGTATGCATGGTGCCTCCTTTGAACTTATCAACAATAAAAAAGATTATTATAGAGCATGTATTTTTTATTTTTCCAGACAAATAATGTTCAGAGAGGCTGTCCAAAATGCCCAAGGCCACGAAACTTTTATGTTTAATTTCAGATTCATTGTTATTTTGAATGTAGACATCCACTGCTTGTCTCCTCTCCCTGTTTCCTGTACTCCCTTCCCAAAGGGAGACAGAGATTGAGGAAAGAAAACGAGAATGTATAGTTTAGACTTCGGAGCATTTGTCCTCAGAACAAAGGTTTTCTCTGCTTATTTGGAGGGCAAACATACCATAGTAAAATCTTTCCTTGAAAGGAAGGCCTTCAAAAAGTCTGGCTGTGCTTGAAACATCATATGGTTGTGTGTCTAATGGAACACACACAGTTTAGATAATTCATTTAGCCACAGCTCCAAGACATGTTACCTCATCAGGATTATTAAAAACAGAGGTAGGCCGGGCGCGGTGGCTCAAGGCTGTAATCCCAGAACTTAGGGAGGCCGAGGCGGGTGGATCATGAGGTCAAGATATCGAGACCATCCTGGTCAACATGGCGAAACCCTGTCTCTACTAAAGATACAAAAAAATTAGCTGGGCATGGTGGCACGTGCCTGTAATCCCAGCTACTGAGGAGGCTGAGGCAGGAGAATTGCCTGAACCCAGGAGGCGGAGGTTGCGGTGAGCCGAGATCACGCCATTGCACTCCAGCCTGGGTAACAAGAGCGAAACTCTGTCTCAAAAAAAAAAAAAAAAGAAAAGAAACAGAGGTGACATTTTCGACTCCATCTGATTCCTATGTCTACGTATCCAGAGGTTTTGGTGTCAACAAAGACAGAGGCAAAAAACATATTGATAATTTCAAGCCCCACTTTCTAAATGCTGACACTAAAACACCTCTGTTGTGACTGTAAAGCAACAAGAAAGGAAACAAATGAAATACTTTAAGGCTGGTAAATGGGAAGGACAGAAGGAACCCAGATAACAGATTGAGGACAGCAATTGCCTCACTCTAATTTTTCATTTTATGACAAAAGTAAACATTCTTTATTTAAGTTATGTTAGTTATACTTTCTATTACTTCATGTTGGGAGCAATTCTATAGCATAGATAAAAATAAAGGGGACTTACAAATGTGGACTTGGATTCTCAAGACGAATTTCTATTTATTCATTCACTGACTTACTCATTCAACAATGGGGCCTGTAATTCTACTTCAGATATTTTAGTTTTAAACAATTACATATAGAAAGATATTTATATATTAAAATTTATGTTTTATATATAAAATTTGTTATTATTATAAAATGTTATGTTATATCCTAGTGCTTAGAATCCTCTCTGGGATAGAGCAGCACTTAATAAATAATCATTGGGTAAATTTAATCTACTATCCACTAGGTGTACAAGTAGACAGTAGATTAATATGATAGAAAAGATATATAAAAATAAAAATAATTCAGGGTATAGGTGTAATATATATTATATCTGTATTACCTATCATATTTTAATGGAAGAAATAAGATCCATATTATGGATGAAAATTATGAATCTGTAAAAAAAAGAAGCAGAGTTTTTCTTTTTATCATTTGCAACTCTGAAAATATTCTTACATTGTTCCCATCAGTATCAAACTATTATCTAGTTTTAATGAAATTTTGAAGGCTAATTGAAATACAGCATATATTAATTATACAATTTGATCCGTCTTAGCATATGTGTATGCTTGAGAAACCATCATCATAATTGAGTTACCAAATATTTTCATCACCCCAAAAAGGTTCCTTTGTGTCTCTAACTCCAATCCTTCTTCTGCCTCTGTATGTGGTTGATAACTAATCTGCTTTAGGTCATTCTAAACTAGTCCACAATTGATGTAATTTTAAATATATACACTTTTTTCGCTTAATTTCTTTCCATTGTCAGATACATTATGAGATTCATGTTGTGTTTCCAGTTTTTTTAACTGCTGAATATTGTTCCATAATAAAAATATATATAGTTTATAGACATTTAATTTGTTTATACTTTTAGGCTGTTGAAAATAAAGCTGCTGTAAATATTTCTGTATAGTTTCTCTTTCATATGGATATATGTTTTTGTTTCTCTTGTATAAATCTCTAGGAGTCAATTGTTCCAGTCAAATGGTATGAACCTGTTTAGGTTGAAACATATTGCCCCCATGGCAGGGTGTGGTGGCTCACACCTATAATCCTAACAATTTGGGAGGCTGAGGTGGGAGGATTACTTGAGGACAGGAGTTTGAGACAAGCCGGGACAATGTGGAGAAATCCTGTCTTTATGAAAAATACAAAAATTTAGCTGCACATGGTTGCCCATACTTGTGGTCTTAGCTACCTGGGAGGCTGAGATAGGAAGATATCTTGAACTTGGGAGGTGGAGGTTGCAGTGAGCATGATCCTTCCACTGGACTTCGGTCTGGGAGACAGAGTGAGACCTTGTCTCAAACAAACAAAAAACCTATTACCTTGATCCTTGCCAATATGTGGAATGTTCTATTGTAGCCATCATAATAGACATATAATAGTATCTTACATTGATTTAAGTTTACAGTTCTTTGTTGACTAATAATGGTGAATAATTATTCATGTCCTCCTTGATGACCTGTGTGTGTGTGTATATATATACATATATTTTATTGCATTTTAGGTTTTGGGGTACATGTGAAGAACAAGCAAGACTGTTGCACAGGTACATACACGGCAGTATGGTTTGCTGCCTTCCTCCCTATCACCTATATCTAGCATTTCTCCCCAACTCCCCAGCCCCTGCTGTCCCTCCCCTAGTTCCCCCCCACAGACCACAGTATGTGATGCTCCTGTCCCTGTGTCCATGTGTTCTCATTGTTCAACACCTGCCTATGAGTGAAAACATGTGGTGTTTGATTTTCTTAGGTCAATTTGCTGAGAATGAGTTCTTATGTCAATTTGCTGAGAATGATGGTTTCCAGGTTCATCCATGTCCCTTCAAAGGACACGAACTCATCATTTTTTATGGCTGCATAGTATTCCATGGTGTATATGTATCACATTTTCCCTGTCCAATCTACCAGTGATGGGCATTTGGGTTGGTTCCAAGTCTTTGGTATTGTAAACAGTGCTGCAGTTAACATTCGTGTGCATATGTCCTTATAATAGAATGATTTATAATCTTTTGTATATTTACCCAGTAATGGGATTGCTGGGTCAAATGGAATTTTTATTTCTAGGTCCTTAAGGAATTGCCATACTGTCTTCCACAATGGTTGAACTAATTCACACTCCCACCAAGAGTGTAAAAGTATTCCTATTTCTTCACATCCTCTCCAGCATCTGTTGTCTCCAGATGTTTTAATGATTACCATTCTAACTGGTGTGAGATGGTATCTCAATGTAGTTTTGATTTGCATTTCTCTAATAACCAGCAATAATGAGCATTTTTTCATATGTTTGTTGGCCTCATATATGTCTTCTTTTGTAAAGTGTCTGTTCATATCATTCACCTACTTTTTAGTGGGCTTGTTTGTTTTTTTTCTTGTAAATCTGTTTTAGATCTTTGTAGATTCTAGATATTAGCCCTTTGTCAGATGGGTAGATTGCAAAATTTTTTTCCCATTCTGTTGGTTGCCAATTTACTCTAATGACTTACTTTTGCTGTACAAAAGCTGTGGAGTTTGATTAGGTCCCATTTGTCTATTTTGGCTTTTGTTGCCAATGCTTTTGGTGTTTTAGTCATGAAGTCCTTGCCTATGCCTATGCCCTGAATGGTTTTGCCTAGATTTTCTTCTAGGGTATTTATGGTGTTAGGTCTTATGTTTAAATGTTTAATCCATCTGGAGTTAATTTTAATGTAAGGTGTCAGAAGGGGGTCCAGTTTCTGCTTTCTGCACATGGTTATCCAGTTTTCCCAACACCATTTATTAAACAGGGAATTCTTTCCCCATTGCTTGTTTTTGTCAAGTTTGTCAAAGATCAGATGGTTGTAGATGTGTGGCATTGCCTCCTAGGCCTCTGTTCTGTTCCATTGGTCTATATCTCTGTTTTGGTACCAGTACCATGCTGTTTTGATCATTGTAGCCTTGTAGTATAGTTTGAAATAAGGTAGTGTGATGCCTCCAGCTTTCTTCTTTTTGCTTAGAATTCACTTGCATATGCAGGCTGTCTTTTGGTTCTATATGAAGTTTAAGGTGGTTTTTTCCAGTTCTGTGAAGAAGGTCATTGGTAGCTTCATGGATATAGCATTGAATCTGTAAATTACTTAGGGCAGTATGGCCATTTTCACAATGTTGATTCTTTCTAACCACAAGAGTGAAATGTTTCTCCATCTGTTTATTTCCTCTCTTATTTCGTTGAGCAGGGGTTTGTAGTTCTCCTTGAAGAAGTCCTTTATATTCTTTGTTAGTTGAATTCCTAGGTATTTTATTCTCTTTGTAGCAATTGTGAATGGCAGTTCATTCTTGATTTGGTTCACTGTTATTGGTGTATAAGAATGCTTTTTATTTTTGCACATTAATTTTCTATCCTGAGACTTTGCTGAAGTTGCTTATCAGTTTCAGGAGATTTTGGGCTGAGATGATGGGGTCTTCTAAATATACAATCTTGTCATCTGCAAATAGAGACAATTTAACTTCCTCTTTTCCTGATTGACTTGTGTGTTTTTTTTAAAGAAGGATCTGATAAATCTTTTAACTGTCTTTAATGAATTTCATATCTTTTCATTGAATTAGGAAAAGTATTTACAAATTCTGCATAAAATTTACCTGTAACATATATGTTATCAATATTATCTCCAGTCTGTAGTATGCTAATTTTATTTTCTTAGTTACACGTTTTGAAGAGCAAAAAGTTTGAATTTTGATGACTTTCAAGAGTTTTTTTTGTAGTTTTTTTGCTCTTTTTCTTCTTTGAAATATTTGACTAAGCCAAAGTTATAACGATTTTCTCTTGTGATTTTTTTTCTTGAGAATTTATGCTTTAAGTTGTAGGTTTTATATTTTAATCTATGATCCATTACATTTGCTTTGTATGGCTTAATGTAAGAGTTGATTTTGTGTGTGTGTGTGTGTGTATGTACATATAATTACACACACACAAAGATTATATATATATCATATATTAGACACAAAGATATAAATATGTATATATATGTATAAATGTATATATACATATATTTGTACATATAGATGTATATGTGTATATATAGATATATGTGTATATATGTATATACATATAAATATGTATGTATATATAGAGATATATGTATGTATAGATATATATGTCTATATAGATATAAATGTCTATATATAGATATATATATCCAGTCGGTCTAGTGACATTATTTGAATAGACCTCTGTTGAATTGTCTTAGCATCTTTGTCATAAAATCTCTATTCTGTTCTAATTATCTATTCGGCTATGTTTTTGCCAATGTCCAAATACTTTGATTATGGTAGCTGTATAGTAGGTAATAAGATCAGGTACTGTTAGTTCAACAATATTGTTATTTTTAAATTTGCTTGGATAATTCTATGTGCTTTCTAAATTTTAGAATCACATTGTCAATTTTCACATTGAACAATCTTGATGAAATTTTTATTGGTATGTGTTAAATTTATAGAACAATTTAAGAGAATTGTCATCATAATTATGTAGCTTGCACTCCATTAACTTCATCTGTATTTCCACTTATTCATTTATAATTTTATTTTAGTATTGTTTATAACTTTCAGAGAAAATTTATTAAATTTGATTTTGTGGAAGTTATTTCTAGGTATTTTATATTTGTGACATTACAGAAAATACAATTAAAAAATATCCAATTGTTCCATGTTTTCACATTGAAATACAATTGATGTTTCAATAATAACCTTGCATCCTCTGATCTTGCTAAATTCAATATCGAATTCCAGTAGCTGTTTTTTAACATCTTTGGAATTTACTGGGTACACAAATCTGCATATAAGACACTTTCCTTCATCCTTCCTGTCTTTATTATTTTTTATTCTTTCCTTATTACAGGAATTAGAAGCTTCAATAAAATTTTTAGATAAGAATAAGGGAACAGTCATCTTTGTCTTGTTCTCAAATTCATGAAAACCCAATTCTGATTCAATTTATATGCCATTTTAATATATCCAGAAAAATCATCAATCAGGGCAATGGTAATCACATATAGAAACATGTACAGTGAATTATTGTTAATGAGAAAAACAATAAAACCCTCAAATATAATCAACCAGATAATGGTAAATATATTGTATAATCAACAATTTTAAAATTTTTATTAACTTTAGCTATATGAATCAACTAGATGAGCACATAAACATAAATTTGAATCAGGTAAATTGCAAGTTTCGTAAGATTACCTCATCATAGTATCATTTACATAGATATTAAAACCATGTGTAATTGAACAGCACAATTTAAGGGATAGGCACAAACATAGTAAAACATTTCAAAAACTCAAGGGAACAATAAATACAGAATTAGGGGTACTGGTGCCCCTGAGGGATTTAAAAGGAAAAATAATGAGAAAGGTTTACATTAAGGATCAATAGTTATTTTTTTGGTAAGCTTGATGGTGGATACATGTGTTCTTTTTATTATTTGTGGCAAATAGTTAACGTAAAATGTAATAGATAACACTTGTTAGACATCTGAGAAGGTAAAGGGTGACTTCCATATCCTACATCTAAAGGATATTTTCATCAAATTTATTGCAGAATAAGAGCTGATTGAACCAAGATGGAAAATCTAAAAATTTCTGAAAAAGTTTTTAATTCTTATTCTTAATATATAGGTAATAAAGCTTTAAAAAAATATTACTTTGAGTGTCTGAGTGGCACTTCTGTGTTTAAATATACATTTAAGTGTCAAAAGTGTTAATGACTACAACATATTTCAAGAATATGATACTGCTTACCTAGTTCTAAGGATGAAATAAGCAAAATAAAACATTGAAAATATAGAAAGAGCTGGCTGATTTTTTTGTCAAGTTGAAGGATTGTGTTTTGTTCCTGAGCTCACTTTATGATGTACAGTCTTGTAAATAAAGGTTTCAAATTGACTGATAGCAAAATATGAAAGTCACTTTAATTTTTGTTCTTTATGAAAATTACATGTAACAACCTAAATATTTTAAAATGGGGTAATTATAGGGTATATTTTAAGGCAAAAAGTTTCTCACAGTTTACAGATTTGGGTCTTGTGTGTGCTACTCAGGAAAGTTCTGATACTGGAGTTAAAAAAATAAGTATTTTGAGCAAATTTCTTGAATTTAAGTTTCAAAAAAATTATGGTTATTTCAGAGCCTTGACATTCAGTGGAATAAATTAATTATTTGGTAAGATTTTTAAAAAGTGGTCCATACCTTGCTTAAAAAGAAAGGATATAAGAGGAAAGGAAACTGAGATTGAGTACAACCCAAAGTGCTGAGTTCCCAGGGTGTGCTACCAGGTGAGCTGATCATCCCCACAGGCCCAGCCTGGCTAGGTTTCTCATACCTAATTCTACACATTTTTGCTTCACTTGTTTCTGCTTTATGGTTCCCACATCCTTGCATATTTGCAACCCTCTGTGTACAAGTTTGTCACTTCTATGCCCATGTTTAAACCCTTAGACCCTATGATATTAAGAATGAGCAGTCATTCAAGACCTAAAAGCATATTTATAAAAATATGCTTTTCAAGTTGATTTCAGTGATTGCTAAATTCCGATACAAAAAAGTTGTCTAAGTATGTTGAATCGAATGCTAGATATTTATAAATTTATGTTGTGTAACTATTTTCCCTTTAAGAGATTAATTTACTAGCTAATGAATTTGTAGGAAAAGTTATATTTTCTCAAAATAAACAAAAATTTGTAAATCATATAATAATGGTCATAAAAAATGGCAATGCAAAATCAGTTAATGCTATATCTACCCTCACAACACATAGGAGAAAAATAACAGGCAGGATTTAATGATCTACAAATGTTTCAGACAAGTTGAAAGCAGAGCAAGAATTGGACCTTTGGACCTCAGGCACATAGTTGTAGGGACATTATGACTCTTTGTGTGTGTGTGTGTGAATTATTCTTTTTATCGAAATTTAATACACTTATAGAAAAAAATGTACATATCATAACTGTACATAGAGCTCAGTGAATTTTCACAAACTGAACACATCTGTAAACCACACCCAGACTGAGAAAGAGAACATGACAAACACCGCAAGTCTCCCTTGTGCCCTGTGCTGGAGATGCCAACACCACCTCCTAAACTAATGATGTTCAGGAAATTCACAGACTCAGCATGTTGTCATACTCATGGCTGTGATTTACAACAACCCAAGGCCAGGAAGCAAAATCAGCAAAGGAAAAAAGTGCATGGGCAAAGTCCAGGGAAACCAGGTGCAAGCCTCCCACGGTCCTCTTCCAGCAGAGTCACACTGGACACAATTCCTCCAGCAACCAACTGTGACACCCATGTGCAATGTGTACCAGGGACGCTCATTACAGACGGTGTCCAGAGTTGCTGCATTCAGCTTTTGGAATTAGTTGTACTTGCAACAGTGGACGGACAGCCTGGCTCTACTTCCCTCACTTTTCTCCCAGCACACACAGCTTAGTAAAGTAGGTGGATTATTAAAGTGTAGCTGTCCCCAGAAAGGTATTAGACTTTTCTAGGCTGCTCATTGAATAATCAGGACAAAAGGGGTAGAGGATTATGTAAACACATTTTGAAATCTTTAAAAATTCAGGATTTCATCCTTTATTAGTTTGCTAAGGATACCATAAAGTACCACAAACTGCGTGGCTTACACAATAGAAACTTATTTTCCTATAGTTCTGGAGGCTAAAAGTCCAAGACAAGGTGTCGACAGGTTTGGTTTCTTCTGAGATGTCTCTGCTTGGCTTGCAGATGGCTGCCTTCTTACTGTGTCCTCACATGGTCCCTCTGTCTGTGTATCTGTGACCTAATCTCTTCTTTCAATAAAGATACAAGTCGCATTGGATTAGGGACCATCCTAACAATCCCATTTTAACCTAATTACTTCTTTAGGGCCTATCTTCAAATATACTCACAGTCTGAGGTACGGGTGACTAGGACTTGGCATGAATTTTTGTGAGGACATACTTCAACCCTCAACATATTATTACCAATTTTTGAATGTGTCTTTCTAGTTAAGTTGCATAAAAACACTTATCTACTTGAACTCTAGGATGATGGTTAAAAAAAATATATATTGGCCAGGCACAAGTGATGGACACGTATGATCCCAGCACTTCAGGAGGCCAAGGTGATCGGATTGCTTGAGCTGAGGAGTTCAAGACCTGTTTGGGCAACATGGTGAAATCCTGTGTCTACAAAAAGTATAAAACTTAGTTGGGTGTAATGGCATGCGCCTGTAGTCCCAGCTACTTAGGAGGCTGGGGTAGGAGGATGGCTTGAGCCCAGGAGGTGGAGGTTGCAATGAGCTAGAATCGTGCCACCCACACTCTAACCTGGGCAACAGAGCCAGACCTGGTCTCAAAAAAAAAAAGTTTATCTAACAGAAATGCTTTTGTGCCTCTTACATACAAACCTTTCAGAGGAAAGGCCTGGCTGAGAGTAAGAGATGGTTGAAAAAAAAACGTTATGTTATGGCTGGGCGCAGCAGCTCATGCCTGTAATCCTAGCACTTTGGGAGGTTGAAGTGGGCGGATCACGAGGTCAGGAGTTTGAGACTAGCCTGGCCAATATGGTGAAACCCTGTCTCTGCTAAAAATATAAAAATTACCCAGGTGTGGTGGTATGACTCTTAGGAAAAGAAGTAAATTAAAGAAGAAGCAGGTAACATGAGAATATAAAAATACCTGATATCACCTTTTGCTTTCTACTTTTTTCTTTTAAATATAGTTTCTAAAATTGTTACTACTTCACATTTACATTCACATAAAAGTTATCCAATATGTTCTAGTATAAGAATTTAGTGAAAAATAAAGTCATACTTATAAAATTATTTCTAATGTCCTAGAGAATTTTATTTTTGAGACTTCTTTTAAATGATAAAAAAGGAAAAGCATTTATATTTCTGTCCTATATAGTAGAGTAGAAAATAGTTTTGTACTTTGGATAATTAACAATATAAGTACACATGTAGAGAAAATACTTCAAAATTGGGTATTGTTTCACTGAATCTTTGACAGCCCATTTCCTCAATATTATTTTCATCGGTAATAAAACCTTTGTAAAAAGACAATTGTGGAGAAGAAAAATGCATCTTATACATTTTATTTGCCTTTCTACAATTATCTGTTATAAAAATAGCATTGTGTCCAAAGCAAAGGATTTTACAAATTAAAATGCTTGATTCACTCAACTTTCATAGAACAATTTAAAGCTTTGACATGTCCTCAAATTGCAATTACTAAAATAATTATTTGATTTACCAATAATTTATTTGAGAAAAAAGATAAAAATTTAAACAATGTTTGATGTAAAATGAACATTCAACATTTAATTTGTTAAGTATTTTTTTGTTTTGTTTTGTTTTTTGAGATGGAGTCTCACTCTGCTGCCCAGGCTGAAGTGCAATGGTGCCATGTTGGCTTACTGCAAACTCCACCTCCTGAGTTCAAGTGATTCTCCTGCCTCAGCCTCCCGAGTAGCTGGAACTACTGGTGCCCTCAACCAGGCCAGGATAATTTTTATATTTTTAGTAGAGACAAGGTTTTACCATGTCGTCCATGCTGGTCTTGAACTCCTGACCTCAAGTAATCCTTCCACCTTGGCCTCCGAAAGTACTGGGATTACAGGCATGAGCCACTGTGCTTGGCCTAAATGTAATTTATTGCTTAAATACCTAGCAGTATTCTCATCAATGTAGAATTTTTCACGTCCTCAGAATATAGTGGCCAGCATTCTTATTGTGTCCTGAGAAGTGTAATTTTAAAAGCTGCTTATTGAAATCCATATTATGACAGTCTATTTTAGTGTTATAACAATATACAATATGATTTGTTATATTCGTATGTTATCTGATATCTTACTATATAAACAACTTAGATACTTCCTCCTTCCTCTGCATCTTTTCCAAATTGACTGAGGAAATTCAATTCCATCTTCATCCTGAGTCTTCAGAATCGGAACTTAAAACACTTGACATTATTTTTCTACATACTTACTCTACCTATATATTTAGTTTCTATCTTTTCATTCAAAAAGCCAATTGTCCTATATTTATTAAATGCTTTACTGTTATTATATGCCCTGGGTGAATATTGTTATTCTAATATCTGGCAAGATTTGAATGACTACTGAGTTCCAAGTTAGCTGAAATTACATATGCTTTTAAATCTATTTCTAAATTAATTTCTTTATGGAAAACACGATTACTCTCTAATTTTTTTTTTAATAAAATACATACATTTAATCTGCATTGCCACTGGCTAGCAAAGCCTGAGACAAGCGCCTATTTGGAAGGTGAGTCTACAGTAAGGAGATGAAGACTGGTGACACTCAGACAGGAACAAGTGAAAACCAACACTTTTATATTTTCTACATAGGCACATAGTGCATCACTGAGGTTGAGTTGCTGGTTCGTTTCGGGATTTGTCTAGGATGTGCCTTTAGAATGATCAGCTAGAGAAACAGAAGAGGGGTGAATTTATCCTTTGACCCCTCTCACCCATTGATCAAGTGTTTTTACAAAGCGTGTTACCTCACACTTCTAAGAGACAACCAATTGAATGCGGGACAGGCTATGGCGAAATCCAGGAAATGAAAGATAAGATTATAAAGCAGTGAGTCAGCCTGCTTTCAGTTACGACCATGGGAAGTCATTTGCTGAA
Source organism: Callithrix jacchus (assembly GCF_049354715.1). Taxonomy (NCBI): domain Eukaryota; kingdom Metazoa; phylum Chordata; class Mammalia; order Primates; family Cebidae; genus Callithrix; species Callithrix jacchus. The sequence continues at coordinate 164,996,923 of NC_133504.1, forward strand.
GCAAGAGGTAATGTAAAAGTAGATTGAGATACGTGAGATAGGGTGCAATTGATTTCTGTGTCCAGAGGTGTCTGTAATTCACACCACCATTTTAACAGTGTTCTCAAAACATATGTTTCTGAAGGATAAATAATTATATTTCTATTTTTTCCATGCCATTAATATTCACTATTCAGCAGTTATTAAATATCCCTATCTATTTATTCAATGTATAACTATCATGTATAATACAGAAGTAACTAAAGAGCCTTTTACTTCCTTGTCTTAAATTGTATATTACTAATTTTTCTATTGATTTGTAAATCAAGTAGCTAATTTTTGGCAATTCTCTATGCTAGTTTTGATGTTTAAAAATAAGTACGAACTTTCGTTTCTATGAAAATGGAGCAGAAATATGTTTTTATTCCTCTCACAAAATATAATAAAACAACATGTACATTATGTACAAGCCCCATTTTGTATCAAAAAAAAAAAAAAAGAAAGGAAAGCAAGACTCTCAGATAGGTAGGGAAAATGGTAGATGGATTGAGACTCACAAGCCTAAATTAAAATGATAGCTAAAGGAAGTTCTTCAAACAGAAGGAAAAAAAATAATGTCTTGAAATATCAGGAAGCAGGAAGCACAAAGTGGTAAGCTAAAGTGGGCATAAATATAGCAGGTTCATTTTTCCTCTTGGGTTTTATAAATTGTGTTTGACAATTGAAGCACAGCTGTAATACTAAAACCAGTTCCAAGCGTATGTAGAAGAAATATTTACTATAAACATATTATAAGCCAGGGATGTTAGGGTTTTGTAAATGGACATAGGATTTATATATTCACTCAAACTGGTGAAATTTTAACACCTGATAACTTTTGTATTTGTAGTTTAATAATGAGAACAACCACCAAAAAAGATATACAAAGAGATACACTAAAAGCACTATAGATAATTCCACATGGAATTCTAAAATATATTAATATTCAAATAATTCACAAAAAGACAGAGAAAGTAACGTAAAAAAAGAACAAATAAAAAACAAAAGAAGAAATCTGAGACATAAGCCTCATGTTCTTCCTCGTTTGTTGCTGTGACAAATTACTAAAAATATAGTGACTTAAAAGCCACTACTAGTGCCCACGTATGCCACATGGAGGCCTGAGCATTGGCGTACTCAGCTCAACACTGGTGTCTACAGACTAGTCTACCTGGTGTCCCTGTCCCCGGCAAAGCTTCAACACAGTCTTCACTAAAAACTGCAGCCAAACCCACTGAGGAACTCACAGACACAACTGATATAGATGATAGATGAAGAAATCATATGGAAAGTACAGTACTGCACTCACTCAGAATCAAAACCAAGCTATCCTATACAATCCAGACTACAGATACAACTGTAGAAAAAAGTCTTTCCCTGTGATAGACAAACCATGAAACTGAAAGAAGCAACTGTTATACCAGATATACAGATATCAGTGTAAGGACACAAGAAATGTGAAAAAGCAGGAAATGTTGACACTTCCAAAGGAACAAAATATTTCTTTGGTAACATATTGCCAAGGAAAGAAAATCAGTGAAATGCCTGAAGATGAATTTACAATATTGACATTCAAGACACTTGGTGAAATGCAGGAGAACACAGATATACAAAGAACAAGGAAATCAGAAGAACAATTTATTTTCTGAATGAGAAATCTAATAGAAAGATAGATAAAATGATTCAAATGAATCATGGAAATAAAAAATTCAGTGGATTAGATTAAAAAAATATAATTGACAGCTTCAACAACAGACTAGATCAAGCAGAAAAAAATAGTTTCTGATGGCATGTCTTTTGAAATAATGCAGTCAGACACATGCACACAAAAAGAATTAAAAAGAATTCAGAAAATTTTTATGATATATGGAGCACCATGAAGTGACCATAAATGGATGGAACTGGAGGTCATTATGTTTGGTGAAGTGAGGCAATATAGAAAAACAACTATTGTATGTTCTCAACTTGCATGTGAGAAAATACAAGTTGATCAAATGAAGGTAGAGAGTAGAATATTAGTTACCACAATCTGGGCTGGGTGGAGAGAATGAAGGGAGGGGTGGTTAGTTGGTAAAAACATACAGTTAGACGGAAGGAATAAGTTCTAGTACTTGATACCCAAATAATGTGACTGTAGTTGAAAATAATTCATTGTATATGGTAAAATCATTAGAAAAGAAAATTTCAAATGTTCCCCAAAGAAATACATAATACATATTTGTGGTTACGTGTATCCTTGATACCATAATTTGATTGTTATACATTGTATGCATGTATCAAAATATTACATGAACTTCATAAGTATAATGCAATTATTATGCATAAAAAACTCCACATTATATTGACACAAAACTTATAAAGAAGTTAGCAAGTAGAATTCAACAATATATACACGTAACTATACATACTGATCTACAGGGGTTATTCCTGAGATGCAAGGCTGATTTAATAATTGAAAATCAAACAGTGCAATTTGCCAAAAAAACAGCTGAGAGAAGAATATCACAAGATTCTTTTAATCAATGCATCAAAAGCACTTGAGAAACTCAAAACCCGTTGGTGCCAAAAACTCATTTAAGCCCTTAGAATAAAGCAGAAATTTATCAACTTGATAAAAAGCATATACAACGATTCCACAAGTAACATTATCTTAATGGTGAAAGACTCAATGCTTTCTAATAACAGGAACATACTGAAGGTGTCCTCTCTTACCATTACTATTTTACATAGTGTTGTCTGATTCAATAAGGTAAGGAAATAAAATAAAACGCAGGCAGATCATTAAGGATGAAATAAATACAGGTCTTTTCTCACAGGTAATATATTATTTAGAAAATGTAAAGGAATCTACAAAATCCATGTAGCGTTAATAAGTGAGTTCCAAAAGTATTTCTGATACAAGATAAGCATAAAAAGCCAACTATATTTCTTCATTCTAGCAATAAACTTTTGGGCAACACAATTAGTAATGCAATATTGCATATTATTTTTCCAAAAAATAAAATCATTGCGTGGAAACTGAACACAGTACACAATAGTTACAGAACATATAGTGGAAACTACAAAGCATTAATGAAAGAAATCAAAGACATGAATAAGAAGAGAGTCATACTATTTCTGTGGGCTGGAAGACTTAAGACAGAAAAAAGTTTAATTCTCCTAAAATTGATATATAGGTTTAACAACATTTCTGCGAAGAAATCCCAGTAAGACCTTTTAAGATATAAATGAGATTATTATTTATTTATTTATTTATTTATTTATTTTGAGACGGAGTTTCGCGCTTGTTACCCAGGCTGGAGTGCAATGGCTCGATCTCGGCTCACGGCAACCTCCGCCTCCTGGGTTCAGGCAATTCTCCTGCCTCAGCCTCCTGAGTAGCTGGGATTACAGGCACGCGCCACCATGCCCATCTAATTTTTTGTATATTTTTTAGAAGAGACGGGGTTTCACCATGTTGACCAGGATGGTCTCGATCTTCTGACCTCGTGATCCACCAGCCTCGGCCTCCCAAAGTGCTGGGATTACAGGCTTGAGCCACCGCGCCCCGCCTAAATGAGATGATTCTAAAATTCCTATGGAAAGGCAAAAAAAGGAGAATAGCTAACAATTTGGAAAAATAACAATGAACAATGAAGTTAGAGGAATCAATCTACTCAATTTCAATTCTTATCATTCAGCTAAAGTAATCAAGGCAAGAAATCAAGATGGTGTGATACTGGGAGTGGCCATGCATAGATTCATAGAGCACCATTGATGACCCAGAAATACACTCACATGGAAACCTTTATTCTTTAGCAAAGGTGTATTTCCTCACATATTACACAAAAATTAAATAAAATAGATCACAAACTTTAAACTAAAACACTTTTTAGGGAAAAAATAAAAATAATATTTGAGGCATAGTCCTAGACAAAAATTTTTGGGCTAGATGCCAAAAGTAGAGGACTACACTGTAAAAGATTGTTCCCAAAAAGTAACATACTGTATGACTTCATGTATAGAACATTGTTGACATTAGAGAATTACAGATTTAGAGACTAAATCAGTGGTTACCAGAGGTTAATGAGTGGTTGTATAGCAGGGAAGGAAGTTTGGCTATAAAAAGAGGAGATATTTGTGGTGATAGAAATAGTGGGAATCTTGACTATATTATGTCAGTATCTTAGTGGCAATATTATACTGTTTGTAAGACAATATCATTGGAGGGAACTGGGTATATAAAATTTATCTGTATTATCTCAAAATATAAGTTTCTTTAAAATTTAAGAAAGTCTGACATGTTAATAAAATGCATGTACATATCTGGTAATTACAGCCATTTTTGAAAAATAGAAACATTTCTAAGTACTTTTTTATAAACAAAATTTTATAAATGAACTCAAAGTATAATATAGTTTATAATTTGCAATAATGTTTTAAATATCTTAATTAGATTGTGACATAAATTAGTTGGGACAAACTCCTTGAAACATAATCATTAGAAAATATATAGGAACATGGATGGCCTTCTTTATCAATCTCTTCTTGACTTTCCTCCCACATCCTAAAAAGTGAAGAAAAGCAGAAATGACAAATTATGCCTAGTTTCCCAAAATATTAGATTTTGATGAGGATAGACTGCTGTTCATTTATGGGCAATAGTAATGCAAAGAAAGAAACAGAATTCTTGAGCATAACATAAAGTTTATTAAAAACATGATAATTTACATCAAAATTCAGAGAAAAAGGTCTTTAATTATTTCATATAACTGATATGCAATATCAGATACTTTATGTGGCCAGAATGTCTTCTTTACAGAGAGATTTTAGGTATTCGGAGATTAGTTAATGAAGGTAACTTCAAAGCACAATATATTGAGACCGTACTTTAAAATTCTAGGATCTCGTTTTTGTTTGCTTGTAACCCTAATTGTGCTCTCTTGTTTTTCCTCAAATTTTTCCCGTTTCTCTATTTATGAAGAAACTTTAAAGAATACACTTGCTAATTTTTGACTTCATATGAATTGCTATTTACTGTTTAGAGAAAAGAAACATTTACACTTCCTTAAACAGTATCCACCCACACACACACATTCTTTTCTTTTCTATTCTTGCTCAAGTCGTTTTATGTTACAAACTGGATCATCACTCACTTAAGATTTCAGGTGTGGTAGCTCCATTAAATAAAAATGTTTCTAAAAAGTTAAATTATGTAGATTTCCTGTGGTGTGGGATAAACTGGAGTTGTAGGGCTCCAATCGGTTTAAGAGACAAGCTCAGTGAAAACATATTTACATAAATCTGTTAATTGCAGAATAACTTTTGGCAGAGGTTATATACTGAAGAGCAATCTACTAGGTTGTGACACTAATTATACATATATTTATATTTTAGTAAAAGTGACACAATTAAGTTTTTATTGTCACTAAATAGGTCCATTATTTAAAAAAATCACACATTCATGATATGACTCTGTATCTCTTTAATTTCTTTTTTATTTTTTTTTAAGAAACTTTTATGTTAAGTCAGAGGCATATGTGCAGGGACTGTGCATTATTATTTTCAAACACTGAGGGTATCAAGTCTTCATTGCATACTCTTTTATCATTCTTTTGGCCCTAAATTTGCCTCTAAACACTTCTGATTAAAATATAATTCCCAAGACTTTGTTAATCTGAACATTTTTGGCTAATCTGTCACTTCAGTTTATTGTGGTACTCATATTTGACCTAACCAAACAAGTTCACATCAAAGGCACCATGTAGTTTCAAGGAGATATCCAATTTATTTTCTCCTTTCTTATCAATGTGACTTTCTCAGAAGGTTTCATTTAAATCCAATATTACTTTCCCAATACTTCCGAGATCCTTGAATCTTCAATAAAGTAGGTTATCCTAAAATCCTCTGAAAGATCAAAATAAAGACAAGGCCATTTAGGACCAGGCTAGACATCCTAGTCCTTAAGCTCTCTTGTATATAGGTCTTTTCTACTGGAGCAGATCTTAGCATGATTTGAGGTAGAGTTTTCTCCTCTGTGATTAAATCTGCAGTGATCAAAAATTCAGATATGTTTTGCAGAAGCAATCCTCAGATCCATTAAAAGAGCCTTCAGGGCCTGGATTAAACTAGTCCTATAGCGTGCTTTATTTAAATAAATAGCTCGTTTAATCAAATAACAGCTCCCCTAAAGAGCTCACTCATTGAATGAACCCTTTTCCTCCTAGGATTCTCTTCACTGCACCCAGATGTAATTTCTTTGCAAACTGCCTCCAGCAATATTTTTGTTCTTTTGTCTCAATGTACAGATCTGAAATTTTTATGTTCATCCACCACTGTCTTCAGTGATTTCTCACTGAAGCATTTTCTTGATGAGAAATATTTTACCCTGTGGGAATCAACAGTCTTCTCTACCTGACCTTATCTAACTCATCCATCATTGTAAGTAAGATATACCGTGGTATACACAGGTCCAGTCAACAGCAACAATTGTTCAAGTATCTCCCATCCCTTAAATTACAACTAATCAGGACACCTAGTTCAGGCTAGTGGATATTTCACTAACATCCTGGAAGAGCAAACATTAAATAGGACTATTTGCAACTACACGATAAGTTTCCTAAAAGCTGGTTAAATAAAAACAAACCAGGAAGCAGAATCTCCAGCACTTCAGACTTAGCCAGAAGATCCACTGTGGAGCTAGTGTTTTAGTTTAACTGTAGTAAGAACATTGAACGTGAGATTTACCCTTTTAACGCATTTGTAATTGTATAATGCAATATTGTTAATTATAGGCGTCATATTGTATAGTAGTTTTCTAGAACTTATACATCTTGCATGAATAAAACATTATATCCGTTGAATAGCAACTCTCAATTTTCCTCTTCCCCCAGTACCTGGAAACCACTTTACTGTATGCATTGGAATATTTTATATACCATATATAAGTAGAATGATCACGACCTCCTCATAGTTTTATGTACTTGGCCAATGAATTTAACCTGAAATTTCTGTTTGATAATCAATAAAAGCTTAACAATGTGTATATTTTACAATATTCCTGTAAGGATTCATTGCGCCCAAAATAGTGCATGATGTTTAGTAAATATTTAATACACATTGGCTCTCTCCTTCCCCTCCTCACTTTTCCCCACCCCATTTCCCACTTTCTCTGTCTAAATTTCTCATTCTTTCCCTCTCTCTTGCTTTCTCTGTCTTTTACAATCCATTTCCCTCTCCTTTTCTTAATTGAAGTATTATTTTGCTTCCTTCTAGTTTTAATTCTGTGTTTTTACGATAGTTTGCAAGGTAAAATGATGTCAGAAGATTGCCTACTTGGTCAAGTAGGCAATATCCTTATGTATATATGCAGACAGTTCAGCAAACCTCCTATTATATATTAGTTACTTAGTACATACTGATTCTGCTCCATGTCCCTATAAAGAAAGAAGCAAATTAATGAAAGCTGTGGTTGATTTTGGTTGTTGCTATAGTGATTGTTGTAATTGTTTTGTTGCAAGTGTGTGGGGGACGGTTCTTGTTAATTTTGCTTTGCTTGTGTTTTCATATGAGGGAGCATCTTTTTGTTATTTTCTTTTCAAGAACTTTACTTCTGAAATTAGTTTACATTTTACTATCAGATTGGATAAATTACTCATGTTTTCATTTTTCCATTTAATACTGTCATTGAGTAATAATAATTTAAGTGAATCCATAGCATTTATTGTGTAGTGTATTCTGGGCACTATGCTGAGGACATTGTATATACTGCTGTGTTTAATCTTAAGTTTTTTAGAAAGTAGAAGCTATAACCTAAAAGGGTTAAGTATTTTATCTATAATTACATAGTTAAAAAGCAACACAACCAGAATTCCCATCCTCCCCAACCTTTTAAGTGATTATGTGATGTTGTCTCCATTTCTACACCTGAAGCAAAAGTATTGCTGCCTAATATGTTTGCCTCCTTCAACTACCAATTTCCTTTCTGCATTCTTTGTATATACCCAAAGTAAAATACCTAAAGCATCAAACTAATCACACCCTTTTTATTTCCTGAAGCTTATCTATGGCATCTCATAAAGTCCAATCTCAGAATCAATGCTGTATCTCTTTAACAAAGGTCCCCATTCAAGGAAGTTTTCTTTGTTTCACCTAGGCTGAGTGAGGATACTGGTAACTGTACTATCAAAACACCTGGAACAAACTTTCATGATAGCATGTTTTATGCTGTATTTTAACACTTTGTACATTTTGTTTTATACAAAAGTATATGATCTACTTGTGAACAAGGTTGTGTTTTATTCTCTTAGTGACCGTCTCAGAGCCAGTGTTGTAAAAACAATCATTTGATTAGGAAAATGTAATTAAATGTCTGTCACTAAAATGCCCTACAAAATCAGAACTGTCTATCATGACTAATTCCACAGAAGACTGCTTACGGTCTTAGTTTTCTTTGGGATTTCACGATAAGCCTGGAAACCAACGTTGATTCTGTGATCTGGGTAGGGATGCCCTGTCTCCATCGGTAGCAAGAACCTCGATGTTTCTGAATAAAAAGAGTCAGGAGTAATGAAGAAAATGGTATCAGCCGCAAAATTTTCAGACATAATCACCGATTACCTTGACACATTAAGAAAACCAAAAACATTAAAAAGATCCATATATAACTGTATTTGTTATCATAAGAAAAGCCAGGAACTATTGAGTAAAGTAACAGTGTCAGGGAATATGCAGAGATGTAAACACTTTACGTGTATTATTCAAATTTTATTGTTTTTCCAGTTCGACTCCCCTCACTCCCTACATATTGAGAATACAACCCGTAAAGCAGCAAATGTTATGAAACGCACATGTTTTGCATACAGCTAAATCAGTTTTCATTCATATCAAGCAATAATATCTTGAGACTGTATTCACTAAAGTTCCCACCTTAATTTCTATTCTTTCAGCTGAAATAAAATCCAACTGTCAGTTGACATGGGTGTTGGACATAATTGCATACCACTCTACTCTAGCAGAAGAATGCAGATTTTCCACTGCCTAATAATTCTCATTACTCTGTTCTGGATTCTGTTCAAATCTCTTAGGATAATTTTAAGGAGAGTCCAAAAGTGGAGCATACTTCTTTTTAATAGGAGGATGACTTCTCTAACCAAGGTTTACTCTCCTCTCTGTCACTAGGGCTTTAATCTGTTTGCAAAGGATGGTGAAGGGGATATTTATAACATCCCACTTTCTGGGTTTCCACATTCAGCTTTTCCATTATGGAATAGATAACAAGCATATCTGTGTTTTATGCAGCAGCCATTGGAGCTCTGTTTAACTCACCGTATCAGTTCACATTAATTGATGCAAGAATAAGGAGGACTGGAAAGTTGACAGCCCAGCATTTCTAAAGCTTGAAATTCCTTAGTCAGTAAATGTGTATCTCAAATTAGTCTATTAGGTTATCAAAGAAGTTTTAAAAACCTGGGGACTAAGAGTAAGCAGATTCCATACCTTGCAAGATTAATACTAGCATGCTAATGTATTCCTAGAAGAATTTTGTTTGCAAGTTGCTACAGTTAATGTTTTCTAAACGGGCTATTATTATTATCATTTTCCATGGTGGATGGAAACCATGGTGGATGATCCATTTAGGTTTGACATAAGTTGGATTATTTGGATTCCACAATCCTGCATTTCATATGCAGTACTGCCTCTCCTTAAACAAACTCAGTAGACAAATTTAATACAGATTTGTGCTTTGCAGTCTGTCAGCATTCTTGAATATTTTATTATCAGAAATAACAATAATAATTTTCCAAGTCTCAAGTTTATGCTGGTAGTTGGGCAAAAATCAAATTTAAGAATAATCCAGGCTAAGCGCAGTGGTTCATGCCTATAATCACAGCACTTTGGGAAGCCAAGGCAGGTGGATCACCTGAGGTCAGGATTTTGAGAACAGCCTGACCAATATGGAGAAACTCCATCTCTACTAAAAATATAAAATTATCTGGACATGGTAGCACAGGCCTGTAGTCCCAGCTAATCGGGAGGCTGTGGCAGGAGAATTTCTAGAAGCTGGGATGTGGAGGTTGTGATGAGCAGAGATCATGCCATTGCACTCCAGCCTGGGCAACAAAAGTGAAACTCTGTCTCAGTCAATCAATTCATATGTTTTTGGGTCAGCAACTAAATGACAATAAAATGAAGAAAAAAGTCAAAAGCAAGGTACCTGAAACCATAAAACTTTCCAGTTAGTGAACTATATGTCCTTACATCCCTCCCCTATGGCATGATAGACATATGACTATTATACTTAGTCTTAGGAAAATGTTCATGAGACACTGAGATTGTGAACATTAGTAGTTTCAAAACATTTATTGTCTGTGCTCCTATAGAGAGTATCTTTCTACTAAAATTATGCATTAACAGTCCAAAACAGTGTTTAGGAACAGAATGCACTAAGATAAATCGAAGAGAACAAACACAATTATGTGGTTTCAGTTTCAGTTTGACTTCAGGCATAAATATCCTGGCCAATATAACAAAATTACAATCAAAGACAGAAATTTTTTAAAATGTTAAAAAAAAAAAAAAAGAAATTTTTTGTTTCACTACATCTTTAAAAACCTATTCTCTGGTCATAGTTACCAATCTCAGACTTCAAGGAAACACACTAAAACTGGAGCAGAATTCTAAACAGGCTAGGTATCTTGGTCTTAGAGAAAACTGGACACATAAACAAAAAGCAAAGACCACAGAAATTACACAATGTATGAAAATAACACTATTTTTTTAATATATCTCATGTTCCCAAATGTTGGCTGTACATTGGTTAATCACTTTTTCAAATGGGTTTGCCATATTATTTTACACATTTAGAATATAAAGATAATGTAAATTTCCTCTTTGGAGGCTGATCAAAATTTATATTTGTTACTGATAAAGAAAAGTAAGTTTCAACTTTGTAACACTATCGTTGATGACGTACTCATTTAGAAAAATTATCAACTGGACAACCTCTATGAGAAACAGAACTTCTGGATTGATTAGACAATGATTAGAACTGAATTTTTATTTACTATTTTGTAAACTTGCTAATTAGATAATAAATATTCTACAGCTTCTGGCTCTATATGTCTCCAATCCTGTTTCCCTTCTACCAGCCTTATACTTTTGGCTCATATCAAAATTCTACCAGTAGCCAAGAACTTTGTGTCCCAACACAGACTCCATTGGCACAGTGGATGGTATGAGTGGTCTATAAGCCACACCTATACTGGTATAGCTAACAATAACCCAGCTATACATACATGGAATACATACATATGTCCCATTAAATTAAAATTTATTTATTTAATGCATCTTCAACTCAGCATCCCTTTATCTGAATGGAGAAAGAAAAAATACCAAGGCCACTCCAACAGAAACAGATACGGAGGGATCCTGCAATAGGAGATGGTATTGTTAATTGACTTCATATGAAATATTATATTTTGAAGAGTTAGCAAATATATACAACCAATTCATTACTACATTTTATTAAGGATTAAACTGTAGAGCAAAAAGAGAGAGAAACACATAAAAATTAGACAATAGAACTAGTGAAGAGTGCAAGAATCGAAGACATGGAATGAGAATTGATACCTGATAGTGTACAGAAGCTCTCAGCTGGGAATAATAACAACCATAACAATATTTAAAACTTTTGTGGGATCTCCCAAGTGCCAGTGTGTTTTATATCCCATGGAAAAGACTCTACAATTTTTATTTATTATTACACCAAACTAAAAACTTTAAAGTGGGCCGGGCGCGGTGGCTCATGCCTGTAATCCCAGCACTTTGGGAGGCCAAGGCAGGTGGATCACGAGGTCAAGAGATCAAGACCATCCTAGTCAACATGGTGAAACCCCGTCTCTACTAAAAATACAAAAATTAGCTGGGAATGGTGGCGCGTGCCTATAATCCCAGCTACTCAGGGGGCTGAGACAGGAGAATTGCCTGAACCCAGGAGGTGGAGGTTGCAGTGAGCCAAGATCGCGCCATTGCACTCCAGCCTGGATAACAAGAGCGAAACTCAGTCTCAAAACAAAACAAAACAAAAATCTTTTAAGTTAATTTGCCTTCTTACAGTTATCAAAACCCTGATTCACAATTGAGAGTAATTTTCACTTCTCTGAATCTGAACTCCTGATGTGAACACTATCACCTCTCCACTTCAACTGATAATAAATTTGAGACATGATCCTTATGGGTCATGTGAATCATGCCCCAGCCATCTGTGAATCACAGCCAGTGATGTAGAAAGCTTTACAAGGAACCAAGAGTATGTGAATGTAACCAAGCAAAATTTCATTTCAAATTAAGGAAGTATTTACTTTATATCTCCCCTGTGATACATTATTTCACAAATATTACCTTAATAGACTTTATGATAAATGCTTTCACAAATATTTCCTTTACATTCCTCTAACAACAATGAATACCCACTCATGTGTATTATTTTATGGAAACTTAACATTAAAATCAAATAGAGTAAACCCTTCCGGTAAGCTCTAATATTTTGAATATTCTCTGCAAGTCTCTTACATAACTATGAATTTAATAATGATTTTAAAGTCAGAACTCTTTCAAAAGCTAGACAATCATATATAGAAATTTCTTTTGGTTTTCTTATTATCTAGTTCAGGGCTGGCAACCTTTCTGTAGAGGGTCAAATATTTGCAGGTCAGAGAGTCTCTGTCCCAACTACTTAATTAACAGAAAATGTGAAAATAAGTAAGACGGGACTTTTTCCAATAAAACTTTATGTACAAAATCAGGCATGGAACAGACCAGATTTGGCTCATGGGGCTTTACAGACCCCTGTACAGATAATTGAATCTGAAAGTTTAAAAATGACTTATAAGATATCAGACAATATCCATATTTAATTGGTCATTTCAGTTGTTTTTCAAAGGAAATTTTTATTATATAATTGCAATGGACCCAATGCATAAGTCTCCCCAAAATACATAAGTTGAGACAACTACCTTCCAATGTAATGGTATTAGGTAGGAGGTGGAGTTGTAGGGAGGTGATTAGGTCACCAGGACAAAACTCTCAGAAATGGTCTTAGTGCACTTATCAAAGAGGCTCAAGAAATACACCTTGCCCCTTCCACCATGTGAAGACAAGGTTAGAAGACACCTTCTTGTACTTCCCAGATCTAGAACCCAGAGAAATAAGTTTCTACTGTTGTCACTCTGTTTACGGCGTGTTGGTACAGCAGCCCAAACAGACAGACAATAATATTTGCCCAGGGAGGGACTTGACATTCTATTTAGTATATACCACAACTCCAATGTTTATAGTCAAGAATCATTTGCACAAAAATTATGTTGTCCAAAAATGCTTTTATTGCATTGAATTAAACCTTAAGAGAACTTAAATAGTGTATAAACTCCACAAATATATCTAGTGACAGTAATCATGAAGCAAAGATTTAGGAATGTATAAACAAATAGGACCAGTGGTCTAAGTAAGCAATATGTCTCTCTCTAAAAATAGGGTAAATTTCATGAACTCAGATTTCTTCCTTAAATGGGGAATTGCTATGCTTCAAAAAACTGATTGTTTGAACTAACAAATAAAGTTCAAAAAAAAGCAGCTCTGGCATTTAATTTGTTAATACTTTTTATGTATTGAATTGGGTAAAGAATGCATCCCTACCTATTTCTGTGTTTTCCGTTTTCAGTTTGTTTGTTTAGTTTTGTTGGTTATCTAGTAATGGGATTAAAATGAGCCTGTGCTATCTGGTCAACTTAATAAACAGTGGCAGAGTTTGTGACTTTTTCTATTGCTAAAAGTAAATTTATACAAAATCCTACCAAAGCTAATAATTATTCAAGAAAATGTACTAAACATCTATAAAAATATAAGTGTTCTAGAAAAGAAAATAAAAATTTTGGGTAAAAAAATACCTTACTGTAAATGCAGGAAAAAGAAATGTTTTTCCCAGCACTTTGGGAGGCCGAGGCAAGCGGATCACGAGGTCAAGAGATCGAGACCATCTTGGTCAACAAGGTGAAAACCCGTCTCTACTAAAAATACAAAAATTAGCTGGGCATGGTGGTGTGTGCCTGTAGTCCCAGCTACTTGGGAGGCTGAGGCAAGAGAATTGCTTGAACCCAGGAGGCAGAGGTTGTGGTGAGCCGAGATCGTGCCATTGCACTCCAGCCTGGGTGACAATAGCGAAACGCTGTCTCAAAAAAAAAAAAAAAAAAAAAGAAATGTTTTTGTTTGTTTATTTCTATGATTAGAACCAATAGTCCTGGATTGAAACAACAATAATAATAAGTATTATTATAATGCTATTTACTCTTCTATTAGTCTTGCTTTTAATTTGTAAATACTTGAGAGTTAAATGTCCTTCTAATATTAATAGCCACTAAGGATAAATTCAAAGCCTGTTTAGTATACAAATGATATTTTTTTACAGGTTAAAGAACTGTTTACTAGAAATTGTAAGCATAAAAATTGTTTTATAAATCGTATTTTTAGCTTAATATTAAATGTGAAATAAATGCTTTCTATTTAAACAAAATTTGAAGATTTCCTAGAAAAGCAATACTAGGATAAAAATTACTTCTGGGACTACTGGCATTCGTGTATATATTAGTCAAGATTGCAGGTGATTTAGTTTCTTATACTTGTTAACATTTTTTTCCTAATCATTCCAACTTTTATTTTTATTTTTTGTTAACGTTTTTTGAGACAGAGTTTGGCTCTTGCTGCCCAGGCTGGAGTGCAATGGCGTGTGACCTTGGCTCACTATAACCTCCACCTCCTGGGTTCAAGCAGTTCTCCTGCCTTAGCCTCCCTAGTAGATGAAATTACAGATTACAGGCATGTGCCACCACGTCCAGCTGAACTTTGTGTTTTTAGTAGAGACAAGGTTTCACCATGTTGGCCAGGCTGGTCTCGAACTCTAGACCTCAAGTAATCCACCCACCTTGGCCTCGCCAAGTGCTGGGATTACGGGCATGAGCCACCGTGCCTGGCTTCAACTTTTATTTTTGATTCAGGGGGACATAAGCAGGCTTGTTACATGAGTATATTGTTTGATTTGGAGGTTTGGGGTTCAAATGATTCTATCACCCAGATAGTGAGCTTAGTACCAAAAGCTAGTTTTTAAATCCTTGCCCAGCTCTACTTCCAGCCACTATAATAGTTCCCAAAGTCCATTGTTCCAATTATGTCCAAGAGTACTCAGTATTTAGCTCCCACTTATAAGTGAGAACATACAGCATTTTGTTTTCTGTTCCTGCATTTATTTGCTTCGAATAATGGCCTCTAGCTGCATTCATGTTGCTGCAAAGGACAGGCTTTCCTTAGTTTTTATGACTGCATGGTATTTCATGGTATATATGTACCACATTTTTTAAAAAAATTATTTATTTTACTTTAGGTGCATACTATATCTGGCATTCCCTCCCCACCTTCCACTGTCTCTCCCCTACCCCCTGTGACTGCCCCCAGTGTATAATGTTTCTCTCCCTGAGTCCATGTGTTCTCGTTGTTAAACACACACCTATTTTTTTATCCAATCAACCATTGATGGGCACATAGGATCATTCAATGTCTTTGATATTGTGAATAGTGCTGAGATTAACATGCTAGTGTATGTGCCTTCAGTAGAATGATTTACTTTCTTTTGGCTCTATACCCAGTAATAAGATTGCTGGGTCACAAGGTAGTTCTGTTGTAATTTCTTTGAGAAACCCCCAAACTGCTTTCCACTGTGGTTTAAATCATTTACATTTTCACTAGCAGTGTGTAAGTGTTCCTCTTTTTTCAACAGACTTGTCAAAATCTGTTATATTTCGACTGTTTATTAGTAGCCATTCTAACTGGTATGAGATGGTAATTCATTGCGGTTTTGATTTGCATTTGTCTGATGCAAATAAAAATTCATTAGCTCTTTTTGATTTGTTGATCTTTTTCTCATATGATTGTTGTCTTTAGAAAAGTGTCTGTTCATGTCCTTTGCCCATATTTTTATTGGGTTGTTTGTTGTTTCTTGGAAGTTTAAGTTCTCTATAGATGCTAGATATTAGACTTTTGTCAGATGCATACCTTGCAAAAATTTTCTTCCACTCTGTAGGTTGTCTGTTCACTTTGTTGAAAGTTTCTTTTGGTGTTTAAAAGTTTCATAGTTTTTTCAATTTTTACTTTGATTGCAACTGCTTTTGGCATCTTTGTAATCAAACCTTTACCATTCCGATGTCCAAAATGGTGCTGCCTATGTTATCTTCCAGGATTTTTATAGTCTTGGCTTTACATCATCTTAACATAATTTTTCTATATGGTATAAAAAAGGCACCCAGTTTCAGTCTTCTGCATATGGCTAGCCTGTTATTCCAGCACAATTTATTGAATAAGGAGTCCTTTTCCCATTGCTTGTTTTTGTCAGCTTTCTCAAAGATCACATAGTTGTACGTGTGACCTTATTTCTGGGTTCTCCATTCTGTTCTATTGGTCTACATGTTTGTTTCTGTAACAATACCATACTGTTTTGGTTACTGTAACTGTAGTATAGTTTGAAGTTGAGTAGTGTATGCTTTCAGATTTGTTCTTGTTGCTTAGGATTGCCTTAGCTATTTGTCCTCTGTGTTTGTTCCATGTGACTTTTAGAATAGTTTTTTTTTCTAATTGTATAAAAATGGCAATGGTAATTTAATATGAATAGCATAAAACTAATTTTCTTTGATTAGTATGGACATTTTAACAATATTGATTCTTCCATTTCATAAACAAGGGAAGGTTTTTCATTTGCTTGTGTTATCTATGATTTTTTTCAGCAATGTTTTGTAGTTCTATTGCAGAGATATTTCACCTCCTTGTTAAATGTATTCGTAAGATTTCTATTTTTATTTTTCTGGTGTGGTTATCATAAATGAGAATGCATCCTCAATTTGGCTCTCAGTTTGTTATTGATGTATATAAATAATGCTACTCATTTTTGTGTGTTGATTTTTTTTTTATCCTGAAACTTCACTTGTTTTGTTTATCGGTTTATGAAACTTTTTTGTCAGAGATATTAGGGTTTTCTAGGTAAATAATCTTATCATCAGTAAAGAGAGATAGTTGGACTTCCTATTTTCCTATTTAGCACCTTTTATTTCTTTCTCTTGCCTAATTACTCTGACTAGGATCTCCAATACTGTATTGAATAGAAGCAGTGAAAGTGGGCATCTTTGTCTTATTCCACCTTTCAAAGGGATTGCTTGCAGTTTTTCACATTTGGTATAATGGTAGCTGTGGGTTTATTATAGATGGCTCTTATTATTTTGATTTTTTTTTGATGCCTAGTTTTTTGATTTGTCTTATTCCACCTTTCAAAGGGATTGCTTGCAGTTTTTCACATTTGGTATAATGGTAGCTGTGGGTTTATTATAGATGGCTCTTATTATTTTGATTTTTTTTTTGATGCCTAGTTTTTTGAGGGATTTAAATATGAAAGAGTGTTCAGTCTTATCAAAGGCTTTTTCTATACCTGTTGAGATGGTCTTATAACTTTTTTTTTTTAATTCTGTTTATATGGTAAATTGTTCATGATCATGGTGTATTAACTTTTTGATGTGCTGCTGAATTTTGTTTGTCTCCATTGTGTTGCAGCTATGTTCATCAGGATTTTGGCCTTCCTTTTTTTTCTTTTTCTTTTTTGTTTCATTGTCTCTGCCAGGTTGTGGTATTGGAATAATGCTGGCTTCATTGAGTGAGCTACAGGGAGTACCTCATCCTCAAATTTTTGGAATGGTTTCATTAGGATTGATACCAACTCCTTTGCATGTCTGGTAGAATTTGACTATGAATCCCTCTAGTCCAGTGTTTTTATGGTTGGTATGGTTTTTTTTATCATTATTATTTTTACTGATTCAATTTTAGAACTCAGTATTGATCTGTTCAGGGTTTCAATTTTCTCCTGATTTCATCTTGAGAGGTTGTGTTTGCAGGAATTTATCCATTTCTCCTAGATTTTCTAGTTTGTGTGCATAGAAGTCTCCAGAATAATATCCGAGGATCTTTTGTATATCTGTGGGATTGGTTGTAGTGTCTCCTTGGTCACTTCTTATTATGCTTATTGGATCTTCTTTGGTTTATTTCTTTGTTAATCTAGCTAATGATATATTGATCTTTTTTTTTGTATCCCGTCAAAGAACCAACTTATGGTATTGTTGATTCTTTATAAATTTTTGGATCTCACTTTTACTCAGTTTCATTCTGATTTTATTTATGTGTTTTTTTCTGCTAGCTTTGGGATTAGTTTGTTTTTGTTTTCCTAGTTCCTGTGTGACATTTGAGATCATTAATTTGAGATCCTTCTAGTTTTTTGATGTAGACATATACCATTATAAACATTCCTCTTAATAATGCTTTTGTTGCACCACAGAGATTTAGATATATTGTGTCTTTTTTCATTTATTTCACAAAAGTTTTTCATTTCTGCCATAATTTTGTTTACCCAAAAGTCATTCAGGAGTGTGCTGTTTAATTTCTATGTAATTGGTTGGTTTTGGTAAATCTTTTTGTTATTACTTTCTATTTGCATTCTACTGTGTTCCACAAGTATGATTGGCATGTTGGTTTTTTAAAATTTTTTTGAGACTTGTTTTATAGCTGAGCATGTGGTCAGTATTGGAGTATGCTCTGTGTGCAGTTGGGAAGAATGTGTATTCTATAGCCTCAGTGGAGTGTTTTGTAGATGTCTATTAGGTGCAATTTGTCAACTGTCAAATTCAAGTGCAGAAATTCTTTTTAATTTTCTGCCTCAATGATCTGTCTATTGCTGGCAGTGAGGTGTTGAAGGTTACCATTGTTTTTGTGTGGTTGTCTAAGTCTTTTCATGGGTTTGGAGTACTTGTTTTATGAATCTGGGTGCTCAAATGTTGAATAATATGTGTATATTTAGGATACTAGACTTTGTATTGTTGAATCATTTATCATTACATAATCCCTTCTTTGTGTTTTTTTATTGTTTTTGGTATAAAGTCTATTTTATATGATATAAGAATTATGACCCATGATCTTTTTGTTTTCTGTTTTCATAATAGATCTTTCACTAACCTTTTAATTTGACCCTATGGGTGTCATTGCATGTGATATGGTTATCTTGAAGACAGGATGTGGATGAGTCTTGTTTTTAGTCAACTTTTAACTCTATGCCTTTTAAGTGGGTCATTTAGACCATTGACATTCAAGGTTAATATTCATATTTGAGGTTTCTACCTTATTGTGAAGTTATTAGCTGGTTGCTTTGTAGTTTTTATTGTGTGGTTGCTTTAGGTTGCTTTATAGGGTCTGTGGGCTATATATTTAAATATTTTCTGTGGTAGCAGATATAATTAGTTTGTTTACATATCTTGTAAGGCTGTCTAATGGTAACACATTCCCTTGGTACTTGCTTGTCTGGAAAAATATTATATTTCTCCTTCACTTATGAGGCTTAGTTTGGCAGGATATGAGATTAATGGTTGAAATTTATTTTCTTTAAAAATGCTGAAAATAGGCCCATAATGCCTCCTGGCTTGCAGGGTTTCTCCTGAGAGGTCTGCTGTTAGCCTGGTGGGGTTTCTGATCCAGTCTATTAAGAAAGATATTTGTTGTAGTGTAAAATTTCTTAAATGAGTGATTCTATTCCAGAAACTCTGATTGATGTCTTTTTAAAATGTTTATCTCTTTCTTCATTTCCCAGATTGTTTTAGAAGTTTGTGTGTGTGTGTGTTGATTCTCAACCTTGCCTTGGATCTCATTGAGCTTTCTTGCAATCCATTTTTGAATTCTTTATATGTTCTTTCTGAGTGTCCACTTTGGTTAGTGACCATTGGTGGAAAGTTAAAGTGATCCTTTGGTCATGTCACTACATTCAGATTTTTTATGGTTCTAGAATTATTGTGCTATTTGCTTCTCATCTGGAGAAACTGGCACTTCCATTTTCTGTAATTACTTTTGTGTCAATAAGCCTTTTTTTCCCCCTTTCATTCCCTATAATATTCCTGTGGTTTTGTTTATTTTCTTTTCTCTTCCTAACCCTTCTGGGTTGTTACTCTAGAGTTGTGGGGAAGGGTCTTTCAGCTTTGCTCCTATAGCCCTGTACATTATTCTCAGCAGATTTTATATCGGGCTGTGTAGTTCAACCTGCAAGCCAGTATGTAGCTCTTATGTGTAAGAGCTGGCTGCAGCCAATATGGCTGAATATACACTTGATTCTCATTTTCCAGGAAAAGCTCTGTTGCCTCAGGCAATGAGCTTATCTTTGAAGTTCACAGTAGTTTGATCTCTCTAATTAACTCTGGAGGAATGGAGAGGACAACATGGGTGGGGCCAGACCAGGCAAGCCCACCTGCAGGTCTCTGGATGTCAGGCACAAACACTAGTGTCAAGGGAGAATCCAGTGGGCAGCTACAAAACACCCCCAAGGTGTGCCCAGGCTTAGAGCTAGGGAGCTAGGAAAAATCCTTCCTTGGCTCCAGGCTCTGTGAATGGAGAGTTGGAGGTGGCCTAAATTTCTTATCCAGTAGAGTGAGTGCTCCAGATTTCTTGAGACCTGCCTGGATGTGGAATGTATAGGCCCTCCTTATACTACAATCTGCATAGGGAGGGTGAAATGGCTCAGGTACTGATTTGGGCTAGGGTGTGCTCCAAATTCTTGGCGATCTGCCTGGCCATGGAGTGAAGACGGTCCTTCTTCACCACAGTCTTTGCACAGGAAGCATAGGGTAGATCAGACTGCTTATCCAGGCAAGCCTGTACTCCAGATAGCTGGAGATATGCCTGGGCTTGGAATGGAGAGATCCCCTCCCACACCAAAATCTCTGTATAGGAGAGGTGAGACAACTCAGCCTGCTAAACCAGGAGAGCAGGTGCTCCAAATGCCTGGAGATCTGCCTGGGCATAAAGTGGAGAGAGCCTCCCTGAATAAAGATCTCTGAACAGGAAGTATGGGGCAACTCAGGCTACAAGTTCATGCAAGCAGGTTCTCCAAATGCCTGGAGCTTTGCTTTTGTCAGTTGGATACTGTCATGCAGGCTGTTTGCCTGCATTCTCCTCCCCAGGATCAAGGACAAGGACATCCTTTACAATTCCAGCGGATTCTCCCTGAATGAGAGCTCACATAGTTTATCTTGATGCACTATTTTGCTATTTTCAAGTACTGAGACACCATAAAAGCCTCTAATCCACTATCTTGGGGAAAAAAAACACTCATTAACTTTAAGGAAAACAGGATATAACATCTATACAGGGCAATTTACCTAGCAAAAGATTATTGCATGTCTTTCATCAACATTAGAATGCTAGGTATGAGGGGAAGGGCTGTCGGAGTGCTCTTTCTCTTGGGATATAATTTTGGATTAATTTAATGGGCTGCATAGAATTTGTATATTCATGGAAACACATGGATAATTTATGGTATAACATCTTGCTGGGCAAGATTATATTGCCACTTTATGTTGTCTTTGTCAAAATGAGAGTGTGAATGTATGCAATGTCATCTAATGTTCATTGAAATTGCAAACCCCTAGTGAAAGGCACTGGCAGCTGGCATATTGACTGTGTATTAAAATTTTGAGGAAATCTCTGTGAACGCTCATCTCACACACCCTACCATATTCCCTCTATATGGGATTTATATTGGATTTTAGTTTTTCTTTTGTTGTTGTCATTGTCCCCTTAAAACGTCACTTCCCAAAGTTCAGCATTAGGCAGAGACTAACTTCCATAAATGACATTTCAATTGTGCTGATATACTAGCATTTGGTTTGGTTTCTTTTTCTTTTTTTATTTCAAGATTTCTGAAGTTTTATTTTAATTGACGTGTAATAATTGTACCAAGATTTCTTTTTTTAATCTGTTGTTGGAAATGGTACTTTAATATGTTGGCATCTGGTCACCACCCTTGGATTTTATTGCTGACATGTTTTTCTTTCCTTTAATCTTTTATTCCCTTTATTTAGGAAATTATGGTTTGCTGTAGGACATAGTTCTTTTTTTTTAATTTTTTTATTACATTTTAGGTTTTGGGGTACATGAGCAGAACATGCAAGACAGTTGCATAGGTACACTCATGGCAGTGTTTTGCTTCCTTTCTCCCCTTCACCCACATTTGGCATTTCTCCCCAGGCTATCCCTCCCCACCTCCCCCTCCCACTGGCCCTCCCCTTTTCCCCCCAATAGACCCCAGTGTTTAGTACTTCCCTCCCTGTGTCCATGTGTTCTCATTTTTCATCACCCTCCTATGAGTGAGAATACGCGGTGTTTCATTTTCTGTTCTTGTGTCAGTTTGCTGAGGATGATGTTCTCCGGATTCATCCATGTCCCTACAAACAACACAAACTCATCATTTCCGATTGCTGCATAATATTCCATGGTGTATATGTGCCACATTTTTCCAATCCAGTCTATCATCAATGGGTATTTGGGTTGATTCCAGGTCTTTGCTCATCTAAGTGCCAATGGAGAATCCAGTCAGCAGCCACGAAACACCCCCAAGGTGTGCCTAGGCTTGGAGCTGGGAAAACTCCTTCCTTGGCCCCAAGCTCTGTGCATGGAGAGTTGGAGGTGACTTAAATTCCTTACCAGGAGTTTTAGGCAGTGCCTAAAACAAAATTGCATTGGAAAAGGTGTAAAAGGTCAATAACAAAGTCATTTCCTTTCTATCAAAAGGAAGTTATCCTTTTCCATATACTCAGATATTGTTACTTGGCAGCCAAGAAAATTATGTGTTCTATGAACAAGGAAAAGAGTGGTGGAATACTGAGAAAAAAAAAGTTTCTAATGTTTTAATCTATATGATCACTGAATAACAGAATTTAATACTTTATTTCACCTCAATATGTTTTACTAGGTTTTATTTTAAAATATAACATATGATCCATATTAGAATAATTTCTATAAAATTAAAATATAACAGATATGATCCATGTTAGAATACTTTCTATATATATCACCCATATAATTCTACAGAGACTGATATAATGTTTGTGGTTCCGTTGGCTCAACAAAAATTGCTCATAGGTAGGCTTCAGATCCCCTAGACTTTGACACTGCGATACAGAATGGCCTCAGACCATTAAGAATTTGAAGGGGAAAATTTATACCTTATGCTTCTTCATTTGACAGAACCAGCTAGAATGTTAACAAATATGAAATCTCTGGAACAACTATACCATCACAAATAAACCATCACAGATAAAATCAAACTCATTTGAGCAAGCACAGGGCACATTAAGTAACAGATGCTATGGCTAAAGTTAAAACTTTTCCCCCAGTTTCTTTCACCCAGATGTGAAAATTAAGGCATTGTGTTTGTAATACCCTTTTTATTTTAATTTTTTATTAACGATTTTAATTCTAGTTTCTCAGCCAGAGCCAATAAATTAATAAAAATAAAGGCCTTTGGAGTAAAAGGAATCTGGAAGATCAAAGGGAGTCAAAATCCCTGGCAAGCACCAGACAGCAACATCAGCCACTTACTACAAAGCAGTACTAAAAATGTTAATGTGGTGATAAATATTTAAATTTAGCTTGTTGATAATAATGCCTAAAACATAAAGCAGATAAAACTTCTATTACTGGGAATACTAAGAAAATATGAGATGAAGTGGTATCAATAGAGAAACAAGTTAAAAGAAGTTTTTTTTTAGGAATCCTTAGATTTCAGAATTTTATATGTTTTGTACTATATTTAGGATGAATATATTTAAAGTGTTTAGGGAATAGGAAACAAGGATAGATTGCAGCATAGAAAAGAATAAAGATAAAGATGCTATAAAGAATATTTATGAGGGTTTTTGCAGAGAATGCATCGCAATATAATGCCTCATAGATACGGTTCCAAAGGTAAAAGCCAAACTAACTCAAACAAACAAACAAACAAACAAACAACAACAAAACTAATGGATAACTAATGGATTAAGCTACAGGTCATACTGAATTACCATTAGCAGATAAACGCAATGTTTTCTAACCATTTCCAAGTCTGCAGGGCTTTTAATCTGTATTTATTGTATTCATCTCCAAAGCAAAAAGTAAAACAATTGACAGCAACAAAAGACTGAGATATAACTGTAAGATTTTTTACAATAATGGCATTTTTGTGTGTGCCCCCAGTGTGGTGACTTCAACTCAAATTGTGCTTATTACCAACATAAACAGTCACTATTTTAGTGATTTCTATTATGTAAGAAATGGTGCTATAAGAAAGTGCTATAATACTTAATTACTGTTTAAGTATTTTGTTATTTGGGGTATTCTTATTATGTTGTTATTATGGCTTAATGAAAGAAAATGATTCCTTAAAAATGAAATTTGAAAGTAGCAAGAGGTCATTCTCTGTTTTGGATTTTGATTTTATATGTGTAAGTACTAAGCAAAGTTGACAAGAATTTTAATTTCTCTTCTTTTGCCTGCTGCAGAAAGTGTTTAAATGAGCAGAAACAGTGAGAAGGCAAAATTCAACAGAAGCAGATCACCTGATAATCACCAGCAGTCAAAATGACCACATTAGTCAACCCAGGGATATTTGTTTTTTAGTTTAACCAAGACAAAATTATTCTTTGAAATATTCATTTCATAAAATATCTCTTAATATATTTTAATCTGGTTTCAAGTGGAGACTCTTACAGAAGGGCCAGTTACTCATATTTCATTTCTTTTTTCTTGGAAAGTATAAAGTTACTTTCTTAGCACTTAAATTAATGCTAAATAGAAATAGAATTGGATTACAAACAGTTTATTCCACAAATTTCTTGGCTTAATATTACATTTCTAATTAAGATCCCAGTATGTTATTTGTATAAACATGACCTAAATTTCAGCACACTCTTTAAATTTTTAATGAAGAACATACTTTTAATGTCTGTCTCAGAATAGTTCCTGATTTCATTTAATGTAACAGCAAGAAAAAATGGTGAAGACAGCAAGTACCATTTGCTATTTTTTATTTGTAAAGTTGAAATTCAAATCTGGATAATACAGCTTCAAAATAATATCTCAATGGGGCAATGAAGATTCATCAGTATGTGGACTCTAACTGATTAATCAGTGTGTTGACCCTGATGCATTTGGAAGATATGAGAATAAACATTGTCTATTTCATTGGGCTTCAGAGATAGCTGTGTGTCTACCGGAACAAAGCACTTTCCTTTATGTTTAGGAGGTACCTACTGACCAATGGTCAAGGATCATACCGAAGTTATAAAGGGGAAATTGCTGAGTGCAATTTAGCATTTTATGGGGGCAAAGTGGAATACTGCAGCTGGAAGATGGAGGGTGAGGTTGAGTCTTATAAAACTGTATGCAAACAATTAAGGAATTATAAGATCGGAGACATTACTCAAAGAAAGTGTATATTTATGGCAGAGATTGAGTTAAGCAGAAATGTGAGAAATCATGTTGTTAATCTCAGCAGTGTCTTGGCAATAGTGAGCATTAGTCTAGAGCTATGATACTGAAACCCCTCTGCATTGATTTAGAAACAATTTGGCAGAGGCCCTGCAGCTGGTGTTATAGTCTGGCTATGTTCAGCAAAAGAGTAACTAGACACAATAAATACAATAAAAATAGCTGAAGGAACTAAATAAACATAATAATTAGTAAATTTATTACCTGACACAGCCAGAATTTTATAATTCTTTCTTTATGAAATAATGCATATAGCCTATAAATACCATTATTTCTCTATATAATTATTTTTCGAATGCTTGTGTATTTCTCAGTCAGCATATGCTACTTTTGACGGTGCTGCTGCCACTGATTTTTGGATGGACCCTGATGGTTTTCTGAAGGAGCAGCTTTTGATTAGCTAGTGTACAGTGATGGGAGCGGAATATCTGACCGTGGGTGTCAAGCTTCCATCAATTAAGTGTAACCAATAAAGTTGTGTCTTCAAAGGGAACTATATTTGATGAATGGGCCTAAGGTCATGTGTATATTTTATTTTATTATGTGTAGCTTACATTTTCACCTGGGCTACTGCTGCCACAGTGCTGACTTTCCTTTAGTATACCCTCATGAGCTAATGGAGAGTTCCTTATCACAACCTGAATAATGGTGGGAAAAAAGATTGGCTAGTACTTAGCACTGCACTCAGGGCCAACGCTAACCTACTGTAGAGCTAATACATTACAGTAGCATTCAAAGATGTTGTCGAAGGAAAATAAAGAGGTTAAAACCTCTCATGCTAAATTTCAAGGAGTACATATTGAGGTTACTTTGCAAATAGCAAAGTCAGCATAATAAAATCTAGAGCAATTTATATAGGGAGGTTAATTTTATAAAAATGATCAAGGGCTTTGTAGGAGCAAGAATAAATTGTTGGTGAAAAGAAATCTTGGGAAAGATTTATATAGATGATGCTTTCAGAATGAGCCCAGAATGTAAATGTTTTCTTCTTGCTTAGCCTTTTTTAAAAAGGGCTAAAAAAAAGGGGGGGTCTCACAGTAAAATTAAGAGGAAGGTAGAGGGATTTCTAGAATGCCCCATGTCCCTGCTCATGCACAAACTCACCCATTATCAACAGCCCCCTCCACAGTGGTGTACTTGTTACAACTGGTGAGTCTACATCATAATCATCCTAAGTCCATATTTAACGTTTTGGGTGTACTCTTGTTGGTGTACATTCTGTGGGTATGGACACATGTATAATAATATATATCCAGCATTATAGTACTAAAAGGAGTATTTCCACTGCCCTAAAGATCCTCTGTGCTTAATATATTGATGTCAATCACTGAACGTTTTAGTGTTTCCATCGTTTTGGTATTTCCAGAGTTTCATGTAGTTGAAATCATAGAGCATGCAGCCTTTTCAGATGGGCTTCCTTTAACTTAGTAATATGCATTTGTTTCCTCCATTTCTTTTCATAGTGGGTTAGCAGTTAATAAAATACCATTGTCTCAATAAGCCAGTCTATCCACTCATCTAGTGAAGGACATCTCAGTTGCTTCCACATTTGGCAATTATGAATACAAATGCTCTAAACATTCATGTTCTGGTTTTTATGTGGACATAAATTTTCAATTCCTTTGAGTATATAGCTAGTAGTGTGATCAGATTACTAGATCACATGGTAAGAATACATTTAATTTTGTAAAAACTGTCTTACACAATGGCTGTACCATTTCTCATTCCCACGAGCAATGAATGAGACTTCCTGTGGTTCCACATGCTAACCAGCCTTTGGTATTGTCAGTGTTCCAGATCCTAGCCATTCTAATAAGCGATTAGTGATGTACAATTGTTTTAATTTTTAATTCCTTAATAATATATGGCACGGAGCATCTTTTTGTATGCTTATTTCCCAAACGTATATCTATTTTGGTAATGTGTCTAGTAAGGTCTTTGGCCCATGATTTAATCTGTGTTTTCTTCTTGAGTTTTAAGAGTTCTTTTTGTAATTTTTGTATTGTCCTTCTTCAAATATGTCTTTTAAAAATATTTTCTCCCAGTTTGTATTCTCATCCTGTTGGTACTGCCTTTTACAGAGCAGAAGTTTTACATTTTAATACTGTCCAATGTATCAGTTACTTCTTTCATTATTTGTGACTTTAGTGTTGAATCTAAAATGCCATCATCATATCCAAGGTAAATCTAGTTTTTCTCGTATATTGTCTTCTAGGAATTTTATAGTTTTACCTTTTAAATTTAGGTCAATGATTCATTTAAGGTTAATTTTTTTTTATAGGATGCAATTTGTGTATCTAGATTTTTTTTTTTTTAGACGGAGTTTCGCTCTTGTTACCCAGGCTGGAATGCAAAGGCCTGATCTTGGCTCACCTCAACCTCCGCCTCCTGGGTTCAAGCAATTCTTCCTGCCTCAGCCTGCCGAGTAGCTGGGACTACAGGTGCGTGCCACCATGCCCAGCTAATTTTTGTATTTTTAGTAGAGACGGTGTTTCACCTCTTTGACCAGGATGGTCTCGATCTCTTGACCTCATGATCCACCCGCCTTGGCCTCCCGAAGTGCTGGGATTATAGGCGTGAGCCACCGCGCCCGGCCTAGATTCATTGCTTTACTTGTGAATGTTTACTTGTTACACCATCACTTGTGAAAAAGAGTAATTTGGCTCCATTGTATTACCTTACTGCATTGTCAAAGATCAGTAATTTGTAATTTTTTAGTAATGTGCACCATATTTTTATTTCGTTTAGCCTAGCTACAGATTGAATCATTTTATCAGTCCTTTCAAATAGCAAGCTTTTGGTTTCACTGATTTTTCTCTATTAATTAGTTTCCTGTTTTCATTTTAATTCATTTCTGCTCTAATTTTTACTATTTCTTTTCTTCTGCTTACTTTGGATTTACTTTGGTCTTCTTTTTCTACTTTCCTAAAGTAGAATTTTAAACTATTGTTTTTAGCTTTCTTCTTTTCTAATACATACATTCAATGCCATGAATTTCCCTCTTAAGCATTGGTTTTTCTACATCTCATTAATTTTGATGTAGTGTTTCCATTTTCATTTAGCTCAAATATTTTAAAATTTGTCTTGGAATTTCATCTTTGACCCATATGTTATTTAGAAATGTGTTGTTTAATATCCCTTATTTTGTGATTCCCTCATTATCTTTCTGTTATTATCATTTAACTTCTTTGCAATCTGAGAACACACTATCATTGCTATTTTTAAAACATGTTTTAAAGTGTGAAAAATGTATTAAGCCCAGAATTCATCTATCTTGATGAATTTTCAATGTGAACTTGAGAAAAATGTATATTTCGTTGTTGGAGTATTTTCTAAATGTTTGTTACACTGTTGATTGATGGTGTTGTTGGGTTCCACTGTGCCCTTACTGTTTTCTGCCTACAGGGTCCATCCGTTTCTGATAGAGGACTGTTAAAGTTTCCAACTATGATAGGGGATTCTTCTACTGCTCTTTGCAGTTCTATTAGTTATTACCTCATATTTTGATACTCTTATGTTAGGCAAATACACGTTAAAGATTATTATTTCTTCTTGAAGAATTAATCCCTTTTCATCACAAAATGCTCTTCTTTATCACTCATGTTTCCTTTCTTTGAAGTATCTTTTCTCTGAAATTAACATCAGTAATATTGCTTTTTATTGATTAGTGTTATCATGGTATATTTTTCTCCATCTGTGTTCTTTTAGTCTATATTGTTTTTCTATCTAAAGTGGGTTTCTTGTACAGAACATAATTTGGCTCTTGTTTTATATCTACTTTGACAATCTCTGTCTTTACATGGGTGCATTTAAACCATTGACATTTAAATAATTATTGATATATTTGATTAATATTAATCAAATATGTCACTGTTTCTATTTGTTGACCTGGTTCTTTGTTCCTGTTTTATGTTCTACCTATTTTCTGCCTTTTGTGATTTTCATTGAACATTTTATATGATGCCATTTTGTCTTCTTTAGCATTTTTTCCCCTTCTCTCAACACTTAATATTTCATTCCCCTTTTTTCTTGCTCACATGGTTTCTGAGAAGAAGATGGATGTAACCGTTATCTTGTATAGGTAAAGTATATTCCCCTCTGTCTTCTTTCACAATTGTTTTTTATCTTTGATTTTCTTTTTCTTAAAAATGGTATGCCCACTTGTAGTTTTGGGCATTTATCCAACTTGGTCATCTCTGAGCTTTTTGGATCTGTGATTTGGCATCTGACAAATAAATTCTCAGTCACTGTTGTATCGAATATTTCTTCTGTTCCTTTTTTTCTTCTGTTTTTACTTCTTTTCTTTCTATTACATGAATGTTATACCTTTTCTAGTTGTCCCACAGGTCTTGAATACCTTGGATATTCTGTTTTGTTTTTTTTTTTTTTTTAGTCTTTCTTTTCTTTGCTTTTTAGTTTTCAATATTCTTTGGTTTGTATTCATATAAACTCATCAGCTGTATCCTATTAATAAGCACATCAAAGTCATTCTTCATTTCCATTACAGTGTTTTTGAACTTAAGCATTTCTCTTCAGTTCTTTTTCAGGATTTCCATTCCTCAGCTTACAATATCCATTGTTCTTACCTGTGATCCATTTTACCGATTGGTGCCCTTAGCATATTAACTATTAGTGTTTTAAATTTCTGCTCTGAAATCCAACATACTTCCTAAGTCTGGTTCTGATGCTTGTTATGTCTCCTCAAATTGTGTTTTTGACTTTTTGATGCGACTTACAATTCTTTTTTACTGATTTTCAGATATGATGTACTGCACAAAATGAACATTTCTAAGCAGACCTTTAGTAATGTGGTGTAGGGGCAGGAGAAGCTATTAGTTCAACGATTATGTCTCAGCTTTTAAGTGAGTATATGCATCTGGATTGTAAACTCCACAAGTGTTTCTCTGCTTTTTCTCCTGCTTTAGTGGTACAAGATGACTATAGTGGGCTAGAGTCAGGTATTTCCTTTCTCACAGGTGGAAAGCTAGTGGAGCAGAAGACAGGCATTTCTCTTTCCCCAGTTCAATTAGGCACAGATGATAGCTTTGGTTAATTTATTTCTTCCGAGGTAGGCCTTGATAAGAGGAACAGAGTTCTATGGTATATTTTAAGGTGGTTTCTTTTCTCCTCCCCTCCTGAATGTAAAAGTTTTTAATCTGGTATTTGCTGTGGAAAATGGTGAAATTGCTGAAGGTGAATCTGAAAATATTATGAAGTTCCCCCTGTGACTTAGTTTTTCTGGAATCTCACTGATCTTCTGGAAATTCATCAATTACAATTCAGTTTTCCTATCCCAGTTCTTTTTCTCATGGGGATTTCTTCTTGGGACTCAGCTCTGGAAAGATGTGACTACATGTATTCTCCAAGTTGGGAGGCAGCATCATACTCAGTGACTTCCTCTCTTATAAGAGTTGCTGATTTTTTAATCTATTTGGCTTTTAACTTATTGATAGGATGAAGTGGCAACTTTCAAGTTCCTTATATATGGAGCTAGGAACTAGAAGTCTCCAGAAGCTTTTAATTTTTGAGTATAAGAGGTAAACCTCTCTGAGGATATAAGTCAACAAACCCAATGTTCTCTCATTGGAATCAATAGCAAAAAGGAACCATGAAGGAGGGGGAGGGCAGTGGACTATAAATAGATTCACCAATAGTCATCTCCTTAGCAAAGCTAGACTGACTCATTATTAAGTCAAAAACTCACATGTATTGTTATCAGTAGCAAGCAGATTTCATTTTTAATATAATTTCCCAGCTGTATAATGAATATGATAGTAGCCCTCATTAAAT
This sequence comes from Callithrix jacchus, assembly GCF_049354715.1. NCBI lineage: Eukaryota > Metazoa > Chordata > Mammalia > Primates > Cebidae > Callithrix > Callithrix jacchus. The sequence continues at coordinate 165,028,138 of NC_133504.1, forward strand.
AGGGGATTAAAGCATTGCCTGACCATAGTATAAATATTATCTATTATTACACAGGAGCAGAGGTATACATTTGTTATATTGAACCTCTTCAGTTGTGAAAGGATATCAACCTATCTTTGATGAAACAGACACTTACTAAGATAATTTTGCTTGACTGTGTGTACCCCTCATGCCATTGCTAGCACCCTCATCTATGGGTTTAGCAAACACATTACATTTACTAAGGTAATGTGGAATCAGAGATAAGTATATTCATCAATCTACTGCTTCCTGATTCTTCCACACTGCATGGGAGAAGTTCGTGGATAACCTGAGCAAATATTTAGACAGGATTTAACAAGTCACATATTCCATAGGAATACAGATTTTGGTTATAAAGTAAATTAAAGAACCTCTCAACAAACTGAAATGTGAAATGGACAGTAGAGTAGAAGGTTTGAAATACTACTTGTAGCTTAGTGATCAGTTGTAGAATGAGCAATGTAACCGCCAAGTTATTTCTATTTTTTCTTCCCTCCTTTTCTAACAGTAACTGCGGGGTTGGTGGTATTAACCTTTATGATTTAATTACATATTTTCACCTATAAATGAAGAGTTCCTGGGCATAAATATAGCTTTTGGCAGGAACCTTGTGTATCTATCCCCCTCTGGGAAAAGGTGGATCCATCTTCCATTATTCCAGTTAGGTGAGAGCATATTTTTGGATACATAAGAAAGGAAATAATCTCAATTTGAAATTTGGAGAAGGAAAGAGTCTGCCTTTTACTCTTTTTTTTTTTTTTTAAGAGAGGGCATCTTGCCTTGTGCCACTTTTCAAAGGGAATGCCTCCAGCTTTTGCTTATTCAGTATAATATTGGCTGTAGTTTTGTCATAAATAGCTGTTATCATTTTGAGATACATTACAACAATACCTAGTTTATTGAGAGTTTTTAGCAGAAAGGGGTGTTGAATTTTATTGAAGGTCTTTCTTGCATCTATTGAGATAATCGTGTTGGTTTTTTTTTTTTTTTTTTTTTTTTTTTGAGACGGAGGTTTGCTGTTGTTACCCAGGCTGGAGTGCAAAGGCACGATCTCGGCTCACGGCAACCTCCGCCTCCTGGGTTCAAGCAATTCTTCTGCCTCAGCCTCCCGAGTAGCTGGGATTACAGGCACACACCACCATACCCAGCTAATTTTTGTATTCTTAGTAGAGACGGGGTTTCACCTTGTTGACCAGGATGGTCTCGATCTCCTGGCCTCGTAATTCACCCGCCTCAGCCTCCCAAAGTGCTAGCATTACAGGCTTGAGCCACCACGCCTGGCCCAATCATGTGGTTTTTGTCATTGGTTCTGTTTATATGATGAATCACCTTTATTGATTTGCATAGGTTGAACCAGCCTTGCATTCCAGGGATGAAGCCAACTTGATCATTCTGGATAAATTTTTTTAATGTGCTGCTGGATTTGGTTTGCCAGTATTTTATTGAGGATTTTGGCATTGATGTTCATCAGTGATATTGGCCTGAAATTTTCTTGTCGTTGTTGTGTCTCTGCCAAGTTTTGGTATTAGGATGTTGCTGGCCTCATAAAATGAGTTAGGGAGGAGTCCCTATTTTTCTGTTGTTTGGAATAGTTTCTTTTTTTTTTCTAGGATGTTGAAAAGTAAAAAAAGGAGAGAAGGAGAGGAAAAAAGAGGAAGAAAATGAGGGAGAGAGAACAGGAATATTGCTTCATTCTAAAAATGGGTATTAATAATGGCCGATCAATATTTTGTGTATTTAAAATGGAGAACTCTATAAATATTTATTGAGTTTACTTGTTCCGGATCTGAGTTGAAGTCCTGGATATCCTTATTAATTTTCTTTCTCGTTGATTCTAAATCTCGTTATGGGTCTTATGTATCTGGGTATTAAGATCTCTTATTGTTGCATTTATCCTTTTACCACTGTATCTTTGTTGCATTGAAATCTATTTTATCAAATGTGAGAATTGCAACTCCTGCTTTTTGTTGGTAATTTTACCAACCAAATGGAGAGCAAAAAAAATAAAGAATAAAAAATTACCATCCAAATGGAAAGCCTTTTACTCTTAAAGCCAAAGTGGGACAGAGCTATCCCCAACTGCTGTGACTTCTTGCCCTGAAGTGTGTTCTTGTCTCAGTCATCTAGAAGTTCACTACTGTCTTTGGATCTATTGATAATGAAAGAAAGTCTTAGGACATTTCACAGAGGTAATGTCCACTGAGAGATGTCAGCATCCTCTGAATGACCAATCAATCAGTCAATAGTACACTCTTCCTAACATAATTCCTCATCAGAGTGTTCCTAGGATGTAAAAATTGACGTATTTTGGCTGCCTGATTTCACTTGCTTTCTTCCCATATACTGAGCCTGGTCCTCCAGAATTACCCTTTTCATTCTATGAGCTACTTAATACTGTTGCATTAAGTTTGGTTTTTGCTTAAGTTAATTGAAGTTGATTTTGCTTGTTCCTAATATTTATTAATAAAGATATAATGCTAAATATAACCTATGAAGACTCTGTAATGTGGTAAACATACTCTCAGTGATAGTTTCTATTTCATTCTTTTTATTTACTTTTGACACCAGGGAAATTGTATGTAACTCTGTTAATAATAACACATTCAGTTAAGATAACACATACAATTAAAGTAACACTAGCAACTCCAACAAAAACAGCATAAAATATATAATTGCCAATATATGATAATGTATGTGTAGCTCATATGTATTCCAAAATGAGTGTTCTAAATCTCTAACTCTTCCCTAACCAGTGACTGAGAAATCCAAAATTCTTCCATGTTATGACTATGCCAATTTTAATACATGGTTTTAAGGGTGTTGAGTTATTCTACGTTAAGTTGGTGGAATAAAAAAGAGCATGGAGAATCAGACATGGGACATTTGCATTACCTAGAAATATTGTTTGTCACTTCTGCCTACATTTCATTCTTTGGAACTCAGTGTTATGACCACCAAAAATGCAGCATTAGCTGGAAGGTCTGTCTTCCCCAGCCCACTGACTAAAACGTTAATCTCTTTTGGTAACACCCACAGAAACATAACCAGGATCAATACTTTGTATCCCTCAGTCCAATCAAATTGACACTTAGTATTAACCATCACACCCTGTTTCAAATAACAACCATATTTTGTATACATTCTAGTAACCACTATTATACGAAGCATTTTATGTACTCTAACCAAAGCATCATAACAATGGGAAATGGATGTTAGTTTGCCTACTTTATACATGTTGTATTTTAGGTGTAGAAGTTTAATTTGTTTATGATTGTATGGCTTTGTATCAAGAGAACTGAAAAAAAAAATAGACACAGATGGTCCTGCTTGAAAAACTGATGCTTGTTATACTGATGTGCTACTTTTCAAAAAAGCTGACATTAATCATATCAAACAGTTTAAAAGCAAGATCACAGTTAAATCAGCCTTATTATTGACCTAAATGCTTTTACCAATAGCTACATGGTGAAATACTCAAACCATATATTTCTTTCTAAACTTTATTAAAGAATAATTATTTGGACCAGAGACACATGAAGTGTCAGAAGCATGCATGAAGGCACATCTTCTAATTTTGTTGTCTTATTTTCAACCTGTGAGCTATTCCATAATAAAAATCACTTAACATGTGCCAGTTAAAAATCTTAAATTTAGTTTTAGGTCTAAAAATTAATTGATGAATATTTTGTGCATGGAAAACTGAGGAAAGACTATCAGCAAAATCCTGATAATTTAAGTTATAATATTTCGTGTAATAAACATATAGGTACAAAGGTATAATACAGTTAGTCCTCCATATCTTTGGGTTCCATGGATTCAACCAATAGCTACTCAAAAATATTTCCAAAAAATTGTGTCTGTATTGAATATGTACAGAGTTTGCTTCTCGTCATTATTCTCTATTCAATACAGTATAACAACTATTTAAATAGCATTTATACCATGTTAGGCATCATAAGTAATCTAGAGATGATTTAAAATATATAGGAGGACATGGGTAGTTCATATGCAAAGAATAAACGATTTTGTATCAGGGACTTGAGCATCCATAGATTTTGGTATTTATGAGAGGTCTTGGAACAAATTCTCCAACGGTACAGAGGGACTATATATACTTTTTTTTAACCTCCCACCAAGAGTATTCAAAATCATTAGGCCATTCACTTGCAAAAGATGTTTTTCTTGGGAAGTTATTTAATGCTCTGTTGGAGTTAATTTCTTAGTATACAGAGAATAAGATTTTTTGCCATTTATTAGGTGATAGTAACTATTACTTTTTTCACTGTTTTGACAAGGAAAGATGAGTATACCTTTCACAGCCACAAATGAAAAAATATAGTAAAATGAAAAAAGACTAAAAAAATACAATTCGTTTTTATAAAACATAATGCTCACTTTGTGAAAGGAAAGCAGTCTACAGAGGTGCAGCCCAATGAGAACACTTTAAATAGATTTTTACTCAGAAAAAAAAAAAATATTGAAAGAACACATTTTCTCAATGGCAATGAAACTTACATGGAATAAATGTAAACTATCTCTCCCTGAAAGGAATATCTGATAAAAGAGTAAGTCTCATTACCCATGAAGGAGATGGCATAATAAAATCCCAAAGTCTTCAATTTTAAATAATAGATTTTCAGTAGGCTTCTTCAAACAATAGCTCAGAAAGAATAGAGTCCTCTTAAATACAGATATTATAAGAATCACTTTACGGAAAGAAGGCATTTTTTGAGAAGCAAAGTTTTCCATTCAGTTTCTTTCAATTCTTGGTTTACTTTGCAAACCCTGCGATCTTGCAAATTGAAAGAAATTCACATGCAATATCATAGATCTTTGCAGCCAGACGTAAAAAAAATATAAACTGTAAGGCTTTCTCTTCCGTTCAGTCAGAATCATCATGTGCCCTTCTTTCAGATGTAGTTAGTGGAGAAAAATTACAGACTTTTACTTTATTTACTATCTTAAACACTTTTCTCAACTCTACATCTATCTTTGTGGTAGGGCTGTCTATAATCTAGAAAAGGAAACTATACAGAAATGAAAAGGAGAAACTAAAATGATCACCAACAACTTGCCTTTTTTTAATTCCAGTTTTTTTTTTTTTTTTTTTTTTTTTGCCTACTACTAAATAAATCATTTTATATCTAGAGTCAAAGTTCCCACCTCAGTGATTAACATTTCCTGATTAATTTGAAAGCCTTTCTTTATTGATTAAGTTTCTCACTTATTTCCTTTAATGTTGGAGAAAGGCAATATATTAGAAATAGGGTTTAAAGGCCCTTTCCTCACCTCTGCTTTGGGGTTACTATTAGTACATACACCCACATTCATGCATAAACGCATACTGATTACAATCTCAAGTATTAGAGGAAATGACACTTCGACCACTATGATTTGTGAAAAGGATTTGTCCTGTCATCTGTACGGCATCTTGTTACCACTTTGCTTTGCTTTCCAAGAACTGATGTAAATCTAAATTGCATCTTTATATCTGTAAATATAGACTGGAATAAAAAAGAACGTAACTTAGCAGTTTGGTGATTGCACTGTGGGTCTGGCTCTCTGTAATGTTTCCAATTCTTTTTAAAGTAACCACAGACCTTGAAAATATAACTATTCAAATATATATTGTAAACTCAAGCAGTAGAAAATGAGTTTTCACTACTCTTTGCTTTATTTGAGGGCTGAGCCATCTGCTTGCCTAGTGTCAGTTTTGTACGGACTAATCTAAAATTAAGAGGCATTGCTCAAGATTTTTAAAAAAGCATGCCTTGTTTGTAATAAAAAATGCTCCATTGAAGTCCACTTTGCATCTGGCATACATTCAGTGGCCTTTATCTGACCAGCTATTGACAGAAAATTTGAATGAGAAATGCTGTCTGAGACTTTATTAGTCAGTAACAAATGAGCGTTGCAAAATGCCAATATATCATTAACACCTGAACAAAAATTACTTTATTGGATTTATCAAGTTACACACTAATTTCCACTTCCAAAACTCCCAAGAGTTCAATAATAAGGTAGTTCTTCTTTTATAGAAAATGTAATTCTCAAAGTTAAGAGGCTCCTGATAGAGTGATTGATCATTTTTACTTTTATGCTTGTGGAAACAGCTCCAGTGTACAGCTACAGTGGTTCCACTCAAAGATTTTTCACTACACACAAGACTATGGCTCACCCTCAGTCTTCATAGTCCCAGAGAAATGAGTCCTCGGAGACTATGCAAGAGAACTGGCCAATATGCTACCTGTATTCTGTGAATCACCAAACATAATCTCAATAATTGTTGTACATAAAAATTTTAAGCTCCTTATGTGACACCATGTTTGTGATACCTCAGGCAACGAACTCCTCACTCAGCCTCTTCAAGCAGGAAGCTGACCAGGTGGGATATGCAGTCAAACTAAACCTGATTGTTTTGCCCCATGGAATCCTTTTCCCTTTAATATATCAGTGAACAAATGGAGGATGGGTAGTTGCATCATTCCCAAGATAGCTTTATGAACTCATGCTCAGCAGAGTATAAGCTACGTTTATTAAATATCAGCAGATAAAATTATTTGGTTTCTATTCATGCATTTAAAAATTCTTGCTAACATCACAGCTGTTCTATATGACCCAACACTTAGAGCTTATTTACATAGAGAAAAAGTAATCACTTCAAAAAAGGCAGTGGAGATGACATTATTAAGAGTTGCTATGAATATTTCTATAGAAGTCTTTATGTAAAGATAGGCTTTCATTTCTCTTGGATAAATGCATAGGAGTAGAATGGCTGAGCTATAGGGTAGGTGTATAATCAAAGAATATAATAATAATGATAATAAAACCTACCCAACTGGAGTATTACCTTTGAATCTTTTTCTACATTGTTAAATAAACTTTCAGAGTATGCTTTCATCTGTTTTGGGGCATTAAATCATGTGATTTTTACATAATTTGATAATCTATTTCCCAATGGCTGGGTATTTAGGTTAGTGCCACAAATTAAACCTCTAAAATATAAAAGTAAATAATATTTTTCTTAGGCATCTGCATCTATGATTACTTGTTTAACAAATGTTACTGTATATGAAATTGTTGGCATTATTGAATAAACAGGGTTGTATGTTTTACGATTCCTCTTATATAGTGTCAAACAGATTTTCTGAAAGGCTGCAAAAATGTAAATGTATACTTTCAATGAGTGCCAGAGTATATCTCAATTAAACTTCTACATTTCCCCTCAAACTTTTTTCTAAGTTTAATAGAATTTCAAAATTAAAAGAAACTGAGAAACCACATACTTCCTTTAATCCAATTATTTACCTGGTGTCTGCATATCCTCTGTAACATATCTATGAAGCACCTTTTCAGGCTTTGCCTAGATAGGGGAGTGTATGTATGGCTTTTGACTATTATTGGACTGCATTAATTATTGAAAAGTGTTTCATTCCAGTGAGAAATGGCCTGCCTCATTTTAGCAAGTATCAGATGCATAGAAACCACAGTTCAGCTGAGGTTTCAGGGCAAATCTATGTACTTCGTACAGAGCAGAAGTTAAGACATGAACATTTGTTCTACTCCAAAAAAAATTCACCTTTACCTGGCCTTCTCTACATCTCTGGCTGAATACCAGTTTCTCTCTTAGTACCAAGAACCATTTTCTAATTACTATAATAAGAAATTGAATACAAAACAACAACACTAGCTCAGTGGATGGCACATTTCAAACGTTCAGTACCTATTGGTGCTATTTTTATTATTATCATCATATTACATCTACGAATGGAATATGTATAATTTCTGTTCTTAATTTTGAAAAAACAAAACTGTTGTAAGCATACTTGCTAATTCCTCCTGTTCATTTTTATGCATTGAATCCTTTTAACTGGTAATTTGCTCTGAAACAATGGGAAAAAGTGCCATTCCTAGGGTGATGGTTAATGTTGTGTGTAAATTTCACTATGCCATGAGGTACTTGGATATTTGATCAAATTATTCCGGTTAATACTGTGAGGGTATTTTTGGATAAGATTAACATTTAAATTGGTAAACTGAGTCAAGCGTATTGCCTTCTTTACTGTGATTGGATATCTTCCAATTAGGTAAAGGCCTGAAGAGAACAAAAAGACTGACTCCCCACTAAGTAAAAGAATTCTCTCTGACTGATTTTTAAAGGAAACATCAGAATGTTTCTGCTTTCAGATTGAAAGTACAGCGATATTTAAACTGGAATGAAGCCATCTTCTCTCTCAGGTCTCCACCTTGCTGATGTGCTTTGCAGATCTTGAGCTTGCCAGTCTCCAGGATCACATGAAACAATTTCTTATATTAAACGCACACACACATGCACGCGCGTGCGCATGCACATTCTATTGATCCTGTTTGTTTGGGGAGCCCTGATTAATACACCTAGTTTATCAAATTCAACAGAATGCACTAGGCGCTGTATTTCATAGTGAGGAAAACACATTGAACTGTGCCTCAGCTTACTCAGACTTAGCCATGTCAGAAACCTAGAGATTAAGTTCTTTGCTTCTTAACCAAGAACTCAAATAGGAGGAAGGCTACACAATAATTAATATAAACGCAATCTATGTGAGAAGATCATGTGGATAGTTCTAAGAGGAAAACCCTATATACATTCTCATTCCCCACACTAAAAGTCATTCAGTTCTTCATGTCCATTTAGACTGAGAGCCTTAATACTAGTTGTAAGTCAGACTGAGTGAAACTAGCAAAAAAAGCCTTCTAGTACTGATATAAAATTAGTAGTTCAAAGAGTAAAAAAAATTACTTAGTGAAAAAAAAAAAACCCCTCATTTCTCTGTAATTACTTGCTTCAACAAACCAACTGAAAATCTGAAGGATAAAATAGAGAATAGCACTTCACTCAACCTCAGTGTCAACCTCTCACCCATTCCCTCAGAGAAAAACCTTATGTGAATTTATAGAAGGAGAATTGACCACCTTTCCACATTGACCTTTATTTTCTTAGTAAGTTTCTTTTTAGTGATGGGATAATCCCCCACTGTGTCAAAAGGTTGTTTTCAAAGAGCCATTAGTTTGTTTTGGAGAGGCACAAAGCTTTACTAATGCTGCACTGGATTAAATTCATTCAAATACATTATCTCCTTTGAAATGTATATTTTGAAATGCTTTGTAACTATCCTGCATTATCCATCCTGAATGGAAGTTAATGCACACTCCTCTGTGCATTCAGAATATCTGCACTTAGCCTTCTCATAAGTTATTTGTATTATTATTTCAAAGATTATATCAAAGTGGCTTCACTGAGATATGTTAAAAATGATTATTTTTCAGTTACATTATTTAACTAGATAACATTCTATTGACATTTATATTGGAATTTAAAATAAATTTTGTACTACTTTAAAATACTTTCCTACATTCGAGATAATCTTTGTTTAAAAAAGAAAGTAGAGGACAAAAAGACTTTATTTCCAAGTTTTGCTTCTTGCAAATGAGTATGAAGTATGCTCTACACAGTTGCTAGAAAATTATTGGAACTATTCATTCCTCATTATTTCAATTAACATACATTATGTGGCTTCAATGTACAAAGCATTGTCGTTTATCAGTATATTTTGGTGTTATGCTTTTATTGTATAATATAAAACCCATCTTTAGGTAACAAGAAAAACATATTTTATGTCAATTGTATTGATCAGAAATTTTTACCTTCCGGAAATTTACAGCTTATCTAAACTCCCTCATTTGTCAGGAGATTTTTCTAAAATCAGTTAATTTCTTCATGCTACTCCTTTTTCTGAAAATAAAAAGGTTTTTCTAAATTATATTTAAGACAAGTTCAAACTCCTTATAATGCATAAAATTTACCTCAGGACTTCATCATTTCAACCTCATCTCAAACACTCTGTGTGTGTGTGTGTGGGGGTGTGTGTGTTGTGTGTGTTTCTGTTTGTATACAATCATCTCTGTTCGTTGTCTGTATCTTGCTTATGGAAAGTCTCATCCTTTAAATAAATATCAGTTGGGCATTACATCTTGAGAAGGTTCACATTTCCTTTCTTGGGCAATAGAGTTTTAACACTTCATTGTTCTCTTTTAAATCCTTATTAGAGAGCTCATTACATTGTTTATTTTTATTGGTTGATTAACATTATGTAATTTCTTGTATAATCTATTAAATTCTTGAATATAGATATTTTCCCTGGGGCATATTTTTAAACCTAGAAAGGCCTAGCTTATAGGAAAACTTCAATCAATACATACCTGAATGAATGAAAGGATAAATGAATGAATTAAGGATTAAAGTAGTATAGGAAAACAGAGATCGTGATAAGTGAAGTGATTTACTCGAAGTCAGAGAGTGTGGCAAAATCAGAGTTGGGAATTCCAGTTTTTATATACTTGTTCAGTCCTCTTTTTTTTATTTAGGTAAAAATAGGTGACATTTTCTAAATTCATACACAGCAGACAAATGTAATATTCCTACCTTTGGGCCAGTAGCTTTAAAACAAAAGTAAAATGAAATGTATAATCACAAAGGAAAGGACTTTTATTCCCAGTATGAATTTGATAGTGGACCACACAGCCGCCTTTGAGGCCATTCATGTCCACACTTGGGATTCTCCATCCTGGATCAGAATTCAGCTTTGCTGGGGAGGAAGAACTCCCTAGGATGGCAGATGTAAATGAAGATCCTTCCCATTGCCTGCCCAGCAACAGAGTGTCACGTTTTGTAGTGTGTGCTGTGAAACAGATGCAGGCCTCACTTCTTTGGGGTATGGCAGTGTGTGAAGGTGTGGCACTAGTTACTAAGGAAAAATACCCTACTAAATCTTCTGTGACCTTTTCTTATCACTACATAGCTAACTGAATGCCCAGAGATCCCAAGGCACCTGCTCTAAGCTAAAGTTCAATCAATCAAAGAATCAGACAAGAAAAGATTTTTATCTTTATCTTTCTAGAAGGCTTAACCTTGTACCAGCTGGAGAGAACGAAACAAATTTGATTATAAATAACTAAACAGGAAGACAGTCAATATTTCATTGACATGACAAACTTATTCTGAGATATTATTGTTTAAACATATATGCATAATTTATACATAAGTGCACGTATATTAGTGATACAAGTCAAAAGCAAATACATATAAAACTAACATTAAAAGTCGTAAAATTTTCCTAAGGGCCTAACTGCTAATCGCACTGAGGTGTAGTAAAATGCTGATTCATATTTAAGAGGAAATCAAATGCAAGATGCAGTTCTGTCTGTTAAGAAACACTATATTTAATCAAATTATTACAACTTAATCAAGTTAACATTTATATTAACAGTGAGTTTAAAACGATATGTTTGCAATTATTGAATGCAAAACTCCAAGTGATTATTATATTAATGTGTTCTTTGTTTATAACTAGTATTTACTTCAATAGGCTTTTTCAAATTTAACTAAATTTTGTTCCCTAAAAAGTGTATTTCCTTCTCTGAGATAAGATTCATGTGGAAAATTATTGCCATTACTTGTGGGTCTTAGTAACAGAATGAGAGAAAATAGTTCATTAAACTAATTGTCTCAAAATTATAATTAATACATTGTAGTTCTAAAGCACTTCAAATTGAAGCTTTATACATGTAGGAACAACAATAGCAGATCTTCAGAGGAAAAAGTCATAGACTCAAAGTGGTCTATTAAGAAAGGAATACAAAGTAAATAAATTTTTAAAATCAGAAAACGCTGGCGTTATGCCAGGTGCAGGACAGAAGAACCCTTAATATAACTACTATTAGTCTGATATAAATTAAGGGAATATTCTAATGTGTGTTCCAAAGAAAGCCCTGGAAAATATTTTTGCCTCTAGATGTAGGTGACATTGAAGAGATGATGGACAGGGACTGATTAAGCTTTGGTCAAGATGTTTGTCTGCCTGGATATAATGTGGGATCATATCATACTCTTAAAAAAAAAAAAAAAAAAGAGTGAGGAGACATTTTTGAAGGAAATATATTCCAGAAATTTTATTTGGATTGGTATCATCAATAACAAGGTAAAAATCATCTAAGAATTAATTCCTGAATCAAAATAGATAACAGAAAGAGAAATAAAGTTTTATAGAGGGGAATACACAAAAGGTTTGGAAGACAATTGTGAAGGCAAATTTAAATTAACTTTATTTTTAAAAGATCAAAATCTACCCATTATGGTTTTTTCAGCAAAACACAAACTATGTTATCAAGACGTATATTTATCATAATGAGTACAAAAGTTCAGTAATTTTAATAGCTATTTCCATTGAAATGGGTTTTATGTTTTATTTAATAGCCACATATAACTAACTTGTCTGTGTTTAAAAATATGTTCAACCTGAAGACTAGTAATGTTTATAGCAAAGTCCTAATTTTTTTAACTAATAAAGAGGCGTAGATAATTTTACTAATTGAATATGTGCTTGGATAATTCTTTCGATATGGACAAAATGCTTTTTAAAATCCAACATGTTAATTATTTTAAGTCTCACAGTTTTGCCCAATCTAAAATATTACAAATGATTCTTGAGGTGATTTCCCGAGATCCAAACATTTACATTATTCTTGGGTGCATTTAGATTTGTCTTGGGTGTATCTTGCTGAAATACAAATGTCAGGCTTTGGGCTCCATAGTGTTATATGTATTTTTTAATAAGACCTAATTTAACCCATGATACATAACGGTTTAGGCTAGATTAGTCAATATTGGACTCTCCACATGTAACTACAATTTCTTTTCAGTTTGCAGTGTACACCTGTTTATTACATATATAGTATTGTAAGTGTTATGTCCAAGATTCCACGGAGTCAAGGCAAACTTCTGAATGCAAGAATTTTTGATAATGTGTTTGAGAGAACTGAAAGATTCAAACTAACATCAAACAAGTAGAACTCTGTTTTTATAATACAATGATGTTATATAGAGATAACAGAAGCATCCTTAACTCTCACTCTACTCTATTATCTGTTAGGATGCTATTTACTTCCTTGACCACACTTCCAGGCAAAATGATTGAGTATTCTGGAAAATGCACTTTCTGCTTTGGTACCAGTTAACAGAAATATAACCTTTACTTTTCACTCAAAGCAAGTTATAATATGTTCTATGTATCATGGCATGAACTCTCCGTTCAGAATACTTTTTAGTAGACAACATTATAGTAGGTTGACTGAATTGAAGGAAAAATAAAATACACATTTATAAATAGTCTAAACGATGTGTATATTGAAATATACCTTCTCAGTTTTTATTTAAAATGTATTTATTGAAGGCCAAAGAGGAGCTATAAACTTTGCTAGGTGCTGGTGCTTTAAAGATGAATAAGACATTCTCTCAACCCTCAAGGTCCTTAAATTTCAGCCAGGGATACTAAGGCTAAACCCTAAACTCTAATATAGCGCAGTAAGGAATCTCATGGTTGTTTGTGCTATTTATATCTCTGAGAAGCTTATGCCAAAATGCATACTCTCATGTCCCAATTAACATGTGTACATTTCACAAAGTTGCTCTTGGGCACATTTAATCTTCAATAATGAAATAATATAACTCTTCCAAAACTGTGAAACCTGTTTAAATGTATTATTTTTTTTCTGAATGTATATGCCTTTGAAGAAGCTAATTAAATCAATCAAACATTGAAGAATTGAAGCATAACAATTTTTAATAACTTTAATATGAAATTTATATCTCCCACCATTCTCAAGAAGTAATAATTAACACCACCCTGAGGTATACCAAAGTGTTTCCTGAAATTAAAAAAAAGTATTAATAAAAACATCATTTTTACTGCTTTGCATTTATTTAGTCTATGTGCCATTCCATAACCTTCACTTACTCTTACATTTACAACTGTGCTAATGTCTAGGTTAAAATTGTTACTGCGTTTGTCCTGCTTCCATCATTCAGAGGTAGTCAGTCCTCTTTGTGTTTTACTTTCATAATCCCGATCCTTGTCATCTACAAGCTCTTCCTAGAAGTCTGTTTTACAAACCGTGTGGTGTCTTGCAGGTTATTGAATGTTCTTACGTGAATATTAGGGAGCTTATATATTCTGAATGATACTCATTGGTGGTTCAAATAAATTAATGGAATTTCTAAAACGACCTATTCCATTCCAAGATACTTATAAGGGCTTATAAGTTGATAGCTCTTAGTTCTTTAAATAATAATCCATATGAATAATGTTGTAGTAATTTTTGAGACATTAAAATGGGAGTTTTATTTGGAACAGTGTAATTTACATAAACTTAAATGCACTTACAAGAAAGATAAAAGAAGATATTAATAGTGCCATTTAGATTATGCTGGGCTAGAAGAGCCAAGAATATTCTAATTTTGCTTTAGTGCAACCTCACCTTTCCTCTACAAAGTCCTTCAGATAGATGTCTATGTAAAGGGGCGCAAAAAATAGATCAAAGAAATGGTTCTCTCTTAATAGACTCACAGCTCTAATGAACTAGACCCAACTGAGAGTATTCTCCCTAGACAAGAAGCCCTCATTCTAAAGCGCAATTCAAAGCCACACATGAGTAGTACACACTAACCAGAGATACACGTATAAGGTTAAAAAAAAACACTAATCAGAGATATAGGTATAAAATAAATACATGCCCACTGCAATGCGACAACCAAGCCAGATAACACCCCTTCATTTTCTCCATCAGGTTTATTGGGTTGTAGCTAAGCAGGATGAAAAATCGTAAGAGGAAGGCAATGAGGATGCCACACACAATCAATCACACACTGCTTATCTCTTCTCTAATTTCAGAAGGGACAGAAAATGAGATGCAAAACCTCAAACACTGTGTAGTAGATTCCTCTTGACAACTTCAGCCTTGAAAATATGGTCTAATCAGGATCCTCAAACCTCCGCTTTATCCATCCTTCTTGAGGGAATAAATGCCTTTTCTTTCAGTCATTCTTGAGAGAGGATTCAAATATGTTTATGTTAACAGAGGAAAAGAAGGTTGGAAGGCGAAAAAATGAAAAATGAAACAAATATATGATAATATAGTAAATAATTACTGTACTCTGTGTGTGTGTGTGTGTGTGTGTACTGATTTGCACCTTAATTATATGCATGTATCATTAGAAGTCTAGTTTTTCTCTCCCTTCATCCCAGGCAATATAGCAGTTATTTTTAGAGATAAAGCATGAATTTAATTATCAACTTTGCTTTCATACATTTAACACACAGCCTTTAAAACTACACAGAAATGCAAATAGCATGTTTACACATTTGATGGATAACCATGGGTGCTTGTCTCCTTGGATTTTGTCCTCACGAGGCTGACCCTACTCACTTCTTCTATGGCTCTCGAATCACTATTTATTGTGAATGATTCTCATGCTATTCTCCACATATGGTGGTTCAGAGGGCTTTATCTGCATTTCACTCATCACATTTCTACAGAGTTATCAATCCTAGCTCTGATGCTTTTGGTTTAAATATCAGATATTTAATTTATTTTATTATCCACAATTTTAGTGTATTTATTTATTTATTTTGAGACAGAATCTCACTCTGTCCCCCAGGCTGGAGTGCAGTGGCACGATCTCTGCTCACTGCAACTTCCACCTCCCAGGTTCAAGTGATTCTCCTGTCTCAGCTTCCTGAGTAGCTGAGATTACAAGTGCCTGCCATCACTCCAGCTAATTTTTGCATTTTTAGTAAGACAGGGTTTCAATATGTTGGCAAAGCTGGTCTTGAACCCCTGACCTCAAGTGATCCACCTGCTTTGGCCTCCAAAAGTGCTGGGATTACAGGTGTGAGCCACCATACCTGGCCCACAATTTTATCCATAGGTATTCTTAATGTTTATCTCTAATATGTATCCAGGGATGGAAACTCCTGCTATTCTCTCATTCTAACCAAGATAGACTGGAAAAACAGTCTTCTACTTGCTGCCTTTCCTAATGCAGGCTTGGTTATCTGTCCCTAAAGATTTGTGAAAAATCACACTCCACAGGGAAGATAGACTAGGAAGAAGAAAGGCTAAAGCAGAAACAGATTGAACTCAGGAATATGACTGATTTATGCTTGTAAAAATCTTGGCAAAGGCAGTTTTCCCTTTAGTCCTCTTCACATAAAGACTTTGGTTTTGTTTTGTTTCATATGTTTTAATTTATAAAATATAATTGCATTGTATTTATAAAAGAAAATGCAAGGTTTTGATATATGTATATGATGTGGAGTGATAAATTCAACATGTAGCATGTTGACATATCCATTACCCTACTTAACATTTTTGTGTTGATACAGTTAACATTTAGTGTTTTAGGTTTTTTTTAAACATACATTATTATTGACTTTAGTCACCTTATTATGCAAAAGATTTCAAAATATATTCTTGCGGTCCAGCTAAAATTTTATAACCCTGGACTAGCAACTCCCAATTCCTTTCTCCCCATCTTCACCCTCAGCCTCTGGTAGCAATCATTCTAATCTCTCTTTCTATGAGTTTGATGTCTTTTTTTTTTTATTCCACATATAAGTGAGATCATACAGTATTTGTCTTTCAGCGTTTTGCTTATTTCATTTAGTGTGATATTTTCTGATCGATTCATATTTTCCAAAATGAAAGAATTTTATTCTTTCTTTAAAGACTGAATATTATTTCAGTGGTTATATATACCATATTTTTTTTAATCTATTCACCTGAGGATCTTTTTGAACTAGGAAATTAATGAAAGAAATTTAGTCTCTTATGATCACATCGCCATAAAATCATACTGATATGACCTGTGGAGCACTTAGGTATTCGAGTGAAAAGTGAGTTAGTGCATATGCTGGCCAGGGCCGTGCCCCAAGAACCTGATGAAGTAAATGGCTGTAGCGGTACTTTTGACAGAGGGCTAATTTATTGACCTTCACGTCAGGCTTTATCTCCAGGTGGACAGTGTTTATTTCTCTTGGCAGCAACAGAGGAGTTTGCAGTAGACTTAGAGGTGGGTGTCTGGTCAGCTGGTTAAATCAATGGGTAATCAAAGAACACTGATTATAGGTATGAAAATAAATGAACAGAAAGGCTGCATAAGTCCAGGAGAAAGAAGAGAGATGTGTAAAGTGTCTGAACTGGGGCAGGGAAAATTAAAGCTTGTATTCTTTCAATACTGTTTTCAGTTCTACTTACTAAGTTTCAAATAGTTTTCAACAATGGTGTATAACAATGATGATTGTTGGTTATCTAGTTAAATTTGACAATTTGAACAAGATGAATTTTAATTTGCCCAAATGAGGTCAATGTAGAATAATTAAGAAAGCAATAATTCATTTAAGTAAGAGTTAATGAAGCACAGGAAAGAGAGAGACAGAATAGGGAAAAGAGGAACAGGATAAGAAAAGTGGAAAGACAGGGAGTGGGAGAGACAGGGAGGGAGGAGGGAGAAAGGGGGAAGAAGACTGAAAATAATACAAGTAATTTTATTCTATGGCTGCTATTAGTAGAAAAATAAAACTGAAAACAGAAATGAAAGTGTAAACATACAGGAAATTGATCAATTGGTGGGCAGGAGAAATTTAGACTTTGTTTTAATATACAATGTAATTTAGAGTTTGGAGGCAACCTCCATGTCTATCACAGAGATTTAGATGTGGAACCTAGAAAAGAAGCCAGGGATGCATTTTTTCCAGGTAAAATCTTGGGTGTTGATAACCTAGTCCTGGGAGAAGAGGTCATCCCAAAGAGGAAATAAATCTAAAAAAAAATTGTGAGAAACGGTCTAGTACAACAGCAACCAAGGGCAGTCACAAAAGCCGCTTAATTAAGAAGGCCACATATTAACTAAGTGAACCTCTTGCAAAAATAACAAAAAGCGTAATGAAACTGTCCCTTTTCAAATCCAAGACAGCTTGATTATCATGCTATTCATCATATTAATTTAAACTTTAAAAATTGATTAAAAGAAATTAACACTATTTTTTTTTGTCTATTGCATCCACTGAGGGTTTTATACAGACAAAATTTTAAACCATCAGCTATATTTCCTATGTCCTCAGTAAATTTTCCTGATTCTCTATTCCATTCTAGAGATTCTTATCTTCAAGAATAGAAAATATTTGATGGTAAAATTATGCAAAAATTTTCTTCAATCAAGTGAATATCTACTAAGTCTAGTGCAATGAAGGAAATAATGATATTAATATTGTTTCAATGGAGGTTACATTATATGCTAGGAGATAACTCATGAATAGCAATTTAAGTGTACAATAAAAATTCAGGTAAAAATGAAAGAATTTATCATTCGATCAAGTTGCAAAGTTATTTAATAAGTCTGAAAATTGTTTAATTTGTTTTGTTTATTGTTAATAGAATATATTTTTTAAAAACACCTTTCTAAAATGTGATTGCTTTTTTAGTGAAACCCCGAAGTCCTTTATTTCTGGAGCATTTCTCCAGTTTTAGTATTATTTCTTTTTTATTTATTTATTTTTGTTTGTTTGTTTTACTTTAAGTTCTGGGGTATATGTGCAGATCTTGCAGGACTGTTACATAGGTATACGCATGCCATGGTGGTTTGCTGCATCCATCCCCCTGTCACCTACATTAAGTATTTCTCCTAATGTTATCCCTCCCCAGTATCCCCACCCCTGCTATCCCTCCCCAGGCCCCCCAGTATTATTAATTTCTTGCACTCAGCTTATATACATACCTTAAGCACATTCTATTTTGACTCAAGCTTTTTTTTCCTTTAATTTTAGTTTCTAAGAATAGCTCAGGTTTGAGCAGCAGATTTTTCCTTCCTAATTTTTGTCACCAGATGATTCTACACAAAGCAAGAGTAAAATACATTTTAAATGTTTCAGTGACTTACAGAATTTTTAAGAATAATCAAGCCTCTCATTGGCTTCTCAAATCAAATTCCCCAGGATATTAAGCTGTTGGCTATTTTGGGTAGCATTATATAAATAGTGTTTAGCACAATGTTCTGAACATAATGAAAATTCAAAACATATTTATTTAAATAATGATCTACTACTTCTTGAGGAGAGCTGTTTTCCTGATACTGTGTGACCTATCATTTCTAGTATAATTACATATATAACTTCTAATATCCAATAATATAATACTATTTTTAAAATGTATTCTTGTATCCCATAATACATAAGATAAAGAGGTTTTCTCACCAACTCACCTTTTATTCATTTTTCTCATTTTCTCTATTAGCAGATTTTTGTTAGCATATACCTCTCACTAAAATGTCAATTGTCAGACATTACATTGCCCTGGTAGGTAAGAAAACTTTGCAATAACTCTATGCATGTTCCTTGGTCTGAGACTCCTTAAGTTTTGCTTTAAAAAAAAAAAACCCGTCTCCAACTATTTAAACAATAATACAAAAGCTAAAATATTCAGAAGTGTGATACTTACAGCAAAGCTAGATAGATGTGCTGAGTTAGTATCATAAATTTCAAGAAAATTGCTGAATCTGGGGAAGTGCATCCGTGGTGGCAGGCAGCCATTTTGTCAACATCAGGAGGAGAAGCGGGGATAACATGGAGGTAACGTGACTGTAAAATATGCTATAACAATAAAAAATCTTAGTTTGAAAATTTGAACTATCATCCGAAATTTTAGTTTTTGCTTTTAAATTTAAAATGCTTGGAGTTAGGTTTCTTTAATGTCAATCTATGGCTTGGTTTTTCTTTTCTTCTACTTACCTTTATATTCACACTTTTTCCTCAAAGTTGGAAAAATGGCTGTTTATAGCCATTTTACTGCTTGAAAATTTAGTAATTTCTATAGAATGTAGGCCTTTCTTTCCCAAAATAATTATAATTTTTAAAAATTAATTTTTGTATACCAAAGTTGATCCAGTTCTCTTTTTGAACTAATAATTGTGTCCGGGCATATAGCATAGCCTTGTTTCACATGGGCTCACCAGAAGTTAACTTGCTGACTTCACTTAAGGAAGGGAAGGCTCTCCAAAGGCAATTAAAAATATCCTTAACAGAAGTTTGGGGAAAAATCTAGGACAGACCAAACAGTAGTTATTAAATGCAAAGTTTTGAATAAAAACATAAATTACAGTATTTTTAGAACGGTCTTATGAATAAGCTTATTCGTGACCTTATTTCTGCTAAATGAGTCAGGTGAGATGAAAACACTTATCAATTTGTGGGGTTGCATGTCAATATCGCTCTAAAAAAGTAGCTACTATTTTATATTAACAAATACTGGTACTAAAGACACACATCCTCTCAAGGCATAAAATCACTTCTCTCATTATATTTGGCTGCATTTTATCCATCAACCCCGGTGTAGTCTCATTCCTTCATCATCAAATTACCCCTTTCTCCATTTATGTCATTTTTTTCTCCTAGTAACTAGAAAACCCATGATTGCTAGAGATTTTGACTCACACTCACCATCCAATAATTTATTTTTCTTTTTTCTTTCTCCCTTTTATTTTTCATTCTTTCTTCTTTCCTTTTTCCTTCCTTGTCTCTTTATTTTCTTCCCCCTTTCCTTCCTGCTTTCTTTTCCTTTCCTTTTTTCTTTGTTTTTCTTCACTCCTTCTCTCTTACTTTTCTCTCTCTTTCTTCTATTTGGACTTGCCTTCCTAGGAAACGGTCTGGAAAGTTGGTGACAGCAATGTACTGCCCAGGAATCTAGCTGAGAAATATTAGAAATAAGAACCTGAACCCCGGCCATGTGTTCTTCGAGGCAACAAGGGAACAAAGTGTAGTTCTGAACTCCAGTTGAAGGAGATCTGGGATCCAAGGGAAACTGAAATATTAAGACTGTTTCTTATTTTTCTTATCACTCTTTGCTCAAGTTACAAGTCCTCAGTAAGATCCTGGAGTCTTTTCCCATATATTTTATAGAGTCTTTTTCTCTTTTTTTGGCATATATTGCCAGGAAAAGAATCCCCATTATTTGACATAAATATTCTAAATTTGACTGTTTTCTTGCTTGGACCCACTGTACAAGACTGTCCTCTTCTCAGAAATGGTTTTATTTTTGTAAAATATTAGCTGTTGGTCCTACTGAAGATAAATCTTATTAAAAATCCCACTCCAGAGTTATATATATATATATTTCTTGTTCTACTTAGCTTGTAAATCTTTCTAACATCTTTACCTAGTGCTTACGTTTGGATTTATATCTAAATTGAACAATAATTTATACAAAAATGTGTGCTCCTTATATAAATGAACTGGATTCACTGGTCATCAGGACAGACCAACTCTGGCCCAAGTTTTCTTTATCTTTTCTATTCATATATAATCAGTCAGAGTCAATTCGGGGTTGGGGGCGGGGAGCTAACACAACAGAAATTCATTGTATCATACTTCTGGAGGCTAAAGTCTGAAGTCAAGTTGTCAATAGTATTGCTTCCTTTGGAGGGCCCTGAGGAAGAATCTGTTCCATGCCAACCCCTAGCTTATGAAGATGGCCATCGTCTCTTGGTATTTCTTGAGTAATAAATGTATCATTTCAATCTTTGCTTTCATCTTCACATGGCAATCTCCTGTGTCTCTGTGCCATTTTTCTTTTCTTTTTTTTTGGAGACAGGGTCCCACTCTGTCTCCCAGGCTGGAGCAAAGTGGGGAGTTCACAGCATTCTGCAGCCTTGACCTGCTGGGCATAAGTGATCCTCTCACTTCAGCCACCCAAGTAGCTGGGATTACAGGTGCACACTATCACACCTGGCTAGTTTTGTTTAATTTTGTGGAGATGGGGTCTTGCTGTGTTGCCCAGGCTGGTTTTATATTCCTAAGCTCAAGTGATCCTCCCATCTTGGCCTCCCAAAGTGCTAGGATTACTGGGGTGAGCCACCAGGCCTAGCTTAAAGTCAAATTTTTAACCTCAAATATCAAACAATACTGAATTGTTTTTTAGAGTCAAATATTTAACCCCAAGTATCTCAACATATTTTCAACATTCTTAATGATTCGTTTCTATAATCAACTGGCTGTTTAATATTCCTTCTGGCTATTTAATATATTTCTTTCAAATTTTGAAGGTATTTTACATCATTTTGCATTTTTATATTTCTTCAACACTACCTCAATGTGCAGTACATATGCATCATATTCATTGTTTATTTTAAATAAAGCACTAATATTTATTTGACTATTACATTTTAACCATTTCACTCCATTTTTTCTAAAAACTTATATTCACATTCCATATGACCAGATGGCTAGCTGTTTATCAGCACTTACTAACTTATTCCAGAATATCAACTTGTTACTAAAAGGTATCTTTCCAGTCATGCAATTTCAATTCTTAGCCCCTTCTCCATCTAGGCTTGGCTATGTGACTAGGTTTTGTCAATAGAATAAACATGAATGACTCAGCTTTTGTTCGAGGCCTTGAAACATGAATCTGTCTTCTCCATGTTCTCTGTTACGTCTTTTGGCTATGTGCAGATGATAGGCAAGTAGAGAAGAGAGGAACTGGAACCTCCAAGCAGAGGAAAACTGGGTTACTGAAGCACTGCAGGAAGAAAGGCATTCTCAAACCAAGAAAAACAGACTTTAACTGTGTTATAAAAATACATAATTAAAAAATAGTTTTGGATCATTTTATTATCACCACGCATGTGTCTTGGCTAGTAATTATAACTTAAACCCATTTGACCTCAGTATTTTTGATGTTTTTTTTTTTTCCTTTGGGAAGTCTTTCATGAGCCCTCCTAGAATAAAAAAAGTGTCCCTGGTAGGGGCTCTCCCAGTCTGTGTTCTATCATTTCCATCTTCAATGTTTGATTTTTACAGTTAAATTTTCCAAGTAGACTGTAGTAGAATAAAAGTAGTTTCTGTCTTGTTCGGAATAATATCTCTAGAATCTAGCCTATTACTTAGAACATATCAAATGCTAAATGAATATGTACTCAAGTAAGAAATGATTACACAAATAGAAGTAATTAGAAAGCCACATTTATTTAAGATCAGAAGGCTCCAGTAATACCTGAGATGATCAATAGATACACTAATTTGAAAGCAGTATTTATCTTTATTTATTTAATTTCTTTTCAAATAAGCCCCTAGAAATTTATTATAAATATTTTTCATATGAAAGTTTATATAAGCTTGTTTTAGTAAATTTTAGGTTGGCCATATTTGAATACAGTCAACAATGTTCATGGCACCATGTGAAAGCAAAGAAAAAAAGTCTCAGGATGCAAAATCAATGTGCAAAAATCACAAGTATTCCTATACACCAGTAATAGACAGAGAGTCAAATCATGAGTGACCTCCCATTCACAATTGCTACAAAGAGAATAACATACCTAGGAATACAACTTACAATGGATGTGAAGGACCCCTTCAAGGAGAACTACAAAACTCTGCTCAAATAAATAAGAGAGGACAAAAACAAATGGAAAAGCATTCCATGATCATGGATAGGAAGAATCAATATTGTGAAAATGGCCATACTGCCCAAAATAATTTATAGATTCAATACTACAACCATCAAGCTACCATTGACTTTCTTCACAGAATTAGATAAAACTGCTTTAAATTTCATATGGAACCAAAAAGGAGTACATATAGCCAAGAAAATCCTAAGAAAAAAAAAGAAACAAACAACAACAACAACAACAAAAAAAAACAAAGCTGGAGGCATCACACTCCCTGATGTCAAACTATACTACAAATCTACAGAAACCAAAACAGAATGGTACTCATACCAAAACAGATATACAGACCAATGGAACAGAACAGAGGTATCTGAAGTAATGCCACACACCTACAGCCATTTGATCTTTGACAAACCTGACAAAAACAAGCAGTAGGGAAATGATTCCGTATATAACAAATGTTGTTGGGAAAACTGGCTAACCATATGCAGAAAACTAGCTAGCTATTGTGAAAATTTTCTTCCACTCTATAGACTGCCTGTTCACTCTCCTGATCGTTTCCCCTGCTGTGAAGAAGCTCTTTTCTTTAATCAGACCTCATTTGTCAATTTTGGCTTTTGACAAACTGGACCCCTTTCTTACACCTTATACAAAAATTAAATAAAGATGGATTAAAGACTTAAACATAAGTACCCTAGAAGAAAATCCAGGCAGTACCATTCAGGACATAGACATGGGCAAAAAATTCATGACTAAAACCAAAAGCAATGGAAACAAAAGCCAAAATTGACAAATGGGGTCTAATGAAAGAAAAGAGCTTTTGCACAGCAAAAGAAACAATCGTCAGAGTGAACAGGCAGTCTACAGAGTGGGAGAAAATTTTCTCAATCTATCTATCTGACAAAGGGTTAATATCTAGAATCCAGAAAGGACTTAAACACATTTAAAAGAAAAAAAAAACAACAACCCCATCAAAAAGTGAGCAAAAGATATGAACCGACACTTCTCAAAAGAAGACATTTATGTGGCCAACAAATATGAAAAAAAGCTGGTCATTAGAGATATGCAAATCAAAGCCACAATGAGCTACCATCTCACACGCCAGTTAGAATGGTGGTCATTAAAAAGTCAGGAAACAACAGATGCTGGAAAGGAGGTGGAGAAATAGGAATACTTTACACTGTTGGTGGGAGTGTAAATTAGTTCAACCATTATGTAAGACAGTGTGGCGATTCCTCAAGGATCTAGAACTAGAAATACTATTTGACCCAGTAATTCCATTTCAGAATATATACCCAAAGGGTTATAAATCATTCTACTATAAAGACACATGCATATGTATGTTTATTGCAGCACTATTCACAATAGCAAAGACTTAGAACCAATCCAAATGCCCATCAATGATAGACTGGATAAAGAAAATGTGGCACATACACACCATGGAAACCATAAAAAATGCAGCCATAAAAAAGGATGAGTTTATGTCCTTTGCAGGGACAGGGATATTGCTGGAAACCATAATTCTCAGCAAACTAATACAGGAACAGAAAAGCAAACACTGCATGTTCTCACTCCTAAGTGGGTGTTGAACAATGAGAACACATGGACATAGGGAGGGGAATATTACACATCAGGTCCTGTCAGAAGGTGAGGGGCTAGAAGAGGGATAGCATTAGGATAAATACCTAATGTCGATGAGGAATTAATGGGTGCAGCAAACTACCATGGCACGTGTATACCTATGTAACAAACCAGCACATTCTGCACATGTATCCCAGAACTTTAAGTATAATTAAAAAAGAAAAAAGGAAAAGAATCTAATAAATGGCCATGCTAATTTTTCTTATTTGCTGCAGAATAGTAGTCTATATTGATGTTATGCCCACCAATATACCTCTTATAATTATTTAGCATTGATGTATATGAAATATAAATCAATGTTAAAAGGTGTTAATGGCCATGCATATTTGTTTTCAGTATGATTAGTTTTCAAAAGAAACAAATTATCAGCAGCCAAAACGTTTCAAAAATGTAGCTTAGTAATGTAAAGAATCCTTTACTAGATTAACCAACCATGTGAAAATAGCATCTATGAACTACAGATATTTTTGCTTAATATGACAGCTAACTAAGCTTTCTGTAAGTAAAATGTTTCTACAGAAACTGAAAAGCTTTTGTAACTCATTTATAGCTTGAACATTTTTATATATTCAAGAGGACATGATGCTTTCTTCCTTACCTCTTCAATTTTAGATACATGTACTCTTAAATAAAATGGACTTTATTCAGGTTAATTGCCTTTAGCCAGAATCTGTACTCTTTCTTGTTAAGTTCTCTTGCTCTAAGGCTTAAACTACTCCTTAGATGTCTCCTTTCATAATTAAGATAAAATCCTCAATTAAAATTCCTTCTAAAAGAGTTCTGGTTTATTGTCAGCTTATCATGACTATAGAATGTAATCTAATTCACTGTTAGATCTCTAGACTTTATACTGCAACTGAAAATGTACAATCATTCATGTTCGTCTGGGTACACTTACTAATTACAAGTGGAACATTTCTTTGAAGCTTAATAAGTGTTCATTCTTTCAAGACACTATTTCAGAGTTTCAGTGCACTTTCTAGTTGTCTTATTTCATTGATTCTAAAATTATCAGCAATTCACCATTAATTATTTTGAGTTTTATTTTTGAATTATTTCTAAGAAGACGAGTCTTGATACATTGTATTTTATTAAGACTTGACTGTAAAAAGCTAATCAGATTGCCTTAAAACAAATTATATCCCTCATGATTCTTAATGCTACTTCCCAATAATGAATATGAAAAAGGAACTCTAAATACCACTTTGAAACAAAATGTTTATTTGTTTAACTCTTGTTTGTACATGGGTATCTGTATTTATCTTATTACCATTGAAAAGTTTCTTCATTTATGGTATACTGTTTGTTAAATTTTGAAAGCAGGGCATAGCAACTCAAATTATTAGTCATGATTTAGAGCAACCTGAATAAGTGAATCCACTTGAAAATTGAATTAAAGATTTGTTTTGTTTTGTTTTGTTTTGTTTTGTTTTGTTTTTCTCCAAGATGGTGGGTTAGAGGCTTTTTAGCATGCCTCGCCTACTGGGAAATAGCAAGATAGTACATAAAATCAACTCCATTAACTTCAATTCAAGCAAGAAAGTGGAAGTCCATCAGAATCATGAGGACATCCCAGATCTCAGGGAGGGCAACACTGGCAAACAGCTCTCTTGATGGTGTCTGGTGAAGTCCCAGTACATGAGAGAAGCAGAGTGCGTCCCTCAGTGACTCATCTTTCCACTGGGGATCTGAGCAACCTAGGCTAAGGGAGATCATTGTTTCTTGCCAGTACTGAAGATAACTTGTGGAGAGGCTTGGTGATGCTATGAAAGAAAATGCTATAGTTTCCCAAACCCAGGATGGAGAGGAAGATGCCATTTTTCAATCAGGACACCCACAAAGTCAGCCATTTTGGGACAACCCAACAACCTAGCCACACAGGCATTTCAGTCTTGAGCCAGAGATTGGAACACCTGGTCTGGAGTGGGGTAGGGGCCTCCACAGCCAAAACTGTGGAATGCACCTCATCAGTAGTTGCTCGAATTGTCTCATCACTATGGCAAGCCTGGGGCTGGAGGGGAGCTGCTACAGCTGCAGCTTATCTGGAGCAGTGAGATTTGCAGCCAGTGCCAGCTTGGTGACCTGGAACTGATCTCATATCTGTGTGCCATTGCTAGTGCCCAATCCCATTCCCCTGACACTGTGGTGTATAGCAGAGCCATTTCTGCTCCTCCCCAGACAGAAATCCAAGCATTTGAGACATCTATTTGTCTGGATTAGCAGCAATATCCCCTGAATTCTTCCAGTACAGAGTTATTGGTGCAGGGGAGCCCTCTCTGCATAGTCATTTAGAGCACCTGCTTAAATGGTCCAGCAGCCTGACCCACCACATCCTTTCTGCACAAAGATCTTTTTGCATGAGGGATCTCTCCATTCCATGCCCAAGCATTTGGAGTACCTGCTCACTTAGATCAGCAACCTGACCTGTCCTAGACTTCCTGTGCAGAGATCCTAGTACAGAGAGGCCCACTCTGCTTCACAACTATGCAGGTGGCATGGTTTAGTTGTGTCCCAACCCAATTCTTACCTTGAATAGTAATAATCACCAAATCTTACCTTGAATTACTAATATTGTTCTGATTGTAGTGAATTTGTCTCATGAGATCTGATGGTTTTATA
The DNA here is from genome assembly GCF_049354715.1 of Callithrix jacchus. Lineage (NCBI taxonomy): Eukaryota > Metazoa > Chordata > Mammalia > Primates > Cebidae > Callithrix > Callithrix jacchus. The sequence goes on from NC_133504.1 coordinate 165,055,730, forward strand.
AATGGGAGTTTCCCTGCACAAGTTCTCTTGCCTGCCTCCATGTAAGACCGGAATTTGCTCCTCATTCAGCTTCCACCATGGTTGTGAGGCTTCCCCAGCTATGTGGAACTGTGAGTCAATTAAATCTCTTTTCTTTATACATTACCCAGTCTTGGGTATGTTTTTGTTACCAGTGTAAGAACAGATTAATTCAGCAGGTCTCCAGGCATTAATAGTACCTGAAAGAAACCATGTTTATTCCATTGTTGGCTTAGCAGATTGAATTGAACCATCTCTCCTGTGCAGAGATCTTGATGTAGGAGGGTCCTCTCCATTCCATGCCCCCACAGATTTCCAGGCATGTAGAGGACCCACTTCCCTGAATTAAAAGTTTAGGTACCTCTTCTTCCCCATGTAGAGAACTTTGGGGCCAAGAAATTTTTCCAGCCTCACATGTAGGAAAACTTCTGGGTGCTTGGTGACTGCCCACTGGTTTCCCCCTTGACAAGCTTGTGCCTTCCATTGGGGGACTTGTAGGTGTACTTCCCCAGTGGTGCTTCCCGTGATGGACTCCATACTCGGTGCTCAGCAGGGAGCTCAGACCACTGTGTATTCCTCAAACAGGTCTATTGCCTTGAGAATGATGTACATACCAGCTGCAATGGCTATAGCCAGCTCTTATCTATAAGCACCATCTACTGACCTATAAGTCAAACTTCATAAGCCAATATAAAACCTGTCAAAATAAGTGTGTAGGGCTATAGAAGCAAAGCCAAAAGACCCTACCCAACATCCTGTATAGTAACATGTGTAGGGAGGGTGTAGGTGGAATGAAAGAGAGGGATAAAATGTATAGAGAAAGAAAGAAAAAGAAAAGATCCTTCCCACATGAAAATAATTATAAAAATTAGAACTGCCCACATCTCCACATAAGAAGGAACTAGCACAAAAATTCTAACACCATAAAAAATCTGAATTATACACACCACCAGAGGATTCCATTAGCTCTCCAGAAATGGTCCCCAACCAAAAAGAAACTCACAGATGGCAGAAAAAGAATATAAAGCATGGGTTGCAAGAAAGCTCAATGAGATACAAGATAAAGTTAAGAATCAACACCATGAAATTTCTACAGCAATCCAGAAACTATGGAAGAGAAATATCTTAGAAAAAAATCAATTAGAACTTCTAGAATTGCAAACTTCACTTAAGGATTTTCAAACTGCAATGGAAAACTTTATCAATAGTATAGATCAAAGAGAATAAAATATTTCAGAGCTTGAAGACTTTTGAACTAACCCAGTCACGCAAATATAAAGGGGAACAAAAAAAGAATTTGAAAATGATCGAAGTTTTTGAGAAATAGGGAATTACAAGCCAGGTTCAATGACACATGCCTGGAATCCCAGAACTTTGGGAGGCCAAGGCTGATGGATTACTTGAGGTCAGGAGCTCAAGACCAGCCTGGCCAACGTGGTGAAACCATGTCTCTGCCAAAAATACAAAAATTACATGGGTGTGGGGGTGCAAATCTGTGGTCCAGCTATTTAGGTGGCTGGGGCTGGAGAATTTCTCAAATCCAGGAGGCAGAGGTTGCAGTGAGCTGAGATCATGCCACTGCACTCAAGCCTGGGCAACAGAGTGAGACTTTGTTGCAAACAAACAAATGAAGAAATAGGAGATTATGTAAATAGTTAAAAACTACGAATTATTAGCATTCCTGAAAGTAAAAGATAAAAAGTTAACAACGTGAAAACATATTTGAGTGAATGATTCTAGAGAATTTTCTTAATCTTGCTAAAGAGGTAGGCATCCAAATACAAAACTTCAGAGAACATGGAACATCACTGAGGTATGCAGTGACTAGACCATTCATAGTCAATTCTAAAGAAAAAGTTGTAAAGGCAGCTAGAGAGAAATGTTAAAATACATATAATGGGACCCCATCAAGTTAATGGAGGATCTCTCTGAAAAATTCTTACAAGTCAGGAATGATGGGGGCCTATTTGCTGCATAATTAAAGAAAAAAAATTCCAATAAAGAATATTTTACCCAGTCATACTAAGTTTTATAAGTGAGAGAGGAATAAATATTTTCCACACAAACAAGCACTAAGTGAATGTTTTACCACTAGACCAGCCTTACAAAAGATCTCTAAAGGAGTTCTAAATATGGAAAGAAAATAATGATACCTCCCGCAACAAACATGCGCTTAAGTATATAGCCTGCTGGCCCTATGAAGCAGTCACAACAAACATGCACTAAAGTATATAGCCAGCTGGCCCTATGAAGCAGTCACAACAAACATGCACTGAAGTATATAGCCAGCTGGCCCTATGAACCAGTCACGCAATGGAAACTACAAAGCAAACAGCCAATAACCTCATTGTAGGATCAAGACTTCACATATCAATATTAACCTTGAATGTAAATAGTCTAATCTACCCACTTAAAAGTCAAAGAATTGCAAGTTGGATCAAAAGCAAGACTCATTAGTTTGCTCTCTTCAAGAGACCCATCACATGTAACTATAGTCTCAAAGTAAAGGATTAAAAAACCAGCCAGGTAAACATAAAACATAAAAGAACAGGTAAAACAGGCTTTAAACAAAGAACATTTTTAAAAGGACAAAAAGGTCCTTACATAATGATAAAGAGTTCAATTCGAAAAAAAAAATTAACTATTCTAAGTATCTGGATGCCCAACATCAGAGCATCTAGATTCATAAAACAAACACTTCTAGACATACAAAAAGACTTAGCCACACAATAATAGCAGGGGATTCAACACCCCACTGACAGCAAGAGACAGATCACTGTGGCAAAAAAACTAATAAATTCCTGACTTAAACTCAAGTATAGACCAATCGAACCTAACAGACCCCTACAGAATATTCCCACCATTAAGCACAGAATTTACTTTCTTCTCATCTTCACATGTAACATACTTCAAGATTGACCATATATGTGGCCATAAAGCAAGTCTCAGTAAATTCAGAAAAATTAATCTCAGCCCACATAACCATAATATAGGACTAACCATAGTCTAGGAGCACAGTGGCAAAAAAGATATAATTTAATACAGAGACGATGTCTTAAAAAAAAAAAGAAAAGAAAAGAAGAAGCCAACAAACAGAAAACATAAAAATTAAACAACTTGTTCCAGAATGACTTTTGGGAAAATAATAAAATTAAGGCAGAAAGTAAAAAATTTTTGAAATGAAAGACTTTTGGGAAAATAATTAAATTAAGGCAGAAATAAAAAAATCTTTGAAATAAATGAAAAAAAGAGACACAACATACCAAAATCTTAGGGACTCAGCAAAAGCAGTGTTAAGAGAAAAGTTTATACTGCCAAACACCTACCTCAGAAAGCTAGAAAAATCTCAAATTAGTGATCTAACATTAAACCTCAATGAACTCATAAAACAATAACAAACTAACCACAAAGCCAACAGAAGACAAGAATTAACTAAAATTAGAATGGGACTGAATGAAATTGAAACCTAAAAATCCATACGAAAAAGATCAATGACACTAAAACTTTATTCTTTGAAAGGACAAAAAAGATCAATAAACTACTAGCCAGGTTAACAAAGAAAAAAAGAGAGATCTAAATAAGCACAATCAGAAAAGACGAAGATGATGTCACAACGGATTCCACAGAAAAACAAAAAATCCTCAGAGACTATTATGAATACCTCTAGTTTCCACACAAACTAGACAGTCTAGAGAAAATGCATACAATTATAGAAACGTGCAAACTCCCAAGATGAAAGCAGAAGAAAGTGAAACATGGACTGGACCAATATTGAGTTCTGAAATTGAATCAATAATAAAAGCTCTACCAATTAGGAAAAGCTCTGTAGAGGTTGGATTCACAGCCAAATTCTACCAAATGTAAAGAGAGCTGGTACTAATTCTATTGAAACTATTCCAAAAAATTGAAGAAGGACTTCTTCCTAATTCATTCTAAAAACATAGCATCACTCCTATACCAAAACCTAGCAAAGGAACAACAAGAAAATAAATTTAAGAGAATTACAGGCCAATATTCCTGATGAACATAGACACAATAATCCTGAACAAAACAGTTCCAAACCAAATTCAACAGCTATTCATTATGATCAAATAGGCTTCATTCCTGAAAGGCTAGTTCAACATATGCAAATCAATAAGTGAGTTTCACCACATAAAAAGAATTAAAAACAAAAAACATATGATCATCTCAACAGAGACAGGGAAAGCTTTGAGTGAAATCTGACATTGCATCATGACAAAAACCCTCCAAAAAGTAAGTATTGAAAGATCATACCTCAAATAATAAAAGCCATCTATAACAGACACATAACCAACATCAATGAACAAAAGTTGGGAGCATTCCTCTTGAAAAGGAGAACAAGACAAGGATGCCCACTCTCACCACTCTTATTCAAAATAGTACTAGAAGTGCCAGCTATCACATTCAGGCAAGAAAATGAAATAAAAGACCATGCAAATTGAAAAAAAGAAATTAAACTATCTCTCTTTGTGCACAATCTGATCTTATACATAGAAAATTGTGACAATTTTGTCAAAAGGCACTGAAATTGATAAATGAGTTCAATAAAGTTTCAGGACACTAAATTAATGTACAAAAATCAGTAGTATTTCAATACAACAATAATGATCAAACAGCAGAGCAAAGTCAAGAATGCTATCCTGTGTACAAATGGCCACAAAATAAATTGAAATACCTTGGGATACATCTAACCAAGGGAGGGAAAAACCTCTACAAGGAGAACTACAAAATATTGCTCAAATAAATCATAGATAACACCAACAAATGAAAAATCTTTTCATGTTCCTGTATTGGAAGAATCAGTATCATTCAAATGGCCATACTGCCCAAAGCAATCTACAGATTCAATGCTGTGATGGTTAATACTGAGTTTCAACGTTATTGAATTGAAGGATACAAAGTATTGATCCTGGTTGTGTCTATGAGGGTGTTGCCAAAGAAGATTAACATTAGAGTCAGTGGGCTGAGAAAGGCAGACCTACCTTTAATCCAGGTGAGCACCATCTAATCAGCTGCCAGCACAGCTAGAATACAAAGCAGGCAGAAAAACATTAAAGGGCTAGCCTGGCTTAGGCTTTCAGCCTATGTCTTCCTTCTGTGCTGGATGCTTCCTGCCCTCAAACATTGGACTCCCAAGTTCTTCAGCTTTAGGACACAGACTGGCTTCATTGCTCCTCAGTTTGCAGATGGCCTGTTGTAGGACCTTGTAATCATGTGAGTTAATACTCCTTCATAAACTCTCCATAAACTAATAAATATTCTATTAGTTCTGTTCCTCTAGAGAACCCTGACTAATATAAACACTACTCCTATCAAACTTCCTATGTTATTTTAAACAGAATTAGAATCCTATTTTAAAATTTACATGAGACCCAAAGAGATCCTACATTGCCAAAGCAATTCTAAGCAAAAAGAACAAAGCTGGAGGCATCATATTATCTGATTTAAGCTATACTATAAGGCTACAGTAACCCAAACAGAATGGTATTGGTACATAAGGAGACTCATAAACTGATGGAACAGAATAGAGAACTTGGAAAAAAGCCGCACACTTAGAGCCATCTGATCTTCAACAAAGTTAACAAAAATAAGCAATGGAGAAAGAGCACTATTCATAAATGGTGCTGGGATAGCTAGCTAGCCACAGGCAGAAGAATGAAACTGAACTCCTACATTTCACCATATATAAAAATCAACTCAAGATGGATTAAAGATTTAAATGTAAGACCTCAAGCTATAAGAATTTTAGAAGAAAACTTAGGAAACACCATGTTGGATATGGGCCTCAGGAAAAAAGTTTTGACCAAGTACTCGAAAGCAATTGTAACAGTTACAAAAATTGACAAGCGGGACCTAATTAAAACGTCTGCACAGCAAAAGAAACCATCATCAGAATAAATAGATAACCTACAGACTGGGAGAAAAATTTTGCAATCTATGCATGTGACAAAGGTCTAATATCCAGAATCTACATGGAACTGAATTCAATGGGCAGAAAACAAATAATCCCATTAAAAAGTGGGTAAAATATATGAACAGATACTCCTCAACAGAAGACATACAAGCAGCCAACAAACATAGGAGTAAATGGTCCGCCTCACTAATCATCAGAGAAATACAAATCGAAACCACAATGTGATACCATCTCACAACAGCCAGGTTGGCTGTTATTAAAAAGTCAAATAATAACTAATGTTGGTGTGGCTGTGGAGAAAAGAGAATGCTTACACAATGTTGGTGAGAATGTAGATTACTTCAGTCACAGTGGAAACCAGTTTAGAGATTTCTCAAAGAACTTAAAACAGAAATAACATCAACCCAGCAATCCCATTGCTCAGTATATATCCAACAGAAAATATATTTTTCTTCCAAAAGACACATGCACTGCATATTCATCACAGCACTATTCACAAGAGCAAGGATATGAAATCAAACCAGGTGTCCATCAATGGCAGATTAGACAAAAGAAAAATTGGTACATATACATCATGGAATACTATGTAGCCATAAAAATAACAAAAGCATGTCTTTTTTCAGCAATATGGATGCTATTTTAATGAGCTTAGCTTAGCTAAGCTAATTAAGGCAGGAGCGGAAAACCAAATGCTGCATGTTCTCACTTACAAGCAGGTGCTAAACATTGGGTACTCATAGACATAAAGATGGTAACAATAGAAACTGGGGACTATTAGATGGGAAAGGTAGGGAGAGGAAAAAGTGTTGAAAAAGTAACTACTGGGTATCATGCTTGGTACTTGGATGATGGGATAATTCATACCCCAAACTTCAGCATCATGCAATATTCCCAGGTAACAAATGTGCATGTACCTTCTGAATCTAAAAGTTGATAAAAAGAAAAAAATAATTACAGCATGGTCTTTGTGATTTTGTTTGTCTATTAGTACTTTAGAAAATCCAGAAATTTTAGAAAAGTATGCAGCTTTAATATGCAAAGACAATGGTGAATCTAGTCAGCATATAATCCCCAAAGCAAAAAGAATTAAAGTGAAATAAAAGATAATTTATAACCTAACTTCATTCTTCTGTTTACCATCAGGGTCAACTGACTTTATCTTACTTTACCTTTTTTTAAAATTTTCTATGTAATTGTAAACAACTATTTTTAATGTTTTAATTTTATCTTTCTTGTATCTTTTTTTGCACCTGCAAATAGCATGCCTAAAGTAAGTAAAAATATTTTTGAACAAAAGGAAAAAGCACAGGTCTGTAAAGAATATTAAATTAACTGTATGTAGTCATGATTAAATGGCTTCTCACAATCTCACTCCCTCTTTTTATTTCTTGCTCACTAATAAATAGTAAGCGTTGGTCCCTGCCAATGATTTGAGAACTAATGTTGCTTTTTTTGTTGTTAATTCATTTTTTCAACACATTGAAACTGTTCTTTCTCTTACAACTTGTGTGGTTCCTTGATTGAGAATTAAACAGATTTTATATCATCTGTTCTAATAAAACTGTATCTAAAAGTATTCCAGGCCATATCATATAACAAAATATGGTAAAAGAACGGCCACTGTCACAGACTGGGATCCCTGGGAAGCAGGCTTTTGGGTGAAGATTAGTATGATAAAGCGTTGTTAAGAGTTTAACACCTCATGTTACAGAGATAAGCTTTCTCATAATGTAGTCACAACCAACTACCTTAGCTGATGTCAGAGTACACACTGTAGCTGAGATGGTCCTTCTGTAGTTTCCCAAGTTGAGGCAAAGAGGTGACAACTCGCTAACCCAGCATCTAGTTGACATAGGATGAGGTTTTCCCAGAGACCGCAGTTTGTCCTTGGATGAGGTGTCCATCTTCAATACAGGCAACTCCCAAAGTAAGCTTGCAGTGAGGAACTGCCAGGCACCTTCCCAAGAGCAAAGAAAGAAATTGTTTAGAAAGGAAAAGGAATCTATGCTGCATAACAACTGAAAGAGGCAATATACATAAAATGATTAGCCTGATAAAGAAATTTAAAGTAGGATTTCAAAGCTATGTATAACTGAGCTATACAAAAACTCAAAGTTTATAATTGTTGATATCTGAAAAACTGGGAGAGGGCAGTGTTGAAAATGAAACAGTTTATTTTTAACACATTCTTACTTTTTTCTAAACCTGATTTCACTTCTTATTTGTCTTTTGGTCCTAACAAAGGCCCACTGTCCTCATATTCTCACTCTGCACTAGTGCTCCCTTTTGTCTCACATTCCAAATATCTATGTTCTCCAACTTGATGTATACTGGCAGCCTTGCAGTAAGAATTCTGTCTAACTAAGGTTTACCATATAGTGTGTTAGCAATTGAATAGTCACCACAATATTAATTGTAGAATAACCTTTCACAAGACAATTTCCTGGAAAATAAATGTTCTGTATCCTCACTCTTGCCACCTGATCCCCATCCACTCTGCCCTTGACAGCTATGATAGAAAATATTCCCCTCTAGTGCGTACCTCCCTAATCTCATTTGTACCTCATAACCTCTGGTTTTATAGATAACTGAGATAAAAGAGCTTAAATCACTTTCCCAAGGTTGCAGACCTAGGTACTGATCTTTCCATTGCATCTGGATGTTTATTTGGTGTCCCCATGGCTATCACAGTGCCTATAGCATAGACAGTCTTTGATTAATATTTGTTGTTAAAAGTTAGACAGAGGTGGGAAGCAGACAATGAAAATGACTTTCAGTAACAGAATAGCAGGCAACAAAGCCACCAGAAAAAGGTATCTATACTATGGTCAAAATTAGAACACGTATTCCACCTATAACATTGGCAATGTATAAAAAGTTATGTTAAAGGCTATTTAACCATTATATATTCTGGATTATAAGCCTTTGGGCAGCAATGGAGAACTTGAAAGGAAGTTAATTGGGTTCCTGATCATCACTGAATAAAGCTTCCTTAGATTCCAGGACAAATAAAATCACTAAATTTGGTAGGAAGTGAGAAATTCTTAGTGATCTTATTTTTCCCATTAGAGGTATTCATCACCTGAGTGAGAAATAGAGGATATCTCTGGTCATGTAAACAGGACTGAGTAATTTTAATAATGACTCTAGTGATCTTACAACATCATCTTACCTTAGGACTGTATCAGTTAAGTCTCAGGATACCTTGGAGCTTCAGTGTTTCCAGCTTGAAAAAAGAAAAAGGTATTTGCTCTATAGTCTCTGAAGTCTCTGCAATGGGACCAACCATTCTCTAAATTTATGAATACTTCTTGCTCATTTCTGTGAGCATCATGTCCCATATATTTTCCTGTGCATGTATCTTTCTGGATACATGTTTTTAAATTGCCTGGTATATTAAGTAGTACTTTTTGTCTGGATATTTATTTCTCTGGGTATATTTTCCCAAACACCAAGGCATTTGGGACTAAAACATCAGAATTCATGTTTGAGAATACATGTACATTTAGCTTCTAAAATATACATATGTTTGATTATGAGTCTCTAAGTCAAACTCTGTGAATGATGTCATTTAAGATATACAAATGGTCTCCAAATTACAATGGTTCCATTTACGATCTGTCAACTCTATGATGGGTTTATCTGGATATAATTCCATCCCAAGTTGAGGAGCTTTTTATGACCTAGGATGAGTTTACGGTTTTAAATAAATGTGTATTGGTTTTGGCAACATAGTGAAATGAAAAAAAAAAATCCTAAGTCAAATCACCATAAATTTGGGATTGTCTAGTGTGTTGTCAGCAATAAAAGCGTCTTTAGCTTAGTATATTATCAAGTTACGATGGGTTCCTCAGGAGGTAACCTCATCATAAGACAAGGATCAACTGTATATATTGTGCTATCTTCCTATAATCAAAGCAGAAAACTAAAACACTGAGTTTTAAAACATTTCTGGATCTAAGGAATTCATGTGACTATTATGGACTTCAATATATATTTTACGAAGTAGATAAAACGATTGTCATTTTTGTAACATAGATATGGAATTTACTTAGAATGGTTTTTACTGCTTTCCACAGGTTTGCAAGTATATGAGTTCCAGTGAACAAGAAATTTTATGGCTTCATTGACTAAAGCATTAGCTTTATGAGCTCCCTTTATGTGTTTTAATTCTTTGTCAGTTAATCAGAGACCCCCACTTACTATTTCTTCACTATATAATGCTAAAACAAAACCTTTTCTTCTAAATGCCCAATGTATTACACTTTTAATTCTTGATTTAAAGAGTAAATGCTATGAGAAATAGAGTTTGCAAAGATTTTCTAATACCTTAAGCTACTTCCCAGTTTTAGTTTTTTCATATTTTTTCTTTGTCGCTATGATTTTCTAAAGTGTTTCTATTGCTCAGTCCAATAAGAATCCAAGTTTGCGTGTCAACATTAATTTTAGAAGCCAGAGCCCTCTGAGTACAGAAAGACCATTTATTGTAACAAAGGAGCAAAGGCTTTTACTAGAGAAATGTTTCCCAGGCCTACCTGCTTGCTACAAGCTTTCATTTTTCAGAGTATACCTTTTGACATAAGAAGTTGTACTAAAATTATAAAGTGCTTGTGAATAAACTTATGGCATATTTTTAAGAAATAATTTCTTCCAAAGTAATTCATGAGGAGAAATACAGACAAGACACTCAATAAAAAGGATGGTATGAAAGGTAATTGGAAATTACTGTGTAACTGCAGAGATTTCCATAATTAATTCCCAGATTATTGGTGTGATTGTCCAAATAAATTTTAACTTATTTAAGAAAAAATTTTTCCAGTATTTAAAAATAAATTATCTATTTTAAAATAAATTAGCATTTTTTATAAACTGCAAAATTTTGTTATACTTTGCTGAATGAAGCACAAAAATGTTAATACAATTATTGTATAGGTTCCATTGCTTTCAGAAACTTGTACACTGTTAGAATGTAAAATGGTATAGCTACTGTGGAAATCAGTATGGCAGTTCCTTAGAAAAGTAAAAATACAATTACCAGATAACCCAACAATTTCACTTCTGGGTATATACACAAAAGTACTAAAACAGGGTTTCTAAGAGGTATTTGTACACCTATATTTATAGTACATTATTTACAATAACTGAAACATGAAAGTAATCCAACTGTCCATCAACAGATGAGAGGATCAGCAAAATATGGTATGTACATGCAATGGAGCATAAATAAGTCTTAAAAGGAAATTCTGACATGTGCTATGACATCAATGAACCTGGAGGACATTATCCTAAGTGAAATAAAATAGACACAAAAAGAAAAGCACTATGTAATTCCATTACATGAGGTACTTAGAGTAGTCAAAGTCACAGAGACAGAAAATACAGTAGAGGTTACTTAGGGCTGTAGATACAGGAGAAGAGGAGATAATTATTTGCTGGGTACACAGTTTCAGTCTGACAATATGAAAACAGTTGTGGAGATAGATGGCCGGGATCATTGCACACTATCAATGTGTTTAATACCAGTGCATTGTGAACTTAAAAAAGTTGACCATGGTAAATGTCAATAGGCATTTTGCCACTAAAAAAAATAGAGGAAAATAGAAGGGGGTGATAATGACACTTGGGACCTAAACTCTTAAATTTTGGGGAAAAAAAGTAATAACCCTTTTACCAAATAATTTGGTTATAAGTTTTAAAATATTTAATTAATAATAATAATAAAAAAAAACCTGGTCAAACACAGTGGCTCACACCTGTAATCCCAGCACTTTTGGAGGCTGAGATGGGCAGATTACCTGAAGTCAGGAATTGGAAACCAGCCTGGCCAATATGAGGAGACTCTGACTCTACTAAAAATACAAATATTAGCTGGGCGCGGTGGTACATGCCTGTACTCCCAGAAGCAGGAGAATCACTTGAACCTGGAAGGACGAGGCTGCAGTGAGCCAAGATGGTGCCACCACACTCCAGCCTGGGCAACAGAGTGAAACTCTGTCTCAAAATTAGAATTTAAATGAAAAATTTAAAAACACATGTATTTAATACTATTTTCCCAGCTCTACAGAATCAGAGAAGAATGAAAATTCATTTCTCTCAAATATCTTAGAGTCTCAGAATTCATTAGGTAAGATATAGTAAACAGATGAACAAAAATTTCCCATGATATGAGAGATATAGGTAAACTCTTATTAAGTTTTTAGGCTCACAGCTCCATACCTAATATTTATAGTAATGTTAGGAAATTTGTATTTGAACAACACAAGATACTTCTTCATGGTGATTAGTTATTTTCCACTTTTGCTCAGAGTAATCACAAAATAACTAAGAATTGTTATGTAATTCATGTATCTCTCACAGGTAGGGCAGGAAAATTACATCAAGAAACACTGATTTCCTTATTTCTGCAATTTTTTCTTTATATGTTGAATTATATTTTTGTCAAAGACACATATGTAATGTTTGAATTACTTTTTACGTAATATCTTTTACTTCAACCTAATCTCAGGCCTTGAACAACAAAATTTACATTTTTGGTTGTTACTTTTCGTTTTACTAGTTATAGTTAATAGAGGATATTTATGCCTCTATTTCTTAATATATTAATTTTAGATATATCAATTTACTTCTTCATTTATTTACTGGGTACACAGTTTAGTTCCTATCAAAGTATATATTTTTTTATTTTAAATTGTATTTAAGGTTCAGAAGTACATGTGCAGGTTTATTACATAGGTAAACTCCTGTCATGGGGATTTGATGTGCACATTATTTTGTCACTAAGCATAGTGCCCTATAAGTATTTTTTCTGATCCTCTCCCTCCTCCCGCCCTCCACTCTCAAGCAGCCCCCAAAGTATAATTAAGTTATCTTATATTTTCATCCTCTTATTTTGCTATTTCTGCAATATTGATATATCAACTTGAATTAAATATGCTTTTATTCTTATGATTATATAATTTTAGTCACTGTAGATTCAAGTGGTCTTTGATGATTATTTTTTTCTTATATAATTTTTTGTGTGTTTCTAGTGTTAGAATTTGCCTTTTGAAATAATTTCTTGCGTTTGAGGAAATAGTCCCTTATATCAGAAACCCAATTTATATGTCAGTCACCTATCGGTATTCAATTTCAAACTCAAACATATCACATAATCTATCCATTTATATCATTACCTATTTTGCTTTGATTACCTGGCCAGTTCTCTCTCATCATCTTCTTTTGTCATGCTGAAATATAAGCTGTTTACTTTCTGGACTTACTAGAAATTTTATAACCTGAATTTTTCTTCCTTGCTCTCTAAGGTAGAAAAACCTGGAACCCTGATCCTATGTCTAAGATTTTCTTGTTTTCTTGGTTTTCTAAAGATGGATGCATGCTTAAAAAAATGTTTCAGATTCATCCATGTCCCTACAAACGACACGAACTCATCATTCTCAGCAAACTGACACAAGAACAGAAAATGAAACACTGCATATTCTCACTCATAGGCGGGTGATGAAAAATGAGAACACATGGACACAGAGAGGGGAGTACTAAACACTGGGGTCTATAGGGGGAAAAGGGGAGGGCCAGTGGAAGGGGGAGGTGGGGAGGGATTGCCAGGGGAGAAATACCAAATGTGGGTGAAGGGGAGAAAGCAAACAAAACACACTGCCCTGTGTGTACCTATGCAACTGTATTGCATGCTCTGCACATGTACCCCAAAACCTAAAATGCAATAAAAAGAAAAAAAAATGTTTCAGCCTTTGCATATTTGTAAATACCTTTCTCTCTTCAGTTCCTGATTCAGAATTTAGACATCGAACGCCAGGATGAATATATTTACACCTTATTAAGAAAGCATTGCCCTATCACCTCCTATGTCCATTGTTGCTATCAAGTAGTCTAACTTTCTGTTTCCCATTTTTGGTATACCATTTGCTTATTTTTACCAGAACTTTCTGGTCTTCTACTTATCACTTGTCTTAAAATTTTACAATCAGATAGTCTTCACTTTTGATTTTTTGGGTCAATTCCTCTAGTTCAATGAAAGACAAAGCCATGCCAATTAATTAGTATTAAGCTTTATCGATTAGACAATAAATAGCTTGTTTTTATTAGCAGAGCTAGAAAAAAATCTCAAAATCAGAGTCTTGAGGAGGCACAATGTTTTCTGAAGTTTAATAACTATCATTTTAGATTTGATTACTAATTTTTAAATATTTTCTTTCACTACATGATAGTAGCTTTATTTTTATGGTAGTAACTTCGAGTTTATTTTTTTAGATACATTGATTTCAGTCAAAAAAGTGGCCCATTAAAAATATTTAGAAAGAAAAGAAGGTACATCTGCATGGCCAACATAACAAGATGGCACATGGATTTAGCAAACGCGTAAGAAAGACACGAGAATGGCTGAAGTTGATATTCCATTCCGTCGTTTCTATTTCTTTGTGCTTAGGCCTAATCTTTCCAGTGCTTAAGAGCTACAGGTCTTCCCAAAACTGCTTTTCTGTTTTGCATAACAAGCACACTACGATTCAGTGTCCATGTTTTTGTTTGAGTGTGTATAACTTCACAGCACAGAGATGTAGGATGCAATTGGCTGAGCATCGTTTGGTAGCAATGACTTTGAAGATAGCTACTATTTGCTTTTCCGTTTGTTTCTATTACAAATTGCATGGTCCCAACGAGATAGTTTTATTTAATATCATCTGACCAACTGTAAAAGAGTGACCAACGCATTGCACTTGTACATCTCTTAAAATAATATTGTCAGCTATGGACTATGATTTGCTCAAAGCCTTTATGCTGGATATGATAGAGAGATAATGATGACATGGCCAAGAGGCTAAGGATTCTTGTTTTTCTCCGACAGGACTCTCCATTTTTGTGCTTTATGTGAATGTGGACACCCAAGATTGACTGTATCTGAGGGTCAATGCCCATCAGAGAATATTATCTGTCTGTGCATTTTAAAAAGCAAAATTGCAGTCATTTATCTCTCAAACTCTCTGTTTCTTTGGTTCACATAATTGAATTAGTGATAAACCCCAAAGCTCACTCAGAGGAGTGAATGGCTAATTGTGCTAAAGCATTCATACCCAAGTTTGTGCTTACACGTTAGAAGTTTTAAGACATTTTAATATCCTCGTGGTTTATCACACAAGATACTGTCTTTTAAAACTTAGCTCTTGATCTTCCATATTTTAGCATGCACAGTCCCCTGAATACATTTTTTAATGGATGAAAGTGCTTTGTTGCTAATAGGAGAAAAAATGGAGTATGCCTGAACACGTGATTGTATAAATATTATGGAAATAAAATTACAGAAGAAATCTTTTGTAATAGATATCAGTATTCCCTACTATTTTAAAGCAAAAAAAGTTCACGAGTAGAATGAATCACAGGGTCTTTGCATTAAAAAAAATCATGACGGTTAGAGATAAACCGGCCATTGGCATTTGTTGGTTCAGATACTGCTTTAGTCATTATTGCAGTGTCACATTCTGGTGTCTGTACCGTTTAATGTCCTTCTCTGCTTTCCCATAAATCTTTGAGCAATACATTTTGAAGCACTAAATGTAAACTCTTTATCTAAGTTACATCTTGCATTACCTATGAAATAGTCGACAAATATATATTCTTCTTATATCGATCTAAAAATAACTTAAATCGGGCCAGGTGTGGTGGCTCATGCCTGTAATCCCAGCACTTTGGGAGGCCAAAGCGGGTGGATCACGAGGTCAAGAGATCGAGAGCATCCTGGTCAACATGGTGAAACCCCGTCTCTACTAAAAATACAAAAAATTAGCTGGGCATCATGGTGCGTGCCTGTAATCCCAGATACTCAGGAGGCTGAGGCAGGAGAATTGCCTGAACCCAGGAGGAGGAGGTTGCGATGAGCCAAGATCGCGCCATTGCGCACCAGCCTGGGTAACAAGAGCAAAACTCCATCTCAAAAAATTTATATAATAAAATAAAAATAAAAATAATTTAAATTATGGCAGCACAATAAAATATATTTTTTTAATTTGCCATATTTTTATCAAATATTGTTGACTTGCTTTTAAAGATAAAAAATCTAGTAGTGAGACTATTATATAATTTATTATAATTGTTTTTTATCTTTTGAAGCTAATTTTTTAATCCTATTTGGGTCTGTGTCTAAAAATCCTAAAGACTCCAATCACTATTTTCCAGACATTGAATGCTCTCTCTGTCTGTCATTTTGCTAATCTCTGGGTTTAAGAATAATAGATATTAACTGGAGATCAGAGAAAACAATTAACCTTGAGAAGCAGCACATAGAAGTCTGTTAATGAAAATATTTCTACTTATGGAAATATTTTTCACATGAATAATATGACCTGAAACACATCCTGCTTATCACTCTACAATAATAAGAATTTCTATTGAATGGCTTCAGGCAACCAACAAATCAATGAAATAATCAAAACTTTATTAGTGGAGAATTTCCTAATACTAAGCCATGAAAAGAATCTTGTCACATTGATATAGACAGCTTAGTGTAAGTTGAAAGACAATAATAAATTATTTCTCTTAAATACAGATCTTCATCTATTGTAGGACAGAAGATGTCATTATTAGAAGAATTAAAATTTATGGCATACAACATTTAATATTTTAAAAGTTGATAATTTTTACTAAAATATTCTGCCCTATTTTTTTTTACCTAGAATATTTTACTTTATTTTTGCATGTTTCATTTTTTTCTTTGTTTTGATTTTTTTCCCACTGTTGTTGTACTATCAACTCTCAGTCCGTTGGAAGGTAGAGCCACATGCCACTTACCAAAATACTACTTACTCTGACCTAAAGGGTAGCACACTCATTCATCATTACAGTGCAGGACTAGGATGAAAGAACATCACAGTCTAATCATAGCAAGTCAAACTCATTGTTCTCAAACTCTAGCATACATAGAACTCCCCTCGGGTATTTGTTAACACAAACATTGCTGGGCCTATCCTGAGAGTTTCTGATTCAGTCTTGCGTATTTGTATTCATATCAATTGCTCAAGTGATGCTGATGTTGCTAGCCTAGAGATCATACCTTGAGAACCAGCAACTTCATCATGTACCTTTTTAAACCACTGCTTCTATTTAGCTTCTCTTTATCCTCTTCACTAGCATTTACCCAATATCCAAAATTCAACTGGTAAGTCACCTCCTATTAGAAAACTTCCCAAACCCTCCTAGCTTAAATTTGGCACCTGCATCTGTCATGTCTAGTCAGGAGAGAAACCATATTATAATTTGAAAATAAAAAGTTTAATAAAAAGAATATTAATTGAAATAGATTGCAGTAATATGGGCCTGGTAGTAAAAATTAGAGAGACGTCCAAAGAACAGAGGAATAGAAAATGTAAGGAGCAGTTACTGTCCCAAGGACTGTGATCTAGACATCATTAGAGAAAACATGTGGCATGGCTCACTGAAGGGCAGAGAAGTTCCTCTCATGCTGCACCAGTGGAAGATATTCTTCCTCTAAGATGCCAGGAGAAGCAGTTTTTAGGAAGGATGTTTACTTCTACGCACACAGCAGCTGGGTTCACAGAAGGTGCACATGCTGTGAATCCTGGTGCTGAAGTCAGTCGCCCCCGCTGCAGGAGCGGGGCACTGGGTGCATTGAAGGAATCTGTTGAGAGAAGCACAATGGAATCAGGAAGGAAAGCCTCCTCTTCTTGCAAGTAGTAATTGGTCTCCAGCGCCCCTACTGACAAAGCTTAAAATCATGCCATCTTGGAAAGCAACAAGGTTTAAAAAGCCCCTGTTAAATTTTCCCATAGCAGGCAATGAAGGATAGATTTGCATCTGAGGACAAACAAACTGATAACTGGCATAGTCTGGGGGGTATATTATCTACTCATACAATGTGTTGACATGAACGCCCATAATACCTGTGTATACATCATTGATATGTTCACTCAATGGCTCATTCAGTATGAAGCATTTAGTAGATGTTGTTTCATTAAAAGGATACAAATATGCAATATTATTGTATATAGTATTATTTTATCCCCCAGCATCACCAAGTATCTGAAACAGGAGCTCAGCAAATATTTATAGAATGCATGACTATCACATAATAAAAGTGAAATGCCCCCTAGTTAAATATTTTGAAATAACTTCAGATGTTTATATTCTAACTTTCAGAGATAATAAAGTATAAATAGGTAAAAAGTTCTATAAGCAGTCATATCTGTGAGGACTTTTGCACTGTAACATTTAGAAAGCTTTATTTAAAGTGACCTAAACAACATGGTAAATTTATATATTCACTTAGGTTATATGTTAATCTACAAGTAGAGCTCTTTTCAGATAAGCCTTGATTCAGCAGGCCATACATACACTTTATGTTCTGCTGTTTGTGACATCAACTTCATTTCCATGTTTACTGTGGTCTAGCTCTAGACTACCTCCTAATATTTGAAAATTTCCCTATGTGTTACAGCCTTATTTATTATCACATCACTTTTTAAGGGATGACCCAGTTTGTCTTTAGAATTATGAACAAAATCCAGAGTGTCCACCTCATAAGGCTGATATACTTTGCCCATACTCATCCCAATCTATTTTATTTTATTTATTTTTTTAATTTTTTACTTTTTATTGTGTTTTAGGTTTTGGGGTACATGTGGAGAACATGAAAGATAGTTGCATAGGTACATACATGGCAGTGTGTTTTGCTGCCTTCCGCCCCTTCACCCACACTGGGCATTTCTCCCTATGCTATCCCTCCCCTGCTCCCCCCCCACTGTTCCTCCCCTTTTTCCCCCAATAGACCCCAGTGTGTAGTACTCCCTTCCCTGTGCCCATGTGTTCTCATTGTTCATCACCCGCCTATGAGTGAGAATATGCGGTGTTTCATTTTCTGTTCTTGTGTCAGTTTGCTGAGAATGATGTTCTCCAGATTCATCCATGTCCCTACAAAGGACACAAACTCATCATTTTTGATGGCTGCATAATATTCCATGGTGTATATGTGCCACATTTTCCCAGACTAGTCTATCATCGATGGGCATTTGGGTTGGTTCCAGGTCTTTGCTATTGTAAACAGTACTGCAATGAACATTCGTGTCGATGTGTCCTTATAGTAGAACAATTTATAGTCCTTTGGATATATACCCAGTAATGGCATTGCTGGGTCAAATGGAATTTCTATTTCTAGGTCCTTGAGGAATCGCCACACTGTCTTCCACAATGGTTGAACTAATTTACATTCCCACCAACAGTGTAAAAGTGTTCCTATTTCTCCGCATCCCCTCCAGCATCTGTTGTCTCCAGATTTTTTAATGATCACCATTCTAAATGGTGTGAGATGATATCTATTTTAATCACTGTAGGCAGGAGATTGAGGTGCATGGGTAGCCTTAGCTTGGAGACCAGTGTCCATGTTTGTATCTGTATTTAAGAAACATCCTATAGAAATATTAACTCATAAACATAGTATCAATAAGTCAACATACAAATTGCTTAATAAAAATCAGCTATTAAATTGCTTAATTTAAATAAAAATCAGCTATTCATCAAAAATAAATAATATTCTAGGAGAGTCTGAAAATTGTAATTTTGACCATTTCTTAAATATTACTGATGTGTTACACATCAAAATGTGCCATATTATGCTACCCAGGAGAATGAGAAGGACCTTATAAATTCCATCTCCGTAAATGAAAATAAAACATTGGTGTTAAAAAGAGGAGAGCTGCTTTTTCAATTGCAGGTAAAATTAGAACATAGGAAGGAATTTCATATTATATCTCATCAGAGGAAAACAACCAATAAAGAGACCTAGAGAGAGTAATAATATTTGCAGTATATGTGTATGCGTATTTTGCATACATATGTCCACATATATTACTTTCTACAGGGTGACACATATATTAACACATTTAATCCTTACGACCACCCAAGGAAAGTAGCCAATCGTTATCATCAGCTTGCAGATGGCACGACTAAAGAACTAAGCGATTAACAATTTGCTCCAAGTCACACCGCTAGTAAGCCTTAAGACTGGGATTTAAAGCTAGACAATTTATTCTCCTAGTTTTTCTTTTAAACACTACAATTGCATTTCTTTACTAGGACATACACTCAATAGAAACAATTGTGGCCCTTTATAAGTAAGTGGTATCTCCTTCTAGACAGACTGAGGTATTAACTTCTCTCTCTGGCCTGCCAAGCCCTTTGGAATCCTGCTCAAACACTACTTTTTCCACCTCTCTCCCATGATCCTTGTAGAGATTCTATGCTTCTGCCAAACATCCCTGCTTTATTTTTTTCAACACAGATTTTACTTTCCTTTAAGCAGTGAACTGCTGATATGTCGCATCTATTACTCCACCTACACTATTTTTCCACCATCTCTAGCTATGGAAAGTTTTTCCACCCACCCCACTCAGCTCATTGTCCCTTCCAATTGCTTATTAGACATGAGGAGTTGCACCATAGTCAACCCTTATATCTGAACAAATTTAAACTCATTATCTCTCCCCTCTTTTTGTTCAACAGGCCACAACCTGTGCTCCTTCCATTGTCTTCCTCCCTTATACTAACCAGCTAAGGACTCTCATTCCCTTAGCCATTTTATTGGAATGTAAGAGAAGAATTTAATCAAGAATGGAAAGAATTAGTCCAGTTCTTACAAGTTAACTGCACTGTGACTATTCAATCTCTCTCCTTTTCCTGCTATAATTTCTGTCACAGTTCCTTCTCTCTTTTAACTTGCTCAGGCCTCTCAGTCTTTGGACCAGAGTGATTTTTTAACATCATGAAAATATACAAAAGCCCTTTGATATTTCAGTGGAACATCGAATCCGTAACAAGTCATACAAAACCTAACCACCGATTCTGTCTCATCTCCCATTACTACTTCTCATTATTCTTTACTCCTGACTTATGAAAGCACCTACAATTTTTTTTTTTCTTTTTAAGAAACGAGATTTCCTATTTCTTTGGGAGAAATTGCATTAGTAGAGATCCCACTACTGATTAATATGGGAGCTTTGACCTGCTCTGTTTTTTACCTGGGCTGTTAAATCCCTTCTTAGGCAACCTGGTGGTACTCCTCTCCCAGAAAGTCACCATATTGATGCTGAGTTTATGGTGGACTCTTAATCACTGTACCACAGAACTCTTGGGCTCAAGAGATCCTCCTGCCTCAGCATACACCACAGTGCCAGGTCGCACTTGCAATTCTGTAAAGATGCTCAGCCATTTCCTCTTGATGCCACAGGACTCAGCATTAAATTTGATTAAATGCCCCCTTTTTCTTTACTTGTTTTTATTTTTTCATTTTTTTTCTTCTTGTTTACTCTTAACATTTTATTTAGGGTCAGCTAATCTGGAAAGCTTGTCTTCAATCTTTATGAACATAAGACGTGAACATCTCTTTTCTCTTCTTGTATCCTTTTATATTTATACTCATTAATATGTATTCAGATAGGCACACATATTAAAATAGTGTATTGAAACTGATGCATTAAAACATTTTTCTTCAAATTTATTTTCATAATGATTTAAAAAGTAATGTACACTTAATTATTAAAAAGGTGGAAATTTCAGAAACTATGAGAAAGAAGAAAAAAACTAGTATCATCAGCACTGATGAGGCAACCATTGTTCCCATTTTGTTACATAAATTCCCAGTATTTTTCTAATAAATATTACATACTTTCTTAAAAATATTTTAAGTCTCTTATCTATTCTTCCTTTTATGTTATTTGCATTTCATTGCAGTATACAGCTCTAAAGTTTGCATTTAATGTCCATGGAGTAATCTGATGAAGGAGTTCTGTCCACATTATGAAGAGTCTAAATTTCCTATTTTTTAAAATTAATAATAATAGTAGTAAAAAAATTGCTGAGCACTTATTTTATGTATAATTCAATGGGGGAAAATTTTATGTGGATAATCTTATTTAATTCTCACAATAATCCTATGAAGCAGGTACTATTTTTTCATACATTTCCTGCAGCAGAAATCCATCTCAAAGAGATTAAATAACTTATGCAAGGTCATAGACCAGAAAGTAGGGTGCCAGGATTGGAAGTATTTTGATTTCAGAGCATATGTGTCTTTTTAATATAAAGACCACAGAGGCTTTTGCTTCTCTCTCTCCAATACACTCTGCAAAATGCTGATTATCTGCTTTACTTGTTAGTCCTGGGAATATTTTTTGCTTGGCATGCTTAGCCCTGCAGCTCTTCCTGACCTGCATGACCTCTTCTTTTTTTCTCTATCTCTCTCCCTTTGTGACTAGAATTCTCTTCCCACACTGCGTGGATGAAAATCACGATATATTTATCTCCCTCTGGGGAAAGGAGATACTAGCATATAAGTCACCAAAGGGAAAAATGAACCAAACAAATTAAAATAAAAGTATGTGTGATTTGTGTATATGACAGTTATGTGAAGTTATGAAGTTATATGATACTTTCTGACAGTTCCTTGGCTAAAATAGTACTATGAAATTATTGCTTAACCATTTAATAGCCAATCAAAGGCATAGCTCAGAAATATTGTAAGTTTAGTTCCAGGCCACTGCAATAAAGCAAATATCACAATAAAGCAAGTCACAAGATTTTTTGAGTATTTTAATGTATATAAAAGTTATGTTTAATTGTACTATAGTCTATTATGTGTGCAATAGTATGAGGTCTCCAAGAGGTATTACCTTAGTTTCAGAAATGCTTTATAGCTAAAAAAATATGCTATCATCTGAGACTTAAGAGTCATAATCATTTTTGCTGGTTGAAGATCTTGCCTCAATGTCAATACCTGCTGACTAATCCAGATAATGGTTGCTGAAGGCTGAGGTGACTATGATAATTTTTAAAAATAAAGAAGTTAGCTGCAACTATTAACTCTTTCATAAAAGATTTCTCTGTGGTATGCAATACTGCTTGGTAGCAGTTTACCCACAAACGTTTTTTTCAAAATTGGAGTAAATCCTATCAAATCCTGCTACTGCTTTCCCAACTACATTTATTTCATATCCTAACTTCTCTGTTGTAATTTTAAGAATGTTTACAACATCTTCACTAGGAGTAGATTCCATCTCAAGAGACCGCTTTATATGTTAACAAACAACTCCTCATCTGCTTGAAATATATCATGAGATGGCAGTAATTCAGTTGCATCTTCAGGTTCTATTTCTAATTCTAGTTCTTTTGCTATTTCCAACACATCTGCAGTTAGTTTTTCCACTTAAGTCTTGAACCTCTCAAAGTCATTGATGATGGTTGAAATCAACTTCTCCAAAATCCTTTTAATGATATTTTGACCTTTTTGCATGAATCATAAATATTCTTAATCACATCTAGAATGGTGAATTCTTCCCAGAGGTTTTTCCCTTTAGCTTTTTCAGATGCTTCAGAGGAATCACTATATATGGCAGCTATAGCCTTATGAAATGTATTTCCTAAACAATAAATTGAAAGTCAAAATTACGCCTTTATCCATGGACTGCAGAATAGGTGTTGTTTTAGCTGTCAGAAAAACAACATTAATCTTCTTGTACATCTTCATTAGAGCCCTTGGGTGACCAGGTGCCTAGTCAGTAAACAGTAATATTTTGAGAAGAATCTTGTTTTCGATGCAGTAGATCTCAACAGTGCACTTAAAATATTCAGTATAACATAATGTAAACAGATGTCCTGTCATCCAGGCTTTGTTGTTCCATTCACAGAGCATTGGCAAAGGATATTTTGTATAATTTTTAAGAGCCCTAGAATGGTAAATGAGCATTAACTCTAACTTAAAGTCACCAGCTGCATTAACCTTCAACAGCAATCATCCTGCCTTTGAAGCTTTGAAGCCAGGCATTGACTTGTATTCTTTATCTATGAAAGTCTTACATGGCATCTTCTTTCAATAAAAGGCAGTTCTGTCTACATGGGCTAGCCATTCTTTAGTATAGCCACCTTCACCAATTATCTGTGCTAGATCTTCTTGCTTCATCTTGTTCATCAACACTTGCTGCTTCATCTTGCACTTGTATATTATCAAGATTTCCTCTTTCTTTAAATCTCATGAACCTACTGCCTCTTTTATATTCAAACATTTCTTCTTCAGCTCCTCACCTCTCTCGGGCTGCATAGAATTAAAGATAGAGCCTTCCTCTGGCCTAGGCTTCAGTTTAAAGGAATGCTGTGGCTGCTTTGTTCATTTATCCAGACCACTAAAGCTTGCTTTCTATCAGCCATAAGGCTTTCTCATTTTTGTATTGTTTGTGTGTTCTGTGGAACACTTTTAATTAAAAGCACTTTTAATTTCTTTTCTTTTTTTTTTAAGAAACTCTGGTATTTCTTTTTTCTTTTTCTTTCTTTCTTTTTTTTTTTTTTTTTTTTGAGATGGAGTCCTGCTCTGTTGCCTAGGCTGGAGTGCAGTGGCATGGTCTCAGCTCATTGTAATCTCTACCTCCCAGGTTCAAGCTATTCTCCTGCCTAAATCTCCCGAGTAGCTGGGATTACAAGCATGTACCAGCATGCCCAGCTAATTTTTGTATTTTTAGTAGATATAAGGTTTTGCCATGTTGGCCAGGCTGGTCTCCAACCCCCGACCTCAGGTGATTTGCCCACCTCCGCCTCCCAAAGTGCTAGGATTACAAGGATGAGCTACTGTACCTAGCCCTTTTAATTTCTTTCAAGAAATTTCTCTTGAGTTCATGACTGGGCTAGCTGTTTAGTGTAGGAAGTCTAGCTTTCAGCCTATCGTAGTTTTCAATATGCTTTCCTCATTAAGCTTAATCATTTTCAGCTTTCACTTAAACACTTCAAGGTCATTGAAGGGTTATTGGCCTAATTTTAACATCATGGTGTCTCATGGAATAGGGTAGCCCCAAAACAGGGAGAGAGATGAGTGAATGGCTGGTTGGTGGAACAGTCAGAATACACACATTTATCAGTTGAGGTCACAGTCTTCCATGGGCATGGTTTGTGGTGCTGCAGCACAATTACAATAGTAATATTAAAGATCATTGATTAAAGGAAACAGTAAAATATAGAATAACAATAATGAAAATATTTAAAATCTGAGGAGAATTACCACAATATGACACAGAGACAGTGTTTGCACATGCTAATGGTGCCAACAGCCTGGCTTGACAGAAAAGTTGTCACAAATCTTCAATTTGTAAAAAAAAAAAAAATGCAATAAAGCACAACAAAATAAGGGTGTACTTGTAAACTGTGCACTATACGCAATTTGTAATTTTTTTGCCTTACTAGATTATTGCATTTTAGAGTTATTATTGTATTTGTAGGACTTACACAAGGTCAAGTATATAAAACATTCAAGAAATGCTTGTGTAAATACACTAATAAGTAAACAAATGTTTGAGTTACACTTGCATGACATGCAAAAAAGCATGCTCCATAGCTACTGGGAGCCATTAGTTTTGCATGGTCAAACAGAGGCAGTATATAGAGATATTTCTTGTTGTGCCAAGTTTCTAACGTTCAAAGCTTAAAATAAATATTTTTGTCCAGCAGTACTAAACAGCAAGACAGATTAAGTGGAAAAATTACAGTAATCAGTTACTCTACAAGTCAAGCCTTGTCCTTAGACAAGACAAGCAATGGAAAATGTGCTTCAGAAATGAGTTCACCAAATCACTGATTCACACAGGCATTACAGGAATCCCACCTACCAGATTAGGTTTCTGAAAAACACTCAATAATCTTTACAAAGTAGATGTACTTGGCCAGGCCCACTGGCTCACAACTGTAATCCCAACATTTTGGAAGGGCAAGAGGGGCAGATCACCAGAGGTCAGGAATTCGAGACCAGCCTGGCCAATATGGTGGCACCCCATCTCTATTAAAAATACAAAAATTAGCTGGGCGTGGTGGCCTGTGCCTGTAGTTCCAGCTACTCAGGAGGCTGAGGCAGGATAATTGGTTGAATTAGGGAGGTGGAGGTTGCAGTGAGCCGAGATCACACCACTGCACTTTAGCCTGGGTGACAGAGCAAGGCGCTATCTCAAAACAAAAAGCATAAGTACTTGGCTTACAAAATATATATGAGATTTACTACCTACCTGCTTGCTAAATAGGTAGCATTCATAAAACAAAGTGTTATTTTAGTACGTCTCAACCTCAGCAATACTGATATTTCTGGCTGAATAATTATTTGCTGTTGGGGCTGTCCTGTGCATTGTAGAATGGCTAGGAACATTTCTAGTCTCTAACTGGAGCACCCCTCCTCCAGTTGTGACAAAGAAAAATATTTCTGGACATTGTCAAATGTCCCCTGAGGACAGAAATCTGAAGCTTTCAGACATCAGAGTTATCAGCGTGCTAAACCCAATTCCCAGAGTTTCTGATTCAGTAGGTCAGAGAGGAGCCCAACTGTTTGCATTTCTAACAAATTCTGATTTGGTAGTGATGATGAGCCTGCTGGCCAGTGATCTTACTTAGACAGTCACCACTCTAAACAACAATGTGCTGTTGCAAAAAACGTGTTTAAACCCAAGAAAGATTTAGAGATGTTTGGCAAGTTCATTCATGTTTGTTTTTGTTGGATTAGTTTTTTACCAAATAGCAATAACATTAAAACAAAATTTCACTGCCAGTCAGTCTTTCAGATTAAACAACCAACAGTGACATGTTTCACCAGATCATGCTACCTTTCTTATGTGTAATACCATGAAGTGAATAAATGTAAACTAAACAACATTACACTTTACCCTTTCTAAAGACAAGTCAAATAAAACTGTGATTCTGCTCCAGCCATTCAACAATTATAAATGTAGTTCTCAATTAATATTAAATATTTGGATTCCAGTCACTCTACCAAACTATAAAAAACAAAAGAAGACTAAACATAAGCTAATATATACCATGGCTTCCAATTGAGCATTGAGCAATAATACAAATGTGTATTTTCCCCATATAAGCTTATTCTGATCGTAAGTGAAACCATAGCTTACATGGTTTAAGCAAAATACAATCCTTGCTGAATGTAATTTATTTTGCAAGTGAAAAGTAAAAGAGAAACAACACTGGGATAATTTAGGCTAATTAAGGTATAGAGAATGTTTCTAGGAGAAAGTTTCACCTAATTGCACAAGTACTATGATTCTCTTCCTTCATCTGTCTTTGGAGTCTCAGGTTAAAATTTAGAATAGAGTCAGTGCTACCTTTGCAAAAGGAAAGAAAGTTAAACAATTATACTTGATTTATAGCTAATCATATCAGATGGTGAATATTCAGAATATTTGACATATTTTTATATTTGATATTTATGTTTAGCCTAAAGATAAGAAATACATATTTAACTAAACAGTGTATTTCTCATCAAAATAATAAAGTAATATATATATGTGTGTGTATATATGTTAAATGCAAAAAGCAAATGGGATAATTTGGTTTTTCCTTTTTTTTTTTTAATTTTTTTTTTTTTAAGACAGAGGTTCGCTCTTGTTACCCAGGCTGGAGTGCAATGGCGCAATCTCAGCTCACCGCAACCTCCGCCTCCTGGGATCAGGCAATTCTCCTGCCTCAGCCTCTTCAGTAGCTGGGATTACAGGCACGTGCCACCATGCCCAGTTAATTTTTTGTATTTTTAGTAGAGACGGAGTTTCACCCTTAATTATTGACATTTTTCTTCTTTTTGGAAATCCAATTCAATGCATTCCATGTATAAAAATACAAATCAATGTTTTATTCCTTTACATAATTGTGTTAATATGTTTTACAAACATGAAAAATTTCTCTGCTTCGTATCCTCTAAGAAGAAAAGTTTCCATCATCAAACAAATTGGGAAAACATTGTGTTAGATTGCAAACAAACCAGTTTTCCTGAAGTAATGCCTTATAATTTTAATATGTTAAATTGTTTTGTACATCTCTCTTGACAGTATAGGTTATATTATCGGTACTTATGTGACCACAGGTATCTTTCTGTAAGACCACATCCTTGGACCAATAGTCTTCAGGATAATCACTGAGAAAGACTACTTTATTTTTATTTTTTTGAGACAGAGTTTCGCTCCTGTTACCCAGGCTGGAGTGCAATGGCACGATCTTAGCTCACCACAACCTCTGCCTCCTGGGTTTAAACAATTCTCCACCCGCAGCCCCCTGAGTAGCTGGGACTACAGGTGTGTGCCACCATGCCCAGCTATTTTTTTTGTATTTTTAGTAGAGACGAGGTTTCACCATGTTGACCAGGATGGTCTCGATGTCTTGACCTCGTGATCCACCCCCCTTGGCCTCCAAAAGTGCTGGGATTATAGTCATAAAACACTGCGCCCAGCAGAAAGACTACTTTATAACATTTAACTTATGTCATATCCATAACCACCTTTCAGTCAAGATAAGAGCTATTATATCTATACTGTAGTAGATATAAGAACGTTAAGGATCATAACTTCAAAGGACTTGTACTAAAGCCACCAGGTAAAAATTTGTGGCATCAAAACTAGAATTTAAGCTCCTGAGCCCAGTCCAAGTTTTCTTACTGTGCTTTGGTGATGGTAAGCTTACCCTTCCAGGCCAACTGGTATTCTGAGAGCATAGTTCCTTCATGAACATGTGACCTAGATGCTACATGCAAAATAACAATTGAGGGCACAAATACAGTCAGATTAATATAAAGCAGCTGTGTACTTGGAAGATGAATGATCTCCATGAGTGCTAAGGAGATCATTCAGGACATATTACTTGATAGAAATATAAGTTTTTTGAGGGATGAAAAAACTGGTATAATTTAACTTGATTAATAACTATTGGGCAACATATATGCTATGAATTCTACCAAGAAATAAAAGATATGCTTTTGTCATGAAAAAAGTGCTACAAAGCACTTTTTTTTAAGACAGGGTCTCACTCTGTTGCCCAGGCTCAAGTCATGCAGTGGTATGATCACAGCTTACTACAGCCTCAACCTCTCAGCCCAGAGTGAAGCAATCCTCCCTTCTCAGCCTTTCTGAGTAGCTGGGACCACCAGCATTTGCCACCGTGCCCAGGCAATTTTTACTTTTACTTTTATTTTTTGAGACAGAGTCTCCCTATGTCACCCAGGCTGGTGGTTTTGAACTATTGGGCTCAAGCAATCCTCCCACCTTGTCACCAAATGCTGGAATAAAGGAGTGAGTTACCACACCTGGCCTCTATTTTTTTTTAATTTAGGGAACAAAACCATCTTTATATTGATGAGCATGAGATAATGTTATATACTTATTTCATATTGCTATTTTGAGGTGAGGTATATTTTTAAAATAAAATAACTCATGAAATAGCATTGATAAATTGGAGCTCTTTTCTTATTTTGTAGCTTCATCTATTCATTGTTATCTCTCTGAATACATTGTAGGCACTTCGTTGGCATATACCATCTTTCTTTTATTTGCAATTTGTTGAATGAAGATTGTATGACTAACCCAAAGGTGAGGATTCAGTGAGAGAGAGATGAGTGTGGTTGGTGAATTGAATTTATATCTTCCTAGCTGACACTCTGGACCAACAGAAAGCATTATTGATACAATGTCTTCTTCATTCTGCTATTCATGAAGTTGATATTTATTAATAGTGTCCTTAACGTGGCAGGCAAGTACACAGTCCTTGTTCCTATAGTAGTTGTTTTCTAGGGAGACATATTTTAAGAAAGCAATCAAGCTAATACCTTTGTAAAGGGTTGTTACAGAAAGAAACTGAAACAAGGTCAATGTGATTAGGGTTGGAGAGCAAAGGGGAGAAGTGGGGCACATAAAATTAAATAGGGGGTGGGATACCTGGGGTTATCCGCAGGGATGTTGGTATTTGATCTTAAGAGCTTTGGAAAGCCATAGAAGGCTTTTAACGAAAGAAGTTCCGCAAGGAGACTTGTGTTTTGAAATCCATTCAGATTGCAATGCCAAGGAGGAATTAGAGGTGTCAGAGTCTTCACTGGAGGACCAGCTGGAGGTCTGTCCTCTTAGAGTTGAGTGGTAACTATGGGGATGGGACAAAATAATACGACTAGTGGAATAAAACTAACATGACACAGCTTCAGTGCAATGTAGTTATTGTGGAAGAGGTGTCAAGGACACTAGGCTTTCCACTCCCATAAAGTATTATTCTTATCTACAACATTATTTCTTAAAGGATAAATAATTTTTGTATTCACGTAAATCTGTTTTATAATTTTCCAGTGACTAAAGTCTTAAGACTTAATGACGAACATCTAGGATTTTGAAATGTGAAGGTTACCTCAGTTGGAGAAGCCACATAACAAATGCCTACTGGTATGGTGGAAAAAAGTCAGTTACAGTCTGTGAAACTCCTGGGTTTTAAACATGCATGTTAGGTGATGTTACCCCAAGAAAAATCTAGACACTCTATGAGGAAATTGTTCTAGTCTGGGTAGCCTACTCTGACTTTCCATTGGCAGCCACACTCTGCCCCATGAGTGAAACGGTATTTTCTGAACAATAAAGGTGAGTTTATGGAGTCACTGGAGTTAAACTAATGGAAAGCATTGAATTGATCAGCAGGAAACTCAGAAAAGGTTAAAATAGACTCTATTTTATGCCACTGTACAGTAGTGAGTAATGTTAACTGAATTCCCCTTGTGAGATTCTAAGAGATTTTTCCACAGGATCCTGTGCTGTATAAAAAGGAAACAATGGCTTGTGGTAAAGTTAATTCAAGCTGAGATACATTAACTGCACCACATTATCGGCTGCTAAGAGTGCTATTAACACACATCACCCACTGTGCATATTTGTGAATTAGGAGGTTTGCTTGTTAATGGAAATGAGACACTTTCCTTGAAAATGCCAAGCACTGTGCATGTTGATATCGTTTTAGAAAACACCAAAAGAGGAGAATATTTTTATTACATGTATAATGTGGCTCCTCTCACTTTTGAAACAGCATTATTTTTATTTTTTTCTTTTTTGGGCTGTTCATTGTTGCTGTTTTTTTGTTTTTCTTTCTTTTTCTTTTTTTTTTGTAGTGGTTGGGAATCACTTGGAACAGAGTCATACCATGAAAACACTTGCTTTCAATTATATGAACCTCCTAAGTTGCTTATTACAAAACAGAAATATGCCAGGTAAGGAATCAGGAAATTCAAGTTCAAATCCTGGCTCCGTCCCTGCCTGTGTGTGCATGGCTGTGATGGTGAGCAGGAGAAGAGAACTGCTAGCTGTGGATATTGCCAGAAAGTAGGCTTAGTGCCTTTCTCATGTTCTTTCTTTTGAATTAATTATTTTTTAACCTTCTAATTTATATACAGTTTTTCTCTTCTCTTGAAGACTGAGATATTTGTAGCTCAGCAAAAAACAGTCCTATAACTGATCAATAAAATATAAGTATTAGAGGCCAGATGAATTCAGTGGCCTCTGCAATATCAAAAACACATACAAAAATTCATTTACCCTTTTATTCACACAGAAACATAGACACATGCCATACTCAAAAAGTTAAAGAAAACAAAACTAAAAAAAAAAAACTACTGGATAACTTCATATTTTTATTATTATTTATTATAGCAATCACATGTGGAAAAGTATTGTAGTATTGTTGTTTAATTAAACTCAGCCTATGCATCAATATATTCTTACAGATATTTCTTACACTTGATCAAACACCAAAGAGCATGGCACTTAAAAGTAAAGCAATAACTCAAAACTATGCTACTGACATTTCCACACTATGTTTGCTGCATTCCAAAAGTGGAACCAGGGTGTGAATAGCAATATAATTCTTCACCAATTACATGGAAACAAATGACAGTACAATTACATGATTAAAAATACATTTTATTTATGCTTTCTCATGCATGAACTCTACATACTTCCTCCTTGGTTTGTAAATAGGCTCTAAAGTACTCCTCCAAATGTATAATAACTTTCATTGGTGAATTTCTCATAAAATTGCAATTATGTGTGGAAAAACTTAGCTTCCAAAACTCTAAGCTAGAAATGGAGGGGAAGCGACATAAGAGAAATTCGGAAAACACGTTTTCAATTGGCAAAACTCTGTAAATGGCTATGTCACTTACCCAGATTTATGAAGCCATGGGTACAATAAGAATATTCATACCATTCATTATTGAGTTAAAAAAATAATAAAGTAGATCCTGAATCATAAATATACCACAAAGAACACATTGCCTTATTATTAGTTAAAAGTTTAAAGCGTGTTTAAATAAAAAAAACCTTATTTTCTGTTGTTTGCATGTAATAGTTCCCTTTAAAAAATTCCCCCTTTTTTTTGATAAAGAGAAACAAACAAAAACTCTTCTGATAGATATCATGTGGGAGAAATAGTAATAATAAGTTAGTAAAATGGAAAAATAGTTAATAAGGTATAGATAACATTATCTAAACCAAACTTTAAAACAGACTATAGAAAATTCTGAACATTCCATAGCATTCCATCCACTCCTTCTGCATGTCATTTTGTCATTTGTTCCAGAGCAGGTAGCTGCTCATGATAACCTGTTTTCTTTCTGCCTGGGTACACAAGTAAAGAAAATATTTGAGTAAATAAAATATGAGCAGAGACATATGTGCCCTTTCCAGGGTGATTCTTTATCATTCATACCTCTCATCAACGCAAATAAAATCATTCCGAAAAGATGGGAGCCCCCATTCAAAGAAGATGGAGCTCCCATCCTCCCATCTTCTTTAAATAATTTTATTTACTTCTCTCCTTTTTTCCTTTTTTCTATCTGGATGCCAAAGCTTCGGTGGGATTATAAACCATGTGTTGAAGAAAGAGGACCTTCTCTCAATGTGGGTCTAAGTAAAAGTGTAAATTAGAACCTCTCATCAGCCAATCTAGAATTATCTTGGCTTAATTATGTAAGAAATAACTACTTTTTATGCTTAGTCCATTATAGTTTTGGAGTTTCATTTTCAAGTAGTCCATCTATGCCAATTAATAATTAACACACATCACTCTTGATTAAAATCTACTAAATACATACAGAAAACATATTCTAACATCAGAACGTCATAACAAACAATAAACTATTAGACATATACATGCAAAATGAATGACATTTTTGTCAATAGAATTAGAAAACAGGCAATCTCTGGACATTACATATTTCTTTGAACATCTACCAGATGACTAAACCTGAAAGTACTATCTGGAGACTGTCAGACTGTTTAAGAAGGAGGTTGTGTAGCTGTTCATAAGTTACCTAGTGAGCAAGTTAATTTAATAAGCAATGCTGCACTCATACAGATTATTCTCATTTACATAGATGGAAGAGCAAATGATCCTGAAGCCACCCAAACGAAGAAAACTTTAAGAACTAGATATTTGGCTTATTCTGCATGATTCAAGAGAAAATAACACAGAAACAAATGTTTTCTTCTTATTTTAGACCATGTTTTGTCTCTTTCACTGCTTATTAGCACTACCACCAAAACTGGTTAATGAAAGGAATCTGAAATTCAGCACTCAGCAGTATTGATCTATGGAATTGGTATTATTCCCCTCAACTCTACTACCTTGCCTGAATGGCCACTCAATGTCAGTCATGTTTCAACTACATCACTCTAGGGCATGGGCTCTAATTTGAAAAATGGAACAACCATTGGCAGCAGCAGACACTAGGCTGCATTTACTGACTGCTGGCAACGGAAAGAAGCCTGAAGATGGCATTTTCAAGCCAGCATTCAATCTATTTGTTGCTATAAAGAAAACATCTCCAGCATTAAGAAATCTGTATTGCAAAAAGCTGAAGAACATTCATTAGAGAAAATCGATGCTTTGCTTTTCTTCCAAACAAGATTGTTTGCTTTTGGAAAGTGCTGAAATTCTTCACTGTTTTCCAAAATGTATGTTTATATGTTGGTAAATACAATGTTTTGTGAATGGTTTGCTTTATTATTTTAATTGTTGTTTGCTAAGAGTCTCACAGATCTCAAACAAAAATCTTAAATTTTCATTTTAACTAATCAGTTTTACAGACTGGTATTAGAATATGCTGTTTTTGTGAATCAAAAGCTTATAGTATTGCTGTGTAGTCTTTTCTTCTGTAACTGTGTGCTAGCACAGCTCTATATATCATTTGTTAGCTTAACATTTATGTTGGACATCTATATTATGCAAGGCACTCTGTTAAGTGCTGGGAATACAAAGAAAACAACACAAACTGGTTGCTATTACAAAAATAAACAACACAAACATAAAAGCACTAAAGTTGGACAGTGTTGCTCAGGAGACCTTTTACATAAAAGCCAATCTCAAGCTTAAAAAGAAGGATACTACATTAGAATTTGTTATATGTTTAATATATGTCCCAGAGGCCCACTGGTTTTCTGAGTGTACTATCTGAATCCAGAAAGATAATATCTAAAGGTGTAGAAGATCAGTAATATTAAGAAAATATGTTCGATTGTCTTATGTGAAATTTTAGTCATGTATAAAATTGTTTTTAATTTGTTAGACTGATCAACAATTAAACTCATTAATAAACATATAACCAAAGTAAAATCAATCATTCTACCAAAAGACACATGCACTCATACATTCATTGCAACACTACTCAGAACAGCAAAGACATGGAATTAACAAAGCTGCACAACCATGGTGGACTGGATACAAAACTTTGGTAGCTATACATCATGGAATACTATGCAGCAATAAAAAAGAATAAAATCATGTCTTTGTAGCAACATGGATGAAGCTAGCGGCCATTATTCTAAGCAAATTCACACAGGAATGGAAACAAATGCTGCATGTTCTCACTTATAACTGGAAGCTAAGCACTGGGTACATATGGATATAAAAATAGAACAATAGATACTGGAAACTACTAAAGGGAACAGAAGGAGAGGGAGGCCAAGGGCTGAAAAATATCCAATATGCATATGAATATTATGCTCGTAACCTGGGTGATGAGATCATTTGTTTTGCAAACCTGAGTGTCACGCAGCATACCCATGTAACAAACCTGCACATGTACTCCCTGAATCTAAAATACAATTTAAAATTTTATAGAATAAATTAGGATTTAGTTCAATGTCATTTATTCTGTCATATTTCCATAATTGTTTATTTGGTTTTGGACTTGTGATGGGTAATCTAAGTCCAAGGTGTACCTTAAAGGCCCTGAATACTCAAAAATAAATTTGTCTGAGACAAGTTAAAGATGAGTCTGCAAATGTGTTCTTATGGTTTTCTTAGCTTACAACAAAGAAATTTGCAGTATCATTTATAAGTTACATATAGGCATTATAAATAATCACATCTTTGTAAAAGCTATTTTAATTATTAAATGAAAATCAATAAACTATCTTAGAAATAAAAACTTTTAGATAATTAAAGGAAGTATGCTTATGTGAAGGATAAATAATGGACACTTATGAGACTTAGAGCAGGCCTTGGTTTCATTCTTGGATTCTGATTCCAATTCCATCACTATTACTTTTTAGTTCTTTTAGCAACTCAGTAAAACATTTAAAACTATTCACACTGGTAAATGAGGGAGTCGGATTTGATTCTTTGACTCTTTTTAACACTTAAAGTCTGTTATTCCAAAATAAATTTCCATGGTACTCATGCAGTTTAAACTCAGATCTTTTTTCTGAGGTGTGTTTCAGATATGGCTTGTATTTTGCAGCCATCATGACAGGGTTTTGGATTAAAGATATGACCGGGATTCTATATCCTCAGAAATTAGAATACATATTCTTGTTCTCTTTGCATATTAAAGCATATTTACCTATGAAACACTATTTTGAGCATTTTTCTTTGGATAGTTCTAGAATGCAGGTAAGGACAATTCCTCTTCTCCAGAGAGTTAATTGTGGTATTGCATCCTTTAGATGCCACGTCAAGTTTGATGTTAACAGAATACTAGAAAGTTCGATATGACAGATGTAGGTTTGAATACACTTTTGCTGCTTATTATCTGTAACTTAAACCAATTTGAGGTCTGATCACTGGAAATGAATCTTATATAGTTGTTGTAAAAATTAAAAAGGCATAATATACAAAATATCAGATATGTAAGTATAAATGTTAGTGTGCTCATTCTTATCGTATGTTAATCTTCTTTCTTTATTTTGGTTTCTCATGCTAACCCCTTCCCAACTCCCCCCCCCCAAAAACAAAAACAAATAGTCCCTTCTTATGCTGCTAATAATTACATAACTGAGATTGGATAATTTATTAAGAAAAGAGGTTTAATGGACTCGCTGTTTCCCATGGCTGGGGAAGCCTCACAATCATGGTGGAAGGCAAAGGAGGAGCAAAAGCACATCTTCCCTGGAAGCAGATAAGAGAGCCTGTGCAGGGGAACTGCCCTTGGTAAAACTGCCAGATCTCACAGGATTCATGCACTATCACAAGAACATCATCGGAAAGCCCACCTCCATGATTCAACTGCCTCCCACTGGGTCCCTCCCACAACACTTGAGGATTATGGGACCTATAATTCAAGATGAAATTTAGGTGCGGTCACAGCCAGACCCTATCAGGAGGCTACTAAATAAAAACTCTAAATGTTATTATGTGTTGGCAAGTAGAGTTACGATAATCCAATCCCCAGTCAATCCTCCCTTCTGAACTAAATGTCTAGAGGAGTTTATACTCTAAAATAATTGTCAATTAATGCATAAAATTCCAGCTAATAATGGACAGTTTTTAAATACCCCAGGAAGGCTAAACAAATTTTCTATTTAATCTTCTCTCAGTCTCATTGCCTAATACATTTTACATTTTTACCTCTTTACAAATATCTGATGGGAGTGGAAGGGGTTGCAAAGGACATAAAAAGGATCAAATAGTTTTGTTTTAACGATTTAACCCAGTAAGAAAACATGCCCAATGACTGTTCCATTCTCTGGCCCTTTACATTAGCCACAGGGCCCTGAATAGGAGTTAAAAAGAAAAAGACTTGTTTCTCTATCCCTTCAAAAGCCACAATGTGGAGAGACAGAA
Source organism: Callithrix jacchus (assembly GCF_049354715.1). Classification (NCBI taxonomy): domain Eukaryota; kingdom Metazoa; phylum Chordata; class Mammalia; order Primates; family Cebidae; genus Callithrix; species Callithrix jacchus. Next base: position 165,092,583 of record NC_133504.1, read on the forward strand.
AAATTTTCCACTCCCTCTATATATTTGCTCACAATTTGGAATAATCTGACACTGAAAACTATACTTTGTGTTCCAGGAGCCAAAACATACAAGTGCATTAACATTACATGAAAATTTTCTTTCAGAGAGATTCTTTAAGAGGATCTGATAGTAGAAATTTAAATTCTATAACTTACGAAGCTAAAATGAAGCAGAACTGATGCATAAAATTTTGTAATGTACAATCAGTTGGAAAGAAGCACTCAACCTCACTAAGAAAGAGAAACTAACCATCCTCCCACCCTACATCAACTCTACCCCCACATGGATGGTCATGTACTGCCTTGATTTATATATATATATATATTTTTTTTTTTAATTATATTTCAGGTTCTGGGGTACATGTGGAGATCATGCAGGACTGTTGCATAGGTAAATATGTGGCAATGTGGTTTGCTGCCTCCATCACCCTGTCACCTGTATCTGGCATTTATCCCCATGTTATCCGTCCCCAACCTGTCTTTTCCCTAGCCCCCCCCACAACAGATCCCAGTGTGTGATGCTCCCCTCCCTGTGTCCATGTGTTCTCATTGTTCAACACTCACCTATGAGTGAGAACATGAGGTGTATATGTGACACATTTTCCTTGTCCAGTCTATCGTCCATTGGTATTTGGGTTGGTTCCAGGTCTTTGCTATTGCAAACAGTGGTGCAGTGAACATACATGTGCATTTGTCTCTATAATAGGACGATTTATAATCCTTTGGGTATACACCCAGTAATGGGATTACTGGGTCAAATGGAATTTCTATTTCTAGGTCCTTGAGCAATTGCCAGACTGTCTTCCACAATGGTTGAACTAATTTACATTCCCACCAACAGTGTAAAAGTGTTCCTATTTCTCCACATCCTCTCCAGCATCTGTTGTCTCCAGATGTTTTAGTGATCTCCATTCTAACTGGGGTAAAATGGTGTCCGAATGTGGTTTTGATTTGCATTTCTCTAATGACCAGTGATGATGAGCATTTTCTCATATGTTTGTTGGTCTCATATATGTCTTCTTTTGAAAAGCGTCTGTTCATATCCTTTGCCTACTTTTGAATGGGTTTGTTTCTGTCTTGTAAATCTGTTTTAGTTCTTTGTAGATTCTGGGTATTAGCCTTTTGTCAGATGGGTAGTTTGCAAAAATTTTTTCCCATTCTGTTGGTTGCCAGTTCACTCTAATGATTGTTTCTTTTGCTGTATAGAAGTTCTGGAATGTAATTAGATCCCATTTGTCTATTTTGGCTTTTGTTGCCAATTCTTTTTTGTTTTATTCATGAAGTCCTTGCCTATGCCTATGTCCCAATGGTTTTGCCTAGGGCTTCATCCTGGAGATGCAAGGCTGGTTCAACATATGCAAATCTATAAACGTAATCCAGCACATAAACAGAACCAAAGACAAACACCACATGATTATCTTAATAGATGCAGAGAAGGCCTTTGACAAAATTCAACAGCGCTTTATACTAAAATATCTCAATAAACTAGGTATTGATGGAAAGTATCTCAAAATAGTAAGAGCTGTTTATGACAAATCCACAGCCAATATCATACTGAATAGGCAAAAACTGGAAGCATTCCCTTTGAAATCTGGCATAAGACAAAGATGCCCTCTCTCCCCACTCCTATTCAATATAGGATTGGAAGTTCTAGCCAGAGAAATCAGACAAGAAAAAGAAATAAAGTGTATTCAATTAGGAAAGGAGGAAGTCAAATTGTCTCTATTTGCAGACAACATGATTGTATATTCAGAAGACCCCATTGTCTCAGCCCAAAATCTCCTTAAACTGGTAAGCAACTTCAGCAAAGTCTCGGGATACAAAATCAATGTGCAGAAATCACAAGCATTCCTATACACCAATAACAGACTAAAAGAGAGCCAAATCAAGAGTGAACTCCCATTCACAACATTCACAATTGCTACAAAGAGACTAAAATACTTAGGAATACAACCAATGAAGGATGTAACGGACATCTTCAAAAAGAACTACAAAATACTGCTCAAGGAAATAAGAGTGGGCACAAACAGGTGGAAAAAACATTCCATGCTCATGTATAGGAAGGATCAATATTGTGAAAATGACCATACTGCCCAAAGTAATTTACAGATTCAACTCTTATCCCCATCAAGCTACCAATGATCCTCTTCACATAACTGGAAAAAAATAAACACCTTAAACTACATATGGAACCAAAAGAGAGCCTGCATAGCCAAGACAATCCTAACCAAAAAGGACAAAGCTGGAAGCATCACACTACCTGACTTCAAACTATACTACAAGGCTACAGTAATCAAAAATGCATGGCACTGGTATCAAAACAGAGATATACACCAATGAAACAGAACAGAGGCCTTGAGGCAGTGCCAGACATCTACAACCATAAGCATTGATTTTTTTTAATTGTGGTAGTGAGTTATGCCCCTTGTTTTTGAAATTTAGCAATTAGTTTTCAAATAGAATTTTAATATATTTGCAACAGGATTCACTGAAAGCAGTTAAAAAGAAAATACCTTTGGGTTTAATATTTTAAAACTTCAACTTATTATTCATGTGGATGAGATTATAGACAGACATAGGATCTTAAGACATCTATTGTATGACACTTGCCATCACTCTATTAATAAAGTTCTCAGTGAGTGCACCTGAGGCACATGGAAATAGCCTTGATATATTAAGCTTCACTCAGTTTATTTTTCTTGCAATCAGGCAGATCATTTAGTAAAAGTCAGGCTCTAAAACCAGAATGTCAGGAGTTCCCGAGTTCTAATAATTACTGACTTCATGATAATCAAGTTATTTTGCTTTTTATTGTACCATGTTTCTCACTGTAACCTGGAATAAGAGTATAAATGTCATAATCTTATACAGATGAAATGAATTAATACATGTAAACTGCTAAGCATACAGCTTGGAAATGTAATGCATACTGTACAATTATGGCAATTCTACTATTAATTAAATCTTGAAATTTTTTTTTTTTTTGAGACAGAGTCTCACTCTCTTGCCCAGGCTGAAGAGTAATGGCATGATCTTGGCTCACTGCAACCTCTGCCTTCCAGGTTCAAGCAATTCTTCTGCCTCAGCCTCCTGAGCAGCTGGGATTACAGGTGTGTGCCACCATGCTGGCTAATTTTTTGTATTGTCAGTAGAGACCGGGTTTTGCTGTTTTTGGCCAGGCTGGTCTCAAACTCCTGACCTCAGGTGATCTGCCTGCCTCAGCCTACTAATGAAATTAACTTTTAATGATCTTCATCTATACATTTTTGTTTGTTTTCCCCAGTAAACTCTAAGTATTAAAACAGCAGATGTTTTTGTCTGTGCTTCTATGTCATCAGTGTTTAGAAGTGCCCGACACAGCCTGTATGTTCAAAAAAATGTTTGATGAATAAAGTAAATAAATAACTGAATTTAACTTTTTAAAAATTACTTTAAAACCATGGGGACTATTGGTTATATAATAATAATTTAGAAGTACTACTAACACAATTGTTTATCAATCAATTACTATATGTCAGTCCTTGAATATATATTTAATAGGATCCTACCACGATTCTTAGTGGCAGTATCAGTATTAACTGCATTTTAAATATGAGGGATGTTATAAACAAAAGGGTGAATTATAAGCTGCTCAGGACCATTCAGTAAATGTTGAAGCTAGGATTTAGGACCAAGTCACATTATAAACAAAATGTGATTTTGCTCTCATTGACGAGAAATACTCTTTTTCAGATTGCTAAAGAAATCTTTGTGGCATCAAAATCTAATAATTGAATTGCATATAGAAATTAGGAGTTTTTATTTCAAAGTATTAAGTTTAAACTACTTTCAGAAATGCATTTTCAGTTAAATTTCAACACACAGCAAAAGGGACTCAGATGTTATCCCAGGAACAAGTGAATCCTTTAATTTTAAGAAAGTGAGTTTCATTGATTTTCATCTTGGCTGAAGGCCATTTTGAAATAAGTTGGTATGTAGCTCATAAAACATACAATAAAAACAGGCAAACTATCAAAAGGCCAAGTTAGATTTATACAGCAGTTAGGACTTTTGTGAAGGAAAAAATACCGTCTGCCATCAAATATAGAGTAGGAATTAATTATTGTTTGGTTGATGAGGAAACGAATCAGATGATGACCATCCATCTTTATTATTATTATTTTTATTTTTAGAGATGGGGTTTCACCATATTGGTCAGGCTGGTCTCGAACTCCGAACCTCAAGTGATCTGCCCCCCTTGGCCTCCCAAAGTGCTGGGATTATGGCGTAAGCCACCATGCTCAGCCCAATGACCATCTATTTAAAGATGTAATTGACGCAGATCTATTAAAGACAGGAAGGAAAAATGAAACATTTTTCTGGATTTTTTGAGAATAAGAATTTAGAACAAAGTAAAAGAGATGAGATTCCAGAACCAAATTTGTAATATGTTTTTCAAAAGATTATTTCCACTTTATGTCATAAAGGAAGATAATATAAAATGATAAAAAACAGACAGACACCTTCAATACTAAGAACTGAATGAAAAATAGCCACAGTCATATATGTTGGCATAACTGAATTGCTGCCTAATATGTTGCACCAAATCCCATTAAGGGGACCTTTAGTTTAACAAGCATTACTTTTAAAACGAAACATTAGAAATTCTGTAATAGAGAAGGTTAAAACTTTCGGAATCATATATGTGATTGTAATAAAAATAAACACACAAGTGTGGTGGCTCACGCCTGTAATCTCAGCACTTTAGGAGATTGAGGCAGGTGGATCACCTGAGGTCAGGAGTTCAAGACCAGCCTGACCAATATGGTAAAACCCTGTCTCTACTAAAAATACAAAAATTAGCTGGATGTGATGGTGGCCACTGTAGTCCCAGCTACTCGGGAGACTGAAGCAGGAGAATTGCTTGAACCTGGGAGGCTGAAGTTGCAGTGAGCCTAGATCATGTAACTTCACTTCAGCCTGGGTGACAGAGCGAGATTTCATCTCAAAATAAATTAATAAATAAAAATAAATGCAAATATTGTCATGGGATTTATAAAAAAATATAAGCAAAATGATGAGAGCAAAATATGTGCATTTAATATTCAACAAGTATTTATTAACTCTCACCTAACAGAATGCTAGGGTAAAACTGATTACTTCTTCTTTCACCTAGTTTATAACCTAGTCAATATTAGAGAAATTTTCCAACAATTCAAGATAAAGAACAGAGATTACAGAAAAATAATGATACAGGTTTGTAAGACAGGTTTAATAGTAAGGCACAAAATTTTGAAATTTAAAATGTTTTCTGTTTATCTGCTCTGCATATTTCTCCATTTTCCTGAGTGCTATAGGAATCCATTTAAGGATATAAAGTAAATCTGAGGACAAACAAGAGACCAATGCATAAATTGTATTTTTGAACAAATTTTATATTGTCAATAACCAAGAGCACTTAAAATACCTCACCATTCATGAAAGTCTCCCTGAATTAAACAAATCTTTAGGCAGCTTAGTTTCAAAAATTATTTTAGGCTCAACAACATTAAAATATCTAATTTGAAATAAATATTAATAGAATGTGGTTACTTATAAAATTTTCCACAAGTAAAATGATGACTAACTGTATTCTAGAAACTGACTAGAGGTCTGACAGTATAATGATGAATAAAAGATAATTCCTTCCCTGCTCATGCTCATAATTCAATCAGATCATGAAAGTAACATAGAAGGAAGATAGATTGAGGCAGAGAAACATGCTACACAATTAAGTTCACAATGGAATCAGAGAAAAAGATGACTTTAACTGTTCTAGGTGAAGACAGGGAACAGGAAAATCTTCCTAGATAGTTGCTTTTATAGTAAGGAAAGGAAACTTTCCACCAAGTCATATAAGAAAGGTGGACTTTCTGGCAGAGGGAACACATATTTAAAAATCCATATTAAATTTAGGATTATAAATGAGCTCAAATAATTAGGAGTGCAGGGTCATATGAAAAATTTATATTAATTAAATTTAGAAAATCAGAAGTGTCATGTTTTGAAGATTTTTGGTCTCATATATAAGGAGTCTGAGTAATAGGAAACACTTGGCTGATTGATAATGGGTTTTAAAAAGATCACTTGAGCATCAGTATGGAGAGTGGTGTGCAAGGAAGAAGAAAGGGTCCAGGGAACCCAGTGACCCATGTATTCCAATGTGAAAGAAAAAATGTGTAGAAGCATGAAATAAAGCACTGCAGGTAGGGAAGAAGGGAAGGGATGGATTGAAGTGATCCTAAGAAGCTGGATATGAAAGTACATTTTGGTTAAACTAGAAATGGGGCTAAATGAAAATGGAAGAATCCAGGAGAGTGATTCTACAACATTCACTGTCCCTACTAAACATGCACATTTAAGGCCAGGCATGGTGTTACACGTCTGTAACCCCAGCATTTTGGGAGGCCGAGGCAGGAGGATCCTCTGAGGCTGAGAGTTCAAGACCAGCCTTACCACCATGGAGAAACCTTGTCTCTACTAAAGATACAAAATTAGCCCGGCGTGGTCGTGCATGCCTCCAATACCAGCTACCTGAGAGGCTGAGGCAGGAGAATCGCTTGAACTTGGAAGGTGGAGTTTGCAAGTGAGGCAAGATTGCACCATTACACTCCAGCCTGGGCAAAAAGAGTAAAACTCCGTCTCAAAAAAATATATATATATACATATATATATATATATATATATACACACACACATGTATGTGTGTGTGTGTGTATATTTAGACACATGCAGTTTTCAGCTAGAATTTCAGATACTTTTCTCATATACTCTGACAATCAATCAATGAAATTTAATTCAAAGTTCAATCAGAGAAGCAGAATCAGTAGGATATTGATGAGATAGATAGATATAGAGATATAGAAGAGATAATAGAAATACACAGAGATAGAGAAGAGATGATAGAGATAGACATATAGAAGATGGAGATAGATAGAGAAATAGAAGAGGTTATAGAGATAGATTAGATAGATTTATAGAAGAGATGATAGAGATAGATAGCTAGATAGATGGAAATAGAGAGATAGATAGATAGATAGATAGATAGATAGATAGAAGATAGAGAGATAGTTAACTAGAGAGAGAAAGAAGAGAGAGACAGCAAAGAATTGCCTTATCCATTTGTTGGGTTGGCTAGGTGGATCCAAAATGTGCAGGACAGGCAGTCAGGAAGAACAGACTGGAACTCTCAGGCATGACTGAAGCTGCTGTCCAGATGTACAATTTCCTTTGGAGGGATGTCTCAGTTGCACTTCGGCCATTTCAGTTGGTTGAATTATGTTCTCTCGGATTAGCAAGACTACTCTCTTACTTGAAGTAAACAGATTATTGATTTTATTCACATCTCCAACATATCTTCACGGCAACACTGGATAAGTGTTTGATTGCATGACTGGAGCCTTTAGCCTATCCACGTTTTCATGTCAAAGACCATCACGCTAGAAACCTCAACCTAAAAAATCTCTGCTCTCAAATGATTCCAGATTTCTTATTTAGGAAAATGGAATTATTACGCTGCAATGAATCAAAATAGGAGAAAGAAAAGGAAAGGATAATAGATTTTTTGATGGCAGTGGTCATATTCTGGATATGATTTTGAAGCCACCATGGAAGATTTAAAAATAAAATATGTTTTAACATTTTAAATGGGTGTTAAAATGCTGACATGACTTACTAATGTGTAAGACATAACTTAAAAGCATGCTTTCCCTTAAAGTACTTTTGTGTGCTGGAGAATATAGGCAAGCGATGGTAGGAAACCTGGGTTTTACTTCTTAATATGTCACTAGGAAATACAGTGTTTGGAAAAGATATGTAACTTGTGGGTGTCACCGTCCTATCTGTTAATTAAGGGAGACAAACCAGATTATAATGCATTGAAATGATTTTTTTTTTTTTTTGCAGTATGACAAATAATTCTTCTCAAAGTTGAAAGTAGGTTGTTATTTAACACTTCACAAAATGCTTACAGTCAATAGTAGATGAAGTACAGATAAACGCAGATAAAAGGATGGCAGAGAGCGGAGAGAGGTATATTAAATGATTTCTCTGGCTGCATCTAATTGTTAATCAGTTATTTTTATTCTTGCTTAGTATAACAAGTACTACATTTGTTGAAAAACATTGGCACTTAATATAGTCAAAATATTGAAGCAATATGCTTTTAGAAACTCAATGTTGCTCTTGCATATTTCATTTTTACATTAAACATTTAAAAAATTTAATAAGAGGAAGAGGAGGGAAAAGATGAGAATATGGAAAATGTGAAAGCTAAGGAGAATAGCTACCAGAAATAGAAATCTCACAGACACAAAATAAATTTGGTTAATTTTGCCTTTGATGTACAAAAATCATATTCAATCATTGTGGTAATAAATTATTTCATTCCATTTAAATCTTTTCTGTGTAAGATTTCCTATACCAGTAGATGATTGGTTGCCTAAATATATTTTGTGTCTGAGCCATTGAATTTGTACTTTATTCTACAATGCTATCAGCAATATAGGTGGTTTGCTAAAAATTCCAGTTGTATTTGTGCATAAAATATATTAATCCCAATTTCATAATTTTCTAATTATCAGTCACTGCCAACCTATTTTCTGGGATATGTCCTTGCCAGATATGCCACAACAGGTAAATATGATACTGAACTAATTGGAGCCAAAGTGATATTACTGAATAAATATTGTTTCTCTCTGTCTACACAATTTCTTTCATTTCTCACTGGGGTTCTTCATCACATCTTAGCAATATTGATGACCATTTACAGGAAGGTGTAGTGAGTAAAAGAAAAATTCTTATCATCGGAGAAATAACAAAAGTAAGCTAACTTCTATAGGTTTGGTTTTACTCAGGCGTGAACAAACTCATTACACTCGAATTCCCTTCAAAATTTACATTAATGATATTTACTGAACTGTACCTTTTCAAGTGGCCCAAGTTAGTGTTCTGTATTTTGTTTGATGATGACCAAAATGCGTTTACTAAATAATAATTCATGAAACTGACCCGTTATATACCTGCTTTGTTTTTCATAACCATATTAATGATGGACCCAATGTCAGTGAGTACTGGCAGCATAATACAGATGGAAGCTTTATTTTGTTTTGTTTTTTTTTTTATTTGGATATTAACTTACAAGTGAATCTCATGTAGGCCTACTTTCTTTCAGGATTTTAAAATCTGACTTATTAATTTGCCCAATTTGTCGACCACTATCAACTTTAACTTCTCTGCCTAACAAAGAAAATCAAAGATGACACTGATCCAAAATGATGCATATTATAAAGATAATGTTGATTTTGCTAAAGAATGCATTTCTGATTTTTCTACATTGCAGCCATTACTATAAATACATGAGCATTCATTCACAATGTTTGAAATAATGGAGCCCCTTAGTATTCCATCTTCCATTAGCTGTAGGCTGTCATTCAGATTAATTGTAAACAGAATTGGTGATGATAGTATCAAAGATGCTACTTGCTTGTAAGGACAGCTAATTCCTCTGTTATAATCTTTTTGGAAGCTATGAAAGGCTTAAATGCTTAATCACACTGGAACTTTAATCATCTAGAAGGCATTTTAAGATTTGAAATAACTGAAGTTACATTAAGATAAACTTGAGAACTGATTACATTTTCTGAAATAATATTAAACTAGACTATACCTTCTATGTGTTGTATACTTATCTTTCATAAATGTTTACATTAAACATTTAAAAAATTTAATAAGAGGAAGAGGAGGATAAAAAATGAAAATGAGAAGAAAGAGGAGAGAAGAGATGAGAAAAGCGAAGGGGAATAGCGACCAGAAATAGAAATCTCACAGACACAAAATCAATTTTGGTTAATTTTGCCTTTGATGTACAAAAAATCATATTAAATCACTGTGATAATAAATTATTTCATTCCATTTAAATCTTTTCTGTGTAAGATTTAAATGGAACGAAATTTAAAGGCTCATATCTAAAAAAAAATTCAAATTGTTTATATATACCCAATTCTCTAGGAAAGTAAACCTTAACTTAAATTTCAAAAATACAAAAATGGCAATAATGTAAACTAAAAAAAAAGACATCATTTAACATGATGCCAACACAATCACACCAATACAGAACCCAAGCAGTCCCACACCACCACAGAAAGTCAGTGAGGCAAGATTGAAGATTAATTTGCCCAATTTGTCAACCACTATCAGGCTATAAAAGACAACTTGTGTGTGTGTGTGTGTGTGTGTGTGTGTGTGATGGAGTCATGCTCTGTGGCCAGGCTGGAGTGCAGTGGCATGATTTTGGCTCATGCCTCCCAGGTTCCAGTGATTCCCCTGCCTTTGCCTCCTGAGTAGCTGGGACTACAGGCACCTACTACCACGCCCAGCTAATTTTTTTTTTTGTATTTTTAGTAGGGATGAAGTTTCACCATGTTGGCCAGGATGGTTTCGATCTCTTGACCTCATGCTCTGCTCACCTCCGCCTCCCAAAGTGCTGAGATTATAGGCAACAGCCACCACGTTCAGCCTAAAAGAGAACTTTCACATTACATGATTAAAAAGTTATAATGGAAAAGCTCACTTACTGAAAATCTCTCTGCTACCACTAAGTCAAAATGCTTAAAATATTTCCATAAAGTTCTTCCCTTTACTTAAACACTATGCCATCCATAGTCCACCATATGCTTTATTGCTTCTGAAAGATTGTAGCTATCAATATGCCAGCTTCAATCAATTTGCTTGATGATTTGCATCAGTATTTAATAACTTTGTGTGATAATCATTATTTTCAGGGTTAGATTTTCTATTCTCCTGCACTCTATAACACAAGCTTCATTTCACAATAGCTGTAAACACAAACCAGGAAAAATGCCCAGAAATGTAATTAAATACTTTTAGACATAAAACTTCTGACATAAAGAACTCTTTTTACCTCCACTGGCAAAGGGTGAAGTGGCCTATGTATAGGACACTAGGAGCACTCTGTGATCTTTTTCTCTCTTTCTCTCCCTTAAATCTGGACCAATACAGCCAATATTTAGATTATAAGCCATATGGAGTCCACATGGCCCCAGAGTGAGATTCAGTATAATTAACTACACATAAAAAGAGAGGTGAAATGACTGGTCCATAGCCTCCATCACAAAGGGTGGCATGTGCTAGATGACCAGACTGATAAATTTGGGGTGATGATGGTGCAGGGGGTTGCATATCCTCTAGGTTTCAACTGGAATTCCAGGCAATGAAACAATCACTATGAATGATTATTGAGAATATACCAAGATATCTCCTTCTCTATTTCTATTTCTATCTATCTTCCTATCTATCAGTCTATCTAAAATGAGTTCAGATATGCTTTGCAGGAATATGGCAGGCATGGTGTTGCTCTATGTTAGCCCAACGTTGGTTGGCTATGTTTTGCACATGATTATTCCAGCCAAATGATGCACAACATTTAGTAATTACATATGCAAAGCGCAGAGTCCAGGAGCCTCAGTAAGTTCTGTTAGTCAGGGCTTCTCCACGGTTTTCAATTTGTGCTACAGATAGACAATAAAAAAGTTTATATGGAACAATGGGTTAGATTGGTTTGGAAAATATTTATTTATCAGAGGCTTGCAGAGAGTAGTCATTTTATTTTTTAAAAAAACAAATCCAATTTTAAGAAAAATATTAAATAATTCATTACAAGTTTTAAAATAACATGTTCAAATTTAAATGAGAAAAAGTGTGCTTACATCAGTGAATATGATTTTCCTTTATAGTCAAAGCAGCTATTTAAAATACCTAATTAGAATTCTTTTTCATTTTGGAGGGGGGGGCAGGGCGGAGGTGCATGTAGACAGAGTCTCGCTTTGTCACCCAGGCTGTTGCAATGGCATGATCTCGGCTCACTTCAACCTCCACCTCCCAGGTTCAAGTGATTCTATTCCTCAGCTTACTCAATAGCTGGGATTACAGGCACCGCCACTATGCCAGGCTAATTTTTATATTTTTAGTAGAGATGGGTTTTCGCCATGTTAGCCAGCCTGCCTCGAACTCCTGACCTCGAGTATCTGCCTGCCTCAGCCTCCCAAAGTGCTGGGATCACCAGGGTGAGCCACTGCACCCGAACTGACTAGAATTCTTAATGAAGATCTGTTCAAATTTTGCAAAGATACTGGTAACAACAAAAACTGGGTTAAAAGGTAAATGGTAAATTGTAAACCAATATTTGAAATCATTTTAAAGTTTATATTTTTAAATATTTATTTAAATAACTTAAGCCTTTTTGCTTTTATTATGTAAAAGTTTCTATTTGTGGGTGGGGCGCAGTGGCTCAGGCCTGTACTCCTCGCACTTTGGGAGCCCGATGTGGGCGGATCATGAGGTCAGGAGATGGAGACCATCCTGGCCAACATGGTGAAACCCTGACTCTACTAAAAGTACAAAAGATAGCTGGGCATGGTGGTGGGTGCCTGTAGTCCCAGCTACTTGGGAGGCTGAGGTAGGAGAATCGCTTGAACCAGGAAAGCAGAGGTTTCAGTGAGCCAAGATAGTGCCACTGCACTCCAGCCTGGGTGACAGAGACTCCAAGTCAAAAAAAAAAAAAAATAAAAAAAATAAAAGTTTATAGTTTTAAATTTTGTTCATCTTACTTAGTTTGCTTTTATGGAGAGATGTAATGTTAAAATGTAATGTTCAAGTTAATGTTGATTTAGATTGAAAACAGAGTCTGTATCTAGAAAAAAATGACAAAGCTCTAAGTCCAGGACAAGCATGCCTTGTTATAGCAGTCATTGGGCATGTAGCTTGGAAGCCACTAAAAGGGCCTTCAAGACAGACAGAAGCATCTAGTAAATGTGAATCTAGCCATTCTGGTGATCTCACTAAAGCTCTGCCTGCCTAGTGCCAGCATAGCCTTTCTGCCCCCTACTGGATGGGCGGCTGTTCATGTGGCATAGCATGCATCTCCAGCACCTGGACTTCAAAAATGTCCAGCAGCTCCACAGGGACTGTGCCTTCTGGTGGGCAGAGGAGCAAGGTGTGGATAGCTGCAGATAGAGCCCGCTGCTTGAGAATGTTCAGCCGAGAACAGTGGAACTGATGTTGTTCATCATTCTTCCTTCCTGCTGGGATGGCAGGGAGTTGCCTCAGACCCTTTCAGCCAGAGAAAGTCTGTCTGAGACATCCCTAAGGAAGTCAGTACCTGGGGTTATGTTGCTCATCTATTTAGGACAAATTTGAGGACAATATTTCACTGACTAGGAGGATCTATTTTATCAATGAATATTTCTAATAAAATATGCTCTGGAAGAAAATATACAAAAACATCATTAGCATACGCCTTTATTTTAAAATGCCAGGCGTAATATATCTCCAAAAGAACATTCTACCTTGGAGAAATTGGGTGGAAATTTTACAATTGGTCTGGGAATGGGGGAGCAATCAGTCAAATTCCAGTAGATTTTAGAAATTGTTTATGCAAAAATAGTTCCTGGAAAAATTAGTATTTTTGTAGATTAGCAGCCATAGTTTTGGTAATTTTCACTTTATCAAGTGATGTGAGAAAGAAGATTTAGGAGACAAAGTGCTGTGTGAGAAAGTAGGGAAGAAAAATGAGTTTTCCCTCAGCCCTTGTAAGTTCTTAGTTGGAGTGGATCCCTGTTAAAAAGGACAGATGAACAGGAGAAAAACAAAAGTTTATTAACATGTAGAGTTTTATATATGCCCCACTGATAATCAGTAAATCAGTAGTTCTCAATGACATGGCTTTGAGTTCTGGTTTACATAGTATCTTTAACAAAGAACAGCCCAATTTTAGAGAAGCCATAGGTCAAAAGGAAAGGGGCTTTTCAGTATCTAAGGACAGCAGCTTGTGGAAAGGCAAACAGATAGTAGAGAGTGTTACCGTAGATTCCCCGGTGCCATCTCCAGGCCTGGAAGGGTCTGAAATGATCTACAGTGGTTAATCTTTGTTCTTCTGGATAGAAAGGGAAGGTGGATTTTTTTTTTTTTTTTTTTTTTGCCTTTGTAAATTTCTTTTCAGTCATAGAGCTTAGCCATTTTTTTTTCTTTTGTAAATTTTGTAAATTTATTTTCAGTCATAGAGCTCAGCCACTTTTTTAGACACCGGCTGTTTTCAATCTAAATTTTTAAATATTTATTTAAATAACGTAAGTTATGGACAGCAGTTTGTGGAAAGGCAAACAGAAAATAGAGAGTGTTAATGTAGATTCCCCTGGTGCCATCTCCAGGTCTGGAAGGGTCTAAAGTGATCTTCAGTGGTTAAGCTTTGTTCTTCTAGATAGAAAGGGGAGGTGGGATTTGTTTTTGCCTTTTTAAATTTCTGTCCTGTTTTTAGACCAATAGAAGGAGGGGAGAGAGCTTTCCAACATTTGTTTCTTCTTAATTGCCTTTAGTTCAAGAATTCTTATGCCAAACAGGCATATTTTGAGGTGGCACAGTCGGGTCACTCTTCCACAAAAGGATGAAGAGAACAGCTGTGAGAACAAAGGTCATGTGAAAGCCACAAAAGAAAATCCTCAGTCCTTCAGGGTTTCTCACAGTACCACCATAAGTACCTGAAAAAGCCTATGTCAAAAGTTTTCACTCTTCTAGCTTTCTTAACTTTATAATTCCAAGGACTGGTTTTGGAAATCTAAACCTGGAAAAAGAGGAGAAAAGAGAAATAAAGAAGGGAGAAAAATGAAAAGACTCTGTTGCTTACTTTTGGTATGAAAGATAAAAAATAATGATCTATTTCCTTTGAATCAATTACTTCCATGTTATAACATTATTTTTAATTTCACATTTTAGACTTTTATGCTCTCTCCTAACAAAATAACCTAAATGTTATTTAAGAATATTCCAAATAGAATTTGAGTTGAGTAAAATAACATTACAGTTAGTGGAAATAATTCAGCCTTTTGATTAAGCTGAATAATTTGGTTCCGTCTTCATCACTTTAAAAAATACATTGGTGAACAAGTTAGACCTCAGATCCTCATTTAGAAAATTGCTTTTGTGGTTGAATCTGCAGATTAGAAAGGTAATATGCCTAAAACACACGAAAAGGGTGCTAGCTTATAACAGACATTGCAAAGTAGGGGTTTATTCCTCTCCCTTTTCTCCTTTCCCTTCCCTTTATCCTTTTGTTTTGATAAGATCTAACCAGGTAGTGGAAAAAAATACTAATTCCAAATCATGCAAAAAAGCATTTACCCTTAAAAATACTCATACCTTCATTTTTAAACTCCTCATCCTTTCTTGCTTTGGCCCCTTTAGTAAAACCCAGGAGTGTTTTTGTTTTTCTTTTATGTGAATAGTATACCTACTTTTTTCGTTGTTAGGAAGACGCAATGCTTATTAGAGTTAATTGGGAAGGAGGGGTCCATTCATCCACTCAGCAGTTATGTACTAATCACCTAAACATTCAAGGCAGTGTTCTAACAGTTGGGACTAATCAATGAATGAAACCCTGTACTTAGGGAACTTATATTCTAGAAGAAAAAACACACCATAAGCAATTAAGAGTATGACATAAAAATATGTAGTGATAAGTGGTATGGAGGAAAATACATCAGTGCATAAGATGGAGAATGATAGATATGAAGAGGGTTAGACTGTTATTAAAGAAGTCTTTTAAGTGGTATCATTTGTGCCTAGACTTGATGAAGTGAGTGGGGAACAATTAGGGTGTGAGCTGAGAGTGTTAAAGAAAAAATTATCCTGGCCAAGCATAGTGACTCATGCCTATAATCCCAGCTACTTGGGAGGCTGAATCAGGAGAATCACTTGAGTCCAGGAGGTGGAGGTTTCAGCAAGCTGAGATTGTGCCCCTGTGCTCCAGCCTGGGCACGAAGAGCAAAACTCTGTCTCAGAAAAAAAAAAGAAAAGAAAAAAAGAAACTATCCTTGACATTTGTTAAGACGGTAAAGCCGACTTTATTCGGCAGGGACTCTTACAATGGTGTTTGGTGGTAGGGAAAAAAGATTTGGTTCAACTTTGAATCCAGTGAGGAAAAGTGAACACTTATAGCCAAAGAGCAGAGTAGGGGTATCCGGGGATGGAAAATGACTAAGAAGTAGGGTCATTCTTTGCTAAACTAATCTGAAAGGACTTTTTTACTGGAGCCAGGCGAGGGTGGTCAGAACAAAGCTGCAGGATTTTCCCTGAATACACTCTTATGATTCTTAATAAAACTGAAATAAGTGGGCCAAAACAGAGCCCAAATTCAGGGCTTAGTAAAATAGAGGACTCAGAGGAGCCTAAATAGCATTAGGTCAAGAAAATACCGTTTGTCATGAGGCAGCAGTAAATGAATATTTACCGTAATACAGTATTACATGTTCCCATCCAAGATTTGTTTGTATTTTGCTGGTTATACGCTACCTGAAGAATTCAGTATGCTGAGTCAATCAGTATGCTAACAAACATGTAAATAGATCAAACTTCATGAATTTAAAAAGGGAGTCTATCAAAATTATAAGCCATCCCTATAAATCCTACTTTATTAAGCTTTATTAAATATAAAATGAGCCTCAATCAAGAAAACAAAAATCTAAATTGCTGAGATACTAGAAGTTTTGAGAATGACTGTAGGAGAAGAGGAAGGGAAGACTAGTTCATGGAGCAAAAATGCCTTTCAATACGGTAATATAAAATATTTTAGGAGGAGGCAACTGATCGTTTTTCTTACTTCTTACTTCTTTATCCAATCAGCTAGTACTGAAATGCCCTGAATACATGAAAGCTTCAATTCCTCCCAGATCTCTTTCCATTGTGTGGCTCAGCAGGTATCTTTTTAAAGGTAAAATGTTCTTAGTTGTCATTAACAATAGTGCAGCTCTGTGACCACTGTGAGTGCTTCCTTTGTTCCCTCTGGAACTTTCTCTGACAGTTTTTCAATTCTCACTAGTAAAATTGAATCTATCTTTTCCAACTGTTCATCATTGGGTAATTGCATTCCTATTTGGATAATTATCTACTTAATGAGAAAATTGCATTTCTTCTCAATTTCTGCCATATTCCTGAGAACCAATTTATTTAGTTCAGTAATAGTAAAGGTCAACCACTAGAAATATTTACCCTTTCTTCTTAAATCTCATATTAGCCTCACAGAAATACAGCTGTATTTTTTATTGTTACTAATCTCTTCCTTCTTAGAACACTAGATACAATCAAATCTATCTTTGATCAAATGCCTATTGTATTTTTCTTCAAGTTCTAGAGAATCATTACTTTTTGAATAGTGACTGAACAGATACCTTGCTTCCTTTGGTTATGGGCTTAAAAAATTGATTTTTATTTTAATACTGAAATTAAGCATTCTTATACAGTAATTTGGTACATTGAAGTTAGAAATTACATCTTAAATGATTGTGTCCTGCATTGCATTATTTGTACTTGAAGTTGAGGATGTAATTATTTTTCAAACACGTAAATTGTGAGGAACAGAATTTTATGTGTCCTCAGAAGTTAAAAATCTTTTATATAGTTTTTGAGCACACAAAATGTGCTTATCATATGCCACATCAATATATTTATAATAATGGTGTACCCTTTCATCAAAGTAATTTGTTAAAACCAGTTAATTTTGGAGGAATATGATTCAACAATTCTGGGTTATATACAAAATGTTTGTAAACTTTTAAAGATGGCACAACACTAAAGTATGTGTTTTTATTTTTAAATATCATTCTTGATAAATATTAACCTCTCAGAACAAAGTATACACCATTTTAATTTTTGTGGTGTAAAATAATAAAAAGTTAAAACATTATATAAAAATTTAGATAATGTGGGTCAGATGCGGTGGCTCACACCTTGAATCCCAGTAATTTGAGAGGCTGAGGCAGGCAGATCATGAGGTCTAATGATGGAGACCATCCTGGCTAACACGGTGAAACCCATCTCTACTAAAAATACAAAAAATTAGCAAACATGGTGGCATGCACCTGTAGTCCCAACTACTTGGGAGGCTGAGGCAGGAGAATAGCATGAACAGGGAAGACTGAAGTTGCAGTTAGCTGAGATCACACCACTGTGCTCCAGCCTGGGTAACAGAGCAAGACTCTGTTTCAGAAAAAAATATGTATACACACACACACACACACATGCAAACACATACACGTATATGTGTGGATACACACATAATGATGCATACTACAATTATACAGACAATGACTTAAGACCAATTCCTATCACTTTCTTGTTTTGTTTCCTTGGCAAGTTACACAATTTCTTTAAGGTTTTAGTTTAGTACTTGTAAAACAAATGCTAGCCTCATAGAATTATTGTAAGGACAAAATATAAATATATCTAAGTTGAGTACAGTGGTTGAGAGAGTGTGAACATATGATAAATTATATGTTGTTTATTTACTTATTCAACAAATATTTATTGACTATCCATGCCTCCTATGGGTAAAATAGTAAATACAGGCATTACAGTGGCAAGCCTACCTAGGAGATAAAAAGGAGGAGTATTATTGTAAGGCTGCAAGTTAAATTTTAAATAGTTAAGGGCTTTAAGGTTTTAAGGGCTTTGACATGAAAAGGTACTTTACATATTTAAGAGACAATAAGGAGATCATGCTGGGTGAAGACTGAGTAGGAAAAGGTAAGTTGTAGCAACTAATGTTTATTGAACACTTACAACATACAAGAGATATTGTAGATCCTTCATATTTATTAACTCACTCTTAATAATCTCAGTGATCATTTTATTATCCCCGATGAGGAGCAGAGAGATTAAATAACACCTGGTAAGTGATGGAGCCATCACTTGTACTTGTAGGCGTGAAAAGAACTTCCCCTCTGCCTCTGGAAGCATGATAACTGAATCTGCTGAAATAAACTGATAATAGATAGATTAACAGGAGAGAAAGGCATACAGTTGTATTACTTGCAAGCACATTATAGTCCTACAAAATATGAGACTAAAAAAAGGGCCAGATGGTTGAAGTTTTAATATTCTCTACATAAGAGAGAGAGAAGTTAAGGGTGTAAGCAATTTTAGAGAAGGGGTAAATGATATTTAGAGGCAATTAGTGCATCCAAATTTCCCAGACAATAGCCTGGGAAAGTGTTTTTCTGGACTTTGGATGAATAACAACTCTACACTTCCTTCTAGATTCTAGGGAAAGGGCTCAGGACAACTGCATTCCTTCTGTGGGAACACTTCCTAGTCAGGGAAAACAACTTCAGAGAAAGTTCCTCCCTGATTCGCTGCTCCCCAGGTTCTTTTGAAGTCAAAAGCAGCATATTTTGGGGTGTCATTTTCTGAGCCCACACAAACTAAGAAGTCAGACTCCTGAAACTGTGCTCTGAATCACTGCCTGATAGGAGATGGAATCAGAATTATGGGAGTGGGGGAGGTCACTGCAAACAGAAGATTTTTCTTTGGGATTAAAAGCCACTTAAACATTGTGAGTAGAGAATTGTTATGATTTACCTTTAGTTTCAACAGGAGCACTTTGCCTGTCTGGATAAGAATGATTGTAGTGGCAAGTGCAGAAGCAGGGAGAACAGTTAAGAAGCATTTGTAATAATAAAAGTGAGCAATGATGGTAGCTTAGACCAGAGTGATGGTGTTGATGAAATATGTTAAGAAATGGTTAGATTCTGCATACAGTGTGACATTAAACCCTATGGTAATTCCTGGCAGAATGATTGTGAGGTATGATATACTGTATTCAAGGATAGCTCTGTTGTCAATCTCAACAACTAGAAGGATGCAGTTGTCATTAATTGATACGGGAGGATGTGGTCTCAGGGTGAAGGTGAAGAGGATAGTTTCAAACATGCTGTATTTCAGATTCCTATTAGACATCCAAGTAGAAGTATTGATTGCCTTGCTGGATTCTCAAATCTGTATTCTTTAGCATATAAATAATATGTAAAGTCATGAAATTGGATGAGATGACTACAAAAGGGAGTGTAGATCAAAAAACTGAGAGGTCTAAGGGCGTTTCCAGACTTTAGCAGCAGGAAGGTAAGAAAGAAATAGGAATGAGAATGAGAGAAGTATACCTAGCTAGTGAAGTATAAGAGAAACACAAAGATCGTGATATCACGCATGCATGTTGCAGTGTTCCTAGGAAGAAACAGTGACTGCGGTAAATGTTGCTGAAAGGTCCTGTAAGAGGGGGACTGAAATTTGGCCATCAGAATCAGCAGGATGGAGGTCACTCTGAGAATAGCAACATTTATGGAATGTCGGAGGTAAACAAAAGAGGGACAAGCAGAGAGAAAGAAAGAGAGAGAAGGAACTAACGAGTCTTTGAATAGGCCACTATTCCAAGAGACTTACTGTAATGAGGAGCAGAAATAGTGCACCTAACATCCCTATTTATCATATATGAAATCAAGACACGTTGCTTTATTTTAAAGGTGGTAAAAATCTATTTCTATGGTGATATGAATGATCTAATAAAAGGGAAAAATTGATGATGCAGAAGGAAAGAGAAAATACCTAGGGAGATTTCCTTATGTAGCTGAAAGCAGATGGGGTTTAATGTACCCATGGATGTGTTTGGCTTACAATCACAGGGAATTCATCTACAGAAAGAATTGAGAAGAAATAGTACAATATAGGCTAATACGGAGAGATAAGGAGATGTAGGTGCCGGTGTGTGAAATCGATGTTCTGATTGCTTCTATTTAATATTTCCTTAGCATATAAGAGAAAAAGAAAATGTTATAGATGAATATAATATAAGTAGAGAAAAGGAAAAACTAAGAAAAAATATTATAATTGCCGACAGCATTACTAGACCACTTGCAGTCAGTAGTCTTACATTTAAAATGCGATGTTAATGTTAACATGATTTTTTGTTTTTCTATAGCTTTGTTCAGTTGCAAGATCTATTACATTCCATCAAAATTTCATCATAATCAAGCTAAGCTGTGCATATGTCCATCCAGCTAGAGTTTTATTTCAAAGGTTTATTTTTACCTAGGTGTAGTAATGTGACTAAATTTGTACCTAGGGATGTGAGCAGAAGGGTATGGGGAGCTCCTCCTTGGTTGTTTAAAAGAATATTGTTAACCTACACGTTCTCTCTTTCTAGATGATACGAATTGAGCTATGAGCATGAACATTACCCAGAACCAATCAGGAAGGTGAAGACAAGGCCTTATCTGTAGGGAGAAGAAAAAGGAAACCTAGATCCCTGAATGTCTGCAAGAAGTAGAGGAAGGCATTGATGTTAAGCTGGCGCTTTCATCTTGTTATCTTTAGTTGAAAAACCATGAACCTTTCTCTTGTTGCAACCTTTCTCTTGTTATATTTGTTATGTTTCTTTTTTAAAACAGTGTATCATGGCTGGCACGGTGGCTCACGCCTGTAATCCCAGCACTTTGGGAGGCCGAGGTGGGTGTATCATGAGGTCAAGAGATCGAGACCATCCTGGTCAACATGGTGAAACCCCGTCTCCACTAAAAATAAAAAAAATTAGCTGGGCATGGTGGTGCGCACCTGTAATCCCAGCTACTCAGGAGGCTGAGGCAGGAGAATTGCCTGAACCCAGGAGGCAGAGGTTGCAGTGAGCCGAGATCACGCCATTGCACTCCAGCCTGGGTAACAAGAACGAAACTCCGTCTCAAAAACAACAACAACAACAACAACAACAACAAAAAACAAAACAGTGTATCATTTACCTTGACAATCAAGTGAGAATGAGAGCTAAGACAATAATTTAATTTTAGTTGGTTTTGGAGTTTTGCTAAAGCGCTAGGACAAAGTAAGAGTGGTGACAGAGCTCTGGGTGGAGACATGAAAAGACATAATAATGAATCATGAATTTTAAGCTATGTGAAAAAGGAGGTAAGGACATCAGTAAGAGATAGGGAATGGTGGCAAAATCAAGTTATATAGGGTCAAAATATTGTGAAAATTAAGTTTCAAAGAGAGAGCCTAGAGAGAGAAGGAAGAGTGGTTGAAAATGGAATATTTGAAATTGAGATTAAGAAAGGGACAATTATTCATAAAAACAAGATTCAGATCGTGACCATAGAATTATTTAAACTGAGGTAAAGTGAATGATACCAGAAACTGACAGGCAATAGTGTTTGCTTTTGATCAGCAATCTAGATATTGAAAGAAGCTACAATTGTAACAGGCAGTATTGGCAATAGTGACATTAAAGGAAGAGTTAAATTTTCAGGGAATAAGAAGCAATGACCCAGCCAGGCACAGTGGCTCAGGCCTGTAATCCCAGCAGTTTGGGAGGCTGAGGTGAGTTGACCAGGAGTTCGAGACCCGCCTGGCCAATATAGTGAAAGCCTGTCTCTACTAAAATGGCAAAAATTAGCTGGGCATGGTGGCGAGTGCCTGTAATCCCAGCTACTTGGGAGGCTGAGGCAGAAGCATTGCTTGAACCCAAGAGACGGAGGTTGCAATGAGCAGAGATCACACCACTGCACTCCCTGGGTGACAGAACAAGACTCTGTCAAAAAAAAAAAAAAAAAAAAGAAGAAGAAGCAGCAGCAACAATGACCCAAAGAAAGATTGCTAAATGATTTCAACCATGAGAAATGATTATTATCGTATTATGTGTTTAAGCCTTACTTCAGATAACTTATTTCAAACTTCATAACCATGATGTTCTGATAACATACCTTATATTTTACTTCATTTTAGGAACTAAGTATTAAGGATATTTCATAACAGAGAAAGAGAACATACATGGAACTGTGGAATAATGACAAATGTTGAATTTTAGAGAGGTTACAATTTGTTCAAATAACAAACATTTTTATAGCTGCTGTTCCGAGTTTTTCTTTTTAAGTACAAAGCAAAATGCCATTGTCAGCAAGCAAAGGCAAATCATGTGCATCACAGCAAGGAACAAATATAATAAAACAATAGTGTGAGCCAACTACAACCTCTTTTTGTCTGATCACTCTCAAAACTAAAGCCTAGTAATTAAAGAGAACCTGGCTGATTGATTGGATGCCATGGAAAGCAATTCAAGAAAGAAAATTTTGTAGCTTAAGAAAAAAAATGGATTGGGTACCTTAAATCACATTGTAATTGATTAATTTTAGAGAGCTATGGAGCATTCATTTTAATGACAGCTTTCTGACAACTTTTTCAGAAAAATACTAGCATCTATTTCATTGATAAATACGTTATCTTTTAGCATCATTTTGAAACACTTCTTAAGCAATAATGTGTCTAATTTTTCTCTTGAGATCTTGAGATTATCTCATAATAGAACCTGAGGGAGAAAATTTGAATCTTGGTGAAAGAGTGCAAATTCTTAATTATAAAATAAATAAGTTCTTGGGATCTAACATACAGTATGGAGATTACAGTTAATAATACCATAGTATTTATGTGAAATTTGCTAAGAAAGCATATCTTATGTCCTCACTACTCCCATACACACAAATCTCTATGTGTGGAGATGTATGTGTTAATTAGATTGTGGTAATCATACAACAATGTATACATATATTGAGTTATCAGGTTGTACATCTTGAATAGATACTATTTTTGTTAATTTTCAGTCAGAAAAGCTAAAAAAACCTTTTAAAAAATTAATGAGGAATTGGCTTAAGAAAAGTCTGGAAATTCACAGGCCTTTGTATTGAAGCACACATAAAAGGGACACAGATAAATGATTTTTGCTTTTTTTTTTTTTTTCCTCCAAGAAATGGTTGTACTTGGTCATACTCTTAAATTATCTTATGACATGTGGAACTCCCAGGACTTTCAGGATGCCCTTCTACAGTGAAAAAAGGGTCTTCCAGTTTAGGCTACTGTGGGGCTCAGAAAGCAATATCCCAAAATGAAAGCCTCAGAAGCAGGCCTCTCTAACCTCCTTGACTCCTGTCTCTGGCCCCTGATTTTCCCCTGAGCCTAGCCATGGAAACTAGAAGCCTTCTTCCCTAAGGCAGTTAGTAGAAACTAGAATCCCTTTTCCCCAAGGCCAGCAATAAAATCTAAAAATAGTAACTCATGCCCCAACCCTTGCCTTTCAGTGTACAAATTGGCCACAAAGAAATTATTCAACTGAACTTGTTTGACTGTAGGTCATAAGACCCCCATCCCAGAGAAGGTCCTGCCCCATTCCCAGAAGGATGGAATGCTACACAGACAGGTCAAGAAAAACCTAAACAGACAGGCCTTGCTGCATTTCCCCACACAGTCTACTAGTATTAGATGATACTCTTGTTGTCCAATCATATTTCTGCACAGCTGTTCATACTTAGTTAAAACTAAGCATAAAAACAGTTTCCCCTGTATCCTTGGGTTGTTATTCTGAAGGCTTCTGTGTCATATAAAACAATTATATTTACATATACACACACACATATATATATATATATATATATATATTTCCTTTTCTTTTCTTTCTTTTTCTTTTCTTTTTGATACAGAGCCTCTCTCTGTCACCCAGGCTGCAGTGCAGTAGTGAGATCTCTGCTCATTGCAACCTCCACCTTCAGGGTTCAAGTGATTCTCTCCCCTTATCCTCCTGAATAGCTGGGATTAAAGTCTCCAGCCACAACGACCAGTTAATTTTTAGTATTTTTTAGTAGTTTCACTATGTTGTTCAGGCTGGTTGTGAATGACTGACCTCAAGTGATCCACATGCCTTGGCCTCCCAAAGTGCTGGGATTGCAGGTGTGAGCCAAAACCCCTGGCCAAAATGTCAGATAATAATGCCTTAAAAAAGTTTGCCCACATAGCCAAGTCAGTTCTAAGCAAAAAGAGAAAAGGAGGAGGCATCACACTACCAGACTTCAAACTATACTACAAGGCTACAGTACACAAAACAGCATGGTACTGGTACCAAAACAGAGATATAGACCAATGGAACAGAACACAGGCTATGGAGGCAACACAACATATCTACAACCATCTGATCTTTGACAAACCTGACAAAAACAAGCAATGGGGAAAGGATTCCCTGTTTAATAAATGGTGTTGGGAAAACTGGCTAGCCATGTGCAGAAAGCGGAAACTGGATCCCTTCCTGACACCTTACACTAAAATTAGCTCCAGATGGATTAAAGACTTAAACATAAGACCTAACACCATAAAAACCCTAGAAGAAAATCTAGGCAAAACCATTCAGGACATAGGTGTAGGCAAAGACTTCATGACCAAAACACCAAAAGCATTGGCAACAAAAGCCAAAATAGGCAAATGGGACCTAATCAAACTCCACAGCTTCTGCACGGCACAAAAACAACAACAACAACGAAAAAAAAAAACCCAAAAAAAAAAAAAAAAAAAAAACGAAACAGTCATTAGAGTGAATTTGCAAACAACAGAATGGGAAAAAAATTTTGCAGTTTACCCTTCTGACAAAGGGCTGATATCCAGAATTTACAAAGAACTAAAACAGATTTACAAGAAAAAAACAAACAAGTGTGTTCAAAAGTGGGCAAAGGATTTGAACAGACACTTTACAAAAAAGATATACATGAGGCCAACAAACATATGAAAAGATGCTCATCATCACTGGTCATTAGAGAAATGCAAATCAAACCACATTGAGATACCATCTCATGCCAGTTAGAATGGCAATCATTAAAAAATCTGGAGACAACAGATGCCGGAGAGGATGTGGAGAAATAGGAACACTTTTACACTATTGGTGGGAGTGTAAATTAGTTCAAACGTTGTGAAAGACAGTGTGGCGATTCCTCAAGGACCTAGAACTAGAAATTCCATTTGACCCAGCAATCCCATTACTGGGTATATATCCAAAGGATTATAAATCATTCTACTATAAGGACACATGCACACGAATGTTCATGGCAGCACTGTTTACAATAGAAAAGACCTGGAACAAACACAAATGCCCATGACTGATAGACTGGACAGGGAAAATGTGACACATATACACCATGGAATATTATGCAGCCATCAAAAACAATGAGTTTGTGTCCTTTGAAGGGACATGGATGAACCTGGAAACCATCATTCTCAGCAAACTGACAGAACAGAAAATCAAACACCACATGTTTTCACTCATAGGTGGGTGTTGAACAATGAGAACACATGGACACAGGGAGGGGAGCATCACACACTGAGATCTGTTGAGGGGAAATAGGGGAGGGACAGTGGGGGGTGGCGAGTTGAGGAGAGATAGCTTGGGGAGAAATGCCAGATATAGGCGAAGGGGAGGAAGGCAGCAAATCACACTGCCATGTGTGTACCTATGCAACAATCTTGCATGTTCTTCACATGTACCCCAAAACCTAAAATGCAATAAAAAAAAGGTTTATGAATTTGTATTGGCCAACACACCCAGCCAAAACAATGATACATTTGCATGCCTTTTCTTCAATAACTCAGCCTTTTGTCACTTGATTTTCAGTGAATCCTTTCCTTCATCCTTACACTACCTCGTAATTAGGAACACCATTAGAAATTTCAGGTTTTCTACAAAGGAAACAGATAATTTAAAGAGGGAAATTGGTAAATTACACATTGCTTTAACGATATGGAAACATAAGTAGGAGGGAAAGAGCAGACAGTGAATACGCATCTAAGGGGAAATTTGTGACGATATATACCCACAGGCAGTGCACAGTAGACTTATCCTAAAATTATAGTAATAGAAGGATATCACTAAAGCTGTTCACAGTAAGAGGAGAAGATGAGGATCAGTAAGAGCTTTGTTGTCAAAGTTAGTCAGTTCTCAAATAAATACATATTAAATAAACAAAGGTTAAGATAATGTATAATGCATTTAAAATGAAAGCCCTTTATCATCTAATAATCCCCTTCTAGAGTTAACCACAGTTAATAGTTTTGTGTTTACTCCTCTAAAATTATACATGAGAAATAGAATTTAATTTTAAATGAGTTAATACATATAA
Organism: Callithrix jacchus; assembly: GCF_049354715.1. Taxonomy (NCBI): domain Eukaryota; kingdom Metazoa; phylum Chordata; class Mammalia; order Primates; family Cebidae; genus Callithrix; species Callithrix jacchus. Next base: position 165,119,437 of record NC_133504.1, read on the forward strand.
AACTGTAATGAATATGAAGCCTAGCACGAACACCTGCCGATCCACCAATCAAAGGAACTTTTTGCAGTTCCGTCTGTCCCTTAGCTGTCTTCCAAAGATATGAGTGTACACCAATTAAAGCTTATTTATTTAACCACTCCCTTGATTTTTTGTTTGTTTTTGAGAAAGGCTCTGGCTCTGTTACCCAGGTTGGAGCAGTAATGCAATCACAGCTCACCGAAGCTTCAACTTCCTGGACTCAAGTGATCCTCCCACCTCAGCCCCCCAAGTAGCTGAGACTACAGGCATGTACCACCACACCTGGCTAACTTTGGTATTTTTTGTAGAGATGGAATTTTGTCATGTTTCCCAGGCTGGTCTTGGAATCCTGGGCTCAAGCTTTTCTGCCGCCTCGGCCTCCCAAGGTGCTAGGGATGCCAGTGTGAGCCACCAGGCCCGGCCTCCCCTTAGTGTTCTTTAGATTGTTACCAAGTATGTTGTCTCCCCAAATGATATGTGTTTTATTCTGCTTGTTTTTCTGTGATTTGATTTTTTTAGCTAATTTTCTAGTAGTCGTATATGTTGATATGTGTAGCTACAGTTTTTTCATTCTAAATATTGCATAATTTTCAACTTTTTGAATATATTACAGCGTATTCATTCTTTTCTTGAATATTTGAGTGTATTTTGTTTGCTATTATAGATGTGCTGCCTCAGTCACTCTTGTGTTTGTCTTTTGGTGGGGCTGTGCTAGAGTCACTGTAAAGTACACACCTTCTATAAAGTGAAATTGATGGGTTATATAAATTGGCATGTGAAACATTGCAGAACTTTAAAAATTGTTTTTTAATAATTTCACTTTTACGAGAACAGATGTCACAGTTCTTATTGCATCACCTGAGATCTCAATCTCATCTCCTCGCTATACAGAACAAACAGTCAGGCAGACAGTGAAAAACTTGTATTTAGTATCTACCAAGTCTGGTGCTGTTTTACTGGAAGGATTCAGACAATCATCACATGAATTAATAACTTTGAACTTTGTTATCTGATATTATCAAGCCTTCAAAATGTTTGTCAATGTGTTGGGATTATGAGTGTGTCTTATTGTAGTTTTAATACTTATTCCCCTGATCAATATAGAAGTTGAAAGTTGTTTCATGTATTTAGTTATCAAATATGATTATTGGAGTTATTCCCCAATTCTAATGTTTTGATATTATTTTTTAGCTTATAATTTATTTTTTAGTTTAGATTTAAGAGCACACAGTATAGCAACATCTATGTGTAAAGAAAGAAAAAATGTCTCTGAAAATTGCTCTAGTAACAGAACGTAAAAATAATCAGACAGCGTAACAAAACAAAAATGAAAATCAAATCAAATTCTAGCAAATAAATCTTTTTTTTTTAATGAATCACGTTTCTGAAGGGTTAAACAACAGGATAAACCCAACTCAAAAAAAGTTGGTGAGTCAGTTGATAAGTCTGATAAAGTATATAGTATTTAGTACAGACATTATGAATAACGAAAAGAATAAGAGACATGGAGAGTAGCTAAAAAGTTTCAACCTAAAAGTAATCAGAATTTTAGAAGAAAAATAGACAACATAGAGACAAAATTCAAAGAAATATTGATACCACCTTTTCTAAAATTAAAGGAATTAATCCTTAAAATCTGCAACTCTTGTTGGAAAGGGTCAACTACTTTGCTGAGAGATCTTGATAACATTGTCAAGTTTCAAAGAAACACAAAAAAACACATGATTTTAGAATCTTGTGGGAGCTTAGAAATTATAGAGTCCCAAGCCCTTGCTCCCTTAGTAACTGTTAGAGATATTAAGACATATGGCCAGGCCCACCCACCACTAGCAAGAGGAAGAGGGGTGCACAACTCCAGGAGTTCCACTTGCATTGAGTGAGCTGCTCAATGCATCAGCTTATTCATTGGTCACAGGGAATGGACAGACTCATGCCATTCTCAGGATTTAAGAGCATAGACACAGATATAATTCATGTTGCTATTTCATTCTATAAAACAAAATTGTCTTCTTCTTTTTTTTTAAATTTTTTTATTTTTTTCTCCCCCATCACATGCTTTCTGTTTAGGTTTTGTTTTTTTTTTGTTTGTTTGTTTGTTTTTTTTTTTTTTTTGGAGGTTTCAGTGGGACGGGAGAATCACAAGGAATCGGGTGTTCAGAGAAATGTATTGAGTAGAGGTGAGGAACTAGGATGTTGAAAAGTTAAAAAAGGAGAGAAGGAGAGGAAGAAAGAGAAAGAAAAAGAGGGAGAGAGAACAGGAATATTGCTTCAGTCTAAAAATGGGTATTAATAATGGCCGATCAATATTTTGTGTATTTAAAATGAAGAACTCTATAAATATTTATTGAGTTTACTTGTTCCGGATCTGAGTTGAAGTCCTGGATATCCTTATTAATTTTCTGTCTCATTGAGTCTAAATCTCATGATGGGTCTTATGTATCTGGGTATTAAGATCTCTTATGGTTGCATTGATCCTTTTACCACTGTATCTTTGTTGCTTTGAAATCTATTTTATCAAATGTGAGAATTGCAACTCCAGCTTTTTGTTTATTTATTTATTTATTTATTTATTTATTTATTTATTTATTTATTTTTGCTCTCCATTTGGTTGGTAAATTTTTCTCCAACCCTTTGTTTTGAGTCTTTGTGTATCTTTGGATATACCGTTAGGTTTTGGCTGTATCTTTTGATTGGGGGATTTAGTCAATTTAAATTTAGGGTTACTGTCATTTGATTACTGGCTATTTTATCCATTCGTTGATGTAAATTCTTCTTTATGTTGATGCTCTTTACTTTTTGGTATATTTTTAGAAAGGCTCATACTGGTTGTTCCTTTCTATGTATAGTGCTTCTTTCAGAAGTTCTTATAAAGCAGGCCTGGTGGTAATAAAATCTCTGAGTACTTGCTTGTTCATAAAATATTTTATTTTTCCTTCAATTGTGAAACTTAGTTTGGCAGGATATGAGATTCTAGGCTGAAAGTTCTGTTCTTTAAGTATGTTGAATATTGGCCCCCACTCTCTTCTGGCTTGTAGGGTTTCCACTGAGAGATCTGCTGTAAGTATGATAGGCTTGCCTTTGTGGGTAACCTGACCTTTCTCTCTGGCTGCCCTTAGTATTTTCTCCTTCATTTCGATCCTGGTGAATCTAACAATTATGTGCCTTGGGGTTGCTCTTCTTGAGGAATATCTTTGTGGTTTTCTCTGTATTACCTGGGGTTGAATAGTGTCCTGCTTTGCTAGATTGGGAAAATTTTCCTGGATAATATCCTGAAAAGTATTTTCCAGCTTGGATTCATTCTCTCCATCACATTCAGGTACACCAATGAAACGTAGATTGGGTCTTTTCACATAGTCCCATATTTCTTGGAGACTTTGCTCATTCCTTTTCATCCTTTTTGCTCTATTCTTGTCTTGTCATTTTATTTCATTAAGTTGGTCTTTGACCTCTGATATCTTTTCTTCTGCTTGATCCATTCTGCTATTTAAACTTGTGCATATTTCACTAAGTTCTCGTGTTGTATTTTTCAACTCTGTTAGTTCATTTATATTCCTCTCTATATTGTCTATTCAGCATTTCGTCAAACCTTTTTTCAAAGTTCTTAGTTTCTTTACATTGGGTTAGAACAAGTTCTTTTAATTCCCAGAAGTTTCTTATCATCCACCTTCTGAAGCCTACTTCAGATAATGGAACACAGTCCTTTTCCATCAGGGCTTGTTCCAAGATGATGAAACAAGGGGAGAGATCCAAGATGGCTGATCACTAACAGCTCAGGATTGTAGCTCCCAGTGAAAGCTCAGAGAACGAGAGGACACCACACTTTCAGATGAATTTTCGTTGCTCATGGACCAGCAGATTTCTAGTGGAGGAGCCCCACGGGTCACCAGGGCAACTCTTGTGGCCGGCTTAGCGGTTTTGCCAGCGCCTTGGCGCGGCAGGTCTTCATGCAGAGTAAACAGGACTTGTTCCCTTACTGACCAGTGTTTGGAGCTCCGGGAAGGCAGAGCCACTTGTTTTGGACTCAAGAAGGAAGCCAGACCAGAGATTCCCAGGCAGAAGAGCACCATCAGTCTTATCACTGCTATTTTGACCGGCGCAGTGGGTTGCTTGAATCCCAGCACTGGGAATCAATAAATTGCACGTCAACTCAGAAACCTAATTAGAAAGGCGGTAATTGTAAAGACGACAGATGGATAAATTTATAATAAAGGAAAAAAACCAGCCTAAGAAGGCTGAGCATACCCAAAATCAGAACCCCTCTCCCTCTACAGGGGATTGCAGTTCCTCATCAGCAACGGAAAATTGTCTTCTTCTTAAAGGCCATAAATATTAACCAGATATAAATTTTAAGGGACCCTATCTATTTAAACTTACACTTAGTTGTGACAAAAAATAACTTCAAAAGGGCAGAATCATGATTTCTTCCTTTTACTTTTAACCTTGGTCAATTGAAGTTTTGTTTGAAACAGACTCTCCACCATAGCTTTATTAAGCCTCTAGGTGCTGGGTGAAAAAAATCAGGCTTATATGTGGAAAAACCATGGTGCTATTGATTGGGTCATCTAGCCCCAGAGAATTATTAAATGTGTTATTTCTGAGCTCTGCCTCCAGGACGTGTTCCATGGAGGTGTCTTTTCCTTCAGAAAAGGAAGAAGTTTTGTCTGAGTTTCAGCAGACATCATGTTTTGTTGTTTTTTCAATAACTGAGAAATCAAAGAGACAAATTACTAACTCAAAAAAAGAGAGCAATTTAATTCTGAAACTGGTGGCAGAGGTTAGAAAGACATGGAGAAATGAATGTTTTTCTTCTGACTTTGCCTGATATATCTCCATGATTGCTTTGTATAAGGTTTTGGATCTCTACTCTGCTATAGATTTTGCTCACAAGATAAAAAGATAAATCATTTTCTTTCTCCATTGTAGATCTCCGTCATACCTCAGTCCCTCAAAGTTTCTTAAACCTTATTTTGTTCTCTAGACATACAATAGGCAATCGTATAAAAAGAGACATCAATTTTATGATAGAAAGACTCAGCTTTAACCCTAAATACCAATGTTTTTGTTCAGATTTAGATAGTACTGATGGGAGAGGAGTGGGAGACCCTACCCTTCTTATCAAGCTATTTGCCTGTTTCAAATATTACACAACTTGAATAACCTTAGAATTTTGTAACTTCTTAGATATACTTCTTTTTCTCCCAACTATTATGTTGAAATGTAGGTTACAATATTTAAATAAGAGGAGAGAGCAGGGTTCCATCGTGCTCTCTGACTTTGAACTTGAAAGCCGATGCAGTTGTCTGGTATCTGCTTGCTGTGAGGTAACCTTAAAGGCAAAGTCGTTCAAATGGCTGGTTTTCCAGGTTACTTCTTAATGGTATGGCCTAACCTCGTATACCCATGCTGTATGGCCTTTGTACAATTGGTTTAATGAGTATATCTTCTAATTGCCCCCCAAAGGGACTTTTTATCTAGAACATTAAGGGTTTTAGGAGGTTAGTCAACCTTTTGAACCTAATCTGTCCTTGAATTTAAAATGTGTACATCCTACTGTATATATTATTTCATTTACACTTCTAACAGGACACATCCTGACAGGAAACTTTGAAAAATTATTTTTATTATTGAAAAACAAAGCATGTTGGTATTTTTCTAGGTTTTAAGTGTGTTTTCTTTTTGTTTTGCTGTTTTACCTGTATCATTCTCATCTCCTTACTGTACAGAATGAACAGTCAGGCAGACAGTGAAAAACTTGTATTTAGCATCCACCAAGTCTGGCACTGTTTTACTGGAAGGACTCAGACAATCACCACGTGAATGAATAAAAAGAATACCTTAAACACTGAGAAAGGCAACAAAGAAAATAGAATAATGTAGTGATGGGAGTGAAGTACTAATTTTTGATTTTTTTTTTCAATAACTGAGACAGAGAATGTAAAGGGTTTTCTGAGACAAATGACATCTAGCAAAGCCCTCACTGATGGGAAAGGGGCAGCCATATGAAAATCTATGAGGAAAAGAAGGAATATGGTGGGAGAAAAATCAGAGAGGTTAATATAATGCAGCATCTTGAAGACTGGTGAAGAGTCTGAGATTTCATTCTATTTTTCTTCATTCTATTTCATTTGAAAAACAAAATGCTTTAACGAAGAGGTGAGTAATATTTTAGAGAGTTACATTTACAAAGAGAAACAAAACTGGACATTAGTTAATGGTAACAAAGAGAGAGTTTTTATGATAACTACTGTGGTAGGGAAAAGAGACTTCAGTACAGAACTGAGCTCAGTTTTCAATACAGCAAAGACAAATGAGGGTTTATAGGTAACCAGCTGAGTGAGGGAATCAGTGGATGGAAAATTGCTGAAAGATATAAAGGATAGATTTTTGCCGAACTGGTACAGCAGGACTCTTGCTAAAGGCTGGCCAAGAACTCACACATCAAGAGTGGTAGATCAGAGACTTGTTCAGATATTAGAGATGATCAGATATCAAGAATGGGTGGGATTCTTCCTAAACTGACATGGCAAATTTTTTTTTTTTTTACTGAAACTAGCCACCACAGGCCAAGAGCAGGGCCCAAAGCTGAGACCTATTATAAAGGAGGGCTCAGAGGAGCTTGTGTAAAGGTGATGAAGGAGAATCAGCTTCTCTCTCTAGGTAGAGAATATATTCTAAGGGTGCAAAAGAGCCAAGGAAGGGAGACCTATTAGGAGTCTATTTCCTAGTGTAGGTAAGAAAGCCTAGTAGCTGAGTTTAGAGTTTCAGCACATAAAATGGGGAGAAATGGTTGTTTGTGGATATAATATTTTAGTTAGATTACTGAAGATAACATCAGGAAGCAGTGAACCCTAGGAGGCCATTGAAGCAGTCTCCTCAGACTTTAGGCTGAGCACCTGTGTGGAAATTGTATCAATTACAGAGACAGATAGACTTGAAGAGGAATGGCAGGTATAGGGATCAATCAGTTGCTCTTCTGGTGAGGTTGTGTCTGAGATACTGTCCAACATCTCAATTAGGTATTAAATGAATAGCCAAGTTTGGAGCTGAAGAGTAAGAGAATAAAACTAAAATAGGAGCCCTCAACACAGACACGGGATTTAAAGGTATGGGACTAGATGGAATCTATTAAGTACTGTTAATTTAAAAATAAGTACTCATGACATTCATCAAAACAGTAAGGACAGACTTTATTCAACACAACTGCCACATGTATAGAGACTACTGTAATGGGGTATTGCAGCAGGGGGAGAGATGGGCTTAACTCCAAATACTACCAGGAAAGGGGGAATTAATAGCCAAGGAGCAGAGCAGGTTGGAAGGGTGTCTGCATGGAAAATTACTAAGAGGGGCCAGAAACAGTGGATTATGCCTTTAATTCCAGCACTTTGGGAGGCAGAGGTGGGCGGATCACAAAGTAAGGAGTTCAAGACGAGCTTGACCAACATGGTGAAACTCCATCTCTACTGAAAATACAAAAATTATCTGGGCCTGGTGGCATGCACCTGCAATCCCAGCTACTCAGGAGGCTGAGGCAGGAGAATCGCTTGAGCCCAGGAGGTGGAGGTTGCAGTAGCAGAGATCACATCGTGGCACTCCAGCCTGGATGACAGGGAAGAGACTCTGTCTAAAGAAAAAAAAAAAAAAAAAAAAAAAGGGAAAATTACTAAGAAGAAAGAGCAAGGTAAGAAGGGTTTCTGGCTCAATCAAGCTAACAGAATTTTGGCTGAAGGCAGGCTAATCGTCCTTCACACATTATTTGGGGGATGGTTGGGGATGAAGAATTTTTGTGAATAGGTGGATGATCAGATCTTGAGGGTAGGGAGTCGGACTGAACAGACTTAGTGGGATTCTTGCTAAAATTGGGCTGTTGATGACATAACCTAGAATGGAGCCTATTTAAAAAATGAGTTCAAGGAGCTTGACAAGGGTTTGGTCAAGGAAAATATCTTTGTCAGTGATACACAGAAGGTGCTGGAGTTTCCTCTTTACTTTATTCATAAAGGATTGATAAAGTACTTAAAGACCTCATATTAAATATTTTGACAAAATCACCATGTAGAAAATGTATATAGAAAGATGTAAAAGAATAGTATGATTATCAAGTGGTAAATACCCACTTTATATTCTACAAGAGGAGAAAAGGAGAAAACTAATATTTTGAATATCTACTCTGCCATGATCTAGGATAGATTGTTCTCATAATCATCTCATTTAATTGTTATACTATCTCTATGAAATAGCTGTAATTTTCATTTTAGAGAATAGTAGAGCAAACTTTAACAGGAAATGTGACAACTTTCTGATAATAACACTGCCTAGACAGGATTCAAATCCATATTTGTCTGGTTGGAACACTTGTTAATAGCTCATTAAAGAAAAATTTCCAGAATCCTATCTAGATGGGAATAAATTATTATCACCCCAGTATACACAATTAAAATTCAATAATGATTTGTCTCCCTGGATTACAGTCAGCTAAAAGTAAGATCCACACAACATGGGGAACTGGCTTTAAGGTGGGTGTTTAATTCCAAGAATCCACTAAGGACTCTACCTTCCCCAAGATTCCTGGATATGGCCATAGAAGTTGGGAGCATTGATGGAAGCTATATCGAAAAATAGAAAGTTTTATTATAGTTCAAGATCCCGTCCTGGATATATATATGTCTTTCCAAATTAATGGTGACTTCGTTTTCAATGTAAAATACCTTATTTGACTGTTTTATGACTCACAATGTTTTACATTAGGAGCTATATGTGAGCTTTGTTTTATCTGAGCTCATGACATCAAAGTCAGCAAATGTTTATTTATTTCATATTGCAGCATCCTTTACCCAGAGATATAGCATGGAACAGACATTTACCTCAAAATAATAACATTGATGGTTCATATAATTGACTTCTCTTCCCCAGAACTGCTTTTCCCTTTGAAAATGTCTGACCTTGTTTTGTCTTTCTCATTCTACTAAGAGTCAATACATATTATTCCAAACAACGCTGTCTGAGAAATGTGTGTGTATGAGGAAATGGGAAGCTAACGAAATAACACCTCTAAATTTATTTACCAATTCCGTTCATTAGTTGCTTTGATATTGTGATAGCATTAAATGAAATTTTTATTTTGCATTTGGGTTTTTAACTGTTGCCACTCTTCCTAACCCATGTCACCAAACAGATAACTTGTTTTTGTAACATAATTCATTTAAAGTATTTAGAAGAGTACCCGATGCACATACTCAATAAACGTAAAGACAAAATGAATTGTGAGAGTGAACCATCTGAAAAACTGGGTACAGGTCCCAAGGCAGAGAGAACAGCAAGTGGAAAGGCCCTAAGGTAGAAGCGCACTGGGCATGTTAGAGCCGCAGTGTTGGGGACGGAAGCATGGATGGAGATTTAGGGGAAGGAAAATAGGAGATACATTTGTAGTGGCATTCAGGGGCCAGATCATGTAGGGACTTTTAGTACATGTTAAATACTTTGGGTTTCTTGTAACTAATATGGGAAACTATTGGAAGGATTTTGTCAGGGGAGTAATGTGATTTGTCTTATGGCTTATTTAAGTGACTACAACTTAATTATTAACACAATGCACACACACACACATTGGGTGCACAATCAAATACCTATGTCTATACCTATACCTAATAGAGATCAGATACCTATATTTCTGATGTAAATCATATAGATAACATATATATATATACACACAGTTTATTCCATTTTATGATCCTCACTGTGTCAATATCTCCTGAATCCCATTAGATAGAAATAACATCATGCCAGTATACACAATTAAAATTCTGATAGTGATTTATCCCCCAGGATTGCAATCAGCTAAAAGTAAAATCAAGAATAGAATAGACATAGACAAGAATAAGAAATTGTCCTGAAATACATTCACAATTTAATACAGCAAACAAGATTCATCCTGAATACCTACAAAAATGTGAATGGCTTGAGGCTTATCTCGATATCTGTCTAAGTGGTCCTGGCTTTACCACTTGTTAACTGTGTAATCTTGGATGTGTTTTTAGCATCGTTAAGACATTTTGTTAGATTCATGAAATGGCAAAAATTATAATAGCTATTTCAGGTAATAACAATCTATTAGAGAGCAGCTGTTCCAAGGCATATTCTTCAAACATATAAGCATAGGAAATTTTTGTGGGGGAAAGAAAAAACATATAAATACAAAAATGTCAATACATTGAGTAAAATGAAGTTACAGTTAGTATTAACACTGCATATTAGATATTAGCATATCTGAAAGAAAAGAAAAGAAGGAAAGAAGAAAAGAAAGAAGGAAGGAAAATTAAGGCTCTGTTATAATTATATGATAAATTTGCAGTATTCCTTATAAATGTAGAATAATAATAACGTATACAGAGCAGTTTCAAAGTGCCAAACGTTATTCTAAGTATTTTATACATAGTCAAAACCCAAAATTTTCTTTTGAGGTAAGTAGTGTTTTTATTTTTACTTTAGAGAAAAGAAAATTAAGACACAGATTGTGGATAACCTGCCCAGTGTCAAACGACAAATGATACTAATTAATTGTGCAGTTATATAGTACTGAAGTTCAGGACATAATACCCAAAGTATGTTGCTTTTGCATGCTATTTTGAACTGAAGGAAATTTGATGGGCCCCAGAGGCAAGACATTTCCTTTCACTTTCTCCTACTTTCTTTTTCTGTTCTCCCATTTCTCCCTCAAAACAGATCATAGAAACTACAACTTCTCTCCCAAAGCAAGCTTCAAAACCTTGGGAGGTCATTCTCTGACCTATCTTCCCTGAAAATAGGCTATAAGATCCTCATTCTGCTTCATATCTTCGGGGAAGGAGGAGAGGAGAAGAAGAATCTGAACAAACGGGTCTGGCTAAGATCCCTCAGATTATTACCATTAGATCACACATTTTATGTCCAGCATTTCTAAATGGCTGTCCATTATTTTTGTTTGTTTGTTTTGAGACAGAGTCTCACTGTGTTACCCAGGCTGCAATGCAGTGACGCTATCTCGGCTCACTGCAATCTCTGCCTCAGCCTCCCAAGTAGCTGGGATTACAGGCACCTGCTACCACGCTCAGCTAATTTTTATTTGTTTAGTATAGATGGGGTTTCACCATCTTGGCTAGGCTGGTCTTGAACTCCTGACCTCATGATTCACCCTCCTCAACCTCCCAAAGTCCTGGAATTACAGGCTTGAGCCACCATGCCTGGCCATAGCTGTCCATTCTTTACTGAATCTCAGCATGAAAATGCATAACTTTCCTAGTTCTTTAGTCTTTATTTCTGAAGACTCCCTTGTCACGTAAGACTTTGATTAAATATATTCTTTATGCTTTTCTCTTGTTACTCTGTCTTTTGTTATAACAATGTCAGCCTTAGACCTTGCCTTCGGTGGCAATATTAGCAAAGTTTAGGTTCCCACTGTGTAATACCCAAATGCTAGCCTACTTGTAACTCTCTGAGCCTCTTCTTCCTCTTCTTCAAAATGTGGATTTCATAACAACCTCATGATTATACACATGCTGTCACAAAACACCTTGGTGCTCAAAAAATTACTTACCACATGTTGTGCTGGAGTCCTATTAACCTCAGTAGAGAAAGGGCCAGGTTTAAGAAGCCGGAAAAGAGACCCAGAGGCAGCAAATGAGACATGGGGTTTTGGTAGGGGCTTACTTTAAGGAGAAAGAGTGACGGCGGTGGTGGGCTGGACGGGATAATCACCTTTCTCACAGTATGGTGGTCGCCAGCCAGCTAGACAACATAATTACATAGCCCAGGGGCACCAGGCTGGGCAGAAAAACTGCAACCACTTGCAGAGAACATGCAATGTATACAGCATTTCCACTTAACACCCTTCCGTTCATGACCTCCACCTGGCAACCTTCATTTAAACCAAAACTCAGGACCTAAATTCCCCGTACAGCCTTTGTTCCAAGGGAGAGGCTGGGGGCTCAGATATTCCTCACAGAGAAGGAATCAGTCTCTGGATTGGCCATTCCTGGATTCCCTAGCTCAGAACACACATTCAGGTGCATCTGCTATACAGTGTCATAATAAGGATATCCTCAAGTTATTGCTCTCAGGGGCATTTTCCTTATACCACACTCAGTTAATAATTTACCAAATGTATAATATTGCTTAGTACATGTTACACATTTAATATTTTGCTAGTTTGTACTTACCATCTTATAAAAGACCTTTTGAATACTTCGCTGCTGTATTTGGAGTAGAAATATATAATAAGTCATACAATAAAGATATTAGAGTTTCTAAAATAATACCAATAATCTAAAAGAGATGAAAGAAATGCAACCTCCTTCTCTCCCTGAATGTGTAGGCATTCTTCCTGTGTTGTTTCTTATAAAATAACTTTATTTAACTAACATATAAAAGAATAATTATTTTTCTTGTACTATATAAAAAGACAGTACAAACATACTTTACAAGAACATGTCAACATAAGCAGTATGATCTTACATTTTGATATGTTTAATTTGCTTTGATTTTATATAATTTATTACTTCCAATGACCAATTTATTATATATAAAATTTCATATGGTTATATTTCATTTTGTAACTTAATATAGCTAAAGGAATTTATCTACAACAAAAGATATTACATATATATTTTTTAACCAAAGTTGTGACATGAATCATGGGTAATTAAAAGAATGGCAATAGAGACAGTTTGAGGGTGAAAAAATGTTGGCCTCCAATTATTTATATTATCATGTTTTCTCTACCATGCAGCTCCTATTAAGTGCTCTAGGAGATTGTGGTTTCTTCCTTACATGAATTGCTCTTTTGACATGCTTTGTTTTTCAGGGAACTAGGGTTATTCCCAGAATTCAGAACACTCTGGAAATTTATTACTAAATATAGTCACCATGAATCTCACTGTATAGATGATGAGTGATTCCCCAGGGAAACCATGCATTAACCTTAAGGTGTATACATTTTCTTGGAAGAAAATATACTAAGATCAATAGTTAAAATTAGCAGGCTGGTTTGCTAATTAATTTGAGGACAGCATAGAGGGTCTTAGTCAGACTATCCTCAGGCACATCAACTCGAGATTGAGTACTAAAATGACAGAGCAGCCAGTTTTTAATTGGAAATAATTATGCTTTGCTATAAAGCCCCTGGAATAATGAGAACTCTCTGTGTTAAGTGTTAATCATTTTGGTGCTAAACATTTTTGTAAGAACAGGGGTGATTTGGGTAGGGTTAGTGGATATACAATGTTGTTGATGGGCAGTCAGCAAACCAATATCAGCAGACTTATAACAGCAACTAATTCAGCTGAGCAATGAATTCATCAAAAGGCACCTGCAGGAGCAGGGTCCCCATGGGCCATTGACAGCCAAATGACAGCTTTGACATGGACAGGGGGCAATGCTATGGAAGATAACAGGTATTAATAAGGAATTTTCATCTATCAGGCATGTCTCACTTTTGGCTTGCCTTGCCAAAAGTTTGGAAGCAGAATTGTCTTGGGCCACACATGAAATACATTAACACTAACAATATCTGTTGAGCTAAAAAATAAATTTGCAAAAAAACTCTTTTTTGTATTTTTATTTTTGAGATGGAGTCTCACTCTGTTGTCCAGGCTGGAGTGCATTGGCGTAATCTCGGCTCACTGCAAACTCCCCCTCTTAGGTTCAAGTGATTCTTCTGCCTCAGCCTCCAGAGTAGCTGGAATTACAGGTATGTGCCATCACTCCTAGCTAATTTTTGGATTTTTAGTAGAGATGGGGTTTCACCATGTCGGCCAGGCTAGTCTCGAATTCTTGACCTCAAGTGATCTTCCTGCCTCGGCCTTCCAAAGTGCTGGGATAACAGGCAAGCCATCACATCTGGGCAAAACATCAGGCTGTAATGTTGCAAGAAAGCTTACAAATTTGTACTGGGCCACATTCAAAGCCATTCTGGGTCACAGGTTGGAAACGTTTTTTTCTACATTGTATAAATAAGACTTCCTGCTAGATTTCTGAAAACTTTTGGGGGTGTATGGTGTATTAAATTCCTATGGAAAGTACTATTATATTTAATCATGGACATGTGTGATCAAGAACGTGAAAATGGCCTAAACATGCACAAGGCCATCAAACTTAGGAGCAAGTGTATTAATAATACATTACATACCAACAACATAAAAGAGATGCGGGAAATGGAAACTCCTTCCCTTCCTGAGTCTGCAGATATTCTTCCTGTGTCTAGGTTCCTCCAAAATAAACACATAATATAGGTATGTGTGTTCCCATATAGAAACATATAGAAGCATGTAGAAACACACACACACACACAAATATGCATGCATACACAGGTAAACAGAGAAAACCAGAGACCTAGAGATCAAAATTGGGAATCTCTCTGATCCTTGAGATCCTAAAGAAATACTTGTTCCAAACCCAATTTCAGACTCTGTAGAAAATGAAATTGCTTCTCCCAAATCCTCAAGAACTCTTTTGGGGCTTTAATTCTTTTGCCTCCTGTGGCTCTGAGTTTCTATTTCCTACTTTCCTACTTTACAGAACTTCTCACTCTCCCATGCATATCTCTCCTGCAGTTCAGGAACGAAGAAATTGAAAACAGAAATTTCCCATGCTTTCCAAATGAAGCAAAGTCATTCATATAACCAAGTTTATTCAATATTCAGAAAGCTGTAGAGAAAAAGGTGACTTAGAACAATGTAGACATATAAATATTAGCTGTTCCTGTTCTTAAAAAACATATTCGCTATAATTTCCAAAATTACAAATCTAAGTTCATCTTTGGTTCACCATCTCCGTCCTTTATTTCACTCTGCCCTCTTTGAACGGCCTGCTCATCTTTTTCTTAGGCCTGCAAATTCATGTATATTCTTAACTCAAATCTCACCACTGAGTCTCTCTCTGCAAGTCTAATACATGGCAGAATTAATGTTTACAAAGCTCCATTGATTAAGTTATTAAGCATGACCTTTAATCACATTACAGTCATAACAGAGATGGGTTTTTATTTCTTCCACTTTATATAGGAGCCCAATTGAGATTATTTCATATAATGAAACACAATGGAACAACATAAATTTTGGAGACATAAAGACTAAATTTGGAGTCAAGTTAGAATCCTGATTCTTTTACCTGGAACAATTAAACAATAATATCAGGATTCTCTTTTCTGTTTTTTCAGGTGTCTGGCTGTTGCTTGTCATGCAGGCTGGAGTGCAGTGGTGCAATCATAGCTCACTGCACCATTGAACCCTTGGCTTTAATTGTCTTCCTACATCATTCTTCCAAGTAGCTGGGACCACAGGCACACACCATCGTGCCCCATAACTAAGAAAGCCAGTAACTAAGTACTGTCTTAATTCTCTTCTATTTCTCTTTCTTCTTGATTTACAAATGTGTAAACTGAGGTCCAGAAAGGTGATGTAACTTGCCCATGGTCATTATTTTCTTCTTATTTCATGTATTTCGGCTTTGATTTCCAATCTTTGACACTGCTTTCTTGACAAGAAGATAAAAATCTGGTGAGTTTCTGGCTAGGGCAGAGCAATATGTCCTAGGTCTCCTCAGAAACAGATCTGTGGTAAGTGCAGTCAAGAAGGCATTAAGAAGCAAGTCCTGTCAGAGCAAGTCACTTTTTTAAGAGAAAACTTGTCTGATTATTCAAGGAAAATAGAGCAAAACTGTAGGATTAACAAGATAACGAATGAAAAAGGGCTCCCAGCACTTCGGGAGGCTAAGGCAGGCGGATTGCCTGAGGTCAGGAGTTCAAGACCAGCCTGGTTAACATGGTGAAACCCCATCTCTACTAAAAATACAAAAAATTAGTCAGGCGTTGCCATGCATGCCTGTAATCCCAGATACTCTGGAGACTGAGGTGGGAGAATTGCTTGAACCCATGAGGCAGAGGTTGCAGTGAGCTGAGATCACAACACTGCACTCCAGCCTGGGCAACAGAGCCAGAATCTTTACCTCCCCCATCTCTACTAAAAATACAAAAAATTAGTCAGGCGTTGCCATGCATGCCTGTAATCCCAGCTACTCTGGAGACTGAGGGGGGAGAATTGCTTGAACCCATGAGGCAGAGGTTGCAGTGAGCTGAGATCACAACACTGCACTCCAGCCTGGGCAACAGAGCCAGAATCTTTACCTCCCCCCAAAAAAAAGAAAAGAAAAGAAAAAAGAAACAAATGAAAAGCAAGTAAATAAACTAATGGGAAAAAGGAGAAGAAAAAATAAGTAGATAAAATAAATCTGCAGTAATTTCTAGGTGAGAGTGCCAAGGGTCTTTCAGGCCTTTACCTATGTTCTCTACTACTGGGTCACAACCAGAATGTTGAAGAAAAAAATAAGAAAAAGCTTCCTTTGATTAAGTTATTAAGCAGACTTGTTATATTGTAGTTTCCAGAGATGGCAAGGATTGTTTCTTATCTGCATTCTGAATGTGCATTGCACATTGATACTATGAAAGTTTCTTCATAAATACCTTTGGTTCAGTCAATCTACTCTGTATGTGGAGCAAAGTTACCTATTTCTATATTGATGCTTTCATGTAAGCTATATCTGGTTTCCAAACAATAGTTTAGGCAACCATCAACCATCAGGTTAAGGTTCTTGAGGAAGGTTTCATCACACGTCCTTCTGTGCTCTCCTCCTAGCACCTAAGGATCCTTTATGCCTGGAAACATTCACTTTTTCCTCTTACCAAAAAATTACGGTTTATTCATTGGAGATAAATGGAAATAAATGATGGAAGAAAGAAAGGAGAGAAATTAAGTTTATTATGTAAAGAGTTTAGATTCTCTGAATTTATAAAGACAGGGCAATGTTTCAAGCACCCCTGAACTAAAGATAACTAAAGAGTTATCCCTGAACTACCTATAATTTGGAACTTTTATTTTTAGCCAATTCATGAATCTCTCAAAAAGTTTAATAGGCATGTTTGCATTTGCACACTAACTTGCGCTTCTTACCAATAGAATTTCTGATTTTTCTCTGACAGTAAGAAAAAGAAAAGGGCCCATCAGGCATTTTCTTTTCACTTGCTTGCAGGAAACAATCCAGATGTAAATTTATCTTTAAAATATTCTCACAATATTTTAGAATAGTCATACCCCAAGCAGAGACTGTGAATTTTTCTTTTACAAAATTCTTTGAAACTTGAGCATATATTTCATTCCAAGGCAGATGTAATAAATATTGCCTAATCTTTTATGCAGAGCGAGGTAGTGGTGAAGCACAGTTATGGAAATACTTAACGTTTTAAATTATATGAAGCAATTTATACTTTTAATTATTGTGAAACGTTCTGTTAATTACATAGACACACTACAGCTTTGGGGTTTATATGGTTAAGTTCTTTTCCTGGGGGAAAAAAAAAACAGAAAAATTAATGTGGTTTCCAGAATATAAAATCAATGTCATAAACCTTTAGAAACTGCAAAATAAAACACTGTTTTCTTTACATACACTGCAATATTTTTAAAGTTACATCTGAATTGTTTACAGGTGGATTATTACTAAAAGGTCTAGTTTACCATGAGCTCTTGAAAAGAGCGAAAGTGGTAAAATTCACATGTCTGTATCTCTAGAGGGGAGTAAGGTCAAAGTTGAGACTTGGCAAATCAAACTGAAGCAATGTTGTGTTCCAGTCTAATTCTCCATCAAATGTGTGGACAGAGAGAGTGCAGGGCCCAAGAGCATCCCTATGGTCTGGGCTAGAGGTAAATCACAACATGGATTCAACCTTCCCTTTGTCTTTTTCCTTGCTGGGTGTTTATATACTGACAAAATCAGGTTAATATGAATGTCAAGGTCAACCACGCACAAACAAAAGGCTCTTACAAAAGTGCAGCCTAACGTTTTGAGCAGTAGTAAATAATGGTCGTTGATCAATTGCACACATGTTCCATCCTGAGTTCTTCAATATCATCTGACAGAGACATGACCTTTCTGCCTAAATTGCATTCTTTCTCACCAAAGCATTGTCCATTTGACTAAATCCACTAAGAATAACTTTGAAAATGAGCTAGTTAAAAATATTACTACGTTAAAAATATTTGTTGCCTTCCTAAAAGAAAGATGATGTCTTCATCAGTTTGGGCTTCTCTAACAGAACACCATAAACTGGGTGGCTTGAACAAACTTTATTTCTCGTACTTCTTGGGGACTGGAATTTCTATCTTCCAGGGTAGGAGGATCAAATTCTGGTGAGGATGTTTTCTGGTTTACAGACCGGCCAGCTGCCTTCTAGTTGAGCACTTACATGGTGGGGAGAATTGAGAGCAAGTCTCTTTCTCCTCTTGCAAGGCTAATCACACCATGTGGCTTCACCCTCGGGACCTCATCTAAACCTAATTATCTCTCAAAACCCCACCTCTTAACACTACCTCTTTGGGGGTTAAGGCTTCAACCTACAAATTGTATGAGGATATAAATATATACTTCACAGCAGATGAATTATAAATGTAATCCTTTCTTAAACCTTGATTGTCGAAATGACAATAAATTATATGTTGAGTGTTTATATTTGTCTGATAAGATTCTGGCAAGTCTCAGAAGTAAGAAGTTATTTACCCAAATCATCACAAAATGATATTTTTTCCTCACAGAGTGAAATGTGCAGAAAGTACACTTTAAAAAGATGGAAATAGAATTCAGTAAAGAAGATTTTTGTTCTCTATACAAAGATTCAGTTTGTCTCTATAGTATTTTTAAAAAATAGTAAGAGGACATATTAACTACAAAATATGGTTTAAAACATTTTTAAATTGTGGTCATGGACTTCCTGGCATAAAATTGAAAACTAGTTTGTCTTGTCCAATTGCACTAATCAGTGTTTCTGGAAATGCAGGCTTTGCTGGCTGGTAAGACACTCCAAGTGTCTTCTCACCTTGCCTCCTTCTTCTTCTGCTCTTCTCACTTTCCAGGAGGAAATTAGACGATTGCAAATTTCACAAAAGTTTCTGCTCACAGTATTGAACCAAGCTGGTCTAGGATATTATGTCTCTGAAGTTGTTGGTTCTAAGATTCCTCTGTGGAATGTCCCTAAGGAGCAAGTATTGTAATTGCTTATTTTGTTCAAGGGGAGACGCAAGGTTAAAGGTGGAGCTGAGCCTGCTGTTCTATAGTCACACAAAAGCCTGAATAAAGAGAGCACGCCTGCTCTGCACCGTGTGCAAGAGGGGCTGAATTAAAAATAACAACAATCACAAAAAAACATTTACTGAAAGTGACGATAGTTTTACCAATAAAACCTGCTCTGGTTCACCTCTTGCTAGAATTGCCTACATATGAGAGAAATCTCTATGCCTCGCTTTTAAACTAAAGGAGGTGACTATAATTTCCAAAGGTTTCAAAGATGGCAAAGTATAGAGGTGAATCATTTTTTTGTTAACTCTCACAAATATAGAAAAGTAAAGAAAAGAAAGAAAATACAGCTTATGGAAATCCATCGAAGTTCTTGCAGCTTGCCAAGCAATGTTTACTACCCTCTGCAGTCCTCTGAACGTAAAAATGTAAATATGTGGCCAGGCAACGTGGCTCAGCCTGTAATGCCAGTACTTTGGGAGGCCGAAATGGGCAAATCGCCTGAGGTCGGGAGTTCAAGATTAGCCTGACCAACATAGAGAAACCCCATCTCTACTAAAAATACAAAAAATAAGCCAGGTGTGGTGGTGCTTGCCTGTAATCACAGCCTCTCGGGAGGTTGAGGAAGGAGAATTGCTTGAACCCCAGAGGCAGAGGATGTGGTAAGCCAAGATTGCACAATTGTACTGTAGCCTGGGCAATAAGTGGGAAATTCCCTCTAAAAAAAAATGAATATATTATTTTAAAGGTAATTCTGAATACGTATTCAGGTGCTTATGCATTATAACCACACACATACACAGACTATTTTATTTTCATATTTGGAGTGAACATTATATAAATGTTTAGGGAAACATAGAGATTAAAATAAAAAATTTAACAGGTTGGCTTTAGCTGGTCATAATTTGTTTGAGTACTTTACAAACTTTGTTTATTTGCCTCATTTGTGATCGAAACTTCCTTGCCATTCCAAATTGGGCTTCTCTTGAACTGAGTGACCCAAGGCAGATAGATTTCTACTGAATTGGGCAAATTGTGTGGTAGCTTTGTGGTTTGAACAAATTTCCATTAGCTGCTAGGAAAAAAATTACAAAATTGATTTTTATCTGTGAGCTGAGACAAAACATGAACGTCTTCAGAGAAAGAAGGAAAAAGAAGATTGCCTGTTGTGCACAGAATGCTGAAAATTATTTCAGAATATTTAATATGAAATAACTTTAATCAATCTCTAAGGAAAACAGTGAAGATGCCACACATGTGATATATTTCTTACATACTTTTCCATTGTATTTAACACCTGCTCTTAAATAGTGATAAAAGGAGTTGAACAGCACCAAGGGTATATATTTTTAGGTTGGAGCTGGGGTGTCAAAACCACTTAAATGTTTCTTCAAGCGAGATTTCAATTCTCCCACACCAATCTTCTAACACAAGTTTCATGGGCATGAAGACACTTAATAAGTACCATTGAATGATGATTAACTTTCTAAATTACTAGCTAATTAATCTGCTGTGAGACTAATTGGTGAATTCACTCCTCCAAGTTCGAAGTTAGTAGGGTGGGCAATCTCAAAATTAATTCTTTTTGAAAAGCTAGAAAGCTAGAAAAATCCTATTACTTCATGTTAATTTAAAGTGATTAGAGAAAATATTTTGATAATGTACAGGCTGTTTTGTCCATTCTTTTTTATAGAGTAATATATGGTGAAAATGCCAGATTAATTCTACTTTTAGTTGGAATTCTACAACCAAAGCTTATCTTTAAGCAAATATTATGGAAATAGACTTAGCCGTTCTATAATCTGTCCATGCAAACTATTTTTAAAATAATAATTAAGTTGGAATACCTAATAGTATTAGCTGAAAAATCTACATGAACTAAATAGCTGTCCAAAACCGTATCTGTTAAGAAGAGCTAAAATAAGTCCTGAATAATATGCTTCGGATTGAAATAATGATTATATCTCCCATCAATAAACTACAGTTAATAAAATATAAATAACTACTATTTGCTAAGCATATACTGTCTCAGGAAATATATAATTTTGTGATTTTAAAACTCTTTAGATACTTTTAAGTGAAGAAATTGAGCAACAGATAAATTAATTGCTTATCATGAAACTAGAATTTAAAGCCAGGTGTGTATAACTCCAAGACCTATACTTTTTAATGGTTTCTTACTTCAAGTACAAAAGCACAAAATAAAGGCAAACAAATAATAAATACACACAGGCATCTGCTTCTGTTACCATTACAGAAGGCTTATGTCTACAAGATTCTAGCTTCTCATTATGCTGATCTAAAGTCAGCAAAATATACCTGCTTTCAAGTTCCTTCACAATTTTTTTTGTCAATAATATCAGATCAAAATGTTAAACTAAGTGTTAGAAAAGCAGAATAAAGAGCCATAAGAAGAACGTTTGTGTGAAATAGATATTCTTTCATATTTGGTTTCCTGGAGAACTCATGAATTTTGAGTGAAAAGGAAGAAATGTATTCTGTTAATTATCAAAATCAATTAAGATATGTAGGGAAGACGTTGTCTTCTGTCTTCTATATTTATAATTTATACAGGATCTCTTTTTTCGCTTGTAAATTGCTTTGGCATTCATGGCCAAACTACAAAAAAAGCTCAAATAACTAGAGTTTGGGAAGAAACAGACATTTTCTACCTTGAGCATTCTTCAAGAGCCCAACACATTACTTGGCATATACTGTACAGTTTTTACAAATCTTTACCTTCTTCCTGACCTGCAAGTCCCTTATTCTTTCAGATTGTTCCCTCCCTTCCTGGTTTTTTTTTTTTTTTTTAACTAAGTAAACCCAGGAAGATATTTCTATATTAGGCAAAGATTGTTGTACCTTTGTGAAAGTACTTCCTCATTGTTTAATTCACCTTTGGTATTTATTGAATGCTCTTCACCAAATATGTTCTTAGAAATGGATAGTGGATTACATTCTATTGTAATAGAGAGGTGGCAGAACAGACTGAACATGAGTTTTTACTATATAGGCAGGATGAATGTAATAAGCAACCCACTTATGTGTGGTTTTAGGTATTGGTGATGCAAAGACAAATATTAGAAAATGTGCCTCCTACACTGTCAGTTGTTGTCTACATCTCTGGACTTGTCTCCCTTGCTGGCGTTCATTCTTGTGTGTCCAACCTGTCACCATATAAGATAGGGAAGGTAACCACTGCCTTTGGTCCATAGATAAAACATGCTTAACATAAGGCTAAGCCAATCACTCTTGTTCCACTTGATTTATTGGTAATGGCAGGAGTATTTGGCCTCGTTGCATCTAATGTAACATGAGGGGAATTCAGCATGGAAACTTTTGGAACATTTTCATTAC
Organism: Callithrix jacchus; assembly: GCF_049354715.1. NCBI lineage: Eukaryota > Metazoa > Chordata > Mammalia > Primates > Cebidae > Callithrix > Callithrix jacchus. The sequence continues at coordinate 165,141,907 of NC_133504.1, forward strand.
TTTCCCAACACAAAAAACGGCAGAGAGAAAAAGTTCATCTTTACACCTCGAAAGATTATTCGTCTATTTTATTAAATGTTTTATCAGAAAAAAAGAGAGTTCTCAAAAAATTTAAAAATGAGAAAATGAAAACCTCTTAAAAATGCAAAACACACAGATGTCCTCAAACTAAAAAAAAAAACAAAACTACAACAAAAAGTAAAGCCTCAAATACATGTAGAAAAATTGCCCTTCGCGGGCTCCAGTTTCAAAAACAATGAATAGTTTTGTGCTAATTTTTTTTATCTTTTAGGAAACAGGTCTGTGTTTTTATGTATAATTTTCATTTTCATTTTCCAAATGATGTATTTTAATGAATTTCATTAATAACCTTGATTATGTATTTCAAAAATTATAGTTGCTTATCAGATTCAAATTCATCAGTGACATGCATTTGGAAGGAAAAGTTGTAGTTGTGAAATAATCTTTGTGAATATATGCTGATCTCCTAGGAAAGGCCCATAAGCTTTAGGCTCTATGATAGCTGCAACCATGTGTCCCTCCCAGAGTAGGGGCAAAGCTTCCAGAGGGAGGGACAGGCTGTCATCTTTGCTGTTTTGTAGCCTTCACTGGTGATACCTCCAAGTACTGAAAAATCTGAGGCAACCAGGGACTAGAGCAGGCCCCAAACATACTGCAGCAGCCCCACAGGAAAGTGGCCAGACTGTTACAAGGGTGCCCTTTCCCATAATTCCTCACCAGGCAGGTCCTCTAGGCCTTGGCCTCCACCCATCCCTGGCCAGAGCTATAGAGCCAGTACCTACTCAATAACTCCCAGGACAGAGCCTCCAGGTAAACTGAAAACCTCTCTGTTACTGCCTTGGCAGGGGAACTGCCCTTGTCATGCCACCCTTCTACTAACAAAAGGGCAAAAACCCTAAATGCCTCACCCGCACCTTCAACAAACTGCAGTTGACTGAGGGGAGGAGACTAGTTTTTCTCCCATGGGTCCCATGCACACCCCACTGCTTGTCACTTGAGAGAGAACCCCTGGCTTGGGCTCACAGCACAGATCTTCCATCCTGGACTGATTGTACTAACTGATTAATGACCTGCTTCTCTCTGAGGTGGAGTCCTCAGGAGACAAGCAAAAGACCCTTGGCCACAACCACTACCTACATCCATTCCTCTGCTGCCTCTAACCTGGGAAGAAATATAAATATTTAGATCAACCTAGAGCTACAGTGGGCATCCCAGGAGTGCCAAAATCAGGATCTACAACCAGCACTCAAGGGAAAGAGGAACCCACATTTTTAGAGCATTGAGAGGAAACACTGCTGCAACTGTGAGGATATATAGTGGAGCCACACAACCGAGCAAGCGTCTACCAACTGACCAATAAGCCTAATTGCTACTTGCTAGATCACACCCAGAGCTTCAACACCAAACATACCTCATTAATATACCCCACTCTGAAACTAGAGACAAGAAGCCAGCTTCAGATAAAGACCCTACACAAAGCCTCAGCCCAATGAAAACATCCAGAAAAGAAGTTTACTGACTGTACTCAATATATACTAAAGTTAAAGGAACACCCATATGCAGAGATGAGAAAGAACAAGGGCTCCAGTAACTCAAATGGCCAGGGTGCTGTATGTCCTCCAAATGACTGTACCAGGTCTCCAACAAGACTTCTTAACTAGGTCAAATTGGCTAAGATGACAGAAATAGATTTTGGAATACGGATAGGAACAAAGATCATTGAGATTCAGGAGGATAGCAAAACAGAATCCAAGGAAAATAAGAATCACAACTAAGTGATACAGGAGCTGAAGGACAAAATAACCATTATAAAAAACAACCCAATGGGTCTGACATAGCTGAATAAAAGAACACAAGAATCTCACATTGCAGTTACAAATATTAACAGCAGAATAAACCAAGCTGAGGAAAGAAACTCAGAACTTGAAGACTGGTTCTCTGAAATAAGACAGGCAAAAATACAGAAAATAAAGAAAAAATAAAAAGAAAAAATATTAAAAAGGAAAGAACAAAAGAAATATGGGACTATGTAAAGAGGCCAAGTCTATGAATCACTGGTATCACTGAAAAAGAAGGTGAGAAAGCAAACGACCTGAAAAACATGTTTCAGAATATCATCCATGAAAACTTTTCCAACCTTGCTGGAGAGGTCCACACTCAAATTCAGGAAATAGAGAAAACTCCTGCAAGACTCATACAAGAAGATACTCCCCAAAACTCATAATTATTAGATTTTCCAAGGGCTAAGTGAATGTTAAAGACAGATAGATAAAAAGGCCTTCTCACCTACAAAGTGAACCCCATCGAGCTAACAGCAGACTTCTCAGCTGAAACCCTACAATACAGAAAAGCTTGAGCATCTATATTCAACATTCTTGAAGAAACTAATGTTTAACCAATAATTTCATATCCAGCCACATTATGCTTCCTAAGTGAGGGAGAAAAAACATCCTTTTCAGATAAGCAAATGTTGAGAGAATACATTACCACCAGACATGCCTTACAAGAGCACTAAATATAGAAAAGAAAGACCGCTACCAGCTGATACAAAAACACACTTAAACACACAGATTTGTGTAACTGTAAAGCAACAATACAAACAAGCCACATGATAATCAGCTAACAGTATAATGACAGGATCAAATCCATACATATCAACACTAGCCTTGAATGTAACCAGGCTAAATGCTCCACTTAAAAGGCACAGAGTGGCAAGTCTATAAAAAAGCAAGACCCAATGGCATTCTGTCTTCAAAACCCATCTCACATGTCATGACACTCGTGGTCTCAAAACAAAGGGATGAGGGAAAATCTATCAAGTAAATGGAAAACAGAAAAAAAGCAGGGTTGGAATCCCAATTTCAGACAAAACAGATTTCAAACCAGAGCAGATTTAAAAAAACACCAAGGACAATACATAATGGTAAAGTATTAAATTAAACAAGAAGAACTGATTATCTTAAATATATATGCACCCAACACAGAAGCATCTAGAGTCATAAAGCAAGCTCTTAGAGACTTGCAAAGAGACATAGACTCCCACACAACAATAGTGGGAGATTTCAACACTACACTAACAGGATTAGACAGATCACTGAGACAGAAAATTCACAAAGATACTCAGGACATGGGGAACACAAAGATGAAAACACAGACACTGTGGACTACTTGAGGAGAGGTAGGTTGGAAGGAGAAAGAAGAGTAGAAAAGACAACTCTTGGGTACTGGGCTTAATATCTGGGTGATGAAATGATATGTACAACAAACCTTCGTGATCCAGGTTTACCCATGTAACAAACCTTACATGTACCCACGAACCTAAAATAAAAGTTAATTTTTTTTTAAAGCTTAGATTTATGTTACTGTTTCCACAGTGTTTCTTAGATTTCACTGCTTCAGTGATAAGTCTTATCAAATGACACAGGACTGGCTGCCTACACACATAGATTGAGTCGGTCTGTAGTCATGAGACTTAATAACCATGTGCTTGTGAAAACATGCCACAGTTTCACCTAAAGTGTTTTGGAATTATATTTAACTTTAGGATTATTTGTAGTATGATATTTATAAGTATACTGTGTTTATTGCAATTAGATTTTTATTTACAAAACTATGTAAATATTTATATTTATATACAAAAACTATGTTCTAATGCTATATAATATTTTTGGATAAATCAACTTTTCACTTTGGCCAATGAAATAAGCTGTCAAACACACTGCTAGATTTATCCGATTAGATTCAGTCTGGGCTTTGCTGTTTTATTCCTGATGGTTAAATTTCAGGATGGTATCAATAGATAGTATAGAGAAGATTAGACAATAATTTCCATTTGCTCCATGATAGAATTCAACTAATCACCTATGCACACGTGTCATAAAACACAATGTATGCTGTTCAATATCATTTTGACTGACTAAATTGTGAGTCAGTTAATCATTGTTAACATGTTACAAACATCTTACCTTTTTATCTTAGATCTATTGTTTAAGAATAAGGTCAAAGGAGCTGACAAAGCAGTCTTTAATATTTTATTATCTCCTGGGGAGGAGGGTGGAGAGGAATTCTGGATGGAAAAAGTACATTATATAATGGAGTTGCTGTAATGCTATAATATGAGGTATGCAAAAACAAATGAGGTATGCAAAATAGAAGATTTTTTTTTAAATGAATACCCTCTATGAGATTACTGAGGTCAAACAGGTAAAATCCAGCATAAAACATATCACATTTTGTCAGGAAGGTAAGGTGATAAAGAATTATATCTTATTTTTGTGTGTGTAGTTTTTTTTAACATTAAATTAGGGAGAAGTGAAAAGATAGGGTGTGGTGGGCAACAAAAGCAACAGTAGTTTATAATAAATCAGGGAGAGTGAGAGAAGAACACAGCTTAATTCCATGGACTTGGCGTTGTCTTCTGTGAAGCCTTCATGGGTTCTTGACATTCAGTTTCATGGCTAAGTTGAATTTATAAAATCAGCTTGGAGGATGTATAAAAAACTACCTCCTAATTTTAATAATAAGTATGTTATCAAAGAATTAAAAATTAGATCAATATAACGTATTAAATTTATTTTACAAGGGACACTTCAAAAGAGAAAAGGGTACATGGAGGTCCTATGGTCATATACATTTTGGGAACATGAAATAATATATCTCCCATTAGGAACACTTTTACACTGGTGGTGGGAGTGTAAATTAGTTCAACCATTGTGGAAGACAGTGGAGATTCCTCAAGGACCTAGAAATAGAAATTCCATTTGACCCAGCAATCCCATTACTGGGTATACATCCAAAGAATTATAAATTGTTCTATTATAAAGACACATGTACACATATGTTCAGCACAGCACTGTTTACAATAGCAAAGACCTGGAACCCACCCAAATGGCCATTGGTGATAGACTAGATAAGGAAAATGTGGCACATATACACCGTGGAATTCTATGCAGCCATAGAAAATGAAGAGTTTGTGTCCTTTATAAGGTCATGGATGAATCTGGAAATCATCATTTTCAGCAAACTGACACAAAAACAGAAAATCAAACACCACATATTTTCACTCATAGGCAGGTGTTGAACAATGAGAACACATGGACACAGGGAGGGGAGTGTCACACACTGGGGTCTGTTGGAGAGGACTAGGGTAGGGACAATGCAGAATGGGGAGGTTGAGGAGGGATAACATGGGGAGAAATGCCAGATATAGATGATAGGGGGATGGAGGCAGCAAACCACATTACCAAGTATGCACCTATGCAACAATCCTGTATGATCTGCACATGTACCCTAGAACCTAAAGTGCAATAATATAAAAAAAAAAAAAAGAAAAAAAGCTTTACGAAGACTCTAGCTAGGCACAATCTGCTGAAGTTTCCACAGTCTCTCTACTCCTTACATTCTATGCAGCCCTTCCTGACTAGTGTCATTTCCCTGTCAAAAGAAGACTTTCTCTCATATTTTGAAAGAAATTCAAAGAATTCTCATAGCTTTCAACCTCCTTTTTGGGAAGAAATGAATATTATTTCATTTTTTTTTCTATTTTACTGTACTTCTTTATGTCACAACGTCTGTATTACAGTGTTACAGGCTTTTGCTTCCCTTTGTGCCTTGGGTTACTATGTTAGATTGCAAACACCTTGAAGTCACAAAATAGTTGCTTCATTACTGCTGTTTGAGATAATTATATTAATCATGGGTTTTAGGAATTATATAATTTTATAAACTGAGGAAATGATAGAATCTTCACATTTGAAAAATCTATCTAAACCAAACCTTTAACAAATGTAAGAATCCCAACAGTAATACAGTATCATATTATCTCAGCCACAGCCATACTGTATCAAAGATTCTATCTCAAAAGTTGAGGGTATTCCTATCACTTTTGAAACCCAAAATTCTTACAATATTCTTCCTTATATTTTACTGAGATGTGATTTTTTTTATACATTATATACTTTAGTCCAAATTCGGGAAAACAATCAAATGTATTCAGTGCAGCATCTACAGAAGATACTGAAACACAGACTAGCATACAGTATGATAAACCTGGTAATACTAAATACGATATCTTTAATTTAATATAAGACTTTGCAGTAAATTGCTGTTATCCGCAAAAAAGGAATTATCACAAAAAATGTAATATTCACACACACATATATTTATATATTTCTAAACTCTTAAATTAAATGTTAAACTCAAAAACACCTGACCAGGAAAATATAATTTAGATGCAAAACGTTTTGGCTCACTGTGAAACCAATATAATTTACTCACACCAATAAAAATAATTGCTGAAAAGAAAGATTTATTATTCAGTCAATCCAATATATTATAAGCAGAAACCAATATACAGTGGCAATCAATTTATTATACTATATAAAGCATTTCATGTGGAAACCAATTTATAATAAACCAAAGACTTAGTGCCAAGCACATTTACAAAAAGCTTGATATAATATTCACATAAATTCCATGCAAAAAACTAAGACTTGACTTTATAGACACCCCAGAGATGAACACTGCCCTTCTCTATTTCTAATCCTATCAATTTTCAAGAAAATCACAGATTTATATGAACTAGGTTTGTTTCTTTATTGTTATTGAGAAAATGAAAAAGGAAATCATTAACAAATAGAAATGAATAATTCTTTAAAAGCTTAACAATTATTCAAATCCGATAAAAAGTGGAATTCACTATGATAGAGCAGTCATAGAATTACATATGTGCTGACTTTGATTTTATTTAAAGGAATAATTTTGCAGCACGGATTTTGCCAGCAGTAACACATTTCTCTGATTCACATTTTGGATTTGCTGTAGCCAAAGGAGCACTTGCTAACGTAATAAAGCTTTTCCAACTTGAAATGAGTAGGTGTTTCCAAAACATTTCAATTGTTCTCTTGGTGACTCTGAGAGACTGGGGTGAAACTGATTTTAGGCATGCAAAATTAGATATTTACAGGCAATCACAATGTCCTACTTACATAATCCCATCTCTTGTGTCCTTTACACATGAATAACTGTGTACAGAGATTTCAAGGGATTCACAAGTCAAAAAGAGGAAAATCAGGTAGGGAAATTTCAAGAGGGCAGTTTTCCAAATTTATTTAGAAACGATTCCACTAGTCAATTTTTATTAAGGGATGTCTATCCTATAGCTGATGAGACAAACAAAAATAATAGTACTAGTAATCATGATAATAAGTCATTGCCCCAAGTATTTTTAGCAGGAGCATTTATTTTCAAACCCATAAGCATAGATAGTGCAGGTTAAATTTTAATTTTTTTAAATAAACTTATTATACCCAAAGTAAATTATATTTTAAAATTTAAATCAATTATAGTTTGTAGGTAGTTTGCTTTTTCTTTTTCTTTTTCTTTTCTTTTTTTTTTTTTTTTTTTTTTTTTGAGACAGAGTTTCACTCTTGTTACCCAGGCTGGAGTGCAATGTTGCGATCTCGGCTCACCGCAACCTCCGCCTCCTGGGTTCAGGCAATTCTCCTGCCTCAGCCTCCTGAGTAGCTGGGATTACAGGCACGCGCCACCATGCCCAGCTAATTTTTTGTATTTTTAGTAGAGACGGGGGTTTCACCATGTTGACCAGGATGGTCTCGATCTCTTGACCTCGTGATCCACCCGCCTCGGCCTCCCAAAGTGCTGGGATTACAGGCGTGAGCCACTGCACCCGGCCGGTAGTTTACATTTTATCTGATGACATGGGCTAGCTTCTTTTTAAGTGGCAGTTTATTTTGTAAAACTAAACTCCTCACTTAGCCTTAACTGATACTTTACTTCCCCTCCCCCATCCCGAGTTAGGGTCTCATTCTGTCGCCCAGCCTGGTGTGCAGTGGCATGATCATGGCCTACTGCAGCACTGACTTCCCTGGACTCAGGTGATCCTCCCACCTCAGCCTCAGCTTCCTGAGTAGCTGGGAACACAGGCATCCCCCGCTACACCTGGCTAGTTTTTTTGTATTTTTGGTATTAACAGAGTTTCACCATGTTGTCCAGGATGGTCTCAAACTCCTGACCTCAAGTGATCCTCCCACTTCAGCCTCCCAGAATGCTGGGCTTATAGGCATAAGCCACCATACCCAGCCAGGGCTTTGCTTGTATGCTCTCTGCCACCCACTTGGCAAAAGAGCCCATGAAGAGTACATGACATGTGAAAATTGTATGGGTGGTCCAGCAGTGTGGTAAAAATACTGACACCTTCATTGCAAATGGGTATCATTAGTCCGATCTCTGATAGACTTAGAAATATACCCAGTTTCCATGATGAGCATGAGTATGTTTATTCTGCTTTTGTGGAAGAAGAAACCTGAATTTGTCTGGGAACTACAAGATGATCAGATGTGAGAAAGAGGTGCAACCTTATATGGTAGGTCATTAAAAAATAATTTTACTATTATCACTATCACTGCCAGAGAATAAAAACAAAACATATCAAAATCTGAAAGATTAAGGGCCATGTTCTCATGCTAAGAAGTATTACAGTTGATCCTTGAATGACACAGGTTTGAACTACTCTGGTCCAGTTATATGCAAATATTTTTCTGCAAATACAGATAGAAAGTACAGTATTTGCGGGATGAAGCCCCATGTATAGGGAACAAGAACTTTTCATATACATAGGTCCCCCAGGGCTGACTGCAGGACTTAAGTATGCCAGGATTTGGGTTTTATTTATTCATTTAATTAATATTTATTTATAGAACACCAACAATTTGCCAGGTACTAGGACAAACACTCATTATTCAATAAGATAAAGATGGATGTGAATCTTATTTAAATAAGTGCACACTTCTCTGAAAGCAAGAAAATATGTAATGACAATAATGAATGACCAGGACCAATGGTCTAATTAGTTAACCACCATGATTCTCTCAAAGGACTGCACTTCTACTACTGGCTCATGGAGAATCAACACAGTGTCCTGCCATGGAGCATGGGCCTGATAACGGTGCAGGTTTGAATGCTTAACTTTACCAATGATTTAGACAGGGTGCTTAATCTATGCTTTGTTTTCTTCATTCATGACATAAGGAGAATAACACTAATAATAAATGTTTCATGAAGAATAAATAAGTTATTTTCAGTAGCATACTTAGAACTATTGCTACATAGTAAGGACTCCGTTAGAATTTATTAAACACATAATATTTATGGATCCTTTAAAATACTAGGCTTCTATACACCTTTGGAAATAATGTGCTTCCATGATGTAAACTCTCCCTACTACCTCCTAAGTTCAGGGGATTTCACTGAACTTTGTTCCTAAGAGCAATGTCTAAGGTTGATAGGTGGATTAATGGGAAAGTAGGAAGTGGTGGAATCAGTTATTTAGTATTTGCTCTGAACATATTTTAGAAGTCCTGAGAGTAATAAGATTTAGAAGTAAGTAAAAGGAAATATTTGTGTTTATTGTAAAACAGAATTAGCAAAATCCAAGCCTGCATAAAGAACCAAACCATATTTATTTATTGAGTGCCTATTAGGATTTAACTGTTCAGGATAGATTATATGGTTAAGACCAGAAGCTTATGTGATTGCAGAGTAAGGACAGTATTTCTGATGTCATTATTAAAGAGTACAAAACAGTATAAAATTATGATTGTGTTATAGGCACCCCCTGCCATCAGAAATGGAAGAAAAGGAAAGAATATCGCTTGAATGAGCCAAATAAGGTGTATGTGACCCCACTTCCACTTCTGCCTTTTCAACTCTTTTAACTCATCTCTTACTTTTATTCTTGACTGGTATGCCCTTCTGGTCTTGAATTAGGCTTTGTCTATTGTAGAAGCTGAACAAAACATTAAGTGTAAATCATCAGATGCTGTTCAACTCTCTTTCTATGTTAGAATATCTTGTTTCTGGATATTTTAAATTGGAAATCCATGATATATGAATGTGAGTTTCCCCAAAAGAACACTAGAATACGCTTCCTTGGAAATTCCAGACCATGAGCAAACAGAGATTTACATGGAGAAAAAAAAAAAATCCTTTCTCTGAGGAATCTGGCATCTGGGGGTGATTTATTACAGCTTTGCAATGCTTGTTACCACCTCAAGAGTGCCTTACATAGAGGCATACCCACATATGCAAACATGGATTTATGTAATTGCACAGAATTAAATTTTTATGCTAACTCCGTTGAAATCCATAAGCTTATTATATCCTTCAAAACTGTCCATGTAAACAAATTGAAAATATTAATGTTTTTAAATCTAGCACACATAGACTATTTATTAATATTCCTATGCTTGTCTTATCAGTGCTGAAGGGTCCTTGTAATCCAGTTGTTTCAGAAAGACAAACCATTGCAAGATGAGTTTCCTGTCCACTGATTTTCAATTGATATTATCTATTAAACAAAGGAGAAGATGGAATAATGAAAAGGAATCCGCCATTTTTCAATGCCTGAAGTCCTCCAACAACCAAGAGTTTTAAAGGTTAAAGGTCGCATATCATTACTTGTATTATAAATGTTTTAGATGATGGATATGCTAATTACCCTGATTTGATCACTCTATATCATATGTATTAAAATATTACTATGCACCCCTGAATATGAACACTTATTATTTGTTGATTAAAAATGTAAAAAGAAAAAATAAATAATAGCAAACACTTACTGAGAGCTTGTCATGTGCCAGGCATTCTTCTAAAAAATCAACTCATTTGGGCATATACTAACTTAATCATCAAACACTAAAAAGCACGTGAAAAAAAAAATGGAGGGAGAGATGATGACAAATAACTTGCCTAAGATCTCCCACCTAGTATTCAAATGAGGGGTGCCTGATCAGTCTATGCTCTTAATCTCTATACTGCACTGCCTCATATTGACTCATATGTATATATAAAACAGGTTCGCAGGCAACTTATATTGTTGCCTTGTTGAGGTTTTCCAGCCAAGAAAAATTTGTCATGATATAAAATAAGTTTTTATCTCAAAGATGAGAGCATATCGAGGTCATTTCTGATGTTTTCCTATCTAGTTCAAATAAATAAAAGCTGTTTTTCAACCAAGACATCAGAAGACTGCAGACTTGAATGAATCTGAAGGTCAAAAAGAACAAAAGATACTGCTGGTCCTTGGGTGACCATCATCTTAGTAGAAAAATTACACTTGATTTCTCTTTTACATAATGCAACAGGAAATGAATGCTTACCAAAAATGTCTGAAAATGAAAACTGCTCTTTTCATTAAATGTATATAATATTAGCAAAAAGTGTAATGACCACTTCTTAATTAAATAAAGTGGTTGATCTAAGAGGCACAACCAAGTTTGTCTTTGTTAGGTAAAGTTGAGGTGTAAAAATTTAGGTATGTGTTAAATGTATATAAGTACCATACTAATTTGCAAATTTCTCCTAAGGAATGAATTACAGTGAGGTAATTAAAATGCAAATAAAGAAATAATAGCAGATTTAAGGAACTTTATGTGCATTTTTAAATTTCTTGTTTTTCATTATTACCCATCATTCCAAACCCCAATCTGCTATAGGCTAGTAAGAAAATTGTTTCCTCTTTTTGGTGGCTTTTTCTTGGTAGATTAGGGACATCTTATAGGAGTATGTTTGACACATTCATTAAAATGATGGTAGTACATTTTTTCCCCTCACTATATTTAATTGGTGGCCCTGGGAACATGTCTCTCTCCCTGCTGTTATTTAAACAGGAAGAATAAAAAAGGCAAGAAAAGTAATCTAATTTTACTAAAATAGAAAAATGAATGAATACGTCACATCTATATTAAATCATTGATATATATTTGCATTAAGTAAACCAAGAAGATACAACAAGCAAATATATAAATGTGGGCTACTAACATGTACACACATAGAACGACAGTTTCCCCAGGTTTTATTAATTTCAATAGGCTGTTGAGATGTCTTACTTTCTGATTTTTGATTGATAATCTTATATATTATCTCTATATTAATTCATATTGTAGGACTTTCAAATAGTCATAAACATGAGTCTAATTATCCCAGATCTCCTAGTATGAATCAGCTTACTATACCTAACAAACTTTATATTTTTAAAAGAAAAAAAAAAACTTTTAAACTGTCATAAAAAAGACTGATAGAGAGAAGTCCTACCCTAAATGTAATGTTAATTCTTAAATTTCTTTTTTTACCCCAATTATCATTCTCTTCATAATGATTATGACTTTTCTGTGAACCATCAACCATCACCAACTCCATCTTTCATTATAGCTGCTTTACTAACATTGTATATTTCTTCTCCAAACACTTACCCTTCACAAATAGCTGTGTACAAATTGTTAATTTTAGTTTTCCCCATCTTTTCTTCATTTATTTTAAGAAATAGGCATAGGTTACACCAGCTTGCATCCCAGGGATGACGCGAACTTGATCATGATGGATAAGCTTTTTGATGTGCTGTTGGATTCGGTTTGCCAGTATTTTATTGAGGATTTTCAGATCAGTATTCATCATCGATATTGGCTTGAAGTTTTCTTTTTTAGTCGTGTCTCTGCCAGGTTTTGGTATCAGGATGATGTTGGTCTCATAAAATGAGTTAGGGAGGATTCCCTCTTTCTGTATTGTTTGGAATAATTTCAGAAGGAATAATGCCAGTTCCTCTTTGTACCTCTGGTAGAATTTGGCTGTGAACGCATCTGATTCTGGACTTGCTTTGGTTGGGAGGCTATAAATTGCCTCAAATTTAGACTTTGTTATTGGTCTGTTCAGGAATTCAACTTCTACCTGCTTTAGTCTCGGGAGGGTGTAAGTGTCCAGGAATTTATCCATTTCTTCTAGACTTACTGATTTATGTGCATAGAGGTGTTTGTACTAATCTCTGGTGGTAGTTTTTATTTCTGTGGAATCAGTGGTGATATCCCCTGTATATTTTTTATTTCATCTATTCGATTCTTCTCTCTTTTCTTGTTCTCACTCATAAGTGGGTTTGAACAACACACGGACATAGGGAGGAGAACATCACACACCCGGGCCTGTCAGGGGGTGGGGGAACTACCAGATGGATAGCAGGGGGTGGGAGGATTGAGGAGGGATAGAATTAGGAGAAATACATAATGTAGATGACAGGGGGATGGCTGCAGCAAACCACCATGGCACGTGTATACTTATGTAACCAACCTGCACGTTCGGCACATGTACCCCAGAACTTAAAAGTATAATAATAACAATAATAAAATATGAACTAGATAAAAATTTTGGCTTTGATGCCTTCCTTTTCTTCATATGCATCACTACTTTCATCACTGTTCTATACACTTTTCTGCATTTGACCTTTCTTTCATTTTACAATTGTGACAGGCAAAGTAACTTCAAGAGATACAGTCTAGCAGGGGAGAAAGACAAGTAAACAGGCAACAGCCATCCCAGTTGACAAATTCTACATTAAGAGGAAGCATGAGGGATTATGAGAACATATAAGTAGCCTGTATTTAATTTTGAGGGATCAGGACATAACATCTAGTTAAAAGTCTACCTTTTAGCTGAATTTGAAAGAATGACAACAAGATACCTAACTGCTAACAAAGTTAATGCTTGGAAACTTGAATCGGATGCTTAGTTAAAATTTATTCCAGAAGTTTTCAGATATATATTTGTATAATTATTGTAACTACATACCAGTCCCACTGGAATGAAGATTAACAGAAGTAAAGCACAGCAATGTATTTAATCAAAGTTTTACATGAAATAAAATCCTCTAGAATGGAGACTCAATGGAGACAGGAAAACTGTCCAATTTTATGCTTAGATTTGACCAAGAATGGACAGCCATGTAGAATTGGGATAGGAAAATGTGTATGATCTAATAGGAATAGACTATAGGGGGAAACCTAGCAAGATGTGTCTATTCAGATTCTTCTGGGCCTATGTGCAGCGTTCTTTCTTTCTGTGTGTAAGGCCAGACCCTCTCTGGAATGGGCATCTTATGGCCCATTATCAAGCAAGGTCAGTTCGAGAATGTCTTTATGCCCAGGTCTTACACAGAAAGGCAGGGGAAAATTAGAGTAATATTTTTGGGTTTTTGAGATGTTGATCACCACCTGCAGGGATCTGTCCTGCAAACCTTGACTCCGCAACTGATGAATAAAATACACTCACACCGAGTACAGTGAACAAATGGCTTAGGAAGGTTGTCAGCTGCTCTCAAGGGCGACTTGCAGCTACCCAACCTCCGTAGCCCATTCATTCACTGTACTTGGTGTGTGAATATATTTTATTCATCCATCGTGGAGACAAGGTTTGCAGGACAGACTCCTGCAGGTGGTGATCAATGTCTCAGGTGGTGACCCTGCTGAGATCAACACCACAGCTGGTGTGGTTCGAGACTGTATCTTACAACTTTTCCCTAATATTTCCCTTAATATTTTTTCAACCACCCTGAGAGAATCCCAACAGGTTTTATGGCTGGCTTTGGGGGATAACGGTTCTGATTACTATGACCTCCCTTGGGAAATAGAGAGTCTAGTTTGTCTGCCTTGACTTGAGGAAGAATGAGGTGGAGAGACCGGAAGGCAGGTCAGAGAACGCTGTAATACTAATGCTGCTACTGAGGCTGCTTCTGAGGCCTTTATTTTGCTATCTGAGGTCAGCAAGACCTCACTTCTGAGGTCCTTTCGGTTTTCTTCAGTGTAAGATACTCAATATGCCAAGGTGTCATGCTTTGGGGTTTCATGTTCTGAGTTCCAATAGTGGTAATTTTTATGTTCTGCTGGTAAGAGCTGACCAGTTCAATGTAAAGATTAGACAAGAGTCATAGTGTAGGTAATAATCAATCACCTGCAGTAACTTTCGGACTGTCATCTTCATCAAATGAACACTCTAAATCTTTGTCTTCTTTTTGCATGTTTCTGAAAGAAAATAATATTGCTTAAAAATTGAATGAACATGCTCTCCTATCAGCAGGCAGTCTTTGGTTAATATTGTGCTATGATGCAAAAAATATAAAATGGTAAATGTGAACTTTTATACTGCATGAAATAACATTTTATGAACAGAAATAGAGCATATAATATCTGAGACAAAGAGATAGAACACAGGAATGTTGAATAAGATGTAATTTATTTTCTTCAAATGGCTCTTGTCTATTATATTTCAGTTCCATCTCTCTTTATAATAGATATTCTTATCAGACATTTATCTGCCATCACTTTCTGACATAATACACATCTTGTGGTTTCCAATTTTATCACACAATAAACTTCCTTTATGTTCTCAAAAATAACATGAGTTAGAATTGACTAAAAATAATCCACAGTATTACCATAGGTATTTCAAGCAAGAAAACAGATTTTTTAAAAATACTGTCACTGCCTATACAGAATGGATTTGGAGGATTTTGAAGGATTCTACTAAAATATCCTCAAAGGGTTTTAAAGCTTTTATTTCTACCTAAATTACAAAGAGAATTTGTTCAGATCATTACATGAAAACAAAACAAGCCAGAAAAGATGTCTCTTTATATTTCAGCCTCTTTTTGTAGTTTTCTCTATATTTAAATAATTGTGGTTGTTATATTAGCATTATAAATGTTTCTTCAGTTGCATCATTATTTGTTAACCTGGTTATGATGTATCTTTAGTTACTTATTTTCTGCACACTTCTATCCCAAACCAAAAATTGACTGAATTTCAAAGCATCACAAAGGGTGATTCTCTACTCTTCCCTACAAAACAATATTTTATTCCGAACTGCAACATGTCTTTCTCTAACTTTATCTTTACAATCAAATTCCTGATTCTTCTGAAAAGCATTGCCAGTAATCAAATCTGTATGTGGTTCCTCTCAATTAGTTCTGAAGTGCCTGTGGAGCATTCCTTCTAATCATCTCTTACAAATGGAAGTAAAATTATATACTTTCCTATGCTTGGCACACCTAATTATTTGATTATCCATACAACAACAAATAGTAATTGCTTTGTTTGTAGGTAGCCTTTGGATAAAGAAATAGATTGAATTTATTTCAATGTGATAAACAATTTAGGGAGATTAAACATTCAGACCTTATACCTACTCTTTTGCCAAGCAAATTACGTCTGTTTAAGTGACAAACGACGGCTTTACTTTCATAGTCATAAAATCATGCCTCTTTGTCTGCTTATTGTCTGTTTTTCTAATTGTCTTTGCATTATTTAAAGTGAAATGCAACTTAATATCTATAGTAGTATAAGTAAACTTAAGTGACCTGGTGCTTTAGAAAATATTTAAATGAATATTTTATTGCATCTATGCAAAGTCCACATGGATAAAGAATTTGATGCTTTTCTCAGACATTGAGGGTTTGAATCTTGATCCAAACACTAATAGCTTGATTACCTTGGGCACCAATCTATAAAATGAGAAGATACAATGAAGTTAATTAATTTTCTTGAGTCAATAATAAAGATGAATCACTTTGCACAGGGTGTGGCACGGAATAAATATTTGACTGTTAGCTGTGCCTTTTATGGCCAAATAAAAAGAATCTGTCAACATAGGTAATATGTAAGTATGTTACTATTCCCATTTTGTCCACTTATTTGATATTTATATAATCTTACTACTTTTATTTTTAGTTGAAAGTCAATATCATCTAAACCAAAAACACTTACAAAATACAAATGAATTTTAAGTTTTTCCTACCAACCACCAAATGAACAATCTCTACATCTAACTTTTTAGCAATAGTTTTTTAAAGCTTATGCACAAAATTTATTTATAAGTATAGTCTATGACAACATAGTCGATATGACCTTCTCCAAGAATATCTTTTTGGTACTGACAAAGGAAGATATACCACCTAAAAATGCTCTGGGATTGGTTCTGGTATTTATGGTTACCCAGTGCTATCACTCTAACCCTACGTTTCAGTGTTATGGAATCAAACTATTTTCATACAAAATCTGCAGAAAGTATTTGTTGACTGAGTACAAGTTCTAAGAAAAGTTTTAAGGAAAACAATTGCAAAAAAAACATGATTTTCATAATCTAGTCTCATGAAAACTCATGTAGATTTAAAAAATTAGGTCAGGCAGCCCAAAATTCACAATGATAATTAGAGCTAATTAATTAAAACATTGAAATGGCAGTGTTTTAGAATGTGTTTGTTTTTTAAATGGAATTTATTGCTTCAAATTGTTTGAAATATATTAATTTTTAAAAACAAACCTCCCGAAAGGTATTATGCATCATTAAATATCAACAAAAAAGAATTTTGATAAAATTTATTTGGAAATAAACAAAAACACAAGATTTTACATTAAATATATATTAAAATAGAATATTTTGTTCTAGATAGTCATCAGTTACACATCTGTTTATTTGTTATAAGCTTAGGGTATAGTTAAAAGGGTAAAGCCCATTACAAAGTGTTCAAGACACAAAACACATAGACACAGATGTATTGAGGCACTGTTCACAGTAGCAAAGACTTGGAACCAATCCAAATGCCCATCAGTGAAAGACTGGATAAAGAAAATGTGGCACATATACACCATGGAGTACTATACAGCCATAAAAAGGGTTAGTTCATGTCCTTTGCAAGGTCATGGATGAAACTGGAAATCATCATTCTCAGCAAACTGACACAAGAGCAGAAAACCAAACACCGCATGTTCTCACTCATAAGTAGGTGTTGAACAATGAGAACACATGGACACAAGGAGAGGAATATCACACACTGGGGCCTGGAAAGTGGGGGGCTAGGGGAGGAATAGCAGGGGGTGGGGGGATTGGGTAGGGTTAGTGTTAGGAGAAATGCCTAATGTAGATGACAGGGTGATGGATGCAGCAAACCACCAGCATGGCATGGGTATACCTATGTAACAAACCTGCATGATCTGCACATGTACCCAAAGCGTAAAGTATAATATATAATTTTTTTTAAAAAGACATAAAACAATCACCATTTATTGGTTAGTTATTTTTAACTTCCTGCATATATTAGGATATTTTTGAGACACTTGAGAAGTTATTTAAAGATTATTTTGCTTAGTGCCTAAAATATAAAAGTAAAACAAAACTAAAAATGTTAGTGTCTCTGAGATTTAAGATGTTAGAATCAATGTGTCCTAAAATTTATTTCAAAGGTTTTTTAAAACTCCTCTGAATTACATGACAAAAAGATCTTCCTAATACAGAGTCATGGGACAGATTGAACAAAAAGTATTTTTTAAATCCCCTAAACTATAAACTAAAAATTATTTAAAATGACTGTATTATTTTTGAAACTAAGAAAAATTGTGAGAAAAAGTATTTTTAAAAGCATTTTGTATCTAACCTATTAAAATTTCAAAGTCATAAAAGGTTAAATTTATAAAAATTTTCTTCAGCATACATATGTTTTATTAAAAAATGCAATAAAATATTCAAATCTGACTTTATCATAATCTGAACTATATCAGATTATATTTGAAGCTTCAAGCTTCTAGAGGTGGCTTACCCGGTAGCAATTTTATTTCCTGAAGAATATTTTGAATCACCAGCATCATAGACTCTTATCTGCACACTTAAAACCTTTGGACACTTTATGGGTTAGCTTTTGTTGCAGAATAAATCATCCCAAAATTTACTGGTTTGTGAAAACAACAATTTATTTAGCTCACCCTGTACTCAGCAGGGTGGTTTTGTTGATTTGGGTTAGACTCAGCTGATCTTGGCTGGATGTCAATCTTGACTTTGCAAGTGGTTGCCAGGTAAACTGGGACTAGGTAAAAGTTAGCTGGAGGAGGGTGCTGAATTTTACAGTCTCTGCCCTCTTATCTTCCAGCAGAATAGCCACATCTTGTTTACCAGGTAAAGTAAACCCTAAGGAGACATCTCTTTTCATTTGTATGCTTATATGACTTTTGCTGCTGTCCCATTAGCCAAGGAAATTTACTCAGCAGTCCAGAGTCAGTGTGAGAAGTTTCTCCCTAAAGATGTAGCTAGAGGGCAACATGAATACTTTGAAGATCATTACTGCAACAATCAATCACAGAAATTTGAGCCCTTTTATTCTATTTTAAATGCCAACAAAAAAACATAAACATTTGAAAAACTGAGATTGGGTTTCACAGATAACCTTCCACAAGGTTTGTTTTCAGTAGATGATTTTAATAACTGCTGGCTGATTGAAATAAGTTCAATATTTATGGAAGGTGATAAATTAACCAAACGTATCACAAAACTGCTTGCTCAAGTAAGATGAAGATACTGTGAACCGAAGCCAGTTTTTATAAAGTGATAGATAAGATTTTAAAAATAAAGAGTATAATGAAAGAACAGATAATTGTGAATTTTGTAATCTAAGTAAAAAATTTCAATTATTTGAGAAAAACTACAAAGTAATTCCTGGAAATATTAGGTTTAAAAAGCTTATCGTTGATTTAAAAATAAATAATGATGAATTCAGGAGTTGGGGGATTTTGGCAACTGGATGAAAATGATTCAAGAAGTTGTCATTAGCTAATAAATTCCACGTGGACAGGGTCTGTGTGTTTTCTGTTTAACACTGTATCCCTTTGAACCTCCTATGTTTAGAAGAAAGCCCAGCACAAATAAAGCACGAACGACTTTGTTTTAATTAACTAACTGATTATTTTAATTTATATTATATGTTATCATGTCAGGCTGTTTTCATTCTCTGGGTTTAGTAAGAAGTTCAAGAGTCTGAAATAAGTTCTTTCTTCCCCTGCATGACATTATATGTGTCACAAGAGAATGAGAATCTGGTCTAGGATCTAGTTCTTAGCCTATGGTGTTCACCAATTCTGAAATGATGTTTTTAACCACCAGCTCTTCACCCAGTATCAGGCAACGTTTCTCCGGGCAGGCAGCTATGATACTCCCTAGGAACCCTCTTCTCTGGCTGCAGGCTCTGTCACATGGACCACTGATTAGTTTGCAAGGCAAGAAGCTTAGTATGGAAAGGCCATCATTCCCTCATGAGGGTGTCATACATGAGGAGGAAGCAGTTTTTCACATTGTGGAAAATATCACTTGGTACAGTAGCCTAGAGTAGCTTGACAAAGTTCACTTTTCTGCCTTTGGTTTTGGAATCACTATTTTTTTTAATTATTATTATTTTTTAATGCAAATCATCAAACAATGGACTTGTCTTTATGGGACTTCTAAAATCTGAATAAGCTGTTAGTCCTCTTCTCACACCTCTGAATCAGTTCCTTCTGAACACAGGTGTGATCATGCGCACTTTACAGAGGAACTACGGAAGGAAAATATTTTCCTTTAAGAGTAACAATTTACTTATGGTTAATACATTGAGAAAAAAAACAGGACTGAAGTCCAGATCTTATTTTTATTACCGTGTTTCCTCTTCTGGCTGGTTCTGCTTCTTCAATTAAAATTCAGGTGGATAATGCATTATAGAAATAACATAAATGCTGATGTCACAGGAAATATACTAATCCCTGGTTACTTTAAAAATTTACTATATTTATATAAAGAATCAGATGTTCTCTAACATGAAAACTGTGCCTCCATGTTAGTCCTGAGAACATACATGTTCATTGATGAGGGTCAAATCTGCTATATTTGCATCACTTGGCTTCTGTTTTTCTTTCTGTCTCCTGAGCACTGTCTATATCCACTTGAGAACGTTCACCAGGAGAACCTACTGCTGATGCATCTCCTTTTTATAGGAACTTTGGATAGGTGCTAGTGACATTTATCTGAGCTTATATAAGTGAGAGATTGTTGTTGTAATGAAAGTGACTTTGTTATCTATTGGATACACTCATCTTGCAGCTTGATTCCAACTGCTCAGGAAAGTTATAAACCAACGCTCATAGTAATTGTATACTCCATGGCAAACAGAATATGCAGTGATCTGCTGGTGAAAAACAAAACTACTGGACCAAGATGGCTTAGAGCTAGGTGACCAAAGAAAGGCTAAGGTCTTCAAAGAAAAAAAAAAAACAGTTACATGTTTCTCTCCACATGAAAATAGCAGGTATTTATGGGCACTACTTATTTGGTACCTACTATGTATTAGAACGTTGTAAATACTTTACATATGGTAACTCATTTGATCCTGTTACCAGGATATAAGAGAAATCCTATCATCATCACTACTCAACCACTGTACAAGTTAGAAAACTTGAACTCTGGAAAGAGAAACAAAACTTGCCCACCCAAAGTCACCTAAGTGGTCAAGAAAATAGCTGGAATTTGAACTGCATCTGCTTGATGTTAAACACTTTGAATGTATTTAATCACTGGAGGGGGGGAAGGGCTTTTGTTATCGCACAGGGAGTGGATAGGGAGAGAATATAACTGCAAAGCGAGGGGACAAAATCAGCAGAAAACATTCTGCAAAAGGGAGTTTTCTATACAAGGGAGTTTTCTGTACTTAGCTCACTCCTCTGAACACGGTTTCACTCTGTCCTTCAGTTTATGCTTCTGTAAGTTCTATGCCCAAAATCCTCTGGATAAAGCCCTGCACTTGATCCTTTTATCACTAAATCATAATATCTATCCTTTGTACTTTACAGCTCAAAGGAGTTTTAGATCTACAAACACTGTTCACTCTGAGCATTGTCTTCCTGCTATTTGAGGACACTACCGATGCACTGGATGCATGTTCTACATCGGGAAAGGGGGAGGAGATTTGTCGTTTCAAAACGTAATAATGTACACATTTTGAAAAAAATCACAGCTTTCATCTTAATGCTACGTCAATTTAGTACTCAAAATAGGAAAGAATTAATATAGCCCTGAATAGTCACTACTATATATAGCGGTAAATAATTTTTCACTACTCACTCACCACTCTGCTAGGATACTCAGCATTAGCTTTTGGCCTTTGCAATCAATCCTATATTGCTATTAAAGAATCCTACATTGAGTAAAGAAACAGAAAATTGCCAGAGTGGTGCAAAATTTCCCAAAGTATAAACATTTATTCCAAGGCAGAGGATGAGCAAACCATTAAGTTTTCCTTTCACTTGTAAGTCAAAAATGACTTGAAACAGAGGGTC
Source organism: Callithrix jacchus (assembly GCF_049354715.1). Taxonomy (NCBI): domain Eukaryota; kingdom Metazoa; phylum Chordata; class Mammalia; order Primates; family Cebidae; genus Callithrix; species Callithrix jacchus. The sequence goes on from NC_133504.1 coordinate 165,163,893, forward strand.
CACCAACGGAATCAGCTGGAAGCCCAGGCTGCTACTTGCCATATTGGTGGTTGGTGGGGAAAGTGACAGACTAAAAAGCTTTAAGAAGGAATGAAGGAAAAAAATGTAAAGCTTATGTAAATACCTAGATAACTTCTCTAACGTTCTCTTGTATTTTACGCATGAGCTCAGTGCAGTGAATAGATTAGCACATTTAGTTTCCAATTCATTGGCAGAGGTTTGTTATGAAAGTCGAGTGATACAGATGGTATGACATTATTCATGCTGCATAAGAAAACCACTATGAAGACACTATTAAAATATGACTGTCAATTAGCAATCATCATGGTTTCTGGAAAAAAAAATACTTGGTAAAAATTAAATCCCCTGTGGGTTTGGATACTTGCTACTATGTTAAGCTAAGGCAAGGTTAAGACGTCAATGTCATTAACTGTGAGATCAGATAACCCAGACCGTCACTTTATCCCTTAAAATCTGCCAATTTAAACCACTGCTGTTCTAATTAGTATTATTAATGTTCTTTCCTTTTGTACTCAACTCTCATGCAGCCTTACAGTAAACATGGTTATTACTCCTTTTTGAAAAATCTTACATTTTTCTACTTTATTAAAACTCTCATTTAATTGTGTTTGCTTTTAAGGAAGTTTGCAAATACATAATGTATCACTTTGCAATTGGTTAACAACCAATACATAGTGTAACAATACATTTGATTAGTAATGGTAATGACTTAATGACAGCTCAGTATGTGGTGAATGCTATGAAACATGCTTCTTACCAACTATCTCTAGCTTTTCACAATAATTTGCCAAAGCATTGTGAACTATATTGAGCCTTCTCCAAAATTCATCAATTGAACCTGTAACCCACAATTTGACTGTATTTAATGACAAGGCCTTTAAGATGGTAACTAATGTTAAATTATCAAGATAACATCCTAATCCAATAAGATTTGTATGCTTATGAGATGGGAGAGACAAACATGAGTGCATGTCAACAGAGAAAAAAGAAACATGTGAAGACACAGCAGGAAGGCATGGGCCTGCAAGCCAAGCAGAGAGGCCTCAGGAGAAACCAAATGTTTTGGTACCTTGATCTTGGACTTTCAGGGTCCAGAACTGTGATGAATACATGTTTTCAACTTAAGCCACTCAGTATATCTTATACTAATATGGCAGCCCTAGCAGATTAACATGCAAGGTAAGTATCAGTGTGCCCATTTGGAAGAAGAAGGAATTGTATTGTCAAAGTTCAGGTCAGAATGTGCGACAGGAGTATCTGTTATGAGAATTAACACAGGCTGGATTAACCTAAGGCCCTTACATTTTCACAGTCTAGGTTAGCCTACTTCATCTACAAAAGGTTTTTAAGGGCTAAAAGTTACTTTAATTCAATTCCAGGTATTCCTGAGGTGCATAGAATTTGGGGTAAAGAATTAAATATATACACTTTTATGTTGTTAGCATTTTTATAATACCATAGTAATTGATTCTACTTCTACTGGTTCTCCCAAGACAGAGAAGTCCAGGATTCTTGAGTGTTTTGAAACTACTTTGGTTATTTAATTTATATAGTCAAGGTACTAATAGGTTTTAGTAACTTTTAATGTCTCAGGCAGTATTTGATTTAAGTTATGGATACAATAAATAAGACTCAAGCCTTCACTAGAGAATTCCAAGGTGTCATAGACCTATTGCAGGGAAAAGCTTTAGAGCAAATAATTGTTAATACAGTAGTCTCTGCCAGTGTTTCTAACATAACACAATTTCAATCTACAAACTGCTAATAGCCTATCATGCAATTAGTACAAAATTTGAAAGGAACCATTTATAAATGTCTAGAATGATTTCAGTGTAAAATCCAAGCACATGCACAATCTCTCTCTCTTACTCTGTAATGTATAAAACAATTGGTCTGGTCTGTGATCAACTGGGAATTAAAGAAGAAAACAAATAAATTTAAAAAATAGTCTTCTGCCTCAATTAGATTTAGAAGAACTGCTCTATGTAATGTCTTAATTTACTTCACCTTGAGAAGATAGAAAAAAAATTCCAACTGGCATCTGTTTACTGGCAATTTCGCAAATGTTATTGTGTTTACTACCACTTAACCAAAAGTAAATAAAAATACTAGTATATTTGAAGTCAAGTATTAAATATCTTATGTTTGAAAGTAAAAATGATTTAAAAGCTTCAGTGATAACTCCATAAAGATTAAATTCTTTTCTTTCTTCTGTTAGGTACCTTTTGTCTTAACCAGTAAAATAAAAATGGAATTTAGATCAAATGCTATGGTCTGAATGTTTGTGTCTCCACAAAATGTTTATGTGGAAACCCTATTCCCAATGTGGTAACACTGAGATTTAGGCCTTTGGGGGATAATTAGTTCATGAGAGGTCCACCCTTGTTGATGGGATTAATGACCTTGTAAAAGAAGCCCAAGGGAGTTTGTTTGCCTCTTTTGTGGTATGAAGACACATTGAAGGCACCATCTATGAGGGACAGGCTCTCACCAAACAATCTGTTGGTCTTGAATTTCCTAGGCTCCAAAACCGTGGGCAATATATATCTATTGTTTATAAATGATCCAGTCCAATATAGTTTGTTATAGCAGCCAGCACTAAGACAGACTGTAATTAGACACATGCTCCTCTGCTTAGTCTTACAAAGATACAAAGTAATTGTCCCAGAAACTCTATTTCTTATATTACAGTTTAGTGGTGACATGGAACTGTCAGGAGCTGATTTTGTTTTGAAAGCTAGAGTCAGGTAGAAGCCGTGAGAGAAATTTGTCAAAATGTTTATTGTCTTCAGGTTATGCCCAGGCTATTCTTTTCTGACTTTCTCAAGATAAGTAAGTTGGAAATTCATGTGCCTACCCGTGGACCAGGAAAATTCACTAACATTGGATCAGCCATTAGTCATGTGCCTCCTGAAGTAAAGAATATTTGTATTATAGAAGATCCTTTTGGAATCAGCATAGACAAGGGCTTAGCAAACAGGCTGACGATTATTATTTTGACATTATGATTTTTCTTAATTTTAAGTGGTTTAGTTGAAAGTATTCAAAATGAAAAATTGTGATTCGGTTTGGAACAGTTTAGATATACTTGTCTAGAAGATATTTGGTGACCAATGAGGACAGGCAATGCAAATTAAAAGACAGTCATGAATTGTATTGGTGTCACAGGCACAGGAGAAACTGATCTTTGCATGTCCCTAAGTAGCACAAAGTTTGAAAAATTGAACATCATAGATTACAGAAAAATTAACACTATGTATCTATTTAAGAATCATTGCCACAAATATTCAATTATGAATACATTTTAATTTTTTCCCAGATTTTAAGAAAAGTTATGCTTGAACATAAAGTGCTCCTGCTAGGTAAAAATTCAAATTATCCTACCCTAATCTAGACGAGCATTCAGATTTTGTTAGTTATATTAAAAAACTCCGATATCACCTTTTCATAAGTGCAATCAATGCTCTTCTTCTTTTGCCTTGTCTTTCCACAAAGGAGGACCCATTTTGCTTTTCTTTGGTCTTGTTTAAATCTAGGTAGAGTGTAATAGCAAGCTCCCTTGTAGCAAGACCTTGACATTTTCGAAGTATATACGAATAGTTTATTCAAGCAAAACATCATTCATTATTACATTTGTCATGATTAAGTGAAAAATATGTTTTAAATTTTATATCACTATGACTCAAATCTTGAAGACACGGGATGCCTTTGTGCTATGGTTTGAATGCGGCCCCCAAAACTGAAGTATGGAAAACAATCTTTAATGTAAGAGGGTTTAGAGGTGAGGCCTAAGAGGAAATGATTGGGCCGTGAGGGTGGAGCTCTCAGGAGTAGCTTCGTTGTTATTTTGAGAGTGGGTTAGCTATGACAAGATTGGATTTGTTGTGTTAGCAATTCCCCCTTTCTGGCTTGCACATGCACTTGCCCTTTCTCCATGTTATGACAGAACAAGAAGACCCTCCTTCACCCAGCACCATGCTCCTGAACTTCCTTGATCCAGGACTATAAGCTGAATAAATATCTGTTCACTATAATATACCCAGTCCCAGGCATTCTGTTAAATTAAGTAAGACACTTAATTTAACAGATACAGTTTATCAAATTTATACTAGTTCAACTTCTATAAATCACATGCAAATTCATGGAGGTAAGGAATGATGAAAACATTATGGTTCTTGACAGAACATGGAAATGTGACATGCTAAATGTGGTCAATCAACATAGTTCTCCATTTGGAAAGAATTGTGCTGTACTTGAATCAATGTAAGATTTGAAGTTTTTCTATGCTAGGATCCAATTCAGCATCTTGTACCTATTATTTATTACTTTCTGAAACTTGAAACTTGCTTACTCTCCCTGAATCTCAAATTCATTTGGGGTTAATATATCATTTATAAAACTTAAATTATACAAAATATGAATACATGTATCATAAGTTATGAGACTCCACATAAATGAATAATGTCTTAAGTTTTCTTGGTATTTTCCACTATTGCCTCTCCATTTAGTACTAGAAACATTTAATTATAGCCTAAAAGTGTGGAAAATTTGCATATTTTATTTTAAAATTATTGACAATATGGGCAGTACATGTACTTAAACTGTCATTTGGGTGTTATTTACAATGATCTCTGAAATAATGACTGTATCTTCCTCTGCCACTTTTTCTTTGTGAACCAGAACATATGTATATTCCATGAACTTATCAGGTATCTTCTTGAACATATTCATATTTTAATTCTTGCCACAAATTTTTCTCCTAAAATTATTTTTTCAGACTCTTTAATTGGCACTGTAGTCAGAGGTAAAGATTCAGTATTTAAAATAACTGAAAGGTCAAAAAATTTAGATACTTCCACAAGTCTAGTGAAAGGCATTTGCAGTAGAGTGTCTTTTCTCCCAGCACTTTTGGCATTCATTGGCAGCTAGGGTAATCTAGAAAAGACAAACATTTGTCTGGCTGCTGAGAACTTGAAGATTTCATTGCCCTCATTTAGCAAAGGAACTCCACAGAGAGCAATGTGATACATCTCAATCATTTCTAAGAAGTACATTTTGACCCAAGATTACGTATGTCACAGAAACAATTTCTCCTCTCTAACATAACACATCAGGAGGTGAGGTTTTGGTTTCTCTCTTCTTGTGAGACATATCAACTTTCTGATTTCCGTGACTTACAATATACTTATCTTGAACAATCAATGTTTCTAACTACCCCAGATTACTGGAGTCAAGATTAATATTATGGCTTTGAAGACCATAAGTTATGCTAATGTTCCCTAAATGTGTACATGTGAAATTTAATATGAGAGAAATTGTCTATAAACCTGCCAGAGGTGACTTATAATAAAATCTATAGACCAGAAAGACATGAAAGGCTCTAGATTATTTAAAAGCAATTAAAATAATAGCAAATAAATGTAAGTTTTCATATATTGTCCATTTTAGCTAATAAAGCTACCTCCTACTTTGGAGACTTTTCACTTTCTATTCTTTCCCTGAAAAGTCTCCCGTCCCTTCCCCATTAGCTGTAATGTCTTTTGTTAAAATACTCCTCCCTAACCTTTCTTTTATGTCAACCCCTAGATCTAGTTTTTTGATACTTGGTAATTTGCTTAAGTAGAGGCTTTCCCTAACCAATCATTCTCACTTATTTTCTCACTATTATTAATTTCATTTGAAATTGTACACAGTTAGGCAGTTATAGAATAAACATGTACTTCATATAAGTAGGAACATAATATGTCTTTATAACTGAATTGTCAAAATCTGGAAGAATGTTTGACATATTGTGGTTCTTAATATATATGATTATTGTCTAAAAGAATACATTCAAGTTTCTTTGACCTTAGCAAAAAAACGCCGGTCCCCCAAAAAGAAAGGTTGATAACTGTTAAGTTATTCTTGACATTATTCTTCAGTTGGTTCATTTTGGATATTCAATCTCTATAACTTAAACCATTCTGAAAAAAAGACAATAGCATATACCATCAGCCAAAGCTGGGTCCATTTTAGTTCCATTATTGATAAGCTATGTGGCTTCAGAAAATGCATTGACCTGGCTAGGCATTGTGGCTCACACCTCTCATCCAAGGACTTTGAGAGGCCTAGGTGAGAGGATTGCCTGAGTCCAGGAGTCTGAGCCCAGCATGGTGAGACCCTGTCTCTACAAACAATTAAAAAAATATATATATCCAAGTGCAGTAGCACATGCCTCTGTGCCAGCTACTCTGGTGGCTGAGGTGGGAGACTCACTTGAGTCCAGGAGGTGGAGGCTGCAGTGAGCCAGGTTTGTGCCACTGTACTCCTGCCTGGTTGACAGTGTGAGACCCTGTCTCAAAAAAAAAAAAAAAAAAAATGCACTGACCTATGAAGATCTCGCTTTTGTCATCTACATATTGGAAATAATAGTATTTTTCATTAATACCTTTTGAGGGATTATCTAATTGAAATTAAGACTAAGAAAATCATTGAAAACCATACAGTTATGTGGAGATTAAAGAAACAACGGATTTTGGGTAAACAGTGAAATTAAGACAAAAATCAATACATTCTTTTAAGTGAATGAGACCAAAGATACAACATAGCAGAATCATAGGGACAGAGCAAAAGCAGTGATAAGAGAGAAATTTATAATGCTAAATGCTCATGTGAAAACGTTAGAGAAGATCTCAAATTAAAAACCTAACATTACACCTAGACAAGCTAGAGAAACAGGAGACAGCCAACACTAAAGATAAACTCTCTGGTTGCAGATTATATGATTTCATACCTAGAAAACCCCACAGTTTTTGCAACAAAACTTATAGATCTGATAGCAATTTCAGCAAAGTTTCAGGAATAAAACTCATGAAAAAATCAGTATCATTTCTATAAACCAACAATGTCCAAGCTGAAAGCCAAATCAAGAACACAATCCCATTCACAGTAGCTACAAAACTAATAAAGTAACCAGTAATACAGTTAACCAAAAAAGAAAAAAATATCTTTACTACGAGAATTACAAAACACTACTCAAATAAATCAGAAATGACACAAACAAATGGAAAAATATTTTATGCTCATGGATAGGAAGAAGCAATATTTGTAAAATGGCCATACTCCATAATCAATTTATAGATTCAATGCTATTTCTCTCAAACTACTGATGTTATTCTTCAGAGAATTGGAAAAATACTATTTTAAAATTCATATGGAATCAAAAATAAGCCCAAATAGTGATGGAAATGTTAAGTAGAATAAATAAAACTGAAAGCATACATCAGCAGCCTTTGACTATACTACAAGGATGCAGTAACCAAAACAGCATGACATTGGTACACAAAAAGACACATAGACAAATGAAACTGAATAGAGAGCTCAGAAATAAGGTTATATACCTACAATCATCTGATCTTTGACAAAGCTGATAAAAATAAGAAATGGGGAAAGGAATCTTCATTCAATAAATGGTGCTGAGATAATTGGCTAGACGTATGCAGAAGATTCAGACTGGACTCATTCTTTATACCGTATGCAAAAATTAACTCAAAATGGATTAAATACTTAAATGTACAACTTAAAACTGTAGAAACCCTGGAAGGTCACCTAGGAAATACCATTCTGGACATAGGCACTGGCAAAGATTCCACAACAAAAACACCAAAACTGATTGCAACAAAAACAAAAATTGATAATTGGAACTTAATTACACTGGAGAGCTTTTGCACAGCAAAAGAAACTATCAAGTAAACAACTAACTTATGTGTTTGTGATAAAATATTTGCAAGCTAAGCATCCAACAATGGTCTAATATCCAGAATCTATAAGGAACTTAAACAAATTAACAAGGAAAAAAACAAACAACCTCATTTAAAAGTGGTTCATATATTTATCACAGCACTATTTACAATAGTAAAGACATGGAATAAGCCTAAATACCCATCAAAGGTGGATTGGTTGAAGAAAATGTTGTACATACACACCATGGACTATTATGCAGTCATAAAAAAGCATGAGATTGTGTTATTTGCAGCAACATGGATAAAACTGCAGGCAGTTATCCTGAGTGAACTAATACAGAAACAGATAAGCAAACACTACACATTCTCACTTATAACTGGGAACTAAACATTGAGCCCAGATGGACACAAAGAAGAGATCCTCAGACACTGGGGCTTCCTTGAGGGTGGAAATTCAGTGGAATTCTTATGATAATTCATCGAAAACATGTAATGTAAACCATACTTCAAGTATCATTACCTAAGATAACACAATCATGATACTCAGATTGTTTTCCTCAAAATTCAAATGGAACTGTTTGACCTCAGACATAAGTATGCTAAAACTCCCTCTTTTCTTAAAGTTTCCTGAAGAGATTACAGATAAAATTTTGTAATTTGATTATCATGAAGATTATTAAGCACAGGCTAACTGTGTAATTCAATAAAATCTGAAGGTAACATATTAATCTTTTGCAAACTGTATATTATATACTCTGAGTTGAAGTTCATGCACACATATTCCTTTAGTTGTCTCTTTTTATCTTGTTCTCTTTTCTAATGACTCCATATTTAATTCACATTTTGTACATTGGGCAGAGTTCCAATTCAAATACAAACAACTAAAGACAAGAATGCACATTCTTGGAATAGTACTTATCTGTAGATGGTTCTCTGATCTTGTTACAGTTAATAAGTCACTTGAAAATGTGTCCATAGATCCCCAGTACAAGCAATTTTAGATGAAATGGAAATAACGCCATGAATCCAGGTAAACTACATCTGTAAATATAATAAAATATCACTCATTCAAGTTCAGATGTACATTTATTTTCAAAGACCATTTGGCCAAAATGAATTTTAAGATATAATTTTGGCATAATACCCTAGAATTTCAGGATTCAAAGTTTCAAGATACTTTAAATGTTTCCTTTAAATCAGTAATTTTATAAAATAAAAACGTTCTGTGTTCTTACAATTGTTTATACATGTTACTACTAGTAGAATACAGTTTTCTTGGACACCATGATCACTATGGTATTATGGGCCTTTCAACAGTATTATTTATTCCAATACATGAACATAAGATATCTTTCCATTTATTTCATTCTTTTTCATTTTCTTTCATCTTGTTATATTTTCAGTGTACAGATTTTTTACTTCCTCACATTTATTCTTAAGTATTTCATTATTTTTAATGTTCTTGTAAATGTGAATTTTAAATTTCTTTTTTGATAGTTTGTTCTTATAGTATAGAAATGCAACTGAATTTTTTAATGTAGACTTTTTATTCTGCAATTTTAATTAATTTGTTTATTTTTAAGAGTTTTTTCCAATAGTCTTTATTGTCCCTAATAAATAAATCATGTCATCCGCAAACAGAGTCAATTTCACTTCTTTTCTGATTCAGAAGACTTTTATTTCTTTTTCTTGTCTAATTATACTAGGTAGGATTTCCAGTACTCTATTGAACAGAAGGAAAAAGTGTGATAATCTTTATATTGTTCCTCATCTGAGATGAAAAGCTTTCAGAATTTTTTTTTTTTCAGACAGAGTTTCTCTCTTGTTACCCAGGCTGGAGTATAATCACAGGATCTCGGCTCATTGCAACCTCCACCTCTTGGGTTCAAGAGATTCTCCTGCTTCAACCACCCAAGTAAGTAGCTGGGATTACAGGAATGCACTACCATGCCTGGCTAATTTTATGTTTTTAGTAGAGATGACATTTCTCCATGTTAGGCTGGTCTCCAACTCCTAACCTCAGGTGATCCACCCACCTTGGCCTCCCGAAGTGCTGGCATTACAGGTGTGACACACTGTGCCTGGCCAGCTTGCAGATTTTTATCATTGAATATGATGTTGGTTACAGGCTTATTATATCTCATATAGGGCACTTATTATGTTGAAATACATTATTTATATACATAATTTGTTGAAATTTTTTGTTATAAAAAGATGTTAAATATTATCAGATATATTTTCTGCATTAAGATTATCATTTGCTTTTTATTTTTTATTGTTAATGTAATGTATCACATTTTTTTTATTTGTACATGTTGAACATCCTTGCATCCAAGTGATAAATTTTACTTGATCTTGATGTCTAATTCTTTTAAAGTGAAGCTGAGTTTGATTTGTTGACATTTTTTTTGAGGTTTTGCATTTACATATATAGGCATATTGGTCTACAATTTTCCTTCCTTGTAGTATCCATACCTAGTTTTGCATACCAAACTGGTATGAGGGTATTGCTGGTCTTGTTAAAGGAGTTTGGAAGTTTGTTTTCCCCCAGAGTACGTATGCCATTTCTTGTGCTCCAATAACTATATACACACACACACACACACACAATAAACAAAACAAAACATAATAGTTGCCCACACACCACTCAGAAAATTTTGCATAGCATAGCCTGTGAGCTACATCTTTCTCAGTATCAGTTGTAGGACATTGTGAATCATTTCCTAACAGGCCTATTCTTTGGATGTGTCCTTTTAGACTTGTTCATCATTGAAATGCTTTTGAGAGTGTTTGGAATCTCCAAGTAAGGTACCTGAAACAGCTCAGTTAGGACTATTCTAGATGTATTTTCAGATCAAACTTCATAAGTGTGCTTTATACAGGCCATTTCCCCAAGAGTTGGAAAGAGTAAACAGAAAACTTTTTCTGTTTCCCAAGAAAGTAAAAATAATCCAGGGGCCTGGTTTGAATTCCAAGCTTCTTCTCAGCTTAGTACTATTCTAGATTTCCAGTATTATCTACACTTAGCACACATTTTATATTCTGATCATGTTATTTCACAAATGGACATCACATAAAGCTGATGATTACACGTGTTTAATTATAATTCTGAAAATAAGCTGCCATTCATATAAAAATAATGACCTCTTCTTTCTGTAGTCCTCCTTGGTGGTCTTACAATACACTGAGTATATGTTAATTTATGTTAATAACATTTAAAATGCCATTTAGCTTTTACAAAATAGGAATTGTTTTGTTCACTTTAAAATTCTAATTTCTATTTTTAATTATGCTAGGTCCTATATAAAATAGTATTCAATGATGCTACATCACTGGATGCTACCTATAGGACCCAGCATAATAATTAAAGTATAATAACTAATTTTTTGCTTCATGCTTAAAATATCTGTTATATATGTGGATATTTTTTCAATTGAGAAAGATGAGCACACTTTGGATGAGAAAGGTTGTCACTTAAAAAAGGTTCATGAAAACATAAAAGTCTCAAAGTAATTTTAGTGGAAGCAATAACATTAGCAACTACATACAGGCTCAGCCATAAACTTCAATATTTATGCATTTAATTTTAGTAATTCTTCTACATTTAACTCTTTTGTCTTCCAACCTATATTCTCTATAAATAGTAAAAAAAAAAAAAAAACCTTGAGGGGTCTAAATTATTCCTTCTACAATGAGAAATATATTTTGTAATCAAATATGTGGAAATCATTTTAGCATTTTAAGTTCTCAAGTAACTTTGGAGACTTCTGATATCTCAGTCCTTGCTGCAACACCCAGAGAAAATGTCCCTTCATCATTTTGACAATAGGAATGATTTTTGCAAATACTCTTTGAATGTATTTCACAGGTCAGCAGTCTCATTCTAATATAGATCTACATCTTGGATTAAATCATAATTTGTTTTCTGCTTTACCTTCACCCTGACGTGCTATTTCATATAATTAAACAGGAAATCAATGGAATCCTTGTGGGTGGGATTCTGCAAAGAAAACAACCTGTGTTCTGCTTAATTACAAACTCATTAAAAAAAGAACATGACATTTCCAAAATACTGATTTGTTCTATAAATCAAATTGCACTGAAAGCTAAGTGTGCGACTAACTGTCCTGAAAACAACCTTAGTTAACTAAAAGCACGAACAAAGTCATCACTAATCTTACTGCACTTAGGAGCCTTCTGATTTTGTCCTCCAAAGAATAGGCACAATAGGTCCTCCCACAATTTTGTCTTCCAAATGAATACGTACAATAGATAAGTAATCTGTCAAATAAATGGTGGAATTACCCGGTAGTCCATAACTCCATAAAAAGGAAAAATATGAAATCTTTTTAGAGCAAAATGTTTTTCTGAGATATGATTTCTGAGTGACATGTAATTATAATTCCAAGGCGGAAACACTAGGCGATGTTTTATTCTAAAAATATGAGTGGGTATTGGACAGTCCTAGTAGGAGGGTTCTATTCACATATAAATAGATAATTCATATATTTGTATATATATTTTTTAATTTGCTTCTATTTGCTTTTCTCTGGTTTCGCTTTCATTGGTTAGCATTTTATTTTTTGGAGAGGAGAGTCACGGCACAGTGAGGCTGGGTGATGGGACTAAGGTCAAATAGGTAATATATCACAGAAGAAAGGAATTTAAGCACTGCTCTTCAAAATTGTGTTTAATTTTAATTATAAAATAATAATTCTATATATGATGGGGCAAAATGTGAGGTGTTGATATATGTATACACTGTAGAATAATTAAACTTAGCTAATTCACATACTATCACCTCATATTTATCATTCATTTTTGTTGAGAATATTTAAAAGCTATTAATTATTTTCAAACATGCAAAACATTATTATTGACTATAGGCGCAATACTGTGCAGTAGATCACAGAACTCATTTCTCCTGCCTAAAGGAAGCTTTATCCCTTAGATTAACATCTCCCGTTTCCCTGTTCACATCCCCCCACGCTCCTCGCTGTCTCTGGTAACCACCATTTTGCTCTCTGTTTTAATGATTTCTATTTTTTTTAGATTCCTCATTATAAGTAAGTTCATACAATACTTGTCCTTCTGGGCCTAGTTTATTTCACTTAGTGTAATATTATCTAGATCTAGCTATGTTGTTGCAAATGACAAGAATTTCTTCTTTGTTAAGGCCAAATAGCATTTCTTTGCATTATAAATCACATTTGCATTATCCATTCATCTACTCATATGTTGATAATCAACTTAGGTTGACTCCCTATCTTGGCTACTGTGAATTGTGCTGCAATGAACATGGAAGTGTAGTTGTCATGTCAATATACTGGTTTCTGTTTCTTTGAATAGAGAAGTTCTCTGGGATTGCTGGATCATATTCAAAACTCCTGTTGTTATTCTTGGAAAATAGATCATCCAGTGTTTCCAGACATTTGTATACACGGGGCATCTTTTCACAGAACATATTACTTTCCATGCTTGTGACTTTCCTGGTTCCATCATAACAAGAGGCTTTTCAAAGGGCTGACTCCCCTGAAACCCTCATTGGGATTTCAATGGACAATCTGACTAGAAACTTTACTTAACATTGTGCATTTTCATTTGCAAGAAATGTATTCTAAATGCAAGCTAAACTAAATGATGTTTAAAAGTAATATCTACATATCAGTAAATATGAAAAAATAAAAATAAAATTAAACAAAAAGTAGACCCATAAATTCCATCATGGGCCGGGTGCGGTGGCTCACACCTATAATCCCAGCACCTTAGGAGGCCGAGGTGGGTGGATCACGAGGTCAAGAGATCGAGACCATCCTGGTCAACATGGTGAAACCCTGTCTCTACTAAAAATACAAAAAATTAGCTGGGCATTGTGGTGCGTGCCTGTAATCCCAGCTACTCAGGAGGCTGAGGCAGGAGAATTGCCTGAACCCAGGAGGCGGAGGTTGCGGTGAACCGAGATCGCACCATTGCACTTCAGCCTGGGTAACAAGAGCGAAACTCCGTCTCAAAAAAAAAAAATCCCATCATTCTTCCTCTTAATGCAGTTTTTTTTTTTTTTTTTTTTTTTTTTTTTCTTTTTTTAACTGATCTCTTCCTTATTTTGGGCACTGAAGACTTTATAAAAGACTGTGATATATTGCTATGTTTTGTGACAAGATGACTCTGGGTTTTAGTAGTTGGCAGATAATGAAAATATGTGAAATTTACTATTTGGGTAATAATCTTTTGAATTGATTTACTTGAGAAGTAATGAAATATTAACTTCTGAGCTGCCCCGTTACACTAAAAAGTCTATGTATTAAAAGGAACAATGGATTAAACAATCGGCCTGAAATGCACATTTCACATCATCATCAATGTATGACTGTCTTTCTATGGCACTTGGGTGAAAACCTGTCTTACACGCTATTATTCTCCCACACAACTAGTCTTCCACTTGCTAAATCTGTCTTGTCCTCAGGAAATAATAAAAAGAAGCATCCGCAAATTAGTAGAAAGTGTTCTTGGCTCACAAATGCAATTGGATGAGATATTTATGATCCAGTAAATAAGGGTCAGAGACTTCAATTGAAATGGAAATCGCAGTGTAATTCTCCCCAAATGAATAGGTATAATAGGTCATAGATTACTTATCTGAAAATTAAAGAAAATTGGAAGAAATGGTCTCCGTAGAATTACATAGTTAAAACCTTAACCACTCAAGTCTGCAAAAAATTTGCCTTTGAAATATTCCTCTCCCAAGGGTCAATATTCTAAATAAAGAAATATACATTTGCTCCTCACTATCGGTCTTTTTAGCCAATAAATTGTCAGTTGAAGGGGAACATGTTTAAGAAAGCATACTTCTCGATGCCTTCTTTATATTATAAATAAAGACAGGTCATTAGGAGAAATACCTAATGTAGATGACGGGGGATGGTTACAGCAAACCACCATGGCATGTGTATACTTATGTAATAATCCTGCATGTTCTGCACATGTACCCCAGAACTTAAAGTATAATAATAATAATAATAATAAAGAAGTAGAGACAGGTCACTAGTGTGGGAAATAATTACTTTTGAGTTGTTATGTCATCCAAAATGTTTCTTGTGTAAGTTATATTCCACATATTTGTGTTTGTTAGAAAATATTGTCAGAAGTACATCACTATAATACATATCCAAATATATATCAAATATGTGTAACTATGTAAAATTATATGGGTTTTTCAAATTTATATAAATATATTTTTGTAATTGTAAGGGGTCTAGAGAAAGGAATATGGGTTTTTCAAACTTATATAAATATATTTTTGTAACTGTAAGGGGTCTAGAGAAAGGAATAAAGCCACTGCAGAAATCTAAAAGGGATTTCTGATGAAAGCTAAGTACATTTAGATGTATGCATGTACATAGCCAAAAGCAATGTGGAAATTAATGATCTTCCACATAACATTTTTGAAATTCTGATGCATAAGTTTAGGCATAGACCCTTTGGCTTTAGATAACACATATTCTATTATAGTTGCACAGTATAGAGACTGTTAACTTAAGAAAGGTTTATAATTTCTATATAGCTATAATATAATTGTTAGCTCAGAAAATTGTAGCTTTCAAAATGATGGCCTGAAGAGTCATCTGGATGATATATGACTCTTTGTATATGAAAATATTGCATTATGGAAAGTAATACCATGTTTGTACATAATGAAATGAAACCAAGAGGAACCCTGAGAGAAGCCCATGGAAGAAAGAATTGGGTAATTCATTATTCACTTACAAACTGAGCATAGTTTTTTCTCAAGAGACAATGAATAATGTCAAAAGTGTGTTTTCATTTAAGACGCAGAGGTATACTTCCAAGATTCAAGTGGAGTTTTGATATTTAAACAGAATGAGCAATTCTATACATCACTTGGTATCCTCCATTCTGGGATACATTTCCTGAGAATCTTCTGGTTATAATATTTGTTTTATTGCTAGTGAGTTCAAAGTATTTCATGTGTAAGCATTTTGCTAAACACTCTATTATAATTCATCTTTGAACTCTTAACTGTTTAGTCAATATATTTAAAAAGAAGATAAAATTTGTCAATAGTAATTGAAAAATAGTCTTGTATCTTATCTTAATAAATGTACAAATGGGATAAATATAAATTTGTAAAATGTCTACCAAATGTCTAGCATATAACTTAGAATACTCTAAAAAGTTAGAGGCCATGTGTGTTTATAGGGGAGTATACAGAGTTAATACAGGGGCAAAATATTTTTGGATAAAAGAACTTGGATAATGGTTAGTTATAAATATATTCCCAGGACTTTTATTTACTAAGGTGAGACATATGGACAGTCTATTGAATAATATGTTAATTTTATTCCTTCTGTCTACTTTAGTCATCTTCTATAGGGGGATACTAATTTGCCTAGCCTGTAGCAAGTGCTTAACCAGACTGATATACAAATCATTCTTGGTAACATGAAGGTCTTAGTGGCATTTGTGAATCCCCTTAGCTCTAGTCTTTAAGATTTCTCAGTATCACGAAGGGGATGTGGTGTATATATGAGGGAGGGATGGGGGCACTAATAAAAATCAATCATGAAGCATTTGGACAAAAGGTTTTTAGAATCTTGTCTGTTCAAAAGCGGTTTACTTCTATTTTGGAATTATGTATCATCCTCATTTTGATTTGCTTTTAGTTTCTTATATATCTCATATTAGGCTATAACTCATTCTCAATCTGTTGTCCAGGTAGATGATGTTTATATTTGTTTCTCTCTGTTTGGAGAATACATATATATATGTATATATATATATATATATATATATATATATATATATATATAGAGAGAGAGAGAGAGAGAGAGAGAGAGAGAGCGGCTTACAGGTTTATTTCCAGCAAAACATACTTCACAGCTCATACTTCTCGATTCAGTGAGGATTCCCCTAATTAAACAATTTGCCATGTTGTAAACAAATCTTAACATTAATAGTGTTCTTCCCAAAACTACCAGTGATAAAATTTCAAGACATTCTATATGAATCAGCTTCTTTTTTCTGTTGTAACTGCGAGGCTTCCTTAAATCACAGTATGTGTGCATCTTCTAAAAGCTTCAATACTGCTTAATGAAAACACAATGGATTAACTATAGAGACATTCCTATATGAGGTTAACAGTATGCATACTGATTAAGATAGAGAATTCAGATAGCTGCTGTTTTAGTCATTTTTCTACCCTAAGTCCATCAGAATACTCTAGCAGAGTACCATATATTTAATAGGTATTGAATATGAATATAGATTCTTATCACATGAAAAGAGACTTCACAATAATTATGTCAGGATGAATATCAGAAATATAAACAATTAATACATGGTATTTATATGCTAAATATCAGCTATTTTGTTTTCTTTTTTAATAGACACTCTCTCCCTATATCGCACAGTAGCTATTCACAGGTACAGTCATAGTTTACTACAGCCTTAAACTTCTGGGTTCAAGTGATCCTTCTGCCTCAGTCTCCCAAGTAGCTGGGACTACAGGGATACTGAGGCAAGTGTGCCATCAAAATATATTTTGAGCTCTTTCCTCCCTTTTTGGAGTGAACATAATGTAATACTTAAAAATATATATATATACTTATTAAAAATACCATATTCTAAGGACAGAGCCTTTATATTTTCCCTAGCCATTTCTTTAATGTTTTTGAATCAGAGATCCAACTATCATCATTTGGGAAAAGATTCTGACTACTAACTTAATATAATACCTTTTAGCAGCCTGCAATGACACATGGAGAAAATGTAACTGTAGCCTTATTCAGTGTTAAATTATCTACTTCATGTAAAAGCAAACATTTGAAAATGAAGAAAGAATGTTCAATACACAGATTGGATATCATTTGTTCAATGCTCAAATGACACAGATTGGATGTCCAATAATTGGTCCCAAGTCCTGATTTCTGGTCAATTACTTAAATTTCAGACCACATTGTATCCATTAAGGGTAGCCACTCTTTATTGAGATTTTGTTCATTTAATATGGAGCTTCCTATTTACATAATGCCTATCTCCAAGAAATTTCACATAAATTTGAAGATTATCTCAGTAATCCTTATGAATGCAAATCATATTATTATGCCTTTATAGTGATGGAAACTGAGGCAGAAATCATTTTAGTGGCTTTCATAAAGTCCTACCATATGCTATCTGTGACAATCTGCCACGTAGAAGGAATTGTCACCTCATACACATTTAGCACTGGTAGGTCACCATATTCCAAAGTTTCCATAGAGACTGCCCCAAACTTTTTAGGTTTGCAGCTCATTAGTGAAGAAAGATGCTTCAAATTTTTGCTACTGCATGTACATCTGGCAGAAGAAAAATCTTTTCTGCAACCACTAAAGCAGGAGTGAAGAGCAAATAGTGCTCAAGGTAAATAGTACTCACTAGCAAATGTAGGCCACTTTTTCTCCCTCATTATCAATCCACCATATCAGATTGTGAAGCAAGTGTCCCATCATAGGTCTAGTAGCTTAATATCTCAGACAATAACTTATCATACCAACAATGAGGCTTAGAATCCAGATGTAGTATAAGGCTTCTTGGAATCCCATTCATGAGGTTCCAATTTGCAATATATTCAATGTACTCAATAACGTAAAGTCTTCAGTCTTCGATAGGAAGAAGCAGCGATGGCAGTCACAGTGTCTTATAACCATGTGTGTCTCTGAGTCTATTGTTTTTCCTATGTGCAAAATAAAAACAAGAATCACAGAGTCTCAGACTTAGTTTGAATAATTACTCTGAAAGGAGAAATTTGGGGATCTGAAAGTGAAATTTGCCCCTGTGAAGACACCTTATTTTTAAAGAAAGAGAAAGAGAAAGAGTGAGATGAGGCACCAAAGAAAATGTTAGTATCGGAACATCTGTAGGAATTATAACAAATTTGAAAAACTAGCTAGTGAGTATCCCAATGTTTGTTAAATTATACTAAAGAAGTGGATATGGGAACATAGAACGTAACTTCCATTTGCTGTTCTGTGACAGAGTAGGTCTACTAAATACCTACTTTATGATGCCAAAGTATCATTTTAAAAAAGCCATTTCTGAGGATTCGTTTAGTGCCTAATGATTTCTTTTCATCTTTTTTGTTAGTGGCCTAAATTTTAATTAAG
This sequence comes from Callithrix jacchus, assembly GCF_049354715.1. Lineage (NCBI taxonomy): Eukaryota > Metazoa > Chordata > Mammalia > Primates > Cebidae > Callithrix > Callithrix jacchus. Next base: position 165,182,794 of record NC_133504.1, read on the forward strand.
TCACTAATGCAATCATAGAATGGCATTCTTATTTGTTAAATTTTTAGAAAATAACCAATACTAACATATTCTATAGATTGAATGTCCCTAAAGTTGTTAGGTTTTCTGAATATGATAAATAGCTAGCTAGCTAGCTAGGTATACTGCTATGGTTAGCATGATTTAATAGAATAATGTGAATCAAACGAAAAATATCCTTGCAACATACATTTATTATACTCTTCACAGGAAATAATGAAAACCCCTGACAATCTACTCAGGAGAAAGTAAAGTGAATATTGTGGTCTATGCAATCAGAGCTATAACACAGGCTGATTTTGGCTTCCTGTAGTGAAATGTAAATGTCTTTGAGAGGTGTAAAGTGATACAAGCACAAATGATAGATGGAGAATTTCTGATTGAAGCAAGGCATGGAGCATATTATCCAAATAACCCTCTGTGAACGTATACTTTGTTGGCTTTGTAAAAGCAAAAGGTGAAAATCAATATATAGTTAGAGAATATAGTGTTAATAGTTCAGCTGCTTCTTATTTTAAGCTTACTTTTTCAAATATGTTTTTACATGAGAAATTGTACTTGTCTATATTAACGTTCTTGAGATATTAACATTGTGCTTTTTCTCAAGTACAAAATTAGTGTGATGTAATGTATTATGGTTTCCTAGGTAATTCCTGACTCAGATACACTGGTAACACTTAAGTAGATTTCAAATTTCAGGCTGCAATTCCAGAACTGCTGAGTAGAATTTTCAAAGGTAATCATACTCTACTGCTCAGGAAACTCCTAAAGCTACCCAACATATGTTTCTTTTTTCTACTTTGACAAATTGCCACAAATACAGTGGCTTAAGCAACTCAAATTTATCTCTTACAGATCTGGAAGTCAGAGTCTGAAAATGTGTCTCACTGAGCTAATGTCAAGAAATCAGCCTGGCTCTTTCCAGCTGAAAGTTCTAGGGAAAATTCATTTCTGTATCTTCTGAAGCTTTGAAAGTCTGCCTTCATTCCTTGGCTCTCAGCCTCTTCCTCTGTCTTTGAATCCAGTAAGGTAGCATCTTCAAATCTCGCAGTATTTCTGCTTTTGTGGTCACTTTATGTGTGTATGTGTGTTTTATTCTGAACGTTTTCCTTCCTCTTGGAAGGAGCATTGTTCATTGTAATTACTTTGAGTTCACTTAGGATAATATTTCCGTCTCAAGATCATTAACTTAAGTACATCCAGAGTCCCTTTGTATGTAAGGTAATATATTCCTGGTTTGGGAGATTAGGACTTGAACATCTTTAAGGGAGCAGTATTCTGTTTGCCACAACAAATTTGGGTAGAACTTGATGATCCTACCAAGCAATTACATTCTACAGTTCTATATGTCTACCAGTGTTTTTGTTGCTGCATTTAACTATGTATTCATTCATTCATCATTAAATAAGTATGTGTTTCACAGCTACTGGGTGTGAAGCACAGAGCCAGTCCATGGAGACATGAAAATAATTTAAAAGTTAAAAGTTAAATTCCCTTATGGAATTGTGTCTTTCAAAATAGTTTCTAAACCAAATTAATACACATGTGTATTACCTAATATGTGCAAATGTGGTATATTTACAAATGAAAAAGACATGCCTATGTAGTAGACAGAGAATGTGATATGTTTCCATTGAAATTTCCGTTATTATTCTAGAAATAGATAGTAAAATAGCATACAGAGACATCCATGGGAATACATCGTAGAATTGCTAAGTTAAAAAAAAAAAAAGAAAGTCTGTGAGACTACAGTCTAGGGAGATATACTGAGCAATAGACATACTGTTAGGGTGTCAATAAAATCAAACTTTGCCAGTTAGAAGAATAATGAGCTCTTTTCTCTCTGTCCCCAAAGGAGATTAATTCAAGAATATATATTTTCTGCAAGTTGCTCACCTCTCCCGATAAAATGAAAGTGCTAAAAGTGGTCATTTGGGGGTGGTTTCCACTTTACTTTTTATTCCCGCTACTGAGAAGAAACAAGTTACATAACTTCTATTACACACAGAATTCCATAATAGACATTTTGTTATTTGGATTCCTGGCCAAGTGATTTAATGAATGTTCAATTAAAGAATATGTGTTTTAAAATTATCATATCAGAACTGACAGAAGAGTTCCTCTACTGTTAAAAATGTCCCAAGTTAGGCAAAAATCTGTTAATGCCACACACACACAAAATTGAAATTAGCAAGTCATGGAAAAAAAAAAACAGGAACTCCCACTCTCCATAGTCAGGTTTTTCTGAAATTCAGCCCCAGAAACCCTCGTCTTGCCTTGAGCTCACTCTATCTGCTTTTCTAAACTTCTGTTTTCCCTCACGCTTCCATGCATTTTTACCATAGATACTGTTGACTCTTCTCCTGGGATAGTAGCGGAGATACTTCAGGGACAACTTTAGCCCTACACCACATGAGCAATTCTTTTCACTTCTGCTCTTTCATCTGCAGTTACCTTGTGCTTTGAAGCTGCTCCCTAGATAATTAGATATACTTTTGAATTTGCTTCATGCTTTGAACTTTCCTGGGCTCTTCTGTTTCTTCAAATTTATCTGTCCTGTTTTCCATTTTCTTTACATTTGAAAGAAGAAAGTCAAGGGAAGTTATTTGAGTTGTATGTTAATATGTGCTCCTGGTTTTATATGATTATACTCTCAGAAAACATGTTTTTATTTTAACAGAAGCCGTCAATATCAAAGGCCTGTGCTTCTCAAACTGTGCAACTCAAACATCTGTTGAATAGTATATTCAGTAAATCAAAAGCTAAACATGATGCATTTGTCTGAAGCATGCATTTTAATTCATTCTAAATAAAGCACTGCTTTTGTATTATTGAATAGAATATACAATTTATATTAGATTCTTTTAAGCCAAGTCTCCCACTTCAAATAAATTTTGTCCTTGTGATATGTTATTTTAGGTTCACAAAGCTCTAAATCCTCTTCTTACAGAACCCCACAGAAAACATATTTAACTCGTTTGCTATTCTGGATGTTTCAATATAAAAGTATGAGAATAACTGTCTAAAAAGACTGGAAGTTAGCTTTGTTGAAAAACCCTCCTGATCCATCTGCATCACCATCGAGCTTCAGCCTGAAATGGAGAAAGCAGAGGTAATTTCTGAGTTTCCTGTTAATACTGCAAGTTTAGTAACAAGTTCTTTAATGATAATCTGAGAAACAGATGAGAAATAGAGGTATCAGAGTCAAAGATGAGTATGCAAAAATTGGATAATGCTAAGAGGATTTTTTTTTGTTACATTCCAGCTAGCATCTATCACACTGGGGCAACCACAAGTGTCACGAGAAGTTTTATAGACCAATATCCAGAGAGTGAATCAGAGTATAAGATGGACATGGAACCTGTTTTATAAACATGTAAGAAGGTAAAGAAGCTTTTTCTTGGATCTCATAGTGATTCTACTGGAAGAACTGAGCACTGTGCTAAGGGAATTGTTCAAGAAAAGTTCTAGTTTAATTTAAAAAAAACACAACATGAGTTAGGTTAAGGTATAAAAAGGAATTTATTGGGTCGTATAACCACACCATGAAATGAGGGCAGCTTAAACTGTATCATTTAGGGTTGGTGAAGAATAGATAACTTTAGATAGGGCTGTCTCTTCTCTCTATTTCATGCATCCACTTCATGTTCTGTTTTTACTATGAGGAATTTTTCTGAACATTGAAACTATGGGTGTAGGAATCTTCTTCTTTTATCGTAATAGCCTCTCATCTAAAAATAGCATCTCCAACTTCTTCCAGTTTTAGAAATTAAAGTCATAAGAAAAAAGTTTTATTGGCTTGGCTCAGGTCACATGACACTTGAACCAAGGAAATGTGAGTTAGTAATTTCCTAGTATGTGACATTTTTGCTCTTGTAACCAGAAGGAAACAGTTTTAAAGGAAAATGAAGATTAGCAGGTTCCCTTCCCCTAGAAGCAGGGACTCTAATAACAGACAAAAAAAAGACATGGGTTTCTGAAGTGCATGTGCTAACACCGAAGCAGAAGTGTTTTACAGCCAAGAAATTTCAATTTAGACAACGTGGAATATCCATTATAGAAATCATTGTATGAGTCTCAGTAGCCACATACTGTATGAAACAATATGTACAGATGAGTGAAGTGACAGCTTCAGATTGCATTCCACAACTTTGCAGAAAGGTCCTATTTTGGATTTCTCCCCAAATAATATTTCCTTTCTACAACCATGTTTGATCTTGTATTTCTCCAAAAAGACCTTTCTGTTTTGAAATACAAATGAAGATAATGTTTAAATGATATGAACCTGTCTCTCCTATTCATACACAGAGTTCAGCTTGTGACAGTGTCTTATGGCCCTTTAGTTTTCAAAGCAATCGACTTGTTGCTCCACAGAGGCATTTGGCTACTGTCTACAGAAACTGTGTTAGTGCTCTAAGTTGGATGGAAAATTAATGAAGACAGACAAATATTCTTGCTTTTTTTTCCAGCTACCATAATCAAGGTGCTAATAGTTAAAACTTCTTTTGAATTTTTAAAATGAAGTAGATATTACTCCAACCTAGCTGCTATTTTATGACAGCATACAAAATTTGGATGTGTGATTTTATTTTGTGGAGAATAAGAGAAAATGAATGTCTGACTTCTATCCCTGAACTGATATAGAGATATAGAAATATAACAAATATATACTTGTTAGATATATATGTTTGTATATATATACATATATATGTTAAAGGATATATAGATAGATAAATAGCTATATCCTTTAACAACAAAAGCTTACTTATGAAATCTAGCTTCAGACTCAATTAGTGCACCCTAGTGAAACACACACTATTTTAATTATAGGTTCTATTTAGGGAGAGAAAAGGCAGCAATTGAGAGAAAGTGCTTTGCTGGTTTAACTAGGGCATTGGCTGCAACCCTGCTGTATTCGTGCTCTTGAGAGTAATGCTCTCACAGTTACCATGAAACTTCCTCTTCCTTCAAAACTACATTTGCTTGTGTTGTAGGGTAACATAAAAGAAAAAAGTAAAGGAAAGAATATTTCAGAAAAAAATAATTTTGAGAGATTTTTTCAGCAATTTATGTTTATGAGTATAAAAAATTGTCACTTTTCCACCTGCTGCATCTCAGAAAGAGAAATATTCACCAATGTCAAATGAACTAAAGTATTAGAGTAGCTTCTTCAGGCTCCACACAATTCAGTACCTCTTGTAACCATAGCAACTTACATGTATAAAGGAGCAAGGCAAAGTGCCCCTGGTACTGTCTTGCTTAAAGGTCTTATCTAATACTGATAGTCCATGATATGCAGCTCCAGCAGCAAGATAAGAATGTTGTCTTATTATTTTCAGATTATGTAATTATTCTTTCTGCATTTGAAACTAGACTTCTAAGAACTATGAAGACAACAAATTATTAACTGTCCTTTAGCTTAAATTCCTCTCTCTTGAATATTGTGTATGTGTTCTTATAACTGAGTAAGAATTCTGTCTAAAAGACCAGAGCCCTTATCCCTTAAGAATTTCATAAAATTGTAATTCAGTCTTCTCAGAGAGATGTAGAATAAAAGAACAAGAATAAAACAGACCACATGATACAGTAGAAAGAACATGAACTTTGGATTGAGACTGACCTGTTTTGAATCCCAAACCTGCACATTCTACCAGAAACAATTCAGACAAGTCACTTCACATCAGAGTCTCTGTTTCTTATTCTCAAAGCAGTGATATTGACAGGTGCTTCTCAAGGCCATTGAGATGATTTAATGATATTGCATATGTAAGTTCCATAGCATAGAGAGAGCTTAACAATCACATATTATAGCAAATAATCTCAATCACGGTTGTATTAGTCCATTCTCATGCAGCTATGAAGAAATACCCAAGACTGGGTAGCTTATAAAGAAAAGAGTTTTAATTGACCCACAGTTCTGCATGGTTGGGAAGTCCTCAGAAATCTTACAATCATGGTGGAAGGCAACACTTTACAGGTTGTCAAGAGAGAAAATGAAAACTGAGTGAAGAAGAAAGCCCCTTATAAAACCATCAGATCTTGTGAGACTTTACTATCAAGAGAATAGCATAGGGAAAACTAGCAACATCATTAAATTATCTCCTATTGGGTTCCTCCCACAACATGTGGGCATAATGGGAACTAAAACTCAACATAAAATTTGGGCGGAGACACAGCCAAATCATATCATGCCATCCTGGTCCATTTCAAATCTTATGTCCTCACATTTAAAAACACAATCTTGCCTTTCCAAAAGTTCCCCAAGCCTTAACTCATTTCAGCATTAACCCAAAAGTCCAAGTCCAAAGTCTCATCTGAGTAAAGGCAAACTCCTTCTGTCTATGAGCCAGTAAAATCAAAAGCAAATCAGTTACTCCCTAGATACATTGAGGTTACAGGCATTGGGTAAATACAGCTATTCCAAATAGGAGATGGTGGCCGAAACAAAGGAGCTACAGGCCCCATGTAAGTCCGTAATCCAACAGGGCAATCATTGCATCTTAAAGTTCCAAAACAATCTCCTTTGTATCCATGCCTCACATCCAAGTCATGCTAACGCAAAAAGTAGGCGCCCATGGTACTGGACAACTCTGCCTCTCTGGCTTTGCAAACTGTACCCCATGCTTGGCTGCTTTCATGGGCTGGCATTGAGTGTCTATGGCTTTTTCCAGGCAAATGGTGCAAGCAGTCAGTGGATCTATCTTTCTGGCATCTGGAGGACAGCAGCCCTCTTCTCACAGCTCCATTAGGCAATGCCCCAGCTGGGACTCTGTGTGGGGGCTCCAACTGCACATTTCCCTTCTGCACTGCCCTATCAGAGGTTCTCCATGAGGGCTACACCCCCACAGCAAGCTTCTGCCTGGATATCCAGGTGTTGCCATATATCCTCTGAAATCTAAATGGAGGTCTCCAAACCTCACTTATTGACCCCTGTGCAACTGCAGGCTCAACGTCATGTGGAAGATGCCAAGGCTTAGGGCTTGCACCCTCTGAAACCATGGCCTGAGGTATACATTGGACCCTTTTAGCCATGGCAGGGACACAGGGCACCAAGTCCCAAAACTAGACAAAGAAGCAAGACCCTAGGCCCAGCCTGTGAAACCATTTTTGTCCTCCTAGGCCTCCAGGGTTGTTATGGGAGGGGCTGCTGTGAAGACCTATGACATGCTCTGGAGACATTTTCCCTATTGTCTTGGCAATTAACATTCACCTCCTTTTTACATATGCAAATATCTGCAGCAGGCTTGAATTTCTCCACAGAAAATGAGATTTTCCTTTCTATTACATCATTAGGGTGTAATTTTTCCAAACTTTAATGCTTTGCTTCCTTTTGAATGTTTTGCCACTTAGAAATTTCTTCTGCCAGATACCCTAAATTATCCCTCTCAAGTTCAAAGTGTCACAGCTTTCTAAGGCAGGGAAAAAATGCCACCAGTCTCTTTACTAAGGCATAACCAGAACTGTCTTTGCTCCAATGACCAACAAGTTGCTCATCTCCATCTGTGATCACCTTAGCCTGGACTTCATTGTCCTATCAGTATCAGCATTTTGGTCAAAGCCACTCAACAAGTCTCTAGGAAGTTCCAAACTTTCCCACATGTTCCTGTCTTCTTCTGAACCCTTCAAAAAGTTCCAGCCTCTGCACGTTACACAGTTCCATAGTCACTTCCACATTTTTGGGTATCTTTACAGAAATGTCTCACTCTCTGTACTACCATTGTATTGTATTAGTTCATTCCCATTGTGTTGTGAAGAAATTTCTGAGACTTGGTAGTTTATAAAAAAAAGAGATTTAATTGACTCACAGTTACACATGGCTGGGGAGGCCTCAGGAAACTTACAATCATGACAGAAGGTACCTCTTCACAGGAAAAGAGAGAATAAGAACAAAGTAAAAGGGGAAGCCCCCTCTAAAGCCATCAGATCTCATGAGAACTCATTCACATTACTGAGAATAGCATGGGGAAACTTCAATTACCTCTCACTGGGGCCCCCACCCCAGGACAAATGGGGATGATGGGAGCTACAATTCAGGATTAGATTTGGGTGGGGACACAGCCAAACACTATCAGCAGTCTTTCTTTCCTTCCCATAGTCACAAGATAGAGTAGAAAATGAGAAGTGCAGTACAATTTGGGATGACCAACAGAAGTAAAGTAAAACTTCAGAAAAACAATATCTCTTCAGGTAAATCTAGAATGTCTGTTGGTATGTTGGTTTTGGTTCTAATTTGACAAGGCCCAGGTGTTGCTTTCATTAGTACTTGGGTGACTTCCTGGAACAGTTTGTTAATCTTTAGGGTCCTTCTGCAAGCTACGTAGTGCAGCTTCTCTCTTACGAACATCTGGAAAGAACAGCTTGAAGATGCAGCGGAGCCCATAAGGCTTCTAGAATGACAATGATGTCATATACTGAGTATAAGGAGTATATTTATACTCCCTTAAATTTAACAATTCTAAGGAGCTAGTCTGTTTTTTCAATTGATAGACAACATTTGTACATAGTTATAGGGTACATGTGACATTTTGATAAGTGCATAGAATATGTAATGATCAAACCAAGGTATTTAGAGTAGTCATCATCTTAAACATTTATCATTTCTTTATGCTGAGAATGTTTCAAATCTTTTCTAGCAGTATTGAAAAATACAGTATGTTGTTGTTAACTCTAGTCACCCTACTGTGCTATCAAGTTATTCATTCTATCTACCTGTATATTTGTGTCTATTAACCAATCTCTCTTTATCAACTCACCACCACACTTTCAGCCTCTAGTAGGAACTGGTCTTTTAAAGTCTTGTTCCAAACTCTCTTGTCACCTTAAAAAACCAGGTCTGAAAACTTGGGATTGTCATACATCAGTGATTCCTTCAGTGTCTCTTGCTGTTTCCTGAAGCAGAAACAACCCAATTGACATGAGCTCCCTTACTTCACACTGCTGATAGTACAGATTGTTAAAGCACAAAAGCCACTAATGTCTTAAAATAATTTCTCTCCCCAGTACTTAAGGGGGTTGGCAAGAATCACCAATACCTCTTCATATTCCCCTCTCCTAACAATAGCCCTGGATACCTGCAAATTCCCGAAGGCAAGATGTGCAAAAGCAATGCTAGAGCAGCCTCTGGATTCCTATTTCAATAATCATGTTATAGTCTTCCAAGGGAATTTTGAGCCACCAAGGTCATGCTGATGTATTAGTAGTCATTTTCTAGTTGTGATAGGGAGTGGTAGCATAGAAAGGGCCCTGCATTCTTTGTCAGCTGACAAGGGTTCTAATCCCAGCTCTGTCACTAGGCAATTATATGAACTTATGTAAATCATTCAACAGCTCTGGACCTAAGGGCCCTCATCTATGCAGACTAAATTATTTCTGAGCTCCCATTCAGGACTAAGATTTTATGATCTATACCCTCAATTTGCTTCTGCTCAGATAGCAGGCAGATTGAATGCTCTTTCAAAAGTGCTAACCATCCTTCCTGAGAACACTTGCACACAAGGTTATTAGGTAAATAAAAAAGGAGTTTCCGTTTGCAGAAAAAAAAATCTCTTGGCATTATGGTTTCACATTAATATTTAGTGCTTTAATATTATAAAGTCCATGCACATAACACTTTCTATTTCTTTCATTTTATTCAGTGAATGTGAATTTTGTGAGCATGATATTCCAAACCCCTAATCATCCCAAAGTCACGGGGCTCTTCACCCCCAAATTGGAAACATCATTTGAGAACTATTTTTATCTTCTGGCCATTTAATAGTAATTTTATTTTTGGTTTGAGGCCCAAATTACATTTATTTTTAGTTTATTTTAAAATTCAATATATATTGCACCAGCACCTATGTTGAATCATTTATTCACAAATTAAATTTCCCATGAATAATATGATGACTCTGGTTTCCCAAAAATATAGCCATCCCTTATAAATGATCTTCTTCATTGACATAGATCTAGTAATGCTCAGGTTTTATAATGCCAGTAATCGTAGATCACAGCTTCTACTGTTTTTCATCCCTGTACACTACATGATAATACAGCTTAAATTCATACCTATCAACATCAGACAGAATTTCACAAGATTTCATTGGAGCAAATTGCTGGATATGGTACAAAAATATATGTAAACTCCTGCCATCTCAGGCTCAAGATGAATGATGACAGACCTGAGGCTAATCACTTTCATAATTCTACTTGAACTGCAATGGTTAAAAGAAATGAAGACAAAAATATATCAATTATCTATTTCAAATACTTTTTCAGGGGCACAATTTTGTCACTGGTGTATTTATATATGCAGTCACTGAGACAGGTAAAGCCTGTGCATATTTAGAGCTGATTTGCTATATCTGTTTTTCACTTCATGCTTTTATTTGTTAAAATTACTGATCCCCTTACAAAACCTGGTATTAATAATCTCAGTAATACATGCTGAAAAACTAATTTATAATTAAGGAACCTGAAATCATAGTTTTTTTTTTTTAATGAAAAAACAGTTACATTCTATCTTAACTGTTATAAGGCTTATGCTTTCCTGTCTATAAATTGCTCAAGGGAAGAGATAGCCCAAGGTTACGGACCTCTAGTGATCACCTCAGGGATCTTATAGGAGTACGAGGTACGTCATGAGTAACCTCTAGTGAAGCATCTGCTTGAGCTCAATAAAATACATAAGTCTCAATATTGGCACCTACAGATTGCCAAATAGTCCAGTCACTCTGTTGCACACAATATATAGAAAGGAAGCTGAGTGAAACTTCTTGTCTCAAAGGCTCCAAGTAGTGAAGAAAACAAATAGATGCCAATTTATATGATTGATGCTTTTTTACATGCCACATAAAACATAGCTGCTTTGGAGCTCATCTTTACATAAGGAGGGCTGAGAAGTTTTCCCAGATGAGAAGAGTGCAACACTCTTTAGATATCCAAAGGAAGGTTGTTAGATGAACAGTAGGATGTCATCACAGAGGCAGCATCAAATTAATACATTTGCACTTTTGTGAATTTGATCAATATGCCAGTCTATCAAAGTTGGCTTTTTAGATAAGCACTTTTCTTTATCAGTAAACCATAACATAGAACTTAAGGTCAAGGTTGACTTACCAGAAAAGAGCAATACTAAAAGCCACTTGTTTTTTTTTTTTAATTTTTTATTGGATTTTAGGTTTTGGGGTACATGAGCAGAGCATGCAAGACAGTTGCGTAGGTACACACATGGCAGTGTGCTTTGCTTTTCCTCTCCTTTTTTAGCATCCTGGTAGCTATAACATATATGGATGACATATTTAATAAGGGCTTCACTTAACAAAAACAGCTATATCTAGTTATGTAAAACAACAAATATAGAACTAAACATTCCTAGTACCTTGCTCTGGTGGGTCCATAGTTAGAGCAGACATTAGTGTTGACATAAATGTCCAGTGCTATGTTGTAAGTGATTTAGTAGGTACACACAGAGGTGCCTAATAGCAACGAGGAAGATATACCTACGTGATTTCTCAGGTCCTGTTTAAATCAGTGATTCTATGACTTTGTAAACTTTTGCATAAGTTATCTCTAGTCAACGATAGAATGCAATAAGGAATTCACTTAAAATGTAGAATAAATCCACTTGGAGCTATCCTGGCAACCTTTGAATTACAAAGACACATTCACACTGTAAACTAACTGCAACATTTACATAGAGACTGGTTTCAAAGTCAAACACATGAGACATGTCCTACATGTCTTCTTGAGTATATCCATTAGCATCACTGATCATGAAGAATGTGGATGAGCAAATCTCAAATCATTACTAACATCTTAGTAGAGTTGGCTAATTGCTTTCATTGAAACAATGCTAACTCCAGTAAAATGAACTGGAGTTTGAAGAAGTCTTAAAAATATTTCTTTGTAGGGTTAAATATGGGTTACTATAAATAGGGAAGGCAGGAAAAGAAAACCTGTTTTTACACACACAAAAACAATTAGTGCAAAGATGAAAAGCTACTGCCTTTAAACAGAGAACAATGGAATTGACAAAAAAAAAATGCACAGAACTTCTATTGTAATAAAGAATGGAAACCTACTAAAAAGATCTCAAGATGGAGCCTGTGATTTGATCCAATATTAGGAAGAGTTAAACCTAAATGCTCATTACTTTACAATTTGGGTATTTCAATATGACTGTATCTTGTGGTTATTTATTCTCTTTGTTTATCTGTGCATTCATCTAGATTTAATAAGGGTTATCCTATGCATATTCATTCAACATTTATTGCATGTTATTTTATACTGGCTACTATGCTGCATATTGGAAGTGTTGAGGCTTTCTTTACGTAGGATGAATAAACAACAGAAACACGATATGCAATTATCACATGAAAGACAACTGTATGTTGTCTATGAGCACAATTTCACCTTCCTTTTCATGTAATTTGTTGTTGCTCCTGTTAACAACAACAGCAGAGTGGGTTGATATAAGTATAGAGAAGCCAGAGGTACAGGTGGTGTCTTGCTGAATTTGCTTGTTTGAAAGAAAGGTATATATGAGCATGGTTAATCAGAACTACACTTAATTAATTACTAGAAAAGGGAATTAAATTTCCATCTATTCCACATGTGACAGTTCTCAAAACTCAAAATTCTGAAATAAGCATCTATTTTGTAAGAATCAGACAGTATTTGTTGAAGGTTAGAAAATAAGACAGTGTCAAAATAGTTTTTGTCTATTTAATTCATAGAAAGTTGAAATGTCGTTATTTAGAAACATGCCTAGCTTAAACACTACCCACGAACCATCTGATATTCTTGTCTTTTGAATTCATCCTTCATGGTAATGTTAAAACTCAAGTATTTCCTCACAAAGGCAAATTTCTGAGTTTTAACCTCAAGAGCCTGAAAAGAAAAAATACACCCAGTCTCCTAAGGTCACCAAATACATTTCTCCAAAGTACACTTGATAAAGAGGAGATGACACTCATATCCTGATAACAATAAGAGCTGAGAGAAAATAAATATGCCTCCATGCATTTGCTTGAAGGCATTGATCAATAAAAAAAAATCGCTTATTGAGCTATGTGCCTTTGAGTTCCTACTAACAAATTATAAACAAGCATGCTACTTGACTTACCACTTTCTCTTTTGTATATTGGACAACTAAGAGTATCTTTTAAAAAGAAATTCATTCTACTTAGTGTTAGTAGAGATTATTTCAATATCTTACACATCATTCTAATATACTAGTAGTTTAAAATATAAAATAGATGCTATCTATATAATACATTTAGTTCTACCTAGGTGGCATGGCTTCATGTGCTACAGTGACAAATGAGATGTATAAAATACAGCCCCTTCTGTATGTGAGCTGATTATCTAACTGTGGAGGAAAGTGTGGACAAATATCCACAATAAAGAACCTTAGCATGTGCTGAGCTACAGATGATGAGTTCAGTTGAGTAAGAGTTTTTTTCTGAATGCTAGAGCTGAAATGTTCAATTCTTTTCTAATTTTATATAGTCTATTTTATTATTTAGAATAAAATTTTGCTCAAAGTCCTTGTCTGCCTATTCTTTAATATAATTAAATGGGCGTTAGAAGTTACTGCATAGGGAACACATACATTAAATCATGTGAGGGGTGTACTAGTTTCAGTAGACAGATGATAAATTGCTTTGAGAAGAGTTGGCTCAAGGAAAAACAGCAATAAAGGCCTATGGTAGAAGAAGCCTTTATAGAGAACACAGTAACTCAGCTGTCACAGGTCACTGGGCTCCTGGAGGGCTGACAATAAAGTAAATGCAAAGCTGATTCTATAGACTGACTCAGGCCACAGGCTTAGAAATACACCTACCCACTAAAGTCAATATTGCCATATGTTAGGTAGAACCACTTCCCAACAAACGTGGAAATATCGACACTCGGGAGATCCAAAGATCCAAAAGGTATCAACTGGCTTTGGTCCACAGATTTGGGACATGGACAGAATTACCTGAATTCTGGAAGAGAAAGTTGAAAAAAAGTTTGTTTCATTTTATAACAGGCTTTACTTTACTCAACCCAGTAGAAGATCCATTGTGAGATGACGGAGCCAGAGAGGCAGTGGCATTCCTAACGTGGCAGAGAAGTCAAGGCTCAGGCACTAAAAAGACTAGATTTTTCTTTTTTCGTAGGGAGGAGGTGGATCATTTCTTCTAGGTTAGTTTTCCCTATAAGAGTAAACAGAGAGGGAGTCAGGAAGGGAGAAAGAAACAGACACACACACACACACACACACACACACACACACACACACACAATTCAAGTAATTACATAGGAATCAACATAATGTTTTCAATGCAAATGGGCTGGAGTTGTCCACCACAGTGGAAGTTTAAGTATAGCATAAATGGATTATGAATAATACAGTGATCATTTTCTTAATGCAGTGGTTTTTCTTGATATTTATCTTACATTGCACACACTTTTATTTTTTTTTTGGTTTTAAAAGATAAGGGCCAGATATAAGAAAAAGATTCGGAAGAATATATGAAAAGGCTAAGTTAGTTTTCCCTGTTCCCTGGAGTAGAAAATAAGTAAAATTTCCAACTAGGATGCAGAAATAATAAGGAGTAAGCAAAAAGTCCTCATGATGGAGTCTTCTTAAATAACAATCCTCTAACTTGTCTAAGGGAATGAAAGGATAAGAAACAGTTCAGATAGTTTTACAAGTCTGAAAGTGAAGGGTACTAGTTCTTCACTTGAGAAGCATATTCCAAATAAATTTAAATTCTATTTCCAGAAGGACATGGGAAAGGCGGTGTTAAAAGCCTTTGCAAATGGGGCAACCCCCCAGAATCACAGCAGATTCAGAGAGACTCCAGGAATGCCTTGTGGTTAGAACAACTTTATCAACAAAAAAGGGGAAGTGGTGTACAGAAGTCAGAAGTGAGGTACAGAAACAAATGGACTTCTTGGTGTTTGCCTTATTTGAACACAGTTTGAGCACTCAGGAGTGTATGAATGGCAGGAGTATGGCTGCTGGGATTGGCCAAGATTCAGCTATTGTTACAGGCACATACTCCTGAGTTAGCTATTCAATATTGTCTACCTATTAAGTTAGGCTGCAGTTCATCAGGAGGACTGAAATGTAGAAGTACAGAGTCCTTCCCAGGCCATATTTAGCTTGCTTTAACACTTCCATTCCTGAAAACACACTATTTATTCCTATTACTCTTTCCACTAACAACTGCTTTTATCTAAGAAGAAAAGTGAGATGCTGCAACAGAGACTCAAAATTACAGTGGCTGAAAAACATGGAAATGCACAAGCATATTTCTCTCATGTGTTAGTACTTAAGACTCAGGTTGCTCTACTATGGACATGCTTAAAAATTGAGGAAGGAGAGAAGAGGTAAAAAGAGAGAGAGAGAGAAAAGGAGAGGAAGGAGAAGAAAGAGAGGCACTTGCTGCACACCTACTGTGGGACTGAACTGAAACAATAACAAGTGGCTCTACTGGGGAAAACAATGCCACCACCACTAAATAAAGGCAAACAAAACCCAACTAAACTAAACTGAAGCAGCATAGCTTGCACTTTGGGATGTCTGACCAAATGCTTTCTGTCTCACTACTCGGAATGGCCGCGTGCCAGTTGCAAAGAATAAGATTATATTCATGAGCAAGTCAGAATCTGTCCTGTGATAAATGCCTGGGGGCTTAAGGTTAGCATCTGCGTTGTCATTTGAATTTGATATTAGAAAATTTAAATCTGAAAAGAGAATCTCGAAGTGGGTATCTGAAGAGGGCAGGATGGGGGGTACAGGGGGATAGGGTCTGTGGTGCTGTTACGTACTCACTGGCATCAACAATTTAGACTCATCTCTACATTCATGGGTAACTTGTTACAGGTAGGGGTTAATTTAGAATGTTTTCATTCTTTATGCCTTTAAATACATAAAACATACTTCCTTTGAAATGGACTTTAATAAATTTGTTGGTAGATTTAATTATTTTCCTTATTCTGATTATTTATACTTTCTTTCTCAGTCTGCAGTCATAAGCTGGCCTCAATACACTAAAGTATATTCAGCATTATAAATACACTGAAACACCAATAAGGCTGGAATGCATATAATTTGAAGAGTGAAAATGGCTCGAGAGCATGAAGTCTCATTATCCGTAGGTAAGTAACCAAAATCTGTGTCTAGATATTTAAATATAAATAGTTCCTGATATCTGGACTGTGACAGATATAAGTCACATTATCACTTCTTAATTGCCTCCATTACTAACTTCATTACTTCTTTTAGCTTTAAGAAGAACCTGTGTGAGCTCATGAGGCTCAACTGCTTCAGGTGAAAGAGAAATGAACACTTTTCCATGGGTACATTGCTGGGGTTTTGTTGATACACATCACATTCCAACCCCAGGTTATGCTAAATGAGTGACTAAAATGATCCTTGGGGAACTTGAGGTATATCTGGGCTCCCTTAGCAACCCAAATGCCTAAAGCCAGCTCTGCCTATCACATTTTCCAGTCTCTCCCTATTCATATCACCTATCTCCTGGAGCCCACGGTGTAGTGTTCTACCTAGAGGGCCATTTTGCTTTTCTCAGATAACAGGTATATTTTACCAACAACTTTTTTTTTCTACTATTTAGATACAATTTATTTTTAAGAAAAAGTCTTCATACTGTCATGCTATATTATGCAATAGGACTTTAACTTCCCCAGAGTTACATAAAGTCTGAAGGATTGAATTGAAATTTCAAGATCACATTTTCTTCATTGCTGATAGATATGACACAATTAGCTCTGTCATATTCATACACTTTGAAATGTATTTTGTTGGTGGTTATATCCTCCTTCCTGTCTCTGATTATCAGCTGAAAATCTTCAAATCCCTTTGCCCTTTTCTTCATGCAGATACTTAATCTCTTTCACTTATAGGTTTATGTTATATATTCACTGAGTGCTTGTCCAGAGCTGCAGCTCCTATTTTTGTCCTGGGCATATGGTGACTAAATATTTTACCTGCATTGGAAGGAACTTAAGTCAATGTTCAAAATGTCAAAATAACTCACTGAAAAGTGAAGAATTCAAGTTATGTTTTTGACCTCCTCAAAAAATTTTGTTATAGGCATTTGCTAAGCTACCGAAATGTGCTAACACTATTCTGGGCACTACATAAATCTAGTCTTCCATACACACTCCCTGGCCTCCATTTAGAGAGGCTAAAGATTATCACACAGCAACGTATGGAAAAACAAATTATGTACAATGTAAGATAATGATAAAAACATTGACATTTGAAGCAATTTTTGTTTTGGCCATACTAACTGTGAAACTTTAGGCGGGTTATTTCCAAACTTGGTTTCCTCATTTGCATAATGAGATAACCATAATAATGTTTGATCTGAGGAAGAAATAGGAACAAAACCATAACATTCTTAGAATAGTGTTGGCATATAGTAAAAGCATTAAATAAAGCTCAGTCATTTTTACACTTTTCTGTAATGCAATCAATATATAGGGTTGTGTTCAGAACTATGGAGGCCAAGGGAAAGAAGATATTTCTCTTGAATAAGAGTAGACATTCTGTGTGGCCACAGGGATGATGCATAAACTGGATGGATCTTTATGAATTAGTAGAAACATTCTTTGTTTTGTTCCCACTGTTAAAACATGTATGTAAGTACACATGTGTATTTGTGCATGTGAGTGGGGCTGTTCAGAGATAGCTCTAATTTGCATTCTGTTTCTGTTCGCCCTGTATTAGTCCATTTTTTTTTGTTGCTGATAAAGGCATACCTGAAACTAGGAAGAAAAAGAGGTTTAATTGGACTTAGAGTTCCACATGGTGAGGGAGTCATCAGAATCACAGTGAGAAATGAAAGGCACTTCTTCCATGGCAGCAGCAAGAGAAGAATGAGGAAGAGGCAAAAGTGGAAACCCCTGATAAACCCATCGGATCTCATGACACTTATTCACTATTACAAGAATAGCACCAGAAAGATCAGCCCCTGTAATTCAATAACCGCCCCCCCTCCCCCACCACAGGGCTCTCACCCACAACAAGTGGGAATTCTGGGAGATAAAATTCAAGTTGTGATATGGGTAAGGACACATCCAAACCATATCTTTCCACCCCTGAACTCTCCAAATCTCATGTCCTCGCATTTCAAAACCAATCATGCCTTCTCAACAGTCCCCCAAAGTCTAAACCCATTTCAGCATTAACCCAAAAGTCCACAATCCAAAGTCTCATCTGAGACAAAACAAGTCTCTTCCATCTATGAGCCTATAAAATCAAAAGCAAGCTAGTTACTTCCTGGATACAATGGGGGTACAGGTATTTGGTAAATATTTGGTAAATGACAAATATTGGCCAAAATAAAGGGGTTACAGAGTCCATGCAAATCTGAAATCCAGAGGGGGAGTTAAATTTTAAAGCTCCTCTGATTTTAAATCATCTCCTCTGATGTCAGGTCTCACATCCCGGTCACACTGATGCAAGAGGTGGGTTCCCTTGGTCTTGGGCATCTTCGTCCTGTGGCTTTCCAGGATACAGCCTCCCTTCTGGCTCCTTTCACAGGCTAGCATCGGATGTCTGTGGCTTTTCCAGGTACAGGATGAAAGCTGTCCAACGATCTACTGGTGTGGTGTCTGGAGGACAGTGGCTCTCTTCTCATAGCCCCACTAGGAATGCCCCAAAAGGGACTCTATATGGGGCTCCCACTCCACATTTCCTTTCCACACTGCCCTAGCAGACATTGTCCATGAGGGGCCCACCCCTGCAGCAAACCTTTACCCAGGCATCCAGGCATTTCCATACATCATCTGAAATCGAGGCAGAGGTTCCCAAACCTCAATTCAAACTTCTGTGCTCTCATATGCTCAAAACCACATGAGAGCTGCCATGGCTTGGGGCTTTCACCCACTGAAGTCACAGCCTGGCTCTATGTTGGCCCCTTTCAGCAAAAGCTGTGACACAGGGCACCAAGTCCCTAGGCTGCACACAGCAAGGGATCCCGAGCCCAGCCAATGAAACCACTCTTTCTTTCTGAGCCTCTGGGCCTGTGATGGGAGGGGCTGCTATGAAGATCTCTGACATGGCCTGGAGACTACTTATGAGAATTTCTGCATCTGGCTTGAATTTCCCTCCTGAAAATCGGTTTTTCTTTTCTATCATGTAGTCAGGCTGCAAATTTTCCAAATATTTATGCTCTGTTTCCCCTTTAAAACAGAATGCCTATAACAGCACCCAAGTCAAACTGTGAATACTTTGCTGCTTAGAAATTTCTTCTGCCAGATACTCTAAACCATCTCTCTCAAGTTCAAAGTTCCACAAATCTCTAGGGCAGGGACAAAATGCCACAAGTATCTTTGCTAAAAAAGAACAATAATCACTTTTGTTCCAGTTCCCGACAAGTTCCTCATCTCCATCTGAGACCACCTCAGCCTGGACCTGATTGTTCATATCACTATCAGCACTTTTGTCAAAACTATTCAACAAGTTTCTAGGAGGTTCAAACTTTCTCACAGTTTCCTGTCTTCTTCTGAGCCCTCCAAACTGTTCCAATCTCTATTACCAGTTCCAAAGTTGCTTCTACATTTTCAGGTGTCTTTTAAGCAATGCCACACTCTACTTGTATCAATTTACTGTATTAGTTCATTTTCTTGCTGCTGATAAAGACATTCTGAGACTGGGAAGAAAAAGAGGTTTAATTAGACTTACAATTGCACAGGGCTGCGGAGGCCTCAGAATCATGGTGGGAGGTGAAAGGCACTTCTTACATGGAAGCAGCAAGAGAAGAATGAGAAAGAGGCAAAAGAGGAAATCCCTGATAAACACATCAGATTTCATGAAACATATTCACTATCATGAGAATTGCACAAGAAAGATCGGCCCCCATGATTCAATTGCCTCCCCCTGGGTCCCTCCAGAATTCTAACACATGGGAATTCTGAGAGATACAATTCAAATTGAGATTTGGGTAGAGGCACAGCCAAACCATATCATCCCCTAAATAATTAAATAAGGACTATGTGAGCAAAACGAGATCCTGACTGAGGGGCCCACAGATAACAATTGGGAGAAGGAAAGAAAGAGAACATGGTCCTGTGGGAGCTGGAACAATGTTGAGTAATGTTAAATAATGTTGGGTGCAGACTAATTGTGGCTGGTCTCTCCCATTGCAATGGGTAGAAGGTAAAAGGGTCAGGGCTAATTGTGTTGCATGAGATTAATGAGACCTAATAGAAACAAGCAGGCAGAGGCATCTGCAGGGTCATGGTGACAACTGAAAACAGTTTAACCAAATGCGGTGTTGTTATGAGCATTTATTGCTTCAGATGTGATTTCTCCAAAGCACCCATGGGAGACAGAGAAAGACTGAAGGATCACACGTTAGTAATGGGACCCCCTTGTGTCTATGATGTTCAATTTGACTTACAGAACCCACCAAGACTCTACACATTGGAAGATGGCTGTTCCTTAAAAGGAAAGGAAGGAAGTACTAGGTAGACAGATGATCATAGAGAACAGCTCCCAGCCCTGAGGGTGTTATGATTGCCATTCTTTGAAATCTCTTGAAGTTTTCTTTCTTCTGCTGCTTTTCAATTTGATAAGAAATATCATTTTGGGGCTGGAGAAATGTTATTTTGAAAGATACAGAGAAACAATGAAGATGAGAGGGAGACAGATAATTTCAAAAGTTAACAAGGTAAAAGCAAGGATAGTATTCAAATATTAAACCCTCTTTGAAATCTGTGCTATGCACAAACTTGTGCATTTTACTAATCCTTAAAACTGCCTTTATATTTGTTACAGGAGATTATGAGATATAGCAACCTTCCAAAGAATTCTTGAGAGAAAATTTTCACCACAGCATAAGAAAAAGTATTCAATAAATGATAAATTATTTATATAACTTTACTCCATTTTCATGTAACTGTATTTTGTGAGATTTTCAATACTTAAAACAGTTTTATAATATGCATCATATTTATTCTATCAGCATTTAATTCAGTCACAAAATGTTTAGAAAGAAAATTTTAAAATTACAAAAGCATCCAATATTTCAAAGTAGATCATTAAAATGATTCGTATACATTTATACAAATTATAATAACTGTTCATGTGTTTTCTTGACCACATAGCTTTTAACTAGAATTGGAACTGAGAAGAAACAGCTTTTCCAAAGATCCTTGTGTGACTGAATTGCAGATGATGGGCTCAAGTCACTCCCCAATAGGATGTGTTCTTCCAGGCCCTTGGCCCATCACTCACCCAAGAATGGGGGAGAGGACCCACCAGGCATGGTGAGCTCGATTTAAGTAAATATTGGACCCCAAAGAGTTTAGCAGAAAGTAATTTATTTAGATAGAGAGAGAGAAAAGGGAGAAAGAAAAGTAGCTCCCATGATGTTGTGGAAGGGGATCCAGAAATGGAGTCCACACGGATGTGGGAGAAGGGGACTTTCAACCTGGGAGATATTTCCACCCCATTCAAGTTTTCTTTCCTATGAAAGGAGTGCCTTTAAACTTCTGCTGAAGTGATTGATCTTTGATTATCTTCCCACACTAGTGAAAGTTAAAGACCTCTAAGCTCCTGGATGGAGAAGTGGGTGGAGATTTGGCGCTGGGACGTTCTTGCCTTTGAAACCATGTCGCCTTGTGGATCTGGGAAGAGACTACCTTCCCTCAGTCTCCCCTCTGAACAGGAAAGTCCAACTGCTATTGGAACATGGGCGTTGATCACTCTTTAGCTACTTCCTGCTGAAATGGGGCATAGACGGGGCCCTGCAGTTGAGGTTTCCTCCAGAGGGGAGCCTTTCAGGGGTGCAGGTTGATCCTGAGGTCCACAATAGAGCTCATGAGCCAAGGACATCCAGGGTTCCAGTGGCAGGATTATTTGTGGCCTTATGGTTCTAGAAGAAATTGATGTGACAAGGTCTTAAAAATGAAAAGCCCAGTGGCCAGCAATTATAGAATGGTTACAGACTGTCCTAGGAGAGGATATAGCCAAGACTGCCAATTGTTAAACAAGCTCCCCAGTACTGTTTCTCAAAGGTTTTTAGCCCTATGTTTAATTGATCCCTGAGTTCTGTAACTTTGTTTAAAACAACACTTAATTGGTTTACAAAGTAGCAGCATTCCTTCCTAGAAAAAGGCATGTTCTCTCCCTCTCTGTTTTCCCAAATTTAGGGCCCTTTTACTTTGAAGAGCTATGGCAGCTAAAGAGTTAAGCTGTTTTGCAGCGAGAATTAGCTGCCTTTGCAGAGAGAATTAGCAACCTTTTAATGTTATTAACACCTGAGATAGTTTATAGTAACTGAATAGAGGTCGTAAATTTTCTAATGCCAGCACCAAGTTTTCCTACTTTTTCTGGCTGCCCCTCCCTCCCCCTACTACGAAAGGAATCACTGTAGTTTAGGAGACAGGAAAGTTAAGAGTTACAGTCCTGTTAATGCCGGGATATAAATTAGACTCATGAGTAGCTACTTTCCTGGGGATCTCCTCAGAGAGCAGATGCAGATCCTCTCACAGCTCGCAGGTGTAGGAAGGGTAGTCTCCTGGAACTTCAGGCTGCAGAGTGGAGGGTTTATGACTTTCTTCAGGAGGGGGTCCAAGGCTTCAGCTGGGCGGGATGAATCCATGAGTCAATTCCCACCACCTTAACTGCCACTGGGCTAGACAGAACAACCAAAAATAGTCCTTCCCAAGACAGGCCTAGAGAGGGAGAGTCTGAGGGGAGAGACTTAACAAGCACCAAGTCTCCAGGGCAGAACAACTCTTTCCCTTTTTCCCTACGGTGTCTTTCAGGTAAAGTTTTAAAAGCCTGTTGGTACTTAGCCAAGGAGGTTATGTCTTTTATTAAATCTGCTGCTTTCTTGTCTAATACATGCTCATTAGTAAGAAAGGGCTGTCCATAAAGCATCTTCTAGGGGCCAAGAGAAATATCAGGAGACTGATTGTTCTAGGACTCCTCGGATAGTTACAGACTTGGAGGGCAGTTGTCCAGGACAGAAGAGTAATACTGAGAAGGCTGTGCCAGTATCCAAGAGGAAAAATCCTCCTGGCCCTTTATGGTCAGCTCTACCCGGGGCCCTGTGAGGGTGATGACGTATGCTGGTGCTTTTCCTGGGCACTCTCAGTCCTTCAGTTGGGTCATCTGCTTGGACACCTCAGGCCCTAGGAACCTTCATCCCCTGGGACAGTGTGCTTTCCAGTGATCCCCTTGGCACAGCAGGCAAGGATGAGGTGGTGGTCCATTCCTCTGGGGACAATTTCTTATAAAATTTCCCTTCAGACCACACTGTTAGCAAGTTCTGCCAGACTGGTGGCTAACCTGAGCCTTTCCCTCATTTGAGCCCCTTGGGTCTGCTTGCTTGACTAGGTCTGTGTCTTTTCTCTGGTCTCTCCTATTCCATTCTGCCTGTACCTCCTGGTCTCTATTATAAAACACCAAGGTTGCCAGGTTCAGTAATGATTGTAAACTCTGTTCTGGCCCCATGGCCAGCTTCTGAAGCTTCCTCCTAATATCTGCTGCTGACTGAGTAATAAATGTGTCCTTTAGTATTAACTGACCCTCAATGGAGTCTAGTGACTCCATATTAGTACCAACCTCCCAAGCCTCACTTGCCTGGTTCAGGGACGTGCTGGTACTAATCACCCATCTCAGCAGTCCATATATCTTTATGGTGATCACTAAAGGTATGCAGACAGTTGAGTATGACTAGTGTGAGTATCCATGGCACTGGTAGCATGATTAAGGTCCATATATAGGAGGCCCCAGAAAGATGATCACACATCTTGGGCATACAAAAATTATGAGGTGCCATGACTGGGGGATGCCCCAGATATGGCAGCATGACTGGGGATACCCCAGTACTAGCAATTGCAATTAATAGCCAGGGATCCAGGCATCCCTGTGTTCGATTCCAGATGGGTGCTTCTCTTCCCAAAACAAGGTCCCCACTAAAATGTATCCTGGAGAATTGGGACAAATTTGACACATGATCTTTAAAGAAGAAGCAGCTCATTTTTCTCTGCCAAACAGCATGGCCAAAATACCCCCTGCCGAGTGAAAAATCTGGTCTCTTATGGGAGGTATAGATTATGACACTATTCTTCAATTAGATCTGTATTGTAAAAGAGAGGGTAAATGGTTTGAGGTTCATTATGTGCAACTTTTCTTTTCTTTAAGGAATAAGCTTCAGCTCTGTCAGGCCTGTTCCTCATATCCTACTCAGTCCTCCTCAGGACTGCCTCCATATTTGGGACTCCCTGTGGCTTCTACCTCCACCAGTGCCAACCAGGGCTCCTCAGCTCCAATATCCCAACAGGAGCCAGGGAGGGCCAAGATGGCCTAAGCATCTCAGGCTACTAGGATGCCTAGACTCTGCCCCCTACAGACAATAGGAAGAGAATTTGGCCCAACCAAAGTACACACACCCTTCTCACTTTCTGACTTAGAGTAAATCAAGGCGGACTTAGGAAAGTTTTCAGATAACTTGGACAGGTACATAGATGTCCTACAGGGCCTGCCTCAATCCTTCAAATTAGACTGGAAAGATATGATGCTATTGCCTAATCAAACCCTAACCAGCAATGAGAGAGAGGCTGCTCTATCAGCAGCTCAAGAGTTTGGGGACACCTGGTACATTAGTCAAGTACATGACCTAATGGTGCCAGAAGAAAAGGATAGATTTTCTACAGGTAAATAAGCAGTCTCTAGCATGGACACTCACTGGGATTCTGATTCAGTACAGGGGGACTGGAGCCATAGACATTTCTTGACCTGTATACTTGAGGGATTAAGGTGAACTAGGAAGAAGCCCATGAACTATGCAGTGTTATCCACCATAACTCAGGGAAAGGAAGAAAACCCAGCAGCTTTCCTTGAGCGATTGCAGGCCAGATTATAAAACTGCCCTAGGAGGGTAACATTCGAGGGAGGGAACTCAGTGCACACAATTCAAAGAAGGCAAGGAAATGTGGCCAGAACAATGACCTTAGTACCCAGGCCTCCTCCCCCACCCCATTTTCCATTATAGGAAAATGCTAGGACCCGGTTTGACTATAGTCTTTTAGATGGAAAAGTTCTGCTGTAGGGAGAGCCAATCCTAAGCAAGACAAACTGTACATTATTAGATTCTGGCACCATTCAGTTGCATCGGGAAATGTACAGGGGACACAAAACACAATATAGTCTTCAGCTTCTGGATTCTCCAAAATATTCCCCCACTGAAGCCTGGCTCCACTAGGGATTTGAACTGGTGACCTTGCAGCTGCAAGCTCTATGCCTTAACCCCTTTACCAACAGATAGCCCATGCTAGAGGTCTGCCAGGTATATCCCACATAGCTGGCTTCTGCAGCCTCTGCTATGTGCTGAAGGGGAAAGCTTGCCCCAACCCTGTGGTCCCAGCCCACCACGGCTCTGGGATCACAGGTGCATTGGGCCCGTCTTTGTACTGCTGCCTCTCCTCCAGAATGGGCCTTGGGCCACTCCCTTAATGCACCAGCTCAGCTGGACTCCCCTAAGGGTTGCCTGAAAAAAAATGCTGTATCTTTAAATCCTAGCAGCCAGCCCATGCTATGGAAAGACTAGGCAGGACTTGCGTCTGGGTCTGGGAGTGCTCTCCCCAGCCACACCTGTGGCACATAGCACAGCATATCCCACAGTCACACCCAGGCCCGGGCCATACCTCACTGACTCCCCGCAGATTTGCTCTTGCTTACAGCACTGGCTACTGTGGCTACCACTCACCCATGACTGTGGCCACTGTATGAACCCAGTATCTTGGCCCACAGATACAGCAGAGGGATAGAGAGAAAGCAGACAGCAGGCAGAGAGAGTTTGGAGGAAGCTGGGCACAGTGCGCTTCTTAATTTGGGCAGAGATTCCTACAGACACCTCTGGGACCCTGTGGTCCCATGCAGGTCTGGCTGGCTCCATGCTCTGCACTTCCTCCTTAAAGCAAAAGGACAAATTTTAGGAAGTGAGAGGCATCCGATATGCTCACCACTCTGAAGCTTGCACCTCCTGGCTGGCTCACCAAAGATGTGACCTAATTGTGGATGATGGGCTAAGGTCACTCCCCAAAAGGATGTTTTCTTGGTCCCTCACTAACCCAAGAATGGGGGACCGGACCCCACCGGACGTGGTGAGCTAGATTTAAGTAAATATCAGACCCCAAATAATTTTGCAGAAAGTGATTTATTTAGGCAGAGAGATAGAAAAAAGAGGAAGAACAGCAGCTCCCATGATGTTGTGGAAGGGGATCCAGAAATGGAGTCCACACAGGTGTGGGAGAAGGGGACTTTTAACCTGGGAGATACTCCCACCCCATTCAAGTGTCCTATGAAAGGAGAGCCTTTAAATGTCCACTGAAGTGATTGATCTTTGATTATCTTCCTGCTCACGCAGAAGTTAAAGAAAGACCTCTAAGCTTCTGGATGGGGAAGTGAGTGGAAGTATGGTGCAGGGAAGTTCTTGCCATTGAAACCATGCCCCCTTGTGGGCCCTGGAAGAGATAACATTCCCTCACTTGCATTAAAAATAAGACAACAAACAAATTTAGTGTGACTCTTTAAAGAAAGGAAGCCTTCTTCCAAAATATAAGGATATGATTTAATGGCATTAGAATCTTCAAACGATGTTCAAAATTTGTTCAAATGTAGATGCTTTCATTCTGTGGATAATTGAACAAGAAATTACTTTGTGACAGCTCTTCTGATTCACAAGGACAAATAATCCAGCAATGTTCATAGTCTCATAACAATATGTTAGTAACTTTATTGTAGCACAAATAACAGTCTATGAGAGTCACATACGTCTACCTTGGCTTACATATGAAAGCATCAGAACATAATCTGACCTACATTCTGTGGTCCCAGCACTTAACAAGAGGCCCACCTTTGATAACAGGTGTGATAGACCTCCCTGCTAAGTAATAAAATGATGGGAATATGGCACAAGAGAAGAAAGAGTGAATTAGGCAGATAACATTATTTCTCCCACCCCTATGTCCACCATGGACCAACTTAATAACCTTGGAAAAATATTTTCTTTATTTTTGTTCATTTGCAAAAAAATGTGTTGACTCTCTGAGTCTTTTTGAGGATGAAAAGCAATTAAAAGTATATACTAATAAAATGCAAAATATGATTATTATTAATATCCATTTGCTTTCACGTTTCTTGGAGAATAAGCTTTGTTCAGTATTTAAGAAACTATATAGACTGTCTGGCAGTTGAAGGAAAGCAATATCTACATTTGAGATTTTTGTTAAATCAATGCAGAACTCTGAGTGTCTAAAAATGGTTTGTGTTAATCTCAATTGGGGCTCCTATTAGTCTTGGAGGCAATGAAATGAGATAATTCAAGGAAATTTTTGTAGCAATGTTTATTGAGTGCTTATTATATCTAAAAATTTTGCTAGCTACTGTGGCTATGAGTGAACCAACATAAAAAGTCTTTCATAGTAATGAGAAATGCATACAAGTAAATAAAAATAATAATTATGTAAGATAAAAGATAAATAAGGAAGCGTAATGCATTATAAAAGAGATGTGAGCCATTTTCCTTGGGAATTTATTCTTGAGCTCTTGTGACAACAACAATATAAAATCGTTGGTGTGCTGGGTCCCTACAAGCGCAGTGAGACCATTGTATGCATTTCTCCTCAACCCTGCTGTCAGTGCTCTCCTCTTGGTAGCTTGGACTTGGCCACGATGGGAGGTACACATGACGGAAACACAAATGTTGTAAACAGGGCTTCACAACCACTTCTAAGGCCATTAAAAAATACTACTGTATACAATTCTAAAAGACAAAAAATTTGAAGAGGAAAAGAACTTTTTTTTAGGCTAATACAACTGGACATTTTACTCTTTTTTTTTTCATTTCTCAAAGTACTGGTTAGCATGCTTATAACAGTTCTAGAGTGATTATTTTCCTCTTTACTGGAATTCTGCAGAAAAAATAGGAATAGATAACTTAAAGCTCCTAAGAAACAATTTTATTAATAAGACATAAGATAAATTTGGTAGATTGATAATTTTAATAAAAGGTTATGTAATTTTTAAACACTTCCCCTCCAACTGATAGTATCATTATGTTTCATTACAGATAGTAATAACTCTCATCATATGTTATAGATGAATGCATAGCAAAAAATGAAATACCCAACTGGAAAACTGTTGCAAAAAAATGGCTAAGTGTTCAAAAGGCCTGAGGCAATAATAACTTGCCTAAATACCAACTGAAATTTACAGAACAGCTTTGCTGGATTGAATGCAGTTTTGCTTAGTACAAATTAATTTGAGAGTTTCCTTTTTCACTGGTGATTATCAAGGATCCAGGTCCTACTACCAATGAATAACACTTCATTTGTTTCTTGAAGTAATTATTTGTGTGCAATAGAACTTGCAGAAGTCAGTTTTTGCAGCCTCCAGCTATCACTTCTCCACGAGAACCCTCTAAATTAGTTAACTTTTAGCAATTACTTCTGTACCAGATGATCATCTTTCTAACCCAATCAATTTGTCTACATTTTCATCACTACAAAGTCTTTAAGCTGGGAGAAAAAAATATACCTGTTTGAATATCTGGTAGAGGTCAACTTTCCATTTTACAGTTTCCTTTTTTGGCTTATACAATAAACATCTGATGAATTATTTGGTAATGTTCTTCTCTAATAGCTTCCCAGCATTGACACAGGCTTCATTTATGATATAAAAGGGTTTTAAATTGTTTTGGAAGAGTATATCTAACATATCCCTTAAATTGCTACAGGTGGGCACAGGTTTCAGGACACTGCTGCTACTTCTGGCGACCTGTATACTGAGACTAGTCCATCAGGCTTTTAGTGGTCTTCTGCAGGCAGGAGGCGTTTATACCTGAGGGTGAGGTTTACACTGCTAACACTTCCTAAAGGAAGATGAAGGTGGGCAAAGGGAAAATAAAAAAGGTCAGGAACACAAAATAAGTCCTAGGCAAGAAAGGCAGAAAGCAGGAGAGTCCCACTGCATTTTTCAGAGGATGTTTCAAGGAACTCTTCATTAGAGTAGGGACCTGATGTTCTAACGACATGAGGAATATGGGAAGGACCTGGATTTCTGATGATTTTTGACCTAGCTCTCCTCTAGATTTGTGAGATATCTTCTCCAGAATTGGCAAGGTTTTTGCCACAGAAATGAAGAGCTGAGACAGCTAAGGACAAAGACACACATGCCAGACTACCCCACAGGCAGTGCAGAAGGGTAGTGGGATTCATCTGGTAGGGTATGTACAGAAATTGGAGAGCCACTCAGATTTGAATGAGAAACCTGATTCACACATTAGCAGGTTTTCAACCTTGGAAAAATTTCTCTTCCACACCATGAATGTCTGCAATGACATGAAAGTAAAAATGACAGCTGGAATATATTGAACATTTGAATGTTCCTGGCACCAGATCAGATGCTTTGCCCCCTTCACCTGCTTTGGGTCACATCACTAGCAAATGATAGAGTTAGAATTCAAACCCAGGAAGTCTCATTCTTATCCATTATGCTTTACTAACCACTATGTTTCTTATCTAGTTGATAACAATGCAAAATGCATACAAGGAGCACATGTGATTGTTACTTAACAAAATACCACAAGTTCAGCAGCTTGTAACAATACCCATTTATTAGCTCATAGGTCTATCAGTCATTAGCCAAGCATGGGGTGGTAGGTTTTTCTGCTATGTTTATCATAGCTGGGTATCAGAATACAAAGCCTGAAATCAAGGGGTCAGCTGAATTAATTTCTCACACAGAGGTTCTAGGGGTTGTGGGGTTAGGGAGGGAATCTGCTTCCAAACTTAATCTTGTGGTTGGTAGAATAAAGGTCCTTGTAGTTGATGAACTGGGGTTTCTATTACCCTAAAAACTATCAAGTGGGGACTGTCTCAGTTCCTGAAAGCAGATGCTCTCATTGGGAACCCAACATGGGTGTTTGCTTTTTTCAAGCCAGCCAGAGTGGATATTTCTTACTTCTTTTTTTTTTTGACCATTCAGAGCAATCTCTCTGCTCTTGCAGGGCTGACATGATTAAATCAGACTGCGTGGATAAATCCTCATTCTTAAAGACACATATGTGCCACATATCATAATTGGGTCACAGGAGTAAAACATTTTCTTTTGTACAACTTCATGTAGGATATCCACAATAGGAGCAGAAAATCTTGTGCACCATTTTAGAAATCTGTCTGCAAAACGATGTGTAAAAATCTCAGATGATTGTGAGTATTAAGAGTAAGAATTTTATGTAATGTATTTAGCACCTTGATTAGCATATAACACTTGATACCTGGCAACAGTGATGATGATAATGATGATGAGGAGGAGGATGATGACTGGGTTTGAATGTCTGGGTCTCCCCCAAATTCATATGCTGAAACATAATCACAAATATGAAGGTGTTAAGAAGTGTGGCATTTAGAGGTGATTAGATCATTAAAGCTGAGCCCCCCTGAATGAAATTAGTGCCCTTATAAAAGAGGACCAAGGGACATCCATGGGAGCTCAGAGTGTGAAGATGGCTGTTTGTAAGAAACTATGACCTCACCAGACACCAGATCTGCTGGTGCCTCAAGCTTGGACTTTCTGGTCCCAGAACTGTAAATATATATATATATATATAATTTTCTTTCAATAATTTTCATTTTCATAATGTCAAGAATTCTTGAAAAAGATATATCTGAAAAATTACTATTTTGTTGCAAAATTTGATGATTTAAAGTAGCATATACTATCTTATATGCTCACCTGTGGAGCTGTGTCCTGCAGACCCTGACTCAGTGACAGATGAATGAAATATACTCACACACTGAATACAGTGTCGAGTGGGCTAGGGATGTTCATCAACTGCTTTTAGAGGGCAATTGCAGCTAACCGAACATGACTCCCTGTCCTTCCTTGCATTTATTCAATATAGATTGAATAACTATAAATATATATATATATATATTTGTTGTTTATAAGCCACTTAATCTATGGTATTATGTTATAGCAGCCTGAAAGCACTAAAATAATGATGATGATGACTCAAAAAAAGATAGATTCTGAGGTCTAAGGGACAGACATGGAAGCAAAAATAGGATATAGAATCAGAGATACAGAGTCTCTGAATATATATATGTGTGTTTATTTTTACCCTAAAGCAAACCTTTATATGTGCAAGTGATATACAAGCCATGGTTACTGGCTACTATGAATCATGACTGTGTTAAATTAAGTTTCACTGTAATATCTATTAGCTCAGGTTAAGGCAACAATATGGGAGCTCATAATTCTTTTGTTTCCATATTTTATCACAGTTTATGTAAAGTCAAACTGTAAACAAGAATATAAGATAGTATATGCTACTTTAAATCATCAAATTTTGCAACAAAATAGTAATTTTTCAGATATATCTGTATCAAGAATTCTTGACATTATGAGAAGGAAAATTATTGAAAGAAAAAGAGCTTTCTTTATATATAAAACAATAATGAGAGCCTACTTTTGTGATGAGTATCACATCAGAGTCACCACCTGAGACCTCCATCACATTGCAGTCACCAGTTGAGATGGTGATCACCACCTGTGGAGCTGTATCCTGCAGACCCTGACTCAGCGACAGATGAATGGAATATACTCACACACAGAATACAGTGTCGAGTGGGCTAGGGATGTTCGTCAACTGCTTTCAGAGGGCAATTGCAGCTAACTGACCATGACTCTTTGTCCTTCCTTGCATTTATTCAATATAGATTTAATAACAATGTGGATAATTAACATGATTAAAAGAGTGGTTTTATGAATGAGAAAATGTCTTGGTTTCAGGACCCAGAATAAACATCACTAATGGGTAATTCCCCTTCAACCTTCCCCTGAGAGGACCATCCAGCACAATGTTTACATGAGTAAACAGAGTAGAGACAAAGGGATGTGAGGTAAACAGACTTAACTGGGGAAACTTTTATTATCCTAATCCACCCTATGACTTAATACTCTAACATAAAAGCTTGCTGCCTTCAGCCAGTCTCATTGAAACCTTTTGGCCTTCCAAAGTGTTTGAGACTATAATCTATAACTTTCCCTATTATTTCCCTAATATTTTGCCAACCACCCTAAGTGAATCTCAGCATTTGTGCTAGGTACTGATGATACGCAGCAGGAATAAATAAACCTACTCTCAAAGCGCTAGCGATGTATTTAATGATGAAACAAGTAAATCAATGACTATATAGTATGATGAGAAGTATACTAAAATTATGCTCAGAAAGCTACTCTCAGTGACAAACTTCATTTTAAAATACATAGTTGACCTATAACTTTGATTGGAGACTATGATTGTAAACTTGTATGTTCCATGAAGGCAGAGACTACAGACTTAGCTCACTATTCACTTTTCCTCTAGTTCCTATCATATAATGACACATACAATTGTTTGTAATTCATGTATGTTTAAGAATTAATAAAAAATAGCAGAAAATTTATTTATTTGGTTACTGGTATCTGTCCCCCTTTCTCTTAATTATTCTTATAAAAATTATTGTTTGTGGTTTAGGTGTAACTCCATCAGACTAATCTTGTGGCTCTCATCCATGAGAATCTTTTTCCCTCCAGGATACATTCACTATGCATAGAGACATCTTTCCAATGGGAAGGGATTCTAAATTGCTTCTGGCCTCTAATGAGCAAAGGCTAGAGCTCTCATTGCATATTCTACAGTGCAGAGTACAGTAACTCTCCACATCAAATAATTATTTGATCCAAAATGTCAATAATAGAGATATTGAAAACTCTGGTCTCATCTCATTATTCTAGCCCCCAAAATTGGCTCAGAGATGAACACCTGATCTAAATTGGTCTAATCAGACCAAAGGTTGAAAGCTTTCTTTGATGGTTAAGGGGAATAGGGCTCTGTGGGAGCATTCATTGAATGAGAAAATATGTAGAGCTGAGACCTAGAGAATTTAAGATCAAGAAGGGAATGTTTCATGTGATTAGAGTCCAACTCAAGATAAGCCAAAGAATACAAAGAGAGATTAGCATGATTTGAGCAAGCACATTGAATACACTCTGAAGCTTTTTCTACCTCTCAATGTTTTAGTCATATAATCCAATAAGTTTCCTTTAAATTATTTAAGTCCTGTGGTTTAGGTTACTTGCAACAAAAAACTTTTATTCTGATGAAGAATATATGAATGAATTATAAGTAAGGCACAAGTGAAAAATACATTTTATTAAATAATGTTATAGTTGCAAAAATCATGAATATCTTTGCATTTTTTTGAAAAACTGTGTTTTAAAATATTTAAGGGAGGACTGTCTTGCTATACCCTGTGTATTAGTCCACTTTCATGTTGCTGATAAAGACATATCCAGTACCAGGAAGAAAAAGAGGTTTAATTAAACTTACAGTTCCACATGGATTGGGAGGTCTCAGAATCATGGGCAGGGGGGTGAAAGGCACTTGGAACATGGCAGCAGCAAGAGAAGAATGAGGAAGAAGCAACGGCAGAAACCCCTGATAATCTGTCAGATCTTGTGAGACTTATTCACTATCTCAAGAATAACACACAAAAGACCAAACCCCATGATTCAATTACCTCCCCTGGGTCCCTCACACAACATGTGGGAATTCTGGTACATATATTCAAGTTAAGATTTGGTGGGGACACAGCCAAGCTATATCACCCTGTGATATACCTCACCATCCTAATTATCAAAAGAGAGACAAAGATAGAGATAGGGAGAAGGAGACACTTTATTTTAAAGATAGGATTTAGATGCACTTGATGATTTTCTCTACAAATTTAAAGCCCTCCCTCTCCTACCCTACTATGCTAAGTCATTATCTAATGATAAAATAAGGTTTCATGAAGAGTGTCTCCAAAACACAGTTACGCCACCCCCACCCCCAGACTGGGAACAGAATTATACTGAAAACTCGCATTAGAGAAGGACAGCTAGCATTGGAATTTATTTTCTCTTATTTGATTTCTCTCTTGACTACATAATGTAACAAATGAAAATACATTATCCTATCCTTAACTTTAACCCTGAAAATGTTCTTAGCACTCCTACTACTATAAATATTTAATATTGTGAAGTATGGCAACAGAAGAGAGTCACAAGGCATTGCTATTAACTTTAGAAGAGTGTCATAGGGCTTTGCTCTTATCCTCAGTTATTATAAATATATTTGTCTCAAACAAATGAAGCAGTAACAAATAGAGAATTAACATTTTTCATGCTAGTTGAGGACAACATTTACTCTTAGATTCTTCCAGGGAGCAGCACAGTTTCTGTCAACACACTGTGCAGATGTGGCTCCTCTGTGCTATCTCACACAGCCAGAATAATATTCCCAAAAATCTATTCAAGTCATGAACTCCATATTTTAAAATCCTTCAGTAGCTTTCTAAATTTGAAATATACAAGCCAGAAACTTTTGTGATATAGTTGAACCTTCAGATCGTATTTATTGCCTGCAGGTGGGCCACACCTTTTTTCCATAGACTTTCCCATGTATATCTGCTGCTACTACCCACTGCTAAAGTACTTCCAACATAGCACACTATTTCCCACACCACTGGTTTTGCATGTGATGTTTGCAAAGCATTCTCCTCTCCTTTTACCATACAGCACATCTCTATCCATGTTGCTAACTTAAAACACTGAACCTTACTAATCTCTCTCCTACTCCACCATTGGTAAAGATGAATTTCTCCATTCCCTCTATGTCATCAACGTCATATAAATCTTTCTCTTTGTGCTTGTTGTTTCATTTTTCTCCCTCTCCAAACAACTTATAAGTCCCTTCAAGCAAGAGTCACTTGATATTAATGTTTTTATCCCTTAAAAGAGTGACTTTCAAATTTTGGAACAGTTATTTACATTAAACATATAGTTTAGTGGCTCAGAACATTTATATATGTATAAATGTATGTATACCGTGTATGTATGTATGCCATGTACATATGTATGTATACCATGTATGTATGTATGTCATGTACATATATGAATCTGAATATACAGATTACTTTCACCAAATGCATGTGTGTATACCATGTATGTATGTATGCCATAAACATATGTATGTATACCATGTATGTATGTATGTCATGTATATACATGAATCTGAGTATACAGATTACTTTCACCAAAAATCAATATTATTTTTCTCTTCTCTTTTTTCTCATGCCTT
The DNA here is from genome assembly GCF_049354715.1 of Callithrix jacchus. NCBI lineage: Eukaryota > Metazoa > Chordata > Mammalia > Primates > Cebidae > Callithrix > Callithrix jacchus. The sequence goes on from NC_133504.1 coordinate 165,218,001, forward strand.
CCCTATTCATATTTGAATAAAACTACTCTCTCCAAGTGCTCTTCCTGTCTTTCATGCGAAGATAAATATCATCAAACCTATCAATTGCTCCAACAAACATTCTGAGAGTCATAATTGATCTCTCCTTTTTTTCCATCTCTCTCATGCAATCCATATCTACTCTGCATCCATGGCTTCCAGCTCAACTCATTTGTTCAAACCATAACTATTTTCCACTTGAGTAATAGAAATATCCACCACTTGGTCTTCGCAACTCCATATTTACCTATTTATAATCTTTAAACAATAAAATTCAAAGCCAGGGCATGTCACTCTGAATTAAATTCCTGGGACTTCCATAACAAATTACTACAATTTTGGTAGCTCCAAGAAATGGAAATTTATTTGCTTACAGTTCTGAGAGCCAGAAGTATGAATAAAGGTGCCGGCAATGCCATACTCCCTCTAAAGGCTCCAGTCGAGAATCCTTCCTTGCCTATTCCAGTTTCTGTTGCCTCTTGGGGTTTCTTGTGTTGTGATTTTTAATTTCAGTCTCTGTCTTTGTCTTCACATGGCTTCTTCCCCGCCTATCTGTATCTCAAATCTCCTTTTTCCTTTCTCTGACAACGGCCACTGTATTTGGGCCATCCTAAATGACCTCATCATTAGGGTATCCTCATCTTGGAATTATTAATTATATTTGGAAAGATCTTTTCTACAAAATAAGAAATCAGTTACAGATTATTGGTTACCTTACTTTTTGTGAGACCACAGTTCAACCCATGACATACTAATACACCCTTCAGTGACTTCCCAGTGCCCAAATACATCATATTTTTAATTTTTATTCTATAGTAATAGTAGTTGAGAAATCAAAAGTAAAGGAGATAAAGCATAACATTACTGTATTATATTTATTTTTACCTTTTTTAGCTTCTGCCATTATTTATGATTTTATTTATTCCCAAGACAAGATAGAGCAGATATTATATATATATAATTTTCAGCAGTATAAATCCACGTACATTCAATAAATAAGTTAGACAAATAAATAATGTAATTGTTGAAGAAAAAAGAAGAAGAAAATAATGGCTACATTGTCTTTCAAGCCTTAGTCCATTTTACTGTATTCCTTGGATTATGTTTCAGACTTCTTATGGATGTTGATAAGCTTTCTTGCCACCTAGATTCTGAATTCCATGTCTGTCATTTCCCCCATTTCAGTCGGGTTAGAAATCATTGCTGGAGAGCTAGTGCGATCATTTGGAGACAGGAAGATTCTTTGCGTTGTAGAGTTACCAGAGTTCTTGTGCTACTTCTTTCTAATTTACTATTGTTCCTTTGCTCTCTGAAGTTGCAGTCGAGGCTTTCTTCCTCTTATATTCTTTGATGCCCTTAAGGGGTTTGACTGTGCTATAAACTGGATTTAGTTGATTGACTTCATTTCCGGATGCTTTCAGGAAGCCAAGTGCTGAAAGCCAAGTGAGTGGGCCCTGTGTGCATGCAGACTGGCAAGACTGTGGAGATGCTTTCATGTATGCATAGTAGCAAAATGTCAGGGAAAGGCTGCAGGTGGGACCAGGTTGTTGCCGAGTGTGTGCTGGTGGGGCTTTGTCTGCAAAAGTGCTCTGACAATTAGACAGGGTCAGCCAGTGAAAGAGCTATGATGGAGGTTGCTGGCAAGCTAAGATTGTGTTGCAAGTGGTTATAGCAAGGCAGGGACCCTGGCAGAGGCAGGCAAGCAGAGTGGCATTTACATCAAATGGGCCTTGTCTCAGGGACGAGAGAGTCCTGCCCTGTCCAGTTCTGGCAACTAACAAAGACTAAAGCCACATACTGGAGTATAGCAAGCTGTGGGGAATGGGCACTGAAATGGTTTGGCTTTGTGTCTCTGCCCAAATCTCCTCTCGAATTGTAATCATCACATGTCAGGGAGGAATCTGCTGGGAAGTAATTAGATAACGGGTGTGGTTCCCCCATGTTGCTCTCTTAGAGTTCTCAGGAAATCCTGGTTATCTGACAAGTCTGTGGCTCTTCCCTGCTCTCGCTCTCTCTCCTGCTGCCATGCACCAAGTACCTTGCTTCTCCTTCCCCTTTTGCCATGGTTGTAAGTCTCCTGAGGCCTCTCCAGCCATGCAGAACTATAAGTCAATTTATAAATCTATAAATTACTTAGTGTCAGGTAGTATCTTTATAGCAGAGTGAGAATGGACTAATACAGATAGTCAGTACTAGCAGAGTGGGGTACTGTTGTAAGGCCTCAGGAGACTCAGCTCCCCTGAGAGGATGTTTTTCCAGGCTCTTGGTCTCTCACTCATCCAAGAATGGGAGACGAGACCAAGGTGCAGTGTGCTCACAAGTAAATATTGAACCCCAAAGAGTTTTTGCAGAAAATGATTTATTTAGGTAGAGAGAAAGAGAGAGAAAAAGATGAGAGAAAGCTTCCACAAGGATTGTGGAAGGAGACCCAAGTATGGAATCCCAGAGAGGGAAAGTAGCATCCACACTGAGTGAAAGGGGACCCCAGAGGGGGAAATCCCAGAGAGAGAGAAAGCTTTCACAGAGTTGGTGGAAGAAGACCCAAAGATGGAATCCAATGAGGTGAGGAAGAAGGGGACTTTTCACCTGGGAGGAATTCCCACCTTCTCCAAGACCCTGGCCAATGAAAAGACTTTCTTTAAACTTCCACGTGAATGACTGATCTTTTGATTCTTCCATGCATGTAAAAATTAAATCAAAGACCTCTATTCTGAGACTTTGCTGAAGTTGCTTATCAGTTTCAGGAGATTTTGGGCTGAGATGATGGGCTCTTCTAGATATACAATCATGTCGTCAGCAAATAGAGAAAATATGGCTTCCTCCTTTCCTATTTGAATACCTTTATTTCTTTTTCTTGCCTGATTGCTCTGGCTAGGACTTCCAGTACTATATTGAATAGGAGTGGTGAGAGAGGACATTCTTGTCTAGTGCCAGATTTCAAAGGGAATGCTTCCAAGTTTTGCCCATTCAGTATGATATTGGCTGTTGATGTGTCATAAACAGCTTTTATTATTTTGAGATACATTCCATCAATACCTAGTTTATTGAGGGTTTTTAACACAAAAGGCTGTTGAATTTTGTCAAAGACCTTTGCTGCATCAATTGAGATAATCATGTGGTTTTTGTCTTTGGTTCTATTTATGTGATGAATTACGTTTATAGACTTGCATATGTTGAAACAGCCTTGCATCCCTGGGATGAATCCTACTTGATCATAGTGGATAAGGTTTTTGGTGTGCTGTTGCAATTGGTTTGCCAGTATTTTATTGAAGATTTTTGCATCTATGTTCATCATGGATATTGGCCTGAAGTTTTCTTTTCTTATTGAGTCTCTGCTGGGTTTTGGTATCAGGATGATATTGGTCTCATAAAATGATTCGGGAAGCATTCCCTCTTTTTGGCTTATTTCAAGCATTCCTATACACCAATAACAGACTTAAAGAGAGCCAGATCAGGAATGAACTGCCATTCACAATTGCTACAAAGAGAATAAAATACCTAAAAATACAACGAACAAGGAATGTAAAGGACCTCTTTGAGGAGAACTACAAACCAGTGCTCAGTGAAATAAGAGAGGACACAAACAGACGAAGAAACATTCCATGTTCATGGTTAGGAAGAATCAATATCGTGAAAATGGCCATACTGCCAAAAGTAATTTACAGATTCAATGCTATCCCCATCAAGCTACCAGTGACCTTCTTCACAGAACTGGAAAAAACCACCTTAAACTTCATATGGAACCAAAAATGAGCCCGCATAGCCAAGTCAATTATAAACAAAAAGAAAACAGGAGGCATCACACTACTGGACTTCAAACTATACTACAAGGCTACAGTAGTCAAAACAGCATGGTACTGGTACCAAAACAGAGATATAGACCAATGGAACAAAACAGAGGCCTCGGAGGCAACAAAACATATCTACAACCATCCGATCTTTGACAAACCTGACAAGAACAAGCAATGGGGAAGGGATTCCCTGTTTAATAAATAGTGTTGGGAAAACTGGCTAGCCATGTGCAGAAAACAGAAACTGGACACCTTCCTGACTCCTTACACTAAAATTAACTCCAGAAAGATTAAAGACTTAAACATAAGACCCAACACCATAAAAACCCTAGAAGAAAATCTAGGCAAAACCATTCAGGACATAGGAGTAGGCAAGGACTTCATGACCAAAACACCAAAAGCATTGGCAACAAAAGCCAAAATAGACAAATGGGACCTAATCAAACTCCACAGTTTCTGCAAAAGAAACAGTCATTAGAGTGAATTGGCAACCAACAGAATGGGAAAAAATCTTTGCTGTTTACCCATCTGAAAAAGGGCTGATACCTAGAATTTAGAAAGGACTAAAACAGATTTACAAGAAAAAAACAAGCCCATTCAAAAATGGGCAAAGGATATGAACAGACACTTTACAAAAGAAGACATACATGAGGCCAAAAAACATATGAAAAAATGCTCATCATCATGGTCATTAGAGAAATGCAAATCAAAACTACATTGAGATACCATCTCACACCAGTTAGAATGGCAATCATTAAAAAATCTGGAGACAACAGATGCTGGAGAGGATGTGGAGAAATTGGAACACTTCACTGCTGGTGAAAGTGTAAATTAGTTCAACCATTGTGGAAGACAGTGTGGCAATTCCTCGAGGACCTAGAAATAGAAATTCCATTTGACCCAGCAATCCCATTACTGGGTATGTATCCAAAGGATTATAAATCATTCTACTATAAGGACACATGCACACCAGTGTTCACTGCTGCACTGTTTGCAATAGCAAAGACCTGGAACCAACCCAAATGCCCATCAGTGATAGATTGGACAGGGAAAATGTGGCACATATATACCATGGAATATTATGCAGCCATAAAAAACGATTAGTTGGTGTCCTTTGCAGGGACATGGATGAACCTGGAGACCATCATTCTCAGCAAACTGACACAAAAACAGAAAATAAAATACTGCATGTTCTCACTCATAGGTGGGCGTTGAACAATGAGAACACATGGACACAGGGAGGGAAGTACTACACACTGGGGTCTGTTGGGGGGAAGAAGGGAGGGAAAGCAGGGTGTGGGGAGTTGGGAAGAGAGAGCATGGGGAGAAATGCCAGATGTGGGTGAAGGGGAGGAAGGCAGCAAATCACACTGCCATTTGTGTATTTATGCAACTATCTTGCATGTTCTTCACATGGACTCCCAAACCTAAAATGCAATTAAAAAATTTAAAAAGAAACAAAAATAGCAACAACAACAACAAAGACCTCTAATCCCTGGATGGAGAGAGAGAGGAGGGTTAAGATGCTGAGTTTTTGCTCTTAAAATTACGCCCCCTTGTGGATCCAGGAAGAAAATACATTCCTTCAGGATCAAGACATAGTCCTTTTTAAAGCTCCCTAGGTGAAAATAATGTTACATACATGGCTGAGAATCATTGCTTTGTAGTTATATTTTCTTTATTAAATTTTATATGTGCATATGCATTTTCTTTGTGTTTACACGTATGTATTTCTTGACTTTTTGTTCCATTGATGTGTTTTCTGTTATTATAGCATTGGATTGTTGCCAATTTTTTCATATGCTAATATCATCTAGAAGTAGATATGTCCATCTTTTTCTGAGTTTTTAAAATAAACTTTATCTGTATTTGTCTTATTTTAAAAAGCTATTTTAGTTTAACATATGTATATTCCTTATACAATACTGACATAATTATACTGTAGCTGTCAAAGAGAAATTGAATGTTTACATGTCATTGATGTTCACATGTCTTTTATGATTAAAATGAATGCTATTTATTCTCTACTTTTTTGGTTATTTCTAATATCAAGAAATGCATTACTTTTCAATTGGGTGATTTTCTTTAAATAATCCTAAGTTTTGAATGTCTCTACTTGATTTATTAATTTATATTAAATCATATAATAATATGTAGGTTGTTTTATTTCTTAAATACTTTGTAGATGTTGTACTTGAAGTCCCTAGCTCAAAAAGAGAAATATAATATTTTAATTATTTTTCAAATGGAATTTTAGAAATCATCTAGTCCAGGTTTTTTTTTTTTTGATAATTTTGACGATATATCACTGTTAAAAGTATATTGTACATGATGTCCCAGTGTATTCATATATACACATTCCAAAAAACAGTTTCATGATGTAGTGTTTACCTTTTTCACGTATGAAGTTCTGTCATATGTTCTCTATAACTTATTTTTAAACATTTGTCACAACACACAAAATTGGTTTTGCAACCTAATTAAATGTCAATACATGTCTGAAGGCAAACATCCTCATTTTATAGATAATCTTAGAACCTCAGACCTAAGGATATTGCCCAAGGTCTTACAACTAGATGGTGATAGCATTCTGTTCAATTCCCAGAGCTGCTAATCAAAGTGTGTCACCTCAATGATTCTGAAATGTGATTCTTTGTCAGTATTACATCTGGAAGACGTTAGTGTGAAGATTTTCAGGCCCCTCCCTCTGGGATTACTGATCCATCATATTTTTCCTAAATATAATATTGTGTATTGTTTCATTTTAACATGCATCTAGGCTAACCCAAGCTTATTAGAAAAATGGAACTTCCAAAAAGACAAGGAGGCTAGGTAGATTCTTTGATGCTTTGTATCAAGATTATTCCTACTAGCTAATAGCATCTCTGAATGTTTTGCAAGTGTATTGAGTTTATACTAAGACTAGCTATCATAGCTATAATTTCTTTTTTCTTCTTCTTCTTCTTCTTTTTTTTGAGACAGAGTTTTGCTCTGTTGCCCAGGCTAGAGTGCAGTGGTGTGATCTCAGCTTACTGCAACCTCTACTCCCAGGTTCAAGCAATATTCCTGCCTCAGCCTTCCAAGTAACTGGAAATTTTTGTATTTTTAGTAGAGACGGGGTTTCACCATATTGACCAGACTGGTCTTGGACTCCTGACTTTGTGATCCACCTGTCTCGGCCTCCCAAAGTGCTGGGATTACAGTCATGAGCCACTGTGCCAAGCCAGTAGTTATCATTTCTAATTAAAGGCAATTAATTAGGGAGAAACAAAACAGAATATATATTATATTGTTTCTAAATGAGGCTACCTGGGAATGAAATACGCACATCTCACCCTTCACTGTAAGCTGATATTTATAAAAAACTATTTTATTTTTTCTCTATTTCTACTGTTTCTAGACCAAAACTTACTACCTCTTAAAGAGGTGTGACTAAATGTTTTAAACCATTTAGTATAAACTTTCTGAGAGCATACTCTGAACATTGTTGTGTGTGTGCATGTGTGAATGTATATGTTGTGTGATATATGTATAATACAATTTTGTATATTGTGACAAATACATTTCCTTATTATAAATTATATACATGTGCCACTCTGTTAATATATTACAGTTGTTATATAATATATGCAAAGGAGCATTATACAATATTTGTCAAAGAGAAATTGAACAAGTTGAGTAAAAACAATTTTTCTTTCTACTTTTCCATTGCTAATTTTGCCTATCCCATTCTGGAGACTACTGACTTGGAGAATATTTCTCAAATATTTCTGATCATTATTTATTAAAAGTATGTCTATCAGGGCCTTATTTCAAAGTTATTAGATTGGAATTGCCATAGTCACTGGCTAATACTCTAACTTTTGGTAAGTGTTCTAGTTAGGCCAGTTTCTACCAGAAGTTCTCCCACACTGCAGCAAGTAACATCAACAGAGACACTGCCAACCTCTGTCTACTCATGTTGACTTAGTAGATAAGAGATTGGCCTGGGAATTGGCATTTTATAAAGCTACCATGGTTTTAGGTAGTAAATAATGGCATAGAATATATCTAACACATGTACATTGATTGAGAGGTTAATTGACTACCTCTGTGTAGCATTTTCCAAGTTTCTATATGAAACCACTTCCACGTTAGTGGTTAACAAAGTTTTTCCCTTGAATTTCTAATGATAGTTAATTGACTACATATGTGTCATTTCTCCCAAGTTTTTTTTTTTTTTTTTTTTTTCTTTGAGACTGAGTTTCGCTGTTGTTACCCAGACTGGAGTGCAATGGCACAATCTCGGCTCACCGCAACCTCTGCCTTCTGGGTTCAAGCAATTCTCCTGCCTCACCCTCCCGAGTAGCTGGGATTACAGGCACTCGCCACCATGCCCAGCTAATTTTTGTATTTTTAGTAGAGACGGGGTTTCACCTCATTGACCAGGATGGTCTCAATCTCTTGACCTCGTTATCCACCTGCCTTGGCCTCCCAAAGTGCTGGGATTACAGGCGTGAGCCACCCTGCCCGGCCTCCCCCAAGTTTCTAAATGTAACTACTTCCAAGCTGGTGGCTAACAATCTTTTTCCCTTGAATTGCTAAGTTTGCATTGTTTTCAAGAGTAAAGATATATAATAGATATGCTAGCTAATTGTTTTCTTTCAATTTAGAAAATCTAACTTGGGTATTCCTGAATGTTCATCACAGAAATTTGGCATTTGATTTATGTTTTAAAGATGTACTCTTTCATTTTGAAAGTTAGTTATGTTCTATTATAATAAATACATTTTAGCACTAAAATGCCAGCTATGTACAAAACATAGTTTTTGGAATAATTAATCCTAAGCTTTTTCTTCAAGAAGGGCATGATTTTAATGCAGTAGGTACTCCTGATTTTTATTCTCACCTTAATTATACAAACACACATACAGTCACACACACATGCACCCATACCTACATGCTTATACATATTGCCACATAACTGTTGACACATTCAATCAATCAAAAAATTCAGTCAGTATTGACTTTAAAAGTATTGGACATGAATTTTACATGACTGTATATTGCATACGTGAACCTTTGCCTTGATGAAATCTCACCAAAATTCATTATGGATTATATCAATAACATAAGCTTTCCAGATTTCTAGTCAGCTCTTCTATTTATTGAACCAGGATCAACAAATAGGAATTATTTTTAATTTTGCTGTATCGAGAAAGATTCCAATCCTGAACCATGTGTACAGCAGGGAAGAATATGGCATTCTGAAAAAGGGTAATTTGTTTCCCTATATGCAGTTGAAGACTGAGTGATAATTATGAATATCAACTTGCCGCAAAATGCTCTGGCAGCCTTAACAATCTTGCTTAGAATTCTTGGCAAAGTACAAACATAAAATGCTCTGCAAAGGGTGCTGATGCTTTTATAAACCAATAATCCATAGTAGCAAAAGGAATTTTAGGAAAATTTCTCTTTTAAGAAAGTTCTTCCTGCCTTTAGGCAACACTGTCTAAACATAAATCATTTTCAAACTTTATTTAATTTTTTTAATCCCTCTACATATTCAGAGGAAATTCCATGGCTTCTTGAGTATCTGTTTCTAGGATATCTTGCCAATTAATTAATCTTTGGTTTGTTTTTGCCAAATACAAAACTGACTATTGCTTATTGGATTTCAGTGTTTACTCAGGAAGTTAACACTAAGAGTCAGGTAGCTCTTAACATTACTCATTTCACCAGAGTCAAGTTACGTAGATATCTGCATTAATTTGTTAATTGGATGGACAGTCTCATCACCATTGTCCATCATCTGCAGAAGTTCTCAAAAAGCTGTACATTTGGTGTTTAATTAGTAAAGATTATGTAACTGACTGTCCAAATGACTAATTTTCATATCAGCTGAATTCAAAACAAATAAAACTCATCCTCATGAATTTATTTTAGTTGCTAGGTTTGTTTTCTTTGCCAGACTTCTTTAGTGCCTTCTGTTTCTTAGTCTAGATCTCATGTTTCTCCCTATGTGGTCAGTGAGTCTAACACTACAGTTTCTCTTACATTATCCTCCAGAAGTTGAAAACAAGAGCTGCCTTGACAACAAGCCACATGACTTTGTAAAAAGGAAAGTGTTACCTGTTCAGGAAGTTTTTCCCACCTTTTTACTGTTAGAATGTGTTCTATGCTTATTGTGATTATGGACACTCCTAAAGAATATTAAAGCTACAAGATTTGCTCCAGAGGATCTCATCAATTTCTAAGAAGTATAGTGAAACTTGTATTTGCTCTTCTAAGACACCTACTTCAGAAATTTGTAGATGCTATTGAATATATTTATTGCACAAATATAAATTCAACCACATTCTCTAAAAATATATATATATTTAAAAAAACGACTTATTGTTTATCATTTTCACTTTTAAATAATTTCAATTTTAAGCATTTTGTTAGGAGTATTATATATCCCTAATTAAAAATAGTAAAGAAAACTGAGAAAAGACAGTAAATAGTAAAGAAAAATGAGAAAAGATGATGAAAGAGTAAAATTGGAAATGTATAGGAAAAAGATTTGAAGATATGTTGAAATGTGAATTAACAGAACAAAACAATAGTTCCAAAGCAAAGTTGTCTTCCCTGAGATGCCATTAAATGGACTTGCTTTCTGTCTTACTCAGAACATAACCGTCACAGTCTTCGATGAGTGCTTTAAGAATTCAAACGTATTTGTGGCTTAAACACTACATGGCACACAAACCTGAACATAATAATAATTATTAACATTTATTGGACATACACTGCATGCTAGGCACTATGCTAAGTATTTTAAATAATAACTGATTATTACTTATAAATGTCAACAACCCTGTGAGGTAGAGTCATTATTATTTCCATTTTACATATAAGAAAAAAAACCAGAAGCTTGGGAAATAAAATAGCTTTCTTTACTTGTAGATGGCAGATTGAGGATTTAAAACATCTCTCTCTGATTCCAAAATCCACCCTGTTAATAACTTTCCTATTCATTTCTTTGTTTCATGACTGGAAAAAGTTTACTGAGAGCCTATTACTGTCAAGCTGTGGGGCAGACACTAGGAACAGAGGGGCGAAGAAGGTAATGTCCTCACCATCATGGAGTGATTAATTATGCAATACATGATTAATAGACATTTGTCAAATCATAAGTTAATTAATAAGTTGAATCTTTCAAGGACCTTCTTATCTTAAATAAATGCAAAATTTTAAGTATATTTCTTCATCAACTTTGCTGTCTTTGGTCTTACAAAACGTGGGGTAAATTGGCATATTCTCTTATCACTAATATCACCAATGTGTCCTAGAGTATGTTAAATAAGTAAATTTATAAAACAAAACTGAATAATTTTTGTGTTTTGAAGTGACGATACTACCCACTCCTTCCTAATGCATGCTTTTAATAGTATCAGTTAACTTTCAGGGGCTGCAAACACTCAAAATATTCAAACTGGGATTCTTCTGTATCACATCCCATTGATGTGCTTGCTCTGATCACTGGATTATATTTATCCCATCCACTGTCTTATAAAAGTATTAATTAGTGGCTGCCTCAATTATGAACAGATTTAATGCACTTACTCTCAAACCCATGCCTTACTTCTATTCTTTTTTTTTTGAGACGGAGTTTCGCTCTTGTTACCCAGGCTGGAGTGCAATGGTGCGATCTCGGCTCACAGCAACCTCCGCCTCCTGGGCTCAGGCAATTCTCCTGCCTCAGCCTCCTGAGTGGCTAGGATTAAAGGCACGTGCCACCATGCCCAGCTAATTTTTTTGTATTTTTAGTAGAGACGGGGTTTCACCATGTTGACCAAGATGGTCTTGATCTCTTGACCTCGTGATCCACCCACCTCGGCCTCCCAAAGTGCTGGGATTACAGGCTTGAGTGACGGCGCCTGGCCACCTTACTTCTATGCTTAATCATTCACCTTGTTCCCCTGACAATACCTTCTAAGTACTTTGGAAATCCATTCCTGCCTCCCGGTTGCCATCACCACCACCCCCGCTTAGGCAGACATCTTCCACCTGATTATTGCATCAGCCTCCTAACTGGTCTCCCTACCGCTAATTTTACACTTTACACAGCACTCCTATTCTGGCTTTCATATTATCTATACTGTCTAAAAGCAACTAGGGTATGTTAAAGTGCAAATCTATTATAGCATATACATTAAACAATATTCTGACTTCTCTAATATTTTACTGCATTGTATAGAGATTATTGTATTCCACAACCATTATGAACTCCTTTAACTGAAGATGCACATGCCATTTATCGACACATTGTAACATTGAGCAATGCTTAATTTATTGTGATAGTCACTAAACCTTGCTGAACTGAACAGAAATTATTATTTATTGAGTTTGCCAAGAGAAGATAACTGGTTATTATTTGGCTTAGCTTGCTGTTCTTTGTTCCTTCTTTCCTCCTTCTCTTCTTCTCTCCTTTTCTCTTCACCCTTCCTTTCTCTTTCCTCAGCTTCCCACCTTCCTTCCTTCCTTTCATTCATTCATAGAATATTTTTCATATATATATAATTTATTTATGTGTTTATTTGAAGTTCCGGGATACATGTGCAGAATGTGCAGATTTGTTACATATGTACACATGTGCCATGGTGGTTTGCTGTACCCCTCAACCCATCTCAAGTGCCCACCATTGCCAGGTTTTTGGCGTTTGGGATCCTATAAAACAAAAAGTGTCTGTTCTCCTGGAGCTGAGTTTTATAGTGAAGAATTGAAAATAAGAATATGAAATATGATAGATTATCTAATATTTGATAAGATTTTAATTCCTATGGAGACAATAAATAAAAGCAGAGCAGAGTGAGGAGTAAGTGTGATGGAGAATGCCAAAAGGGGCAGCTGAGATGATCCAAGTAGGTCTCATGGAGAAGGTGATATTCGAACCGACACTTGAAGTAGATGAAGAGGAAAGCCCAGCAAATATCCCTGGGAAAATCATTCAAGAAGATAAAGGAAAGAGCTGTGACAAAGTCATCTCCTCTGGGATATGAGATATGATTCTCATCAGGTATAGGTATAAGATAGATGTCCATTCTCCTCTGAAGGCTTTTAAAAATGGAAAGCTTTAGTATTTGGCTATTGGATATGTGCTGTTGTGCATGGCTATGGGACTTGTATGTAGTTTTCATTATGCTAGTTTCTGTTTCTAAGCAGCAGTTCTAAGAACTCAGAGAAAGAATGTGCCAGGAGGTGAGTGTGTAGGTGGAGGGAGAAAAGTTGTGGATTACTCAATGGAAGCTGTGGTAGAGGCAGGCCAGGGCCAGCATAGCCAGAGGACAAGGCTCTAGATGAATGCAGGTTGGCCTGAAGTGAGGCACGTGACCTTGATACAGGAAAGGCAGGTTTCAGTACAAGAGGTAGCTCTTAGGCATACAGCCAGGATTATGACTGTGTAATAAGATATAAACTCAGGTATTAGGAAGAGTGGAAGTGAGAATACATAAACGCAGGATTTTTCTCTAAGTCTTTTCAAGTCAGGAAATAATAAGATTCAACAAATATTATTTTTCTGTGAACAAAAGCTTAATTAAGGATTCCTAAATCTAGTAAAACAGATGCAAATTATGAGAACAATGAATAAGCCCTTTTTGGAGTCAGGGGCAGGTATTGATGTGCTTGGAACATTTTAGAGAATAACTATTTTTTGAAGGAATGTCAACTCAATAGTATAATTTATTTCTTTTCTACATATTTATTTTCCTCTTATAGTAGACAGTAAGAATTTTATTTCAACCCTTAATAACTGACAGTGCCTTTTAGAAGAATTTGCACACATTAAATGTCTAAAAAGTTATGAACGTTGTAAAGAATGCCTGCTTCTTATTCTTGTAATTATATAAAGCAAACAGCCATCCAGAACATCCAAAAACAAACTATATAATTATCTTTGTAAAAGTGGCTTTCTATTCCTTTCTTTTATTTCTTCATTCAATTTGGTGTTCAGGAAATTCTTTGAAAAAACAGTTTTAATTTTTCAGTTAAGCAGATGTTTTGAGTTACCTAGCTTGTGTTGAAAACAATGGAAAAGCCAATAGTTTATCAGACGGGAAAATCAAATTAACAAGAAAAGCATGTGTGTATGTGGGCATTATTTTCAAATCAAAGAAAGATTTGTCTCTGCTGAAGAGCTCGCCGACGAAGACTGCTAGAAAGATGCTGTTTCTAGAGGACACACATAGGAGGAAAAGTAACTCCCAAAAGGGAATGAGTGACAAGGAGAACTCAGAGAAGTAGATGAAGAATCAAAACAAAGTATGATCTCAGAAAACTTGGGAAAGATTAATTTTCATGACTAAGTGGTCAATGAGAAAAGGTTCCTTAAATTTAGTCATTAGAATTCCATGACTGAGCACAAACCAATGGGGAGAAGAGGAAACCACTGGAGATAAGGTCATGAGCGCAGTAAGCGAATGCTGGGTTCTCAGGAAGTTAGCAAGCAAACGGCAAAAAGAAGGACTTACATAACTGGAAAGTGGTATAGGCAAGGAAATGTCTATTTAGACTAAGAGGGCTTTGTGAGTGTTTCGCTTTTTCTCTTTTGTGGAGTTGAGGTAGGTGAAAGACTTGCAGTTAAAGGTTTAAATATAAAGACAGAGCAATTATGAACTAATTATATGACAATAATGACAATATGCCTCATCTAAAGCACTTGTTGAAAGGTTTATGGCACTGCTTTGTATTTTTTTTTTTGCCTTCCCAATTAGAATAGAAGTTGCACCTTTCAGAGACCAAGTTTAAGACTTCTTTTGCATCCATGATAGCAACATATACCGTGCTGAGCCAATAAGAAGTATAAAGAAAGTGCTTCCTTTTTGAATCATGAAAAGAAATAACTCAAAGCACAGCATCAATTTTATTCAGATTTCACTGTGGATGTTGTTATAGTCTGTTCTAAAGAGTGAGCCAAGTATGTATTTTAGGATAAGTATCAGTTATCCAAAATTTGCGGCAGGCTTTATGTAAGTACATTTTTTTTTTTTTTTTTGACAGAGTTTTGCTCTTATTGCCCAGGCTGGAGTGCAGTGGTGTGATCTCAGCTCACTGCAACCTCTGCCTTCTGGGTTCAAGCGACTCTCCTGCCTCTGCCTCCCAAGTAGCTGGGATTATAGGCATGTTCCACCACGCCCAGCTAATTTTGCATTTTTAGTAGAGACAGGGTTTCTCCATGTTGGTCAGGCTGGTCTCCAATTCCCGACCTCAAGTGATCCACCTGCCTCGGCCTCCCAAAGTGCTGGGATTATAGGCATAAGCCATCGCACCCAGTCTAAGTACTTTTGAACAACTACCTCAAGTCCTGATGGAAGTCATTTCTTCTACATGCATATATTTACATCCTATTATACATCAAGCACTACTCTAAGCCCTGAGGATGCAGCTATAAACAAAATTGACCACTTATCTGTCTTCATGGAGATTATATTTTAATAGGATTACAGGGGCTGTCTGAAAAGGGGCACCACAGTTTCACTATAAAACAAAGAAATATCTTATCACAATGGAGTTGAAAAACTGGTAGAAAAGGCATCTGCTTTGTGGAGGAAAGTGTTTCAGACCACTGAAAATGTTCCAGGCTTCCAATTGCTTAGAACAAACAACTTCAGAGAAATGTTCTAGGTAGCTGATCCATTTGGTAGCGGTAAGCCAGAAACCACTATGTTGGAGTTTTGCTGTTGCAGTAACAGCTTTGGTTTAACCAATAAAACCCAATGGTTTTGCTCTAGTTGCTGACTGCAAGTTGATGGTTTTTATTTTGTTTTAATGGATAAATGATAATTTCACCAACATCTGTATTCTACATGAGGATGAATATCTTCCCTCCAACAACAGTGAGCAAAGTTAATTGTACCAAGCACTCCTCATCTATGTCAGCATATGGCTAAAACAAAGATTAGGACACGTTTCCAATTTAAAAAAAGAAAAAAGAAGATTATATAACTTAGTGGGCAGCAGTCAGGCCGTGTAAATTTTGTGGTTTTTTATGAGACAATAATCCATCTAGATAATTGCAAAAATCATTTGATTTAAACTATTACTTTTATTCATAAATAAAATGTAGAATTATGCAACGACCATAAGAGTATTGCTTACTTGGAGGTGATCAGCCAAATGGCATTTACAGTAGACATGGAGAAGTTAAGTGTTGCAGTGTGAGCAAAAGCAGACATTAAAAGAGGTCCTCTGCCATGAGGTTGTCATCAGGAAGTATGAGCCAATCCTCCTGGGAAAGGCTGGAGTTTTGAGCATTTGAGCATCTGTGGTTTTGTCCCAGGGAAGCAAGTTCTCTACATGCAAGCAAAAATCTGTGTTAGCTCACAGTACTTTCCCATGTGACTTCAGACATGGTTAAGCCATGTGAGTTAGTGCAGTGAAATGCAGTGTGAAGGCAAAGAATCACACCCACCCAAGTGTCTTCCAGAAAGAGGAAATGAATTGCCATGGGAAAGACAATGATTTCTGGAGACTGAGCAGGGACCACCTGAGCACCCAGATTGTGCCAATTCTTTACATGGGTCATTTCATATGTTTATGCCTGAGAAGTCACTAAATATATTATGAATTACTATACAAATATATTATCATTATTATTATTCCTTAATATAACTTAATCCTGTCCTATAATAATAATAATTATTATTATTATTACAAGTCTTCTCCTAAATGGACATAGGGGAAGAAACAACACCAACAATTTGCATGACCTGCAATCTCCTGTGGCCCAATAGAGAGATGAAAAGAACTGAAAAGCTAACGCATTAGTAGAGGGTCTATATTGGCTTGCAGGATTTGGCCTTAAGCTTTATTATGGTATATTTTTTACACTCAGCTCTCAGCAATATTTTTCTCTAATGGGAGACATATACTGGGTGATAAAATATATCTTTCCTTCCTCTTATTCTTTCTTGTTTTTCTTATTCCTTTTTTTCTTTCCTTACTTCCTCTCTCCCTGCTTTTTTTATCGTTAACACATATCTGTTAAGTAGCATTAAGTGCAAGACAGTCTAGAAGTTATTGATTAAGCTATTGTTTTTGTTTTAGACGGTTTTATGGTCTGGGCAACGAAGTTTTGTCTATGCATGTTCAGTGGTTCTCTCCTCTGTGCAAAGCATAATTCATTTGCTTCATGAACAAGACTTAACATATTGGTTTATAGCTGACAGCTTTATCACATTTTCTTGCTAAAAACTGCTTTTAAAATAATTAGAATATCTAAATTATATAATATTATGTATCTCATCTAATAAGTTTACTTGAATTATGAGAAACAGTCTCATTTACTTTTCAAAATCAGATTCAATGATTTCCACAGATCTTTTTCCTTAGGGTTATGGATAACTGGTGCCCTGAATATAAGACTGGGAAATGGAAAAATGGTATAAACATGTTGCATTTGATTCCACAGGCTGCCATAATAATAAATTATGACAAAGTTAATGGCTTAAACAACATGTATTCTCTTCAAGATATGCAGGCAAAATCTCCAGAATCAAGATTTTGGACTCAGAGATTTACCCTTTCAGGAAATCCTTGTCTTTTGCATCTTCTAGTGGCGGAAGGCATTCCTTGGTTTGCAATATCTACTCGTGTCATCACATGGCCTTCTTCCTTGAGTCTGTGTGTATCTTTACTGTCTGTTATAAAATTATTCTCCTTGGATTGAGGGCCCAAGCTAAACTATTATGATGTCATCTCAATGCTTACCATAATTAAATCTGCAAAGGTAGTATTTCTCAATAAGATCACATAATGAGGTTGTAGGTAGACATAAATTTTGAATGGACACTCTTAAACCCACTATATATGTTAATCTGAAAAGTGAGGACTTTTGAATTGTCACAAGATTTGATGGGTGCTGTTATTTACCACTAAGATTTCCCTTCAGAAATGGAGGACCTACTTGGTGTACATCTGGAAGTCAACCCTCAAATAACAGTTGTTGTTTGTAGAAACTGTTTCAGCTGAAAAGAGCCACCTCCCCCAAGATTTTCTGGGTAGCTTGTATCCAATGACAGATTGACGTGGAAAGAAGGGATTAAAAGACCTACATCCTTTTGCTTAGTCAGTACAGTTCTTAAATAATCATTGTATCTTCAGCACCCTGGGATATGATGAGGTTTTGTGTCCTCACACAAATCTCATCTTGAATTATAATCCTCAAAATCCTCAGTCTCCATGTATCAAGGGAGAAACAAGATGGAGGTAATTGAATCATGGAGGTAGTTTCACCCATGCTGTTCCCCTGCTAGTGCGAGAGTTCCCACAAGGGATTATGGTTTTATAAGGGGCTCTTCCACCTTCCCTGGGCACTTCTTCTTCCTGCTTTCTTATGAAGAAGGTGCCTTGCTTCCTTTTTGCCCTCCACTATGATTGTATGTTTCCTGATGCCTCCCCAACCATGCTGAGCTGTGAGTTAATAAATTACTTCTTAGATGACCCAGCTTCACATAGTTCTTTATAGCAGCGCAAAAACGACCTAATACACACTGCAAAATAGATCCAGGTTTCCTGGATCCAGGCATCGCATCTCGATGCCTCTGTTGGCCGAATGCTGCACTGCCTCTTTCCTTTGCCTCCCTTCCCTTCTCTTGCCAGGTGTCCCCTCCCCTACAAGTGCATTCACTTATAAACCTCCTGTTTACTAACTTTGGCCAAGATTCTACTTCCTGAGGAACTCAACCTGCTATTAAAATATGGATACACAACTTATATGAATGTTTTATAAGACAGTACTAGCATTTATTATTTATAACATCCTCTGCTATATTTCTATTCATTTCAATTCTATTCTATTCTGTTCCATTTCATTCTATTTCATTGTCTATTATATTCACCAGAAACCAGGTCATGATCAACTTAATGGACATCATGAGCTATAGTTTGAAAAAACTATTGTTCTTTCATGCTTGCTCAGAAATTGAAATGTGTTATTTAAATCACAAAGTTATATTTTCTTCATAGAGGCAAAATTTATAAATACATTAATAAAAGTCCTACAGAACATGCAAATAACTTGAGTAGTTACATTTTGCCAATTCATTACAATTTATAGAAATGCATAGTGTAAGCATTTACTCATTGGATTTTACTTAATACAAGTGTATAAAATGTGAAATATAAACTAAAATAACTCTTAAACATTTGGCATATCTCATCCTATGTTAAGGTATTCAAGAAATTTTGTTTCAAGTAACCAACTAACAAAATATGAAGCAAACTAATATGTATTTTTTACTCCAAGTCAGAATTTGGCCTAGAAAACTTTAAACTTTCAAGTTAGCAGTTCACAAAAAATACTTCAATAACAGCAGATCTTCAATACCAATTCTCACTATAGCTTTTAGTCTTCTACCTCATAACAATCTTAGAGTGCATCACAAAAGCCATCAAGTCATGTAAAAACGAAATTGTCAAAACTATATTAAGTTTCCCATCTTGGTTATCTCTGTCCTGTTTTTATAAAAAATATTTTTCTTCTTTTAAAATTTAAAAAGTAATAATCTTAATAACTTAAATAAACAGTATAATTGTTGCTTTGATATGGTTGTTTTGCTTTTTAGAATATAATATTTTAAAAACAAATCTAGGCATAGTCTACTGAAAAAGACTTTCATACTAGACTCAAATGTGCTGGGCTTGAATTATTATTATTTGATGTTAAGGCATACTTAAATGTTAGGTATTTCATGCCCTTGATTTAAAAATGGTGACTGTCTTAGATCATTCCTGGTATTACAACACAATTCCACAAAATGGCTAATTTTTAAAATAACAGAAATTTATTTACCACCGTTCTTAAGGCTGAGAAGTCCGGGTTCAAGGCTCTGGCAGGTTCAGTGTCCGGTGAAGCTCAGGGTCTGCTTCCAAGACGTGCTTTGAAGTGGAGTCTTGTTGCTGCATTCTCAGATACTGGAAGGAAGAAGAGGAAATATAGCAAACACTTTGTGAAGCCTCTTTTATGAGTGCATTAATCCCATTGATAAGTTTGGGACCTTTATGACCTAGTTACCTTGCTTCATGGTACTATCATATTGATGGTTAAGTTTTAACACATAAATTTTGGGGGAATATATTCAGACAATACTAGTAATAATAAGACTGATGAGTACATTTTGAAGAAGAACAAATGCAAAAATATAGTTTTCAAAATGTTTGTGAAAGTAATATAGAGTGTTAGCCACATAATATGAGCTAGACAATAGTTTAAAAAACAGTAGAAAATAAGATTCAATATTTATTTTGGGCACATATTTAGGATGGTATTTTAGTCCTTCTTTAGTGCTTCTTCTTAAACTATTTCAAGAACTACATGGATTTTGGAGAACTGTTTTCTTTCCATATTGATAACTACTATGTATATGCAGGACATGCTATTAAGATTTCAAGAGATAAAAAAATAAGTTAAATACATTCTGGGGCTATAAAAATGAGGAAAATAGAAGGGAGAATATACCAACATGAGTTTGACACTATTAAGAACGGAAGTATTTCCGTAATAGAGATGTATTTCAGACTTCAGGAGTAAAATGCAATCAGTTGTGAAAAGTTACCTTAAAAGAAAATTGGCCACAGCACACCTGTTAAAATGGCAAAAATTCAAAACAACGACAACATCAAATACTGGCGAGGATGTAAGTAATAAGAACTCTCATTCATTGCTGATGATGATGCAAACTGGTACAGCTACTTTTGAAGAGTTTGGTGGTTTCTTACAAAAATAAACATACTCTCATAAGATCCAGGAATTATGCTCCTAGGATTTGCCCAAAGAAGTTGAAAAAATTATATCTACACAAAACCTGCACATACATGTTTATAGAAGTTTTATTCATAATTTCCAAAACTTGCAAACAACCAAGATGTTCTTCAATAAGTCAGTGGATAACAAACTGTGAAATAGTATCTAGACAATGGAATAGTATTCAGTTCTTAAAAGAAACGAACTACTAAATTATAAAAATACATAAGAAGCCTTAAATGCATATGATGAAGTGAAAGAAGCAACTCTGAAAGGCTACATACTATATTATTTCAACTATATTACATCCTAGAAAAGCCAGATCTATGGAGAGAGAAAAATGATCAGTGTTTGCAGGGTTTGGGAATAGATAAATAGGCAAAGCACAGAGGATTTTTAGGACAGCAAAGTTATTCCACATGATACTACAGAGGTGGAAATATATCGTTATAGATTAGCCAAAACCCATAAACTGTAAAATGCCAAGAGGAAACCCTAATGTAAACTATGCTATTCAGGTGTCAATAATGTGTCAATATAAGCTCATTGATGATAACAAATGTACCCCTTTGGGGCTGGAAGTTGGTAGAGAAGGTGGCTAAGTTTGTGGGAGTGCAGGGAACATTTGGAAAGTTTCTGTATTTTCTGCTTAATTTTACTGTGAACCTTAAACTTCTCCAGCAATTAAAGTAAAAAAAAAATTGTCCCAGATCTTAAATAAGCTATACATAATAAATTCAAGAGTCTTTCAATGAAACTGAGGGACATTTTTAGAGGGACTTCCCTGGTCGGCTGGAGGCCTTGTTTCCAGTGCAGGAATTCTCTGGTTTTCCTGCAGCAGGCTGGGTAGGGGCCCTTTGTTTCACTTTCCCACTTCTGGCAAGCCAGGTAGGGGCTTTGTCTCTGATTTTCCTGCCTCTAGCTGTTGGAGGTGGGGGGCTGTACGACTGAGGGTTATAAAACGGTAGCCAGTCTGGTAACAGAGTGAAAGATCGATCAATCCAGAGGAAGTCTGAAAGAACTCCTCTCATTCGACAAGAACATGAATGGGCAGGGAATAACTCAAGGGTAAAAACTCTAGCCGCCCCAGCGTAGGCTGGAATCCTCTCCGGGTCCCCTCCATGAAAGCGTGGGAGCGGTCCTTTCACTCTGCCTAATAAATTCCACTGTTGCACACTCTTTGGATCTACGAGTTCTATTTCTGCTGTAGAACTGACCAAGGCTCTGGGGCCCCTTTCCCATTCTTACGGATTAGAAAGGCCAAGAGCCTAAGTTCTGACTGCATCTACACACTTTTGTGGTTCTCTAGCAGTTAGGACTCCTGGTTTTCACCCAGGCCGCCAGAGGTTCGACTTTGGTGTGGGAGCCAGGGAATCGGCTACAGTTTTACTCTGGCTACAAAACTAAAGTGGTTTCATTTAAAAAGGAGATATTAATCATACAATTACAAAACAAAGAATTATATTTAGAAAATATTTTCTCTTTTGAATGAAAAAAATTTACTTATTAGAAATTAACATAAATACTCGTGAATATCCACAAATATTATTCTATAAATTCTTCTATTATCATATTATTTATCTATGGATAAAACCTTAAAATTTCTTAAATATTCAACAACAGAGAATGTCTTAAGTAAAATGATTTATACTATATAGCAGAGTATTTTACAATCATTTAAATGAAGACGGAGAACAGAATTAATGAAGAAACAAGTTAAAAACCGAAAGAGGAAACTGATTTTTTATTACCTCAAATTATGTATTTGTTCATCAGCATGTAGAAAAACGATTCTCTCTGTAGCTTCCAAGAAACTAACTGAAAAAAACATGCCTTTTAATTGCTGAATACTTAAACCAAATGAAAATACATGTGGAAAAAAACCTATGTTGGAAATACCTTTTTCTGGTGAGGTCACATTTTTTAAATATTTCTTCAAAAATGAAGCAATATTCAAAATTAAGCATTAGCAGTCTTTCTGTCATTAAATAATGCATAAGCAACAAAGAGAAAAGAGTTATAGAAAGAGTTGGAGATTGAATTGTGTTTGTGAATATGTCTGCATATGTTACTGGCTGCAAAACAGAGAGACCATACATGTATGAAAATGGGGATTTAAAATTAAAAACCTAGTGTAAAAGAAAAAATGAAATTACTAAAGTCACAGATTGGTCCACACAAAATAGAAAGGAACAGGATTCTTAACTAAATGTTCTCCAAACCCGTAGCTGAAAATTGATTCTCTAAATTAGGTTGGATAAATAACAAAACCTACACAGAATGTTTCCTTTGCCATTAGAAAATACTTTTTAATATTTCTTCAAAACCTTCATTAAACAAGCTTTATTTTAAAATATAGGATGTAAAGAATAGAATGTAATGACTAAAAGTGCAAAAGGCTTAGACAGCTGGCCAGATACCACATATTGCAAGTAAGCTGCAAAACCAAATGGTACTGAAACTACTTCCAACTCTTATTTTATTTTCTAGGTTGTTTAAATGACATATAACATTAGCCATACGGTCTTATGTCACATATTAATATTTGATATATTTCTGACTTGCTGGATTCACCCTATATCTTCCAGACCCCACCTCTCTCCCCACAACAGATAGAAAATTAAATCAAATACTTTTTTCTATTTTGTGAGTTTATATATCAACTGAGAGTAAAATCATAATCGTCTAATATAAAGAAAGGAGAAAAATACACGGGAACCATAAGACAACAAAATCAATGTATATTACTTTCTCTTAATACTTATCAAATTCTTTAGCTGCCCTCACAATGACAATCATACTTCTTTAAATGTATATATTATTGCACTTTAGGTTCTGGGGTACACGTGCAGAACATGCTTCTTTCCTTCTGGCCACAATAGAATTTCCAAAACCACCATTTGGAGCCTCAAAATAAACAGTTTCTCCAATTTAAGAAGAAGGTTGCCCCCAACCCTCAATAAATAGCAAAAGGTTCTAGAAATTTTGGCCCAGAATCATTAAAATAAAATAAACTAATGATTACACGCAAGCACCCAAAAGCACAACAACGTAAAGCAGCATAAAGTGCTAAATAGATTTACCCAAAGTACACAGCAAGCCCGGACTTGGCTACCCTGAATTCAAAGGAACGAGCCTTCAATAATTCTGCTTTTTTAAAACTCTTGTGTGATATTTGTTACCCCAGCACAATGTTCAAGCTAGAGCAGTGACTTTCTCTTGTTACCCAAAGCAGAGACACAGAGCCCAGAAAGGTCAGAATGTGCTCTGATAAACTCCTTTGAGAAAACAGCACGTATGTCCATGATTTCAATTCTCTTGGAATCAATAAACTTCCAAATATCTCTGGGAAGCCAGGCCTCTTGAGAGGCAGATTGTTCTTTCCAGATGTACAGCCGCCTTACCTCGGATGCTTCAGCACTTAGCGGTCGATTAACTGTTACAAGAACTGATTCCCCTAAGGAAATGGGTCCTTATCTTTCCAGCTCAGCAAGCTGAGGGATGGTGAATGGGGAAGGGGAAAAGTCAGTGAAGGAACGTGGTAGTACAGCACATAGGGGAAGAGGAGACTGATAGAAATGGGATTTGCTTGGCTGCTTGCCTCTTTTTCTTCCCTTTCTGTGCTCATATCTTAATATTTTACAGTCCCATTTATTTAACGTTTTTAATTAATTAATTAATTTATTTTTTGCTGTCATGCAAACACATTCCATGCCCCGCTGAAGTCCTCCATGATAGCAAAAACAGTAAGATAATCTGCAAAACAAAAGCTCCCCCCAGGCACATTAAAAGCTAGTCAGAAATCGGTTAATATTTTTTCCAGAAGCTATTTTGCTCAATGCTCCCTTTCCCAACATTGTGGACTCTCCCCTGGGAGGTCATAACACTTACTGTAAGTACATTTGTGCTCCATGAAATCATAGTCAACTGCACGAGCTATAAATCAATTAATACCTGCATGAGCTGTGCCTTATTTCAAGTATAAAATCAGCAAAATCCATGTTTAAAAGAGTGCATTTAAAACATATTAACACTATTTCTAGAGCAAAATATTTCTGATTTAAGCAAGTGCTGCACTGAGAGTTTATAAAGGAAACATTTTTCCCCCAAAGAATTCAATCTATTCAGACTTCCATGAGGTGGAAATAATTGCTGTAAGTTAAAAGTCGCTTTTTCTTTTCTTTTTGTCTTGTTCAACAATTTTACTTAACATCTACTTAATTTTGACCCCAGTGATTTCACATAGTTTTTAAAGGATAATTGCTATTTTTTAATCTTCAAGATATTTCATAAATATATATGCCCTTACAAACATGCATTTTTTCTAGCTACCACCTTTCAGTCATCATGAAGTGGGATAAAGAGATTCAAGCACTATACTGCTTTCTGTAACTTAGACAAAAATTGATTTTGTTTTGTATTTATAATATAGTAAAAAAAAAAAGTTGTGGTAATTCAAAATCTCAAAGGAAGACCAATTTCTGTACATCTTTTTTATAATGCTTAGGTTATTTTATAAACTACTGAGTCATCTATATATTATGTAGCAGTTAAAGGCAGAGATTCCACAGTCAGACTCCCTAGGTTAACATTCTGTTTTCTTCATTTATTTCCCATGTAATATTGGAAATATTTTCTTAATTTCTTCTTGTCTAGCTAATTCATTTATAGAAAGGGGTGGATAATGATAGTAAGTGAAATTCATAGGCCTATTATGAAGATTAAATGAATACACACAGATGCCAATAGCAGTTAGAATTATCTTTAGTCATATAGATGATAGATAGATAAATACATAGTACAAGTATGTTAGCTATTATTCGTAAACATTTTGGCACAGTATTTGCCCTATCAACCTTCAGAATATTTTCAAAATTTAACAGATATTGCTTATAGGTCAAATATTTTGCCATAAATCTTAGAAGAAAGCTACATGCGCACACACATGACAAGCATTACACTTTCTAATCATATAACAGCAACATGAGTAGACACATTGTAAAATATCTAAAACCAACATGCACAGTTCTTGGTAGTAATAGGCACTCAGAAGGAACTCCTTGACTTGAATCGAAGTGAAGCAGGAGTACAAGAGATCTTTGTTATTTATGACTGATTTTTAAATTTAATCCACAGATAATTCTTCCTTTTTATTTTTTCATGTAGTTAAGCACTACTATGGGCTGTTCAGTCACCATGGTTAGGACTGTTTCCAAGAATACAAAAATGAATAAACATACAAATCTCCATCTGTACTTTAATGCTACAAATGCATTACATTACTACTAATGCATTACATTAGTAGTAACGTAATTATTATTTATAAGACAACAAGGGAATGTGAATATCTGAAAATATCTGAAATGATTTGGCAGATGAAATTTTACAGTTAGATTTTGGATAAGTAGGGCATTCTGAGCTTGCAAAATGAATATCAAAATGATAATGAACCACATTGAAAACATTATGAAATAAACTGGTTGAAACTAAGGGAGCTGAAAATCATTCACAGGTATGTCATTCGGATAACTAATACCAACCAGGAGAAGGGGAGCTTGGACAGAAAGGTAAAGACCATACAGACCACAAATGAAAGCCTTTCACAGTGTGTTTGTGAACTCATGCTCTGTTCTCCAGTATTTTGGAGTTACATTATTTTGGAGCTAATGCTACAATAAATATACTATGACATACTATAATATAACATAATATAGTATAAGCCTATAATTCTATAATATGTACAATTATAGGATCAGATTTTATAGATCATATATAATTCTATAGATCTATTTTATAGATCATGTATAGGATCAGATTATATAGATCATATATAATTCTATAATATGTAAAATTATAGGATCAGATTTTCATTACAGAAAGCTCGTTTTGGTAGTGATGCTGCAGAACTATTCCAAGGAAGAAAGAAAATAAATCATGAGGAAATTATTGGTGATGATCCTTGAGGATAAGTGGATGTATCTGAATAAAATGGTTAAACAGACATGAGAAAAGTTAAAATCTTTAAAAACCTGGCACATTTGCAAAAACATTGGAAAAGGAGAATGACTGTCATGGAGGATGATCCAACACAGGGATGTGCTGGTAAATTGACTTCCTGAAAACAAGAACAAAAATCAAAAGTGCCAAATTACAGAATTTGCCAATTTCTAGTGGTATAAATATTCCTGTGAAAGCCAAATCCAAGCTGCCAACATGATGTCATTGAGTACAAGGTTGGAAAGAGATCCACACAATTGGCTCTCACCAGCCATTAAGTAGCCAGCTCCAGCACCACGGTGGTCCCAGTGGCTTGCGTAACTAGATTCATTAGGCTATCATTAAAAGAGGGAGAGAATATAGACAAGGAGATAAATTTTAAAGGAGTGATGGGTTGTGAATTTATTTTGGAACATGTTGAGTATAATTTGCTTATAAGACATCCAGATATTGATGTTAATTCTGGTGGCCACTGAGTAGATAAAATTGGTGGGCAGAGGAGAGTCTTTTGTTATCACAACCTTAGTAAAAATTGATAAATATCTGACCTAAGAATTTGTGGGTAAGCACAGAAAGGCACATAGTCAAATGATATTTAAAAAATGCACACACACACACACACACACACACAAAAACAAACAAAGGAGAGAAATTTTCCATCAGAATTGACTTACAGAAGAGAAAGAAGGCAAGGATTTTCTTTTTTCTTCAGATTTATTTCCTGGGAGGCTTGTTTCTAATGGCACCATTAACCAAGGTGCAGAAATCATGGTGAGACAGGGGCATTCAAATCCGGGTATTAAACAATAATAAATTAAATTTCATATATGTTGAGTTTCCTATGTTATGATACTGGAGATAGCTTGCAGAGAGTTGTACTCAGCTGAGCTTAAAGGAGTGGATAGGATGCCAATAAATAGAGATCAAGAGAACAATATTCCTAACGATGAGAAGGAAGCAGATAATACTATGTAGAAAGGAATCACAGGGCTACAAGATGATTTATAGAACATCTTGGTCATGGGAAAGATTGATAAAAGTTAAGCCTAGAAATATTGTTCTTATGCAGCTTGGAAATAAACTCAAAGCGTTTAAGGTGAAAGAAAAATTAGAGAAAGGCAATGGAGATGCTGGAGGAAAGGAATGTGATCAAAAGAGAACTATATAAAAATGTTTGTGATCTGTGAGATGATTTAGAACAGGGAAATCAAAAATAGTATGTGCTAAGGAGATGTTTGCAGGAGTCGGGCTTGAGTAAATGAGAATTGGAAATAGAATGAAACTCGATATTTGAAAATATGTGACTATTTAAGAACCCCATTTTTTCTTTTTATGGAAGAAAACTGGTGACATGAAAGTAACATGTTCTTTTTGCTCATCTGGATGCTCAGAAACTGAAATAGCAGCAAGCAAAAGCACTAATATTTTTAAATTAACTGTGAAGCTTACAATTTTAGAAAAAAACAAAAAAAGGACAGGGAAGGCTGTCCCTATCAGAAAACAAAGCAAAACAAAAAAAGGTCATGCTGTGCACTCAGATCTCAGACAGTTCGGGCTGCTTGTGAATTGGGCTAGTATGTCTAATAGAGTTTATGACCCAATAGTAAGGAAAGGTAACGAACCTGTGGTATTGTAACCGGCTGCTTTGCCTTGAGATGTTTCCATTTCCTCACTCTGGAATCATACTTGCCATTTTCTTTTGCTATGCTGAACATAAAAATAAAAATATACTGATTTTGAGGTATTTGTTTGTTTACCTTTAGATTGTATGTCTTTCAAAGGCTAGTTTTGCAGTTGGCTTCAGACACATAATACATTCGATTAATATAACATTTTTTAAAAGTTGGCTATGTGCACCGTGTGTAATATCTCCAATAGGATTACTGGGTGTCCAATTTCCAAGTATTTATATTATTTCTTAATTATCACTTGGCTTTGATAGATACACTGTATTATTTTTAGCTATAATTTTTATACTTTGAATGAAATATATTTGCTTTCCACTGTGGATAATATATTTTAATCATGGTATAAAAAGTGTGAATGATAAATTCTTCCTTCTTTAGCTTTCTTAGTCTTTATCTTTTGTTTCTGGGAAATTACTTCACAGTCACGACTGACTTTTTCACACTGGATATGGAATATCCTAGTGAGAAAACATTTATTAACACCTTGACTACTTTGATTTTTGTTTACTTTTATAGGATAAGAATGTACCGGTTTCTCCTACCAATCATAATACTTATCATTCTAACTTACTAGTAGTGCACGCCACATCTGAATCCCGATACTATTCTGACTCTATATTAATAGTGTTTGGTGCAGGAGAATTCTGGCTAAATGCATGTTGAAATAGATAACATGCAGTTCACAACCTCCCTTTTTTACTTTTCTCTTTATTTCTTTCTCAGAAATACTTTGTCTTATACAATTTGCATCCTCACAAACATTTTTAGAATTTTCTAATACAATTTCAATTTAAATATGTCTTTGCTCATAACTTTTCCCAAGCACCATTCTGCTTGGCTTCTGCCTCTTTCCTGACTCTATTTTAGGGGCTCCCTCCCCCACAGTTCTCATTAGCACCTTCGCTTGAAGACAGAGTCAGGAAGGGAAAGGAGACATTATTTTGCTCAGTCATTTCCCCTATGCTAGAAGCTATCAGTTTAAACAAGCAAGAAAAAGTAATTGGAGGAATCGTACAGACATGTATGGATTTCAGTTATCCCTATTAATCCTCTTACCGTTTACTTAGTTGAAAACTGGTGACATCAGTAATATTATTATTAGAACACATCAAACAACCTAAAGTGACCTAAACTTCACTCAGCCCCTATCCAGAAATAATGTCACTACTATGCAAAAGTGAAAGTTCCAAGTTGCAAAGAAAGGATAACCGAACTATGATTACAAGTAATTATTAAAGAGAATTTAAAAAGTGTCAAAAACTATACTGCAGAATCAAATGGATTTTTTTAAAAAGTATGAACATGGAATTCTTACTGAGATTCATCATACATCCTCATTGCACGTCCATTCTATTTCTAACAGAACATTTATATTTTAAATAACATTTGGTTTAATTATATACTTTGAAGAAGTTTCTCTGGATTATGTTAAATACTATATATTTTAGTCATGGAGTAGGTGTGATAGTCTGAATAATTAGTGAATTAGCAATCCATTTTTAATAGACTTATTCCATTAGGTGTGTGAAATACTGGGTGACTTGCATTCATACTGTATATATTTCTCAAGAAAGGAAAGTCATAACCTATCACAAAGGATGAAGAATTTAAGGAGTTATCAATGATATCCACCAGAGCTGATGGCAACTATGAGTGTGTGATTCTGTTACCAATTGTAATGATCCTGGATGTAATCTTAGAAAAATTACTTGTTCTAAACATATTATTTATTAATGGTTATAAAAATCAACAGGTGCATACTAACTTACAATTTATAAAGAGCTTTTATAAACTCTACCTTACTTCATCTTCACTTCTACTCTAGGATTCAGAGAAGAGTTTGTTTTTTGAAGCTGGTTTTATTAAATAGTACTAATCAGTATTCTCTTATGATGAAAAAAGTACAGCAACACCAAATTTTTAAATGATTACTCCGCCTTGAATGGGCTTGAGGACAGATATCTTGGCCTAAAATACTCATACTCTGTCTTTGGATAAAGAAGGATACCAACCAAAAAAAAAAAAAAACTAACCCAAAGCAAAACAATCTCCCACTTCTGTTTGATGATAAAAATTCAAATAAAATCTACAGAGCACAAAGTTGGGGAGACTGAATCCAAAATAATAGCAAATAAGAGAATATCTACTCCTATTTAAGACCTAAACAGATGGTAAACATCAGCCTAACAACAAGACACATAAGCTATAAAATAACATATTTTAAAGTCAATCAGAAAGCTGAAGATTCAAGGAAACCTAACTAAACTAAATTTCAGACAGAGACAAGATGTTTATACAAGAAAAGAGACTTAGCTGTTTTTATCTCTAGAACACTGAAAGACTAGTGGAAAAATAAAGGACTTGCTAAAGACTAGTGTAAGAAAAGCCAAACTATGTGTTAAAAACCTTTCACGTCTGTTGTGACAGATTAGAATTCCAGGAACCCACGCCATATGACAAGTTTCACCTACTCCAGTTCTTTCCCATGGGTCTTCATTAAGTGCTTGAGTGCAGTATGCCAATAACTAGCAGCAGGGAAGGAAAGCTGAAAAAAATCCACACAAGGCAGCTTGGGATCCCAGGAACCACAGGCTAGGCAAGTAGTAGGCAGAAAGCTTGAAAGAAATCTATCTGAAAGGTGGCTGACGTGTTTACCTGCAGAAGGCTAAGGGTTATACATGAGAAATAAGAAAGATACTCTCTAGGGTTACAGAGAATAAAATGACTGTCCTCTGACTGCTGAAGGAAGTGCAGATGCATATAAAGAATTCTCTGAAGGAAGGGAGGGAGGGAAAAAAAAAAGAGAAAGAGAAAGCAAAGAAAGAAAGAGAAGGAAGGTAAGAAGGAAGGAAGGAAATAGATGGGATAATTGAAGATACAGTCCAATGAATGCTGAGAAGCAATGACATTCGGGATATAAGCATACAAACAGATGTGCTGGACTTAGATTGAAGCAGATAGAGATTCTTCATTGTTATGGGGAAATATAGGAAACAGTTTTAGAGATTGATGCAAGCTGATAGATTTGGTGCTGGCATGATGAAGTTGCTCTACTGCAATCCCTTCTATTTTTCTAGAGTAAATAGAGAAAAGAGAGAAGAGGAAATAAATGGATATTTAAGAGAATGGTTGAATAGAGTTTTCAAGCAATAATGGAATCCCACTTGTAGTTTATAGTGAAAAAGTTATTATTTCTTTTTTCTCCAGTCATATTCTCTTGCCAGATGTAAAAAGGGTTTTGCTTATGATAGGAAATTTTATGAAGGGAGTTGAAAGTATGTACAAGAAGACAGTTACAGAGATGGAAAATGAAAAAGGCATGAATTATTCTTCCTGAAGCTACAAACAGTGAAAAAGTGATAATGTCATGAATTAAATTTCTATTAGAAGGTCAGGGAGATGGAACAGGGAGGAGATTAAGGTAGATACAAATTCATGCAGAAATAAAAATATGTGTTCCCTTCCTTAATGCCTTATACAAAAATTGACACAGGTTGGATTAAAGACTTAAGTGTAAGACGTAAAACCATAAAAACCCTGGAAGAAAACCTAGGCCATACCATTCAGGATATAGAAATGGGCAAAGACTTTATGACTAAAACACCAAAACCAATGGCAACAAAAGCCAAAACTGACAAATGGGATCTAATTAAAGAGCTTCTGCACAACAAAAGCAACTATCATCAGAGTGAATAGGCAACCTATAGAATGGGAGAAAATTGCAATCTATCCATCTGACAAAGGGCTAATATCCAGAATCTACAAGGAACTTAAACAAATTTACAAGAAAAAAACAAGCAACCTCATCAAAAGTGGGCAAATGGTATTAACAGACACTTCTCAAAAGAAGACATTTATGTGGCCAACAAACATATGAAAAAAAGCTCATTATCACTGGTCATTAGAGAAATGCAAATCAAAACCACATGAGATATCATCTCATGCCAGTTAGAATGGTGATGATTAAAAAGTCAGGAAACAACAAATGCTGGAGAGGATGTGGAGAAATGGAAAGCTTTTATACTGTTGATGGGAGTGTAAATTAGTTTAACCATTGTCAAAGACAGTGTGGTGATTCCTCAAGGATCTAGAAGCAGAAACACCATTTGACCCAGCAATCCCATTACTGGGTATATACCCAAAGGATTATAAATAATTCTACTATAAAGACATATGTTCATGTATGTTTATTGTGGCACTGTTCACAATAGCAAAGACTTGGAACCAACCCAAATGGCCATCAATGGTAGACTGTATAAAGAAAATGTGGCACATATACACCATGGAATACTATGCAGCCATAAAAAGGATGAATTCATGTCCTTGGCAGGGACATGAATAAAGCTGGAAACCATCATTCTCAGCAAGTTAACACAGGAACAGAAAACGAGACACCACATATTCTCACTCATAAGTGAGAGTTGAACAATAAGAATACATGAACATAGGGAAGGGAACATCACACATCAAGGTCTGTCAGGGGGTTGGAGACCAGAGGAGGGTTAGCATTAGGAGAAATACCTAATGTAGATGACTGGTTGATGGGTGCAGCAAACCACCAGGGCACGTGTATACCTGTGTAACAAAGCTGCACGTTCTCCACATGTATCTAAGACTTCAAATATAATAATAAAAAATGTGTAAAGAGGGTGATTTCTGAAGTCTACTTAAAATTTATGGCCTTTACTGAGATGGATTAAGATGTAAGGTATGATAGGATTAATTTTATTTCCTTAAAAATAAAAGGTGATCAGTTCCTTCTCTTCCTCTTTTTTCTTCTGCTCTCTTACTTTGTCCTTCTTTTTCTCATGTTTTACCTTTTAGGCACCCAGTGGTAAATAAT
Source organism: Callithrix jacchus (assembly GCF_049354715.1). Classification (NCBI taxonomy): domain Eukaryota; kingdom Metazoa; phylum Chordata; class Mammalia; order Primates; family Cebidae; genus Callithrix; species Callithrix jacchus. The sequence continues at coordinate 165,251,103 of NC_133504.1, forward strand.
AGTAAGCAATATGTAAGTTTCCAGTTGTATATTCTTACCAAAAGTATTCTGATCGAACTTCAAAGATTGCCTTTGAAATTTGTCATTTCAAGAGCTTCCCACCAGGAGCAGGTAAAAGGGAGTTGTTACATCAACCAATGCTTTTATAAAGCCAGGTTTGATGAGTGGTTAGATTCTTCAACCAAGTGTCCATACTCACTTGGTGTTTTTGGGAATGTAAGAGGGTGATTTAGTTGTCAAAATAACTGAAACATATGAATGGCATATAATGTTTAGGGCCTACAACTACTAAATATCTTTAAAAACACATTTTTTCTGCCACAATGTCAATAATTATACCAGTGTGAAACATTGGCCTAAGGGAAGAACAGTATTACGATCTCATTCTTTCATCTTTTGTCCAGAAGGATAATTGAATAGACATAGGTAAAATTCCAATGTGACATAATGATTTTAAAAGAAACTACCTTTTACTCTTTTCGTGATTTCACTAAGATAAAATTCTGTGTTAATATTGGTATTTGAGAACCTATCTCTACAAAAAATTTAAAAATAAAATATTAGCTGTGAATGGTAGTGTACACCTGTGGACCTAGTTACTGGTGGGGCTGAGGTCAGTGGACTGCTGGAGCCTAGGAGTTCTAGGTTTCAATCAACTATGTTTTTCCGACTGCACTCTAGCTTGAGCAATAGAGCAAGACCTGTCAAAAAAGAAATCATGTGTTAATATCCAGAGAACTAACTTTCTTTGAAACTGTTCCAATATAAATTCTTCATGGAATTTTTTTTTTTTTTTTTTTTTTTTTCTTTTGAGACAGTTTCGCTCTTCTTACCCAGTCTGGAGTGCAATGGCGGCGATCTCGGCTCACGGCAACCTCCGCCTCCTGGGTTCAGGCAATTCTCCTGCCTCAGCCTCCTGAGTAGCTGGGATTACAGGCAAGCGCCACCATGCCCAGCTAATTTTTTTTTTTTTTTGTATTTTTAGTAGAGACGGGGTTTCACCATGTTGACCAGGATGGTCTCCATCTCTTGACCTCGTGATCCACCCGTCTAGGCCTCCCAAAGTGCTGGGATTACAGGCGTGAGCCACCGCGCCCGGCCTTCTTAGTGGAATTTTAGCTACTCTTTAGTTTTAAATTATCTATTTGTCCAGTTACATCCTGTTGAAAGGTAAAGGTTTTTGTAAAGATTCTTTTCCAACCTTTTTCTGTCAGAGTTAATCACTGTTCCTTCAGTGTTTCCATTAATTTGGTACTGATTTTTATCACATAAGTGGTATTTGTATCACAGTATTTTCAATGTATATATTACACACAAGATTTAGAGTCCCTTAAAGATAGGCAGTTTTAAAAATATCCTGTATGGAGCTCAGAAATGCTTCATAATTATTTAATAAATGAATATATTTTGTCAAGCAAAGAATACTGTCCATAAACATATTACTTCAAAGTTTTTAATGAATGACATATCTTCCCACAATATTTGGGGTGAGATTAGATTTCTCACTCCACTATGATATATGTGATATGGATATGGAATGTCATATATATATATATTAGCCAAACAACAGACTTTCAAGTTTTTCTTTCCTTTTTGGACAGAGAACTGTCTAAAACAATTACATTTTCTCCATCATTTTAACAATGAAGGAATAAATGATTTGTAAGTTAAAAAGGGCATTTTTCTTCAAAAGGTGAATTTAATGCTCATCTATTAAATGTAAGGCTCTCAACTTATGAATTTGATCTAGCTCTATACTACATTTTAAACTAGTTATTTTATGTTTATTTTTCTTTCTGACCAACTACCTGTGTTACCTCTTTTCTACTTCCTTATACCACTGTTCAGAACTCTGTGAATCACAAAACCAAGAACTATTGCTTTGGATAAAAACTAAGAATCACCAAAAAATTGTCCAATAAGATTATGCAAAACATCAAACTCTTGATTTCCCCAAACCCCAATAATTTTTTTCTGGCTTTTATTTGATGACTTCATACTCCATTTGTCTGAGCATCTAACAAATTAAGGTTTCAGACCAAGTGTAAGTGGTGGAAAAAGCGTGACCCCTACTTCAGTGTTAAACTTCGAGTAGAGACTCAATATATTTTTGTTAATTAATTACTTCAATCTCTTAGAACATAATTTGGATTGTAAATAATTTCTTTCATTGATTTAACATCAGTGGTAAAGATTTCAACAAAAATTACAAAATGATTGTTTTCGTGGCCTTTTCAACCTGCTTCCCCAATCCAGAGATAACTCTGTGAAACGGGTACATATTATTGCTGAATCTCTTGAAACTTCTTTGTTATGGTCATGAATGAGACAAGGGCACAAACATCTGCCTTTTTTTTTATTCGTTTATAGAAGCCACGAACAAAATAATCGACAAGGAGAATTGCACAGCACAGAGTTGTTGCCTTCTTGGAGTACCAGTGACACCAGCATCTGAAATATAGATTGAGAACATGTCGGAACCTAACCCATTTATCACAGTAGTCACAGGGTCATTCAACTACAATGGTAGGGCCAGAGATGTATTATTTCCTCACACTATGTATAGCCACAAAATGAACAAGTACTTGACAGTACTATCTCATGGTCTCATTAACATAGAGCTGGTTTTTCTTTCTCTCTTTCTTCGTTTTAATTGCTGGGCATGTCTTCATGTGAGGCAAATACTACTGTCTTACAATAATTTAATGAATTTAATTTTCTTCTTAACTGAATACACTCCAGTAGCTTAAATGATAGAAGCTGTTTAATTTGTTTCATTTAAATTCAGGGCACTGCTACATTGCAGACATGCTCATCCTGGGTTTTGTTGCTTTGAATTATCACCTTTTAAAAGAATTTTTCAATTCATTCCAGGAAGTAAAAAAAAAAAAGGAAGGAAAGAAAAGAAAAACCTCAAAATAGAACATAAAGAATTGTCACTAACATTAAGATAGAAAAAGCAAATGACATCATTGTCATCACTGACTCCTAACTATAAAGATAGTACAGCTTAATAGTTTAGTTCATAAGAACTAAAAAAAGATGGCATTTGTAAAAAGTTTATCAGTTTTAAAGGTGCCTGTGGTTCTGTTTATGAGACTTCTATTTAACATATATTGTCTTATTTAATACCGATTTAAGCATTCAAAAAAATTAAAAAGCAAGAAATGTTGTAAAGCCCTCCTCATAAAATCAAAATATCTTTGTGTTTTCACTTCTCCATTTCCTAGATCACTTCGAGTAAGTCACTTTTACTCCCCTTTTCCTTCTCTCTACATTTGTGTTATTAATAGTTACTGCAATAAGTTGTTTTTGTAAAATTAGTGCAAAATACTCCTTGGTGCACTGCTCGAATTCAGCCAACAGATTATTTGAATAGCTTTTCTGAAAACGATCATTGAATAGGAAAGAATCTGAAAGTCATATTCACCGTAAAGAAGACTCAGAAATTATGATTTATGTTCTTAGTACATTACTGGGACAATGTTTTCAGAAATCTATCTGTCTAATCTATCACCTTCGTCTATCTATTCCCCACATTCTAAGTTCCTTGAAGGCATGATTCCTCAATATTTATTAAATTACCATTGATAAAAGCTTTGTAATATAGCACTGAGGTTATGCAAATGACTTAGAATATATAAGACATTTTTTACTAATATGTACACTGAAAATCTGCAGTCAGATGCTTTTCTCCTGAGCTATACCCCCTTCACCTGTACATTGCAAATCTAACCATTGCTTTTGAATCTAAAGAAGAACATGATTTTTGCTACGTGGCCAGATGTGGTGGCTCATGCCTATAATCCCAGCCCTTTGGGAGGCTGAGATGGGTGAATCACTTGAGATCAGGAGTTTGAGACCAGCCTGACAAACATGGTGAAACCTCATCTCCACTAAAAATACAAAAATTAGCTGTGCATGGTGGCACATGACTGTAATTTCAGTTATTTAGGAGACTGAGGCATGAGAATCGCTTGAACAGGGAGGCAGAGTTTGCATTGAACTGAGATAGTGCCACTGCACTCCCTGAGTGATACAATCAGACTGTCTCAAAAAATAAAGTTCGTGGGTGAGAATGTCAAAATGAATTGCCAGAAAAAGAATGAAATTAAGGCAATATCCAGATACGTAAAGATATTGAGTAGATTCCCACCTTTTGTAAAGAAACAATTTCACTAGTTACAAAAGAAGGCAATTTCACATCTTACCTTTGTTTCTGTTAAACAACTGTGGACATTATTATGCTACTGTGGCCACTTCCTGTGTGTAACTTAAAGGGTGACTTTAACCTCATTGTTACTGTCTTCTGACGAATGAGGTCTTTGGAAGTAATGGCAAATGGTAGCCACATAGCTCATCAAGCCTCCTGCAAGGAGAGAATCACATTTATAAACTAAATGCTCTTTTCCCCATATACCTCTTAAGGAGCTCATATCATCAAGCAGAAAGATTTTTAAATAATTTTAAGATAATGAAAAAAGTAGTACTTACAAAAAGTGCAAAGTATATTATTATCATCATTTTCCAAAATTCTTAGGTTTCCATTTCAGCCACCTCTTTTTTCTTTTTCTTTCTTGGGAGACTTCAGGGAGCTTTTATTTATGGCAGAAGGCAAAGTGGGAGCAGACTTTTCACATGTTGAAAGCGGGAGCAAGAGAGCAATGAGGGAGGTGCTATACCCTCCCTCCCTCCCTCCCTCCCTCCCTTCCTTCTTTCTTGCTTTCTTTCTTTCTTTTTTTTTTTTCTTTCTCTTTTGATTCAACATCTCACTCTGTTGTCCAGGTTGGAGTGCACTAGCAAAATCTTGGTTCACTGGAGTCTTGACCTCTGGGGCTTAAGCAGTCCTCCCACCTCAGCCTCTGGAACAGCTGAACTACAGGTGCATGCCATCATGCCTAGTTTTTGTGTTTCTTTCTTTGTTTTTGTATTTTTCATAGAAACAGTGTTTTTCCATGTTGCCCACGTTGGTATGAAACTCCTGGGCTCAAGTGATCCCGTCCCCTCAGGCTCCCACAGTGCTGTGATTACAAAAGTGAGCTACTGCATCACTTCTAAATGATCAAATCTCAAGAGAACTCACTGACATTAGGATAGTAGCAAGAGGCAACATACAAAACCATTCATGAGAAATCTGCCCTCCTGAGACAGTCACTCCCACTAGGCCTCAACATTTTTTTTTTTCTACAGGTTTTTGTGGAATGGGTGGTGCTTGGTTACATGAATGATTTCTTTAGTGGTGATTTCTGAGATTTTGGTCAGTCACCTCTCTTCATTCTTAGGATGAAAAACTAAAGATTTCCCATATATTTATTTTCCTTCAATGACATATATTGTTGGGTAATGTTTATAATTTATTAAACTTAGTGCTAAATTTGTAGCAGAGTAGTAAAAATAATGAAAAAAATTTATGGCTTAATTTATAGGAAAACTATGAGAAAGTAAAATTTCTAACCTAGCTATGAGACATAGTAGGATTTAGCGCTTGTAAATTCATAACGATGGCATCCAGAGGTAACGTTATGTTTCTATTAGAAAAAAATGTAAATATCCTAAAGAAGAAACCTTTTAAAGTACCATTGGAGATGATTTTTAGATTATTACTCGAATATATTTAAATAAAACTAGGGAAAATTTTTATGTCAAAACTTCTCTTTCTCTCTTTCCATCACAAGCACATACAGGAGGCTTTGGTTCTGCAATTGATTTTTAATGAGGCAAATCCCTCAGATTTAGAGTAGATTCCCTAAAGGCCCTCTATCAATTCCTTTTTATTAAGCTAATGACTTTTTAAATGAATTATTTTAGGGAAAAGAACTAATGGGCTTACGAATGTTGTTTTCACCCTAGGTAAAAAATCTTCAGGCAAGATATGCTTTAGAAATAAATACCTTTTTTATTTCCAAGAAAATTGCTTTTGAATTATTCTTCTTAAAATGAGCTAGGGCTAAGAGCAGCTTCTGAGGGTCTTGGGGGTTTTTAACTTGCTTTTGACCAAAACTCTTAAAAAGCATTCAGCTTATACAATGTATACTACTTGTGTTATGGATGCCCTAAAATTTCAGACTCTACCACTATACAATAAATCCATGTAACCAAAAAACACACTTGTATCCCTAAAGCTATTAAAATGAAAAAAATAAAAAAATAAAACTTTCAACACAAGTATGTATTAATACATTCCATCTATAAACACCTTTCTTAAGAAACGATTTCTTAGCCTTCCTTTTCAATCCATTCTATCATTTAAAAAGCCAGATCAGTAAAAACGTGATCCCCTAATAAAAAGCAACATCTATAATTTTACTTTAAACATTATATTCTTGTTAAAGATGATGAGTTCCACTTTTGGTGTCTTTTTTAAACACTTCATAGACCAGCTTATATTTTTCCTCATCTGAGCATCCTCTGTATATTCTCACATTCTTCATATCCCTCTTAGTAATAATTTTCATCATCACTGAACATCAAATAGTATGAGCCTTATTCATGAATTGAAGAATTTTGTATCCACATATCACTACATTTTCTACTTGGAGGCAAAGCTTATAAGAATATATGGATCCGTAATTGTTATGTTTATAAGCAGAAATCTACACATAGGATTATACGTGAAAGAAAATACTGGACATGAGAAGAGAACCTTACCAATAGTCCCTTGAATAATTACTAAAACCCACCCTATGTGATGGTTTTCCAAAGACATAATTGGTAATAACTGTGTTAGAGGACATGCTTTATTGATGTAACTTCTGTCTCATTTGGTTTTTAAAATCATAAATAAAAGTCAACTTGAAAACATGTATAAATAATAATCATGTATTCCTGTCTATGGTGTAATTTTCTACTAAAATAATATTTGAATTAAATCAAAAGTTTTTATTGTTTTATCTGATTTACATGTTTAGGTCCATCTTGTGTTAAGGAAATTGAATTCAAACTCTCCAAGGAGAAGCCTCTTCTCCGTACCTGCTTTCCTATCTTCCTCAACAATGGCAAAACAAGCTGTATCTCAGAAAATAAGGCTTTGTGCATAAGGCTACTTTATGCTGTAATATACTTTCCACTTCTGTGAAGGAGATAATTTAAAGAGTATAAAGATCACAGGCTCTGGGAGACAGGTAGCTTATCTGTTAGCTCTGTGACAACGAAGACATTACTCTTTGATCTCTTTTCTCCTCATCTGTTAAAAGAACTAATTATACCTACTTTACACTGTTATAAAAAATAAGCTTTGAATTTGTGTAAAGCATCAAGCACCATGTTTAGCATAGTTCTCTATTTTGTTCACCTATGTATTTTCATCACCTAGAACAGAGCTGAGTACATAGTATTGTTATCTATTTCGATTGTAATAGAAACAGATTACTGCAAATGTGTTGGTTTAAAACAACATAAATTTATTATTTTATAGTCCTGAAGGTCAAAAGTCCTAAATCAAGGGCTGTGTCCTGGCTAATGCTCTAGGGAGTATCTGTTTATCTGCCTTTCCCAGATTTTAGAAGCCGCCAGCGTTGCTTGGCGCATAGCCTCTTCCTCATCATTGCAGCTTCCACTTCTGCCTCTGCCTCTGACCCTCCTGACTGTCTCTTAAAAGGATATTTGTGATTATACTTGGCACACATGGATAATCTTGAAAAATTTCCATCTCAAGATTCTTCATCTAATCATAGCTGCAAAATCACTTTTGCCCTGAAAATTAGCATACTTATAGCTTAGGAAGATCAGGATACAGTATCTTTGAGAAGCAATTACTCTGTCTACCATAGTATCTTATCAATAAATACATGTTATGTAAATCAACTATAGGTTGTACGTAAAAAGCTGATTATTTTATTTATGCTTTTAAACAACCATCTATTTAATTCATATACATGTAGTTTATTGAAAGCTTGATTTGGTAGAATACAAGTAGAAAACAATTTTATTATTACAAGACGGTTAATTACAAACTTTTTATCACCTGTTTTTCTCTTGACACTGAAAAAAAAAAAACTGAGACATGTATCACATATTTTCCTGGTTATTTTCAGGTAATACAAACTTCTGCAGCCACTGGTAGGTAATACAATGAAAATAAATAAATATTTTTTAAAGATTAAAAAACAATTAAACCCAGTTTAATATTAGAAGTCTCATTTGACTTGAAATTGCTTTCTTCCCCTAGCTTAGTCAACATCTAATGTGGACAGAGAACCTGCAGTGAAGATAGGAAAACATAATTGGTTATCACTTTCTCTAAGTTTTTCCTCGCTGCTTAATTGCTCTTTACATACTCTAGGATTATACAATGATGAAGAATTAAGGACAGACAATATTTTACTGAACTAATGCAACAGGTGTAGCTGATGTTGTTGCATTCTTGAAGGAACAGATATAAAGGCTGGCTTTCTTTCAGGGAAGTGCTTTTATAGTTTTTTTACTTTTTTGGCTGGTACAATTTTATTTTAGAAAACTATCATGAGAGATGCTCTTTGCTATAATTTAATTGATTTAAATTATGAATAATGCCTCTTCCATATGGCCACACAAAAATTCCACTACAGACTCCTAGATTTTGGCAGTCTTGTTCTTTCAGGTCTCCATCCTCCTCTTTTTTTTTCCTTCTAGTAGTCCTATTAGGCAGAGTCAGTTTACAATAAATCAGTTTGATGCCTGACTGCTTTCTCATTGCCCTGTCATTTGGCCCATGAGAAATACAAAAATATTGCTGTCCCAATATGTTTTGAATATTTTTGAAAAGTTTTCTATATTCTAACCTATCACAGGGCAACTTTAGTATTAGACTCTCAGTTGAAACCTTCTTCAGTCATGATTCAGATACCAGTACCTATCTCTCAGATTCCAGTGAACACATTTTAAAGTCTCCAAAACTGTCTCCCATTGATCCTCGTTATTTAGTCTTTTCTCCATCCATGGTGCTCTCTCAAGAAATTTTTTACTACTATCAACCTCTTTTTTTTTTTTTTTTTTTTTTTTTGAGAAAGAGTTTTGCTCTCTTGCCCAGGCTGGAGTGCAGTGGTGCCATCTCAGCTCACTGCAACTTCTGCTTCCTGGGTTGAAACAATTCTCCTGCTTCAGCCTCTCAAGTAGCTGGGATTGTAGGCAGGCACCACCACACTGGCTTATTTTGTATTTTTAATGAATACAGAGTTTCTCCATGTTGGTCAGGCTGGTCTCCAACTCCTGACCTTAGATGATCCACCCACCTCTGCCTCCCAAACTGCTAGGATTACAGGCATGAGCCACAGTACCTGGCCAGTATAAACCTCTTCATGAAGTTTTTGGTTTCTCTGTAACTCGGAAGCAAGTGGGACATGAAGATTTAACATTTTTAGGATATGTCTCAAAACCTTATTTGAAAGCCAGTTTTATGTCTTTCTTTATAATATAGGCGTATTTAAAAAGTGTTGAATTATTATTGACTTTGTAGTACCTTTGCCAAATGCTATAACTAACATAATCACACTTATTATTTTTCAGTTACATATGAAGGAATAAGGAATAACTGTTATAAAACGAGGCTTTCAAATCAAACTGCATGAAGTAAAACATAAGTCCAGCCATTTTGCTTTTACTTACCCCATAGTGAAAGAGTAGATACATCCACGAGTGCTCATAGCAGCACATTCAAATGAGTCACAACTTCAAAACAACTTAAAGGCACAATGGAAAAATGAATAATTATTTACAGTATACAAAGATACACCTTACGGTAATAAAAATGAATTAATTAAAGCTATATCCATTAATATGAATAAATCATTATAACATAATTTTTAGAGGAAAAAGAAGCTAAGAAAGAATATGTTCAACAAGTTTCTATTTTAAGAAGATTTTAAAAAATCTGTTTAAAAGTATTAAAGAAAGAAAGGAAATAATTTTTAAAGTCAAATACAGAGTAGAATGATGATTAACAGAGACTGGGAAGGGTAGCAGGTTTGGGAATGGGGGAGTAAATATGGTTAATGGTTGCAAAAATACAGTTAGAATGAATAAGATCTAATAATGGTGAGCACAACAGGGGGACAACAGACAACAATGATTTATTGTATATTTAAAAGTAACTAAAAGAATGGAACTGGAATGTTCCTAGAGTGAATAAATGATGAATGTTTGGGATGATGGATACCCCAGTTTCTCTGAAGTGATTATTAGATATTCTGTGCCTATATCAAAACATCACATGTACCCCATAAATAAGTGTACCTACTATGTACCCATAAAAATTTGAAAAGATACAGATTACTGATTATCTCTGGGTTAGGAAGATAGGAATGAAATAAGTACTGAGAGAATTTTAGTAGCTTGAGCAAAGTTCTATTTCTTAAGTTGAGTGAATTATTCATGGGTGTTTATTTTATTATTTTTCTTTGTAAGTTATGAATATACATTCTTATCTTTTGTATGTATTAGATATTTTCTAATATATAAAAGACAGGCTATCAATTATTTTAAAAATCAAATAATAATAACAAGAAAGACACAAAAATAAGCTCACCATTTGCTAGTTCTGTTATTTGGGATAAGTTATTAAGCTTTTCTAGACCACCTTTCTTCATCTGTGAGATGAAAATAATGGGAGTGGTTGTGAAAATTAAGAATAATGCAATTAAAGTAATCACAATTATAAACAGTAAGTGTGGGTGAAAAAGACTTCAGGCCGGCAGGGTGGCTCATGCCTATAATCCCAGCACTTTGGGAGGCCGAGGTGGGTGGATCATGAGGGCAAGAGATCGAGACCATCCTGGTCAACATGGTAAAACCACGTCTCTACTAAAAATACAAAAAATTAGCTGGGCATGGTGGCGCATGCCTGTAATCCCAGCTACTCAGGAGGCCGAGGCAGGAGAATTGCTTGAACCCAGGAGTCGGAGGTTGCCGTGAGCCGAGATCACTACCATTGCACCCCACCCTGGGTAACAAGAGCAAAACTCGATCTCAAAAAAAAAAAGAAAAGACTTCAAGATAGTCAAGTACATTTAAATATATTTAGGGCATAATTCATTTTTAAGTATAGTAAACTAACAGCAGCTATTATAATACCTTTTGTGCATAAAATATATGAATTTTTACTTTTACCATAATTTTATGAGACATGCAAAAGTTACAATTCTTCTAAGAATGTAATAAAGAAAGAGAAGTCTAACCCAGATTTTTTATAGTATGCTTAACATTTTATTTTTACAACTCTCTATAATTTATACTTTGAAATCCCTTATTTCCAAAATTATAAAAGTGATAAATAAGGTTTCCCGGATAAATGTAACCAGTTTCTTTGTTCTCAATTTTTTAAAAACGTTAGAAAGATATTGTTTCAATAGTATATTTGATTGTTATGCTAGAAAAGGTATTTTGAAAGATTGCATTTTATATTATTTTTATTGAAGAGAATGCTCAGTCATAAGGACCAGTAGGAGATTTTCCAACGTCTACGACATAATAGAGAGAGTTCAGAATCCTGATTGCCTAGCTCGTCTCACTGAATCTGTGTCATCTATTAATTTCAACTGCCATCAAATGCCACCCAGTTAATATATGCCACCTGGTTTATTATTCAATTACATTTTCCCCCAAATATTGAACACACAGGATGAGCAGCATTAATCTAGGCTCTGGTAGACACAGGAATATCTCTGAGAAATGAGAAAAATGAAATAAACAGACAGGAGAAGAGAAATAAAATAAGAGTAAAATTATACAGATTTGTGAATTTGTCGGGGGGAAGGACAAAGGAGAAGACTAGAGAAGTGAAAAGGAGGTCTCCTGAAAAGCCACTTATGTTGAAACCAAGGGGGCTAATAGCTGTTAATTATTCTAAGAGGAAATGGTAACCCAATTTATATTTATTTTAAGTACTCAGCAGTATTTGTTGAGTGTTTATTACAGATCAGGTGCTGTTCTAAATTTGAATATTGAATTTGGAGCTGTGAGTATAGCAACTAAATTTACCTCATTATAAAGCTTACACAAGTAATTAGATAGGTATACAGACGATCAATTAATTAACAAATACATGTTACATTTATTATGTGGTTTTAAGAACTATGGAGAAAAAAATAAAGCAAAGTACAAAGGTTTGAGAGTTCTAATGGAAGGAGATGGAGGTTGATACTGTTTCATATAGAGCAGCCATTATCAATACAGATTGATAATGTCAAGTCCCTGAGGTTGGAACATGGTCAAGTCCCTGAGGTTGGAATATGGTTTTCAGAAACTGAAAGGAGACAAGCCTGGTGTAATTGAAAGCAATTAGGTAGAGAAAAACGTAGGGCCAGATCACGTAGTGATTCGTGGAGCAGTGATGAACTTTGGCTTGTACTCTGGGCTAGATAGTTCCCATTGAGGAATTTTAAGAAAAGTAACATGATCAACTTTACTCACTAAATGATCACTTTGCTGATTGTGTGAAGACTAAACTGTGGGAGAGTTAGGTGATTTAAGAGTGGAGGGCTGGGCTGCTAAACAAATAATTTAAATAAGAGGTAACAGTGGTTTGGACCACGATGTGGCACTAGATATGGAAGTGCTAAGCATATAGACTTATTTCATAGACAAAGCCAAATAATATAGAAAAGGACTGTATGTACAGTATTACAGATTGAGAGAAATTACAATTTCATGGTTTTTGGGTCATATAAACTGAACTGAACGAGATGAGGGAGACTGCATGTTTGGGGCCTGGGGAGGGTTGTAGGGATTCAGCCATAGAAGTTTAAGTTGCCTATTAGCCAACCAACTGGAGATGCAGAGTGGGCAAATAAATACAGAAATATTGAGGCAAAAGGATAAAATATTTGAATGTTATAAGCTTAATGAATTATGTGATACTATTTTAAACCATCATCCTAGATGAAATCACCTAGGAAGTGAGTACAGATAGAGAAGGCAAGAGACCCTGGGGCTCAGCTCTCGGTTAGTACAACACTTAGAGGTTGGATAAATACAGAAAAACCAGCAAAGAAAACTTTAAAAAGGGAGCCAGTTAAATAGAAGAATTACCACTTTTTAAAATAAAATTGAGATACCTAGAGTTTTAAGAGGTTAAGAAACTCTAGCAAGATCAAATGAATCCACGACAAAGCTTAAATTAGAATAAATAGTAAAATTATATGTTTTATCAAGCAAATGAATATATGGTTGCATAAGCATCTTTTTAGAATGCTGTAGAACACTAATCTGCCTGCAGTATCTGAGGTCGTGTTATATATAATCTTCAATAGGGTGTCTCTTACAGACTACTGATTGACTTTAAGTCAACATATTTTACTTCCTTTCTCAATGTACTTATACAATAAACATTAAAGATCATATTTTAAAAATAAATTGCCTTTATAGTATGCAATAATTTAATAATTATACAATTTCAAATGAAGATGTTACATATACTCAAGATTTTTCTGTTTTTCTACTTGACAGATGTTTTAATTTATCTTCTTATTTTACTTTTTTAGAGGGCTGTTTAAAAACTTGAAAATTTAATCTCCCTTTTTCCTCTAGTTTTTCTGAAGTGATTTCTGTTGGTACTTACTATTTTCTTTAGTCTTTCATAATTTGTGTCCTTTCCTTTTTGGACACATGTTTTAATTTTTAGATCATTATTTTTGTAATATAATAGTGGGCATCTTAATCATTAACAATCTATTTAATTAATACCCATTTATTTAATAGTCAATGTTTATAGAAAATAACATCTATTCTCGAGATTTTTCACATTTTAAATAAACTGTCAGATACCTAGACTCAGGGAATTATGAGCTCCAATATTTGCATAAGCATTTATATGATGATGTTGGTTAACCTTAGAAAGTTCTGTAGGGAATGTTGATAAAACTCATTGTAACATGGGTGGCATTTTAGAGAATGGGCGACTTTCTCAATCCTGTTTATAAAATGATGCTAGAGTTTCGGACAATGTTTTCTCAACCAGAGCTTCTCAATCTACCTCTGCTGAGGAATTTTGTTTATCAATGTGTTATTCACCAAAACTTTGTAAAATAGAGTACAAATGTAGTACCAGAAAATAAATAAAAAGATATATCCAATGCAGCACTGATTTTTATTGTTAGATTCCACAGACATAAAGTTCTTGGCCAAAGTTCTATAAAAACTTTTCAAACATCTGTTCTCATTTCTTCAACTGACATTCATTGTGGGTACCAGTCTAAGACCATACTGTGTAGAAAAAACACTTCAAGGTCCCTTCTTCTTGAACTGTATTTAAAAATACTGCATTTTAGAAGAGTATGTTACATAATCTTACTACATATTATTTTTTAAGGTCCTGAAACACATCAGGCATGGCTTTACAGAAAGACATGCTGATAACTGCAGTACCAGTGTAGCAAGGAATCCGGGAAGTGCCACACCATTGAAGAGGGTGTGTGTTTTCTTCCTGCCTAGTAACCAGTAATTATTATAATGTTTGTAATGCCTTTCATCATAATATGCTTCAAGTCTGTTTTAAACATCTTTCTTTGAAATCTCACAACAATCCTTTGAGGCTGACGTGATTTTTCTTAACTTTATAAAGAAACAGATGAGAAGTCAAGTGAATTTCCAAGATCACAAATCTCATAACTGGCAGCAGTAGTTCCAGAACTGAGGTTTTCTGCCATCTGTTCTCTTCCAGGTGTATGTAATCGTTATCACTTTGTTATGAAATTTGAATTGAGGAGTAAAGCCAATTAACCGAAGAAAGGGACTGTGAAAAGGGATTTGTTTATGATGTTTTGGTTAATTCATACTGCATATAAGGGGGGCCTCACGCTAATGAGAATGACTTAGGGCAGCATTCAGGCTGTTGTAATTAACGCAGAGGTTAAGCCAGGATAATACTTGGCAATACTATGGTGTTGTATTCCCTTGGGAAGAGCTCCAGGACTGACATTGCACTATGCAAACATAGGCCTGCAGGTAGAAGTACATGTCCTAGGTGAGGACAGTAGATTTACTTAGCTTTCCTGGAAACAAGTCTATTTTTTTGTTTTCCTCATTGGAATATAATTTTAGGAATTTCTATAATAGATTCAGCTCTATTTTGTGACTAAAGTGACATAATGGAGTGCAAGCTGACACAACATTTTTGACATTCACCAAGATGATGCTTTATCACTTTTATGTGTGTTTAACAAAACCATGAAATAAGGAAGAATATATAAACTGGGATAAAGAGCTTACCCCTAACCAGAAATTATAGTGATTGTCATTGGTGACTTGTTAACAGGACTGATATAGTAGGTAAGTAATATATAGGTGTGTATGTGTGTGTGCCTGTGTGTGTAAGGGAGGGGTTAGCTAACTTATACAAGAGTATACATAAGGCACCATGCTTTGAGGACACTGGATTAAAGATATTCCCTATTTTAACGAATAAATGCAACTTCAGAGGGAGTCAATTCTGCAGTGTGTTAATTCTTTAATGTCTTGTCCTTAATCAGATTCTCACCTCACAGAAGCAAGACTGGTAAATAAGTTTTGGAGATGGAGATAAAACAGAATCAATTAAAGAAGAAGAAAAGGAAGAGGAAAATCTCCCAAACTGATCTGTGTTCAATGTTCCTTTGAACTTTCTCTCCTACTGTACTCTTTATATTTTAATGACTCGCGTGTTCGCCATTTATGCAGGAACATACCCTTAATGTGCTCAGCAGCACTGCGTATCTTCCATACATGAGACAGACCACCCAGCAAAATACCAACCTAATTTGGAGTTTATGAAGTATTATCCATTTGTCTAAAATGTACTGTATTAAAACTTATAATACTCTGTTAGCTGATAGTGTCAAATTCTTATTGTAATACAAAGATTTAAGTAAAATGTGAATAAATTGACAACCTCCAATACCAAAAAGACTCTAAAAACCTTTTTCAGAAATATAAGGGACTTACAGGCTTGCCTAGGTTGGCAAAACTGGTATATATCAGAGGATAGAGATGAAAATTAAAAGAAGCATATAGTTCTTCATTTATTCTGATCAACATTGTGACAGGCATAACAGATTTACAATTCTTACATGCATTTTGCTATATTTTCCCTTTCAATATGGTATCATTCAATTTTCTCTTTTTTACAATTTTTACGAATGGAGACAGAGGCAGCTTATTAAGATGAACTATTCCCAGGTTTATTTTTGAAGATAGTAAGACTCACCTGTGGTGGTCCAGAGCTGTTCTATTTTTCACAGAAGGATTAAATTTTTGGACTAGTGGGAGCAAGAAAGATGATTTCATCTTGTCAGTTGTTAGCTGCAGCAGTACAAAAACAAATTTAAAATGGCAGATCACCTTCTTAGGGTTATAACAAATACTAAATTAGGTTATGTATTTTGTTGTTCAGAGGCATACAACTACTTGTGTGTAATCATTATAATCATTGGTGTGGTGGCATTGATGGGATTAATTATGCATGTTACATTACTGAATCATCTTTACACGGGAATCTATTAAAATGATATAAATTGAAATGATATTAAACGTAATTCTGGATGTGAGCAGTGAACATCAGAGTAATTGGATGCATATATGTGTGTATAAATGTATGTGAATTCATATGTAGACATATACACACAGGGAGAGGAGTTGGGAAGAGAAGAGAAATGAGACAGAACTTTAACACATTAGAAATCATCTCGTAAAAGTACTTGCTTTTAAAAGGAGGACATTTAGGCTATGAGAGAGTAAAATACTTGACCAGGTCCCAAATAACAGCCTGTGTTGGTATGCCTACTGAATGAGAATGGCAATGAGTTATGGAGAGGAGAGAGTAAGAGAAAGAGAGAGGAGGTGGAGAGTGGAGTTTGGGACTGGGGGGATTTAATGATTGTTGTAAAATTAAAATTAGCATAAGAACTTTTTATTGTATGTTTTCATGGTATAGAGGGTTTTACAAGTATTAATACTTTATTTTTATGCTTGATTTAATCAAAGATAATTTTTACTAAGTCATATTCTTATTTTGCATAGATAACAGTTTTTAAAAATATGCATCTCAAAAAATCTTCTTTGAATTTGTTCAAAGAAATGGTATCTTCTCGTATCAAATACTGTCATTCAGAATCATGAATTTAAAAAACGTTCAACCATATTTTGAGTTTAGTAACTATAGCATATTGATCAAGCATATTTGATGATTTAGGCTATAATTTTTAAAAAAGCACCAACTAGGGGCCATTAAGAATTAAAACCCATATTTGTGGCAGGTTGTGAACTAGCTGATCTATTTAATTACGTTTGGATCTGCATTCAGGTCTATTCTTGCCCTTTTCCTTTCATACCATTGCCCTCTGAATTTTCCTCATCAGATATTTTTTTCACAGAGTAGTCCCTGAACAGAATCACATGAAATACTTTTTATTTTGCAAATTTCATTCACACTTACCCAAATATACTTTCTCATATGTGAGTTTTAAATTTTTAGCATAAATTTCTCAGATAATACTAATACAGGAAAGAATTTGTGACATCTTATTCTAGTGGATATGAATGCTACCAATTCCATTGTTTGCATTAAGCAATGGAGAAAGAAAGCAAGAAAGAAAGAGAGAGAAAAAAATGAAAGAAAGAAGAAATAGAGAGAAAGAGAAAGAGAGAAAGAAAGAAAGAGAAAGAGAGGGAGGGAGAGAGAAAGAAGAAGGGAGGGAAGGAAGGAAGGAAGGAAGGAAGGAAGGAAGGAAGGAAGGAAGGAAGGAAGGATTAATTTACTATAATGCTTCTCTGCATATTATTTTCTTTTTACAAGACAGCTGAAATGGAAACATATAAATGCTCAAAGATGAATTTTTATTTTGTTAAATTTAGTGTTGTCAATATACAAACTAATCCCAGATTATTATTCAAGGCAGAATTGAAAGTTCTCAATACTGAAAAGTTTTGATTGATAGAATGACAGATATGCTGATTGTTCCTGACAAGACTTGTACAACATCACATATTTTTACAATTGTGAAGATTTTGTAAAATGTCAATTAGTGTTCAAATCCCATTAGTAAATTAATTAAGATGTAGTTAAAATCTGCCACAGAGATTGTAAAACAGACAAATCAAATAACACATCACCATCCACCCATGATAATAAAGAAATTTTCATTTGACTCAAGGGAGTTGGCATGTTACTAATTAGTATTAACTCAGTGTTTCTTTGCTGTTTAATAATAAATTTAGTATGACCCATATTATAGCTAATAAACAGAAATTAAATAATTTATTCCTCCTTCTTTTACTGGTTTCCACACTCCCTTTTTTCTTTCTAATTACAGGCTTTTAGAATATAAACCAGATCAAATTTTTTCATATTGTCTTTTAAATCCTGGCATGACTTTGTATAGATTAGAATAGCTTAAGTAGAAACTATCCAAGTAAATTAAAATGAAGATGAGGCTTGAAAAATCCCTGAGCTAACCAAGCCAGGTAGGCCTTGAAAATAACTAACCTTGCTTAAATAGCACATATAGACAGAAAACGTGGGACACTTCTTGTAAATGCTTGCCTAAAAAAAAAAAAAAAAAGGGCCGGGCGCGGTGGCTCAAGTCTGTGATCCTAGCACTTTGGGAGGCCGAGGCGGGTGGATCACGAGGTCAAGATATCGAGACCATCCTGGTCAACAAGGTGAAATTCCGTCTCTACTGAAAATACAAAAAAATTAGCTGGGCATGGTGGCGTGTGCCTGTAATCCCAGCTACTCAGGAGGCTGAGGCAGGAGAATTGCCTGAACCCAGGAGGCGGAGGTTGCGGTGAGCCGAGATCGCGCCATTGCGCTCCAGCCTGGGTAACAAGAGCGAAACTCCGTCTCAAAAAACAAAAACAAAAACAAAAACAAAAAAACAGAGCTTAAGCTTAACCAATAAGAGGAAGACAACATGATTATAGAAGTAGCGATTTTTCAGTGGGAGGGAGCAAATAAGGCGATTTTATGATGCTTATCAATCAAATATTTTCTTTGTATTACCTTCCAGTTCATTCCATAAAAGCCTATTCTTCATGCTTTTTCAATGGCATGGAAGAACCACTCCTTGTTTGGAGCTGCACTATTCATGATTACTGTTTGTTTGTTTATTTAAAGAAGTTATTTAAATTATATTTACCTCAGTTTATCTTTTAAACACAACAAATATTCCACATTTGACCTGCTTTGAAAAATACTAAATTTATTATCTCACATAAGTGGAATCTCACACATAGTGACATTTTCAGGCAGGTTGATTAAATGGCTCATTGTTTTCAAAGACCCATGTTCTTCTCATAACTCTGAAATCCACTGGATTAAATTCGCCTAAAGGCTTGTTTCTCTCTTGATTTTAAGATAGTGTCTATCACTGCTAAAGATTTTCTTACTCATCATGCAACATTAAAGGTAGCCACAAATAATTATGTGAATTTATTATCTCACATAAGTGGAATCCCACACATAGTGACATTTTCAGGCAGGTTGATTAAATGGCTCATTGTTTTCAAAGACCCATGTTCTTCTCATAACTCTGAAATCCACTGGATTAAATTCACCTAAAGCCTTGTTTCTCTTTTGATTTCAGGATAGTGTCTATCACTGCTACAGCCTTTCTTATCATCACGCAACATTAAGGGTAGCCACAAATAATTTGATGTTGTCTCCATCTTGACATGAGTGCTATGTATCATCCCCTTGAATCTGGGTGAGATCTATGTCTACTTGAACAATGGAATATATGGCAAAAGTGACTCTGTGCTTGCTCCTGGACCCAAGCCCTAAAATACTAGTAGCTTCTAATTCGTCTGTCTTTGAACACTTGCTTTTGCAAACCAATGGTCATACTGTGCAACAGTCTAGTAAGCCCCAGAACAGGCCTCCATGAAGAGCAACGGTGGCTAGTTGAACCACAAGGGAAAGGCCCACACCAACTTATGATTTATGTAGATTAGCATCTTAAATGTGAATCTTCCAACCCCAATCCAGCTGCCCAGCTGATGCCACATGGAATGGACATGAGTTATCCTCACATTGTCTTGCCCAGAATACTGATTCATGAATTAGGTGACCATTGTTTAAACTGCTGTTTTGTTCTTTTTTTTTTTTAGTGGGAGGTTTAAGAAGTGTGATGCAGCAATTAATAACCAAAACAGTCATATTTCTCAATAGATAGAAAAATATAAGTCCATATGTTCAGTGTGATGGGACCAACATAGTCCTACCGCTCACCCCCTGAGTCACTCAGGAAATTCTAAAGCCAACTGTCTTTACCTAAACTAAGTCTAATACTAAAGTTGAGGTAAGGTCAGTTTCCACAGATGCACAGGGCATATGGTGCAGTGCTAGGTTCAGTAAAGAGGAAGAAGGATTGGTGGCAGACAAATAATCTGTAGGGTCCACTGCTAACTACATACTTTCTTTTAAAAAGAGAAAGTTTTCAGATACCATTATTTAAGACAGAAATTTGAAACTTTCATAAACTGTCCTTAGGTTGTAAAGACAAAGAGGGACTATTAGAGCAAATGTTAATTAAGCAAAGCGCATGTTAAAATTGAGGCTGCACCATTTGAGGCCTTTATTCTAAGAAAATAGATAATTCAGAGGCTTACTACAGGATAAAAGCAATGACATTTAATAAAGTGTCTCTTAAAAATATGGGATGAAAAACCTCCAAGCCCATATGGAAAAAAGAAAGCTGACTTTAATGTGAATTTTGGGAGCATTCCTTTTGCAAAGCAGACACTTGGTACTTCACATACTTTCCCAATACTTCGAGAGTAGACCACAAACAGTGAGATGATTAAGTTCCTAGGCTGGTATGCACTTTCTGCATGACTTTAGGAAAGTTGTCTAACTTTATGAGCTGCTTTTATTCATTTGATAGCAATTTATTGAGCAGTTAAGCTATAATAGACACTGCATCTTCATCTATAAAATGAAAATAAGCATACATCTTTTAAAAGTTTCTCTGAAAATTACAGGAAGTCCTCTTTGTAAAAAAACATACTTTTATAACAAAGTTTAATTATCAATCACAAGTTTTAAATTTCTATGTAACTATAGATGGAGATAGTAATAGCAGAAAGCCAAGTCCATCTTCAAGGTTTTACAAAATATTTTAACTGATAGCAAATGCAAAGAGGGAAGAAATCCATTATTATCAAGATGGAAGGTAGTCTACACACTAAGTGTGATGTGAAATAACAGGGATGGCTGGAACCAGCTTCAGACACAATATGAGAATTTGAAAGAACCATTATTCTCAGCAAACTGACACAAGAACGGAATATCAAATACCACGTGTTCTCACTCATAGGCGGGAGTTGAACGATGAGAACACATGGACACAGGGAGAGGAACATCACACACTGGGGTCTGTGGGGGGGATCTAGGGGAGGGACAGCACTGAGTGGGGAGTTGGGGAGGGATAACATGGGGAGAAATGTCAGATATAGGTGATGGGGAGGAAGGCAGCCAACCACATTGCCATGTATGCACCTATGCAACAATCTTGCATGTTCTCCATATGTACACCCAAACCTAAAATGTAATAAAATATATATTAAAAAAGAAAAAGAAAGTGATTCATCATTCTGTTCCTCATATAAGAAAGAGGCTATTGCAGCTATTTTTTAGTGATTATTTTAGGCTATAAGAAAATTATTATTAAACCAAGTATTTTAAAATATCAACCAAAAATTGAGAATACTTTATAGTTCTATTTTTAAATAACTAACTTTGTGGGACTAAAGAACAGCCAGACCTAATGTCTTTAAAAGCACTTTTAAAATATGGGTTTCATTTTTGAAATTGATCTCCGCTCTGTTCCAAATGACTCTGGTCCTCAGGAAAGACAAATCAGGGAGAGTTTTGCAGTTTAGATGACAGATTTTTAAGCTTATTTAAGCCTTTATGCTCTTTCTTAAAGGCTTTTCATAATTTGGCTATTACCCTTACATTTACCCATTCATTCATTTTACACTTACTTATGAGCATTATGCTATATACCAAAGAAATTTTGTTTGTAAGGAACCAAACAATTTCATCAGCTTTTTAGAGCATGAGGTATGCAATTTTAATGCAATATTCACAATGGAATTGAGCAAAGTAACTTCATAGTCTACATCTCCCTTGCTTATACCCAGATTATAATTTTCCTTCATTTCACATTCAATTTAACCCAGATAAATGCTGTAAGTAGAAGTTTTAACTATCATTAGAGTTACTCTACAGATGTAAGCACACACAAACCATATGTGTACACAATTTTCATTCAGCTTTTTTGTCAAAAAAAAAAAACATAGATCATTTTCTGTTATAATCCACTACCTGAATCCTTGAAATGATTTTCAAAGTACATTAAGCTTTATTTGACCATATCTATTTTTTTTTTCTACAACTGAGAAAGTAAGGCCTTGACCTCCCAGAGAATCTTTTCTTATGCTGGGGCTGCAACTTGTCATTCCTGAGAAATTTGGATTGAAACAATAGCAAGTGGCTTTGAAGAATTGTGGTGGTCAATAAAAGGTTAATTTTATCAATACAGAAATCTCTAACTGTCCCTAGGATAACAGAGAGGGCTACAGAAATACATGATTGCATGGCAATCAAGAGAATATTCTGGACATTAAATGAGAGTTTTGATAGATTTATGACCATGTTTACTACAGAGATGGTAAAAATGAATTAAAGAAAGATGTACATACCATACTGAACTGACCTGCTCTTGACAATTATGAAACCCTTTGGATTTTATACTGTGGGCTTAACTAGCAGTACTCCCAAAGGAAATAACTACTCCAAAGAGATATTTTGCCCAGTTAGTGAATTTTGTTCACATATGGAAGACCAGAGCTTACCAGGGGGAGGCCAGCTCTGCAAAAAGTGTCCGTTTCAAAGGAAGATTCAGGTTCAAGTCCCTTACTGGTCCTTATTAGCTGAGAAACTTGAATAAGTTATTTTAAAACTCAGCTTTGCCATGTGTAGTAAGAATGTCGGTGGTACTACTAAGCAATCAAGAGGTGTTTTACACTTTATAAAATGCAGATAAAAATGAGAGCAAGTTTGCCCTATCATAAGGAGAAATGAAAGGCACTGAGATTGAGGATTTACAGTTTACATTTAAACACACGCAAGTTTGAGTACTACATCCGTGGCTTACCAATTACAAAGATTTAGTCTGTTAATTTAGCAGTCTACAGTTTAGTTTCCTGATCCGTAGAATGTTATTTTTTAGCAAGATTGTTGAGAGGATTAAATGAGGTAATTAATGTAACATGATGAGAGTGCTTTCTAGTACACTGTAAGCACTTAAAATAAATGTTAACTAATAGTAGCTATTTTATTTTATTTCAGTTAACCAAACGGTTAATTAAAAGCTTAGTCGGTGAGTCAAGAATGAATGAAAGGGAAAAAAAAGTAGTTATGAAGGCCAATGTTGCCCATGTTATTAAGAACTGAAAATGTCATCCAGGCCAACTCAACCATCTTGCTGGCAGCTAGATCCCTGTGCTGAAGATGATTACATTAATATATGTAAGTCTGACATGTTAGATAGTTGAATACTCCACATAATATCCCGTTCTTTTGTTACCATCTCCAGGCAGCCATCTATTACCTGGCTTTCCAATAGTTTGCCCAAAGAAAAAAAACTGATGATCTCTCCAGGCCCAAATAAATATCTAATCTAGATATTGCAGTCTTCACTGAAAATAATACAAGATCTCTGATGTTTCAGTAGAAGTCAAACATTTTAAGCTTTATAGCCTCCAAATATATAATAATTTCTAAGCTCTGAAACTGAGGATATGACTTAGGATGGACTGAACACATTAAAATGTGGCTTCCATTTAGGGATCCATTTAAAAAAACATGGCACTCATCTAACTCGCTGCATAACTCTAAAACTAGAAGCCTGTTTTCCCATGACCAGTGGTTTAATTAAGCCTAATGAGAGAACATACGTGGAAAATATTGGTTTCAGTTATAAAGTAAAGATGACAAAAATTTCATTGTCTTTAAGAAGGTTATTAGTTGAATCTAGGACTCTTAGGAAAGAATTTATCTGCCACGTTCTGAGAATGAACTAACGTGTGTATGGAATTATGTGTTACTACTACATTACACATATTACCTCTTATTGTCACACAAGGCAAATTATAAAAATAAAAATGAGATGCAAGATATATACATAAGATTCTGATAATTTGAATACAACATAGAAGATGGCATTGCTTAATTTTACTGAATTTGATCATTTGGAGTAGGTCTGGTCTGATTAGACTACCTTCAAAATTACATCCTTAGCAAAAGTCCACCTTTAGGAAATTTATTTTAATAAATAACAATTTATAATTATCATATCAATTATGGTATATACTCAGTTGCTTCCAAATTACATTTGTGTCAATCAAAACAATTCAATATTAAAAATTGTCATCCCAGATAGTATTTGTGAAACTGGTTTGTCTCTGTATAGTTTTATAAGTAAACTTTGACAAGCTCTCATTTAAATTTTTATAAATTTAGAGTTGTGTAATCTGAAATGAATCAAATTCAACTGTAACATCTCAAGTGAAAAGCATACTAGTCATGGAGGAAGAAGTTAATACCTGAGAATTTTGCTGCAGAATTATTATGAGATTTCTATTTTAGCAATAACCTCATAAATAATGTATTAGAAATATGAATTCTGAGCCTATGTAATGAATATTCTTTACACTGAGGTACATGTAATATATTATCACATGATAATTAAGGTTAAAATTGTTTCAATTTTTAAATACTCTAAGCGGAAATGTTAAGAAAAAATAATGTAAACAAAAGTGTCAAAATTTTTATTTCAAAAATTGATATATACAAATTGATTTTTAAATATCTTCAAGAGTATTAAAATGATGTGCATAACTGATGAATGTTAAGTTAATAATATGTCGTTCTTATTTATTTACTAAAAGGGCTTCAGTTGTATCTTTCCTAAATAATAGCTATTAATTTTTTCTGTTTACAAGACAGTATGCTGAGTCAATATGCTTTTATTTTAAATTTAGAAAATTTTTTTTTAATTTAATCTTGAAGTCTTTCAATATTTTCATCTGTAAAATATTAATTTATTTATATGTCAAAGCTTTATAAATTTTAAATGAAGAAATTCAATTAATTGCTTATGAAGGTTTAACGTTTTGTCAGAGTGATGGCCTATATGTCAAATGTTAAATTAAAATTCTTTCTTAAAAAAAGTTGACACCTTAAAATTTTTTCAATTCTCATGTTATTTTTTATTGATTAAGACCCTGGAATATGAAATGAGCAGTGATCTGCCCACCTCAACCTCTGAAAGTGCTGGGATTACAGGCATGAACCACCATTCCTGGCCTAGATAATAATTGTTTTAAAAAAAGGAAGTCTTTCTGTAGTTTTCTTATAATATTAGCTGTTATAAGGATAAGTTTTAATGACCATTGTTTCATTTTTCATAATATCATATCTGTATTATAATATTCACCCACATAAATAAATAATGAGACATTTACAAATTGGCATTTTCTTGTCCCTTCTTAACAACTACAGAGGACACTTGCCTGGCCCCATGAAAAGTCACTCTGGGTTCTGTAACAATCACCACAGCCCAACTCACTCCAGGGGGTTTTGGTTCATATCTTTAGAACTCTTTCTAGTCTTGACACTCACAACTTATTAAAAAGGCTTAGTTTCTTCCCAACTGAAAACACAACGGGATAAAAGAATAAAGAAAAAGGGAGTTCTCTAATTCAGTCTTAAAATAATTACACAGAAAATGAATTGCATCCCTCTGGGCTTATAAAATAAAGAGAGGCAAAAGGAAAACAAAAATAACAAAGCACACTTTTTCTTTTAACTACATGGGTAATACAGTGTGTTGAAGAAAAGTAACATTATATTCTGGCCTAAAGTACTTTTTAAAATTATACATTATTGTCCCCTGATTAAAAAGTGAGTACAGTGTGTGTGAAACAGCTTTGAAATGTTGCTGTAAGAACCTTCTCACTCCATCAAATAGAGGTGATTTTCTCTGTAAGCTCCCCAAGCAAGGTTTACATTGAAGAGACACTTGCATGACTTCCTTTTCATCAATGTAACCAACGTTACAGCCCAGAATCTGGCATTGCAAACCAAAGTGCAGTGATGATGCACAGAACCTGTGACAAAAACAGTTACAAAATTTGGCTCTGCGGAAAATTGACAATGAAAGGAATTGACTTAGCTGTTTGCAACATCTTAGGCAAAATTCAAATTGATCTTTTAGAGTATAGTGGGATATTTCATTTAGGAATATCTAGCATTGAGTACATTTTCAATGAATTTGCCAAAGGGGTGAGAAATGAAGTTTTCCCCCTTTTAGCTCCAGTTAAGCAATGGACACAGTGCTGACTCTTTAGCCATTGTATTGTCTCTGTATAGAAAGCTGAGGGGGAAAAAAAAGATTAATAATGTGAGAGCTTTGGCATCTAAAAGAATTAAGATTTAAATTCTGGTTTTATCTATTAGTACATGGTAATTTGGGGCAAGTCAGCAGCTTCTTTCCTCCCTCTTGTCCTCTCTTCCCTATACTCATTCACTCTAACTTTCTCTTCCCCTGTTCCTCCATCTCTCCCCCTTTCTTTATCCCTTCCTTCTTTCTTCCTTCCAATTTTAGTCTCTCTCTTCCAATTATAAAAATGAAATTCAAGCTGAGGGCCGGGAGCTATGGCTCACACCTGTAATTTCACCATTTTGAGAGAGAGAGGCAGGCGGCCTGAGTCCAGCAGTTCAAGACCAGCCTGGGCAACATGACAAATCCCTGCCTCTACAAAAAAAAAAAACCCAAAATTAGCCATATGTATATCCAGCTACTTGGAAGGCTGAGGCAGGAAGATTGCTTGAGGCCGGGAGGTGAAAGCTGCACTGAACCGTGAGGGCTCTACTGTACTACAGCCTGGGTGACACTGTGAGACCTTGTCTCAAAGAAAAACAAAAAAGAAAGAGAGAAAAGAAATTCAAATTGGAAAACACTAAAATCACAAAGGGAAATAGTATGATTCTGAATACTTAAATCTTGCTCCTAAGAAGTATGCATTTTGTGCTTTTTCTTCTTTATTTAGCTGGATTTTCCTTTTAAACATCATTAAGAATAAACATTTATTTTTAGAATACTTTCTGATTTATGGAAAAGTTGATTAGATAGTACTAAATTTCCAGAAATCCCTTGGCCTGTCCCTGTAGTTAACATCTGTGTTATTGTGTTACATTTATTAAAATGAATGAATCAATATTCTTTATGTATCTACATATGTATGTATGTATGTATGTATGTATTTGTTTGTTTATTATATATTTATTTATTTCTGAGACAGAGTTTTGTTCTTCTTGCCTAGGCTGAAGTGCAACGGTGGTATCTCAGTGCAAAGAAAACTTCGCCTCCCAGTCTCTTTTAAAAATACAAAACTAGTTAGGAGTGGTGATGAACACCTGTAATACCAGCTACTCAGGAGGCTGAGGCAGGAGAATCACTTGAACCTGGGATCATATGATAAGACTGTTTAACTTTGTAATAAACTGCCAGGCTGTTTCCAAAATGGCAATAGCATTTTGTATTCCTACTAGCAATGAATGACAGTCCCTGGTGCTCCAGTGCCTTGCCCAGCAATTGCTATTTCCAGAGTCTTTGGATTATAGTTGTCCTAATAGGTGAGTAGGGATAGCAGGTAATTGATTTAATTTGCAATTCCTGATGACATATGATGTCAAGTATGTTTTTGTATGCTTATTTGCCATATTTCTATCTTTTCTAGTGAGCATCAGTGTTTCGACTCATTTTAAAATTGGTTCATGTGTTTACTTTTGTTGGGTTTTAATAGTTATTTGTATATGTAGGATAGCACTTGTTTAACATTTGTTTTCTCATGTCTGTGACTTGTCTTTGCATTCTCTTACTGTGTACTATTCAGAGCAAAAGTTTTTAATTTTAGTAAAGTTCAGCTACTATTGCTTTTTTAATTGATCATGCTTTTGTGTTGTGTCTCAAATCTCATTATCAAACCAAAGGTCATCTAGGCTTTCTATATTTTCTTCTGAAAGTTTTATATATTTTTGTTTCACACTTAGATCTGTGATTCAATGTGATTTATTTCTGTGAAAGATGTAAGGTCTGTATCTGGGTTCTTTCTTTTTAATACGGACACCCACTTGTTTCAGCATTATTCATTGAAGGTTATTCCTTTTCTATCAAATTGCCATTGTCTTGACTATTTATCATTATAAGTTTTGCAGTCATGTTATTTGAATCATCCAGCTTAGTTCCTGATGTGGTTTGGCTGTGTCTCCACTCAAATCTCATCTTGAATTGTAGTTTCCATAATCTCCCTATGTTGTAGGAGGGACCTGGGAGGTAATTGGATCATGGGGAAAGTTATGTTTATGCTGCTGTTCTCCTGATAGTGAGCGAGTTATCACAAGATCTGATGGTTTTATAAAGGGCTTTTGTTTGGCACTTCTCTCTCCTGCTGCCATGGGAAGAAGGACATGTTGCTTCCCCTTCCACCATGATTGTAAGTTGTCTGAGACTTCCCCAACCACAAGGAACTGTGAGTCAATTAAACCTCTTTGCTTTATAAATTACCCAGTCTTGGGTATTTCTTCATAGCAGCATAAGAATGGACTAATACAGCTCCTCTTCTTCAGCATTGTTTTGGTTACTCTAGGTCTTTTGCCTTTGCATATAAACTTTATAAGTTTGCAGGTTTCTATAGAATAGCTTGTTGTGATTTTGACTGAAATTTCATCAAATCTGTACATCAATTGGAAAGAACTGATATCTTTACAATATTGAGTCTTTTAATACGTGAGCACAGAAATTTCTTTCTTCATTTAATATTTTCAGTGTTTCATCAGAGTTTTGTAGGAATCTACATGTAGATGTTACAGATATCTCATTAGATTTATACCTGAGTATTTCATTTTTTATTTGGGGATGGGACTATTGTAAATGGTATCTTTTTTAGAAATTCAAATACCAGTTTATTACGGGTACAAATGAAATCAATTAGCTTTTGTATATTAGCCATCTATTCTGTGTCTCTCCTGTATTAGTTTATTTAAGAAGGTTTTATTAATTTAATTTTGAAGATTCTTGAGGTTTTCTACGTAGACATTCATGTCATCTATAAACCAAATAGTTTGGTTTCTTTCTCCCAAAATGTACATATTTTATTTCTTTTCATGCTGATGGCACAAGCTAGGAATTCCAGTATGATGCTTCATATAATTGATGAGGAATTATATCATTACCTATTTCTAATTTTAAGATGAGATCATCCAGTTACTACTAAATGCATTGCTCACTAAAGTTTATTTGTATATGTGCTTCGTCAGGTTGAAGAAGCTCTCCTCTCTTCCTAGTTTGTTGAGAATTTTAACATGAATGAGTTGCATTCAGTCAATAATGCAAAGACCTAACTAATTTGCATTACATTATTTGTTAAAATATCTTTACAATATTAGAAGATTTCAATGTAGTTTCAGAAAGATGAAATAGACTTTTGGAAGCAAAAAATATATCTTTTACTTTGGTGACAAAAAGGTATATTTATATTTTTAATAGAACTGCCTAGATAATGAGTAGTGCTTGAGTGTAGTGTAGTCCATTTTTTTTTTCCTCCAAAGATATTCAACCACTGGAAAAGTCGTCAAAGAAGCATACCAAGCCATGCTGGAGTAGTTGTTTTACAACTTAATAATGCAAAGTATCATCCATAGTGTTAGTTTAAATTCAGATTTCTGGGCTTCACTCTTTTAAGTGTATGATTTTATGGATGATTTTGCAATGTGCTATTGATGCAAAGCTGATGCAAAAGCTTTTGAGAAATTTTGGTCTAGAGGTATGACACGATGAGTTCTAAGGTTTATTCCAAACTTTGAATCCCATGAATTTAAAAAGATAAATGCTTCTAGCAAAGATACGATTCAGCCTGGGCCTCAGATGATGAATATAACTTCACAGTGAATCTCAACATTGTTCAAGATGACATTGCCCTGACTGGTATTATCTATATCAGAAGACAGGTAAGTCTTAAATTTCAACTAATTTTTTTAAATATTAACAAATCCATTGCTGGAATAAAAAGTATTTGGCTTAATGAGGATATCTTTCCAGTTGTCATATCTTAAACAGAAATCAGGTTGCATTTATTGCTTCTGAAACAATATGTAAATGTAAACCTAATGTACTCTACATTAACAAAGTTTATGAAATTGTAACCTTGCTGAGAAAACTGCAACGTTTATTTCAGAATAAAAATTTCTTCTTGTGGTTAGAGAACCAAAACATACTTTAACAAAAGGGGTACGCTATTTTAGAAGCTGGTGCAAACTCAGCACTGTGCTTTTTAAAATTAACAGCATCCTAAGCCCAAATGGTGGAAATGAATAACAATAACATTTCAGTCTCATAAAAGCCTGTTACTTATTAAGTCTGCATAGTAAGAAGATGCAGAAGAACCTTATAACTATATGGTTTCCATCCTGGGAATATCACTTTTTATTTGAATAACTTTTCCCTGAATGCATTTAAAATAGGGAAGAAAAGGAGTTTATGTGAAATTACATTATTTTAGAACATACAGTGGTAATTCATATCTATTAAATATTTAAGACACATTGCTATTCAAATATTTTCAAAGGTGTTACAAACCTAATCTCTCTTCATTTCTCATTCTATTATCTTTAAATAATCATAATCAAGAAGTAAAGTCAGCTAGAATATGGCAGAATATGGCTGCTTTTGACATGATAACAGGCTCTATGTAGATATTTTGTTATGGTAGTTTAAATATTTGAGATTTTAAAATTGTATGATTCCAAAAAACAAAATACATAAGTGAGAAAGAACTCTATTGTGTTTTCAGACTTACCTTCATATTTGAAGTTAGAAAATGTTGACGTTGTTACCTTGGTTTGTATGCAACTATTAGCCAATGTACGAGACATATTTCACATTGAAGAAACCCTATGTTAATAAGGGCACATTTTCATATGATCAGGTACTCACTTTGTATATGGGCAAGTACTTTGATAGGAAAGAAACATATCTCATTTCCAAGAACAGATACTCATGCAAGTGAGTTTGTTATTTAACTTGAGACTCTTAACATCTTATTAAAACAATCTCACCAGAGCCTCTCATTCTTAATTAAGTTTTCTCTTTACTTTTGGGCACGCAGACTACTTGTAATCTTTATTTGCTTATCAAAATTTCCCTACCCAGAACTTGTAATTTTCATCACAAGGCAGCATGAAACTCCGGCATTATCCTCATTCTTGATTGTGCCATAATGGTTCTAGAAATAGACCTCCTCTTCTTTCCTGGCCTTTGGAGATCTATTACACAGTGATGTGAAAATAACAAAAAATAACAGAAACTCACAGGTAGAGCTTTAAACTCTTCCACTGAAGCCATTACTTGGGGAATAGATGTGATTCATCATCTATATTGGTTAGAGAGGAAGAAGACATTAGACAACAAGTCCTTATAAAAGACAAAAGTAGAGTCAACCAGTTTGTTATAGTGTGAAAGAAACAGATACTGAAAAAAAAAATAGTATTCTTATCAATTGAGCAGGGACTAGAAATGGAAGCTCATACTATTCCAACAGTCAACAAGGCAGATTTACTTCTTTTTGGAGTACTTTTCAGGACAAATAATATCACTGAAAAAAAAGATCTGTACCTTCAGATTTGTTTTATTTTTGTTTTATTTTTTTTTTTGTAACAGGATTATATGCAAAGTTTTAATAGTCTTCTGTTTTAAAAAGATATAACAAATGATGATTTATCATTATTATGAGCCAACATATTGTGACAAGATTATAAAATCCAATAGCATTAAGATAATACAGAAAATGAAGGCCAGGCACAGTGGCTCACGCCTGTAATCCCAGCATCAGATTTGTTTTAAAGTACATCTAAACAGTGCTCAGTCACTGTCTGAGGTAACTCCAGTGTAGTGACTGAAAACATGGATTCAAACAGGCATGGTTTGTTCTCTGTCTTTGCCAAATATTAGCAATATACAGTGGCTCAGAAGAGCAGATTGTTAGTTTCTGTTTCCATTTCTGTGTTCAATGATCACATTTGTAGCTTGAAATCAGCCATGATGTAGAAATTTACACTGTGGAATCAGGAAAATGCTATAAATCAAGCTTCCTTCTGTCCCAATTTTTGTTATTAAGCAGGACAATTCAGGCTCCATGTCCAAAAGCAAACTGATTCAACTCTAACTCTCAGATTATTTCATCTATAAGATTGAGCTAATAAAACTACTTTATGTACTTTTCTAAGAATTATTTTTTATAATGTTTTAAAGTACCTATTCCAGTGACTGCTTTATGGTAAGTACCCCCAAATGGTAGTCTGTCTTTATTATTATATGTTCACTAGAAATAAAACTACCAAAACTATTTACCTGTAATAGATAAAATAACATGATGATAAATGATTATCTAGACAAGTACAAAAAAATGTATAGACATAGATCCTGGAGTTCCTTATTGAATGATTAATTGTCAAATGAATTAAAACACAAGTGATATGGTTTGGTTGTATCTCCACCCAAATCTTATCTTGAATTCCCATGTGTTGTGGGAGGGAACCTGTGTGAGGTAATTAAATCAAGGAGGTGGGCCTTTCCCCTGCTGTTCTCATGACAGTGAATACATCTTACTACATCTGATGGTTTTAAAAATGGGAGATGCCCTGCACAAGCTGTCTCTCTTGTTGCCATCCATGTAAGATGTGACTTGCTCCATCTTGCCTTCCACCATGATTGTGAGGCCTCCAGAGCCATGTGTAACTGTAAGTCCATTAAACTTCTTTTGTTCCCCAGTCTCAGGTTCGTCTTTATCAGCAGCATGAAAATTGACTAATACAAGAAGTTAGGAAAATATCTCAGTAATCTATCAATTAAATAATAAAATAAGTATATTTGTGGGAGAAAAAAAGGATGCAATGCATTCACGTTTTTTTCCATGAGTATTTAATGAGCACCTACTATTTGCAACACATTGCTGATACTTTATAGGAAAAGGTCTTACTCTCATGGAAGCCACCTTCTGTTTAGTGGATATGATCAATGAACAAATTAATAAATACAGACACATACAACATCAGATGAACAAGGTAAGGGAATAGAAAGTGACAGGGCAGAAAGGAGGGACTACTGTATTCAATAGAGTAGAACCAAATCTTCTTTACTAAGGTAACATTTGAGTGGTTATGTGAATACTGTGAGAAAAGATTGAGCCATGCAGGTATTTGGCAACAGAGCATTCACCATAGTGGGAGAAATAAAGAACACAGCATGATGCAGGAACACAATGTGCTTCACATATTCCAAAAACAGCAAGGAGGCCAGTGTGACTAGCAAATCTTCATAATGGGTGCTTAAAAACTTATGTATGCATTACAAAATTAGCTTACTTTATAAATGAATTCAGTTCTTTGATTCTCAATCATTATCACAGAATATCTCCTCCAAGCTTGCCTGAAATCCTAGCTGTTGCCTAGTATTTAAGTGCATGTGCTTTGTCCAAAATAAACTGAGGATTCAATTCTCAATCTTGTCATTTGCTTTGTGCCCAGAGGACAATTATTCATTGGTCTGCTGTTATGTTAGTCTCATATTAATTTGCTTACATTTGTATGGATACTCAATACTTGGTGGTTTTTGGTCTGACAATTTATTTATTTATTGTGTGTGTGTGTGTGTGTTTGTTTTGTTTTGCTTTGGTTGTGCTTTTCCTTTTTCTTAATCCCTCAAATTTCTTGCCTCCCATTGGCTTAAAAGTTTTTATTTTCTCTTTTGTACTACCATTATTTTACTGCTATTATCTGACATGACTTGTGATATAATAAATCCCACAGTACTTTTAATAATTACATATGCATAGTTCACAAAACTAGTTAAAATTGGGTTTTTCTGATAAATTAAGTGGAATGTTTCTCTTCCTTCCAAACAAGGAAAAATAATTCCCAGTTATTCTTCCATGTTACTGTTTACATAGAATTTATTTACATATTTTGAAATGTAGAAAGGTATTACTATGTTCCTGAGATATTATTTACATACATGAAATGCAGAAGTATTAAGACTATAGTTCCTTCAGTTTCAAAAAAATGTATTAATTTGTTTAAAACATATCTGCTTTTTAGGCATAGAGCATTAACATCCGCCTGTAAGTTCCTTGTACTCCTTCTCAGTCAATTCCTTCAAGAAACCAGTGATCTCATTTTTATCCACATAGCTTAATTTTACCTATGCTGGCACTTTATAAAATTTGAATTACACAGTATTTACTCTTTTGTGAATTACTTCTTGCACTAGTCATAAAGTTTTAAAGATATTTTAATGTTCTATTGTATATAAATAGTCTGGTTCTTTCTTTTTTCAATAAATACTTCATTATACATATCCATCACTGTATACATGTTTCCTTCTTGATCAACAGGTGACTTTTAAAAATAAGAATATCAGGCCAGGCGTGGTGGCTCAAGCCTATAATCCCAGCACTTTGGGAGGCCGAGGCGGATGGATCATGAGGTCAAGAGATCAAGACCATCCTGGTCAACATGGTGAAACCCCGTCTCTACTAAAAATCCAAAAAATTAGCAGGGCATGGTGGCGTGTGCCTGTAATCCCAGCTACTCAGGAGGCTGAGGCAGGAGAATTGCCTGAACCCAGGAGGCGGCGGTTGCAGTGAGCCGAGATCACGCCATTGCACTCCAGTCTGGGTAACAAGAGCAAAACTCCATCTCAAAAAAAAAAAAAAAAAAAAAAAAAGAATATCAAACTGAGAAGTTTCCAGTTTGATATTCTTATTTTTTAAAAGTCGTCATTATATTATCTATGTAACAGAGTACAGAGAGTTTTGTAGGCATGTTTTCTTTTATCTTAGATAAATATCTAAAATTATGATTGCTGGATTGTAGAGTAATGCATGTCATGGCTCAGAGCACAATAACCCAAAATATGGCATTGTGGCAATTGAGAATGCTGCAGAAGCAAGAAAGTCACTCTGACCCTCCTTTGCCATATCGTGTGATGCAACATCATTACAAATTTCTCTCAACTACCACAATTGAATATAGGTTGTAAGGTTCTCTTTTCAGAGCAGTCCTGCCCCATACACAGAGGAAAGGAATGTCACAGACACAGAGATGCAGAAAAGCTCTAAACCGGTTTTGCTGAATTTCCCCCACTTTATTACCATTAATAATATTTACTAGGCTGGGCACAGTGGCTCACACCAGTAATCCCAACACTTTGGGAGGCTGAGGCAGGTAGATCACCTGAGGCCACGAGTTCGAGACCAGGCTGCCCAACATGGTGAAACCCCTTCTCTACTAAAAATACAGGCAAGCACCTGTAATCTCAGCACATGGGAGGCTAAGATAGGAGAATCATTTGAACCTGGGAGCCAGAGGTTGCTGTGAGCTGAGACTGCACCATTGTACTCCAGCCTGGGCAACGAAAGCAAAACTATCTCAAAATAATGATATTAATAATAATAATATTTACCATACCATTTTTGTCAAACCATGTTTCTACACAACTATCCACTTCTTTCATCAGAATTAGCATAAAAGTACATACTTTTCCTGGGGTCTTGTTGTTTTTTTTTTTTTCTGAAGGTTTTCGTGTGTAATGTAAAACATTGTTAAATTAACTTGTCATTCTTTTCTCTTGTTAATCTGTCTTTTGTTATAGAGGTGTCAGCCAAGACCCTTGCAATGGCTAAGGTAAAGGTATTGCATATTCTTTTCTACATGTGTATTTTACATTAAAAAAAAACAGGCATTCAAATGGTTGTGTCAATTTCTTTTCCTACTACAAATATGTAGAAGTTTTAATTTTTCCATATCCTTGCCAATATTTGTACTGTTGATTTTCTTTTGCTTTAATTTTTGTCACTTAAGTAGGTGTAGGTTGGTGTTTCATCATGACTTTAATGTGAATTTCCAGAAGGCAAATGATGTTGACCACAATTATGTACTTATCAGCCATATGCTTTCTTATATACTCATTTTTGAAGCTCCTATTCAAGTCTTTTATCTATGCTTGAAACTGATAAAATAAGCCAGAGAGAGATCCAAGATGGCTGATCGCTAACAGCTCGGGATTGTCGCTCCCAGTGAAAGTGCGGAGAACAAGAGGACGCCACACGTTCAGACAAATTTTTGTCACTCATGGACCAGAAGATTCCCAGTGGAGGAGCCACATGGGTGGCCAGCGAGACTCTTGTGGCCAGCGCAGTGGCTTTGCTGGCACCTTGGCACGGCAGCTCTTGGTGCAGAGTAAACGGGACTGGTTCCCCTTCTGACTGATGTTTGGAGCTACAGGAAGGCAGAGTTGCCTATTACAGACTCAAGAAGGAAGCCAGACCAGAGATTCCTGGGCAGAAGAGCACCATCAGTCTTAATGCTGCTGTTTTGGCTGGCACAGTGCGTTGCACTGGGAATCAATAAATTGGACGTCCACTCAGAAACCTAATTAGAAAGGCGGTAATTGCAAAGACAAAAGATGGATAAATTCATAACGAAGGGAAGAAACCAGCCTAAAAAGGCTGAGAATACCCAAAATCAGGACACCTCTCCCTCTACAGGGGATTACACTTCCTCATCAGCAACAGAATAAGGCCTGATGGAGAAGTAGGCTTCAGAAGGTGGATGATAAGAAACTTCTGGGAGTTAAAAGAACTTGTTCTAACCCAATGTAAAGAAACTAAGAACTTTGAAAAAATGTTTGATGAAATGGTAACAAGAATAGACAATATAGAGAGGAATATAAATGAATTAACGGAGTTGAAAAACACAACACGAGAACTTAGCAAAATATGCACAAGTTTTAATAGCCGAATTGATCAAGCAGAAGAAAGGATATTTGAGGTTGAAGTCCAACTTAATAAAATAAAATGAGAAGACAAGAAATAGAGAAAAAAGGATAAAAAGGAATAAGCAAAGTCTCCAAGAAATATGGGACTATGTGAAAAGACCTAATTTACATTTGATAGGTGTACCTGAATGTGACGGAGAGAATGAATCCAAGCTGGAAAATACTCTTCAGGATATTATTCAGGAAAACTTTTCCAACCTAGCAAAGCAGGATAATATTCAATCCCGGGTAATACAGAGAACACCACAAAGATATTCCTCAAGAAGAGCAACCCCAAGACACATAATCGTTAGATTCACCACAGTTGAAATGAAGGAGAAAATACTAAGGGCAGCCAGAGAGAAAGGTCAGGTTACCCACAAAAGGAAGCCTATCAGACTTACAGCAGATCTCTCAGCAGAAACCCTACAAGCCAGAAGAGAGTGGGGGCCAATATTCAGCATCCTTAAAGAACAGAACTTTCAGCCCAGAATTTCATATCCAGCCAAACTAAGCTTCACAACTGAAGGAAAAATAAAATCTTCTATGAACAAGCAAGTACTCAGAGATTTTATTACCACCAGGCCTCCTGCTTTACAAGAGCTTCTGAAAGAAGCATTACACATAGAAAGGAACAACCAGTATTAGCCTTTCTAAAATTATACAAAAAGTAAAGGGCATCAACATAAAGAAGAATTTACATCAACCAATGGACAAAACAGCCAGTTAACATCAAATGGCAGTAATCCTAAATTTAAATCGATTAAATCCCCCAATCAAAAGATACAGCCAAAACCAATGGTATGCTACATCCAGACCCATTTCACATGCAAGGATACACAAAGACTCAAAACAAAGGGATGGAGAAAGATTTACCAACCAAATGGAGAGCAAAAATAAATAAATAAATAAAAAGCAGGAGTTGCAATTCTTGCATCTGATAAAATAGGTTTTAAAGCAACAAAGATATAGTGGTAAAAGAATCAATGCAACAATAAGAGCTAATGATCCTAACACCCAGATACATAAGACCTATAAAGAGACTTAGACTCCCTAGACTCCCACACAATAATAGTGGGAGACTTCAACATCAATATTAGATAGATCAACGAGATAGAAAATTAATAAGGATATCCAGGACTTGAAATGATATCCGGAACAAGTAAACTTAATAAACATTTATAGAGCTCTCCACTTTAAATACACAAAATATACATTCTTGTCAGTGCCACATCACACCTACTCATAGGTTTAAATGAAATATTGATTGGCCATTATTAAGCACAATTATTGGCATAAAAGAGGTTTTTAATACCCAATTTTAGAAAAAAAAAGAAACTGATAAAATATTATTGTTCCATATGTATTCTAGATGCAAATACATTGTTGCTGTTTTTTTTTTAACTTTTACTTTAAGTTCAAGGGTAGATGCACAGGTTTGTTATACAGGTAAACTCATGTCATGGGATGATATGATTTGCCTCTGTGTTCCCACCCAAATGTCATTTTGAACTGCAATCCCTGCTTCTCAGGGTAGGGATCTGGTGGGAGGTGATTGGGTAATTGGGGTGAATTTACCCCTTGCTCTTGTCATGATAGTGAGTGAATTGTCCTGAGATGATGGTTTAAACATGTATGGCAGTTTCCCATTCACTTTCACTCTCTCTCCTGTCCTCCACCATAGTAAGACATGCTTGCTTTCCCTTTATCTTCTGCTATAATTGTAGCAGAAGTGTCCTGAGGCCTCTGATTCAAAATTCCTGTTAATACTATGGAACTGTGAGCCAACTAAATCTCTTTTCCTCATAAATTACCCAGTCTTGGGTAATTCTTTATAGCAATGTGAGAGTGCCCTAGCATAGAAACCTAGTACTGGGAAAGTGGGGTACTTATATAAAAATACCTGAAAACGTGGAAGTGACTTTGGAACTGAGTAGTGGGCAGAAGTTGAGACAACTTGGAGGGCTCAGAAGAAAAGAGGAAGATGTTTGGAACTTCTTAGAGGCTTTTTGAATGGTTTTGACCAAAACGCTGATAGTGATATGGACAATAAGAGGTGGAAGTGGTCTCAGATGGAGATGAGGAACTTGTTGGGAACTGGAATAAAGGTCGCTCTTGCTATGCTATAACAAAGAGACTGGTGGCATTGTGTCCCTGCTCTAGGGATCTATGAAAGCTTGAACTTGAGAGAGATGATTTAGGGTTTTGGTAGAAGAAATTTCTAAGCAGCAAACTATTCAAGATTTTGTTTGGCTTACCTAACAGTGTTCAGTCTTTGACATTCACCAAAAGATGATCTGAAATTGGAACTTATGTTTTAAAAGGGGAAGCGGCCGGGTGTGATGGCTCATTGCTGTAATCCCAGCATTTTGGGAGGCTGAGGTGGGGCGGATTACCTGAGGTCAGAAGTTCAAGAGCAGCCTGGCCAACATGGAGAAAACCTATCTGTAGTAAAAAAAAAAAAAATACAAATTTAGCCAGGCGTGCTCATGGATGCCTGTAATCCCAGCTACTCAGGAGGCTGAGACTGGAGAATTGCTAAACCCAGGAGATGGAGGTTGCTGTGAGCCAAGATCATGCCATTGCACTCCAGCCTGGGTAACAAGAGCTAAACTCTGTCTCAAAATAAAATAAAAGGGGAAGCAGAGCATAAAAGTTTGGAAAATTTGAGGCTGATCATGTGGTAGAAAAGAAAAACTCATTTTCTGAGAAGAAATTCAAGCCAACTGCAGAAATTTGCATAAGTAAAAAGGAACCAAATATTAATTGCCAACCATGGGGAAAATGTCCACAGGGCATATCAGAGACATTTGGGAAAGTACTTCCCATCACAGACCCAGATGCCTATCATATTAAATTGGTTTAGTGGGCTAAGTCCAGGGCCCAGCTTCCCAGTGAAGCCTGGGGACATAGTTCCCTGCATCCCAGCCATTCTAGCTCCAGCCATAGATTTTAAAAAATCAAACTACAGCTCAGGTGCATGCCTGGGAGGATGCAAGCCCCAAGTCTTTGTGGCTACCACATGGCATTGGGCCTGTGAGTATGCAGAAGGCAAAAGTTGAGGTTTGGGAACCCCTGCCTAGATTTCATAGGATGTGTGGAAATATAACGATGTCAAGGTAGAAGTCTGCTGTAGAGGTGGAATCCTCATGAAGAATCTTTGCTAGGGCAGTACAGAAGGGAAATATGGAGTTGGAGCCCCCATACAGTGTCCCCACTGGGGTACTTCCTAGCAGGAACTGTTCGATAGGGCAACTGTTCTTTAGATCCCATAATGGTAGATCTACTAATAGTTTGCACCATGTGTCCAAAAAAGCCACACAAACTCAATGCTAGCCTGTGAAAACAGCCATGGAGGCTGTATCCTACAGAGCCACAAAGGCAGAGCTTCCCAAGTCCTTGGGAGTCCACCCATTCCATCAGCATGCCCTGGCTTTGAGACAGAGAGTAAAAGGACATCATTTTGGAGCTTTAAGATTTAATGACTGCCCTGCTGGGTTTTTAATTTGCATGGAGCCTGTGGCCACATTTCTGGCCAATTTATCCCATTTGAAATGGGAGTATTTCCTGATGTCATAAGGAATCCACCCCTGCATTAAACTTTTGCCTGGACATCCAAGCATTTCCATACATCCCCTGCTATCTAGGCAAAGGATCCCAAAACCCAATTGTTGACTTCTGTGTACCCACAGGTTTAATACCACATGAAAGCCACCAAGAATTGGGACTTGTACCCTCTGAATCAATGGCCCAAACTGTACCTTGGACCCTTTAGCCATGGCTGGAGCTGAAGCAACTGAAACATGGGCACCACATCCTGAGGCTGCACAAAGCAGGGTGGCTCTGAACCCGGCACACATACACACACAAAAAAAACTTTTTCCTCTTAGGCCTCTGAACCTTTTAAGGGAATGGCTGCTGAGGAGGTCTCTGTCATGCCCTGGAGACATATTCCCCATTGTCTTGGTGATTAATATTTGGCTCCTTATTACTTACGCCAATATCTGCAGCCAGCTTGAAATTTTCCCCAGAAAATGATTTTTTTCCTCTTTTAATCAAAGGCAGACTGCCAATTTTCTAAGCTTTTATATTTATATATTTTATTATATAAAATACAAATGTTTCATATTTATATTTCTTTGAATGCTTTGCTGCTTAGAAATTTATTCTACCTGATACCCTAAATTATCTCTCTCGGGTTCAAAGCTCCATAGATCTTTAGCATAAGGGCAAAATACTGCCAGTCACTTTGCTAAAGCATAGCAAGGGTGATTTTTACTCCAGTTTTTAACAAGTTCCTCTCTCCATCTGAAACCACCTCAGCCTGTACTTTATTGTCCATATCACTCTCAGCATTTTGGTCAAAACCAATCAACATGTCTCTAGGAAGTTCCAAACTTTCTCACATTTTCCTGTTTCCTTCTGAGTCCTCCAGATTGTACCATTCTCTGCCTGTTACCTAGTTCCAATGTCATTTACACATTTTTAGGCATTCTTACAGCAGTGTCTCACTCTCTGTGGTACTATGTTACTGTATTAGTTTGTTTTCATGCTACTGATAAAGAAATAACAAAGACTGGGTAATTTATAAAGAAAAGAGGTTTGTTTGACTCACAGTTCTGCATTGCTGGCAAAGCCTTGGGAAACTTACAATCATGGCAGAAGGCAAAGGAAAAGCAGGCACCTTCTTCACAGAGTGATGTGACAGAATGAGAATTCGTTTCAGCAGGGAAAGTGCCAAATGCTTATAAAACCATCAGATCTCAGGAGAAATTAGTACTAGGAGAACAGCATGGGGAAATCCTCACCCATGATTCAATTACCATTCATCTGGTCCCTCCCAAAACATGAGGATTATGGGAATTACTTTAAAATGAGATTTGGGTGGGGACAAAGCTAAACTAAATCAAACGATTATAATTTGATAGTGTATAATTTGTTGGATTTAACTGATTTTTTTGATTTCTGGTTTCTTCACCCAAGATTGCTGAGTTATTTATATTTTTTTCTTTTGGTTTGAGCTTTCTAGATTGAAACACATTATTAGGTAATTTGTAAGACTCTATTGGTAGTGTATATTCTTTGTATAGCTGAAAATTTCATGTAATAGTCTTGTCTGAATCATATGTTCACTGGCCAGGAAATTCTATGCTGAAAGTTGTTTTGTAGTAATTTTACTGTAATAATTTTATTTTCAATCATATTTGTATTCATTTTTATGTATTTTTTCTCTTTAGTTGGTATTTAGAAATTTTTTCTCTATCCTTGATGTGTTACTGTCCTGTTATATACTCAGTATACAGTCAATGCACTAAGAGAATTCATATACTTCTTCAATTCAAGAATAGTTTCAACCATATTTTTCTGAATGTTATCCCTGTCATTTTAGTAGGAAAATATTAAAACTTTCTTCTGTGTTATCTATGCTTGTAAATTTATTCTTTATATTTTTTACCTTTTTGTTTCTCTATACTTTTTATTCTTCCTCTAAAGATTTATCTCTTGAGTTACAAACAATATAATTACATTATTTAAGTTATTTTAAAATACACAATTAAGTTGTTATTGAATATCATCATCCTACTGCATTATGAAATAGTTCTTCTTTCATATACTTTTTCATTTATAAATTCTTCAGTGCTATTTTCCTATTAAAAATCCACTCTATATTTAGGTTTACTATTATTTCAGTTATTGTGTATACTTTGTATTTCAAAACATGTATATGTATGTTTTAAAATTTTTTAAATTTTACTTTAATTTCTGGGATAATGGACAGAACATGCAGGTTTTTTACATGGGTACACATTTGCTACGGTAGTTTGCTGCAACTATCAACCTGTCATTCAGGTTTTAAGCCATGCATACATTTGGCATTTTTCTTAATGTTCTCCCTTCTATTGACCCTCATCTTCTGACAGGTCCTATCGTGTGAAGTTCCCCTCCTTGTGTACATGTGTTCTCATTGTTCAACTCCCACTCATAAGTGAGAACATGCAGTGTTTGGTTTTCTGTTCTTGTGTTAGTTTGCTGAGAATGATGGCTTCCAGCTTCATACATGTTCCTCCAAAAGACATGAACTCATTCTTTTTTATGGCTGCTTAGTATTCTATGGTACATATGTGACACATTTTCTTTATCCAGTCTATCACTGATTGGCATTTGGATTGGTTCCAAGTCTTTGCTGCTGCAAATAGTACTGAAATAAACATATGTGTGCATGTGTCTTTAAAGTAGAATGATTTATAATCTGTGCGGTATATGCCCAGTAATGGGATTGCTGAGGCAAGTGATATTTCTGGTACTAGATCTTTCAGGAATCACCACACTGTCTTTGACAATGGTTGAACTAATTTTCACTTCCACCAACAGTGTAAAAGCTTTCCTATTTCTCCACAGCCTCTCCAGCATCTGTTTTCTCCTGACTTTTTAATAACTGCCATTCTAACTGCATGAAATTATTTTGGATATAAGTTTGTCAAAAATAGCTCTTATTATTTTTAAGTATGTTCCATCAATACCTAGTTTATTGAGTGTTTTTAGCATGATGAGATATTGCATTTTATGGAAGGCCTTTTCTGCATCTGTTGAGATAATCGTGGTTTTTGTCATTGGTTCTGTTTATGTGATGGATTACATTTATTGATTTCTGTATGTTGAACTAGCCTTGCATCCCAGGGATGAAGCTAACTTGATCATTGTGGATAAGCATTTTGATGTGCTATTGGATTCAGTTTGACAGTATTTATTGAGGATTTTCACAATTATGTTCATCAGGGACATTGGTCTGAAATTTTCTTTTGTTGCTGTGTCTCTGCCAGGTTTTAGTATCAGGGTTATGCTGGTCTCATAAAATGAGTTAGGGAAGAGTACCCGGTTTTCTACTGTTTTGGAATAGTTTCAGAAGAAATGGTACCAGCTCCTCTTTGTACCTCTGTTAGAAGTCGGTTGTAAATATGTCTGGTCCTGGACTTTTTTTCGTTGGTAGGCTATTAATTACTGCCTCAATTTCAGAAATTGTTCTTGGTTTGATCTGTTCAAGGATTCGACTTCTTCCTGGTTTAGTCTTCGGAGTGTGTATGTGTCCAGGAATTTATCCATTTCTTCTAGATTTTCTAATTTATTTGCATAGAGGTGTTTACATTATTCTCTGATTATAGTTTGTATTTCTTTGGGATCAGTAGTGATATCCCCCTTATCATTTTTATTGTGCCTGTTTGATTCTTTTCCCCTTTATTCTTTATTAGTCTAGCTAGCAGTCTATCTATTTTGCTAATCTTTTCAAAAAACCAGCTTCTGGATTCATTTGATTTTTTTTATATGTTTTCTTTCTGAAAACTTTTACTGGTTATTTTTAATATCCATCATTTATTGATGCATATTTATTTATTATTTTATGAATTTTTTAAAGTATAATATTATTCCTTCAAATTTATTGGGGACCTTAAACCTGATTAAGGTTTGTTAACTTTTAAGTCATGCTGTTATTTGCCTACATAGTAATTTGCTTATTATATGGGGGAATTGGTCAAAGTTAAAATGAAAATGTCCCAAAAAAAAAAACACTTGTCTAATTAATAGCTAGCAGATGAGACTTGATGGCAGAGGTTTCTCAGAATTCAAAGTTTATGCTGTCATATTAACTCTGGCATGAAGAACAACAATTTGCAAAGAAAGAAATATTTTCTAGATCTTGTTAGTGTAGGACTTAAGGGAGAGAAAATCAGGTGGAGACTTCATAGAAAACTATCTTAGCCTTTCATACTCACTGCACATACACAAGTTGGAGTTCCCTTGCTTGAAAATCTGGAGGGTCAGAAGCTGTCCATGATCACACTGATCACCTAAAATTAAATCTAAAAATATAAAAGAGAAATTGATAAAAATACTGAAGTATAGAGGAATAGGATACAC
Organism: Callithrix jacchus; assembly: GCF_049354715.1. Lineage (NCBI taxonomy): Eukaryota > Metazoa > Chordata > Mammalia > Primates > Cebidae > Callithrix > Callithrix jacchus. Next base: position 165,295,901 of record NC_133504.1, read on the forward strand.
TTGGGAAATATAAATATTTTACTTAAGTTTTTTATTCATGAGTTTTATAGTTTAGAGTAAGTACATTTCTCAACTTTCACATCTTTAAAGTGGGTATTATAATACTACTACCTAAATTTTAAGAATGTAGTAGAGATTATGTTACTTACTGTAAATTTGAATTATTTGGAAACTGTAGCACCATGCAAATATTCCTTGTTATTAAACTATAACAGCTACTGTCGTTATTAATAATATATATTTTAAAATTGCTAAAAGTAGATTTTAGACATTCTCACTAAAAACAAATGATAAGTTTGTGAAGCAATAGATATGTTAGATGAATATAATGATTTCCCAATGCATACAGGTATCTAAAATGTCAATGTATACCATAAATATATACAATTATTATTTTTCAATTAAAAATAAAATAAATTTTACCAGGCATGGTAGCTCATGCCTGTAATCCCAGCACTTTGGGAGGCCAAGTGGGTGGATCACAAGGTCAAGAGATCAAGACCTTTCTGGTCAACAGAGTGAAACCCCATCTCTACTAAAATATAAAAATTAGCTTGGTGCAGTGGTGCATGCCTGTAGTCCCAGCTACTCGGGAGGCTGAGGTAGGAGAATTGCTTGAACCTGGGAGGCGGAGGTTGCAGTGAGCCGAGATTGTGTCACTACTCTTCAGCCTGGTGCCTAGTGACAGAGCAAGACTCTGCTTCACAATAAATAAAAACAAAATATAATAAAATTTTAAAAATTTAGAAAATATTTTATGTTATTATGCTTTGCCTAAAAACAACTTTGTATCAGTAGCGTCTTAAATAATAGAGCCTCATTAGGAATAGAAGAATATACAACTTAATATACTTAAAAAATATGTACTCATTAAATATAAAAAAAAAAATCTAAGTTATTTTTCTAGTTGTGCTGGTTAATATCCCTAGGTACTGGAGTTATAACCCAGAAGAGATCTGAGTTCATTAAATTTAGAATATATTGCAGATTTGTCATTTGTCAAACTTGTGACTTCTAAAACTATGATAGCACCATAAACTTTTATATAGCTCATTTTATTAAGTTTTTAAAAATGTTTTTATCAAATGCGAGGAATTACACAACTAGTACATAGTAGGCACTTCAAAATGTTATTAGTATGGAAGTACAGGAAAACAGCTTTGAAGCAAATTTGCTAGTTCACCTCACTCACCTTCAATTGAAATTTCACTTTACAGTAAGTGGGAGAAGTGAGTCATTCAACTCCCTAGACTCAGGGATCACATTCAGACAGCCATCCCTATAATGAGAGCACCAGCATGGAAACCTATTGCCCTGCTATCAAGGCACTGGACCAGCACAGGAGAAAGTTTCAATTATGTGCAGCACAGATGTCTTGCCGGTGGTCATGGATGTGTATTCACCTTTAGTGTCTCCTTATAAAACCTAGGATGGCTCAAGTTTGCAAACTCCTCATCACGATTTCAGACTAAGGAAAGTCAGTTTTAATGGAATTCCTTTCCTGATGAAAATGGCAATAATTTGTGAGATTGAGCTTCCTGTCGTTCAGGTTGTTGCTGCTGCTTTCAATGCCTCATGAATCACGGTGCAACATCTCATTGCATCTGAATTCATGCAAATGGGCAATTAAACAAGGGGGTTATTTTAGTCAAATCAGTCAGATATTGTATCTATTTCAAATAATAATGGAAGTATAATTGACAGTGCATAATTAATGATTAGCTAAGGCTGAAAATAATTAAATGATAAGAAGGTATGAGAGGAGGGAGGCGCCAGCATCTTTGGCTATAAGCCAAAAACAGAGGAATACATTTGCTTCATTTCCTCACATCACTGGAACCCTTTCTAGTTGCATTCACAGCAATGTCCACATCTTGGGTGGTTGAACATTTGCTTATTGTGTTCCAGAAACTTTCTTGAGGCAATTAAGTAAACAAATACTTTGGTTTCATAGAATCTTTACTGGGTTTAATCCTGGATCTTCCTGTGTTTGAATCCTGGCTCTAACACCAACCAACTATATGACCTTGGGAATTCTGTGTAATCTCATTGACTGAGCTTCCACCTTCTTAGTTTGTAAAACAATTTCTATGTTTTTATACCACTTATATATGACTGCATTGAGGATGAAATAAAATATTAAATATAAATGTCTTAAATAATTTTATAAACTTAATATATGTGAAATACTATTTATTGTAATTGTGATGATCATTTCTTTTGCATTCTCCTTATCTCTCTTTTTGCCCTATAAGAGATGACTCTATGCCAAACTTTTAAAACATATTGTTTTAGCTTCCCACATTAATGACTGAAAAATTCCAGTTAAAATATAGGTAGTCACAAAACCAAAAACACTACATGAAAGAAATTATTAATAAACTGAACTTCAATACAATTAACAATTTCTGCTCTGTTGGAATAAACTGTTATGTGAATGAATATAGAAGACACAGACTGAAAAAAAATATTTGCCACAGATATCTGATCAATGACTGTTATTCAAGTTTATTAAGAACTCTTAAAATTCAACAGTAGGAAAAATAATCCAAAAAAATGGGCAAAAGTCTTGAATACACACCTGAAAAAAGAAGACATATTGATGAAAAATAATCATATAAAAAGATGCACCACCAAAGAAATGAAAATTAAAACAATAATGAGATACTCAGATACATCTATTAGAATGGTCAAAGTTTAAAATACTATTAATGGCAAATGCTGGGGATGATGGGATGATATGGAGTATCAGAAATACTTATTTGTTTTGGAAAACGGTAGTTACTCTGTAAGACTGTTTGGCAGTTTCTTAGTATACAAAACATAATCTTACCATAGCATCCAGCAATCACGTTCATTGATATTTAACCAAATGAGCTAAAAACTTATGTCTATACAAAAACCTGAACACAGATGTTTATAGCAACTTAACTCATAATTCTTAAAACTTGGAAGGAACTGAGATGTTTTTTCCAGAAAGTGAATGAATAAATTAACATGATGCATCCAGAAAACAGAATATTATTCAGTTCTAACAGTTATGAGCTGTTAAGCCATGAAACCACATAGAAGAAACATAATTGGACATAGTAAGTAAAATAAGTCAATCTGAAAAAACGACATAATATATGCTTTCAACTATATAATATCCTGAAAAAAAAGGCCAAACTATGGACAGAGTAAAAAGATCAGTGGTTGTCAACGGTTAGAGTGGAAGGAAGAATGAAGAGCAGTGCAAGGAGGACTTTTAGAGCAGTGACACTACTTGACACTACTCTGTATGCTACTACAATGGTAGGTACAAGTCATTATATATTGGCCAAGCCCAAAGAATACACAATGCCAAGAGTGAGCCCAAATGTAAACTACACACTTTGAGTGATAATGATGTGTCAATGTAGATTCACTGATAGTAACAAATGTACTTCTCAGTATGGGATGTTGAAGAGGGAAGGTTGTTTACATATGGGGCAATAGGGTTTGTGAGAACTCTGTGCCTCGTCCTCAATTTTGCTATGAATGTAAAACTCCTCTAAAGTCTATTTAAAATCATGGAGTCTACATCTTATCAACTTTCATGCTTATAGCAAATCTCAAATCTCATTGGATGTCATTCCTCTTCTCCCTAAAAAGATCCAAATCCCACCTGTTACTTCATATCTTGTTAGATTTTTCTTATTCTGGAATGTTCTGCACACTGCACTTCTTAGTGTGTTCTCCATTCTCTGACACTATTTTATTTTTTATTACACTACAGGGTAGTGTATCGCAGTAAAGACATTGCTGAATTTGACTCAAGTCAAAATTCCATTTTTATTCCAGTAAGACTTTCTTCCCCAATGGAATGTTAAAACTGTTTATTATATTCAAATTATGAGTGATCCTTAATTACTATGCCAAAGCCCAACAGTTTTGAGCAATAAACCCTTAATCGCCTCATAAGCCCGGGGGTAGGAGATTTAGATTGCTCTTGGTTGGTTATTGCTTTCAGTCTCTTCCATGGTCAGTCCCATATGTGAGGTTGACTGACTGTCAACCAACTAATTTAAGTTGTTCTTGCTTGGGGTGACTGGACCATTAATACTCTCAGCTTAGCTCTGCATAGCTCATAGCTCTAAACTTCCAACATGTAAAATCACAAGCATGTTCTCAGGAAGATGACAGAGGTACAAGAGAACAAGCAAAATATAAAAAAGATAACTTTCAAGATTTTATGACTTCATTTCTGCTAACACATACTGATTTTTAATCCCAAGGCCATGTTCTGATTTAGAAGGCAAGAGTAGGTCTTCCTGCCCACAGTGAATTGGCACTGGACAATTACATGACAAAGAGTGAGAATGAAGGAGGGGAATAATTAGAACAAGCTGATTGAATTTGTCACCTTCACCACCCTCTTTATTATTGTTCCATTTATAATCTACAAAACCTAAATTACCCTTTAGATGATAGAAATGAAAAATGCAAAACTTAAAAAGCCGAGTAGCATAAAAATAGACATATCCATCAGTGGAACAAAACAGAGAGCCCTAAAATGAACCCACACATTTACAGTCAGTTGATCTTCAACAAAGTGGACAAAAATATACAATGAGGAAAAGAAAATACCAGTCTCTTTAATAAAAGTTATTGACCAAACTGAGCATCCACATGCAGAAGAATAAAACCGGATCCTTTTCTCACACCGTATACAAAAATAAACTGAAAATCAATTAAAGACTTAAACGTAGCTCTTGAAACTGTAAAAGTACTAGAAGAAAACATGGGTGAAAAACTGCATGGTATTGCTAGAAGAAATCATTTTTTTTGTTTTGGATTTGACTCCAAAATCTCAGGCAACAAAATTAAAACTAGATAAATTGGATTAGATCAAATGAAAATGCTTCTGAACAACACAGTAAACAACAGAGTGAAAAGACAACCTGGCAACCTTCATTCAGATTGTGAGAAAAATTTGCAAGTCATCTATATAACAAGGGGTTAAAACCCAAAATATACATGAAACTAAAACAACTCAATAACGATGTGCTTAAATAAATTGACAGAAGACCCAAGTAAATATTTCTCAAAAGAACACATGCAAATGGAAACAAATATATGAAAAAAATGTTCAACATCGCTAATTTTGAGGAAAATGCAAATAAAAGACATAATGAAATATCACTTCACACCTGTCAGGAGGGTGATTATCAAAAAGATGGAAGGTCAAAGGTGAAAGATAAAAATGGTGAGGATGTAGAGAAAAACTAACTCTTGTATATTGGTGGAAATATAAATTAGTATAACCGTTATGGAAAGCAGTATGGAGGTTCCTCAAACACCTAAAAGCAGAATTACCATATGATCCGGCAATCCCACTTCTGAGTATTTATGGAAAGGATTTGAACTCTTTGAACTCAGTCTCTGTACTCTTATGTTTATTGCAGCATTATTCACAATTGCCAAGTTAGGGAAGCAACCTAAGAGTCCATCAATGGATAAATGAATTAAAAATGAGGTTTATATACCTAACTGATGACTGTTCATCCACCCTTTAAAAACAGAGAAATTCTGTCATTTGTGACAACAAAGATGAACCTGGAGAACACAATGCTAAGTGAAATAAACCAGGCACAAAAAGTCATTTATATGTAGAATTAAAAACAAACTCACAGATGCAAGAGTAGAGTGGCAATTACCAGTGGTTGGGGGTGGGAGAAATGGAGAGACATTCATCAAAGGGTACAATATTTTCATTAGAAAAGAGAAATAAATAATAAATATTTGAGGTGACGGGCATGCTAATTAGCTCAATTCAATTATTCCACATTGTATACGTATATCACACATCACTTTGTACTCCAAGAATATTAAAATCATAATTTGTTAGTATTAGGTAAATTTTAAAATATTAGCTTTAACAAAGTTTCTCCAAAAGAAAAGAGAAGTAACAAATGGTAGCTTGAATTTTCACCAACAAAATGACATAAGGGCGATGACTTGAAGGCCAAAATGGATTTTCTATTTCTAAATGCTTAACTGTTATGTAAGAAAACTACTCAGAAGAGCACAGGATGTAATCTATAAATCTGTTTCTGATGTGTGTGTGTGTGTGTGTGTGTGTGTATGTGTGTGTGTGTGTCTAAGCAATCAGCACATTCATTAGTCAATAGGCAATTTTCTAATGCCCCATTCAATTACGTAGGATATACTGAGTTTCTACAACATCCCCATAGTATAATTTCTACAACATCCCCATAGTGTAATTTATATAAATGTTTCAATTCACATGGCTGCATAGCAAACCACTACAAACCTTAGCAGCTTGAAACAACTCTTTATTTTGCTCACTAATCTGCAGTTGGGCAGGACTCTGTGGCATCTCATCTGTGTTTCACTCAGTGCCAGCCAGGGCAGTGAGGAGGCTTAGGGATGGTTTGCTCACTTATATTTTTAGTTGTTGATACTAAGAAGATTCAAACTGGTGGCTGAAACAGTTAGGGCTACTCAAGCATTTGTTTCTATCTTCATTTGACTTCTTTAGCATGAATGCTTCAGGATAAATAAAGCACAAGGATTTCACGGTTAAGTACTAAGAGAGAAGAGAGCCAGGTGGAAGCTGTATCACCTTTTGTCACCCAGCCATTGAATCCACACAGTGTCACTTCCATCAAACGATAATCCCTATTTGAGGGGACAGCATTCAGATTTTATTTTTTGATGAGAAGAGTATCAAAGTTCTGGGAGAGTATGCGACAATACTTACACCGCTATGGCCATTTCTGGAAAGTGCAGTTAGCCACAGATGCCATAAGACTATAACCCTGTGGTAGGGCCCACCCAGATAGCCAGAGGAAGTTTCTTCATTTCAGTGCTAATCCACAGAGCAATCCAGCATTTAAGCTAATACTTCGTAGCCTCTATGCCCTGTAAAACAACCACGATGTGCTAATTTTCTGAGAACTCTTCTAGAAAGAAATCTCTAGTAAGGGCCAATCATGATAGTCTTTGAGCATGTACAATATTTTCAAAATTGTTAGTATTTATCAATTTACTCATTTATTTTTAGAGTTGGGCTCTCAGTATGTCCCGCCTGCTAGAGTGCAGTGATGAGATCATAGCTCACTACAGTCTTCAACCCCTAGACTCAAGCCATCCTCCCTCCTCTACCTGCCAAAGCCCTGGGATTGCATGTGTGAGCACCAAGCCTGGCAGCCATGGTACCCAGCATTATTTAGACAAAAAAAAAATGTGTCCCCGTTTAAGATTATATGATACTGGATTCTATTTATTCCACTTAATTAGATGCTAAATTATTTATCATTTTGCTTATATTTTTGAAATTAACTTATTTATGTCATTTCGCTTCTCCCCAAAACTTTCCCATTAACCCCACCATCAGAATGGATGATATATGAGAATAGAAACACATTATGTTGTTTTGCAGTTTACCACTATATTCTCAGCGCATAAAGTAGTTAAATGAATTAGTAAATTAAAACCAAAAGAAGCTGTTATATAAGTAAAAAAAAGGGAGATATTAGGGAAATAGAGCCAGACTTTTACAATTTATAAGAAGCAGATTGGTTTTGCCAACAAGTTTGACAGAACGAAGAGATGAAGCCCTCATGTCTCAGTCTGTTCTGCTTCTAAAGCAAAATACCATAGACTGGTAATTAACAAACAATAGACATTTATTTCTCACAGTTCTAGAGACTGGAATGTGCAAGATTATGGTGCTGACAGATTGGCTGTCCAGTGAGGTCCAGCTTTCTAGTTCATAGATGATTGTCCTTTCACTGTGTTCTCACATGTTGGAAGGGGTGAGGAAGCTTAATGTGGGCTGTGTTATAAGGACAAGGATCCTATTCATGACAGCTCTGCTTTCATGTTCTAATCTCTTAAGGGCTTCGCCTCCCTATATCATCACCTTGGGAGTTAAGATTCTAAAGGATGAGTTTGAGGAAACAAATATTCAGTTCATAGCACTCCACATAGAGTAGGTTTCATCTGTGTTTGAATGCAAGAGAAGTGAGGGTATTTTATTTAGATTCTTCATGAGTTGAGTTATACTGTACTAAACAATAAATTGATTCTTTACAATATATCCTCTGTGACTGAAAAAAAAGTACCATAGAAACCTCTAGTATGTTTATAAAAACAAACTAAGCTAAGTAGGCCCTAAAAGCTCTTCAATGTTTCTTAAAGCTCTTAAAAACTAAGATAAGCCATTTCTGTTTCTATAAGAAGTTTTAGCAGCTCTGTTTATGAGTAGAGGTCAGGCCTGCATGGCAAGAAAGTTCATTGAAAGAGAAGGGCCTAAACAGCTTTTTCCCAGAGACTGTTTCAAGTGGGATCATGGATATGAAATTTAAGAAACTGAAGTATTATAAGAACACCAGTCCTCTTTCTCAAACTGTAGATGATCATTAAAATCTAACAAAGATCTTTGTTACTTTAGAGTAAGACTTCGATTTCAAAAAGACAACATACTGACATTGAAGTGAATAAAATTTTTGTTGCTCTCATGTATCACTGACAAACCCAGGGGAAACAGTACAAACATAGAGACACACACCCTTGGATTTATATTCTAGCTCTAACAGCTATTAGCTGAGTGTCATTGGGCAAAATACGTTACCTTCCTGAGGTTCATTTTCTCCTTCTTTTACTTGAACATACAAAAACTTAGCCCACAGTTTGTCTTTTAAGATTCCATGAAATTGCATATTGAAGTACGAAACAGTGCCCAATCCTGTCCCCAGATTGCTTCTAAATAATGTGTCCTTAAAATTAGATAAGTTACACTTTTTTCTCAGTAAAGGAGTGAAAAGTGGCTGAGTGAGTGCAAACGATAGACGCACCATTTGCAGGCAAGCTAAGGAATTATGCACAGTGAGATCCGCTTTCCCTACTTGATACCACTGGGGACTATTGGAATTTAGATGTATTCAAGGGAGGGGGCACTTGGTTAGGGTTCTAGCGTGTGCTAGGAACTGTGGGAAGCAAGATAATGTGCCCCAGAGCAGAACTCCACAGAACTGAACATTACATTTTTATAAATATCTCAACAGGCTCCTCTGCTTCAGTGTGAGTTTTTGCAATGTGAATAAGCTCCCATGTGCTTGACATATAGGGGACTGACGTTAGCATAATGGAGAAGCCATATTAGCTCAAATGTGATTTTTCCCAGTCAGTTAATTTTTGTGTAATATCAACTGAGCACAGCAAGTCATTGAGGAAAACAGGCCTGTATCTTGCGCCCACTCTTCTCCTGTGGCTCAAATTGACCACCTGTTCTGTTTGGGGAATCATTTTCCTGATTTGCCTGTGTTTTGACCTTGTCCCTATGACTCAGCAATCTCAGCTCTTCTTGAATCTGTTTTGTCAAGCTGCTTTTCCCTTTTCTTTTTAAGGCAAAGTTCTATATTTTTCAGAGTAGTTTTGGTTTGTTTGTTTCTCTAGGATTTAGCATGTCTTCTTTATGCTAGCATTTCGCTGCGGATTGCAGCTGTTTCATTATCATTTTGTTTATAGTAGGTTGGGAGTCACCTATACTAATCCTGTAAATATTTTCCTTATAAGCCCAATTTTTACGCACATTTTTTCAGTAAAAAGTATTTAAGAATGCTTTTAAAACTACTTTATGGAAGAATTTTTGTTACTAACTTCCATAAAAGCCAGAAAAATGGAAGTTACACTTGAACATTTACTTAGGAAAATTTCTTTGAGATTTGTACCCTGACTTCAAACAGCACCAGTAACAATCACTTCACAGCCAATCCCTTCTACTGGAATTTTTCCTCTTGGATACCAGAGTTCAGTGTACCACCTATGTGGTCCCCGATTCCCCTTTGCTTTTTAACACAACAGTGATCGCATGTTAATATAATTTCTCATTGATTTCTCAATGTCAAACACAGATTCTGTCTGTAATAATAAGAGTTGTAACAGTTTATCATTATCTTGCACAGCCTTTACCCAAACGTCTGATACATTACAGGGTATCCAAAAGCAGTTCCTGAATGGCAGAATGCATTATGTTTCACAGCGTGCACATGTCAGCAGGAAACCAGAAAATTCATCAAGAGAGTCAAGAAAGTTTATGCCCATAGTTATCATAAGCACATCATCATTGATGTCCAATTCAATAGATGATTGCAGCTTGTATTTTTTAGCTTTTGTCGGCTACACAAATCCCATCATTTCCAGAGGTCCTATTCTATTTTAGAGCAATTATTCTTAAGGTAAGTTTCATTTACTACTTTTACAGGTCTTAAAATATAAGGACCAAAGGGTTAAAGTAGTTTGACTAGAGTGACACAGGTACTTCATAGTTACACAGCCCTCACAACCCACATGTTCTCTTTCCTGGCCAGATTTGCCTCAATTACTACAATTATTTCCAGGGATTCCTGCTTAGTAAGACTTATAAAAGGATTATTTAGTACGCAAGGTTTTTTGATTCCTGACACATTATCCTTTCTGTTCCTGTGGGCTAAGTAGATGAGGAATTAACATATTTTGTATGGATTAATACTTTCATTTAATATCTCTGTGGAGAAGGTTTTAGAGCATTGTGTGATGTTTTGAGCATGCTGATTTGAAGAGGCAGGAAAGAGAATGCTTATTTGTTGACATTTTGGTTTTGGTAAATAAAGTGACCTTTAGCTTTCAGTCACACACTTGAATTTAAGTAAAGATAAATGAAAATCTGGAAACTCTGGCTAAAAATCCAGTATATTTAGAATGAGATGTGTGTTATGCTCAGAGGAAAATACTTATTACTCCTGTGTCAGGACTGTTTTCCTCTAAAATATCCAGATATTCATGAAGGACAAATTAGACAAATAAATTAAAATCAAACAGTTTTATTTTTTATTTTTTGCAAAGGCATTGATAATATTATTTTCTTAAAAGACTAAGATGTAGGCTGGGTGTGGAGGCTCATGCCTGTAATCCCAGCACTTTGGGAGGCCAAGATGGGTGGATCACCTGAGGTCAGGAGTTCCAGACTAGTCTGGCTAACATGGTAAAACCCTGTCTCTACTAGAAGTACAAAAATTAGCTGGGTGTGGTGGTGGGCACCTGTCATCCCAGCTACTCAGGAGGTTGAGGCAGCAGAATTGCTTGAACCTAGGAGGCAGAGGTTGTGGTGAGCCAAGATCTTGCCATTGCACTCCAGCCTGGGCAACAAGAGCAAAACCCCATCTTAAAAAAAAAAAAAAAAGACCAAGATAAAAAATATCATAGCCCCTGGCACCACACTTTTATTCATTTCTTCCAGAAAGATTTATTTAGTGTATGTTAGGGTACAGGTACTGTACTAACTGATGGAGCTATGTAGGAGAACAGAAAACAGGATAAGAATCTATGCTTTTAAAGAAAGAAGGATTTTGTATATTCATTTTTATCTACATTTTGAGAGCACACCCACTGTGAAGATAGAAGTAAATCCACAGGCACAGATTCAGTCTTTGTCTAGATAAACATGAACTGGGCATTTTTTACTGTCAGAGATGTTTTGGGAATGAGCCAAGTACAAATTATTTTACAGCAAGCCAATGGACTGTCAAAATGAATTCAAATGTCTATCTCTCCTTACCCCAACCTACACTACACACATATGCCTATTTTGGTTTACCTTTTTTTTTTTTTTTTTTTTTTTGAGATGGAGTTTTGTTTTGTCGCCGGCGCCAGGCTGGAGTATAGTGGCATGATCTCGGCTGACTGCACCCTGCACATCCCAGGTTCAAGCAATTCTCCTGTCTCGGCCTCCTGGGTAGCTGAGATTACAGTCGCGAGCCACCAAGCCCAGCTAATTTTTATTGTATTTTTTAGTACAGACGGGGTTTCACCATGTTGGCCAGGATGCTCTCGATCTCTTGACCCTGTGATCCGCCCACCTCAGCCTCCCAAAGTGCTGGGATTACAGGCTTGAGCCACCGCGCCCGGCCTTGGTTTACCTTTTTATTCCTATTTTTAGGCTTATGTAACACCTTCTCCAGAGACATTTCATAGTGCTGCCAGATTCCCTGCTATCAGTCTCTTCCCATTGCTTTCCTGTCGGCAGTTCCAGACCCTCTCCAGGAATGTCCAGACCACCATCCTCCTTTGACTAGATGTGACTATAACTATATTGCCCTCAGCAGAGAGGTGATACATGAAGGTCACACGTTGCTATACTTCACTCTCATAATTTTCTGCTTTGCCACTAATATATGACTGATGAGTGTGGATAGCAGAAAGATAGAAACAGACACACAGAGAGAGAAAGAAGGGAGGGGAGAGCTAGCACTATTTCTTAATACAATTTTCTGCTCTATTATGAAGAAATGACTGATATGTGGGGGTAGCAGGAAGAAAAAAAAAACAAAGAGAGGGAGAGAGCTGGTCCATTATATTGCAAATTCCCCCATCCGTTTTAGTTCATTATATTGCAAACTCCCCTGCCCCCTTCCTGCTCTTTTGAGCACCTTACCCTCTATGCACAGAAACTGGTATCCCTCTAGGATCTCAGCCACTTCCTTGCCTGGACAATGGTACAAACTAATTCACAGAGTGCAGTGACTAGTTTCTGAGAAACTCTCCTGAATACCTGAAAGGCCTTTATCAGAACAGCACAAGTGTGGATCTCTGATGGCTAGTTTTGTGTTTCAACTTGACTGGGTCACGGGGCGCCCAGGCATTTGGCCAAATATTATTCTGAATGTGTCTGTGAGGGTATTCCTGGTTGAGTTAACTTTTGATTCAGTACACAGAGTAAACCAGATTGCCCTTCCCGATGTGGCTAGGTCTCATCAAATCAGCTGGAAGCCTGAATAGAACAAAAAGGCTGCACAAGACGGAACCCTTTCAGCCTGATTGCTTTGCTGGACTTTGGTCTTTTCCGGCCTTCTAACTTAGACTAAAACATGTATTGTTCTTGGGTCTTGAACCTACTGCTTTTCAGATTTGAATTTAACCATAGGCTCTTCTGGTTCTCAACCCTTCAGATTTGGACTGGAACTACACATCAGTTCTCATGGCCCATTAGCTTGCCAACGTCAGATTGAAAGAGCGAGAGGAAGCAACTCGGAGAAAGAGAAAAACGAGAAAGAGATATACATGTACACACACACACGATGATTCTGTTTTTCTGGAGAACACTGACTAAAATAGGTCCAGTCCTGTTAAGTCTGTGGCCAGTGTGAGATGCATGCACATTTCTTCATTCTTATTTTCCTGGTAACCTTTTGATTTATTGAGCAAACCATGACTGAAAACACTCATATACACACTCCTCATTTACATCTATTCTCCAAATACCCTTCGAAACCATAGAAAAAAGAGAACCATTTTCCCAAAGGTCACATAATTAACAGGCATTAGCATAGTTGACAAATTGAGTACATATTTCACATTACCATGCAGAGTCTTTAAATTTTTTTCCTTATCCTTCTTTTCTACACTAATTTTTGAGGCCAGCCTGTGCAATAAAAGTAATTCTTATGGATTTTAAATTTTATTTGCAATTAGTTTTCAAAAAAATTGATGCTATCAACAACCCCTTAATATATAAGCACCCCGTCCTTAACTCTACATCAATTGGGTAGAAGCTTTGAAATTTAAAGTTTTCTGTCTTTTTTTTTCTTTTGAACATCTAAACTGAATTATTCAGCATTTGTGCTTTTTCTCCCAGAATACTCTGTATGTGAAAGAGGAGCAGTGCAATAAGGATTTGTTCTGCCCATTGCAGAGATAATTCCCAGGGCTCCCAGCATCCCAGGGCTTCATGAGAGATGTTTCCTTACACTCGGTCTTGTGAATTTCATTCGTCAGTGAACGCCACCCAGCATTACAAATGCCAGGATGCTCCCATTATGATGAAATAAGCACATTGCGAGCAGAGGTTTGGTCAGTTTTGCTCTTTGTCTTATGTCCAGCTCTTAAATCACTGCCTCCAGATAGTTGGTTCTCAATAAACAGGATCAAAAGCGTTGCAATAATTCATGCTTCCAAAACACGCTTTTTGGGGTGTACTGGTGCCAGGAACTGTGAGAAAGGAAGATAAATGAAGTGTACAAGAGAGAACGCCAAGACAAACGTTGCAGACTTAAAGTCCATTAACATTTACAGACATAGAAGGAAGATGTTAAGTGGTGGCTGCAGGGAAGAAAACAATATAGAGAGGTGTCTATGGCCCAGCATCATTTTCTGTTTTTTTCTCTTTAAATTATTATTATTATACTTTAAGTTCTGGGGTACATGTACAGATCATGTAAGTTTGTTACGTAAGTATACACATGCCATGGTGGTTTGCTGCATCCATCCCCTCGTCATCTACATTAGGTATTTCCTCTAATGTTAACCCTCCCCAATCCCCCTACCTCCTGCAATCCTTCCCCTACCCCCCTAGCCCCCAACAGGCCCCAGTGTGTGATGCTCCCCTCTGTGTCCATGTGTTCTCATTGTTCAACACCCACTTATAAGTGAGAACATGCAGTGTTTAGTTTTCTGTTCTTGTTTCAGTTTGCTGAGAATGATGGTTTCCAGCATCATCACGTCCCTGCAAAGGACATAAACTCATCTTTTTTATGGCTGCATAGTATTCCATGGTGTATATGTGCCATATTTTCATTTTCTGTTTTAAGCTTCTTGTATTTTGAATGGCAGATTGCATTTTCTTTCTCAGGTCTTTCTCTTTTTATGTGCAGTTAAGCAACAAGGCAAAGCATTTTATCCTATTTCCATTGAAAATTTTGAGTTCTAAAGTTTTTAAAGAACAGAAACACAGAAGTTGAATACTAGAAGAAATAGATACCCCCATAGAAGTACTTTAATTATTTCAGAATGATTTTTTTAAAGTGATAGATTTTTAAATTTAACCATACCAATTTTGTCACATTGTTATTAGCCTGCTTGGTATTCATCTGAAAATTTTATTTTTTAATGGCAAGAAATATCAATTCAGCTATTTTGAAATGTTTGTCATAATGTTGGCTTACTCTCAGTTTCTATAAAATCAGCTTCTTAAGCAACGTATTATAAAAGTGAAAAGACTTTAAATATTATAAACCGAATGAGAGAAAAACATGGAAAATATTTTCCAAAGTTACACGTTACATCCTGGGACTGTCTAGTAAAATTAGAGTCATTTGGAATTTACAATGCACTTCTGATAAATATTAGTGGGTTCAAAATGTCATTAAATGGGAAATTTGAGGAAAGGAAAGAATCAAAGATTAATTCCCGCATGAAATACAACTTTAAAGACTTTAAGTATTCTGCATTTAAGTCTTCTTCCTGTCAAAGGGTACAACAATAAGAAAAAAGCAATTAATATTTACTCAGCATCTCTATAGTGTCAAGCCACAGAACAAGACCCTGATTCTTAAAAAGAGTTCTATGCTAATTACAAATGATCAAATTTAAACTTTAAAATAAATTTACTCTTCATGTGCCTCTTTAACAAATTGAAGTTATAGTGTGAAGCTTATGGTGGTTAGGTAACTGGACAAGGCCAGTAAATATCAGAACTTGGTTTACAATTTGTTATGTGTCAACTCTGTTACTCATTAAATAATACTGCCTCTCATAGAGGGAAATGGGGAGAAAAGAGGAGGAAGGAGGAGAAGGAAGGAGGGTAGAGTCGATGCTTGGCAATGAGGGACACTTGTGGGCTCGCTCAGCTTAGACAGCAAATTATACATAAGGCATGTGTGTCTTCCTGCAGGCTCCAGCCAAAGTATCTTAGTTTTAAATTGGCTTCTACCTTTTGCTCACCTTCTTAGACTTTTGTGTAAATTTACAACGACTCTCTTTGCTGTCACCCTTTGGTTCTGAACATTGATATTTCACAAGTATTTCAACCACATGCCTCCTTATAACACAGCAATCTCTACACCTCTTCCCTTCTTGTCCCACCTTCCAGAATCTTGTCCCAGGACTCAGCTCCAGGACTTCCTGGGCACCGCAAATTAAGAGTTCAAAAGCATTTTACCATTAGAAAATTAATTGCCAACATTTTTATTAAAGCTCATCAAAGGGACATAAGACTTAATTCTTGATTCTGCTAGTTCAAGACAACCAGACAAATAAAGGAAAACAAAGTTAAAAAAAACAATAAAAAAAGAGGTAGTTATCAATGCATCAGAAGAGTGTGGAATAGCCTGTTTTTTGCCAGGTTTATTATTCATTTTCATGTAAGTGTTACAGCTGTGAGTGAAGAGTAGCCAGCCCCTTTTAATCAATCAAAAATACCTTTTTGGTTCACTGTGCAGAAAGAAAGAGATTTGGCACTGCCATTTCATTTTGTTTTTCACTTGTCCATCAATTCTTTTCAGACTTCTCGGGGTAAGTAAAATGCAGTTTTGTCAGCCCTGTGGAGTATCAGATATGGGATTAAATTTACCTGCTGCTTTAAATTGTCTCAATCCAGAACATTTATGCAATCATTTCCCTTGATGATTGAATTATGTTCACAATTTTCAACACTAAAAAGACAATATCCAAGAAGAACTTTATTTTCAAAGAGAAAATCATTGGTTTATAACAGAGGGAAATGTTACTAGGTTTTTCGTTACTCTTCCAAGGTTTCATTTCCATAGGTTTAGTTAGTGTAGAGCACATAGACTGTTACTATCAAGAGTTAATACACAATATTCAGCAAACAAGCATACTGCCTTTATAAACAAGTATTCCTCTAAAGGAGCGGTTTGAGGTATAGAGTTTCATATCTCTTATTATAGAAAGATTTGTGTTTTGGGTGAAAAAACATTAACTCAATAATTCTAGCATGGAGTAGCACAGACTACAGTATAATCCAACCTGGCCCTCTGGCGCTCATTATGAATTTCCTGAACCCAAGATTTTTGCATTTGGGTGCTCTTTCTCCCAATAAATAGATACAGTTTTTTTTTTTTTTTTTTTTTTTAGATGGAGTTTCGCTCTTGTTACACAGGCTGGAGTGCAATGGCGTGATCTCAGTTAACTGCAACCTCCGCCTCCTGGATTCAGGAAATTCTCCTGCCTCAGCCTCCTGAGTAGCTGGAATTACAGGCACGCGCCACCATGCCCAGCTAATTTTTTGTATTTTTAGTAGAGACGGGGTTTCACCATGTTGACCAGGATGGTCTCGATCTCTTGACCTTGTAATCCACCCTCCTCAGCCTCCCAAAGTGCTGGGATTACAGGCGTTAGCCACCATGCCCGGCCAGATAGTTTTAAAATTGAGTTTTATTATTGTTTTGATATAAAGATGAATGGAATCCAGGCTATGTTACTTTATTTTTCTGATTTTTTTTCTTTTTCTTTTTTTCTTTTTCTCAGAGAATGAGTCTCACTCTGCTGCCCAGGCTGGCATGCAGTGGTGCAATCATAGCTCACTGTAACCTCAAGCTCTGGAGCTCAAATGACCCTGTCACATCAGCCTTCTGAGTAGTTATGACTACAGGTGTGCACCACTATACCTGGTTAATTTTTTAAAGATTATTTTAAAGGTGGGAGGAGTTTGCTGTGTTGCCCAGGCTGGTGTCGAACTCAAGTGATCTTCCTGTCTCAACTTCCTAAAGTATGAGGATTGCAGGGCCCCCATACCAGCCCTGATTTTACAGTAAATAAGAGCATTGTTTTGCACCCTTAATATAGCCACAGCTTTAGCTTCAGTGCCTAAAGTGTAAGTCAATTTTGTTGGCCCTGCCAAAGTTCAAGGTGGGTGACTACACACATGGTGTATTTTCAATATCTTTTCAATATCTGTTTGAGATTCAAATTTTCCAAAACCACTTAACTTATTAGAGTTCTATTTTTTCCTTGATCATTGACCTAAGAGGTTTACTTTTTACATTGTTTTTTTGTAAAAGATCTGTGGCTGCTTTGGACTTTATGAAGACATGTTTTATCCTGAGTTGACAGGTGTTATCAGGATAAATTTGATTTCATGTCTACGGAGTTCTCAAAAGTTAATTTTTTAGCTTATCTAACTTAGACTGATAGAAACAGGGTGTCTGACATCATAGGTTGGTATTAGAGGAGTTATATAGAGGCTCTGAGAGACTGAAAATATGGTATACAGAGTGGGCTCCCTTCTAGTTCCAAAACCTGCTCTATCCACAGACTGACTTTATTCAGTTAATGCTAGCAATTTCATTCCAGGTTCATAGGACAAAACCCTGAGATATGCTTGGTTCTGTATTTTTTCTCATCCCTTCTGTCAAATCACATTTTCTCTATCCTCAAAAATATCCACTTCTCTCCACATCCTATTGCTATTACTCTTGTCTAAAAAATTGTCACCTGTCTGAAATACTGCAATAATCATAATTGGTCTCAGTGTTGGTATCCTTGCCACTCTTGTATCTCTTCTATATTGAAACACTTTCATACTGCTATAAAGAACTGATTGAGACTGGGTAATTTATGAAGGAAAGAGGTTTAACTGAATCACAGTGTGGCATAGCTGGGGAGGATTCAGGAAACTTACAATCGTGGCAAAAGGCAAAGGGGATGCAAAGCATCTTCTTTACAAGGTGGCAGGAAGGAGAAGTGCTGAGCCAAGTGGAAAGAGTCCCTTATAAAACCATCATATCTCATGAGAACTCACTTATTATCATGAGAGCAGCATGGGGGAAACTGCCCTCATGATCCAGTTACCTTCACCTAGTCTCCATTGATACATGGGGATTATGGGGATTATAATTCAAGGTGAGATTTCGTTGGATGAGGCCACAAAGCCTAATTATATAATTCCACCCCTGGCCCCTCCAAAATCTCATGTCCCTTTCATATTTTCAAACCAAGCATGCCTTCCCAATAGTCCCCAAAGTCTTAACTAATTCCACCATTAACCTAAAAGTCCAAGCATAAAGTCTCATCTTAGACTAGGCAAATCCCTTCCACCTATGAGCCTGTAAAATCAAAAACAAGTTAGATGCTTCCTAGATATAATGTTAGTACAGGAATCAAATAAATGTTCCTATTGCAAATGGGAGAAATTGGCCAGAACAAAGGGGCTGCAGGCTCCATGGATGTCCCAAATCCAGTGGAGCAGTGAAATTTTAAAGCTCTGAAATAATCTTCTTTGACTCCATGTCTCACACCCAAGTGATACTGGTATAAGAGGTGGGTTCCTCAGTGGCTCAAGCCTGTAATCCCAGCACTTTGGGAGGCCAAGGCGGGTGGATCACGAGGTCAACAGATTGAGACCATCCTGGTCAACATGGTGAAACCCCGTCTCTACTAAAAATTACAAAAAATTAGCTGGGCACGGTGGCACGTGCCTGTAATCCCAGCTACTTGGGAGGCTGAGGCAGGAGAATTGCCTGAACCCAGGGGGCAGAGGTTGTGGTGAGCCGAGATTGTGCCATTGCACTCCAGCCTGGGTAACAAGAGCGAAACTCCATCTCAAAAAAAAAAAAAAAAAAAAGTGGTGGGTTCCTATGGTTTCAGGCAGCTGTTACCTGTGGCTTTGTAGGTTACAGTCCCATTCCCAGCTTCTTACATGAGCTGCTATTAAGTGTCTGTGGCTTTTCCAGGCACACAGTGCAAACTCTCAAGGATCTACCATTCTGGGACCTGGAAGACAGTGGCCATCTTCTCACAGCTAAACTAGGAACTTCCCCAGTGGGACTCTGTGTGGGGGTTCTGACCCCACATTTCCCTTTCACACAGGCAGAACCCTAGCAGAGATTCTCCATGAGGGCTCCACTCCTGCAGCAAACTTATGCCTGAACATACAGGCATTTCCATACATTCTCCAACACCTTAGTGGAAGTTCCCATACCTCAATTTTTGACTTCTGTGCACCCTCAGGCCCAACACCACAGGTAAGCTGCCAAGGTTTGGGGCTTGCATTCTCTGAAGCAATTGCCTGAGCTGTACATTGGTCCCTTTTAGTAAAGGCTGGGATGCAGGTCACTAAGTCCTGAGTCTGAACAATGCAGCAAGACCCTGGGCCCAGCCCAGGAAACTATTTTTTTCTTGTATACCTCAGGACCTGTGATAGGAAGAGCTCTGTGAAGACCTCTGACACGCCCTGGGAAATTTTCTCCATTGTCTTAGAAATTAACATTTGGCTTCTGATTACTTATGTAAATTTTTGGCTTGAATTTCTCCTCAGAAAATGGATTTTTCTTTTCTATCACATTGTCAGGCTGTGAATTTTTTAAAGGTTAATGCTATGCTTTTCTTTTAAACGTAAGTTCCAAGTCCAAACCATTTATTTGTGAATGCATAAAACTGACTGCTTTAAGAGCACCCGAGTCACGTCCTGAATGCTTTGCTACTTAGAAATTTCTTTCTCCAGATACCTTAAATCATTTCTTTCAAATTCAGTGACCCACAGATGTGTAGGGCACCAACAAAATGCTACCAGTCTCTTTGTAAAAGCATAGCAAGAGTCACCTATATTCTAGTTTCCAAGTAGTTTCTCACTTCCATCTGCTACCAGCTCAGCCTGGACTTCATTGTTTATATTATTGTCAGCATTGTCGTCAAAGCCAGTCAACAAGTGTCGAGGAAGTTCCAAACTTTATCATATTTTCTTGTCTTACTTTGAGCTCTCCAGATTGCTCCAATCTCTTCCTGTTACCCAGTTTTAAATTTGCTTCTGCATTTTTGAGTATCTTTATAGCAGCACCCCACTATCTGCAGTACTAATTTACTGTATTAGTCTGTTTTCATATCACTGTAAGAAATTGCCTGAGACTGGTAATTTATAAAGGAATGAGGTTTAATTGACTCAGAGTTCAGCAGGGCTAGGGAAGTCTCAGGAAACTTACAATCATGGCAGAAAGTGAAGGGGAAGCAAGGCAACTTCTTCACAAGGTGGCAGGAAGGAGACATGCCCAGTGACAGGGGAAGAGCTCCTTACAAAACCATCAGGTCTAGTGAGAGCTCACTCACGATCACAAGAACAGCATAAGAAAAACCACCCACATAGTCCAGTTACTTCCACCTGGTTTTTCCCTTAATATGTGGTTACAGGGATCATAATTCAAGATAAGATTTGGAGTGGGGACACAAAGCCTAACCAATCACTTTCCAAACACAGGGGCCGAAAGACGCTGTTAAACATATCATTAGATGTCATCTACCTGCTCCATATTCTTTGCTACTCACCTCTTTTCTCACAGAGTAAAAGCGAAAGTCTTTACTGTGATTTATGCAGCACTATACAGTCTAGCCCCTTATTCACTCCTTATGTCATCTCCTATTTCTCTCCTCCATAGTGACCACGTGGTAGATCTATAAAGCTTTTGGAATCTACTGGGCACTCACTGCTCCAAGAATTCTGAACTTATATTCCCTTGAATTCTCTTGTTGGTTGATCCTTTCTCTCCTTTAATCTGTGCTATGTTTCTGTCATTTTCTCCATGAAGCTAAAAGTGTCCACTGCATCTATTCTCTACCACAGACTGTACCTTAATTCTCTTCCCAGATCTATTTTACTATATAATTTTAACATTTCAACATAACATTTTATTATCTATTATTTATAGATTACTATCTGTCTTCCCAGGGACAAAGATTATTTATTGTTCATTTTTATCTCTAATGTGCTTACAGACCCCAGGATCATTCTTGACAAACAGTCATCACCTGGCACCTCCAACATTATGCATTGTTTATGGAAGAAAGGGAAACTTTGTCAGTTTTAATATTTTACCTGAAACCAGGGCCAGAAACTAGAATTAAAAGAATAGCATATCTCTGTTTTCTTTTTTTTTATCCAATTTTGCTCAGGCAGAGCGAAAATCAAATTTTGATTAAGTCTAGTCTTTATTATTCTTCTAAGGAGTACCTATGATCCAGATTTAGAAAACTCATTGAATAAAGTTCAAAGACACCTGTGAGTCCTTAAAACACAGGGTTTCAATGACTAATCTAACGACC
Source organism: Callithrix jacchus (assembly GCF_049354715.1). NCBI lineage: Eukaryota > Metazoa > Chordata > Mammalia > Primates > Cebidae > Callithrix > Callithrix jacchus. Next base: position 165,317,753 of record NC_133504.1, read on the forward strand.
AATAGATTTAATAATTAGTAATGGGAACATGGCTGCACTTAGCATTGCTCAACCTAAAAAGAGACCATGACTAGACGTAAAGATGAGGCTTCTGGCCAGGTGGTCACTGATACCAGAGGAAATAGGTGTCTTGGTTAATCATTCTCTGCTATGCATATCCTGGAATAGTATATCATTATCCTACCACAGCCGAACCTAAAATCTATAGAATAATTTTGTCTTGAATATGAGTATTCAGGAATATATAACTTTAAAATTTAGGTGACATTTAAAAAATGGTTTAACTATTTTAGTCATTGTTTTAATATCGAAATCTTTTAAAGGTTATTTTGAAGGTTTTCATGGAGAGACCCAAGACTATGTTCCAATGCACTTTACATAAAGAACTTCTGGGCTTTTGTGAGGAAGTCAAAATTCTGACAGGATAAATTGATAATTGTGCAAGGGTTATTCTAAAAAATCAAAGTCTGTAATTTACTTTAGAAAACCAACTTGCAAAGTAGCAATATGTTAAAATAGAATAGATCAATTGTTCAGCACTGGCCTCTCCTTTGTAAAGCGCTAGAGAGAAATGCTGCATATTGATTATGTGCTTCTGTTCAGTGGAACTCTCTCTCTCTCTCTCTCTCTCTCTCTCTCTCTCTCTCTCACACACACACACACACATTCACTCATGCTTCCTCTCTCTCTCTCTCCTTTGAAAACTCATATTTTTTTTCATGAGTATTATTGCACAGGCCTTCAGCAAGCTCTTGACAAATCAGAGAACCCTTATTTTCTATAATTTCCATCTCAAACACACAAATTTTTTTTCATAAACATAGAAATAGCTTTCACATGTACTTACACAGGAGGTGTTTTGGTCAACTACTGCTCTGTTACAACATAAAACAATTAATGGTAGAAGACAGTAAGAATGTATTGCTCTCCTGTTTGCAGGTTGTCCTGGGCAGCTCTACTTCATGCTAAGGAAAGGTCAGCTAGTGAGGTTTGGCTCTGCATATTCTTCTAACTTGTGGGGCCAATGGGGACAGCTAGAGCTGCTATTTTTTTCTCTTAGTGAGGATATAAGCACAAGAGCATTCATTGAAATACACAAGATCTCCTAAGGACTAAATTAGGAGTTATGCAAGGTCATTTTTGCCCAAATCCCATTAACAAAAGCAAGTTCTATGGAAGAAACCAAAGTAAACAGCAGTAAATTAAATACTTCAAATTTCCTAGGAGTCACTTCAAAATCATGTGGTAAAAAACCTACATCCAAGAACAAATTCAGAATTAGGCCCAATATTTTAAACTACTGTGGAAGATTTTGCAAAAAAGCAAAAGACAGGTTACAGATTTTTATATATGAAGTATTCTTACATATTTAAAAAAGCTCTACAGGTACAGTCAAATAGAAAAAAAATCTGAATTCTTTTCAACCTTTATTAAAGCTGGTGGCATTACAATACAGGGCTGCTTAGCTTAGTGTTCCAAACAACCAATTATTGTCTCTCAGACATTTAACATTCTGAGTAAAGGAGGGGCTCTGCCTATGTTTGTGGACCTGTGTGAGCGTTTATCTGTGGCTAAGACTTTAACATGACTACGATTACATAGATAAAGGGAAATGGAATTTCCCAAGATGAAAATGTTCATCGGATAAATTCATGAATAAATGGAGCATTTAAGAATAGTCAAACTGCTGAACATCACCAAACAAATGCCTTTCTGGTCTTAACCCAACAAATCTATTGTGGAAAAAATATTTATAAATAAGTGACAGAGAAAAGTTACCTCTATTCCTGCTTCTCCTTCTCTGGTTTACTTTCTACAAAGCCTTTTACTCATGTAGAATAACTTTGAAATAATCTTTTAAAAAATTTTTTTATTATACTTTAAGTTCTAGCGTACACATGCAGAATGTGCAGAATTGTTATGTAGGTATACACATGCTATGGTGGTTTGCTGCATCCATCCCTCATCATCTACATTAGGTATTTCTCCTAATCTTATCCTTCCCCCATCCCCCCACCCCCTGCCATCTCCCCCCAGCCCACCTACCCCCTGACAGGCCCCAGTGTGTGATGTTCCCCTCCCTCTGTTCATGTGTTCTTATTGTTCAACACCTACTTATGAGTGAGAACATGCAGTGTTTGGTTTTTTGTTCCATGTCCCTGCAAAAGACAAGAACTCTTCCTCTTTCATGGCTGTATAGTATTCCATGGTATATGTGCCATATTGTCTTTTTCCAATCTATCATTGATAGGCATTTGGGTTGGTTCCAAGTCTTTGCTACTGTAAACAGTGCTGCGATAAACATAGGTGTGCATGTGCCTTTATAATAGAATGATTTCTACTCCTTTGGGTATATACCCAATAATGGGATTGTTGGGTCAAATGGTGTTTCTATTTCAAGACCCTTGAAGAATCCAGAATCTAAAAAGGACATAAACAAATTTACAAGAAAAGAAAACCCCATCAAAAAGTGGGCAAAATATATGAACAGACACTTTTCAAAAGAAGACATTTATGCAGCCAACAAACAAAAAAAAGCTCATCATCACTGGTTATTACAGAAATGCAAATCAAAACCACATTGAGATACCATCTCACACCAGTTAGAATGGTGATCATTAAAAAATCAGGAGACAACAGATGCTGGAGAGGCTGTGGAGAAATAGAAACACGTTTACACTATTGTTGGGAGTGTAAATTAGATCAACCATTGTGGAAGACAGTGTGGCCATTCCTCAAGGGTCTTGAAATCATCTTAATTCCTCTCCTCTTGGTCTTCTCACTGCCACACCAAAGCAATGCCTAGGCACTAAAGTTGAAACACCTCTACTTGTGCATAATGCCCATCATTTTATAATTTTTATTTTTTACTATAGTCCTCTATTCTCCAGAAAGGCAGAGAAAGGGGCAGTAGTAAAAACATTGACTCAAAAAGTCAGAGTCTCTGACTGTAATAGTCAAGTCCACTACTTTCAACCTGTTATACAACCTTTGGTTAAGTTAGAGAACCTCTATATGTCTATTTATTCACCTTGAAAATAAAGGACCCAGGTATGGTGGCACTGTGTAGTTCCAGCCCATGAGGGGTTGAGTTAGGAGGATCAGTGGAGCCCAGGAATTTGAGGCTGCAGTAAGTTATGATCGAGCTGCTGCACTCTTAGCCTGGGTGGCAGAGTGAAATTCCATCTATAAAAATGGGCAAATAAAAATAAAAATATAAAATAAGGGATACTATTCTACCTAAAGATATGCCATCTCAAGCTCTAATCATTCTTTTCTATCACACTACCGGTACTTTTAGATCTTACCCCAACTTCTACAATAATACATCATTACCTATACTATACATTTTGAAATCTTCAGCAAGACATTGCAAATCTCCTTTTGTTTGTCACACAGTCCTTTTGAAATCCCATCCCTTTCTACATTCTTATAAGTATCCTGCAACAACGCCTTCTCTATAGACACCGAGCAGGCCATGCTCAGAAGTTATTCTCACCCTAGATTGCCCTTCACCTCAATCTGTGCTTATCCTTTTCATCCTTTAAAGTTCACCTAAAACACCTCTTCCTTTGTAAATCTTCCCTAATATCTGAAGGAGAATATGCAGATCATTTCTGGTGGCACATTTTATTTTCATATTTTGATTAGCTACACACATCACTCATTCTAATATACAGCCAGTGTTGCACAGGTTTGTCTTACCTGTTGATTGCATGTCCTTTGAAAGCAGTATTATAATCACCTTATCATAATCTTTTTATTTTATTACCCAAATACATACCTATATCAAAGTTCCTGTTGATATTTGTTGATTTGAAATGAGAAGACTTACCAGGGGCATGATGTCTATGTTTTGAAATTTAAATAAATGTTCTTTTTAAAGATATATTTAAAGGGTCAGGCACCATGGCTCACATCTGTAATCCCAGCACTTTGGGAGGCTGAGGCAGGTGGATCACCTGAGGCCAGGAGTTCAAGATCAGCCTGGCCAATATGGCGAAACCCCATCTCCACTAAAAATACAAATAAAAAAAAAAAAATTAGTCAGGCATGGTAGTGTGTGCCTCTAGTCCCAGCTACTCTGGAGGCTGAGGCAGGAGATTGCTTGAATCTGGGAGGAGGAAGCTTCAGTGAGCCAAGATCACACCACTACACTCCAGCCTGGGCAACAGAATGAGACTCCACCTAAAAATAAATTATATATATATATATATATTTGTATTCTGTGGGGTATGTAGTCATTCCCAGAAGTTAGTGCTATTTTTAAGTTTTTTCAGCTTTGCTAAGATGTAATTGGCAGATAAAAATTTTACATGTTTTTGATGCTATTTGATATGGGAGTGTTTTCTTAATTTAATATATGGGCATATTCTTAAATAACTACTTCAATCAGGTTTATTCACAGATCCATTACCACACATAGCTCTGTGTGTGTGTGTGTGTGTGTGTGCGTGTGTGAAAGAGAGAGAGAGAGGGAGAAAGGGAGAGAGAGAGAGAGAGAGACAGAGAGAGATGAGAATATTTAAGATCAAATATCTTAGTATATTTTAAGTCAACAATATAACTATGGCTATTAACTATAGTAACCATACTGTACATTAGATTCCCCAGAATGTATTCAAATTCTAACTGAAAGCATGTACCTTATGGACAATAAATACCTTCACATTTCCCCCAATCCTCAGCAACTGGCAACCAGCTTTCCACTCTCTGCTTCTATTAGTTTACATTTTTTTTTTTTTTTTTTGCCAATCCGTTTGAGCTTCTGAGGTTAGCCTTGAACTGATGACCTCGCCTTCGCGAGTGCCATGACCTCAGGCGGAGTCACTTTGGATCCCTAGTTTACATTTTTTAGATTCCACATATAAATCATATCATATAATATGTATCTTTATGTACCTGGCTTAATTAATTTTGCATAATGTTCTTCATCCATGTTGTCAAAAATGGCAGGATTGTCTTCATTTTTAAGGGTGAATAACATTCTATTACACACACACAAATATACATACCACAATATTGTATCCATTAATTGATAAACACAAATTGTTTAAATTGTTTTCATATCTTCTCTACTGTGAATAAAGCTACAATAAACATACAAATAAAAACACTCATTTCATTTCCTTTAAATATATACTCAGAAGTGAGATTCCTGGATCATATATATGGTAGTTCTGTGTTTAAGTTTTGAAGAACCTCAATACTGTTTTTCATAATGGCTGCACTAATTAATGACTCCATTTAGAGTGTTCAGCGATTCCCTTTATCCATATTCTTGCCAACACTTGTCTTATATTTTTTGTCTATTTGATGATAGCCATCTTTATAGGTGTGAAGTGATATCCCATTGTGGTTTTGATTTGCATTTCTTGATGAACACTGGTGTTGACCAACTTTATATATATTTGTTGGCCATTTACATGTCTTCTTTGGAAAAATGTACATTCAGGTCCTTTGCCCATATTTTAATGGGTTATTTGTATTTTTGAATCAAATTTAGGATCGAGTTATATATTTTACATAATAACCCTGTATCAGATATTTGACTTGGAAATATTTTCTCCCATCTGTAGCTTGCTTTTTCATTTTGCTGATTGTTTTCATTGCTGTGAAGAAGAAACTTTCTAGTTTGATGTAGTTTGACTATATTTTTCCTTTTGTTATCTGTGCTTTTTTGCCATATTTAAAAGAAATTTTTGCAGAAACCACTGTCACAGAGTTGTTGTTGTTGTTGTTTTTTTAACCGATGTTTTCTTCAAGGAGTTTTAAAACTTCAGGTCTCACATTATACCCTTTAATCAATTTCCAGTTAATTTTTATATATGGTGTAAGATAAAAGTCTATATTCGGTTTTACCTGTGAATATATTTTTCCCAACATCATTTATGGAAGACAATAACCCTTCCCTATTGTGTATTCTTGGCACCCTGGTCAAAGATAATTTCACTGTGTATGTGTAAGTTTATTTCTGGGCTCCCTATTGTGTTCCATTGGTCCAGGTGTCTGTTTTTATGCCACTACCATACTGTTTTGATTACTTTACATTTAAAATGTTGTCTGAAATCAGAAAGTGTGATGCCTCTAGCTTCTCTCTTTCTCAATGCTGTTTTGGCTTTTCATGGTCTTTTGTGGTTTCATTCAAAAGATAGGATTTTTATTCTATTTCTATGAGAAATGTAACAGAACGTTTAATAAAGAATGCATTAAATTTGTAGAACACTTTGAGTAGTATGGACATTTTAACTTTTAATTCTTCCAATCTATGAACATGATGTACCTTCATATTTGTGTTTTCTTGAATTTCTTTTATCAGTGTTTCAGAGATTTCTTTGAAATATTTTAGCTCTTTGGTTAAAATTATTTCTAAATATTTTACTGTTCTTGATGCTATTGAATGTGGGAATGTTTTCTTAATTTTTTTTCAGATAATTTGTGGCTAATATATAGACACAACTTTGTATATTGATTTTGTATCTTCCAACTTTACTGAATTTAATCCTTAATTCTAACATTATCCTGAATACAACAGAAAGTGTCATGATCCTCTGCATCTACTGTTTATATTAGGTTCTTTGATTTTAAGGATGGGAAAATTATCTATCCAATTGCCAGAAAATTTGGTTATAATTCTGACTTACTTCTCATCCCTTAATTCTTGTTAATTGAAGGTCCCAAGGATGCCTCCAATAAACAAAAGCATTTCCCCACATATATTCTAAGGAAACAGAAAGTTCAAAGGATTTTCAGATAGTAGCCAAAATATTATTATTAATCATTTATCATTGAATACTATTTGATAATAAATGTATTGTTTATTAAATGAAGATTAAATTAAGATAAATGAATCAAATAATCATTTAATAAAATAGAAAATTAATAATAACATTCATCATTTAATTTTATTTTATTATAATCATTTATCATTTAATTTTCAGACGTGGTTTGGTTTGAATCCAAATGTACCAATTCTATAAATTCCAGAATTAGGCAAACTTATCCACCCTGTTTTAGAAAGAACTAGACTGAGGTAGATTCCTTTAGACTTAGAGGTTTGCTAGGTGAGACTTAGAGTTGCACTGTCTGATGAGGTAGCTACTAGCCATGTGCAGTTAATGAACACTTGAAATGTATCTAATTCAAATTTATATGTACAACATGCCTAAAATACACATCAATTCCAAACACATAAAAAATACTGTAAGCTATATCATTAGTATATTTTTATATTTATTACAGGTATACTATTTTGAACATATGCTATTAAACTGTATTGTTCTGTTTGCTTGTTCATTGCTTTTAAACTTCCTTGCTTAATATTTTTTCATTGTGGTTTCATATGTTGTTTATGATTAAGTATACATTTTATAGCAAAACATAAAAAAGTCTTCATGATATAATTATTTCTCTAGCTTTATCTTTATATTTTCTATTCCAGCAATAAGAATCTCCTTAAGACTAGAAAACAGCCAAGTTTGCCCTTGAATCCAGGTCTTGGTGCATTTACTCATTTTGCCTAAAATAACTTTAGCCAATTCTAGGTCTGATGATACCTTCTTGATCTGCAGCTTTTTAGTTCGAATATCATTTTATCCATGAAATCTTTTAGAATCTCAGAACTAGGTATGTGTTCTTCTTATGTCCTCCTGTGATACCCTGAAATTAGCATTATTATCCAACTTAATTACACAGTATTTAAATTGCCCCTTCACATGTTAGACTTTTGTATTTCACTTTATGTCCTTGGAAGTCACCTTACATGTCTTACTCATTTTTACCTCCAGTGCCTCCTATATTGCCTTTTACAATAGATATTTAAAACATATGTCGAATGCAGAAAATAATATATGAACCAATGAAATAATCTCTTTAATATAAGTTGAGAACAAAATTCCTTTATATAGGTGAAAACATGTTTTGTAAGCTCTAGATTGCAATTTTATTATTGTTGAAATACTTGTCTTCATATTCTCTGCATTTCCTTCACAGGTAGTTTATGCATAATAAAGATATTTGAACAAATAACCAAGTGACTAAAATATTTCCATAGTTTAACAAAAGTAACATAAAGTAAGTTATCAGAGCATAAAATTAGTTATTGTGTTGTTGCTTTTTAAGCTGAATTAGCCTATTAAGTTGCTTTGTAACATGCATTTCTTGAGTCGGCTGAAAACAGGCAGTCTGCAAATTTTAAAATGGCTATTCCTTTCTATTTGTCTTTTGCTTCTCATAAATCAGGCCAGCACACATCATTTCTACACTACCCAAGCCGAACTCTTAAGCCGTTTCTATTATACATTCATTCCAATGGAAATAATGGCTTCCATTTACCACAGTGTCAGAGGCCAGCGAAGCCAAATCGGTTGCAGCTGCATTGTTTTATAACAGGAGATAATGTTATCCCCACTGTAGTTACAAATGTGGTTTCCTCAGAGTTCAAATACTCTTGGAGCTAAACTGTGATTTGATGTCTAATGGTCAACTCATGTTCTGGGGATTAAGTTAATTAAAACAGTTGCCCTACTCTATTAAAGCTCCCCGTAGACTAATTATTAAAGTGCCAAGCACCATTACAAACCTACAGCAATTGAAAGTCACAAGGGGAGTTGCTTATATTACGGGAATTCCAGAACTCAGTAGATTATCGCCCCTAGTAAAAGAACATGCACACTGAGAAGTAGATTACCTTCTCCACAGCCACTGAGCTATTATAAAATGTACAAAGGAAAAGCCAAATGTACAAGCATTTGGATTCATAGCCCTTAGAATCTACAATTTCCAAAGCTAGTCCAATATCAGAAAGTAGCTTGGTAAAGTGCAAATAACTCTGTTCAAGAAATCAGGAAGCACTGCTTAGAATCCCAGAGCTCCCTCTAACTGTCTGTAATGTAAACTCAGGTAATTGCCTTTACTAGGTATCAAATGTCTCATCTATAAAATGAAGAGTATATATGTGACCCGTGATCCTATTTTGATGCAGTTTAAGTTAATCAGAGACTTTTCTGCTGAAAATCTTTGAACAAAAAGTCCTATTGGGTGGCAGAGAGTGGCAAATGTTCTATCTAAGCCGCTAGACCTCCTCCTTTTCAGAAACCTCTGATGAATTTTGCTACACTGAATATAATTTAAAATTTTTTGTATACTTTACTGGTGCAGAAATAGATGCTTGATTTATATTTCTTAGTGAATCCCACAGAAGTCAAAATCAAACAAATGTAAATGTTTCCTTAATATGCTTTATCTTAACATATGCTTTTTCTTACCATTATATGTCAATAATAATCACTATAATAAATAATGTTGCTATGTGTATTAAAATAAAGGAAAGAACATTGATCATAAATTTGGGCTGACCTAGATTTTAGTTTCAATTTTAATAGCTCTATGGATTTAAGACAAATTGTTTCTCCTTTAGGATTCTGTCTAGATTTACAAAAAAAAAAAAAAAAAAAAAATTACCTCACCTCCCAGCACTATTGCTAGAATTAAGTGGGACACACCCACTCACTCACATCATGCAGTGAGCACTTAAACTTCATTTCACTTCCACCTTAAAGAGCAGAGAGAAAATATTCTTTTTTAGAGTATGCTTAATATGATAAGATTTGAATTTATTTCTGTGGGCTGGGATGTGGTTCAAGACATTTAATAGATGGGTACATGGCATTTTATGTTGTAGTCTGATAAAAATGTCATTATCAGAGGTATAGGAACACAAATTTTGGAGTCTGTTGGGATGAGAAAGATCAAGACAAGGAATTGGATAGGCCTGAAGATAATTATTCTCTCAAGGTTATCTATGAGCTATCACAAACATCAGGTATTTGGCTACCTATGTTACATGAAGTTGATTTTCAAGCCTGCAAGCCATTAAGATATGGCTGAGATCTTTTCATTTTAGATATGTCAGCACAGAAATATTCTTTTAAAATCAGCTTTTATATTAACTTTCCATTTATGTAAGTTTAATATCAACTGGTAATATTATTGTTACTTGCCAGCCAGCAAATCAGTGGGAATCATGTTGTGTAGTCAATAAATCATCTTGTAAAATCCCTTTTCTCACTAGAGTTAACAGCAATACCTATTAGGAAGCAGCAGTTCTCATTATTACTCCAAGAAGCGCCAGGGCATCAAAGTATATAAGCTCTGGCAGAGCTCATTCATCAAGGTAGGAAATCTTTCTCCAGCATTAAAACAGAGGCCGAGAAGAAATGGAAACAAATATTTGGGTGAAATGAGGAATTTTAAAAAGAAAAACAGGAAAGAGAGGGGTAGAGAGAGGAAATCACAATGTATCCAGAGTTATATGTATGAAATGAAACAGGTACAATTATTGAGATAACCTTGCCCTTTAGAAGTACACAAAAGTGAATGAACTTTTAGAGTTTTACATCTAGAAAAAGAAAAAGAAACTACATTTGGCATAAAAGCTAATTTTAAACAGATGCTTCATTTACTCTGATGACAATACATAGTCATAAATTACATCCAATAATATTATTAGTATTTTTGATGATGTTTGTGCTATGAAATTCAATAATGAGACAAGTTAACCTTATCTGAAAATATGCAGCTAGAATAAATTCAAGATTCATTATGCCTGGGCCTTTCAATCAAGTGAAGCTTAGTTGTACGATATTTAAAATTTATTTTATTTAATTTTTAATTGTTATGAGTACATAGTATGTGTAGCCATTGAATATCTAAGAATCCTGGATATCAGAGCCACAAAAGATCAGTCCTTAGAGCTTTCAATTACAGCTTTCAACTGAACATGGACCAAGTGGCCAGTTCCCAAATGTAACAAATTGAATGACTCTCAGAACTTACATTTTGGTCCGTAGGCTTAAACAAAACCACTAGGGTAAATCTGGTTATCTTTCATCATTTAAAAAAATGTTAACCTAATTAACCAAATTAATTAACATGGGTAACATTTTAAAATATGCAAAAGATTGCAGTAGATCCAAAAATGGCATCAGTCTCTTAATCGAGTAGCTGTAATGATTAATAAGTAATGTCACATAGCCAATCTGACAATAGTATTATTATCAATTATTAATAAGGCTTTAATCAACTATGGCCTATCACCTAGTTGGATTGGTCACATTTACTAACTGTTCACTTAATATTGGCATTATTAATAGACAAAATTTTTGACACAATTGGTGACAAAATTGTTTACATTTTGATCCAGAAAATAGCAAATAAAAAAAATCACATTGTGTTTTTCAAGGTTTTTTAGAGAAATAGAATCAATAGGACATATAGAGATATATTTAGTTATGTTTGGATGTGGTATATATTTAGCTGTATTTCAATGAAAGCAATGGTAAAAACTGCAATTACTCCTGAACCAGCCTAAATATAGAAAAAGAGATTTATTCTAAGGGATTGGTTTACTTGCCTGTGGAGGCTGAGAAGTCCCATGACCTACTATCTGTAAGCTAGAACCCAGAGGAGCTGGCAATTTAGTTCCAGTCCACACAGGAAGGCACAAGACACAGGAGACGGCCAATGGAGAAGGGCAAAGGAAGATGGAATGGCCCAACCCAAACAAAGAACAAATACACCCTTTCTTCATCTTTTGTTGTATTTGGGCCCTCAACGAATTGGGTAATGCCCACCTACATTGGTGAGGGCAATCTCCTTTATTCAGTTTACCCATTCAAATGTTAATCTCCTGTAGAAGCATCATCACAGACACACCCAGAAACAATGTTTTACCACCTATCTTGGTATTACTTAACCCAGACAGGTTGACACATAAAATCAACCATCCCATACAACAAGTAACCTTGTTCCATGAAACCCAGGAAATGTACCTTTATAATTGCCATTGGATGGAAAGAATAAAACAAAAGAACATCGGTTCGATTTATTACCTATGATAGACCTATTTATTTTCTTCAAATTTGGCAGTCTTCTCATCGTGAATGGAAGTTAAGTGAGCTTCAAAGGTGGTCTTGGCAGTGGCATATGAATGGGATTTTGACAGCTGTGGAGACCAGTAATTCTACATTTAGTCTCCGACTATGCCTGATAGCATTTTAGCTCCTCAGTGAGAACTGTTCAGTGACTAGCATTGCTGCCATTGGAAGATATCTACACATAAAATATTGCTTTTTTATATGAAAGCCTCTCATCTTCAGACTGACATCCTAAATCAAAGTCAGCATGAGGAGCCACAGAGAAGAGAAGAGTTATTCAGAGAGCTGTGTTAAATCACCATTCAGAATTTTACATAAGGCACTTGGTAAACCACAAAAAAACCACAGCAGATTTATTTTATGATAACACAGTAAATAACCAACAGCACCACTATAAATCAGCTTATAGTATAACAATACTTTTAGGCACAGCATTTCCAACATCAAAGACTCCCAGTTAACCAAAAATGGGTTTCTGTTGTTTCCTGGGGTTTCCTGGCTAGTGAAACTATCACAAAGTGTAGAAAAAATAAATTTAGAATGAATTTGTGTTTAAGGGCCATTTAAAAGTCTGACAGCGGTTACAACAAAATTGTACTATATTTTCACATTGTCAAATGAATATGAGCTGGAACATCTTCAATACTGCTGTTTTATTATCGTTTAACTGTGTTTCCAGCACACAAGACATTGGCAGTATCAGGCAACTGGGTTTTGATCACAAAAGCAAAAATCTAGTTGTCAGCTCTAGGCCATTGGTTTTTGAAAAAAAAAAAAAACTGACTGAAGAATATAATAATAGGGCAGCAGAGAATACTTAGTGAAATTTGTCTCCATAGCTTAATTTCCTCACTCTTTCGCTCTTTTTCCTCATCTTTTCATTCCCCGCTCTTTTTCTCTCTTCATTTCATGTTTCCAGGTTTCTGAGATTTTATTGCTGTTTCACTTTTACAGAACTTAAAAATGTACATATTCTATTTGTTTAAATAATTTTCTATTTGAATTATAGAAGATCAATGCATTTTTTTGATAAACCTGTATTTGTTTAGATTAGCTAGATAATCAGTCACAAACATGGTGAAAAAAATAGTAAACTCTGAAAAATGACAGACTCTTCAGAGCTATGGCTGTATTATACATTTCAACTTTTCACAGGTTGCTCAATACATGTTGCATGGTTGATTGTAGGGTATTCATTGTTAAGAATAATAAAAGTGTTTAGTCCATTTGATACAAATACGTAATGTTTAAAAGTACATGAAAAGATAGATAAAATATGCCCATGACAGCTATATTTTAAAATATTTAATAATATTATTTTCTGTTCACAAAAGTGGAGTTTTCTAATTAAATATATTCTAAAAATTACCATAAATCAGTAACTTAGAATAAGGCTAATTATATCTTGTTTTTGAGTGCATGTCTGTGGCGCACTAAATGGCAGAGAAGTCACTTAGGTGCTCTGATGGAGGGGCAGGCTGAAATCCACCCTTTAGGATGTTGGGGAAACAGATTCACAAATAGAATTCCCTGAAAGTGATGTCAGGAGAAGATTTTTTTCTGCTACTGAAATAACCATAATGCTCTGTGGGAACCCAGTGCTGGAGAAAATGATTATCCTCTAGGGATCTGGCACTGAAGAAACCATTTATGCTCCAGTAGCCAGGCACTGGAAAAGTACCTTGCTCTGCAGAATCCTGCTGAGACAGAACACAGCAAGATGAAAGAAAAACTCCTTTCTCTAGCAATGTCTCTCTAGTGTCCTCTCCTGACAAGGGTTAATATGCCAACCAGCAAAGGGAAAATATTCAAAGAGTTTGCCTCTATATTCTCACAGCTGGCAACGAAAGGTGAATTTGAAACTATAAGGATGTAAATGTGGCCGGGCGCGGTGGCTCACGCCTGTAATCCCAGCACTTTGGAGACCAAGGCGGGTGGATCACGAAGTCAAGAGATCGAGACCATCCTGGTCAACATGGTGAAACCCCGTCTCTACCAAAAATGCAAAAAAAATTAGCTGGGCATGGTGGCGTGTGCCTGTAATCCCAGCTACTCAGGAGACTGAGGCAGGAGAATTGCCTGAACCCAGGAGGCGGAGGTTGCAGTGAGCCGAGGTCGCGCCATTGTACTCCAGCCTGGGTAACGAGAGCGAAACTCGGTCTCAAAAAAAAAAAAAAAAAAAAGGAATGTAAATGTAAGAATGGCTGCAATATCATGAAAATTAATAATCCTGAAAATATATGATGCAAGTAAAAATGTGGAGAGATTGAAGGGCTTAGCCAGGGAAAGATTTCCAAGCAGAACAAAGTTATTGAAATATGCCTGGTACTTTACAATAAAGTAATCAGTGTGGCTGGAATATAGTGAGTAAAGGTGTAAATGATAAGAGACAGGAACAGAAAGGAAAAGAGCAACTGTATTATGTAGGGTGTTTTAGGTCTATGCAGGATGTTGACTCTGAGTAAAGTAGAAAAGTGATAGGAATTTTGAACAAAGAAGGATTCTTATTAAACTTTCATTTATAAAAATTCTGAGCCAGGCATGGTGGCTCATGCCTGTAATCCCAGCACTTTGGGAGGCCAAGGAGGGTGGATCATGAGATCAGGAGTTTGAGACCAGCCTGGCCAAGATGTTGAAACCCCGTTTCTACTAAAAATACAAAAATTAGCTAAGCATGGTGGCATGCGCCTGTAATCCCAGCTACTCAGGAGGCTGAGGCAGGAGAATTGCTTGAACCTGGGAGGCGGAGGTTGCAATGAGTTGAGATGGCACTATTGCACTCCAGCCTGGGTGACAGAATGAGATTCTGTCTCAAACAAACAAACAAACAAAATTCTGGCTGATGCTTTCAGAACTAACTATAGAGTTCGGTCAGATATAGTAAAATGAATATCTGTTAGAAAATGATTACACTAACCCAAATAAATGGTGGTTTATTTGGTGGCTCAGATGGAAGTATTAGTAATGGAGAATGTCAGCAGCACCCTGATTCTGGATATACTGATGTTTTGAAAGAATTCACTGACTTTCCTTATGAATTGAATGTAGAACCAATAATGACTTCAAAGTGTTTGATTTGTGCAGCTAGAATCATTAAGTTGCCACCAGCTTCAGTGGGAAGATTCCCTTTCAGCTAGATGGGGAAAATTTAGATTATGATTTTGGGTATATAAATTTTTATTTTTACTGATGATATTGTTGTATTGTTTGTAGTTAGCTTGCTTAAATAAACAAAAGTTTACATACGTACTAAACATTCATTGGGAGATGACAAGTAAATGTCAATTGGTAGTTAGATTTAAGCTTCCGAAGATCAATAAAAAATCTAATCTGGAGATATAAATTTTGGACTTATGGGTGTATAGGTTTATTTAATAGCATGAAACTAGATAATTTCATCAAGGGAGTGATGAAGGCAGAGAGGAGTGGAGCTCCAAGAACTGAGCCCAAAATACTTCAAACGTTAAGAGATTTGGAAGAGGTGAGATGGTAGCTAATAGAACTGAGAAATAACAGCCAGTGAGATAAGACAAAGTGTATGCCTCCAAGGTAAGTAAAGTGATATGGGAAGTCAAAGAAAGAATATTACTAATTCATATTTAAGTAAGAATTTATGACTGATCATTGTGTTTAGAAACTGGAAGGTCATGTTAGAGCTGAAAAACACACTACAAGAACTTCGCAATGCACTTACTAGTATTAATAGCAGAATAGACCAAGCAGAAAAAGAATGAATCTCAGAGCTGGAAGACTGGCTTTCTGAATTAAGTTAGCATACAATAATAGAGAAAATAAGAATATAAATGAATGAAAAAATATCTGAGAAATAAGGGGTTATGTAAAGAGACTGAATCTACAACTGATTGGGGTACCTGGAAATGATGGGGAGAATGGAACCAAGTTGGAAAACATAATTCAGGAATTCATTCAGGAGAACATCCCCAAACTACTAAGAAAAGACAACATCAAAATTTAGGAAATGCAGAGAACCCCAGTAAGATACTCTATGAGAAGATTATCCCCAAGACACAAAATCATCAGATTCCCCAAGGTCAAAATGAAACAAAAATGTGAAGGGCAGGCAGATTTGATGAAAGGATCAAATCCAGACATAGCAATACTAACCTTAAATGTAAATGGGCTAAATGCCCCAATTTAAAGACACAGAATTGCAAATTGGATGAAGAGCCAAGCCCCATCAATATGCTGTCTTCAAGAGACCCCTGTTAAGTGCAAAGATACACATAGGCTCAAAATAAAGGAATGGAGAAAAATTTGCCAAGCAAATGAAAAACAGAAAAAAGCAGGGGTTACAATCATAGTTTCTGGCAAAAAAGATGTTAAACTAACAAAGAATAAACACACACACACACACACACACACACACACACACACACACACAAAGAAGGGCATTACATAATGGTAAAGGGTTCAATTTGACGAGAAGTGCTAACTATACTAAATATATATGCACCCAATACGGTAGCACCCAGATTCATAAAGCAAGTTCTTAGAGACCTTCAAAGAGACTTAGAAAACCACACAATAAGAATGGGAGACTTTAACACCCCACTGATAATATTAGACAGATCATCAAGACAGAAAATTAACTGGATCAAGTGTACCCAACGGATATCTACAGAACTCTCCATCCCAAAACAACAGAATATACACTCTTCTTATTGCTGCTCGCAACTTATTATAAAACTGATCATATAATCAGAAGTAAAACATTCCTCAGCAAATGCAAAAGATTTGAAATCATAACAGTCTCTTAGATGACAGTGAAATCAAATCAGAACACAATATTAATAAATTCACTCAAAAACACATAACTACATGAAAATTGAACAACCTACTTCTAAATGATTCAGGAATAGAATCAAATTAAGGCAGAAATCCAGAAGTTTCATGCAACTAATGAAAACAAAGATACAATGTACTAGAACCACTGGGACACAGATAAAGCAAGAGAAGTTAATGGCATTGAATTGCCTGCATCAAAAAACTAGAAAGATCTCAAGTTAACAACTTAATATCACAACTAAAAGAACCAGAGAACCAAGAGCAAACCTACCCCAAATCTAGCAAAAAAAAAAATAATAATAATAATAAGAAATAATGAAGATCAGAGCTGAACTAATGAAGACAGATACCAAAAAAAAAAAAAAACTTTCAAACAATCTACAATGAATTCAAACAAATCAGTATGAAAAACAAAAACCCATCAAAAAGTGGACTAAGAGCATGAATAGACAATTATCAAAAGAAGATATACAAATGGCCAATGAACATATGAAAAAATGCTCAACAGCAGTAATGATCAGGGAAATGCAAATCAAAACAACAATGCAATACCACCTTACCTCTGCAAGAATGGCTGCAATAAAAAAATCAAAAACAGTACATTTTGGCATGGGTGTGGTAATCAGGGAATGCTTCTACACTGCTGGAGGAAGATCAGGGAATGCTTCTACACTACTGGAAGAAATGCAAACTAGTAAAGCCACTATGGAAAACAGTGTGCAGATCCTTAAAGAACTAAAACTAGAACTACTATTTGATCCAGAAATTTTACTCCTGGGTATTTACCCAGAGGAAAAGAACTCATTGTTCAAAAAAAGATACTTGTACCTGCATGCTTTTGGTAGCACAGTTCACAATAGCAAATCTGTGGAACCAACCCAAATGTCCATCAATCAATGAGTGGATAAAGAAACTGTGGTAGATACATAAGAAGGAATACTGCTCAGCCATAAAAATGAATGAACAGCATTTACAGTGACCTGGATGAGACTGGAGATGATTATTCTAAGTGAAGTAACTCAGCAATGGAAAACTAAGCATCATATGTTCTCACTGATATGCGGGAGCTAAGTTATAAGGACACAAAGGCAGAAGAAAGATAAAATAGATTTTGGTGACTTGGAAGGAAGAGTGAAAGGGGTATGAGGAATATAAGACCACACATATGGTGCAGTACGTACTGCTTGGGTGCCCCAAAATCTCACAAGTCACCCCTAAATAACTTTTTCATATAACCAAATATCACCTGCACCTTAATAATATGTGTAAAAATAAAATAAAATAATTAAAATTTTTAAATCAATGAATTCAGGAACTGGTTTCTTGAAAAGTTAATAAAATAGATAAATTGCTATCCTATCAATGGTAGACTGGATAAAGAAAATGTGGTACATATATACCATGAAATACTATGCAGCCATACAAAATGAAATTATGTCTTTTGCAAGGACATGGATAGAGTGTGAAGCCATTAACCTCAGCAAAATGGTGCAGGAACAGAAAACTAAGCACTACATGTTCTCACTTATAAAAGGGAGCTTAATGATGAGACCACATGGATACATGGTGGGGGAACAACATGCACTGGGACCTGTGGAGGAAGAGTTTCAGAAAGAATTAGCTAATGAATGCTGGGCTTAACACTGAGGTAATGACATGATCTGTGCATCTCATCACAATGGCATACGTTTATGCAACAAATCTCATATTGCACACATGGATATTTGGCTGTTGTCATGCTGCTAATAAAGACATACCCAAGACTAGGAAATTTGCAAAAGAAAGAGGTTTATGAAACTCACAGTTCCGTGGCAAGGAGGCCTCACAATCATGATGGAAGGTAAAAGGCACATCTCAAATAGTGACAGATAAGAGAAGAGCGCTTGTGCAGGGCAACTCCCATTTTTAAAACCATCATATCTCATGAGACTCATTCGCTATCATGAAGACAATGCAGAGAAGACCTAACCTCATAATTCATTCCCCTTCCACTGGGTTCCCCTCATGACACATGGGAATTGTGGGAGTTACAATTCAGAATGTGATTTGGGTGGAAACACTGCTAACCCATGTCATTCCACCTCTGGTCCCCCCCAAATACCATGTCTTCATATTTGAAAATCAACCACTTCTTGCCAAGAGTTCCCCAAAGTCTTAACTCATTCCACATTAACTCAAAAGTTCACAGTTTACAGTCTCTTTCCAGACAAGGCAAGTCCCTTCTGTTTATGAGCCTGTACTCATTAGTTACTTCCTAGATACAATGTGGGTACAGGCATTGGGTAAATATAGCTGTTCCAAACAGGAGAAATTAGCCGAAACAAAGGGGCTACAGGCCCCATGCAAGTCTGAAATCCAGTGGGGCAGTCAAATCTTAAAGCTTCAAAATTACCTCTTTTGACTCCATGTCTCATATCCAAGTAATGCTAATGAAAGAGGTGGGTTTCCATGGTCTTGTGCAGCTCTGCTACTGTGGCTTTGCAGTACAGGCCCCCTCCTGGCTGCTTCCATGGGTTGGCATTGTGTCTGTGGCTTTTCCAGGTACACAGTGCAATCTGTTGGTTAATCTACTATTCTGACATCTGGAGGAAAGTAGCTCTCTTCTCACAACTCCACTAGGATGTGCCTCAGTAGGGACTTTGTATGGCAGCTCTGAACCCACATTGCCCTTCTGCACTGCCCTAGCAGAGGTTCTTCAAGAAGCCCCTGCCCTTGCAGCAAAATTCTGCCTTGGCATCTAGGCATTTTGATACATTTTCTGAAATCTGAGCAGAGGTCCCCAAACCTCAGTTTTTCACTTCTGTGCATATGTGTGTTCAGTGCCATGTGGAAGCTGACAAGGCTCTGTGCTTCTATCCTCTAAAGCCAAAGCCCAAGCTTTACTTTGGATCTTTTTAGTCATGGCTGGAGCAGCTGACATACAGGGCGCCAAGTCCATACACTGCACATAGCACAGGGACCCTCAGCCTGGCCTATGGAACCATTTTTTTCCTCATAAAACTCTGGGCCTGTAATGGGAGGGGCTGCCATGAAGGCCTATGACATGCCCTGCAGACCTTTTCCCTATTTTCTTGGTGATTTAACATACAACTCATCACCACTTATGCAAATTTCTGTAGCCAGCTAAATTTCTCCTCAGAAAATGGGATTTTCTTTTTTATCACATTGTCAGGCTGTAAACTTTCTGAACGTTTCTGCTCTGCTTCTCTTATAAAGCTGAATGTCTTTAACAGCAGCTAAGTCACCTCTCGAGTGCTTTGCTGTTTAAAAATTTCTTCCACCAGATACCCCAAATCATCTCTCTGAAGTTCAAAGTTCCACAAATCTCTAGGGTAGTGGCAAAATGTTGCCAGTCCCTTTACTAAAATACAACAAAAGTCACCTTTCCTCTACTTCCCAACAAGTTCTTTATCTCCATTTGATATAATTTCAGCCTGGATTTAATTGCCCACATCATTATCAGCATTTTGGTCAAAATCATTTAACAAGTCTCTATGGAGTTCCAAACTTTCTCAAATTTTCCTGTTTTCTTCTGAGTCCTCCAAAGTGTTTCTACCTCTGCCTGTTACTCAATTCCAAAGTTGCTTCCACATAATTGGGTATGTTTTTAGCAGCACCTCACTCCTGGTACCAATTTACTATATTAGTCCATTTTCTTGCTGCTTATAAAGACATACTTGAGACTGGGTAATTTACATAAGAAAGAGATTTATGGGACTCACTGTTCCACCTGTCTAGGAAGGCCTCACAATCATGTTGGAAGGTAACAGGCACATCTCATGTGGAAGCAGAAAAGAGAGAAAAGAGAGCTTGTGCTCTCTTTTTTTAAACTCCCATTTTTAAAATCATGATATCTTGTGAGAATCATTCACTATCACAAGAACAGCGCAAGAAAGATCTGCCCCCATAATTCAATCACCTCCTATTGGGTTCCTCCCATGACATGTGGGAATTGTGGGAATTACAATTCAAGATGAGATTTGAGTAGGAACACAGCCAAACCATATCCACCAGTACCCCTTAACCTAAAATAAAAGTGGGAAAGAAAATAAACTGTAAGGTCATTGGAGACTTTGAATAGAGCAATTTATTTGTGATAATTTGAGCAACATCCTAACCAAAATGAAAATAAATAAGGTTTGGAGGAGCTGACATCAAATTAGATGGCTGCTTTTAAGACCTTTCCTGGAATGGAGAGCAATGAAAACATAATAAATTATATAAAATGGAAACTCCAGCTTTGTTTTCTCCAGTGTTTTAACATAAAATTTTATTTTTAACTGAACAGTAAATTCAAACCTACTCTACATTTTAGTAGAAATATTAGGTATAATTTTTATTGCTTTTGATGATAGTTTTTGTATATTTTGCATAAATTGTTTTTAGTAAGCTTGTTTTAAATCAAAATCAAAAGCTTAATTTACCAAGTAATGTTTTTTATATTGTTGGATATTTTTTCTCCCTGAATCATAACTACTTTGAAATATATTATTCATCATACAAACTTCCTTGAATGATTCTAATTTATCAATGTATTATTCTTTTATGTATCATTTTAATCATTCTATTTTCTAAAATATAATTTTTACTTTTGTCACAGTTTAGAAGCAAAAATTATAATATTTCTTTGTTGTTGTTGTCCTTCTGCCAGTTCTTAATATTGGTGTTATGAAAGCATAAAATGCTGAACATTTTTTCTAAATGTATTTAGCTATATAAAATTAAATTATTAAGATAATTATATATTGAAAGTTAAGAGATTTTATATAAAAATTAGTAATTCACTGCATAATTTTGACAAATATGTCAAGTTTGGAAATTTTGAAACAAATATTACCTTTCATGTAACACATGTTTTTCTTTGTTATATGCCCAGAAACAGCCCACATCACTGTTGCAGCACTATACAACAGCAAAGGTGTGGAACTAATCCAGGTGTCCATCAACAGATGAGAAAATGTGGTATATATTCACCAAAGAATATTATGCAACCATTAAAAATAATAAAATAGTGGCCTTTGCAGCAACACAGATGCAGCTGGATGTCATTATCCTAAGCAAACTAACACAAAAACAGAAAGCAAAATACATGTTTCACTTATAAGTGGAAGCTAAACATCGGGTACACATAAACATAAAGATTGAAACAATTTGGAGATCAATGAATATTGAGTGCTAATTGAAAGTTACATAGGTTGATTTTGTGGTTTGCTACAAAATTATAACTTTATAAATATTTATGCAAATATGTATATACATACATCTGTGTATATTCATGTATATTTCCAAATATAAATGTACACATACTTACATGCATAAATTTAAGGACCACCAAAAAATAGCATCTATTTATTTCTAATTTTGTTAAGTTGTATTAACTTCCCTCTATCCCTCATCCACATTTGGTACTTAAAATGTTCTGAGATGTTTTGTTCCAGTCTACTATTACCAGATTATTTTTGAAACTTTAGACTCTGTATTTTGCCTTTCTGGTATCATATATTCATATTCTATTTTCTCATCTATTATCCCATCATGTTAAGAATACAAACATAGGCACTCACATGTGTGAATGGGCTTCAGCAAGTTCATGGATAAATAGAATTAAAACATAAAAACATAAACTTTATTTCTCAATAGCATCTTCATCAAGGTCAAGATACTGTCGTGAGTGATGATTATAGCCATTTAGTCTAGCCCTAAAGATCTTAGCATCCTGAGAATTTAGCCGTGTCAATCCAGTGTTTTTTTCTATTATTAACTGATAAAAGGTGTCCTTTAAAAATGCTTTAAGATTAGAAACAACAACAAAAAAAAGCCAGAAGTAGCCAAATCACAACTAAGGTGGATATCTAATGATTTATTATAAAAATTCTCACAAATTACCTTTTTTTGATGAAAGAAATGAACAGAGGCATTGTTGCAGTGGAGAAAGACTCTCGATACAGTTTGGATCTGTATCCCTGCACAAATCCCACGTTGAATTGTAATCCTCAATGTTGGAGGTGGGGCCTAGGTGGGAGGTGACTAAATCATGGGGGAGGATTTCCCCCGGGTGCTGCTCTCATTATAGTCAGTGAGTGCTCCCAAAATCTAGTTGTTTAAATAAAAGTGTGTAGCGATTTCTTCCTCTCTCTCTTCCTCTTGCTCCAGGCTTGTAAGTTGCATCTGACTTCCCCTTCCTCTTCCACCATGATTCTAGGTTTGCTGAGTCCTCCCTAGTTATGCTTTCTGTACACCCTGCAGAAACATGAGTCAATTTTACCTCTTTTTCTTTAAAAATTACATAGTCTCAGGTAGTTCTTTATAGCAATGTGAGAATAGGCTAATACAACTCTATAGTGAAGATTCCTGGCACTTTTCCTGGTAAAGCTTTGGCTTTCTCAAAACACTCTCATAACTAGCAGATGCTATCATTCTTTTGCTGCCTAGCAAGTAAACCAAAATGCCTTGAACATCACAAAAAACTGGTGCCATGACCTTTCCCTTCATAGGCCTGTTTTTGTCATAATAGATAATTTCTTGATAGCTTTTGCTTTGTCTTGTGTCTTCATAATTGTATGGGTAAATCTTCAGAGAAATGCTTTATAATCTTGATTGCACTTGTTTAAAATTTCCATGTAAAGCTCTGCTATTTTCTGCAGCTGATCTGGGTGCAATGCTTTTAGCCCACATTGAATGGCAAGTGCGCTCAACTTTAATATTTTTTTAAGTTGGAATTGTGTATGCTGAACCACCTGAGATGTCTGTGGTGCTGACTTCATTTTCTCCTGTTAAACATTAGTCATCTTCACTTAGGCTATGAACAAGATTAACTTTTTCCTTGTGAATTGATGTGGATGACAACATTCTGCAGCTGAAAATTCATCTTTATCATGGTCTTTTCACTTCTTAAAATGAATTATCCACTGGCAAACAAATTGCTGATTTAATTGGAACATTGTCCACATCAAGTTTTCATAATCAATGATTTCACCATTTCTCTCCTCAA
Organism: Callithrix jacchus; assembly: GCF_049354715.1. Lineage (NCBI taxonomy): Eukaryota > Metazoa > Chordata > Mammalia > Primates > Cebidae > Callithrix > Callithrix jacchus. The sequence continues at coordinate 165,341,486 of NC_133504.1, forward strand.
GCTTCACCAAATTGTGACATTTGTACTTTCTCCAATTGTAACAAAATTCCTTTTGCTTGGGAAAGGGCCTATTTCAAACGAATGTCTTACCCTTCTTAGTTCTCAAACTAGATCCTGTTCAGACGTGATATAAGAAGTCAATACAAGTTTATTTTGGTGCAAAATGTTTTTGAAATCCATGCATAGTCTTCTCCTAATGTACATTTTTCATGAAATTTTTGGAAACCTCTTCATATATATGTTTTAGTGTTTGTAAATATGATATAAGGATTCCTTATAGTAATTTGTATATAAACTTTATAATCCTTTTTTGTGACATATTTGCCAAAGAACATTTTCTTTGGAGTTTTTCTAACTAGCCGAAAAAAGTAGAAGTCCTCTAATATTACCTGAGTCCAGCAGGCTCTACCGAATGGTAGTAACAATTGCATGTGGAACAACTACACATCAGATAATGTTCCATGTTTTTTACTTACATTATTATATGCATACTTTTATAACTTTATGAGTTCTGTGTTTCTCCAATTTTGCATATTGGCAAACAGAACCACACAAAGTTGAATAGCTTGCTCTCATTCATACCCCCTTTAAATGCCTCCTAAGCCAAACATTTTTAATCTCCAAGGTATTCTCTCTGACAACCTTCTTGAATATCTAATTTTCATACAAGATAAATCTGTTTATATTTTCTCATGATTGTAGACCTTAAACCCTCAAAACCATAACTTCTGTTTTAAATTGTGTGTTGTGTATGTGTGTGTGGTGGGGGGGTTGCCTTTTTTAATTCCTTTGAATTCTGGAACAGAGCTCTTTCACATTTTGACTATGCTGCTAGATGTTTTCAGATTGAGAAAACCTCTATCAGTGGAGGTTCAGTGTTTTCATTAGTCTAGAAATTGCTGATGAAAGGAAAAAGATTAAGGAAATAATTTTGGCATTGTGGCTTATAACCTGTTAACTCCCATGCTAAAGGGTTTGGAAAACACTTAATTTACAATTTTTACTTTTAAACATTATCTGTAACTGTAATCTTGGAAGGTTTATTTTGTTTGTTTATAAATTCTACATTATTCCTGGGGGAAATGATAACTTGCACTATGAAAAATCAAATTATAATCAATGAAGGTGAAAGATGCTTACATGCATATTCTCTTCCTAGAATGTGAATCAAGAACTTGTTTTAATTTCATATCACAGAATCACAAACTGCTTTAACCCATTATCCAATCTCTAGCATGAAAACTGAGAAAACACATGAACTCTTTACTAAAACCAAATCATTTTTAAGGTGAACACGACATTTTTGACATTAGAACTGGACATCATTTTCTTAAGGATTTGCATTATTGCAATTAGAGAACATTAAGGCATATGGATGAAGTATGATTTATATATATACTTAAATATGTATGTAATATATAATAAAAATCATCTGACTAACATGTAGAAGGTAGAAAAGTGGGAGGAGGTGGATGATAGACAAATCGTGAGAAAAGGAGAACATAAAGATCATAAAAATAACTTTTTAGTTTGGATTGAAACATGAAATTAATTTTTTTCTTCACTGCAAACTTTTATATTTTTTGTAGAAAAGAATGAGAATGACTTGCTCAAATTTTTCAAAATATGTTCAGTAGATGTAAGCTTAGAGATGATGTATTTGGTATGACTGATTCATTTTACCTAACACCAGAGGCAAAAATAAAGCCGATAATTTTTACACTAATAATAAAATTTTTATTTAGTAGTTCTGAAACACGGGTCTCCTTGTTATCAGTTCAGTGCTTTACATGGGGCTTCACACCACAGATTTCAAATAATTAATAATAGTATTAATAGTAGTGACAATAACAAAATGACATAAAGTAACCCTACAGAGTGGAAGAAGTCAATCTGAAAGATTTCAGAAATAAAAATTTTTGGCCAGGCGCAGTGGCTCACACCTGTAATCCCAGCATTTAGGGAGGCCAAGAAGGGTGGATTACCTGAAGTCAGAAGTTTGAGACCAGCCTGGCCAATGTGGTGAAACTCCATCTCTACTAAAAATACAAAAATTAACTGGGTGTGGTGGTGCGTGCCTGTAATTCCAGCTACTTGGGAAGCTGAAGCAGGAGAATTGCCTGAACCCAGGATGTGGAGGTTGCATTGAGCTGAGATGGCACAGTTGCACTCTATCGGGAAACATGAGCGAAAATCTAAAAAAAATAACGAATACATAAATACATAAAAATTTTAAAGCATGTCTCAAACCAAAGTTCTCTAGATAAATGGGGGTGAGGAAAGGTGGAAAGGCAAGTCCAGCTGGAAGAATGGCCCATGTGCATTTAAGAAAGAGAGAAAATGAATGGCCAACTCAGGGAATTAGAATTATCTCTGGATGCTCACAGCTGTTCAGGAAAGTTATTGCAGTGTTTTGAGATCATGAGAAAAAGATCAGATTAGAGAAGGTTTGTTTGTCTTGCAGGAGACTTTGAATTTAAGAATATACAGAGTCAATGAGGGAATTAATGATGTAAATAGAAGGCCATGTGGAGGAAAATACTAGTTTTCTGAACAGTTTTGTTTTGTGTTTGTATGTGTTTGTTTTAAAATTTAAAATAACTTGCCTTTTTTTCTATTTACCATCTGTGGAAACTTGGGGCAAGTACATATTCCCTCAATTTTTATTTCTTCCTTGTAAAATGCAGAAAATATATATCTTAAGGTATTAGGAAGAAGACTTATTCTAATATTATTTTTGAATACAGCAGAGTGCATGCTATGCACAAAAATAATCTGCTTAAGATTATTAATTGCTAAATACTATATGCTCTCTACAAAGCTTATATCCTTAGTAATCCTATAAAATAGGCCCTATTGTTTTCAGCTTGCATATAAAGAGACTGAAATTAGGAAGTTTAATTCTCTCAAACCATAGAACCAATATGCAATTGGTGAAGCTAATATTTGAACACAGGAATTTGACTCTTGACATTGTGCTTCACTACCTCTATTGATTGAACAGGATTTGAAGATTATACTCTGGAGGGATTATGTGGGAAACAGAAACAGCTTATTATGGATGACTGCAATCCCCAAGATAAAAGATAATGATCATCTTAATAATAGCAGTAATATTGGGGGTGATTTGGTTCTTCTCTCTTTAGTGAGCACCTTTGCCTGTAAAGGGACTTACTTGGGGTTTGAGGAGTTAGCAGATTAACTTTGGTGTTTGAAGTCACAAGATTAAACGTCATTAAATTACCTTGGTAGTGGACTCCTTTACTCCTGGTGGAAGATGAAATGATAATACAATCTCATCTAAGTTAAAAGGGGGAAGGAAGCCTCTAGTAAAGTCAGTCATAAAGATCAGGAAAGGCTAAAAGGAGTGAAAGCTAATGTCCCCCCCTGGGTGAGTGTCCACTTAAAAGGCAGATTTGTCAATCTGCCCTCCAGACCTATGTAAGAAGGGAAATAGAGAGTATTGGAGAGAAACAGCAGGGCAGAAAGAAGAATACTGGTGAAAAGCATATATCCTCATAGTTGGCTTGAAAATGTGCATGTATTTTGCACTTGTTAATTAAACAATGAAGAAGGTGGATGGATTACATATCTTGATGGTGTACCACTTTATGATTATCAGCATTGAACTCAGAGATGAGAATGGAGGAAAGCCTAGGGGAGCTGTGTTAGGAGGAGATCAAGCCAAGCAAATCTGCCACAAAAAGTCACAAACTCAAGAACATATTACTCCGCTGGACTCTAAACATGTCACTAGAGTGGATTGGCAACCAACAGAATGGGAAACAATTTTCGCAGTCTACCCATCTGACAAAGGGCTGATATCCAGAATTTACAAAGAACTCAAACTGATTTACAGGAAAAAAACAAACAAGCCCATTCAAAAGTGGGCAAAGGATATGAACAGATACTTTACGAAAGAAGACATATATGAGGCCAACAATCATATGAAAAAATGCTCATCGTCACTGGTCATCAGAGAGATGCAAATCAAAACCACATTGAGATACCATCTCACGCCAGTTAGAATGGCGATCATTAAAAAATCTGGAGACAACAGATGCTGGAGAGGATGTGGAGAAAAAGGAACACTTCTACACTGTTGGTGGGAGTGTAAATTAGTTCAACCATTGTGGAAGACAGTGTGGCGATTCCTCAAGGCCTTAGAAATAGAAATTCCATTTGACCCAGCAATCCCATTACTGGGTATATATCCAAAAGACTATAAATCGTTCTACTATAAGGACACATGTACACGAATGTTCATTGCAGCACTGTTTACAATAGCAAAGACCTGGAATCAACCAAAATGCCCATTGATAATAGACTGGATTGGAAAAATGTGGCACATATACACCATGGAATATTATGCAGCAATCAGAAATGATGAGTTTGTGTCATTTGTGGGGACATGGATGAATCTGGAGAACATCATCCTCAGCAAACTGACACAAGAACAGAAAATGAAACACCGCATATTCTCACTCATAGGCGGGTGATGAAAAATGAGAACACATGGACACAGAAAGGGGAGTATTAAACACTGGGGTCTATTGGGGGGAAAAGGGGAGGGCCAGTGGGAGGGGGAGGTGGGGAGGGATAGCCTGGGGAGAAATGCCAAATGTGGGTGAAGGGGAGAAGAAAAGCAAAGCACACTGCCATGTGTGTACCTACACAACTGTCTTGCATGCTCTGCTCATGTACCCCAAAACCTAAAATCCAATAAAAAATTAAAAAAAAAAAACAAAAACTCCCCACTAAAATGCCACCCTTTAAATATTTGACACACAAAACATATTGTTGGCCATTGGTGAACACCAGAAAACAAGCAACAACCAAAATGTATGTTACATAGGAAGCCATGTATATAATGTATTCTGTAAATTTTCATCTATTCTTAGATTGACACAGAAAAGGGGAGAAAGGAGGAATGAAATAGCAGACTCCATCGTGATCATACACATATACAACCTTGATCACAGACACGCACACACCCACACAGAGCAGTGGGCTATGGAAAAAAAAGGGAATATGTGCATGCAGCTGGAATTTTAAATTGAACAAGTTTGTTTTTTGCAAAGAAAGCCTCCTGACTCCTTAAAAAGTGACAACAAATAGAGATTCACAAAGCATCTCCTAAAGAAATGTCAGCAAAAAAGTTTCATACTTTCACACGAGATCCAGATCAAGATCATTTAATCAAGATTATTCAGTAAGTGGACTGGATCTTCAAGAATGTACTGTTTTCAGAGTTTTGTCAAGGATGTTGTAGGATGATAGAATGATATTGTTTACAGCAAGCCCTTTCTTTTTCCTGGAGATAGTTAAAAGTGAAAGTGAGAGCCCTCATGAATCTGCCGTTGGTAATTTCAAGAACACTTAGGTGGTTCTCTCTTCAATTTTCCTTTATGTTTTGACCATGAAGGCAGGTGTTCTGTGTTCTAGGGGCACGATTTCTGTAGGATGGATTTTTGTTTTTTTCTGTAGCTTTTGGCATACCTACAGCTGCCAGCTTCCCCCTGAAAGCCTAGTTTAGCATAACTTAGTTACTTTCCCATCTGTTCTTCCACTTTTTTTTATATATTCTACATTGCATTGTGGGGAAAAGGCTGGCAAGGCCACTATACACAGGATCTTAAGAAAACAGATTATCTTTGACTTTGTACCTAGTAAACTTTCTTTTACATTTTTGGTTCTTAAGAATTTCAACTGTGTATATAAACAGCAAGAAATAAAGGTTGCAAAGCGTGAATAATTATACAAAATAATTTCCTATTTGTGAACTCTTAATTCAACAAATTTTGAGCCAACAATGAAATAAAGGATTCCTCAATCTCTTCTCTTTGCTTAATTGCCAATTGTAGGCTTTAGTAGCAAAAGCAGAAAAAATATCCATTGATGATTATACATCTCAAAAAGTTGACATAATTCTTTGCAGAAATTAAATTTTGAGATGTTTTGAATTCCAGTGCATTTGCAGAGCTTTACTGATCTTTATTTACTTAAAAGTCTTTTTCTACCTACTCATAAGTTATTTTTTAATGTTCTGTTTTATACTAGAACTGGCATCATGTATCATTTGATGTGCCAGCTACTAATTAACTGAGTAAAATTTGAGTTTTCAGTGATTAAGAGGCCTAACACTTTATTCAAGTTGTACTTGCTATTTTAATTTTTTTGTTTGATTTAAAATACAGCTGGCAGTTGGTGATTCTTGAACACAAATTTTCCTCGTGACCTTGAAAGGGCTGTATTTCCTTATGAGGTTTATAGCCACCTAGAAACTTCAGTACCTGTAATTCCTAAGTTTAGAAATTCTGTAGATTATTAAAAAGATCTTACATTGCTAAGCTATGCTCAGGCCAAAAGTATGAGGAGCATATTCAGGAATATACATTCTCTGGTGCATTTCATTGCAACCTTAACTTCCGAATTAGTCTCACCTTCAATGTCATTATTGACTGAATTATGCTGTTCTGTCAAAGGCCAATCCCTACCATATTCCAGGGGGAAACAAGACTTCATCATTTAGTTAATTACATTTGTCCTATTAAGCCTGAAATTCCCATTGACTCTCCAAGTTCTCAATTTCTATTGCTCATAGGTGAGTTTATTGATAGATCTTACTGCACACTGCAGTCCTGTAATTCAATTGTCTCTAATATAAAAAATTCTTCAGCTCTGTAGAATTACAGGGGTCGAAAGTTACAAACATGTTCCTGTTATTTCTGCTTGTCTATATTTTAGTTTGTAACCTGTGCCTCAGAAAATGTCTGTCGTTCTATTCAAAGGAGACTTTCTTCGAAGTCTGCTTTTCTTCAAAGTAAAGAGTAGTTTATATGACTTAGGTATTTACAAATTGCTCACACATATACATCATTATTCAGTCCTCTAAGTATCATCATCATCCCAAATCTGCAGATGAAGAAATGAAGACCCAGAAAACGAGAGGACCAAAGTTACTCCGCCTAGAAATGTGGCCCCCCAAGACAAACACTGATGCCCTATTTCACAAGCTTTGGTTTTTGCTGACAGGCACTTTGAGAACACAAACACCAGAGGCAGAATTCTAATATGTGAATCCTGGCTCTGGCCACTTAATAGTTGCCTAGCCTTAGTGAAGTTGCTTGCTATCATTGTGCCTTATCCTCATCTGTAATGTAAGAATGAGAACATCATAATTGTTAACTCCATATAGAGTTGTTGTCAATATATGGTAACAGCTTAGCCGTGTAGAATACTATGATGACATTTAATTTTTAAAATATCCTCATCATTATGCAGGACAGTTCTCTTACGACCTTAGACTTACCCAGTTTTCCCACTTTCTTGCTTGTAGTTCTCAAGAATAACTGTACAATGTGCTGGGAATGCAGTCTCCTGAGATAGGGAGGGACTGCCTGTAACAGCCCCAGTCTTGCTACTGTCTCTCCTAAGGACTATAACATCTTGAGTTAGGGAAGGACTGCTGGGACAGCTGGGCTTTGGGCTTTGTTCCTTAGAACCAGGATGTCTTTCAAATTTTTACTGAGCAAGTCGCATGGTTCCTGAAGATAACAAATGAGTAAGCTGTCTTTTGGGGTTCTCCAGCTGTGGTGCAAATGGGGTTCACCCAGTCAAGACTACCTCTGCCTTGAGCAGTTTTCTTGAGTCTTAGGAGTCCAGCTCACAATGAATATGAGACTTCTTTTGTCCCTTGCTTTTTATCTGTAACTAATACAACCACTTAGCGTAACTTGTTGTGTGTATGTTCTGTATCACCAGCCTCAAACAAATAGTTAACCAGTGTATGGTGGACAGAAACAATAGCTCAGGATACTGTAGGCATGGGTGTATATGGACTTCTGTTTCTGGTGGTTGGGACAGTGATAATCTTTGCTACTCTCCAAGCAGTGGGAGTCTTCTCTTGGGATTGGAAATTAGCAAACCTATTTTGCATGTTAATTACTGATTTTACTGAGACATTTTTTTCAGACATCTTTATCTCTTGCTCCAACATCAAGTGGCTACTTTCCCTGATATGAAACTCTCATGCTGTGGAACACTTATTCATCATCATTTTCAAAAATGTTCTTTGCCTCTCCCACATGTTGGAAAAACTCTTCTGCATCCCACTATTTTTTCTTCTTTAGTCCTTGTTAGAAAGAAGCAACTCATCTCTTAATATCTTTAAAAGAAAGAGTGCTTGAGAAACAAAAGCACTGAGAACATATACAGATGAAAACGCCATTGTTAGTAGTTTGCCTGGCTATAGAATATGTGGCTACATTTGCTGAACTATAGAAGTGTAGCCCTCACTGTCTTTGAGATTACATTTTTTCAATAAAAAAATCCACTGCCATTCAGAGCACCAAACTTTTCTAAGTGACTTGTCACCAATATCCAAATATGTAAAGGATGCTTGGTGGGCCTTTTATCATTCATTGTGCTAGACACATTTGGAGCCATGACAATCTATCATTTTAGGACATTCAATCTGGGGAAATTGTTTTTTTTTTTTTCTATAATTTCTTCAGCTCCATTTTCTCTTCTTTATATTGATAAATGTCAATTTAGATACTATACTTTCTGGGTCTATGTTCTAAATGTCTTATTTTTGTTGTCCTATTTTCTACTTTTTGGTTTTTGTTTTTTACCTTCTATGTGATTTCATTAATTTATTGTCTTTCTTTTTGTTTTATTAATTAAAAAATACTTCTGTTATGCATATCCAAGAACTTTTTAAGGTTACTGAATGTGATTTTTTGGTTTGCTTTGTTTCTATTTTTATTTATTTATTTATTTATTTATTTATTTATTTATTTATTTTGATTTGGAGTCTCACTCTGTCTCCCAGGCTGGCATGTAGCGGCATCATCTCAGCTCATTATAACCTTTGTCTCCCGGGTTCAAGTAATTCTCCTGCCTCAGCCTCCCCAGTAGCTAGGAAAACAGGCATGTACCAGCATGTCTGGCTAATTTTTTGTATTTTGGGGAAAGACAAGGTTTTACCATGTTGGCCAGGCTGGTCTTGAACTCCTGACCTCAAATGATCTGTCCACCTCAGCCTCCCAAAGTGCTAGGATTACAGGCATGAGCCAAGGTGCCATGCGTGTTTCTATTTTTAATTCTCCTTTTCTTTTTTCAGGGTTGTAATAATTTTTCTTAGCTCCTTAAAGACTCTACTAAGAACTTATTTTTAATTTTTATATCTATTGTTTCTCTTTCTTTTGAGATTTTATTATTTATTTATATGTTTGTGTGTATTTAGGTCACCCAGGTGTATTAATGGTCATATTGTTTTCTTTTCTTTTATGTCTGTATTTTAAATTTTGTTTTGCATTGTATTGTTTGTTCATCTGATATCTTTTGATTCAACTTATATTACATATTAGAAGACAAAATATTAACTCCAATCTCTATGTTCATGTGTTGGGTTCATTAGCTGGTGTACTTCAATCAAAAGGAAGTTTAATGATTTTCTTTGGGTGTTTGTCAACCTTCACTATATGTCTGCAGAGTATTGGTGCGAGGATCTTACCAGAGCAGACTCACCCAATTCCCTAACTGAGTATTCTGGCAATAGGGAAGTGATTCGGGGAAATCTTATTATTCAGTACAGGATTTCCATGATTTTCCTGATTTTATTTATGATATCACCAACTTTAAATATGCCTGGTATCTCCTAATCTAGTTATTGGTTTTTCAATATCTCCAGAGAGTAAGCTTGTTATTAGCCCCATCTGCACCACCAAATTCAGTTAAATGGAACCTTCAGTTCCCATACACTTCTGGAGTGGTTTGATCCCAATCAGCCTTCTTCCAGCTGAGCCAACTTATATTTCAGGAACCTCTGCACAAAGTCAGTTGTCATTGACTTATCTGCTTTTCAGCTTTCAAAATGTGCTACTTCCTTATTTTTTTCAGTCTTTTTGTCCTTGTTTCTTTATGCCTTTGTTTACCTGCTTATAATGATTTTTAATGAGAATCACAAGATGTAACCATGAGCAGTCAGTCAAAAAATTTGACAATATTTTTTCCGTGTAAGAGAATGAGAACCAGTTACAGAAATCAGAAGTCTACACCTACCTTTGTCAGATGGAAACAAGACACCTACAAGCTCTTTACATCTAATTGCAAGCATTAAAAAGCTCCATTGCTACAAAATCCTAATCACTGAAGTGATTGCTAGAGCAGCTGCCACGAGAAAATTATCATGAAATCAGTAAAACATTGATTTGGTCATTAAATGGTGAGAAACATTACTAATGAATATTTCCCCAAAATGCATGAACTACAATGTTCTTCACATAGTAATGAAGACAGACCAGTCACTAGCAGTGACTGTTAGCCCCTTCATAAACTCACTTTTAAGCTGTTACATCATGCAAAGAGAATTGTACATAGAGATTAAAACATCTCTCTCAGCTATTTATTAGAATGTCATTTTTCTGATAATGAAAATGAGGCATATGATGACATAAAATGAGGCATATGATAGTTTATGAAAGTTGACTAAGATGATATGTGTGAACACACTGAACGTTGTACACGTAAGGCGCTTAAATCTCATGGTGAAATGACCTAGCTCTGTGCCCCTTGTCCTTCTTGATTTCTTGTAATCCAGCAATGTGTGTAAAGCAGTGTACTTCCCTTGAAACAACAGTCTCCTGGCCTGACTTCAATATCAAATCTCACTCTGTGTATCACTTCATGGTATTGAACTAACTAGCAAGGCGGCAAGAGAAAATGACAATTTCATACAAAACTCAACGTGTTGAGATAAAGTGCCTGTCAGAATCTCATTCCCTAAGGGAAAAGAAAAGCCTGCACATCAGAAAATGAGCAGCATGACACGCAGTGCTCCGCTGTGAACTGGAAGGAGCTGGGCCAGCTTCTGCCCCCAGGTGTTCATTCACAAGGCTCAAGGCCAAACACGTAAGTCAGGCAGGGGATGGCAATCCATCAAGGCCCAGCCAGCACCCTGTCGAGCTTGGTTATGGTAATTAAATGAATCTGTCTTAATATTTTTATGGATAAAATAAGAAGATAATTATTTATCAAATTTTTGTACTACAGCATATTACTCAGACTAGAAATAGATCTTAACGTTTCGCATGACATGAATGAGATTGAAAAGTGATTTGAAAAATGAAACCTTTTAATCATGGCAGCTAATTATCTTGCAGTTTCTTTTCTGCTCTCCTGGATTTCTCTCATGTCACCCCCACTCCCAATTTCCTAGTCTTTCCCTTGTTCTAAACCTCCCACCTTCGCCCACTCAAATCTGGCTTTCCAGGCATCTTTTGGGAGCACAGAACAGCCATGTGTGACAGTTCACAACTACTTTAATTCGGATTTTTCTCCTTTCATGTATTAGATAAAAATTCATGCATCAGGACAAACATAATGCAAACTCTCTGTTATCTTCTCTGCCTTCTTAGATCCATGGTATAATTAAATTATACCAGGAAATGAACAGTAGAGAGGCTTAAGGAGAGATACCAGTGTTGTTTTTTTTTAATGAATTATATTCCTTTTTCCTTTTTAGAGGAAGCCAACAGCTGGAGCCAGGATCTAATCATATCCACAACACTCCTTCCTTCAATGATTCACTTATTCATCCCCTACTAGATGTCAAGTTCTGTGGTTGGCCCTGAGACCAATAATCAGAAGATAATTTTTTCTGATTTCAAAGAGCTTATAGGTAGAGTCGGGATTTAAATGCATGAATTTGGAGTATTACAGTGCTCCAAAAATAGCCGGTATAGGATTCTATATGTATAAATAATAATAATAATAAACCAACATTTGATAGCTGGGTTCAGAAAAGGTTCAAAAAGGAGATCAGGTCTGATAAGAATCTTTAAATGAAAGTAACAGGATCCATCTCCAGATGGATCCAGGCAGAAGCAGGAAAACTATAAAGTTTGTAAATGTGAAAAAAACTTTGTTCATTAGAACAAAACTACCAAAACCAAAATGAAAAACTGCATTTAAAGAATTCTGGAAATTTATGTTTGTCCCTATTTATAAAAAGCCCAAAAGATGACCCAGTAGTTGCTAATTTCCTCTATGCCAAAGTATAGAATTCAAAATTTAAGGAGCATGATAAGGGCTTTTTGTAGATAAGTGTCCTGCTAAATTGCATTTTTGAAAAAAAAAAATTCTCTTTTTAACTTTTATAAGTTTAGGTTTACATGTGCAAGTTTGTTACATCGGTCAACTTTTGTCATGGGGTTTGTTATACAGATTATTTTATCACCCAGGTATTTAGCCCAGTACCTATTAGTTATTGTTTCTAATCCTCTCCTTCTCCCACCCTCCATCCTCCCATGGGCTTGCTAACTGAATTACATTTTAGAAACATCACTGTAACTACAGTGTGGCAGCATACGGAAATACTGGAAGTGGACACACTCATTTGTTAGCTACCACAAGAAATCAAGTAAGAGCTACCACAAGAAATCAGGAACTGAGGTGACGTTGTCAGGGAAGATACCAAATGGAGGTCATTCTTACAGATAATACGAAAGTATAGACATAAAATGGAAATGAAAGCGGTGGAAGAGTAAAGGATTATTTTGAGGTTCATGGGTAAGATAAGAAGCACAAACAGAACAAGGAAAATTGGTGGCTTCTGTTGTTAGTTTTGGGTGTGTTTTGTTAGGTAGCATTTCACTGCTTACTTATTTCCATCCTCTTTCAGATATCAAAGAGATTCAAGCATGATAGTTGAAATCCTAGTTCTACCTGCTTGAAGCTTGTTATTTAGAGCCAGCCAGTTAACATCTTTGTGCTTCAAATTATTCACATATAAAATAGGATCAATTTTGGTATTTAACTTACAGGTTTGTGTATCGTTTATCACCAGGTTTGGCATATAGTAAGCACCAACAGTGTTTATTGTTGCTGTTGTGTTGATGTCACACTTATCACCATCATCACTATGTTTGGGTGGCAGCAGGGGGAAGATATTAAAGTAATGGCAAAATAATTTACCAATTCTAATGTTTCAATTGTTATCTGTTTTTACTCACCATGTCATAGCTCAAGATTAACTTCCATAAACTATATCAGTACAAAATAAATCCATTATGCCTCATCGGCTCTGTTTCCTCAAACTTTAGTCAATTACATAAACTTTCCTTGCCTAAAATTCTAGAATAACCAAATTTTTATCAACTTCTCTTCTACTGGTTGTCTTTATAAATTACATTCTTCCAGATGACAATTAAATGATACTTTCTCTAAAGGTACATTTTATGTTATCCCCTCAAATATTTCCATGATTTATGATCGATATTTAGTCTCGTGTTTTTAAAGAATTTTATATTTCCAATTATTATTGCATGGAATCATATACTAATATGAAGATATAAACGTACATCTATCATTCAACTCTTCCTGGTTTCTTGAGGTGGTTATTATGTCTTAGGATCTTTTTTTCCCCATCATTAAATGCACGAAACAAAGTTCATTCTTCATAATACAGGTTTAATTAACATATTCAAAAAAAATAAAGGTGTTAATGAGGGGATTAAGCACTCAATTCTAACAAAAATTGATACGCATTATAAGACTTTTAAAGCAGTTTGAATCAAGCATTTTTGGTTTTGTTCCTTAGTGTTTAGAAAAGCAGGGTTAAGGTATCCGGTATTGAAATGAGGTCTCTATGTCTTCCAAACATGCTTTAAAATTTTTTCTTCCTGGTTTTAAGTATTAGGGAAAAGCAAAAGATAGTATTCTGCATTATATAATTTTGTTTATGATTTTAATCATTGAACAGAAAGTAGTTTAATCAACAGAAATGCTTAACAAAAAATTTTCTACCTACATAGAAAAGTAAAGAGATAAAGAGTTTAAAAATAAAAGTAAAGAGAAAAAAAAACTAGAAAACAGGTCAGAATTGGGATAAGAATTCTAAGAAATTGGGAAGATTAAAGAAAAAGTAGAATTAGTCACCAGAAAAAGAATGCTAGAGATTGATTCAAGAGAATTATGTAAAAACACTCACACGATAGTAATGTGATAATAGCCTACTTTTACTCATACATGGTTGCTCCCATTTTATAAACAATGATGCCTGAGGACCCTGTTCTTCATTAACCTGTCTAACCTTGATATGTAGAAATAGTTTAATGTTTTTTCTAATGCCATTAGTAAGCAGAAGTAATTTCAATTCATAAAACTAGGGCAGGAAGCAATTGACCCAATCAGACGGTTGCATTCCCTGATGCCATTTTTTAATTAGAAGTTTGTAACTTTTTTTTCTAGTTCCGAATTTCAAAGATCTGTTAGATTTAAAAAGTCTGGTTATCTTACAAAAGTAAAATTCTGTGAGCCCCATGTCATGTGACAACTCTGAAAATGCAGCTCTACTATTTAAACTAGAGTGTTTGATTGCACCAAAAATGGCATCAGATTTTTCCCCAGATTTGCATGGATGACTCTTGGCAGATACATTTTTACAATGCCACATTTGATATGTTTCTTTACCCCTTGACTGTTATTTTTTGGATTCAGGGCATATAATTCTATTCTGAAAATATTAGTATATATATACCAAGAAACAGGATAAGTTGTACTTTAAATATTAGTCATGTTACTTTATTGGGAACCACAAGACATTAGGGACATAAATGTCTGAACAAAGAGAAGGAGCAAGAGGAAAAGCAGGAGGGGAAGGAGGAGAGGAAGAAGGGTCTGCAAGCCTGAGATCTTTCGAATATGTGAGAAACAAAATGGAAGGAAGGAAAGAAAAGGGAGGAAAGAGAAAGTAATATAAAGGATACTTCAGTGATGTTCTTCATCTTGGCCTTGGGAAACCTAAGACAAGGTTAAATTAGAGAGTAAAGATAGCAATATAAGTGACAGAATTCTTCCACTTCATTTTCCACGTTGTGGCCCCGACTGCTATCGTCTATATTTCAAGCTATTACTAATAATACTAAGTGAAAGTCTTTGAGAAATATGTCTTTCTTTTTCCAGTGCACTGAAAATAAATTAAAGCAAATGTCTCAATTAAGGGGAGCTTGTAGTAATCACCAGTTTAAGGATAAATATTCTTCAGGAAATATATTAATCAGATAACTTTACAGTCAGCAATAGTTCTAGAAGTATCTGTACAAAAACTCAGGATACCTTGGATGTTTAGTGGATAATCCTAATTAGTTTAAACTCAGCTAATGCCTTGTCCTGAGCAGAAGAACCAGCCAAATGGAAAAGAAGGCAATGATCTTTTTCTCCTGCTTTCTAGTCAGCATTTTTTGTTTCCGGAATTCTCCACACTGGTAAGTGGTCCTGTAAACCTTAATTCACAAAAGCTTAAAATAAGACACTCATTCTTGTTTTCTTCCTCACCAGAATCTGATGTTCCCACTCTTGGTACATTTATCTTTATATAACACATATTTGGATATTTACTATTTGACGCATATTATTCTAGGAACTCATGAATTACTGGTAAATCAAAGCCTAGTACTCATCAGCATTTTTAAAAACATCCCTCTTCCATTCTGCAAACAAATAAATAGTAGATGCCAGGTGTTAGTGTGTTATAACACACTGGCCACATCTAGCGTGTTGCCTGCTTCTGTGCGGCCAGCAAATAAGAATGGTTTCTACATTTTTAATGTTTGGAATGAATGAAAAGAAAAATAATAACCATGTGACAAATGAAAATAATATTGTGTGCCATATGAAACTCAAATTTTACATTCCACAACAAAGTTTTATTGGAACACACTAAAGCTCATTCATTTATATTCTGTCTACATTGTCAGCTATAGAGGCAGAGTTAAGTCATTGGGACAGATGGCCCACAAAGCCTAAAATATGTACTGCCTGGCACTTCATGAAAACAAAAATTTGCTGACTCTGGGGATAGGTCCTTAATATATTTGTCTGCAGTATTGAATACTCTTTTTTTTTTTAATTTTTTTAAATTTTTTATTTTTTATTTTTTTTGTGCTGGTAGCACAGTGAAATTTATTTGTGTTTATGATTTACACATAATAATTAAAAACACAAAAGAATAAACACTGGCAAGATGGCCAAATGTAGCTTAGGAAATGACTGGTCCCCATGCAATCATACAAATGTTCATTCAGTGTAAAAATGAGTTTCTTTTTAATGGTTTAATCTTGCTTTTTTTTCAGTCCCCAAGGCTTGTACCATTCAGTACAAATGGTTTTGCTATTGGGTTATGAATACTCTTATTACTCACTTCCCTGCTCCCTCTCACTTTATTCCTCAATTCCATCTTCTGCAGAGCTAGAAGAGAAATCTATCTAAAACGAAAATTTAGCCTTGTTCCTCCCTTAATTAAAACCCTTCATTGGCTCTCCACTAACTATAGGGAAGTCCAAGCTTTGTAAACCATTCATGACTCAGGTATATGCTTGCTCAGACACTTCCTTCACCACACCATGAGCAGTGAGACATTCCTATAAGGGAAAAAGAACAGTCATAGTTGCTCTCTAGAATTAAGTGTTTTAAAGCAAAAAAAAAAAAAAAAAAAAAAAAAGGCAGAAAGTGATGACTTAAAACATTAGAGGCCACAGCTGAGAGAGGCCCCCTGATTTTGTAGGAATGATCTCCTTGCTTTTTTGCATCGTGTAGTAGAGCGTAGCTGAGCTAGCACCAACTTTACTGACACCGGTAATTAGAAGTGAGAATAGGCCAGGTAGTGGCTCACGCCTGTAATCCCAGCACTTTGGGAGGCCGAGGCAGGAAGAGGTCAAGAGATCGAGACCATCCTGGCCAACATGATGAAACCCCATCTCTACTAAAAATACAAACAATTAGCTGGGTGTGGTGGTGCATGCCTGTAGTCCCAGCTACTCAGGAGACTGAGGCAGGAGAATCAGTTGAACCTGGGAGGTGGAGGTTGCAGTGAGCTGAGGTCATGCCACTGTACTCCAGCCTGAGTGACAGTGAAACCCCATCTCAAAAAATGAAAACAAAATAAAATAAAATGATATATAAAATAAAAGAAGTGGGAATAATACTGTCAATGTGGCCATCCACAACGTCCAACAGCAAATGAAACTACACTAGTTTAAGAACGATGCTAGACGTTGGAAATCAAACTGCAGAGACATATATAAGCAACAAGCATGGCATTAGCCTAACAGAAGTCTACTGATGATATAAGCTCAGAGACCCATAGAAACGTGGAGAAGGGACTCCCTAATCAACAGAAAAAAGTGCTAAGGAAGACTTTCTGTAAGAACAGACTACAAAAGAATTAAATAGGAGTTAGCCAACAAATTCCAAGCTGAAGATACAGTATTTGTGAAGGCTTGGTAGCAGAAACAAACGTTAATATAGGAAAGTTTAAAACTTCTCTCTAAAGGATTAAATATAAAGTTGTTAAGAGGAATTGACAATAGACCAAATAACAAGAAAAAATGTGTCCAAATTGATGAACATGCATATGGACATGGGAGCCTTGCAACTATAAGGCTCAAGTATGAGCCGGATCATTGAAGTTTATAGACTATAAAGTAATAGAGGCTTGGAGGTTTTTGTGGATGGGGAAGGTGGTGTCACATGCTCTAGAAAGGTTGTGGATAAGAAGCACGGTATATTAGTTTGTTCTTACACTGCTAATAAAGACATACCTTATAAAGGAATAAAGCTTAATTGACTCACAGTTCAGCATGGTTGGAGAGGTCTCAAGAAACATCTAATCATGGTGGAAGGAGAGGCTGAGACATGCTTTCTTCAGATGGCAGCAGGAAGTAGTAGTGCCAAGCAAAAGGGGAAAAGCCCCTTATAAAACTATCAGATCTCGAGGTCAAAGAGATCGAGACCATCCTGGTCAACATGGTGAAACCCCGTCTCTACTAAAAAGACAAAAAATTAGCTGGGCATGGTGGTGCGTGCCTGTAATCCCAGCCACTCAGGAGGCTGAGGCAGGAGAATTGCCTGAACCCAGGAGGCGGAGGTTGCGGTGAGCCGAGATCGCACCATTGCACTCCAGCCTGGGTAACAAGAGTGAAACTCCGTCTCAAAAAAAAAAAAAAACAAAAAACAAAAAACAAACTATCAGATCTCATGAGAACTCACTCATTCCACGAGAATAACACTTGCTATATTTTTACTTTCTTTTGTCTTTGAGGTACTCTTTTCTAGATGTAAATAAGGAAGATAAAAACTTGCCATGTGGGAGCTACAATTCAAGATGTGATGATTTTGGAGACACAGCCAAAACCATACCACATGACAAGCAAAGACTGTATTGTTATATAGACGAAACCTCACAGGTCGTAGCACTCAGAAGAATAGCTGTGGTAAAGGTTTCTCTGGTAAATACTTAGAAGTGTTGTAGTTTTACATTCTTTTGCCTTTGAGGTACTCTTTTCTAGATCTGGATAAGGGGCCTCAAAAAAAAAAAAAAAAAAAGCAGCATCAGAGCCCCAGCATCAGCATCATTGGAAGTGGTAGAATCATGGGCTGGTAAGAATTTACCAGCAACAATATAGATTTGAAAAAGGAAAGTTTATTAGAAGGAATGCTCTTTAAGAGGCTGAGGCAGGTGGATCAGGAGGTCAATAGATGGAGACCATCCTGGCCAACATGGTGAATCACTGTCTCTACAAAAAATAGAAAAATTGCCTGGGCATGGTGGATGGTGCTTGTAATCCCAGCTACTCAGGAGGCTAAGGAGGAAGAATCACTTGAACTGGGAGGCGGAGGTTGCAGTGAGAAGAGATGGCAACATTGCACTCCAGCCTGGTGACAAAGCGAGACTGCATCTCAAACAAACAAACAAAAAGGAATGCTGCAAAAGGGTACAGCAGGGCACCTCACTGAGACAGGACTTAGCATTGCAGTGAAATTTCCCTTAGGAGTGTTTATGGACCGTAAGGCAGGAGATTAAGGGTAATTTGGACCGTACTGGCAACATAGGTAATGATAAATAATCACATTTGCAGTAATTTTGGTGCCTTAATGCAAGCACGGGTTGCACAATGGATTTTGACATGGCATTCAGAAGTGTGCTGAAATTCTAGCTATTTACAAATTTTAAGTTTAAAAGAGGTCTGGAACCAGATACCGACTTTAGATACTAGTGAAGTTTAATTATTTTTGAATCCCCCCAGTTTTGCCTGTTCGAGGGCCACCAGGTGGTCTTTGCTCCCTTCTAAATTTCTCAGATAAGGCGCTTTTGTCTCTGGGGACTGTTCAATGGTCACCGGGTGATTTTTGCTCTCCCCAATAACCACTAATGTGGATTTTCTCTGCAGTCGGAAAATTCCCCCACAAGAGGACAACTTCTCAGAGCTATTTCTGTGGTTTGTAGCCCCTCTATATAGTCATAGCAAAATAAGAAGCGTGAACCCAAAAGTATCTGAGACAGGTCTCAATTAATTTCGAAAGTTTATTTTCCCAAGGTTAAGGACGTGTGCATGACACAGCCTCAGGAGGTCCTGGACATGTGCCCAAGGTAGTGAGAGCGCAGCTTGGTCTTACACACATTTTAGGGAGACATGAGACATCAGTCAATATGTATAGAGATGTACATTGGTTTATTCCGGAAAAATAGGACAATTCAACGTAAGTCTTCCAGGCTATAGTTAGACAGGAGACAAAAGGATGCATTCTTTTGGGACTTTGATCTTTCTTTCATTGAATACACACCTTACATGTGAGAGGAGGGTAGAGGAATAGTCACTTATGCCTTTGTCTGACTCACTGAATATGCATTTTTACAAAAGCTATAGGACAAAGGTAGCAATCAGATATGCATTTGTCTCAGGTCACAGAGGAATGACTGAGTTCTACCTGTCTTCTATCTGACACCTGTGAAAATCGGCTATGAATTTCCATGGCTGGGGTGAAATTCAACAGAAGGGTTTTAAGATAAGGATTTTGAGGCCCACAAGGAAATTCCTGCGGGCAAATTGTGAAGGAGGTTTGTAGCTTGTTTTTAACTTGTAGCTAACAACTTACATAGGAATAAAATGGGAGGCAGGTTTGCATGATGCAGTTCCCAGCTTGACTTTCTTTTCTGGTTTAGTGATTTTGGAATCCAAGATTTATTTTTCTTTCCCAGAAGTATATTTTCAAGAAAAATGTGCTGGTTTCCTTCAGTTTCCCATTTGAAATTTAATTTTCAGAAAGTTTCACATAATAGAGAATTGGTAGCTTTGTAGAGATTTGGCTTAGAAGTTTTGAGACAGGAGGAGAAAACATATTGGAAAAAGCAGGAAAAAAACCCACAAATTTGAGTAGCTTGTCACATACCTTTTTAAATCAGTCTATTAGTCCTGCAAATAGGTGAGTTCAGTTAAACAGCTCTGTTTCTTCAGGAGGTGCATTGTAGATGGGACCGACCCATCAAGGTGAGGTCCTATGCAGTATAAGAAAAAGGAAATTTAATAAGAGACTTTTCTATGTAAACAAACAGAAACACTCAAAGGTTAATGTCTGGAGTATTCTCCAAGCTACTTTCTGAGTCTGAATAGCAGTTCATTGAGAAGCTTTCTGAATCTGAGCTAAAGTATTTCCAGTTGGAGCAGAGCAGGCAGTGACAAACTGACAGAATTTGCTGGTGTTCAGTTTAAATGTCATAAAGGTGGTCCATTCACAAGCCATCATGGTAATTTCTCCAAAGTCTCTTTATCATGTTGACTAGCGTCAGCATTCAAAGCCTCAGGAAAAGCAGTTTCAATTTTAGCGAATATTGAAAAAATCAGAAGGATAGGAGGAAATTTGAAAAATATTGGTTTGGAGATTCAAGACTTATTGATAAAAACTAAAGTATCTAGTCCAGATTGTAGATAAAAAATAAAACCCTCAAAATAATGAGCTAGAATCTAATACCAGATGTACTATATTTTCTTTTATAAAACACAATTTTTCTCTCTACATTCACCCCCATTTCTACCAAAGATATTTATAGTCGGACTAATTTGTTTGAAAAGAACGTAAGTTTAGTCTCATTAACTTGGCAAGATTATTTGCGTAAAGTGCAAAAAGAATAGTGATTGATAATATGGGCTTTTTAAAAGTTGGCTTTGCTGGAACTTTTAATAAGTGACTTCAGGTTAGATTTTTAAAAGGTCTGTGAAGACTAAGAGCCAAGAGAAAGCCTTACCATCTGACTGCATCTGTAATACCTCTACAAATTGGCAAATTCCTCTCTTCTTGAAGTTCCCAAAATATCTTGAAATTCCTAAGCCTGCCAGAAAGTTACATTCTTTACTTATCACAAAGCCAGAAACCCTATACGGTAAATGTGTAGACAAGGTATACCAGGCCAGTTTTACCGAGGGACCTGTATTGCCTTTATAATTCAACTTCGGTTTCTTAAAGCTGTCTGGTCAGATCAGAAACTACAACATTCTTTTCAAAACCTTGGTAAAAAAGCCAGCTTTTCAATTGTGTGCTGTTAAAAAACAGATTCTTGTTGAAATTATGTAAATAATTATATTGCCATAAAATAAGGATACTCATGAATAAATTATAAATTCTAGAGAGATTAGGTAGAGAGGAAGGTAAATGTTTGAATTCTGTTTACAAAAATATGCATTCCCAAATTGCTGCAAATTATGTATAGGCTAAAACAAAGTTAGCTTAAATCTGGAAAACTAAAACAAAATGAGCAATGTTTTGAACAAAAACCCATTAAGAATTACAATATTTTTGTCAGTTCAGTTGCATACAATTAATTTTTATTTTGCTTGATATTAGGTCAGCAGTTTTTTGAGCTCAGCTTTTTTAAAATTAGATTTCTGGAAATTTAGTCTAATGGCACAGACTCAAAGTTATTAGAACCCTGTATTTGTCAGGATTCTTTTTATTCTTTCCATACACAGATATACCTCATGGTATTGGACTTAATTTTATTGTGCTCTGATTATACCACAATTTTTACAAATTGAAGTTTTGTGGCAACCCATTGTAGAATAGTTCTGTTGGCCCCATTGTTTCTAACAGCGTGTGCTCACTTCATGTTTCTGCGGCACATTTTGGTTAATCTCATAATATTTCGAACTTTTAAATTCTGATTATATCTGTTACGATGATCGGTGATCCGTGTTCTTTGCAGTTACTGTTATAATCTTGGGAGAGTACCAAAAACCAGACCCATAGAAGGCAACCAAGTTTATTAATAAATGTTGTGTGTTCTAACTGTTTCTCCACAAGCCTCCCTACCTATCTCTTGACATGCAAAAATATTGAAATTATGACTATTAGCAACACTACAATGACCTCTAAGTGTTCAAGTGAAAGGAAGAGTCATATATTTCTCACTTAAAATTAAAAGCTAGAAACAATTAAGCTTAGTAAGGAAGGCATGTCAAAAGCTGAGACAGGCCACAAGCTAGGCTACTTTCACCAAACAGGTAGCCAAGTTATGAATGCTAAGAAAAAGTTCTTGAAATAAATTAAGAGTGCTACTCCAGTGAATACGTAAGTGATATGGAAGTGCAGAACCTGATTGCTGAGATGGAGAAAGTTTTAATGGTCTGGACAGAAGTTCAAACCAGCTACAACATTGTATGAAGCCAAAGCCTAATCCAGAGCAGGACCCTAACTCTGATTATTTCTAGGGTGAGAGAAGGTAGCCAAACTCAACATCAGATTAACAATTAGATGAAACAGACCTCTTGGACTCTTATAGATAGAGAGAAGAAGCCAATGCCTGACTTCAAAGCCTCATAGAAATGGTGAGGAGAGACTTTAAATGGCTGACTATAGGCACTTAGCATTCATCTCTGGCATAGAAGGACAGTGAGTCGATCACTACACATTGAATACAGCATTTAAGAGAGAACACTGGAATTCTGCACAGAAGTGACGGGGAACATCTGAGAAACAGGAAGAAAGGGAAGCAAGGCAGCTGGACCAACTAGGATTAGCTGGGAGCCTGTAGAGGCTCCCCATTGTAGGGAAAAGGTAATTGAGCAACTCCTAGAGGTCCACATTTTCACTGAAAACTCCTACAGTCTTAGCCAGAAGAGAGCTCCTTGGCTATCACAGACCCTGAGACTAGGATAGGCAGCTGTCTGGAGTCTGAGCAACCACCTGGTTCCAGAGAAGGAGTTTATGCGGGTCCTACACACCTCTTGAGACCCAAGAGGCTGCTGCGTAGAGACAATATGAGCGCTCAGCCTCCACCGGACTGTATCCTGCCTTGGGGCCCAAGAACCCCTGCACTTCCATATTCCTAGAACCCAACAGACATTTTTGCATGTCTACCTTGAGGCCTACAGAGACAGAACACCAGCTGGAACTTCCAGTATGCCTAGGTCCTGAGCACTCTATCTCACACAACGTTCTTCACCCTGGGGAATGAGGGGCACAGCACACCAGGGCGGCTGCAGCTACAACAAAGTGAGCTGGAGCACATGCTTTCCAGAGCCTGTGAACTGGCTGACTAGGGCTGCTGCCACTCACAGCAACCCTGCCCCCATCTGTGCAGCAGGGTGGCTGTGCCCTACCATGCACCTTCAGCAGGCCTGGACACAGCCCTGTCAAATGTCATTCTAGGTCCTGAGGACAGACTTGCCCTGTTCACTGCTACCACCAACTAAGCATGCTACCCAAGGGCCTGAGGATGACTCTAAGCCACCTTTAGATGCAGACACGTGTGCAATATCAAGAATTCTGACAAAAGACCCAGCCTGCCTGCCACAGGAACCCAAGAACACAAGCTGGGGCCTTGAGATTGCTCCACCTGCCCTACCACAGCCTATGCCCATATGCACCAGTAGGGGGACTGAGGGCTAACTCACCCCATGTATTGCTCCAGGTAGATGTGTGCAATATTAGAAGGCCTGACAAATGGTGCAGCTTCCCTGCTGCTGGCACTCAAGCATGCCATTGGGGAACTTGGAGATCATCTTTTTCTGTCAATCACATCCTGTGCTTGTGCACACCACTGGGGTGCTGAGGATAGGCCCAACTTACCTGGTGCTAACATCCTATATGCAGAACTCTGTCCAGGGATCTGAGGATCAATTTTCCTTTCCTGCTGCTTTCGGTGCACACATGCACCATTAAGGAGCCTTTATAAAGGCTCAGACTATCAGTCACTGGTGCCCAAGCATGTCACACAGTGGCCTGAGAATCACTAAACACTACCTACCATCACTGGTGTCTGTGCGCTACTCCTAGGAGCCCTGATAACAATCCTGCTAAATCTGCTGCCGCCACCACTGCCAACACCAGTGTGAGCCATCTGAGAGCTGAGGGTTGGCCTGGCTTTGATAGTCATTGCTGATACAAAACATGCTGCCCACAATCCCAGTCCACTGCTACAGCTGTTATTATTCAAGGAAGCCGGTCTGGAAGCTTAAGAATCAACCTGCCTAGTGTTCTATCAGTACCCACTTATGCCTCAAAGGGACCCAATAACAGAAAGGCTTGCCCAGCTCACAGTGACAACTACTGGGGACCAACGACTAGTTTTTCTGACATCTCTACCCACAGCAGAGCCTCACTACAGCTTTCACTAACAAGTGCAGCATAGACAACTGTGGAAATTACAGACACCGCTGGTGCTGATTACAACCTAAGTAATCATACAAAAACTATACTGCACACATGCAGAATCAAGTCTAAAGTGCCGTACCCAAACAACATTGTAGATACATCTACAGAAAAAAAAGGTCTACCCCTAGGAAAGGGAATCAAAAAGAATTGGAGAAAGTGGCTGTTACAACTAATGTGCAGATACAAACATAAAGACACAAGAAATATGAAAAAGTAAGAAAACATGATGGTGTTAAAGTAACACAATAATTCTCCAGCAACAGATTTTAACAACAAAAAAATCCATGAAATACCTGAAAAAAAAATAACAAAAATAATGTTAAAGAAGCTTAGTGAGATAAAAGAGAACAGAGAAAATTAAAACAAAAAAAAAATCAGAGAAATGATTTATGATCTGAATGAGAATTAAACAGAGATATAAAAAACAGAAATTCTGGATTAAAAAATTATAAAAAATAAAACAAAAATGTAATCAAGAGCTTTAAGCAGAATGAAGAATTACAGAACTTGAAGGCAAGTGTTTGGGACTAACATAACCAGTATATACATGTATACTGATATATATATGAATTTACTCTCTCTGTATGTAGAGAGGATAAAAGTAATAAAGAAAGCTTACATATATATGGCACAATATAAATTGACAATGTTTGAGTTTTGGGTCTTTCAGAAGGAAAAGGGATAGGCAGGAGTAAAAAACAGAAACACAATTCTACCTAACAACAACAAAAAGTAGCAGAAAACTTCCTAAGCCTGAGACTTAGAGGAGATTTAGACATTCATACATAAGAAACTCAAAGATAAATAAATACGAAAAACTCTTCTTATCAAAGAAGACTTTTATTACTATCAAACTGTCAAAAATTAAATTATCATCAAACTGTCAAAAGTTAAAGACAAAGGGAAAACTGTGAAAATAGCAAGATAAAAGTATCAAGACACATATAAAGGAACCCCCATCAGACTAACAGCAGTTATCTGAGCAGAAATTTTAAAGCCAGGAGTGAATGAAAGATTATATTCGAAGTGTAGAAAATAAACAAATGAACAACAACAACAACAACAAAAAAAAAACCGTACTCAGCAAAGCTATTCCTCAAAAATGAAGGAGAAATAGTTTATTCAAGACAAATAAGTAAGCAAATAAATAAATAGGTAAATAACATGAGGGACCTAGTCACCACTTAAAAAAATAAATAAATAAATAACCCGAGGGACCTAATCACCACTAGATTATCTCAACAGAAAATGCTTTAAGGGAGCCCTAAATCTGGAAGTGAAAGGATATTATCTGCTATCATAAAAACAAATTTTATGTCAAAGTATAAAAAAACTCCTTGTTAAAAGTTTTTGACACTTTTAAAGTGTAAAACTCCTTGTTAGAGTAGACACACAATTGAGAAAGAACAAAAACTCAAATGTTGCCCATACTGAAAAACACCAACCACAAGGATAAACAATAATGGAGAGAAATACACAAACAATAAGAGAAGAAAGAAAACAACAACAAAAGATAAACAAAACAACAACAACAAAATTAACAAATGAAAAAAATTAGTTCTCACCTATTAATAATAATCTTGACCATAAGTAGCTTAAATTACCTACTTAAAATGTATAGATATGCTGAATAGATAAAAAGCATTACCTAATTGTAAGATGCTTACAATACTCTCACTTCACCTGTAAAGGGACATATAAACTGAAAGTGAATGGACAGAAGAGGATTTTCCACACAAACAGAAGCCAAAAATGTGCAGAAGTAGCTGTACTTAGGTCAGATCAAAGAGACTTTAAGTAACAAACAGTACAAAAAAAATTAATAAAATGAAGCCCATTATCTAATAATAAAAGAATCTATTTAACGAGAAGATATAACAATTCTAAATATATATACACCCAAACCTAAGTATCCAGATATATAAGGTAAACATGATTAGATCTAAAGAGAAAAATAGACTCCATTACAGTAAGAGTTGAAGACTTCACCATCCCAGGCTCAACATTATACAGATCATCAAGACTAAAAATCCACTAATAAATATTGCATTTAAATTTCATTTAGACCCAACAGGCATTTACAGAATATTCCATCTCACAGAATACACGTTCTTCTCATGAGCACTTGCAGCATTCTTTAAGACAGAACATATGTTAGCCAAAAGAATCAACTCTCAACAAATTTTAAAAAATCAAAATCTTATTAAATGTCTTCTGAAACCACCATGGCACAAAAATAAATAAATCAATCAAGAAAAAGAGGAACTTTGAAAACTGTACAGCGATATAGTAATTAAACAACACGATCTTGGGTGACTGATGGGTTAGTGAGGAATTAAGAAAAAATTAAAAAAAAACTTGAAACAAATGAAAGTGGAAATACGACAAAGCAAAACCAATGGGATACAGTGGTAAGAGTACTAAGGGGAAAGCTAATGGAAATCAGTGCCTATATAAAAAAAAGATTTCAGACCTAATTATGCACCACAGGGGACTAACAAATCAAGAACAAACCAAACCTAAATTCAATAGAAGAAAAGAAATAACAGAGATCAAAGCAGAATTAAATAAAATAAAGGCTAAAATTACAGTACAAAGAATCAATGAATCTAATAGTTGCTTTTTAGCCAATAAACAAAATCAAAACACCGCTTTCGAGACTATCCAAGAAAAATAGAGAAGACAGAAATTATAACATAATCATACATTAAAAAGGAAATACTAAAAATGATACAGAGAAATACACATGACTTTTATAGATCATTATAAACAACTATATGCTAATAAACTGAAAGATCTAGAGGAAATTGATAAATTCCTGAACATATGCAATCTGGCAAGACTAAATCAGGAACAAATAGAAACCAGCCCTATAATAAGCAATGACATTGAATCAGTAACAAATTGTCTCCCCCTAAAATAGTTCATGACCAGATGATTGACTGCCAAATTCTTTCAAGCTTACAAAGAAGAACTAATGTCAATTTTTCTCAAACTATTTTTAAAAAATGGAGAAGGAAATTCTTCCTAACTCGTTCTACATAATCCTGTACCAAATTCAGACACAGACATACACAGACACACACACACACACACCCCACTACAGGCCAATATCCATGATGAACAGAGGCACCAAAATCCTCAACAAAATATGAGCAAGCCAAATCCAAAGGCACCTCTAAAAGCCAATACACTATGACCAAATAGGATTTATCCCAGAGATGCATGGGTAATTCAGCATAAGCAAATTAATAAGTGTGATACAACACATCAACAGAATTAAGGACAAAAATATATCATCATTTTAATCAGTGCAGCAAAGGGATATGATAAAATCAACATCTCTTCATGATAGAAACTCTCAAGCCTAGAAGAAACACACCTCAACAAAATAAAGGCCATATCTGACAAACCCATACTTAACAACATACAGAATGGGGAAAAGCTTAAAGCTTTTCTCTAAGAACTGAAAGACACCAAAAGCACTTACTTCAGTCAATTCTATTCAACACAGTACTAGAGGTCCTAGCTGAACAGGGCAAAATAAAGAAATACAGGGCACCCAAATTGAAGCAACAAAGTAAAATTGTTTCTTTTTGCATGACTTTAAATTTAGAAAAACCTAGATGCCACCAAAAAATTCTTAGAACAGATAAACACATTCAGTCAAGTAGCAGTTACAAATGCAACTTACAAAATTAGTAACATTTCTATATGCCAGCTCTGAACAATCTGAACAATAAACCAAGAAATAATTCACCAAATGTAAGTTCATTTTACAGTAGCTACAAAAAAATAAGATACTTACAAATAAGTTTAACCATGGAGGGAAAAGTCCTTTATAAGGAAACCTAAAAAATATTGATAAAATAAATTTAAAATGATACAAATAAATGGAAAAAGTCCTATGCCCGTGGATTGAAATAATTAATATCATTAAAATGCTCAAAATAATCTAGAGATTTAATGCAATCCCTATAAATATACCAATGTCATTAATCACAGAAATAGGAAAGAAAACCCTAAAATTTGTATGGAACTACAAAAGATCCCTAATAATTAAAGTGTTTCTGAACAATAAGAACAGAGCTAGAGGCATCACAATACCTGATTTTAAAATATACTACAAAACCATAATAATCCAATAGCATGTATTGGTATAAAAACAGACACATAGACCAATAAAACAGAATAGAAAGAACTCAGAAATTAATCCACATATTTACAGTCATCTGATTTGCAACAAACGTGCCAAGAACATACATTTGGGAAAGGATGTCCTCTTCAGTAAACAGTGTGGGAAAACTGCATATCCATGGCCAGAAAATTGAAACTAGACTTCTATCTTTTATTATATCAAAACATCAACTCAAAGTGGATTAAAAACTTAAGACTCAAAACTATAAAATTACTAGACAAACACCATGGAGGAAATGCCTTTGAATATTGGTCTAAGCAAGGATTTTATGGTTAAGACTTCAAAAACATAGGTTAAAAAAATAGACAAATGGGACCATGTTAAACTAAAAGCCTTCTATACAGCAAAGGAAACAATCAACAGAATAAAGAGACTGTTTAACAGGAGGAAATATTTTCAAACTCTTCATTTAATAAGAGACTAAAATTCAGAATATGTAAGAAATTCGAATAACTCAACACCAGTAAAATGATCACATTTAAAAGTGAACAGAAGATCTGAAAAGACACTTCTCAACAGAAGACATACAAATGGGCAACACAAATATAAAGACGTTCAACATCATTAATCAGCAGGGAAATTCGGATCAAAACCACAATGAGGCATCATCTGACTCCAGTTAGAATGGCTATTATCAGAAAGACAAATGAATGCTGGTGAGAAGGCAGATAATAGGAATTTCTTATACACTGTGGGTGGAAATGTAAATTAATACAACCATTATGAAAAACAATTTAAAAATTTCTAAAAAGACAGAAAAAAACTACTATATGATCCAGTGATCCCACTACTATTATTTAAATAAAAGGATTCAGTATTTCAAGGAGACATCTGCACTTTCATATTTATTGCAGCACTATTCACAGTAGAAAAGATGTGTCTAGCAACAGATGAACGTATAAAGTAAGCATGGCATATATACATAATGAAATACTACTTGGCCTTAAAAAAATAAAATCTCATTTGAATGAAATTAGAAGTTAATATATTAAGTGAAATAAACCAAGCACAGAAAAACAGAATGTGAGTTCCCACTCAAATTTGAAAGCTAAAAATGTTGTTCTCATGGAGAAAGAGTAAAATAATCTCATAGCAGAGGCTGAAAAAGGTGTGTGTGTCAGGGTGTTGGTGTAAATTAATTGGGACAGACATACATTTAAATAGAAGAAATATATTTTACTGTTCAATAGCACAACAGGATGAGTATATTTCATAATAGCTAGAAGAGATCTGAAATTTTTCCTACATAAATGAATAATGAATGTTTGAGGTGACAGATACTCTAAATATTCTGATACAATCAATACACATTTTTCTATGTATTAAAATATTACATAGTCCAAATAAATATGTACAAATATGTGTCAATAAAAAAAGAGATAACAAACCTTCAAAGGACAGGCCCCCATTTTTGTTAGAAGCCACTCATGACTTTAAGCCAAAGCCAGTTATCATTTACCATTGTAAAATCCTAGGGCCATTAAGAATTATGCTAAATCTACTTTGCTCTTGTTCTATAACTGGAACAACAAATCTTGGGTGACAGCCCATCTGTTTACAGAATGATTTACTGAATATTTTAAGCCTGCTTTCGAGACTAACTGCTCAGAATAAAATATTTCTTTCAAAATATTGTAGCTTTCAGACCCAAGAGGGCTGATGGAGCGGTACAAGGATATCAATGATGTTTTCATGCTTGCTAACACAACAACATTCTGCAGCACATAGATCAAGGAGTAACTCTGTCTTTCAAGTCGTATTACTAAAGAAACACATTTTGTGTAACTACAGCTGTCACAAATAGTCATTTCTCTAAGGAATATTGGCAAAGTAAACTTGAAACTTTCAGGAGAGGATTTACCATTCTAGATATCATTGTGAACATTTGTGAATCATGGAAGTAGGTCAAAATACCAACATGAACGTGTGTTTGGAAGAAGTTGATTCCAAAATTTATGAATGACTTTGGTGGGTTCAAGTCTTCAATGGAGGCAGACACTGCAAATGGGGTTGATAGCAAGAGAACTAGAGTTAGATGTGGAGGCTGAAGATGTGACTGAATTGCTACAATCTCATAGTAAAACGTGAGTGAATACGCAATCCTTCACCTGGATAAGGAAGAAAAGTGGTTTTTGAGAAGGCATCTACTCGTGGTGACAATGCTTTAACATTGGTGAAATGACAAAAAGTGTTTAGAATATTATAGTAGTTGATAAGACAGTGGAAGAGCTGGCAAGGATTGACCTCTATTTTGAAAGAAGTTCTGTGGACAAAACACTATCAAACAGCATTGCACGCTACAGAGAAATCATTTACTAAAGAAAGAGTCAATCTATGTGGCAAAATTTATCGTTGTCTTATTTTAAGAAATTGCTACAGCCACACCAAACTTCAGAAGTCATCACCATGATTAGACAGCAGCCATCAACACTGAAGCTGTATCCTCCACCAGCAGAAAGATTTTGACATGCTGAAGGCTCAGATGATCATTAACATTTTTAGTAAGAAAGTGTTTATTAATATACATACATTGTTTAGACTAATACTATTGCACACTATATATACCTCAGTATTGTGTAAACATAGTCGTTATATGCACTGGGAAGTCAAAACATTTTTGTTACTCTTTTCATTGTCATATTTGATTTATTTCAGGAATTTGGACCCACACCCTCAACATCTTTAAAATATGGTTGCATCTCCTTGAAGACACAATACTTTATTTATTACCTTTTTGTTAGTTATATATTTATAAGAACTTTCATCAAGACATTTTATCGTTTTTGTTATATAGGTATATAATTGCTATATATGTATGAAGTTATATATGTATAAATCTATGTATATGTACAGTTATATATGTAATGTGACTATATGTGTGTGTGCATGTTTCTTCTTTTTCAATTTTTATTTTAAAAGCAGGAGCCACCTGTGCAGGTTTGTTGCAATGGTATGTTGCATGATGCTGAGGTTTGGGGTGTGACTGAACTTGTCATCCAGGTAGTGAGCAGAGTACCTAACAGGTAACCTTTCAGCCCTTGCTCTTTTCCCTCTCTTGTTCCTCTAGTAGTCCCCAGTGTCTATTGTTCCCTTCTTCTTTCTTTTTTTACTAGAGATGGGGTTTCACCATCTTGGCCAGGCTGGTCTCGAACTCCTGACCTCGTGATCCACCCCTCTCGGCCTCCCAAAGTGCTGGGATTACAGGCATGAGCCACCACGCCTGACTCTTGCTCCCTTCTTTATGTTTATGTATCCTCAATGTTTAGCACCCACTTATAAGTGAGAATGTGTGGTATTTGGTTTTCTATTTACTTAGGATAATGGCCTCCAGCTGCATCCATGTCTCTGCAAAGGACATGATCTCATTCTTTTTTATGGCTGCATTGTATTTTATAGTGTATATGTACCACACTTTCTTTATCCAACTCACTGTTGACGAGCACCTGGATTGATTCCATGTTTTTTGTCAACAGTAAACAGTGCTACAATGCACTTATGGATACCTGTGCTCTTTTGGCGGAATGATTTATTTTCCTTTGGGTATATACCCAATAATGGGATTGCTGGGTCAACTGATACTTCCACTCTTAGTTCTTCAAGAAATCTCTCAACCGTTCACCACAGTGGCTGAATTAATTTTCATTCTGATTGATAGTGGATAAGTGTCCCCTTTTTGCTGAAGCCCTGCCAATATCTGTAATTTCTCTGGTGATTAGTGATGATGAACATTTTTTTTTCATATGTTTCTGGGCTACTTGTATGTTGTTTCTTGAGGTGTCTGTTTATATCCTTTGCCTACTTTTTAATGAGGTTATTTGCTTTTTGCTTATTGCTTTAAGTATCTTATAGATTCTGGATATTATCCCTTTGTTGGCTGTATAGTTTGTGAATATTTCTCCTACTCTATATATGATCTGTTTACTCCCATGGTAGTTTTTCTTGCTATGCAGAAGCTCTTTACTTAGGTGCTGCTTATCAATTTTTGTTTTTGCTGCAATTGCTTTTGAACACCTGTCATGTCCGAGCGAGTTTTTAGGAAAGTGCTACACTCTGAAATCTGATTGTGAGCCCTTTATTGCCAGTGACCAAGAGTCAGCTCAGGCTCAAAATCTTTCGGCCCAGAGGAAGGGGTTTGATTTCCTTTTATATGTTGCTCAGGGTAAGGAGGCAAAATGGAATTTTACAGAAGCAGGATAAGCAAGTTATGGGGGGAGGCTGGTAACTAGGAGGCAGGAGGCTCCCATGATTGCTGATTAACTAAGGAGGGTATACACAAGCAGTTCCCATGACTGCTGGTTACCAAGGGGGGCATTAGGTTCTTTCCATACAATCAATCAAGGGAGTATTCACAATAGCAAGTGGGCTTGTCAAGAAGGATATGGTTATAACAGATGTTTCTATAGTTCTAAGCACAACATGACCCAGAACAGCGTGGCCCAGGTATGCACTGAAGGGAGAAATGGTAGGGGGAGAAGCCAAGATGGAGTCAGTCAGACTCACATCTCAGATGGAGTTAGTTTGGTTCATCTCAGACCTAGCCACAAATTATTTGCCAAGACTGACACTAAAGGTATTTTCTAGGTTTTCTTCTATGATTTTTACAGTTTGAGGTCTTACATTTGCCTGAATTCATCTTCAGTTAATAATTGTATATGGCTAAATACAGAGTTCCAGTTTCATTCTTTGGCATAAAGATGGACAGTTATTCTAGGGCCATTTATTGAGAAGAGCATCTTTTCCTCATTTATAATTTTTGCTGAGTTTGTCAAAGCTATAGGTGTGCAGCTTTATTTCTGGGTTCTCTATTTTTTCCCTTGGTATATGTGTCTGTTTTAGTGCCAGTACCATGTTACTTTGGTTACTATAGCTTTCTAGTATAGTTTAAAGCCATTCCTTTGGCTTTGTTCCATTATTTTAGGATTGCTTGACACACATTTTAGAATTATATTTACTTGTTAAAAACATCCCCCCAATCCTGCCAAAAAAAAAAATCAGAATATAGCAATTGCCAGTGGACAAAAAGACTTAAAGAATCATGATTAAGGACCTGGTGGGGCTTTATTATAGTCCACAATCAAGAATAAAATTGGGTTATTTGTGTGGCATAACATTTTAACATAACAATGAAAATAATGACTAATAACATCAAATTTCTAGGAAGCTTACACAATTCTGGTGGAAATATATCAATGAAATATTTATATAAATATTACGCAAAGAATGTTAAACTTAATTTATTGACAATGAATTCTGTACAAGTTTAATATAGCAAATTAAGGCTAATTAGTTTAATATATTTTTCCTATGTTTACAGGGGCACTTCTGAAACATCCAAAGGTTAGTTTAAGGTTGAAAAGACTTAATTTAGTTCTTGGAATTTGATTTTGAAAAGTCTGCCAAATATACAAAGGTTTAAAACACTTGATTATAATAGAATTACAGACCATTATGAGATTATAGTGATTAATTTAAACAAAACACTAAATAAAGACAGCATGATAAGGAATGTGTTGCTATCTTTCTTCCCTGTTTTTCTTTTTTTGGTTTTTTCAGTTGACTCAACAAGTAAACAGAAATCTGTTAACTATATCTTATCACTATTGTACAAACATGCTTAAAAGAAAAAACAAATTCTAGTTTTCTATCAATGTAATTGGGATATTAAAGTTTAATTTTTAAAGCCCTGATAATAAACTTGTTTAATCTTAGTATATTTTCTCACATGTAAATTTTCTTTTGTCAAATTTTACAACCCTTCATAACATTGATATTCATTATTTATTTATATAATTTCTGTATTCTTTCATTCTGAAACAACCCTTAAAAACCTGTAAAGTAAATATTACCATGTTTTTTTCAACAAAAACCACATCCTCTGGCTTTATTATAAACCCATTTACCAAAAATATATCTTGCTTTTCTTATACACTTTGCATACCAACTTTTCCCGCTATTTCTAGTAGTTTAATTTACAGATGTTAATAACAATTCTAACTCTTAATGATATATTTTGAATATATGTTCCCACCATGTCTCATGTTGAATTGTAATCCCTACTGTTGCAAGTGGGGCCTAGTGGGAAGTGTTCTGGCCATGGGGCAGATGTCTCATGGTTTGATGCTATCCTCACAATAGTGAGTTCTCAGGAGATCTGTTTTTCTAAAAGTGTGTGGCACCTCCCCCTTCTCTTTCTCTTGCGCCCGCTCTCACCATGTGTTATGGTTTGGCTGTGTCCCCACCCAAATCTCATCTTGAATTGTAAGCTCTCATAATCTTTACCTGTTACGAGAGGGACCTAGTGTGATGTAATTGAATCACGAGGGCAATTACCTCCATGTGCTGGTCTTGTGATGGTGAGTGAGTTCTCACAAGATCTGGTGTGTGTGTGTGTGTGTGTGTGTGTGTGTGTATGTCTGAGTGTTTTCTTTAGGATGGAGTCTCACTCTGTCACCCAGGCTGGAATGCAGTGTATAATCTCAGCTCACTGCAACCTCTACCACCTGGGTTCAAGCAATTCTCCTGCCTCAACCTCCTGAGTAGGTAGGGCTACGCCATCATGCCTAGCTAATTTTTGTACTTTCAGTAGAGATGAGTTTTCATCATATTGGTCAGGCTGGTCTTTAGCTTCTGACCTCATGATCTGGCTGCCTCAGGCTACCAGAGTACTGGGATTACAGGTGCAGGCCACCATACCCGGCCTATCTGATGGTTTTATAAGAGGCTTTTCCCACTTTCGCTTAGCACTTCTCCTTCCTTCCACCAGAAGGAAGTATTTGCTTCCCCTTCTGCCATAATTATAAGTTTCCTGAGGCCTCCCCAACCCTATGGAACTGTGAATCAATTAAACCTCCTTCCTTTATGAATAACCCAGCCTCAGGTATTTCTTCATGGCAGCATGAGAATGGACTAAAACATCATGTGATGTGGTGCATATTCCTCTTTGCATTCCACCATGAGTAAAAGCTCCCTGAGGCCCCTCCAGAAGTCAAGCAGATGCCAGTGCCATGCTTCCTGTACAGCCTGCAGAACTGTGAGCCAATTAAACATCTTGTCTTTATCAATTACTCCAACTCAGGTATTTCTTTTTGGCAATGCAAGAGTGGCCTAATAAGCATAGTAACCTGAATTTCTAGAAAAAAAACAAGATATTAAGTAATTTTAATTGTTGCATACCCATAATTTATGAATATATACCTCATAATTTCTAAAAATATAGAAATCCTCAAAGTTCTGAATGTGGAACAGGACATACTTTCAAAGAGATCCAAAAATATTCTGTTGGTTTTTTTTTTGTACTAAAAAGCAAAAAGTAAATATATTTAAACCCTTTGTTAATGTTTCACTATTTGATTTTATTTGGAAATTATATGAATAGCTATCACTCAATTTAACTTGTTAAAAGTATAAGTGTATAGTTATGAATGAATTTGAAAATCTTTTTTTGAAAATCTTTAAAGTAAACATATCATTAAACATAATTGTTGTAAAAGAAGTATGTTTATAGACTATAACTGCACCTATATGTATTTAATTTCCTCATTCTTAACAATTACAGGACATTTTTTGAGATATTAGACAATGCTTAGTCATTAGTTTATTATTTTTCTATTAACCAGTTTTATAGTACATGTATATTAGGAAATTACCATGAAAGAAAAACCCCTAAAGTTAGTTATGTATTTTGTTGATAAATTATCAGATAAGATGTTTCTACTAAATCAGCAATGTTTAATAGTCTTATTCACAAGATGTATCCATATCATATGAACTTGAAAAGTTTTTGGGTTAGCTCTTTAATCTGGGAATGTCTACATATTTCTCAGTTTGGTCACATGTAGATTATATACGTGCACATGTATAGACATATACATACATGTAGATACAATATATGATGCACACATGTATATATTCAAAATCCCAGTGATCAGGGAGCTCAGTGTAAAAGAGTGCAGAGTTTCAAACCTGAGACAAATCCATCCACAGCTCCTTGGGCTTCGTGAAAAAAAGAGTCCCCCAAAAAGGGATTAATGGTGCCTTTTCTGTGTTGCTCAAGGGGTAAAATGTTCTGATTTCTCTTGGCTGTCTAAATCTGTGCACACAGATACATTTGAACATACTCTGAGGTTAGACTCTATGCTTTATCTGTTATATCAGAGTTCTTGTACGATTTTCTGCTGCTGAGACCAATACTAAAAATATCAATGCTCTGCATTTATCTAAACATGGAAATCAGCTACATACATCTCTTCATCTGAAACACAGGCAATTAACAAGGAAAAGTAAGTGAGAATTAATGTTGAACAAGAACATAAAAAAGAGAGTGAGCATTAAAAATTCCATAGTGTGGCATGAACATAGAAGAGTGTGGGTTTAACTTTAGAAAGTCTTTTACCAAGTTCTTTTGCAGGACCCCTGGTAGAGTATGGGAAGGCCTAGAAGTTTCAATTCCTCAATTCCTTTCTGCTCCTAGTAACAGCACTGAGCTGTTTTTGAGGATGTTGTCAAAGAAATAGCTATGATATTTGTATACAAAAGGATAACTAGAAATCTGTGGAGGTTGGACAAGACATTTTAGAATTTCTATGACATGTCTCAGGAGTCTGTCATTTCGGGACTGAATAATGAACTAATGAGGTAAATGTTCCTCTTCCTTTTTTGTTAAAATGAGACAGTCATCCTGTGTTAATGCCTCATTTATCCTGTGACCTTCTTGTGTATTTTTGATCAGTTGTGTTATTATACTTGTATATTTTTGCTTTTTTGTTATGTTTTATTTGTTTTACACATTTGTCCGAAACTTGGGGGACAAAAGAATGTGTACCATAAGACTATTAACAGTAAAAGGCTATTGCCGTAACTTTGTTTAGGAAAGCCAGTCACTCTTCTAATCATTTTCTTATTGCTGTGG
Organism: Callithrix jacchus; assembly: GCF_049354715.1. Classification (NCBI taxonomy): domain Eukaryota; kingdom Metazoa; phylum Chordata; class Mammalia; order Primates; family Cebidae; genus Callithrix; species Callithrix jacchus. The sequence continues at coordinate 165,379,084 of NC_133504.1, forward strand.
ATTAAATGAAAATCTTCCTGTAGAAGTTGGAGCATAATACTTGGCATATAGTAACATTCAAAGGATGGTAGTTATATATTTATCTAAAACTAATTGCGTTTGTTATCACTATTTTTAAATTTTCTACAATGTGAGAAAATTACAAAATACGTGTCACCAAGTATGGCTTAGAAAGCTTTGCGATTTTGTTGCAAAGTGTTAGATTAAGAGCAGATGCATTTTTCAGAATTGTTTAATTTCTGTTTTCAAGTAATTTATCTGGAGTAAAATTAATCAACTTGAAAGTCTTATTAAGACAAATACAATAAGAAATACTGCTGAAACAATAACATTTTGAAAAAAATATTAGAAAAATTAATAAACACAAAATCAGAGGTCACATTTGAAAATCTGCTTTTCTTCTTACTGCCTTTTTAACATTTAACCTGGAGTTTTCAGTCTCCATATAGTATAATGGTCTTGTGTCCATGTAAGTATCACAAGAAACAAGTAAATAAAGAAGGTAAAAATCTGGAACATAGCCTACAAGACAAATAGAAAATGGTTTATGTTTCATTGTTTCACTAAATAAGGCTATTTTTGTGTAAAATATTTTCAATCAAATTACCTAGCTTTGTCACTTTAACTGCTTGGGCATGCTAAGATATTTCAGTTCTCAGCTGAACTAAAATGGTCGTTACACCTGCAAACAGCATTATGAATAAAAACAGGTGTTGAGAGTCAGGAAATTATGTGTTTAAATCCTACCTGCACTATTTACCAGGCTACACTATCTCGGATAATCATTCTGTGACTCGTTTCTCTCTTCGATAAAAGAGAAATACCATCTAAGTCAGGGGTCCCCAATCCCCAGGCCAGGTAGTGGTACCAGTTCAAGGTCTGTTAGGATCCGGCCTTATAGCAGGAGACGAGCCGCGGGCAGAGCAGCAAGGGTTACCCGCCTGAGCTCCACCGCCTGTCAGAGCAGTGGAGGTTTTAGATTGTAATAGGAGCTCCTAACAGAACCCTACTGTGAACTGCAAATGCCAGGAATCTAGACTGCATGCTCCTTATGAGAATATAATTAATGCCTGATGATCGGAAACCATCACAACTCAAACCACGTCCTCCCCCCACCCCCTTGGGGAAAAGATGGCTTCCATGAAATTGGTCCCTGTTGCCAAAAAAGTTGGGGACCGCCGATCTAAATCACAGCACTGCTGTAAGAAGTGACATTTGTAGCTTGTAGGTAGCAGCACATAGCACAGTGCTTGCTACATAATCCATGCTCAAAACCAGCAATGCTGTTTGTGAGTGTTCCGCTTCTCTTTTTCATAACCCTGCAATTCCCTCAGTACGTGCTTGAGAAGACGCCGTGAAATACCGACATAAAGTGCTTTAGGGCAAATTATAAGACATACGAATAAGAGACAGTTTAAAAAAGAGAAATTGATGAAAATGTATTTTCTACAGAATAGAAAGAAACCTTGAGAAACCCATACTAAACTTATAAAACTCTTAATTATACAAACTGCCGGCTGTGCTGGGAGGTCAACACCATTTTCTAAGATACAATGTATTAAGCAGAAGAGCCCACTCAGCTTCCCTCTCCAGTTTCACAAAAGAGGAATAAAATTGGGCCACTTTGTCCTGAGTTCTAAAGCATAATACAAATGGTATTTTAACAAGTAGTTCAACTATCCTATTTGTCAAATAGCCTTTTGTAATATGGCCTAGGGGAGCTAACAGTCTTATAGAATATTATTTCTGAAAAGTGTAATTGTCAAGTTCCAAGCAATTGACTTATGTTCAAATGTTAACGCTATAGCGTTTGCTAGTTGGAGATGATATGATTTAATATTAACACATCAGAATAACAAGGCATTTAAAAAATCTAGGCCTCTACAATTGATGTCTGCTTAAGATGTTTACTGACTCCTAATTCTCAAACTTTCTCTCTTCTGCCAACCCAGAGTAACATTGCGGTAAACCTATTTTAAGTACGCCAGCAGAAAAAAACTCACTGATTTGAAGGTGTGAGTTATGGCATCTAGGAAAATGCTTTATATTTAGGGTTGCTAGATAAAATAAAAGACTCCCACTTTAAATTTAGGATAGATTATGAGTACTTTGTTAGTATAAGCATGTCCTATGCAAACTTTTCTAACTACTAAGACTTGATTATACTGCAGGATATATTATGTATGTGTTTGTATGTGTATGTATGCATTTATATACACGCTCTATAGGATATATACAAAAGTACACACATATGTAGTCTGTGTATGTAAACTTATATAGACTTTACAAAAATATATACCCTTCATATCTATATATGCACATATATGTGTGTGTTATATAAAAGCTGTATATGACACACACAACCTTTATGGCCTTGTATAGCATTTTCTGACACCACTTCTGACAAAAAAAATGTATCTTTTTTTGAGATGGAATCTCACTCTGTCACTCAGGCTGAAGTGCAGTGGTGTGATCTCAGTTCACTGCAACCTCCGCCTCCCAGATTCAAGCAATTCTAGTGTCTCAGCCTCCCTAGTAGCTGGGATTACAGGCATGCACCACCACGCGTTTTGCCATGTTGGCCAGGCTGGTCTCAGACTCCTGATCTCAGTTGATCCACCTGCATCGATCTCCCAAAGTGCTGGGATTACAGGCATGAGTCACCACGCCTGGACGTGTGTGTGTTTTAAAACAAATACACATTTTGTTTTTACATCAAACAATTCTCTAACTCTCCAACACAAACTAGGTGTAGAAGAAATCCATACATTTCTGACACTAATTCCTGGAGTTAATCTTGACCCTAAAGTTTAAGGACTTGATCCCAGGAGCCTCCCCCACAACAGAGATCAGCCATAAATAAAGTCCCAGACAACCTGTACCGCCTCCCAGCTGGCTAAACAACTAGGGGAGGGGGTCCCGGGGCCTTCTCATAGGTTTAATAATTTGCTAGAATAACTCACAGAATTCACAAAAGCACTTTACTTATCATTGTTGGTTAATGATAAAAGATGCAATTCAGAAATAGCAAAACAGAATGATTCATGAAGCCAGGTGTGGGGTGGGAATGGGGTTGTGGTGTGCAGCCTCCCACTTTACAGCACATTGCTGTGTTCATCAACCTGGAAAGTCTCCATATCCTATTGTTTTAGAGGTTTTCTAACTCAGTCTCCAGCCCTCCTCTCTGTCCAAGAGATTGGAAGATGTAGCTGAAAATTCCCAGTATATTCATGAGTTTGATACTTTGTTGACCAGCTCCTTCCTCCTTCCCAAGTTTTGCACCATCACCTCATTAGCAAAATCTTCGGGATGGGTTAGGCATGGTGGCTCAATCCTGTAATCTCAGCATATTGGGAAGCCAAGAAGGGTGGACCACTTGAAGTCAGGAGTTTGACACCATCCAGGCCAACATGGTGAAACCCCTTCTCTACTAAAAAATACAAAACGTAGCCAGGTGTACTGGTGCACACCTGTCATCCCACCTGCTCTGGAGGCGAGGTAGGAGAATTGCTTGAACCCAAGTTTCAGAGGTTGCAGTGAGCTGAGATTGTGCCACTGCATTCCAGCTCATGCATGGTTTATTATGAATAACAAAAGTTACTCGTATCATTCAGTAAATTCTAAGGATTTTAAGAGTTTTGTGTGTGTTTATGTACACACAAATGTATACACGTACACACAGATAATTTCACAATCTAAAACAAAGGTTTGTAAATTATAAAAATGAATGCATTTATTTGTAAAATGTTATTTTGTTAGGAATAATGATTCTAATCAAGTATCAGATATGTGGAAAAAGACACTGGGATATTTTAGAAGGTGAGAGTTATAGATTCAGTTCCACCCTTAACCTACTGTGTGATCATCACCGAAGAACTTGACTTTACTGAATTGCACATTCCTTTTTCACTAAATGAGTGATTGAACTAGGTAACTGTCCATAAGCTTTCTGCAATTTGTGCTTTCAAAAATATAAAGAAGTATATTTAAACCAATGAAACAGCAGATGTTTTCAATACTTAGAAGCATGTCTCTATATAAATGAAGACATAAATGATGGCTTTACTAAGAACTAGGCATTTTCTCCTATCAATTTAATAAAATAAGCACAATTCTAGGCCTTTATTTAAATGTATAAAAACATATTCATGAGTATATTTTATAATTCAGATGCACCTTAATCTAGGTTATCAGAATTTTGTTTTTCTGATCTTAGTTTTCCCCTTTCTTGGTTCCTCCCTCTATAATATATCCCTTTGTCTATGTTTTGTAAAGATAAGGTAGGAAATAAAATACACTGAATTTGGGACTATGAGGCCATCATGAGACTACGTAGGGTGAACCGTTGACATTTTATTCATCAGTTTGTCATTCAGAGGATCAATATCACTTTGTACTTGGAATAATGCTAGAGAGAAACAGAATATAAAATCCACTGGTAGTCCGGGCAAAGTGGCTCACGCCTATAATCCCGGCACTTTGGTAGGCTGAGATCGGCAGGTCACCTGAAGCCAGGAGTTCAAGACCAGCCTGCCCAACATGGTGAAACCCTGTCTCCACTGAAAATACAAAAAATTAGCCAGGCATGGTAGCACGTGCCTGTAATCCCAGCTACTCAGGAGGCTGAGGCAGGAGAATTCCTTGAACCTGGGAGGTTGCTGTAAACTGAGATCGCACCACTGCCCTCTAGCCTGGGTGTCAGAGCAAGTCTTCCACTCAAAAAAAAGAAAAAGAAAATCCACTGGTATTCTGAAACTCAGGGGAGAGATCTAGCCATTGCTAGTAAGAAGTAGCAATTGATTTTAGTTACTTATTAGTATACTAATAATAATAAGAAGAAAGATGAAGGAGGAGAAAGAGGAAGGAGACAAGGAGAAAGAAGAAGAGAAATATAACCATCACAAATCCCATTTGAAAAATAATAATTCATGTATTTTATTTCTTTCATTCTATTTTCAAGAAGGGACAAAGATATAGAATAAGCAACCTACTTATATCACTAAGCTTTGACATCCATAAGACCGAGTATAATGTTAATATGCGTACGATGCATTCAAGGTTCTCATTCTAAAAATTTAATCATCACCTAAGTTTACATAGCAACTACTATACATTATAATTAAAACTTTGTTCAGAATGTAGTAGGATTTTTAATAAAGTCTTTATAATGGATTCACTATTTTAATATGTTATAACTAGAAATATGCACATAATAAACATCTTAATACTTATGATCAGAGATAGCATGATGCAAAGTTGTATGTTTTTCATGAACTCATTTTTTTAAAGCCATATACAGATAATAAACCATTAGTCAGTCAACCAAAAGATACCCTTGGGAGCTTTCAAGGTGCAATTGCAGGAGAGAACTAAAAGCACTGACTAGGTGACAAATTGTTGGAACACGTTTTTGTGTGTTGTTTTGCTTTTGTTGTTTTTAAATATTGCTTAAATTTCTGACTTCGAAATTCAATAACATTAAATTGTCTAGCAAAGCAAATCTAAACATGCCTTTTTCTTTGGGTAAGCACATGATAGCCCGTATGAAAGTCTGCCTTGGAGAGCCAAGCACAGCCTTCCAGGAAGAGGACATTTGATCAGAGTGAAAAAATAACAAGATTTTAAAAACTATAAACCATTTTATTTAGTTTCATATGACATTTATCTTATTTGCTTTTAAATAATCTTTTGACTCTCAAGTACCTAGAAGTTAGTAATATTTCTTTTTTTAATTGAGTTAAAGTACCTCATTTTAAAAATTCTAATATATATTTTAATTAACAAATAAAAATTGTATATATGGGGTACATGATAATTTGATATTTGTATACATTTGTGAAATGCTTGTCAAGCTAATTAACATATATGTCATCTCATATAATTGACATTTTTGTGGTGAAAACATTTAAAATCTCTCTTAGAAATTTTAAAACATACAATATTTTATTATTATTGTTATTATTATTAGTATTATTATTTTTGAGACAGAGTCTCACTCCATTGCCAGGCGCCAGGCTGGAGTACAGTGACGTGATCTTGGCTCACTGAAATCTCTGCCTCCCGGGTTCAAGCAGTTCTCCTGCCTCAGCCTCCCAAGTAGCTGGGACTACAGGCGCATGTTACCATGCCCAGCTAATTTTTATATATTTAGTAGCGACGGGGTTTCACCACGTTGGCCAGGATGGTCTTGATCTCTTGACCTCGTGATCCGCCCACATCGGCCTCTCAAAGTGCTGGGATTACAAGCATGAGCCACCGCACTTGGCCAATACTTTATTATTAAACACAGTCACCATGCTGTACAATAGATGTCCATAAGTTACTCCTTCTGTCTAACTGATATTTGGCACCCGTTAGCCAACATTTTCCCATCTCCTCCTACCTTTCCAGCCCCCAATAACTGCCATTCTACTCTTTGCTTCTATGAATTCAACTCTTTCAGATTCCACATGTAAGTGAGATCATGTCATATTTTTCTCTCCATGTCTGGCTAAATTCACTTAGCATAATGTCCATCAGGTTCATCCAGGTTATCACAAATGGCAAGATTTCCTTCTATAATAAGGCTGAATAGTATTCTATTATGTATACATGACACATTACTTTATTCACCAATTAATGGACACAGGTTAATTGCATATCTTGGTTATTGTGAATAATAGTGCACTGAGCATGGAAGTGCAGCTATATCTTTGACATATTGATTTCATGTTCTTTGGATATACATCCAGTAGTGGGATTGCTGGGTGATACAGTAGTATTGCCTTTAATTTTTGGAAGAACTTTATTATGTGTTTTTCGTAATGATTACTAATTTTAATTCTCACCAATAATGTATGAGTTCCTTTTTCTCCACATTCTCATCAACACTTTTATCATTTTGATAAAAGCCATTCTAACAGTTATGAAGTAATATCTCATTTTGAGTGTGTGAGTGTGTGTGTGTTTCTTTTGAGAATAGTCTGTCTCTGTGGCAAAGACTGGAATTCAGTAGTGCACTCTTAGCTCACTGCAGCCTTCATCTCCCATATTCAAGTGATCCTTGTGCCTCAGCTCCAGAGTAGCTGAGATTACAGGCATACACCAGCATGCCAGGCTAATTTTTGTATTTTTAATAGAAACAGATTTTCATCATGTTTGCCAGGCTGGTCTTGAACTCCTGACCTCAAGTGATCCACCCACCTGGGCCTTTCAAAGTCCTGGGTTTTCAGGCATGAGCCACCAGGACCAGCTCATTGTGTTTTTCAATTTGCATTTTCCTAATGGTTAGTAATATTGAGAATTTTTTCATAAATCTGTTGGCCATGTTTATGCCTTCTTTTGAACAATGTCTATGCAAGTTCTGAGCCCATTTTTTTAATTGGGCTATTTGTTTTCTTGGTATTGAGTTGTTTAAGTTTTTAAAATATATTTTAGATATTAACCCTTCAACAGATGTTTATATCAAATCACAAAAGACCCAGAATAGCCAAAACAATCTTGAAAGAAAACAACAAACCTGGAGGCATCACCATATCTGATCTCACAATTTGCTAAAATATGTAGTAATGAAACCATCATAGTACTGGCACAAAAACAGACATATAGACCAATCAAGCAAAAAAAAAAAAAAGAGAGAGTGCATAAAGAAATCCACATATTTATTGTCAATTGACCTTCCACAGCAGTGCGAAGAACACTCAACAGGGAAAGAACTGTCTCTTCAGCATATGGTGGTGAAAAATAGAATGTGCATGTGCACATGCAGAAGACAGATATTAGACCCTTATTTCATCCCTTATGAAAAAAAAGTCAACTTAAAGTGGTTTAAACACTTACGTGTAAGACCTGAAACTATGCAAGCACTAACAGCAAACATGGAGAAAAAGCCTCTTGACATTGGTGGTGACAAAGATATTTTAGTTATGATCCCAAAAGCACAGCCAGCCAGAGCAAAAATAGGCAAATGGAATTGCATCAAACTGAAAAGTTTCTCACAGGAAAAACACTACCGAAAATGACAACCACAAAATCAGTCAATAAAGTGAAAACACAGGCTCTGCAATGGAGTAAACATTTGCCATACGTAGGATAAGGTGTTACTATCCAAGATAAGAAGAATTTGCCAAGGGAAAAAGATCAAGGAGGTAAAGTTATAATGGAGTATCAGTGCATGCTGAAATGACTCTTTGTTCATTCATTTAACAGCTTTACTCTTGGTCCCTTTTATGTTCTTGGTAATTTTCAGATACGTTTACACTCTTCATATTCAGAGAACTAAAGTAATTCAGTATTTCTAAGGCATGACCTATGTATATATTTAAAAAGACTCAGATAACAGAGGTGGAAGAGAGATGAAGTAACGCAGGCAGGCCAGAGTAAATTATGAACGCTAATTCTACCATGCAAAGGCATTTCACTTAACCCTGTAGGGCCCGAGAGCCACTGAAGAGTCTGGAGCAATCACATCATTTTTAAATTTTAGGAAAATCACATTACAGCAGGATGACAGTGATTCAAGTGGGGTGATATTAGAAGCAGGGATTTTAGTAGAGCTATCTTATTACATTTACTATTTTATTAGAAATCTTGCTGCATATCAGTTCTTCATTTTCCTCCATTTGGCTTTGGTCTGCACCCACATTTACAGGTGAAGGCAAAGAGGACCTTTAGAAAGAATTTGAATCCATGGGGCCCTGGAGTCTCTGGGGTGGAGTATCAGCTTCACCACCCACTACCTGCATGGATGTAAGAAAGTTATATAACCTCTTTGAGACTCAGTTTTAACATCTGTAAAATAAAAAAAAAAGTAAAAATACCAGCCATGTTAAGAATTGAATGCGTAATAATTTAAAGTTTAAACCAGGTTTCCAGATGAAATACAGAATGTCTACTTAGATTTGAATTTTTAGATAAACAATAAGAAACTGTTATTGTTTAGTAACAAATGACTATTAAAAGTATATAGTGCAATATAAAGAAAGATGTGAAGAAATGTAGAAACATTAAAACAAAACTCCTTGAATAGTAGTTATGTCAGATGTAATTAAAATATGGGATGCAACTGATTAGCACATACTTAAACCTGTGTTTTTATTTGTACCATATATGTATATATGTTTTTGATTACAAATGTTAAACATAAAATGAAATACTAAAAACAAAAAGAAACAAGTTAGTTTTTAGTGAAAGATATCCCCGAAACAAAAACAATATTGCCAAATATTGCATGGACATATACTTATATTAAAAAGATAAATTGTTCATTGTTTATTTGAAATTCAAATATAACTGGCCATTTTAAAATTTTTATTCACTAAGTCTGCTAAACATTCTTGAACCTAGTAAGCACTCTATAGGCATTAATCCTTATTAGAACCAGCTTCTGTTATTAATTTACATTTATATTCCAAGCACCAGTAGGTACTAGGGTTTGAAATCTCTTTCTGGATTCTCTGAGATTTCTTCGTTAATTGAGCACATTACTGACATTCTCCAAAAGTAGACTTATTATTCTGATTCCTGTGAACTTACATGTATGTTATGACAGTTACAATTGTGCTTTTAGATTTCGTAAAATAATTTCACATATGAGCTTACAGGAAATTTCTCAAATGTTTCTGTACAGCAACTCTCAGGAACATTCAACAGAGAGCTCAGTATCTTTTATATAATTATGTACCTAAGCAAATTAACCCAGAGTCTAGAGTCATATGCAAATTTTTTACTTCTTGAATAATGAGGTTTGTACTTTTTAGTAGCCATAGGACTATGCAATCGTCTGCTGTTGTGCCTTTGTGTGTTTTTGAAGAAGATAATGAAATTTTCTCTCCTCTTAATCCCAGTATTCTCCTCCCTCCTGCTGTAAATGAACACTTTCCTCTTAATTTTTTGGTAATAATTTTTGCTTTTGTTGTATTTGAGATTATTATTGCAAAAGAACTAAAATTACTTGGAGAAAGACGCAGCATTAAAATCTGTATAAAATTTTTGAATTCTAAACTTATTCCTATTTTAAATATCTTACCTCTATTTGCTTATGGAGTTTCCAAAGCATTTTCTATTTCTGTAGCAGAAACAACAATCAGTGAGTAAAGAACAATGAAAGGAACTATCCTCCTTTCTCTACCTTTGCTGTCTTGGTAGTGATATGTTAAGTGCTGGGAAGGGAAGAGTGTGGTCCCTTTAAATGACAAGGAAGGAGGGAAGGGAAGCACTGGGTAGAAGAGGGCATGATCCCTGGCTAGGGCTCCACCCACATGGACCTAGGTGAGGACAGGCATTTCTTCTGCCCAAATACTGCATTTCCCAAGATCACTCTGGCCTGCTACGCCCCCAGCCTGGGCTGGGCCTGTGAAAACCCGAGACCCTAGTGGACAGACACGGAAGTGGCTGGACATCATGAACAGCCTACAGGGACCACAGGCCATCCACCAGTGGAACAACATGGAGTTAGGCCAGAACTATTGAAGTGTGGCAGGAGCCGTTGTGGGAAAGGATCTCTCGGACACCGAATACAGGAGGAAGAAATTTATTTCAGCTGAGAGCAAGGTGGCCTAGGTGCCTAACAGCCAAACTTGTCTAACAAAGGGAGGTTCAGTCTTTATATAGGCTTATACTTTAGATGTTACACGTGGAAGAATCTTAGGTTCATAGTTTTTGGACTCACATGTGAAAAGGTCTCTGTTTACAGTTTCAGGAATCACATATGAAAGGGTTCCGGTTTACAGTTTTAGGACTCACATGTGAAAAAATTTCTGGTTTGATCTCGTTTTAAGTAAAAATAGTGCCTTCTGGAGAGTTTCCCCAAGGCCTAGCCTGTTGTTTTCAGGAAGGAGATTCAGGAGGCACCAGTTGGCCTGCTCTCTCTTTTATCGAGATGCACAGTGGATGACCAAAGGGGAGGGAATCCCAAATGCCTGGGTCTCCCTCCTCACGAGAGTTTGGTCTGAATGATAAGAGAAGACTATAGGAGAAAACCATCTCAGGTCTACCTCCCCCATCTGCTGAGAGCTCCTTCCACTTAATAAAACCTTGCACTCATTTTCCAAGCCCACATGTGATCTGATTCATCTAGTACACCAAGGCAAGAAACCCCTGGGATACAGAAATCCCTCTGTCCTTGTGTTAAAGAAGGGGGTCTAATTGGGCTGGTTAACAAAAGCCACCTATAGATGGCAACCTAAAAGAGTACCCTGTAACACTTGCCCACTGGGGCTTCAGCTATAAATATTCACCCCTAGACACTGCCACACTGCTGTGGGGTTGGAGCTCCATGACCTGCCCACCTGTATGCTCCCCTAGAGGTTTGAGCAGAGGGGCACTGAAGAAGTGAGCCACCCCCCCCCCCCCCGCCCACAGCACGCCCTGCCACAGGGATAAGGGAACCTTCCCATTTCAATATACATTGTTAGAATTATACACGTTAGGTAAATTAGTTTATGAATTGGGATGATACTCATCTATCTACCTACCTACCTACCTATCTAATCTGTCTTTATCCTTCCAGTTTCATATATAGGTCTGGAAAATGAGAAAACAAACATATTATTATCATTTTGCATGTACCTTTTTTTGCCATCTCTTGCACACGTACTCCAGGTTCCAGTGTCAAAGGATCTAACGAACTGATCCATGGCAAAGTAATAACATCATTTACCTTCCGCTACATTTGCACACATTTTGTTTTGCAATAAAAGGCTGAGGAAAAGGGACCCTGATTAATAAAAATGATCAGATATACATGGTAAGTTTTAGGCATTGTGGCACCAATGTCTGACTTAGGCTTCAGAGTATGACAGTTTACCTAATACCATTTAAATCAAAACACACTGCTGGTATTTCTCCAGTGTACACATAGTCTGCAGACTTAGAAGAAAACTCTTCGTGTAAGTGCCAGAGAGAAACCAAAAATAACCCCTTTCTCTTCGTTGCCAAAAAGAATAAAACCTCAAAGGTCATGATTTAATTATGATTATGTGATAAAATGGCAACTAAATAGTGTCATTTAATTTTAAGTAACTAATTGCTTAATAATAGAAGATACACAGAGATCAATGTTAGCACTAAGGAAAACACAGTGATTTTAGAAATAAATCACAAAACATTTCTTAAATTATGTAAAATATACTCTTTCCTCTCTTTACAATGAAGCACTGTAATGCTTTAAACACCTTGGTTAACAACGTTATGAATATTAACGAATTGCATGAAAACTTTCTTTTAAAGAAGTAATTTATTATTTAATGTTTATTTTCTTTTTATTATTGTTGCCTGGCAAGCAACTTTCTGGTGGTCAAATAAGAATGTTTTCATATTTTAGTGCTACAACATTAGTTCATTTATTATTAATACAACTCATAAATACTCTCACCATCAAAAATAGCCTCAAACAAACTTATCTGGGCAGACTCAGGCTTTCCTTCTTCCCCGGGGTTTTCCAGTTTCTGGACTATAATTAGTTGTCATCTATTCTGACAGAGAAGATTCTATCAACCATCCCCCATGTCTCAATAATGTTCTTGACAGATTTTATATCCAGAGGCAACCTAAACAGTTTACTAAGTGAGACCCACTAGAAAAGAAAGAAAAGATAGAAGGAGAAAAACTCATTATTTTTAGCCAGAAGTTAATTAGGTGTTTTTGTGGGATTATTTTCCTGAGAGCATTCCTATTTTGCCAAATGTGGGACTCAGGTTATGCCACCTTTTAGAACCATTTTAGCCACTTGTTTTCACACTCTAATTGTATGTCTGTATCTTAAAAAAAAGCATTTTCTTGTTAATTAAATGCCTCCTATTTAAAATTTTATGCTGTTAAATAATTCTTTTAGATCTAACACTCATATGTTCTAGAAAATAGCTCAACTGTCATTTATTTTCCACAATTCGCTGAGACCATAAATGGCCATATAAAAATTTCAGTAGTTTCTACTTCTGATAAATACTACTACTCTCCAGCTATAGTTTACTTGAAGAAGCTGTTCTTTCTATGACTACCTCAAGGAATGTATAAGCTCATCCTCCGCAGTGCAAGCACTGGCAAATGCTTCAAGAAGACTAAAAATAATCACAGCATAATCAGGCCAGGACTTCACTATCAAAGTGAAGACAAAGGCAGAAATCAACTTTTTTTGAAAGGGAGATCTCGACTACATCATGTACAGCTGTGTATGAAATTTCTTGAGTGAGCACGGTATGCAAATGAAAGACTTACAAAATAACTGTGAGCGTCTTTTAGGCATTGTGTATTTGTACTTGAAATAAAGCAGTGAATAACACAAGGGTCAGCTTTCAAGAAAATGTTTTGTGTTTAGGGTTCATAGGTAGATGAGTAAAGGGGCATTTATGGTACAATGTCATGTGTACTGTGATGAGGATTTCAATACAGAGAAGGGGGGGGGGCGTTTATCCAATTCGGAGGTGAGATGGTAGTGAGAATTTACCAAGGTATTTAGCAGCTATTTCTTGAAGAAAGGACATCTAAACTATGTCCTAAAATGTATTAAATAACTAAGAGCTCCTTAAGGCGGAGTTTGTGGTAGGAGTAGAGATGGCCATAGATTGATCACCCTTGTCATAAGATGTTCTCTGTTGGAAATTACCTTTGCTCCTAGAAATCGTCTTATCTATAACTCTACCTCAAATTGTGTTCCTCACCTTTTCTACTCTTCAGTTTAATTTGATTTTATAAGGCAATGAAGTGGAACAAAGTGACATAGCAGGAAGTGGAAAAAAGCATGTTCCTGATCACAAGAGAAACAGTTAGTCCTTTAAGGTGGTAACACACTGGGGAAGAGCGTGAACAGGCCTATTTCTACTAGTTGTTCAGTCCTAACACATCCTCTTTGCGTGACTTTGAGCAAATCACTTAATCTTTTTATGCCTACGTTCCCCTATATAAAATATTACCAATTTCACAAGGTTTCTGTGAGTATTGAGTAAAACATTTAAGGCATATAAAATATTCAGTGTTACCTGTGATGATTATGATGATGATGATCATTATCATCACCACATTGTTTTATTACCTTAAAACTTGGGGGTATACACTTAAATGCTGGTGTCTCCATAGGAACACAGTATACCAGGTCTAGCATATTCAGTTAAATGCAGTTAAATTCTCTCTACGAATTGACATGGTAGAATGTACTTATTTTCAAAAGCATTGTTTTCAGGTAAATAGATCAAACCAGATATTTCCTGTTTTATTTGACTAGATGTAAATAAAATATATGTAGGATTTCCATTTCTAAATCCTAACACAGTTCCAGTATCAGACCTTTGCACTCTATGTAAACAAATATTAAAGTACCCACAACATAAAAGTGTTTTCGGCCGGGCGCTGTGGCTCAAGCCTGTAATCCCAGCACTTTGGGAGGCCGAGGCGGGTGGATCACGAGGTCAAGAGATCGAGACCATCCCGGTCAACATGGTGAAACCCCGTCTCTACTAAAAATACAGAAAATTAGCTGGGCGTGGTGGCGCGGGCTTGTAATCCTGGCTACTCGGGAGGCTGAGGCAGGAGAATTGCCTGAACCCAGGAGGCAGAGGTTGCAGTGAGCCGAGATTGCGCCATTGCACTCCAGCCTGGGTAATAAGAGCGAAACTCCATCTCAAAAAAAAAAAAAAAAGTGTTTTCAAGCAGTAGACAACACAGAGTGTAAGACTATTTTATTTGAAACAAGAGAAACACTTTTAAGTGAGCTTTGCATTCACCCTGGCTTCTTGCGAGGTGGGTTTTTTTTTAGACCGCAGGGCAGAGAGGAGGAACCCAGGAAGGAGGCTTGAGTGTCAATGAATGAAACAGGAAGACATAAGAATTTACATCTTCTGAGTGGTGACAAGTTTATGAAGCAGGATAGCAGAAAGGAGAGAGAATTAGAGAGAGAAACCCTTAGGCCAGCATGTTATATGTTTTTAAGCTGAGGATAAGGCTATGCATGCTCAAGGTGAGATTTTAAGACCTTGGAAGAGCAGCTGCCAGGAGGCTAATGATTGAATAAAGACATCAAAGGTTGCTTAGTTCTGGGAAATATTTCAGTATAGCTGAACTAAAGAGGAGACTCTTTCTAAGTAGCAAGTAATCAGGCTAAGGTATAGTTTACAATCCAGAAAGGTCATGCTTCAAAAGTTAGAGTTACAGAGTTTAACTAAGCAAAAAATTAAAACAGATATATGAAAAAAAAAAAAAAGACCCAAATAAAGGCAGGTGGTGATTATTCATTTAACTGTATGCCAGAACAAAACACAATACTCTAAAGAAAGAAACAATCCAAACATGTTACAATATAGCAAACAAACATAATTACTAGACATTAGAAAACCAGAAACAGGTATTTCACACTCAAGAGAAACAGAACCATGTATTCTTCAGCCAGAAGAATAAAAGACAGAGTAGAAACAGACCCACAGATGTTGGAATGTGCATTTTAAATCTTTGAAACAGATATAATATGTATGCTCAAGTATTTGAAGGAAATGATAATCAAAAAAGAGACAAAAATTGGGGGATCTCAGAAAAAGTAAACTGTAAAAAATAGTCCTAATGAATTCCCATAAAATAAAATATTAAATATCTGAAGTGAAAAAAACTCACAGGATCAACTAAAAGGAAAAATAAAAAGTATCCATTAACTTGAACTTAGGTTAATAGAAATTATTCAAACTGAAGCAAAATAGAAAGAAAACTAGAATAAAAAACGAGCAGAGACTCAAATACTTGAGGGATCAAGTCAACTAACATCATAAATTGGATTTTACAAAGGAAAGAAGAGATAGAAAGAAATTTTGAAGAAATATTTGTCTTCAAACTTCCAAAATTTGCTGAAAAAGATGAACTCACAGTGTATCTTAAAAGCTTAGCAAGCCCAAGGAAGGTAGCTACTTTAAAACAAAACAAAAAATATGCCAGGTACAGAGGTTCATGCCTGTAATCCCAGCCCTTTGGGAGGCCAAGGTGGGAGAATTGCTTGAGCCCAGAGTTTCAACATCAGCCTGGGCAACATAACAAGATCACATTTCTACAAAAAAAAAAAAAAAAAGGCAGCTGTGGTGGGTCACATCTGTGGTCCTAGCTCCTTGGAAGGGTGATGCAGAAGGATTGCTTAAGCCCAGGAGGTCGAGGCTGTAATGAGTGATGATTGCACCACTGCATTCCAGCCTGGGCAACAGAAAGAGGTCCTACTTCCCCCTGCATCCCCTCAAAAAAAAAAAAACAAAGCCAAAAAACCCTCACAGATGCATACCATAGTAAAATTCTGAAAACCTAACAAAAATACGGTATCAATATCAAAAATTTCAGCAATCTTATTAGACAAAGGCATGATAAAACAATAATATGTTTAATATGTTTTTACAAAGTAGTTAATTAGAATCCTATAGTTAGAGAAATTACCCTTTATATGTAAGACTAAATTAGAAGTACAGGATTTTCAGAGAGTGTGAAAAAATAGTTCCCAACAGAAAAAAGTTGTAAGAAATGATTAAGGATTTTCTTCACATTGAAGAAAAATGTTACCAGATAGAAACACAGGTATGCATGAAGAAATGTAGAGAACTAGAAAGGGAAAATATAATTATAAATATATAATATTATTTTTGCTTCATTTTCTTAATATATTTAAATAGATGGACTATTTAAAATAAAATGCCAACCTCACAACATGTTTATATGTAATAAATATGACAAGAAAGGCACAAAGGTTTGGAGAAGTTAATGAAATAATATTGTTTTAATATTCTGTTGATTTTCTATTTTACACTTTATGTGAGATAGGACAGTATGAAATCTAAGTAGTTTATTAGAAAAAAGCAATATATTATAATCCCTAAAACAAATTTGGGAAAATTATATCATCTGACGTTAACAGGTTCTATAGTAATCAAGATAATTTAGTGTTTACATAGGACTTTATAAACTCATATTAATGGAACAGAACAGAATCCAGAAGTAGACTGGTATGTATATGGTAAATTTATTTTCAATAAAGTTGCCAGTGTAGTGTAATGGCAAAAAGATTATTGGAATAACCATATTAAACAAACAAACAAAACATTTTTGGTCCATCCCACAACATATTGAAACAGTGCTTTGCAATAGATTATTTTCTATGAATAGATTGAAGTGTAAAAGCAAACATTATAAAGGATTCAGGTAAAGATAAAGATGACTGCTTTCACAGCCAGCGGCACTTAAAGCATTTTTAGATAGAACACAAAAGCACATTTCATATAAAACCAATCCCAAGGTCCATAGAAATGCTAGGACCTTGTGTCCTGAGCTTCCTGTCAGTGAACCAGTACCCGTGTCTGTGCTGATCCACTCCCAACTTACCCGTCTATTTTTCCATGAGGGAAAATGGAACAGGTTTCTTCTGTTGTTTGCACTATCAGATTAAGTGATTAAAGCCTTGATTGTTACTTGCAATATATTTTGTTGCATTTATTGGCGACCCTCAACATCTATCATCTCAACTCTCCAGCTCAGCTGATCTCCTGACACACAAAAAGGACAAAAACCAAAAAGCAATCATAAGTAGATCATGGAGCTTTTTAAGTTAAATATTAAGATTGTTAACAATATGAAAACTTGAAATTAGAAGGTTATCATAGACAAATAATTTATTTCTCAAACCCAATTTCATAAACATTGATCAGGTAGTTAGATATTCAGTTTTGTGGGCACGAACAGAGGCTCAGTAATAGTTTGAGATGTGGTCAAGGCCTTCATTTGATAACAAAACATTTTTTTGATGCAGAAAATAAACAAAAAGTGTAAAAGTAAGTAAGTAGTCTGAAGAAACACCACAAAATGAACACACCTGTGTAACTACTGATAAGGTCATAAAATAGGCCAATATCATCAGCTAAGAGCTCCTATGCCTTTCCCATCTTCTTAGTACCACTCTCTTCTTTCTGAAGTTAAGAAATGTCAAGACATCTAATATTATAAATACTGTTTTCCTGTTTTTTTTTATATTAAGTAAATGACACCATAAGATATGTATTCTTTTTCTTTCTTTGAGTCTTAACATTGTTCAGACTCTTCTCCATTAGACTCTTCCAGATCATTTGTACTCCCGTTCCCTCTTCATATGTTATCCCAGATATTTTTTATATCTGTTATGATTCTTGAAAGATAAAATAATTAAAAATAAAACCTAATGGGTCTGATTAACAGCAGTTCAAATGTAGCTGAAGAAAAAAATTGTGACTAGAAAGGACAAAAATTGAAATTTCCATTTCGTTTTTTTTGTGCTCTCTTTTTCTTCAGTATATTTTACAATTTTTGGACTTATTAGTCAGTTTAAAGTCTATGTCTATAACTCTATTATCTGAATTTCTTGTGAGCCTGTATCTATCATTTTGTTTTTGCCACTTGATTAATTGTTACGGTTTGTCTTGTTGTATACTTGGCTATTACAATTTAAATGGCATACATTGCAAATAAAAAATATAGCTATAATTTAAGGGTTGTATGAATCCATATTCCCCAAGAGATATTTCTTTTTTGCCTCTGATAGGCTGAAAGGCTAGGGAAACCAGCAATTTCGTTTAATTTTGATCTAACCAGGGAATAACAGTATTCAAGGATGAACTCAGTCCTTCTAAGGACAAGTCCCAAATTCCACTTCCCACATACTCCTGGCATATATCCCGTAGGAATCCTGACTGAATGCCTGAAATGTTTCTAGACTTTCTTCTTGAGGCACTGAACTTCACTTTGTACCACTCTTCTCTTTGGCTTCATGACTCTACCAAAAGCTCTTATGAGTTTCTCAGCCTATCAGACACTGTATTTGTCTGTTATTGCATTACTATAAAGAAATACCTGAGACTGGATAGTTCGTAAAGAAAAGAGGTTTAATTGGCTCATGGCTCTGCAGGCTGTACAGGAAGCATGGTGCAGTCACCTGCTTGGCTTCTGGGGAGGCCACAGGAAGCTTTTAGTCATGGCAGAATGCAAAGTAGGAGCAAGTGTCTCACATGGCAGAGCATGAGACAGGGGTTCCAGGGAGGGTACTACACACTTTTAAACAAACTGATCTTGCAAAAACTCACTCACTATCACAAGGACAGCACCAAGCCATGGGGGATCTGCTTTCATGACCCAAATATCTTCCATCAGACCTGCCCCCAACATTGAGGATTACATTTCACCATAAGATCTGGGTGGGGAAACAGATCCAAACTATAGGAGATACCATTTAAAAACTCAGTCACTGTCTTAAGGGGAAAACATAAACATAACTATAAGAAGGTCAAATGAAACTTCCAAAATGTAACAACATACTACCTGAGATTAAAAATTTACTTGAAAGACTAAACTACAGATACAACAGAAGAAAAGATGCAACAAAAAATATCCTTCAAAAACGTGTTTCTGTGTCTTTGATCATATTTCTATCTTTTTTCAGTGTCGAGGGACATCTAGATGATGGAAGTCCCTTCGGATGGGCCACTGGTATGAGGATGTCATGCATCAGACTGCCTACTGAAGTTCAGCCTGTGGTTCAAGACAGATAGGATCCTTTCATGTTGAAGTCACTAAGATTGGGAGTTGTTTGTTTGTTTTTGTTTTGTAATGAAGCTTATTCTACAACCTTGGGACTAATTAATATATTTGAACTTTAGGAAATTTATAAATATAATTTTCCTTATAGTTTGTCAAGTTAAATGGGGAAATGGATTATATAAATACATGGGGAAAATATATGATAGCTTTCATCACACATTCATATTTTAAAACACTTAATAAAACAGGACTAGGAGAAAGTTATTTAATTTGAGGGGTCTTAATACTTTTAATAAACATTTTAAATACAATTTTTATTTTAGAACAGTTTTATATTTTAAGAACAATTATGATGATAGTATGGAAAGTATGCCCCAGATTTTTATATTATTAATATAAAAATCAGTGTGGTACATTTGTACAAATAATGAACCAATACTGACATGTTGTTATTAACTAAAGTCCATTCTTAACTCAAGTCTGTTCTTAATTCAAATTTACTTAATTGTTACCTCTGCCCTTTCTGTTCCAAGATCTCATTCAGAATACTACATTGCATTCAGTCACAGTGACTCCATAAACTATCTTGATTGTGATGGCTTCTCAGATTTCCTTTGTCTTGGAAGATTTTGACAGTTTTGTTTGTTTGTTTTGTTTTGTTTTGAGGCAGAGTTTCACTCTGTCACCCAGGCTGAAGTAAAGTGGCACTATCTCAGCTCACTGCAACATCTGCCTCCTAGGTTCAAGCGATTCCCCTGCCTCAGCCTCCTGAGTAGCTGGGACTACAGGTGTGAACCACGACACCAGATAATTTTTGTATTTTTAGTAGAGAGAGGGTTTTACTATTTTGGCCAGGCTGGTCTCAAACTCCTGCCCTCAAGTGATCCATCTGCCTCAGTTTCCCACAGTGCTGGGATTACAGGCATGAGCCACTGAACCCTGCTCATCTTAACAGTTTTAGGGAGTATTGGTCAGACATTTTGTAGAGTATCTCTTTATTGGAATCTGGTTCATGTTTTTTTCATAATAAAGTGTTATATTTTTGAGAGAAAACAATTGAGGTATACTGTCCCATTTTCATCATATCAGAGCACCAGCCAAGGCTAATAACATCATCTTAGAAGTGTTTTGTTCACTTGCATTCTGTATATCACATGCTCTGATTTTTTTTTTGTATGACTCTAGTAATAGTTTATCAGTTTGGTTAAACCCAATTTTCACCATTTCTTAATTTTGGAGCATTTTATGGATCATTGTTTTAAGCTATTATCTACACTTCCTCATCAGTGATTTCTCCTGGTTTCACAATTTCAATTGCCATCTGCATACTGATAACAAGTAAATTTATATCTCTGATTCAGAATTGTCCACTAAACTTGATAACTCTATATATATCTGCATAATTGCTATCTTTACTTAGAAGATATCAAAGTTGAAATGCTCAAAATAGAGTTGCTTATTATTCCAGTAGAACCTGTTTCACTCACACATATTCTTCCTCATCACTGTTCTTGGTCATTCTAACTTATGCAGCTGGGAAAAAAGAAATCAGTCAGAAAAACCTGATTTATCCTTGAAATATTTTATTTGAATCCTACATCTGAAACATCAGCAAAATTTACTTTAATTAGTTAAATTTTTACAAAACATAGAAATAATCTGAAAATTTCTCGCTATCACACACACTTCCACTAATCTCCAAGGCACCATTAGCTTTCATCCAGGTGACAGTGATAGCCTCCTATCTCACCCAGGTAACAGTGACAGCCTCCTCTGTCATTATTGCTTTCCACAGAGTCTCACTGAAACACAGCAGCCAACGTGACTCTTCCAACATGTCAATGAGATCGAGTCCCTGCTCTGCTAAATATTCTCCAGTGGCTCCTCATCTGATTCAGAGGAAAGCCAGTGGCTTTTAATGGTCTAATATTTTCTGCACAATCTAAGTTCCAGTCAAAAGTCTGAGCTCATCATCTACACTGTCACTACACACTACTTCCAGTTACTCAAATATGCCAGTGTGGGCAAGTCTCCTTGTTACTGTTCCCTCTTTTTGAAACACTGTACCCAAGTTTCTTTGTCTCCTCAGTTCCTATCCTGGTTTCTTAAACTTAAGAGAGAAAAAAAAAGAAGGAAACTCCCATATGTTTTCCTCACACTCATGATCATATTTTACCTTCCCCCAGCCTGTCTCTTCTGCTAATATATTACATCCTGAACTTACTTATGTTTACCCTCTTTATCTTCCCATTAATAGGTAATGAGATTAGGAGATCATGAGCCTCTCAGTTCTTACAGCTACTGTAATACATTAGATAGTGTTTGATACACCGTATGGACTCTATAAAGATTTTGCGAATTAACTAGTTAATGAAAGTAAAAAATAAATGCAATAGTCCAGACCCCTGCCAGCTTTGACAGCAGCAAGAAAACAGCATCGTCTTCAGATTTTTACATATTTTAGTGTTAACTATTTAAATCAGCTAAATAATACAATCATAGAATCTATTTTGTTTTTAATTAGAGTCATGACTGAAAGTACTGCTATTCCCTAAAGGGGAAATTCCCTCATTTGCAGAAATAACAAAAGACTAAAAAATCTAATTATGTAAGACTCCTAAAGTATTAAAACACAGAGATAGAAGAATCAATTTGTAGGCAACATTTTTTTTTCCAATATACACTAGTAAACAGATATGACCTTCAAAATGTTAATAAGCTCTGAACTTCATTTGATGTGAAACATGGCTGGCCTCTAAAAAGTCATCTTTATTAAGAGAACAGCAACTGAAAATACTTCAGCAAAGAAATCTCAGGGGATTCTTCCACCAAAGATAGTGGAAACAACCTATTTAGATTGGGGTTTGGACATGAGTAGTTCAAAGTCAGTGAACTGTGGGTGGCATGCCGAGAATAGAGACTTTTTTGAGAGAATGTTATAAAACTTATTCCAAAAAAAGATGTACCTGTCATTGATTTCTTATACTCTAGTACAAAGGAAATGAAAGGGTATAGTTTCTGTGTGGAAGATGAAAAACAGGAGTTTTCCTGCTGGCCCTTTTCCACTTCTAAAATCCTTTGTGAGTAACTATTAATTATTATTGTATTTCTCTTGTTAAAGGGTCTTGAGTGAAAAAAACTATTAAAAATTATGAGAATCAGTGCTACTGTTATCTTTCATTTTTCCCTTTTGTCAACAATAAGATCTTAATTTTAGAAGACAAAATCTGGAAGCCACTTTACATGAACTTTAAACTAAACAAACCTATTTATCTATTTTGCCCAGTTCTAATGGTGGCATTGTATCACACAATTTGTTAGAGATAAATGAATCTCAATTATCCTGTGAAACTTAAAGATGTATATAAAATTAAACAGCAATACCAATTCTGATTGCAATTTATTTAAATACTTTTATTTCTTACAAATGCATTTATTCTTCTATCCACATATTCATTTTTAAATCATTATCAAGAACAAGATATGTTGAGTATCCATTTCAGCACACAGGGCAATTTTATGTATCTTTCATTGTTGATTTAAAAAAAAAGTACTGGTTAAAAAAAGTGGGGGAGTTAATTGTTTCCATTTCTTAGAGATGATTAAAGATAAAATGCATACCCTTTGACCCAGTGTGCTTTAAGTCTTGATTTTGCGTGGATAGTCTATATAATAAATTCTGCTGGCAATTTCTTCTCTGTTTTCCAAATCATAACACACAGATAACACAAAACAGAATGTACTATTAATAACTCTGAGCCAGTTCTTCAAATGTTGACTGTGATCATCACTTGGAATAAAAGTTTATAAATGATGAAAGTGGAAATATATACAAAAAAATTTAGGTTCCTTTTATTTGTAACAGTCATACTTTAAATAAAGTGGAGCATATTTTCATCAAATTGGGAAGATATGTTTCGGATATGTAGTCTTTGTAGTGCAAACAAAATTCTGTGGGTGCACACTCAGAAGGAACCTCAAAGGGTAACACCAACCACCAAGAAAAGCAGAAACTTGCTGCCATTAAGAGACCTCTGTGAATGCAAATCGGGAGATGAACCATTTGTTATACATACCACGGAGAGGGGTTTTAAATAAAAATCTAGAATTTAGAGTTATAAAAGTGCCTGTTCTAAAACACGAGCTCTGTTTTATGATTGAGCTACGTCTCACATGGGCGAGTCTGTATAGCAAGCCCCAGTGTACAAGATTCAGAGAGTTGGATAATTATGCTTCATGATTCACAAGAAAAATAGAGTCTAGTTCTAAAATGAGATTTTGAAAGATGAAAGTTTAGTTTGTGTGCATGATTTAAATGTAAAACAATTGTTTTAACTTCTAGAAAATAGATAATCCCTAAACATCCTATTGTCCCAGTGTATTTTCAGGGCCCAATATTTAGGTGAGCTCTAATTTTACATATATTAATACATCTATCTCTATAGGACTATAGTATTTTGAGATACACCACACATTATATATTCATTTTAAATAGTCATAGAATAAGGCTATGTTAACATGTAATTTCTTTACATCATCTGATTAAGGCATAATTCCATCCTAGCATGTACTCTTCCTGTATGGTGCTGATAAATTACTTGCTGACTAACGAGTAATACACAGCAATACAAATATCATATCTTTATATTGTTTACATAAAATGTCTCTATTTGTTTCTTCTTCCAGTAATTCACAGCAATACTATATTATATCTTTACAATGTTTACATAAAATATCTTTATTTGTTCCTTCTTCCCTCAACATTTCAACAGGCTATGTTTTAAATGGAGTATTCCAATGATAAGAGGAGGGGGAAAAGTTCAGTTTAGATTCCTGATGCCAGAATCAATGTTTCAATCCACTTTTCCAAAGTGCTACTTAAGTCAAATAAGAAATGGGTGTTATAGTAAATATATCTTGCAGGTCAAAAACAAAAGAAAAAATACATTTTGTATAAATTGAAGTAGATTATGATGAAATTAAAACATTTCGTTACAGCATATTAGTTTACTAGGGCTTCTGAAACAATCTCACCAACTGCGTGGCTTAACCAACAGAAATTTATTTCCTCACAATTCCTTAGGCTGGAAGACAGATGGCAATGTTGGTAGGGTTGGTTTCTTCTGAAGCCTTTCTCTGTGGTTTGTAAACGGCAATTTTCTTCTTGCATCTTCAGAGGATCTTCCTTCTGTATCTGCTATCTGACTATCTCTAAATGTTCTCTGCTTATAAGGACATCAGTCATATCGGACTAAGACTCAATGCTAAGGACCTCATTTTAATTTAATTATCTCTTTATAGACCCTATCTCTAAATACAGTCATATCTGAGGTACTAAGCATTGGGACTTCTACTAGTCTGTTTTCATACTGCTATAAAGAACTGCCCAAGACTGGGTAATTTATAAAGGAAAGAGGTTTCATTGACTCACAGTTCAATATAGCTGGAGAGGCCTCAGGAAATGTACGATCATGGCAGAAGGCAAATGAGAAGCACAAGGCAGCTGGAAGAAGTGCCCAGCCAAGGGGGAAGAGCCCCTTATAAAACCATCAGATCTCCTGAAAACTTGCTCCCTAACAGAAGAACAGTATGGAGGAAACTGCCCCCATGACCCAATTACCTCCACCTGGTCTCTCCCTGGATACATGGGAATTATGGGGATTATAGAGATTATAATTCAAGATGAAATTTGGGTGTGGGGAACAAAGCCTAACAAATCAGGACTTCAACATACAAATTTCTGAGAAACACAATTCCACTCATAATTCTTGGGAAAGGACATTTTGCCGTGAGTTACATCATGATTCCTAACTACATTTTTAGGAGTTAAACCTGTAGTTTGCAATGAAATGCAAGTTGTTAACCATTGAAACAATTATAACTCCCATACAGAATTAGGACATTGGGTGAATAAGTCGATTGAATAGTCACAGAAAAATAAATGCTATAAATATATTTCATACCACAGTATGGCAAGGTTCACTTGAGACTGAATGTTGGGAGTGATTGATCAAAGAAACTAGAATATGTAATTGGATAAGGAAGAGTTTTTAGGTGGAATTATTCTCCCAAAATACTAGATATAAAATCCTCATAAGGACCCCAGGTAATGATGAAAATCCCCTACTGAAATGGGTACTTAAAGTTTGGAAGTAAAAAGGGGAAAACACTGGGAAATATTAAAAGGCTGACATTCCCATGGAATAAAATGGAGAAAGGGGTTTAAAAATTTGGGAATAGGGACATGATGAAAAAGACAAGCTGTGTACATTCAGAATATATACCAGATTACTATGTCTCATGGGAAGGCCAAGCCACACCATTTACCAAAACCATGATAGATCCACTGTTTAGAGGGCTATCATAGGCATGTTAAGTTGTGGCTGTTCTACAGACATGACAGAGAGGAGGATAACACTGTTAAGAAACAAACCAACAAATCTAGCTTTCTGATAACTATGGATATAGTAGACTCTATAAACAAGAGGTGAAAACACTTAGGGGCAAGAAGCAAGAGGTTGCAATTATTGCAACAATCAGCAAGGTCAAGGTGGCCTGATACGCAGATATTTGGGGAGTAGTTAATAGAATACAGCATCTTGAAGGACAAAAATAAATGGGCATAAAAGACTATTAATCCTCAGATTGTAACAGCAGAAGAAATCAGTGATAGATCCTTGACAGCAGAGATCAGCCACAACAATAAAAGTCATGACCCTATGTAAAGTTTCCACATTTTAGGTCGGTTTTAGATCCAGAAACAAAATACATGAATCAGTGGTGGTATATGCAGGAAGAAGATCCCTGAAACCCAATGCCAAATATAAATGGTAATGCTTACAAGTTCTTACCCTCAGGGACTTGTGATCATTTATTTAGGGAGCCATCCACTATGGTAGGAGAATTCCCAGATTTTTCAAAAACTTGAAACACGGCATCTGAGTTGAAGGGTTACCAATAACTATGAAATGTCATTTGGCACCATTTTCTCTGTCTTCCATTAGAATCTCCCCTATGAAATATTGTTAGTGCCTACAAGATGACTGTAGAATACTGTAAGCTCATTTGCATGTAGGCCAAATTTATGACAGTTTCACATGGTCAGATATGTGACTTTGCTGGGGCTGATTAATAAGATCTCAGGTACTTGAGTTGTGACGACTGATTTGGCAAACAATGTTCCTTCTACATCTTCAGGAAAGAAGGTTGGAAAAAATCCTGCATTTACATAAAACAGACAAAACTATTCGTTTGCATTTTCCCCAGAAAAGTGCTACCTTTTATATCTTTCTTCATAAAATAGTTCCAAGACATCTAAATTATATGGATGTTCCACATAATATAACATTGACCGATTACATGGATAGATTATATTGAATGAACTAAATGAGCATGAGATGACATGCATTTAGGAAGCCTTACTAAGAAACATGTACGTCAAAAGGTAGAAGGTAAGTGATGTGAAAATCCAGTGACCTACTGTATCCATAAAATATATATAATTGCAATAGTAAGGTATAATCCAGGACATGCTCCCAAGATCAAAGACAAATTATTGTGTCTTGAATTTCTTATCCTAAAGAACAAAACACAACCTGTGACAACTTTCAATGGGACCCAGATTAAGAAGAGGCTCTGTGGCTGGTTAACACTGATACAAGTGGTCCTATCACCAGTGACATAACATTTAATAAATCCAGTATATCTTATAGTGGTGGAATTATTTGTGGTACAAAAATATGCAATGTGGAATTTGCAGAAAGACTCAGTGCAAGAACTACAAGGCAGAGCCCTGGGGCTTTGGAGCAAGGCATGCCATTTCAGTAATTCATTATATTCCTTTAAAAAGTATATTTTGATCTATTACTAGGTCTCAGTAAAGACAAAATACAGGGAACATCAAATGACAAAATACAGGGAACATCATGGAGCTAGAATCGATCATTAAAATACGGTCCTGATTGACCCACGGTGGTATGCAGAATAGTTCCCCATCCACCCACCAAAGATGTCCATGCCCTAATTTTGGTACCTGTGAATATTTTTCCCTATGTATAAAAAGGAATTTCACAAATATGGTTTCAATTACAGAACTTGCAATGGGGAGACTATCCTAAACTATCTTAGTGGGCTCAATCTAATTATGAGTTTTCAGAAGTGGAGGCCCTTTCTAGGCTGTGGCCAAAATGACATATTATATTGGAACAATGGTCAGTGAGTTGTGACCTTGGTGTACTGAGGATGGAGAATATGGTCAGGAGAAAAAATATAAAAACATGGGAGTCCTCTAAAAGCCAGAAACGGCAAGAGAACAGATTGTCTTTTACAGCCTTCAGACAGAATGGAGCCCTGCTGACAGCTTGATTTTAGGCCTTGTCAGAATTCTGACCTGCTAAATGTAAGATAACACATTTGCATTGTTTTATGCCACTGAGTTTGTAGTAATTTGTTATGGCAACAGTAAAAATTAAAGAAAGGTTTTTGTATAGGGATGGAGTGCCACTATACTAAATACCTAAAATTGTAGAAGTAATTCCCAAATTGGCAATAAGTAGAGGCTGGGTGAATTTTGAGCAGAAGGACAGAAAATGCATAGATTGCCTTAAATATCCTGTTAGTAGAAACATGGATATTAACAATTCTACAAGTGAGTACTTAGGCAGAAGTGAGGAGCATGGTAAGTGAAATATAAATCTCCTTAGAGAATACAGTCAGCCCTTCATATCCAAGGGATCCACATTCATGATTCAACTCACACTAGATTCAAAATATTTTTTTAAAAATTAAAAATAACAATACAACAAAAAATAATACAAATAAAACTATACGGTATAACAACTATTTGCATAGCATTTACCCTGTATCAGGTATTATAAGTAGTCTAGAGATGAATACTGCATACAGGAAGATGTGCATAGGTTATATGCAATTACTACATGATTTTATGTAGGGTACTTGAGCATTAACAGATTTTAGTATCTGTGTGGGGTCCTGGAACCAACCGCCTGCTGTTACTGAGGAACACACTACCTAAATTGTGGTGAACAAAGTGTTAGTTAAAGTACAAACATTAAAGTCTCTGTTGGTGAAGGCTCAGAGAAAGAAAAAGAGGAACATGCAACTAGAAATTGGAACAGCAAGGATATTGTTTCATAATGGCAGAAAGCTTTGGGTAATTGTGTCCTGCAGCCATTTGAAAACCAATACTTATAAATGGCAAAAATGAACAGTAAGCCAAGAAAATTTTTGAGGAAAGTGTTGAAGGTACAGCCTGGTTTCTTCATGCCGTGTCTAGTAAAATGAAAAAGGAAAGAAATAAATTAAGGGATGAACTGTTTAATAAAAAGAAACCAAGACTGGAAGATTTGGAAAAATTCTCAGCCTATCCATAGTGCAAAATGTGGAAACTATGCCACATTTCACTGTCATGAAAGGTGCCTTAGAAGAAAAAGCTAAGGATGTGGCCATAAAACCTTGGCTAATACCTCAGAAAAATTAAAAGATTGAAAGTTTAAAGTATTCAGACACATAAAGCCTCTTTAATATGATCCAGAATGTGATTATCTCATCCTCTTGATAAAATTACAGAGCACCTAGGGAGCTTAAGGGCGTTGTCTTTCAGCCATTTCAGCAAGAGCCAATAATACATATGAAATTGCATTACATTGTATGCATGTATTAAACTATCACAAATACCCCATAAATATGTACAAATATATATCAATGAACAAATATTTTTAAAAGTGTGTTATTTAGGCCCCTTAGTTTCTGGCAATTTCATATGGCAACAATAGAAAACTACCATGCTCACCAAGTCATAAGGTTGGATATGACCAAGAGTGACCCAACTCATCAAGGCTCACATGGTTTCCTTCTTCTTACGGAAGAAGTACATCCACCGGGATTAAGCACGAGCAGGATCAGAGTGCACAAGAAAGCTCCATGAATAGGTTTCCCCCAGTGCTCTGTCACCCACTGCTATTCTTCTCAGCTTGCAGCCATAACTCCATAGAAAATCTGTACAGCTAGCTTAAGGAGGAGCTCTGCTTCACATGTGGGTTAGCTTGTAGGTGGCATGAGATAAAAAATGAACTGTATCTGTACTATGCCTGCACTACAGAGGTTGCCTTTAAACACAGCCATAAGAGAAAATGCTCTCAATGCCTAGAGCTTCAGGCAGTGAACCTGATCTGTCACTATGGGTGAAAAGATGAGTTATTTGATGTTGTTATATATAGTTTATACACCTTGGATAATTTTCTGACCAGCTGGTCAAATGTGAAAGATAAAGGTTGTAAGATGAGAACTAATGAGTTCTAGTGACAGAGGCATGTAAATGGACACCCGGCAGTAGACATGAAGTGTGGTGATTTTTATTGGATATTAATACTCCCCATAGGACATCTTCCATGCTTAGAAAGGGCCCTAAACAACAAAGGAGATGAAAAGGCCTGGCCTGTTATCTATAGTCAGGTTTTTACACTAGCCATGGCAAAACTGCCACATGAGTGCACAACAGCCACAAGAGTGCATAAACATAGGGGCTGCAGTGGCAGAGACAGAGGCTGCTCATGGGCACAGCATAATAGACTCCTACTTACCAAGCCTAATCTAGTTACTGTCACATTGAAATGTCCAACTTGCCAGCTACAGACGACAAAATGAGTGCATAATAGAACATCATTGTTTAAGGAGACCAGCTGGCCACTTGGTTACAAGCTGATTATATCCCATACAGAAGGGCTAGCTGTTACATACATACTTCAGCTGTAATATAATACTGTCTTAAAAATATAACGCTGAAAAAGAATAGTTAAACAAAATGAAGTCGGGAATATATCCCTATAAAGATAAATTCAATTTACTTAGAGAAAATAATAATACAAGTTTTATGGTAATGTACAAATAAAAATAAATGATGTTTTCTCATAAGGGTAAGAGAATGGGAAACAAAACATGGAGGAAAGAAAGATATTTTAAAGAGTTGATCAAGTATCAAAGATAGCGTGGCATGAACAGTGGAGTGTGATTAACTCAACCTTTTGCATATATGGTTCGAATTCATGTTTAAAAATGGTATGTCTAACTAAAATTTAAAATTAATCCCTTGATCTTTTATGTATGTATTTCCTGTTGGATTAAATTACAGAATAAAAAGGCAAATTGATGATTTGAGACACAAAGAACTAGGAAATGTAGCTGGATGCTGTGGCTCATGTCTGTAAACCCAGTCCTTTGGGAGGCAGTTACAGGTGGAAAGAGTACATTCTTTGTAATTTTTTTAAATCATTTTTTATTTTTTTCTCCCCCAACAGATATAATTAATGCATATTACAGATTCATTGAATTCATTCTTTAAGGATACAGATAATAATATAGAGTAAAATATATAGTTGCTAGAACTTCATTCGAAAGGCATGAGTAAAGGGAAAAAGGGGTATTAATAGTGAGGGAGGGCTTAGCTCTCAAAGGAAACAGTGGAATATCCTTCACTTTAACATAAAGAAAATATATGGTCACAAATTTATCTAGGTTGATAAAATTGATAGTGGGTTAATGAGATACTTCTCTTAATATCACATCAGTGTTCTTATGACTATTATATTGGGTCACCAACAAAAAGAGGGAGTAGAAACCTGAGATAGAGTGTGATGGTTAATACTGAATGTCGTATTGATTGGGTTGAAGGATGCAAAGTATGGTTCCTGGGTGTGTCTGTGAGGGCATTGCCAAAGGAGATTAACATTTGAGCCAGTGAACTGGGAAAGGCAGATCCACCCTCAATATGGGTGGGCACCATCCAATCAGCTATTAATGCAGCTAGAATAAAGCAGGCAAAAGAGGTGGAGAAATTAGACTGGCTTAGCCTCAGAGCCGACATCTTTCTCCTGTGCTGGATGCTTCTTGCCCTCAAACATCGAATTCCAAGTTCTTCAGCTTTGGGGCTGGGACTGGCTTCCCTGCTCCTCAGCTTGCAGATGGACTATTAAGGCACCTTGTGATTGTCTGAGTTAATACTACTTAATAAAATCCCCTTTATATATATATTTATTCCATTAATTCTGTTCCTCTGGAGAACCCTAACTAATACAGGAAGGAATTGGTTTATGTATAGGAAAGAATGGTAGTATTGACTGGCATTATTGAGTTCATATTTGATATTTGTAACCACTAAGAAAAAGGTAATTCAGTCACCACTTTTGTATAGTTTTTTCCTACAATATTCAAACACATAGGTCCAGGAAAATGATATAAATGTAATTGAGTAAATCCATAATTGAAGTTTTTAAAGGCAAGTAATTTGGAAAACATCAGTAAATAAGGCAACTCAATGAGAACATTAAGTTGCTGAAACATTGAAGGTACATGTAGAAGAGGAAAAGTGATTAATAGACTGAAACAAAATCAATATGAACAAGAAAACAAAATAAATATTGATAAGTCAGATAATTATCGGTTAAGTCAAAACACAGCAAGTGAACTGTGGAGATGGTGAATAGGGAGAGGGATGTTTGAAAACGGGGTTATATTTTTGTGATGACAAATTTTCTTGCCAGACTGTGGAAATGGTGACTGGGATAAAATTAAAAATAAAAAGAAGGAGAAGAAAAAAAAATCATTGTTGGAGCTAAAGAGTGCAGGAAGTGGGGAATGAGAGTTCTGTGTGTATGTACCATTTACCTGGATACTGAAACAGCTAACAAAGAAGAGGCAGACAAGTGAGGAGGAAGACAGTGAATCAGGTGATGAAAGAAATGGTGGGAGGAATGGGCTGGGAGTCAGAGTAACAGCAACTAGGATGAAGTGGGAGAGTCTGACTGCATGTATATCATAAAGGTTGAGCTTCTGAGGAAGTACAAAGAAGAGTTTGATCAGCATCAGCACACAAGGAGTACATTGACCTTGCATAAGTGCAGGGTGGTAGAGAAAAACAGCCTGCACTTGTAAGGTCTTTGGGGAAAATCAGTGTTAATAGGAGCCAGCCAGGTTTCACAGAGCAAGAAGATAAAGGAAACCTGCAGAGAAAAGAGTGTATTGATCACTGCATAAATGCTGCTATTTCAAGGTTGAAGTATTTACATATGGTCATATATTTGACAAATAATCCCAACTTTTATTAAATATACTTTATTAAATTCACTCTAATTTCCCTTTTACATTCAAATAAAGGTTCCTCACTATTGATTAAAAATAATTACATAGGTAAATAATTACATAATCTGATTGTTTTCTGAATTACCTAGTCAGTTGAGATAATTTCCAAAAGCAGTTGTTCTAAAACAAGTTAGTAATTAATGAAATTCTCATGTAACATAACCGGTATGAATTTTGTACTGGATGCTTCATACATGAAAGTAAAATCTAGGCAAGAGAACCGGAATGCTATAGCCATGCAAACCATCATATAAGAAAACCCATTTTTTCCGTGTAGAAAACTGGTAATGGGAATACTTGAAATCTGCCCATTTCCAAGCCAGCATTCCACTCTGCCCTCAGGAGCACGGTCTGTTACCGGAAGGCTATCCTCTGTAAGTTTATATTATGTGCTTGCTTTGAATGAAAGTGTTTTTTTACACACGTTCTCCAGTTTTTCTTTTCCCATCATCTATTAAGCCCTCTCTAGGACACTACAGACACGCTTATTGCCAAACCCGGTTTTCAGTTCTCTTCCACAACCAACTTTATAGCTCGTCATTGAGAGATCAGTTGGCAAAGATGACCATTCCATTCGGAAAATGCTTTGTTTGGCCTTCAGTATACTGCCCTCATTTTAGTTCTACTTCTAGATCTGTGGTTGTTACACCTTAATCACTTTTACAAATTCTTCCTCATCTTTACAAACTCAAATGTTGGACTTCCTCCCACTGTTTATTTTCTAAGAGATCTCATCTAGCCTCTAGTTTTACATACACTAATATTCATATTCCTGTATCCAATAGCTACTCAACATCACCACTTGTATACACATATAATAAGCAGCTTCACTTCAATATTTTCCAAACAGAATAATTGATGTTCTTACAAAATAAATAAATTTTGCCCATCTCATTGCTTTCCTCATTTTAGTAAATAATAATTCATTTTTTTCTAGTTTCTAAGGCAATAAATCTTTATTGCACAACTCTTATCCAATCTACCAATAAATTTCTATTGGACATATCTGCATATTACGTACAGAATCCTACCACACTATTCTCTAATGTTCAGTTTCTAGCCATCATTACTCTTCATTATCAAAATAATAGCGATGTAAAATGTTATCCACAAGAATTTGTTGTCCCTTTATACAACTTTACTCTCAATACAAGGCTTATCATTAAGCCTTGTATCTTACATCTTAGCATCTTACCTTATCTTGATAAGTATCTTGTATTTCAGCAGAGGTCTGAGGAAAGTGAAGCAGGAAGCCATGACTATCTTGACTACATAACCCTATAGTGTTTTTGTTGTTGTTACCCAGGAGTAAATTATGAGAGCAGGATTTCAAAGGACATTTCGTGATAAGCTGGTAGGTCTCAGAAGGATTCATAGTCAAGATTCTTATTTCTAGGAAGGTATTTCTGGCAAGCAATATCCTTACCAGCCTGCTAACTTACTTAGTCATTATTCCCTGAATATGGCATATATTGCCTCAGCATAATCATCGGTTTTGGAGAATTTGATGCAATGATTTAGTAAATGCACAAACACAAACAGTTCTCGATTCATATTAGCTAAATTGTTGCCCTAAGAGCTGTTCTATTTTCATTGAAGCAAATATTTACAAATATATTTTGTGAATATAACTCTATTTTAAAGAACGAACAACTGGATCAGAATTTATAAGATGCATTCGTCAAAGCTGTCATTGCATTTTATGCTGTCTCACAGCAGGACAAGCAAGTTGAAGAACTGCATTTTATTTCCATTGAGTTATTGCTATCATTATATCGTTATCCCCAAGATGACACAATTCCATTATAGCAGTCTTTCTATGACTAGGGTATTCAGTTAATGTAACCTCATAAATTTATTGAAAGCCAAAATGAGGGCTCTTGTTTTTCCAGTGTTTTAGCAAACAACGAACTCATATTGTTGGCTCTAAAAATTTTGCTTTAAAGTAATTAAAAGCAGTACTTATGTCACCCATGGACAATTGCTGCTTACTTATTTATTGTTTTATAATTTACCTTCATTAGTTCAGAATGACAGGGCCAACTATAGAACAAGTGTCAAGTTATTAGGATGTTATGACTACTGACCATTTGAACTCACATATTTAGTGAAGTGCAAATTTCAACATTTAAATAGTATGCCCATTTAAAAGTTATTAAGGGAAGTTGTGTAGACCACAAACAAAAGAAAAGCACACAACTAAATTTGGTCAAATTTACATTACGTTATTTTGTTTGTGTGTTTTTTAAATTACATATTCTGTGGGTACATGGGCAGGCTTGTTACATGGATAAACTATGAAATGATGAGGTTTTGGACTTCTAGTGAACACATCACAGGAAATGTGAACATATCACACAAAATGTGAGCATTGTACCAAAAAGATAATTTTTCAGCACTCACTCTGTGCCCATCCTCCCCCATTTTGAAGTCCCCAATGTCTATCATTGTCACCTTTATGTCCATGGATTCTCATTGTTTATTTCCCACATATAAGTGAGAATATACAGTATGTATAGTTTTGCTCTTGAGTTATTTCACTTAAGATAATGGCCTCCAGCTCAATACACATTACTGTAAAATATATGATTTCATTCCTTTTTATGGCTTCATAGTATTTTAGGGTATATATAATATGCCACACTCTATCCAATTATTTGTAGATGAATAATTAGATTGATTTCATGTTTTTACTATTGTGAATAGTGTCCCAATAAACATACAAGCATAGCTGTATTTTTTATATAACTATTTATTTCCCTTGGATAGATTCTCAATAGTGGGATTGCTAGGTTGAATGCTAGCTCTATTTTTAGTTCTTTGAAAAAATCCTTGTAATTTTTTTTTAATAGAGTTTGCACTAATCTACATTTCTAACAACAGTGGATAAGTATTCCCTTTCCTCTGAATTTTTATCAACATCTGTTGTTTATTGACTATTAAATAAAGGTAATTCTGATTGATATAAGATGGTATCTCATTGTGCTTTAATTTGCATTTTTCCCATGATTAGTGATGTTGAGCCTTTTTTAGCATGTTTGTTGGCTGGCCACTTTATGTCTTTTGAGAAATATCTGTTGATGTCCTTTGCTCACTTTTTAAGGGGATTATTTGTTTTTACCTTGTAGAGATGTTGGAGTTCTGTATAGATTCTAAATATTAGTCCTTTGTTGTATGCAAGACTTGCAAATATTTTCTCCCATTCTGTAGGCTGTCCATTTATACTGCTGATTATTTATTTTGTTTTGCAGGAGCTTTCTGGTTTAATTAAGTCTCATTTGTCCATTTTTGTCTTTGTTGTATTTTTGTTTGAAATCAGTCATAAATTCTTTGCTTTGGCCAATGTTCAGAAGAGTTTCCCTAGGTTTCCTCCAGGATCTTTATTGTCTTGGGTCTTATATTTAAGTCTTTAATTCACCTCGAGTTAATTTTTCATAGCTTCATTTTCTCCAAGTCCAGCTTCATTCTCCTCCACTCTCACTACCCTGTTAACATAGTCCTGGAAGTCCTCGCTAGAGAAATCAGGCAAGAGACAAAACAGGTCCAAATTAGAAAAATGGAAATCAAATGATCTCTGTTTGCCGATGACATGATCTTATATCTAGAAAACCTTAAAGACTCCTCTTTAGACTTCAGACTTGATGACATGGTGTTATATCTAGAAAACCATAAAGACTCTTCTTTAGACTTTAGACTTAATAATTTACTTCAGTAAGATTGTAATATATAATACTCGTGAAAAAAATCTTAGTAGAGTTGCTCTAAACCAGTGTATATAAATTTTAAATAAATAAAAATACCTGGGAAAATATTTAACTAAAAATGTGAAAGAAATCTATAAAATAACTACAAAGCACAGATGAAAGAAATCATAAATGACACATATAAATGGAGAAATATCTCATGCTCATGGATTAGAAAATCAATATCATTAAAATGTCCATAGTGCTCAAAACAATCTACCCATTAAATGCAATTCCCATCAAATTACCAACATCACTTTTCACATAATTAGAAGTAACCATCCAAAAATTTGTAAGAAGCCAAATATAAGCAAAAACAAAAACAAACAAACAAAAAAACCAAGCTGGAGGCATTGCATTACTTGTGGTGTCACATTTTTTTGCAAGCACAGATATTATTTAAATTATACTACAAGGATATAGTAACCAAAACAGCATGATTCTAGAAGAAAAATAGGCACATAGATGAATGAAACAGAATAAAGAACCCAGAAGTAAAGCCATTATCTCTACAACCTACTGATCTGTGGCAAAGTTGACAAAAATAAACAATGGGGAAAGGACACCCTATACAATATATGGTGTTGGGAAAACTGAATAGTCATATTCAGAAGAACGAAACTGGACCCCTGTCTCCCACCATATTCTTTTTACGTCTTTAGGGAAAAAAACAACCAACAAACTGAGCCTGAAAATGATTTCACAGATACATATAGCATCATATTTAAGTAATCAATCTGAATTATTGCAGTGGAAATGTTTTATTGGTCAAAGTAACTAACCCTTTATTTGGAGTCATCTGATATGACTATATTTGCATAAAACCATATCAAAAAGTTATCTATGAATGTGTACCTGTATCTCTGTATGTCTGTATTATATCTTGGAAAATTAGTGTCTTGTTCTGAAATTAAGCTTCAGCAATCACTGAATAAAAATCCATCTGAAAGTTAAACGCACATTCCTTAACTAACTTCAGGAAATTAGAGATACATTTAGATGTATACATTGTTTTTCAAACCAAGATATTAATTTTCAAAAAGTTATATGTGGGAATATAAAAATACTCAAGTACTATTGATACTTCATCTTATTTAAATATTAACCGAAGGGAACCATTATTTTGTTCTTTAAACAAACATGAACTCATTACCTATAAACTCTGTAATTAAGAGTTTCTGGATATTCAATAAAAATATGCAAAATATAATTTTCAGGTAGATTGTAGCATTATATTATTAAAGTAATAAGTAACTAGGTACTATAACTAAATTAGGTACTTGGCACTACAGTAAATTTATTATATGTTATTGATAAACAATTGCTACATAATTGACTGAATTAAGTTATGTCCCATGATTTGGAGATGATTTAACTGAATGAGAAATAAAGTAATTCCTCCATTTCACACAGCTTTTAGTGGTCAGAACTGAGTAACAAATGATACATTTGATTTTAGATCTAGATATCTTAATGGCTATATTTTGTTGTGCCTCTAGAGACATATAGACAAAATATTTCTCTAAAAGTTTATTAACAATTCCATGATAACTATATAGAAGAACCAGTATTTTAAAAGTGGACAAAGCAAGGCAAGAAGTCAAATCTACTCTCTTAACTTGAATGAAGCAAGTCAAGAGAGTTTAGGTGGGATACCATCCAGTTGCTGGGTTCTGAAAGATTAGTCAGGGTCCGTGAGACAGATGGATCAACTGGCCAAGAAGCAGTACATAAATAAAATATTCAGGTACAAAATATTCTAGCACCATGAAAGAATTTCAGGAAGTTCAGTAAGGCCAGATGATATGATGCTATTAAGGTAAAGAAGGAAAAGGGAGGAGAGAGAAGTCGGTGGGAAAAAAGGCAAATGTTAAACCACTTCATATTCTTACACTTCCAAATATAAACATATACAAGAGAATTCTTGGAGGAACCCCAAGAAGCCCAAAATATATTTCTTTTAATACAAAAACAATTAACATATGTACTTTTTGAGCAGTTTAATGCTTATTTTGAGGCTAAAAATGTATACAAATTTGAAATGCTGAGGTGATGTAAAGAAAACTATAAAATATATAATAATTCTCAAGTGTGGCAAACAACGTTTGGAAAAACACTGGGAAATTAAATTTATATATGAAATAGGGAGCTTAAACTTTATCTGATGAATAGTTAAGAGCAGTTGAAAGATTAAAAGCATTTTTTTGTGTGAGAATTTTTATCTTGGAAATAACTCGCTTAGTCAGAATTTAAGGAGAATTTGGTTAGTGGTAAAGTGTTGGAAGGTAAGCAGTAGATACTGATGAAGATGACCCAGGTGACTCTGGCTTGGGAAACATGGGGGTTACTGGTACCAGCCAATGAAATGCAGAATGCATAACAACAGTTGTTTTGTTTTGTTATGTTGTATTTTGAATTTGATGGGAGCAGGTTAAAGATTTCCAACTTAGACAGATTCAGAGTGAACGCTCAAGTTCAGATGACAATACAATGGGCATTGAGGGTCACTAAGTGCTTTGATGGGGACAGTGACTTTCACCACTGGAACAGTTGTACTAATAAGCAAAGCACATGTTGAAATGGTATAAATATATTTTGTACTATGAGACTTCAAAAATCTTGTGATTAGACAATGGTTCAAGACAGTTGGATCTAAAAATATCAGACATACACTAAAAGTAGACTCTTCTTTTCTTTCCTGAACCTATTTGATCAGAATTTGTAGGTGCTGGGGCCTAGGAATTTGTATTTTTTGCAGATTTCTTACATAATTTATAAGCATAGCCTAGATTAGAAACAAGTACTCTTAAATAAATTTAATCCTTCTGGAGGTGCCTGTATTCCACACACCCTGCTACCATTCCATGTGGTTAAAATAATATACAAAACATAAACCGGAGTAAGAGAAGGGATTATTTTTGCTCAATTTCAATAATTGTCATAGTTTCAGGAAGATAACATTCATAATTAAAACAAATTGGATATAAGAGATGGGTCCACATTGCTCTTAAACTAAAGAGGGCAGCTGGTGCTACATGGCAGGTGATTGTCCTCTTGCTAGCACGTGGTTGCAGTGTCATAAATTTGTATATGTTTCAGATATTTAATTGGCAACCAATCAAAATTAGAACAAACACAGTATATCTATGGGCTGTTTTCAACTTGTTCATCTTTTTGAAGCTCTTGTCAAATGCATCCTCACACATTGTTTTTTATGGAACAAGGAAGAATTTCAAATAATGGTATCCCTTAATTTTCAACCCCAATATTGACATAATCATAACTCATTTGTAAAGGAATACAAACATACAAAATGCACCATTATGCTTCTAAGGGTTGATGTACAGTAGGTCACCAATTGCTCAGACACTTGTCATTAATAATGGGCATTACTATTTTTTTCTCTAAATATCTCTCTTTGGGCTAGAATCTAAACTATAGCACTGTTTAATATATGATAGCTACCCTGAATCTTGGCATTCTGAAATGATCACATTTTAGGCTGGCAATGTATCTCCTTGCTTAGGAAAAAAAAAAAAAAAAAAAAAAAACTCAACCCCTTTGGTCCTGCAGATCTGTCTTTCAGTGAAACAAAAGTTAGTTTCTTCAAATAATGACTCCATGAGCTATTAGTCGTAATAGTGTCTGCTAAAGGAATGTATTCCGTTTGGCAGAAACTTGCATAGTTTTGGACAGCAACTTTGGACTTCTGTGCTAAATACGTTTAGTCTTTTCTTTCAAATTTTATTCCCTGTAATTCTCTACCTTACTCCTCTTCCCAGAAAGGTGACCACTATGTTGCTATATAAGGTGGCTCTCTTGTCTTCTGGCCAAAGGAGAACCGCAGGAGATGAAGAAGAGAAGTTAAGACTGAGATTTGAGCTTATCCTAGCATCCTCCCTGAAGGCTTCTACACTCCTCCCTAGATCATAACTTCCTCCAGTGTGCCTGCTTCTTTATTACTGCTCCTGAAAGTGTAATCTAAGGACCAGTGCTGGTGAGAAAGCATCTGGAAACATTAATTATAATTTTACAGAAAAATTGCATGTCTACTGGGTTTAAATTTTAAAAGCAGATCTGGCATTTTGTTTTTTTTCATTTTAGTTTTCTAGTAATTTATTTGGATTTTATTTTACAAAAGTATCTGCACAGGATTACAAAGTAAACAAACCAAAACTAACACACACACAAAATGGATGCTTCTTCATAAAGTTCCCAGACTGAACAACCAAAAATAAGTAAATCAGTTAATTTTGAACTTTAGAAAAACAATGAATAATTTGCTTGGTATAAATTATATGGTGCCCAAATATTACACGGATTTTCTTTGGCAACCTGACTACAGATGGTTCGAGAAGTGCTACTCTGTGTGATCCTGTCCTCTCAGGTTCTAACATGTATTTG
Source organism: Callithrix jacchus (assembly GCF_049354715.1). Taxonomy (NCBI): domain Eukaryota; kingdom Metazoa; phylum Chordata; class Mammalia; order Primates; family Cebidae; genus Callithrix; species Callithrix jacchus. The sequence goes on from NC_133504.1 coordinate 165,419,880, forward strand.
TAAGCTTTGCTCTTTTGGAGGTAGGGGTGGAAGAGCTCTAATGTCAAGAGCAGGGGCTTGCATGATTCCTGTGGTTTTCCAACATTATACGCATACCTTTTTAGAAAGTTGCTTTACTAAACTCTCCTTTGATGGTCCTAATTTCAGTATGCCATCTGTTCCTTGCTGGGACATAGACTGATACAGCTCCTATGCTGAATTCTTTCAGTTATTTCTAAATCCTAGTATGCAATGCCCTCCCCAGTCTTCTCACTAGATCTCACTCCTCAGAATTGCCACATTGTATCCACCAGCATGTTAACAAAAAGAATGGAAACAGTCACAGGATGCCTAATTTGGGGAAGACAAGAGGCATTAAGCTGCCAATCAACATTATCCAGATGTCTGCATCGGTTACCTCATTCCTCAAATCCTTTTCTCCCTCTGGCTAACCACTTTCAATATGTAGTTTGCTTGCTCTCAGACTCTCCTCACAACCTTTTCTTAATTACCCTAATTCACTTCCTGCAACTTTGCAATGGAGAAAATGAATAAACTTGCTGTGAACTAACAATGACTGAGTATGACACTGAGCACTCCTGTTTTCCAGTTTTTGTTTTATGCCCCAGATGGGGACCTATCCAAGAATCTCCCAAACAGCAATGGTTTCTCTCACCTTCACAAAGAATGCCAGAACCTTGGCTTGAAAATTCTTTGCTCAACTCTTCACAGGCAACTAGCTCAATTATATGAAACTCTTAGACAGTGTCTTAGGTTGAACCGAGATCTGCTTCCCTGTAACTCTGAACTACTCTTCCAGTTCTGCCCGCTGTAGTAAAAATATGTGTGTTCTCTTCTACACTAGACTTTATTGATTCTATCAGCATTTAAGGTGTGGCAAAAAAAACATGTCATTGTATGAGACCTCTAATTACGATATACTTCAATGTAATGACTTTCTTTGTGACTAATTATACACACACACACACACACACACACACACAACTTATATGTGTTTTTTAAAATCCATGTAAACTTTTAAGATATAATTATATTTCTATGCAACTTAACCCTGCCTTACGGTACTAGTATTAAATTATATAGAGCCTCTAAAAATATTCTGTAAGCAAGCAAATAATTATTTTCTATTTGTCAGAAAAATAATGCTCCCAAAATTAAAAGGAAAAAACACATGCTTTTGGAGTGAAACCCAAGTCTACCATTAATTAGGAGTGTGATCCTGAGCAAGCCGTTTAATCATGTTACAACTGGTGGATATAACACTTTTATTACACTATTAGTAACAAAAAGACTCGTTTGCATTTTTTGCCAGGCATGTGATGCTACACTCACTTTTTTGTGAATCTATTCTGCTCAACTTTCCTTCCTTTTTATGCAATATTGGACTTAGTTCGCTCATTAGTTATCCAGAATCTTTGCATTTATTTTTACTCAAAATTAGCCCACAACTTCCTTTCTCTCGTTGCCTTTGCCTCATTTTGGAATGAAAACAGGCAAAACAGAAACAAAAGGAAACCACACGCATTGATCGAAATGGTCTTATCATTTCCCCCAGCTTGGCTAAAATTCATACCGTTTTTCTTCCTGACTATAGGCTTCCACCCTCCATTTTCTTAGAGAATTTACTTTAGAACCCTTGTACATTCATTCTCAGGTCCTTTGAAATGTAATTTTTTCCCAATTTTACAACCAGGGATATTTTTCTTTAGGACCTGGGAGCCATCTTCTCAAAGTGTCATAGAAGGAGATAGTGTCCTTGTCTCTCAGTCTTTGTGGGAAGATTGAGCTCAAATTTGCTAAGTACCTATGAGCAAACACAGATAGTCACATTGATCAACCTCCCAATACTATTCTCCAATACTTCTCCAATAGCTTAAAATTTCTTCAGTCATTGTCTTTTGTTTTAGTGGAGTTGAGTCCAATATCTCTTTCCTGTTACAATGGTTTTAAATAAAGTCTTATCTGCCTTTTACTGGTACACTTTTTCTTTAACAACATACACACATGTGTTGCCCTTTCACATCTTCTTTTCTCTCTATCCCTTAAGCTCTTTTCAAAACTCATTTTCTTCCTTTCTTTCTTTTCTTTTTTTTGAGATGTAGTGGCACCTGTCACTATGACTAAGCCCAGCTAATTTTTTGTATTTTTAGTAGAGATGGGGTTTCACCATGTTGGCCAGACTGGTCTCAAACTCCTGACCTCGTGATTGGCCCACCTCAGCCTCCCAAAGTGTTGGGATTACAGGTGTGAGCCATGGCGCCTGGCCTAAAACTCACTTTCTTATTATATAAAATTAGTCTAAGAAGGAAAGGCATGTGTCCTATTTACCATCTTTACCTGGAAATATTCCTCGGTTAGATGTATTCAATTCCAAAAATTTTTTCCAGGGCTTTCATTTCCTTGTAGTGAGAGGAGCATTTATAACCACTGGGTACACAGTGTTTCCTGACCTGATATCAACTATTCTTTTAGGAAAGAAGATTGTGAGTTATGCTCTTGATGTAAGTTTCATAAGCAACATTTATTTGTCTTTTATTTCTTTATACCCAGCTAGCTCATGGCCAAGTACATATTAGGGACAATGTACATGCCAAATGATTTAATTAATTTACAAGTTTGCTTTATGTTATATCATCCATGATGACCTTTTGCAATTACTCCATACATAATTTCTAATGGAACTAGGTCCTGGGCTATAATGGATCTGTCTTTCTCATGCAGTGACCCCAAGCTTGATGATGTATTTCATGAGAGCAGTTACATTGGCTTCATTTTACATATTCTTTAACCAGTAAAGTGAATTCTAATTTTATCTGATTTCAGGAGCAACCTAGAGGCAATCCATCTGTGTTCAAGAAAACACAGGGCCATATAAGTCCAAATTTGAGCAGATAATTTGAAAGACGACATAGAATTATTTCAATACTTTAAAAATATTTCAAATAATTTTACTCATACATTTCCACTACATTCCACTGTTTCTTCTCCATGTAAATGACTCATAGTTCTTGAACAATACAATTGCTGAGAAAACATGGGGAGTTTTTTAATAGAAATGTTTAAGAAAATAGGTAATCACATAATTGTAAAAATTCACCTATGAGGAGAGGTCAGTGTCCACAAGAACTCCAAACCATTCAAACAGAAATTCTCATTTTTGTAATAGCTTTCTCTTCAAGCCATTATCCACCAAGCAGTCTTATTAGATATAAATGAATTAGTGCCACCCTTCTGCTTAAAATAGTCCAGTGCCTCCTTTTGTTCAATAAATAATAGGAAAACTTTCTTACATATCCTTAGAGATTCTACCTGTTTTTTTTTTTGGTGCCTGGCTCAGATCCTGGTCCATGTTAAGGTTTTCGGTCCATATCTGTCGGTTATGGGGATGAAATCATTATCCTCTCACTGACTTCTCTTTTCCCTATTCCTTGCACTAAAAAAAATATGCATTTTGAATTGCACTTGTAGCTAATATTTTCAATCGATATTTGATGTTAAAGAGTTGAAGGTAACTTACTGAATGAGACCAATTCTTGATTTGGAGGATGAAAACAATTATAGTCTATATAAACATTTTTATGGTATTGAAATACTGCATGTGGCTGACATTGTTTCCAGAGTCTGCAGACTAAGTTAAGTTAGAGGAGGAGTTTTTCATTTTGATAATTTGAGAACATTCTTCTAAGGGAGAGAATTATGTTACTGATATTGCCTCTTTTATGTTTAAAGGATTAAAGACAAGTCCCACTTTTATTTGACTCAGAAAGAAGTGACACCCTACCAAATATTTTTAAAAGGTCTGTAGCACCTTTAAAAAGGTTTGAATAAATTCTTCCTGGAAATGGCATCTACAGGGAAAGGAAGAAATACATTAAACTTTTGTTTTATTATAGTTTATTATAAGAATGTATATGAGACTATGAATATCATTTAATATACCATATAGTATCATACAATTTTAATACATTTAAATAAAATATTCTGAAATTCTGTCCTAGGGAAGTATGACACTGTCTGAAAATAAAACTGGCTAATTTTTACCCAAGCCCTGACTATTTTTTCTTTAGCAACAAGTTAAATGGCTTTTAGGCACTCACTCAAGGAGTCTTATACATTATTCCACCCATGATAAAAAAAAAAAGTGTGTATTGATCTCCAAGTCTCACTTTGCTTCATTGCTAAGTGCCTTACCAACTAGATTTTACACTGCTATATTTGTCTACATTCCTCTGCCTTTTAATTTAGGTGGGAAAACAGTATCACACCATTTCAGACATCAGGAGATAATTATCCCTGTCTTCTCAGAACCAGCTTCTTCAAAGGAGTCAGGATTTTTTATGATAGAAAATACTGAGATAATACTAAGGAGTTTATAGGTTACTGAGAAGACAGCTTCCTGCTCTCTGCTCGGGGAACACAGATGGAAGAAAGGAGAAGACTTGGTTAACACAGCTCATGAAATGCTGATTTAGCATTATGGGATTTAAGGTGTCCTGGCCAAGTTATAGCAAAACGTAACACTGCTGAAGAACACCATAAAGAAAGAAAAACAAACAACTATTATCTCTTTCCTTTTCCTTCTCTGTCAATCACACTAGGGTGGGGGATAAGGCAGTTGTTCTTAGGCCAAGAAAGACAAACACTGCATGGTACAGATTATATTTTCTCCACTAAATTCAACTTTGCTTAGTAAAATAATCATGCATCTTAGCCCATTCACATGGGATGATTTATAAACAGCATAAATATATTGCTCACAGTTCTTAAGGCTAGAAAGTCCAAAATGAAGGTGTAGGCAGATTTGCTGTTTGGTGTGGCTCTCTGCTTCCTAGATAGCATTTTCTATGTGTTCTCACCTGGCAGAAGAAACAAGAAAGCTCCCTTTAACTTCTTTGACAAGGACAGTAATCCCATTTATGAAGGCAAATTCGTTTTAACTTATGAATTTGGGCAGACGGCGGGGGCGGGGACACAAACATTCACATCATAGCACCATGTAACGGAAAAAGTAAAGATTCTAGTTATGGTATCTATGTATAAAAGCCATTGTGTAAGATTCAACAGGGCCAGTATCATGGCTGTGCTTTGCACTACTAATATGGAATCTCATAACCCCAGGTGCAAAGTAGGATGAGATTGCTGTGTTAGACTTTCTTTTGTACTTTATATCCCTTGTCTTAAATTTTAGGTCCCATGTTAATCAAATGAGCAGGTTTCAGACACTCTAATGTGAGGGTTTTATTAGTTTAGATTAATATCTCTAAAAATAATGATTAGAAATCATGATTTTTTAAACCTTACCATATAATTTAATGTGCAGCCAAAGTTGATAAACATTGATGTATGAGTTTGTTTTCTGTTGCTTATAACAGAACATCTGAATCTGGGTAATTGACAAGAAATGAAATTTATTTCTTACAATTCTGGAGGATGGAAAGTCCAAGGTCAAGGGATTGCATGTAGTGAGAGCCTTCTTCCCTGTGGGGACTCTCTGAAGAGCACCTGGTGATGCAGGGTATCACATGGTTAGGGAGGTAAGGCTGTTTACTTGCTAACTCAGGTCTCTCTTTCTCTTCTGATAAAGTCACTAGTTCCCCTCCTGTGATCATCCACTTATCTATTTACTCACTAATCTATTAATCCATGAATGAATTAAGCCCTTTATGGGGACAGAACCCTCATGACCCAATCACCCTTAAAGGCCTCACCTCTTAGCACTGCCACATCAGCAACCAAGTCTCATCATGAGTTTTGGAGAGGACAGTCAAGCCAGATCAATTGATCTATACCATTCCTTGGAAGCTAGGTATAGCAAACGCATATTTTAAATAAATATTATAATTATTTTATAAACACATTGTAATATCTAGAAAAAGTACCAATTTTAATTTAAGATTAGCTGCATCAAATTCTACCATTCTTCATATACACTTGGATAGATTTGATTTCTGTCAACTATTAAATGGAGACAAAATTGCACATCTTACTGAAAACTTACCAAGATTACAGATATAATTATAAAACTCATATAATACTATATATCATATACATGAAATTATAATGCTTATGTAAGAGCATAATGCTTAATATCTAACTCATAATCATAGAATAAATAGTTGTTCATATAACAGAGATGATGTTGGTGCATCCCTGGAAAAAACATCTCACAGTAAATGTGTGTCCTCTCCTACAACTTTGGCCAACTAGAATCTATTCTTTGTTCCCTTGCCATCAGAAACTTGATGTTTGTGGGGAGCATGGAGGCATAATTTTACACAAACTTTAATTTGTATATTTGTATTGTCTCATTTCTTCTCTGTCTACAAGTATGAATATGTGATAGGATATAACGCAATAAATAGTCTATCCCATAAATACTGTGATGGTACAGAGAGATGCATGTAACCCATTTACATTAATTAGTTAATTCTATTGTATATACCTGATAGTAAGATTAATTTATTCATCTTTTAACTTTCACATTTAGTATAGTGGCAAGTATACAGTAGAAACTCAATTAATATTAATCAATTAATCAAATTGAATTTTTCCTCAAGTTAATAAAACTTCAGGCTGGCTTCTTAAACATAATAAAAATTTTCAAAACAAGGGCAGAAATGTCTCAAATGTTTAACCATGCCTGAAACTTCGTGTTCAGTTCTGGTACAGCCCTTTTGAAGGAATAGAATGGACAATAGCAAATTTAAATAATTCTGTAAGAAAGGATCAGGCTGAATTATTCAAACTGCTGTATTTAAAGCAATGGAAGAAACTTGAGATGCCTGTTCTGATGTTTCTTTTCAACATCTGAAGAACTGTGCATCGAACTAGAAACAAAACTAAAGCCTGTGGTAGAAATTATAGGACATTGGGAGTATATGCAAGGTATATTGGGCAAATGGAGATATACACCCGTCATCTTCACATATTGTAAAAGCATCATGTTATTATAAAAGCTACCAAAGACAGATGAGAAGGTTAAAATAAGGACTTTAAAAAGTCTGTCAAATATTCTAGAATATTTAATTTAGTAATAGGTTGCAAATGTAATTGACCCATAAACAGGAGACAAAGACAATGTTCAAATCATAGCCATCAAGTAGATCTGAATCCATTTAAAATTTTTTTTTCAAGCATTGCTGTTTCATTTACTAATGATTGGATAAGATCTGAATAATCACAAATATTTTCCCAGCTTATGATTTATATCTCTTCTCAAATTTTCCTTAATCTTAATTAATATTCCACATTGATGAGCAGTCTGAAATCAAATTAGGGACATAAATATCAATCTAAAAATGTTTATTTATATACATAAATGAAAGCAAAATACTAGCATGTAAATTAAAATGTTACATGCCTGGGATAAAAAAACTTTTTCATTTTAATGTATTAAAAATAATTCCACAATTAGTAATTGAAGGAACATATTCTTTATCTCTCTAATTTATTTTTGTCACTGAGTGGAGGTATATCCTTTGAAAATTTTTTCCTTTATATTTTACCAAAAGCAATAGAAATGTCATTAACACTGACAGTGGTGTTTTAAAACAATGGAAAATTTTCCATTAACTTTGTGAGGGAAGAGAATAGGAAACTATACTAAATCATGTAAGACTTTAAAGAAACTAAAAAACATATGCATTTTAGGAAGATTGAAATTATATATATATATTCAAGTAATTATTGTGAAGTTTTAAACATTATAGAACAAGATTGTTTATGTTGATTTAGATTAGGGAGTTTCATAATTTTTTGCTTCATTTGAAAAAGATTCTCCTGATAGAAATATCTTGAGAACAAAATGTTCATTTTAATAGTCAATACAGTAGTTCCTTGAGGGCTTTATATACAAACGTGATCAGAAGGAATCAATTACTGATTTTAGCAATTTTGAACAAATTTCCGCACCACAAATAGTTTAAGAACTAAGTTAAAGTTAGAAATTAGATGGATGTTTTTGCCTTAGTCAACATTTGCATAATGATCTGGAAGTGAAAGTATAGCTTGTCAATAATTCTAATCTCTCCCACGTGTTGAAATATCAAGTCAACCATAGCCTGTTTATAAATCAACTTTAAAATCTCACTATTAGGATGAATGAGTAGGCATGAGTCAGATAATAAAAGGACACTTAGGATTATAATTTGAGGCAAATAGTTCAAATCAAACTTGTATAAGAATAAAATTTGAGAGGACCAATTTAACACTCTCTATCCTCCCCACTCCCTGCTAACAACAATAATGAATTTTAAAATCTTTAAAAATAATTAACTTTCATTATTGAGTCAGTACCGTGATTTAGTCTAAAAGGCCAATATGTTATCACACCTCAGTAGGAAAGAAATAGGAAACAAACATCTATAATAATGATAATAATAAACAGTATCTTCTTTGTGTCAGACTAGCAAACATTCCACATACATTAAATCCCCTTGAAAATTTATGGAGCTTTTTAAAATTATTTTTAAATAAAGCAAATAAGCTACCAAAGACAGAATTTTAAATAGATCTGTGAAGATGGGACTTTTAGTTAAAAGCAGTGGTTCTCAGTCAAGGTTGATTTTGCTCCTCGGGGTACCTTCGGCAAATAAGTCTGGAGACAGTTTTGGGTGTCAAGGGTGGTGGTGGCGGTTGAGGGCTGCTACTGGCATCTAGTGGGCAGAAGCAAGGGATACTGCTGAACATCCGCAAAGCCTTAAGGCAGCCCCTGTCTCCACAAAATACGATCCAGCCCAGAGTGACATCAATAGTCATGATTTTTAAAACTCTGGCTAAGAAATGAGAACCTAAAACTTGTCTGGCAACGCTTAAGTGTTGCATTTACAGTTGTTACACTTTGTACTTTATTCCTGATCATATAGGGAAAAGTTTTAGAGGTCAATGAAGGGTGGAAGAGACTTCAACATCAAGCCTGCTACTATAGGAAGAAAGTATATTAGTAAGGAAGAAAGTGAAGGAGACATTTTTTCATTTTATTTTATCTCATCAATTAAATAAACAAAATATAAAAATATTGAATTACATAACAAAACCGGGAACCTACTCTCAAAGATTTTGAAATCATTTAGACATAGGTAGGTGCAAAAAAAAAAAAAAAAAAAAAAAAAGACATAAAGCAGAACAAAGCAAAGCATAATAAGTATAAGCAAAGTGTAGTAAGTGTAAATACTTGAAGTTTTAAGTAGAAAAAAGCATTTTTGGCTAGAAAAATCAAAGTGACCTTCTAAAGACGTAGATTTTATTTTTTTCTTGATTATTTTATTTTATCTTAGTAGAGACAGAGTCTTGCTGTGTGGCCCAGGCTGGTCTCAAACTCTTGCCCTCAAGCCATCTACCTGCTTTGACCTCCCAAAGTGTTGGGATTACAGGCATGGGCCACCACACCGGGCCCAAGTTTTTCTTTGATACTAATGAATAGGTGAATGTGTAATAGAAAACTAAAGTATCTATTTGGGCAACTGCATTTGCTCTGTGTTTTCTTTCCTTCTCTCTTCTCTCTTCAGCTCTCTCCTCCTTCCCTCTCCTCCTTTCCCATCTCATTCTTTACCCTTCTCTCCTGATATCTCTTTCTTTTTCCATTTAGTTACTTTCCTTTTCTTCTTTGCTTTCTTCAACAAGCATATATTGAATTCTCGACATGTCCTACTTCAGATAAAAATTAAAGGACGTGGTCCTAAAAAGCTTTCACTCAACGGGCATCACAATTATTAAAACATAATTATAAAATAATATTGAAAGTATCATAAAAGAGAAATAATACAATGTGAACAATGTGCCATTTTGGGGGTAAAAGAAAGAGGGGTTAACTAGTCTGAGAAGAAAGGAGTGAGGAGTGTTTTCTGGGAGATGTAAATTTTGAGTCATGTGAAAAGGGAGAAGTGCATGAGATAAAAGGTTCTCCAGGCGGAGGAGAAAGTTCAAGTAAATCAATGAAAGCCTGGAAGAAAGTAGGTAAGGTTCTGTTTATAATGTCCTTCCACTTCTCTCATTGCAAAGAAAGCATCTATATCCTTCAAATTTTTGCTCTGAAATTCCATCTCAAGGATGTTTTCCCAATTGCTCTGACTTAATCTAACTCCTTTGTAATTGGTCTATAGAAATACCACGGTGTTCGCCACATTTATGCCTCTTGTCACAGTTGTGATTTTATATGTACTTATGTGATTATTCAATTAATATCTGTCTCCCCATCAGACTGTAAGAATCACAGTATCAGAGACTAGGTCCAGTTTTTTTCACCCAATACAGACCACAACAGTTTCAGCAGAGCAGTTGAATAATAAATATTCATAGGGAAAAAAAACAGATACATAACGTAATGAAAAGTAAGGCACAGAAAAATACTGTTGGAATAATAATTACTTTCTTCAACATGGCAAATTTTGACTTGGAGGAGAATAATAATCCCAATTAGGAAAGGTTCTTTCTTTGTTTGTCTTCCTAAAGTGCATGAACCTTATTCTATAAGGAATGGAAAACCACCGAAATACTTGAACCAGCACTGTGGATTTGTGTTCATATTTCCCCTTAAATAACTTATTTAAAGAACAATGTACAGAATGTAGTTAGGATGTGGGTAAAAATGGAAAACAGTCATAAAATATTGTAGTCTAGGGGTGAAATAGTAAGTGTCTTGGTAGAACTGTGGTATAATGTTCATAACAAAAAAATCAGTTTCAGAATTTGGGCTTAGAAACAAGAGGTAAATTAGAGCAGATAATGAATATCTTTTTGCATAGCAACTATTGATACAATTAAAGTCAAGTGGGAAAACAATTTTCTTTTCTTTTCCCTGAGTGTCTGTAATCCTTTCCAAATGATTCTGGTGCCATTGTGTGTGGTGTGGTCATTATGCGTGTTCCATCCTTTTGATATTCCTTCTTTGAGATAATTTATGATAAATCTATCAATGCATTGTTGTGCTCTAAATAAAATATGTTTCTCAAGCATAAAGTCAGATCCTATCTTTATAAATAATGCTGCAAGAAGAAGCTAACTACATGATGTATCTTTGGAGCCTTAAGAAAATTTATTGTGGTGGATTTGAATTTAAAATGGAATTATAAATTATAGGCAGCACTAAAAATTATAAGGTTTAATGATGAGCTTTACTGTAGCTCTCATCTGAGACAAATGTTGACATAAAACTCTAAATCAGCATTTAATGAATTGACAGAAGCTGGAGAATACGAGTTGATGCTACGGTGGGAAAGATTACAAAGACATGTAAAAAGAATTCAGGTTAGAATTTAAAATCTGTGCCTCCTCCATTCAAACTGCTGGGCACTGAGAGGCTCTCAAATTATCTCTCTCTAAAATATATAAAAGGTTCTGAGGCTGAGGCTTGATCTGTGCAGGAACTAGCCTCTCATTTTTTAATGCTCCAAATGAGACAAAGAATTAGTAGCTGAAGCATCTGTTCCTGCACATGTTGAACAATGGATAAATCCTATCTTTAGTGAAGTGGCAGACAAAGCAGAGTGATCCGGAAATGTAAATCACCAAAAGGATTTTCCCTGGAGTGTTAATAACAGGTCAGTAATTACTCTGAAAAGGAAGGAGGGAGATAGCGCTCTACTGAGAATCCAAACCACCCTGTTTTACACCCATTATGTTTTCTTTGGGGAAAGTAATTTAATTTCAATGGGAAAATATATTTTCTGGCTACAATCTCTATTAAATGTTTAATTAAAGTTAATGGAAAGCTTCCATTTAAAAAAGCAATTAAACACTAGAAAACTAGAAAGTGTTTGTTTCCCCTTTTGATTTTTACTCTGTTGGAAACAACAGTATCATCATTACCCTTAATGTTAGAAAAAATTCCAAATGGAAATATCTTACTCGGTCGTTTTCCAAAGCTTAGTTTATATGTGAGAAGAAAATAACTCATTTTAACATAATATAGGACATAATTATTTATGATAATTTTTCATTGGGAAATAAAGAAATTATACTGATGATTACTTAAGATTATTATTCCTTTTCAATATTGCTCATATAAAGGCATTACACAGCCAGAAAATCATGATCTGGTTCAGATGGCAAAATATAAGTAAAAGTATTTCTTGGTGGAAAGTGCTGAGCAAGCCAGACTTCAAAAGAATGAGTATCTGGGACCTTCTTAAATATTAAATTAACACTTGCCTTTTCCTCTTGACAGTGCTGGGAGAAAATCCACACATTCAGTCTTCTGGACTTCTGGGTATATTTAGAAATTCACAAAGACTGATTCAATGGCCTGAATGTGTCCTTACACTTCCTAAACTGCAAAAGACATAATGGAAATAGTAACATGCTTTCTTTTTTTTTTAATTTAATTAATTTTTTTTTTTTTTTTTTTTGAGATAAGAGTCTGACTCTGTTGCCCAGGCTGGAGTGCAGCGGCATAATCTCGGCTCATGGCAACCTCCACTTCCCTGGTCCATGTGATTCTCCTGCCTCACCCTCCTGAGTAGTTGGGATTACCGGTGCATACCAACATCCCTGACTAAGTTTTGCATTATAAGTAGAAATGGGATTTTATCACATTGGCCAGGCTGGTCTCAAAATCCTGACTACAAGTGATCAGCCTGTCTTGACCTCCCAAAGTGCTGGGATTACAGGCGTGAGCCACCTTGCCTAGAAAGTGACAAGCTTTCTTAAAAACTCTCTACTCCACTCTAAGAATCCATACAAACAGGACTATATCTGTTTTATTCATCTTTGAATCACCAGCACCCAGTACAGTGCTTCTTACATAGTAAAAACCCAAAAAAATGTTGTTAAATGAAGAAATGCATTCTTCCCATATGTTTTATGTTTAAAAAATGGAGTTTCCACATGGCTGTAATATGAGTATGTGTGTGTGTGTTTAAAGCAATATTTTCTTTATTGATTCTGTTATTCATTTTGTCTTTCCTAATATCACAGTATGTCACTGTGAGTTCCAGAAAAAAAAAATAGAGAAATAAATTCATGTCTGTAGTGTAGACAGAAATAGTCTCACTAAAATAACTGGAAGAAAAGAGTGGCATAGGTGTTATAAGCAATCATTCTTATTTTGATTTTGGCATTTACACTTAAGATCAGTGCAAAACGTGGTAGGGTGGAAACAGAGGAAAAAGCAATATAGTGAAAAGTGGCTGTGAATATTGTGCTGTTCAGGTTACCATCTTTTCTTTCCCATAACCTACTCCTCTGTACCTTAACATGCTAGAAATAGACTGGGCCACACTGCAAAATTAAGATGTGAACTTACATTTTGCAGAAAACTTCCAAACTTCCATGTCTCTAGAATAGAGATAATTAGGTGGACTTTCTTGTCCTCTAACTCTTAAATTGGACTAAACCAAAAAACTTGTTCTGTTAGCAGAATCTTTAATTGAGTGACGTATTTACCAATCTAGTAAGAATGTGAAAACAAGATGTAAATGACAAAAGGCAACCTTTGTGGCGCAGGTGGAAAAGGAGGATCTAAAGGAGGAAGTGAAGGAAATTGGATTACAAAGGTGGATATCCAGGCATGTAGAAGTTGAAGTAAGGAAAGGTAAAAAAGAAAGTTTTAGGAAGAAGAGGGAAAAGAGAAAAAGCAAACAATAATAGAAATAGAAATGGAAATCATCAGACTTTATTTTTAAGGCGGCAGAATACTTTTACTTGTTTATATTTTTTAAAAAAGATAAACTGCAAAAGGAAATATGCCTGTACTATGGCAATGTAAGAGAAACATGTTGTATTTTGCAAAATCTGAAATGAGAAGGTCTACTTTTAAGTGTCAACAATAATTTTTATCTTAAGGAAGACTTCCAAAAGCAGAAAGGACTTGAGTTCTCTTTTTTATGCACCATACAGTTTCATGCAATTCTTGTTGGCATAACTCCTAACCTTATTCCACTTCTGTCTCCATTATTACCATACTGCAGCAATCCGTACCATTATCTTCCTAATGAGCTAGAGCCTTCTAACTAGGCCTCTTATATTCCCTGTTAATTCTATACAATCTAATCTAATCTTGATATTTTCACTACCAGATCTTTGGAATTATAAAATATATCAAATCACTCCTCTACTTAAAGCAATGCTACAGTCTCGCCAATGCAACTCAGTGTAGCAGTCTCTGGTTGCCTAAGGTAGTACCCAGAGTCCTTTGTCTCATGAGAAAGTTAAGGAGAGTGGACACTAAGGATGAGATTGGAAAGAAAGTTTAATAAGCAAAAGAAGAAAGCTCTCTGTGGTGAAACTGGTGAGGGCTAGGCATCTTATTTCCATAAGGTGAACATTGCTGGTAGCTCCATCCCATCCTTTTAGTGTGCATGCAGGCCCTTCCTTAGCTTGAGATACTCTATATTGCTTTGTTCACGTCACTGTGCATGTGTCAGAGGATGGAATTTTCCATTGTGGGAATGTCTGGGAAAGTCACCTGTGTAGCATTTCTTAATTTCTTATCTGTACGGCAGTGGGCCTGTCTTTGGCAAACCCCCCAGTGCAAGATCTTTTATCTGTGCCTGCAGGCTATTCTTTTCTTTTTTTTTCAGAATTCAACCAAGGACCTACCCTAACTGCCTGCCTGACCAGTTTCTTCCTTTCTCCACTCTCAACAATTTGATGATTTTCTGTCATACTAAAAAAAAAGTCAAAAC